>NC_063276.1:2500000-3750000 GCF_910591885.1 Bombus terrestris
CTTTTCCGTGGTCGTATATTCCGCTTCGTTAAAATGTAACAACAAACATAGTTTTTCGAAGCTTCAACTCGTGTTATCGTATAAGTACTTTTACATTTACCCTATAGAAACTGTTGCGCGTAACATGCAAATGAAATTTTCACGTCATCAGGCGAGCTCTTTTTCCCTCGCTTCGAGAAATAGTCGAAAGTTTACTTTTAAATTTAACGTCGTTATATTTCGTTCTAGACGTATGACGATGGTTATATATGTTACAGAATTTGCTATTCTACTATGAAAATGAAAGCTGTTCGAGGCCCAGCGGTGTTGTTTTGTTGGAGGGTTGCTACTGCGATCGCCTCATCACCGCCAAAGGCAAAGAGCCAGATAAACAGGTAAGTGTATACCGCTTTTACTACCTGTGCAGTATCCGTTCTGCCTACGTGGCTCAGTTACACACGTATTATTCGCAGTGCGAACTTACCTCTCGGCATTTTCTTCGAACAATGATTTACAACGTGTTCGGTAATTAATCTCGGTTCTGCGCAAATGTAGCAAATACGTAGAAGCGTTTTTCGAACATTTTAGCAACGCGTATCGTTTTTATTTCATTTTCCCCTTGTCTCGCGTTTCTCATAAAAATCTTATATTCGTAATATAGTACGTAAAATTTTCCCTCGTTCTTAAACTGACATGATAAGCGGAGGCGTAACGATATAGTTTCGGATCGACGACCAACCATCGTAGCGAGAAACTGTGCGCCTAGGTACACGTAGCTAATTCCATTTGTCCTTTTCCTCAAAATACAGATAATTTCGCTGTTCCTTTGAAGATTACCGAGACCGGCTGTCATTACGCTTTAAGCTTGAACCCATGCATTTCGCGTGCACGCACCGAATTGGGGTCAAGTATCGTGCAAAACGAGCCACGTGTAAGTGGAGTACGCTTTTAGAAAAACTCGTGGACGCAAACCCTGGTGCACGAGATTCGGGTTCGCGGCCCTTTGTCATCGCATTAACATGACCTCACTTGTCGACTTGTGCATTCACGTAGAGTCGATTGAGCAGAGACGATGCGTCGTTGTGCAATTTACGCGGCCTTTAGTGTATCAAAATTACGCGTATAACTTCCGATGCACGATTTAACTCGCTTTATGCGATCGGTTGCGTTAAACGGCACTGCTCTAGACTCGCCGAATAATTGCCCAACGGTGATAAAATAATCGCGAGAACGATAACATTGATATCTAGAAAAGAGAGAATTTATAGACAGCCAGGATCGGTGGAATCGGTGTCTGGATGCAACGACAAGTCGAACAATGGGCAGACGTGAATAAGTAGCGTACATAGCACGATCTATAGCAGCCACTGAGATAAAGAGCCGTGTTCTCGATAACCTGATATCTGATGACATATCTCCATCGACAACGGTGTACCAATGTAGAGGATATTCGTTGATTATACTGTCTGATAATTTTGGGATAGGCGTTTAAAGGAAACGACGAACAGTCAACTTAACGATATAAAATAAATATTCGCCATTAAGCATCGTGTAGCAGAACGATACCTTACTTTTCGCTATTCCTGAACATGATCGATGAAAATGCCGTTTTATGGTTGAATTTGTTTAAAGATTAATCTTTCCGCTCGCTTTTCACATATCGCGATGGAATTTGCGAAAACGTTGCGCGATATCTTTTATCTTTACATAAATATACATGTAACGCATAAATTAAATACGATAAAATGTATATGTTGGATTTCTGTAGCGTGAGAATGAATCGGTGAAAATATCAGGTAGGGAGTACGAGCAACCATGAATATTTTGTTTGGCAGATCTCCCTTTGTCACGGTACTACCATCGTGAAAGTACTTTCCGACGGTTGTTTTACAGTACCTTGTTATTTGAAAGTTAGGTTGCGATTTACGAAAAAGGGATGCTCGCTGCAGACTATGTTTGAAACTGATTGATACGATTCGTTTTACGTGACTGTTTTGCATACTGCGTTTCTTCTGTCCATTGTATTTGTTCGGGACAACATTGGAATTTCGAATGCGATTTGGTTGGGTAGTATAGAACAATGTAACAACTGTTTCTTCTCTCGTGCCATCGTAAGAAATAAACGAGAGGTCATTGTTGACAGAAAGTTGGAAAGCATTGTCTCTGTTCGAGGAACGTAGTAAATTTTGCAAGGACTCGATTAATCTTGAACAAGTTGTTGCTAATTATTCAAACGCAATCTTCGTCTTAAAAGTGTATTAATAATTTATAAGGCAGCTAGTTCACGATATTATGATAGGGACGTTTATTCGATAATTCCTTCATTATCAAATAATTTCTTCGTTATTAAATAATTCTGTCGTTATAAAATAATTTAATTATTCACGTTTATGCTCTCATATTTATCAAGGACGATACGAAAGAGAAAACAATACGAAAAAAGCTTATTATCGTCAAAGTTACATATTTATTTTCATTTATACCGGATAAAGCACTCTCTGACTACACGCTTATGATTGTAAACTAATTGCACACGACGTATTAATGCGTAAGCCGATCTATCGATTTATTCAAAGGTCGCTCCACCTCACCAGGTCAATCCTTTTTTTATTTTCCTTTTTCGACACGCGTTCTACAATATTTTCATCTTTAAAGAACGATTACGAACTTAGCGAATCTCTCGCGACGCTTATCATCACATCGTTCTTACACTTTTTATACCGTTTCGTGTGCACGCACGTATTTGCATATCGTACATTATAAAGTTCATATCCCGTATTTTTACAGCTACTGACATGATTCAATTTAATTAAGATTGGCAATATTTCGTGTAAAATTTACCAGCTAAACAACCAGACTGCTATATCATAACTGTTCTTTATTAAATCGAGCGCTCATCCTATCGATTACTTTATCGCGAGATCGTCGTAAGAACGAAAGTCTAACGATACTTTGTGAGAATTAATTAATTAAGCAACTGTGCTAGAATTATATTTGTTTGATGTCATTCGTTTTACGATAACTGTACGTAAGTAGAATATTTGGAAAAAAGTCGTACCGCCATGCAGAAAGCGGAACGAAACAATCGACGTATTTACGATCTTTTGTCGTCACGACAAATATCGCTTAACTTGTTCAAATAATCAACGTATCTCCGAGTTCGAGTCGGCGAACAAAGATTCCGGTTCCTTCCCTAACTATAACGTAACACCTGTTTGACTGTTAACCATTCTCATGACAGAGCGATCGAATTCCTGGAACAGCGTTCTTCGAGTCCAATAGTAATTTAACTTCAATGCATCTGTGGTGATAATCACAACAGGAACTTCTCGTTGCCTCCTGACGCAACTCTGAAATCCCTTTTCAAAGAATAAAATATTAAGGGAATAACTTGCTTCGATGTACAATGTACATACATATGTATGTATATACCATGATCGTTGCCTTCAACCACTAGAGATCGAAGTGTAAATTAATCTCTCACCTCAAACAAGTCCGTTTCGAGGTGGAAAAAGTTTGAAGGGTACTACTGCTGGGCGATAATTGAAAACACAGATTCAATTTCTGACGAAATTCTATTCCGAACAAAGTTTGAAACGTTTTAAGGTTTCAGAGTTCGATTCTGTGAACTGCTTCGAATTGACATTGGATTTTTGACGCTATTTAATAGTCCTTTTTGGTTGTTGTAGCTGTCGTGTGTTGCACAGAGGCAAAGTCTCTCGTAGCAATTTTTTTTTTTGGAGAGAATATTTTAAAGCTAATTCTTATGAAATATCGCCGTTGTTAGATGATCTAAGCTAAAAACTTTCGCCGATCCATCGATCCATGTGTTTCATATCAGCGGAGAAGCTATGGCAAACAAGTTGCACTTCGTTTGATTAACAAACAAATTGCATTTCGATCTTTGGACAAACGAGTTCCATTCCAAGCATCGATCAACTCATCTGCATTTTAAGCTGCAAAGTAAACACGTATTTACGAATAAAACAAATAATCAATTTTTAACGTGTGACACAAAGAAATTAATGTCGACTTGGGAACAATTTTATATAAAAGTAGAGAGCCGTTATATGTAGCTATGATAAAGCAAACAAACGTCACTCAACTAATGGCTAACGGGATATATTTTAACGATAATTAATAGCAGGAGAAACCGATGTAAATTGAGGATGTAAAATATTGGGATGGGATACGAGAACCGCAACGATGATTAACGCGTTGTCATGGAATAAAAGGAGATGACGAAGGTTGTAAAATTCATGAAATGAAATACGACAGACGAACAGGCGCAGAGTAACAGTGGAAATTGGTAAATTATTTTGCGATTGTCGAGCAAGGTACCGGACGATGATTTTCGTTTCGATATGTAGAAATGTGAAAATTTCAAAAGTGTAGGTGTGCGTGCTCGTGGTGTATGTAAATGAGAAACAAGAGAAATAATTCAGCGAGAAGATACGGCAACAGTCTTTGTCCGGTTATAAGCAGGATTTATTTAATAGATCGTTTTATTTTGATAAATCTCTTCGAAGCTCTTTGATCGAACTGGAATTACCACTTAGTTTAGCGTTGGTGTGCGTAAATTCCGTTTGCGCGGCGAGCTTTGAGAGGTTCCTTTCAAACGGAGGATCGTCGCATCCTCCACTGAGAAATCAATTGCAGCCGTTAGCCTTGACGTGACGAGCGTTCACGAAACAATGACTACGGCGAACATCGTCGTTCTTACGTCGAAGTGCTCGTCCCGTTTTAGCGTACCATTGTCTCACGGCTAGCATTGTCTTCGTTTTACTTAGTCTCGAAAGGTGGTTGAAGCTACTCTCTCGGTCTCGTCTTCATCTTTCTATCCTGGCTGTAACGTTTGCGATGGGATCGGAATGGATATTGCGCGTTTCCTTCGAATTGCGAAATCTGACGATTTATAGTTTAAACACTGGAATCTTTGTTGTTCGCAGAATAGGGTTTCATACCTTTTATCGATGAATCTTTATTATATGTTAATAGCAGTTTTAATAGCAGCAAATACTAACGGAAATTGTACATGGAATCTCCCTTGTTTCGAATTTAGCAATTATGTAGCCTATTACCATATATACATGGTTTTGCGTAAATTTTGTTCGCAAATGAGCTCGTTATTTGTCCGAGTGTTCATACAGAGTTTATAACAACTTTGTTAACGAGTTTAGATTCTATCGGTCGTTAATACGACCTCCTATCGAGACAACCGATCAAATTTTCGAATTGCGAACCTCGGTTACAACGGCGTTCAGAAGTTGCTGGCTTCAAGATTAAAGTAGAGGAATGAGAGTAACAGAATGGCAATAATCGATTGATATAATATCAGCTGACCTACTCTCTATACGATCCGTCTAATATCTCTTTTAATAACTGCATTGTATTCAGATTGCGATGCTGTTTACTATACGTTTAATTCCGTTTCTACGTGACGCTGCAAAATACAGCTGTTCGCATCTCCACTCTGTATTTATCCTTGGAGCGCAAATTAATTAAACGTCTGCTCGAAAGCAGCTGCCGCAAGACTCACAAAACCCGAGGAGAAGGTTTGTGAAAAAATTGCGAAACAAAAATACAGCTGCTTTGGCGGCGCGTGGCCTTCCTTTTTTCGCGTTGCTGTACAAGTTCTATCAGCGGCTTACTCTCCATCTTGTGCATCGGATCTAAAACTTGTCTTCTATTATACTTCGTTAACATCGGCAGTCCTTTCGACGCACGAATACGCCAGAGAATTATGAGCTTGTTGTTATTCTCGTCCATTGCTGTTTCATTCGATCTGATGGAAATCAAGTTACGCCTCGTGCGTTTGGATGCGCTAAAATGTTAAAAGGTATTTAATATTCATCGGTATTTCTTGCAGTAGCATCGGTAAAAATCACTTTTACAACTCGTTCATGAACAAGTATACGCGAGCATATTTGAATCGATGGCAATCGAATGAATTTTACGTGGCTGATAAACAGCGTTATTATTCGTTGATAGGACAAATGAAAATTTCATAAATATTGTATCAACTTCGTTGTTGATAATAGTCGATAGTCGGAAAGCAGTGGAAAAGGGTGTGTAAAACATCGGTAGATGCGGATGGATTTTCTTTCGCGATGCTGTATTTATCGAGGACGACGCTTTAAATATCGGCAGATAACTCGATCAACCAAGCTGATGACCTCGATACGTGGAATTTATGAGGCACTATGGAACAGGTACCAATAACAAAAACTAAACAATATTCTCTTCGTAGACATTTCGAAAAATGTACCGCGTATTCTGTAACGATACTTTCGTTCCTCATTTTATAAGTTTAGTAATTTTCTATGCTGTAAGAATAAGAGATACCCGGCGCCCATTTTTACGAGAGATCGCAGGTTGCGAGTACTTTTATTTGTTTTATAAATATGTATTTTTATGTATTTTAATTTTTGCGAAGATTTCAAGTGAACAATCGAGCAATGGAATGGCGTTACAAAAATACCTTTCGATCGTCAGTGTTTGATTTAACCGTGGAACTTTAAATATTTTTAATAACAACGACAGCGTCGTAGTATCTGCATCTATTTCATTCGTTTATTAATTATTCGCTAAGAATCTAATATTCAGAAGCAAGTAATGGAGAGAAAAGGAGAGGGGAAGGAGGAGAATAACGCGTTTCTCGTCTCATGGTCTACTCGCGAATCCATCGGTAAGACAGGCTTTTGTTTCGGAAGCCGAGTTGGCAAAAGCTAGATCAAACAATCGTACATGCATATTTGATACAGACATATTTTGTATGAACGAAATATTATAGTTTTAATGTACATCCTTTTGGCAGCGGTATAATATAGTCACTAACTACTCGCCATAAAGACGACCATATATCTCTATGCACGTTTTTGCGTGCACGTTAGAAATACGTGATTCGTAAAGATTATTTCACGGATACCAAAAGAAGTTAAAAAGATACCGAGACCCGAGCATATATACGCGTTACGTACATATTTACATACGTACAATATACATAAACATTGGGAAAATTATTCTTTTGAAAGCGGTAGAGAAACAAATATATGGTACATACATACTTACACCGACTTTGAGTGATTTCCACATTTTGTAAATTTTCCCTTCGTTTGTATGAATTCGCGAATACCGTACCATGTGAATACGCGATGTTTTTAATAAATGATGCTCTTCAACGAATGACGCGGGATGAATATTTTCATTTGATCATGTCGCGGGGCTGAAGATACGGAGATACGTATTTTCGATCAAAGGAGATTGCTTTCTGAAATTCACAAACAGCGGAACAATTTCTGCTAAAACGAACAACCTTTTCTAGAAGAAAACAGCTTCTCGTTAACGGTATAATTTAATTATCCTAGACGTAATTTTAATATATCTCTTCGATATCTCATATCTATCTTTCATATATTATACGTAATTTTTATTATATTCCAGCGCGTAATTGATCTTTTCTACGGGTCAAGATAGCTATAGTTGCTGCATGTTATAGACAGATATAAATGTGTTTCACAGTTTCAGAAATCCTAAAGTACGGATAATTATGATGTACAACTTATTCGTGAATAAACGAAGGACGATATTCGTGAATAAACAAAGGACAGTATTCGTGTTGCTTGTTTAATATTCCGTTTGCGGGTTCACGATCGTTAGCCTATTTAGTATTCGCAAAGAGGAAAGGCAATTATTTCCATCTTGCAATGTCACGTGCCGTAAAATGTATTTGTTTGCCGTTTCCAAAGCTACTTTTTATAGAGTGGAGCAGCTTACGTTATTGAAAGATAACTAGAGTAATAAACGAACAGTCTCTACTGGCAACGATTTCATTACAGTTCATACGTTCATACGTGAAATTGCTGGCAATTAAAATATAAAAATTTCATATCGTACCATTTGATTTTTACATCGCTGTTCGAACACGTTTGCTTTTTTTTTTTTTTTTATTCTGCCTTTAAATTGCTTCTCTGACTTAATCGAGCGGTTTAATCAATTTCATTTATAACATTAATTCAAGCATTCACAAAATATGGAAACTATATGCAAGCTTATATTTTAAACATAATAATCATGCTAACAATATAAATATGCAAACAACAGCTCGTCAGCAAGCTTGCCGTTGCTAATAACAATGCGTGTGGATATCGATCGTCCTTTCGAAGCGGTGCAAAAGGAAGTCGGTAACAATTTTTTATTTTTAAATATCGAAAGTACAGGGAAAGTGTATATCAAGATATTAGATTTCTCATGAAAGTCGCCGATATCAATAAATAAATTTTATTGCCATTTCATCACCTGGCAAATAACGTTTTGAAACGCCTTAAGAAATACGAACGATAAATACTCTTTTAAATCAGAATAAATGTATAAGAATAAGATTTAATTTGCGAATTATTTATTGCCATATAAATATATATACATATAGCAGGACGAGAACAAGGGTAAATATATATTTACACGGATTTCCTATTATATACGTATTTGGAATAAAAGGCGATACCTGTTTCATACAAACTTTATCGGACAATAAATTTGTCAGGACTGTGACGCGCGTTCAGCCTCACAGGCTGAAAAAATTCCTTTATCGATCTTGGAGCAGTACCTTTCCTATCCGTCCTTATAAGACACACAGATATAACCATTGGATAGCGAATGCGGATACGGCGAAAATGTATCACGTATGCACAGGCGCCGCAGCGTTCTCGTACGACGCTCAGAAATTTTACAACAGGGGAAAATCGATAGATTTCGTTAAAGCGATACTATCGCGTTCCTATGAAGAAAATTATGGTAGTGGTTGCACTCGATGAATGGATAATCAGAATACTCGTTGCCGAAATTGTTTTGCAAAGATAATTCGTTTTCCATCTGTCCGTGATATATTTATGCTTAGAAAGTTGTCGTGTTACTTTCCTTGGTTTGTAACATCGCTTCTGATTGTAGTCAATCTGCTAAGTTCCAGCATGGGTTGAACGATTGCCTGGCTGTTGTTCGAGAAATTTGTTCCGCATCTGTTATGGTTGTTACACACGACAGATGGAAACGGGACAATCGATGGCTTTACGATTTACCTTTGACCTTACGCTCAGTAAACTTTCTATATAAAAACAGATGAAATGGAAAAAGATTCCGTACAGGTTGCTACTTTTCATACGCAGGTATCTCTCTTCGATCATGCGAGAAATTTCATTGTTACCGTGTCACGAACAGAGCTTCTTGTATCGTTCTGTATAGCTTTCTTCTTGATCCTCGTAGTCGAAGAATCTCGAACTCCCGAGGAAAGGGATTTTGTTTCACCATGGTTTGAAATAATTGTGTTATTTGTTATTTGCTTTCGAATTGCCTTTTGTTAAAATAGACTTTTCTTTTTCATTTTGTAGTTTTAGAACGTTGATAAACCAACGAAGGGAAAAATTCGTCCCGTTTGTAAAATTGACCGATTACCTCGAAGATTTCTAACGTGTTTAACTTATCCCTTGGTTTATATCGCGGAGGCTGACCTAATTGGCAGATCAGCGACGCTGTTAACCTTTGTACAGTCCAGCTAGTCTGGCAAGATATCTGGAAAGTCGGCTAAATGGAGGTGTGGGTCGCGAGCCAAGAGACAGAGCGCCATGTCCATTGATTACCAATGCACCAGGGTACAAATTTATGACACACGGTTCTTGTTATTATCGAGCGACTGCCTAATAATTTATCTGGCAGGCCATAAAGCGCATAATTAGGACTGCGCTTGTGACTTCGGTGAGAGTAAAGATTACAAAATTCACGAAAACGGCAAATAGCTTATTTGCGTTGCGATGGACATTTGATTTGCTATCGAGATTATCATCGTTATTATTATTATTTAGTCGCGTTACAGACTTTGTAGAGTTACACGTTATTGCATTTCGTGATATTTGCATATTTATTTACTTCAATAGCCATCGCCAACTAATGTAAATATAATATCTGCTGTTTACATAATAAGTTGTTATAAGTTCGATGAACTGTTAACGTTCGAAAGCAATATCATTATGTTAATATGATAGCATTTTGAAATATTGGAGTGCGTTGCAAAATTGTTACAAATTGAAATTGATTCGAACGTCATATATATGAAGTCTATAAAAAATACCATGGGATAGATAAATTAGATGGACGAGAATTATTATACGATATTACTATACGCGGATAGAAACATCGTAATAAAAATATGAAACGAGAAAATTTAATACGGCTTCTTCCTCCATTTTGATATAAAATTTCTCTGTTCTGCTATCTTATTTCTTTTAAAAATATAAGGTCATTTCGTTTGATCGTAATTACTCCCATAAATGGTAGTATAAAAAGAAGCATTATAAAAAGAACTCAAAATCACTGTATCGATAGGAAAGATAAATATAAAAAACGTGGCGTCATGTACTAGAATGCACTTGAAAAAAATTGGCCTTTAAGTAATAAATCCAGCGTTTATAATAATAGCATTAATCGTGACGTACGATATTTCGTTAATTCGAAGAAACTAACAATTTAGGAAAACCGAAATAATTAAATTGCTTGATTAAATCTACCTAATACCTTTATGGGAAACGTATCGTATATCAACGTTGTATATAGTGTAGTATCGAACCGAAGCCAGCTGTGGTGTTACTGGGAAAACTAGAGCCAACCTAATGAAAATTTTGCTGAAATTTCGTTCCAAAATTCCTAATTAATTAAACTTGTCGCAAATTCTGTCATTACAAAGTTACGAATAAACAGTGAATGATATTAATTGTTGTGCAGTCAGGCAGAAGTCAAATTATTACAGACGAATAATTATAGTTTATATGGAATACGATGAATATGATTTGTAATAGATTTAGTTAGCATCTGCCACAATATACGAAGTTTCAAGTTACATTATAAAACAAAAACTTTGAGTCATTCAATTACCATAAGACGTTTTTCAATGCTGCAATTTTAGTTTTTACAATAACGCAGCATATTCTTCGCGATACTATTTGTTGTGTTTTGCTTTTAATATTTTAATTAAAACTCTCGAGTTTCTAAAGCAATATTCTTTCAACGTTAAGGTTACTGCTTTTCTTAATTTATATCTTATCAAAAGTTTGTACGCGCGCGCACGAATAGAAAGTACTTCTTTATTAACTCTTGATTGTAATATTAAAGGTTGCCTGAAAAGACAACGTTATTAAACAAGTAGATTTATATATTTCATCTTTTTCATTTTAAACGTTAATTCGCGCAACTTAATCGAACGGTCAAAGAGGAAGGAAAATTGCTGTACAAAGTGGTAACGTCGCTTCTATCAAACTATTAATTTTATTATATCGATTGATATTAATTTGATTTAATGTCATGTTTCCAGTCACGAACGCGTGGCAAAATACAACTTTAGAGGAAAATCATTAAAAAGGGAGCAAAAATTCGGTGACTCGACGTAACGAAATAATTTTTTCAACGCGATAGCGGAAAATAATTTGTATGGAAAAATGGTGGATAGAGGCGAGGTCGAATTAACGGGGATAGATCAAGTTACTTTAAACTTGCCAGTTATTCGTCGTATCGAGCTGTTAGATTTCATTATGTACGAAAACAATCGAATATACGTTGCAAATACTGTTCTGTTATATAAATATCGAAATATCCACAAATTTCTTACGACATAATCGTTAAATTGCATAGAAAGTATAATGTGCAAACCATGTCACGCGGTGAAAATAATAGAAGAAGGGTTAAAGGTGATGGCCTGTAATACGTTTTAAGAGCACACTGTACACGTAAAAGTACGCTCAATGTAGACTTTTCTCGCATGTTTTACTTCTTACTTGTTTCTTCGTGGCTTTTAATATGCTTTTTTACGCCATTATTTAGATACTGGTATCGAGCAGTATATAAATAGTTCAGTATCAAATACTGAAAATAAATAATACGTAACATATTCATGAAAACAACATACTATCGGTATTTACGCATATTTCTCTAAAATTTATTTTTATATTTAATTTGATTTATAGAATAAATCGGGCAAACTAATTTCTTCACAGTTGTAATTTGAAACATAAATAGAATTGATCAGCGTTGATCGAATATTTTATTCTTTCTTTTTTGCAGACTTTTAAATCGTTCAAATATTTCATATACGTATACGTATATCTCTTTAATTATATACAGACACTTGTTCTTAAGTATTATGCTCCAGAAATATCACCCTTAATAAAACCCTTAAGATTGAGGGAAAAATTATACTTAGATTCGTATTGATGTAAAAATATATTAGTAAGATAAAGGGATAAAAATATTAAAAGGAGGGTTCATGTTCGTTGGCAGAATTAATTTCGTACGTTTCGTTTTAGCCGTTTGGTTAGATAATTACTATTCTTTTCTTCTTTGTTATCCTCTTGTTGCTTGCAGCCGCGGATATGTTATTTTAATATCAGGTTCCTTCGCCGCGCAAACACTACGTCTAAATTGGATGTGAAATTTGGTGGTAAATGTGAAACTATTGAACCGAGTAATAAAAATATTTTTACATCGTTTGCGTTTAATCTCAAATGTTGCGATAACCGCGCTAGGTTTCATGGTATTGGAATCTGGTTGCCGTAGCGTAGATCGGGTCGAGAAATTTATTTCTACGTTTTATAGAAAATAAGTCCAATATCTTGAAATCGTTCGTGCATTTATATAATAACTTGGTAAGAATTTTGTTTTCTACGCGGAAACATTCTGATCCGCTTGACAAATATTCGCGTTTCATTCCGAGGCCGAACATACACGGAACATGTCTCTAATAAAATTATTATAAATCAAATAACATCGTTGGAAAGTATTTTCAAGGAAGAAAACGAACGATCGCGAAACATTTAAAATTTATAATGCATTTACAACGAACGAATAAGTTCGGAATAATAACGCAGGGATAAACGACGTTTATCCAGTATCGTTCCAGTCGATCGACGACAATTGTATCGCGAATACCGTATACATAGTCTCTTAATTAAAATTCGCATCTTCCTACGCACGAATATCGTGGCAAGGAATTTGAATCGCATTGAATACCTGCCACTTGTCCACGTCGAAATTCTCATTCGTATACAGTTTCAATTTCCACGCGGTTGGTATCCTCAGATGCATCGGATCGCGTTTTAACGCTCGATATCGAATGAATGCGAGTCGCGAATTGTATTATGCGTTTCAATCTCGCGACCATTAATCCGATTCGCTTCTATTATATGGCGGATATTTTACGAAACAGAGTAAACGGTATCCGTTTTTGATTCGCGTATGCGAATTAATCGTAGGTATAGTTTTTCTCTGGCTGTTGCTATTTCAATAGAACCTTTGATAAAATTGCGTAACAGACGAACGAACGTATCCGATTTTTCCGTGTGTTTTGCCGCATGTAATCCATATGGGATGAATCGTGAAATTGAAAGAGATCGTATCATTCGTTTTCACGGAAATAGAACAAATGATGGAACAGGAAACATCGTGCTACTGAAATAGGTTATTAGCTACTCGGATGACCCTGTTGACGTATAATTTTACGATCCGTCGCGAAGCTTGATCTATTTGAAAAAGCTTTAGCTGTTTGTAATACGATATCAGAATTCCTAAAGTTCGCGAGAGGAATTTAACGTTCAAGCGGAAACTGTCGCTAAAGCTTTTTTGCGGTTTACGATTCGATAGGATTATACGAGGAAGTTCAAAGTAAACATCCCAAGTTCGATATCGAATGCCTCGAGTGCCTTTGCGTTCGACAAAGCGATCTTTGTCATCGGCTTCATAATTTATTCCCGGATTATCAGGACATAAAGCGTTTGAAATTTTCACCAAGAGACGACATACGATATTTCGGAAGGAATCTCACGTTACGGTATTTTCCAATTACACGGTTTAAAATAGCGTAAAAAATTTCTGATTTATCTAATGGACGATCTTTTAGAGACGCGCGTATTCTCACCTTTTATTCGGTTTTGCGAAAAAGGAATAAGAAAAACGTAGAGAATCAACGTGGCCCGAGTCGAACTGCATCGCTGTAAAATTTGTAGCGGTTCTCTAGTCAGATATATCCTTAAATCACTACGAAATTCTAGATTCTCAATAAAGTTCTGTTTTTATGAACCAAGGCCGGCATATTATGCCGCTAAAACAGCTCGTTTCATTCCCTCTTGTTCACGTTCCTTTCATTTCTTTTTCTCGGTCTGTTACTCGTTTCCCTCTGCCTTTTGCTTGCTTTATATTTCATGCGCGCTGCCTGCGTTTCCCTCTGGTTTTCCCTTGTTCGCTCGTTTCTTCATGTGCAATGCCGGCCCGAGAGGCCACGGAAGCGTAGTGCCAGTCGGCGTAGCATCAGAAGGGATAAATCGATTTTGTTTCGAGCTAAAAATAAGCTTCTCATGGGAGCTCATCTCGCGAAACTGGCGCGCAGTTTCTTCACTTACGCTTATCTCTTATCACACCTACAGGACGTCAGGGATCATCAAGGTGTTCGTATCAGCCGCAGCCGGTCAATAGTTTCCTCCTGCCCGCGGACTCGCACACCCAAGGATTACGATACAAACCGGTTCTCAATTTCTCTCGGAAATCTCGTTTAATAACCGCGGATTAACTGGTCACTTGCATCGTGCACCGTCTTCGATAATCAGTTGCTTGTTAATATACCGATTATATAAACCGCACGATTTTGTCACGCTATCTCGTGCTTGAACGCCAGTATTTACCTAAAAAGCCTGTAACGTATGTGGATGTCGGTCTTCTTCGATTAAACAACCGAAGTTTACCCTTTGAAAACTCATAATCGACGCGACTTGAGAAAACTTTTAGATTGTCAAACTTTCTTTGCCGGATAAAAATAATACGCGCTTTTAATATCACCGCGCGAACTAACGATTTCCATTATCTTCCACGGATTCTTCATTTCCACCGTGTCATCTTCAATAAGAATAGAAATAAAATACAGAAATAGATCACCAGACATAAAGGTGTTAACTTAAACTGTTTGCAAAAAGTTGAGCGGCGATTTATAAAATACCAGCGATCTTTTTGATATTCCACGGATTGCGTATACGCAGCGATTGCTATTATAAATTACACCGCGCATGTAAAATAAAAGCTTGGAAATTTGATCGTATTTGCTGGCAACGTGGATATATTTCGTTTATTTCGAAAGTTTGCATTCGGTTAACTCTTACGGCAGTAACAAAGAGAAAATTGCTTCATTCGCGGAATTCCGCTAATACGTATCATGTAATGAAGGAAATAATCTGCATAAATTAATTTTATATCGAAGCGGTTTAGTAGACGTTTATTACAGAAGCTTTAAATGGCATAACATTGAGCGGCGTTCCGTAAGTCGTTGCAATTGTGGCTACGGTACAGTTCTACGAATGAGAGAAGTTCTGTAGTTTAGTTTCTAATTAAGTATACTTTATCGTCATTAATTTACTACCATTGTCGAAATGCATCTGCTAATTGGCAGCTAATAGCTATGTAATCTTCTCTTCTACTTATCTACTTATCTCTCCTCACATATTTTCTTTGCTAAATCATCGAAGTCGAGAAAGCTTTTTCTCTTCCGATAAGAAATCGAGGATGGAATCAGGCACGACGCGACGCCCCCGCTAAATTTATGACTGACGCAATATGCGTAGAAAATATATGTATAATCGTACATCTTAAAAAATATTTTAAGCACGAAGATAACATTTCACGTGCTCCTTTGTGACAGATTATGAAAAGGTTATAAATAGTAACGGTGTACATGAAACCGGCAATGGCGTTGTTTTTCACAAGAGAATTTTCAAGTGACAAAGGCTTACAACAGGTCACGGGATATTTTTAGTGCTCGGTGAAGTTATTCCAAAGAAAATAAAAGTGTCGTAATACCCTTGAATATTATTATCGATTAATAATTATTATTGAATAAAAAAAGAACCGCCAGCACGATATTCTTCGTAAATAAAGTTCACATAGTTAATTCGTTCCTTTTGCCGCAGATTAACTCTCGATTGTTCATTCTTCATTGAAAACTTTCAAGCGAATCCTCGTCAAATCGTTTATCCGTTTTAACGTAAACGATGCAAGTTGATAGATCGTTAGGAACGAATTGATAAAACTGTAACTCGGTATCGAAGCCGAATCAACCGACGCCTGTGGTTGATCAGCGAGACATCTTCTCGAGGCATCTTCAAGCTCATCTTAAGACATCAAAAGCAAAGGCACTTTCAGCGCAATCAAGGGCTCTTCCATCGAAACGTTTACTGTTAACCCGTTTTGTTTCAATTTCCTTCGTATATTATGCCAGGTAGATTACAGTTGTACGTATTGGTAATTCCGTATTCGGATCGATAATGATAAGTGGCATCGGCAATCCCCGTGAAACGCGAACGTCTCAGAGCCGATGTGGCTTCATAACGTCGATTAACTTATTCCCCTGTGACTTTCTGCTTAACAACGGACGATGCATCGGCATGTGAATCGAGTCTCGGATAGTATTAGCGTTTCTAGTTTCTACCGAACGATCTTGTTAGTATTCATTGTTTCGTGACGTGGTGCTGTTATGCTTGACGACGTGATCATCGATTCGATGCGCATCGAAATGTTTCGATAAACGCAACGCGCTACAACGTACTAAATTAATTATATCGATTAATTCGTTTCTCGTGTACAAGCAGATATGATTCTTAGACAATTACGATACGTTATATCGATAAATCACCGATACGTACGAATCCTATTGAAATTTTCGTTTTCACGAAATATTTACGTTACTTCACGAAAAATTACGTTACTAGAATTTCGGATATATAGCGCGAATCTACTTTTTCAGGGATACACGTACACACGGAATTTTTAAATATAGCTAATTTAATTTATTTACAATTTATAATTCGTTAAAGTGGGAATAATTAAGCGAAAAGTTTGTTTGACAGTTGCTTCGTAAAATGCAACGTTATTCGCCAATGTATCGAAGCAAAATGCGTATTTCGTTAATTTCTTTGATCATTTCCAACGATTTTCGCTCGTTTAATGGCTTTCAACGAAACGATTATCCATAAACTTTCTTTCTTGTCTTTTTGCGCTATCTGTAATTTCAGTTTGCCCAGTATCTTTATAAAAAAGGAAAAAAAAAAAAAAGGAAACGATCGTTGGGATTAAACGTTTGCAAGCGTTTCTATAAAACGTTGATTTCGCGTAAACCGTCTAAATCTTTCATAAAGATATTTCATTTGTTTCAATATTTCGAGCCTGTATGCTATTGATTTGTATTCGCGACTACGAATTCATATATCTTCTATTAGGTCGTCCGGAAAGTGTCTTTCTTTTACAGACACGTCTTCTACAACGACGCATCTTTATACAAACATGAAACCTAATCAATCAAACGTCGTGATCTTTATCCTGATAGAACAAAATGGATCATACGTAATTCGATAAAATAATATAAAAAGGAAAATGTTCTGCATCTATTATTTCCTTCTAAAACGAAAGCAACTTTTCGGACGACCTAATGTTTATACATTATTATTATTTTACATTAGGTACATGTACATTACCATTATTTTTCATACATAACTGTGTGTATTTGTTCGAGATGGACGTATATTCAATTAGCACGGATAATGTTTCCATTTACACGAAGAATGAAAGATTCGGTCGATGTGTTTAACGTTTCCTATATTGGACGGCATAAGGTAACAGTTTATCGACTAGAAATAAATTTTCATATTAATTAGTATCATGTACTATAAACGATTTTCATTTGCATCTGGAAAGTTTGTCATTGAAATCGACGTTTGAACGCGATTTCTATGTCAGCGAAGCATAATAACGTGCAGAAATTAACGCGCGCTAATTTACGTAATTCACACAATACGCAGAGTAATTTTGCGCGAAATGTTCGAAGCGAATATCGTCCGGACGAAATAGGATATAGAAATACGTTGTTTCAAAACTTTCATACGTTCGTAAGCACTGTGTTTCGTTATTTCGTTACATAGTTTGCGGAATGTGAAATATTTCTACACCGAAATTACACGTATTGATTCGCTTGCCTATGCAAGAGCACGAAACAAATTGCTCCAAGCCACTGAAATTATTCTCAGTACTTTTTCCTCGACTCTAGATCTGAAAATAAATTGACGTGTCCTACGTGTTTCATTTTCCCTGCTATAACGATAAATGCGTACTGTTCCACGTTTCACGTGTATACAGAATGTCACAAAGTATGTGTGCGCAGGATTAACGATACTCGCTGTATTATCTACGATTTCGATCGTCACGTTAGAGCGAGAAAAATTAAGCGTGGAAGAAATGGAGGAAAAGATTCGTCAGACGATTTATCGATACCGTCGCTCGTCCTACGTCTGACCAAAGCTAATCTCTTCTACGTGAAACGACCCGATGCTTCCTTGTCGTTTCGCTGATTTTCCTTTGATTAATAGACGTTGAGATTAAGCAAGCCGTGGCGATATAAGTAAACGATTCATCTTGAAAAAAACTCGCGCGATATTCCTTTCAGCAGGTACCTTGGCTCATTCGTGGCAGAACTCGTCTCCGCAGCATCTATTCTTTATATCGTCGGCATAAACAACGTCCCTAGGAAGTTGTTCTTTCCATCAGCTAGGGAGCTGTTTTCCTCCTCGCTTCCGTTAAATATTTACACTCGACGTCCGTTCCAATTTCATCCGGCTGTACGAGTGCCTGGCCCGTATCTGGATTTGTACTTCGTACACTATACTTCTGTATTTGTTCAGTCGGATTCGACGGCTGAAAAGGTATGATTAGTTCATCGAGACGGAAAACTGCGGCCCCTACGTATCGCTGCCTCGTTCGCTTCCGATTTTCTTCCATACCAATACCAATACACGTAGGAGAAGATAACGTCTAGCCGATATTTCGTAGTTTAAAAACAGGAAAACGTATGCTGTGAAATCTGTGCTGGATTTAGTACGCGTTATATTCAAACAGATCAAACGAAGCTGATAGTTTGTATTTTTATTCCCACGTATCGTCCACGTAAAATCTCTCTTCGTTGCTGTACTTTCCCCATTCTTTTTATTTGTCAAGTTGCGTTTCGTGGTTGTCCAGGCGGCGATGAAAAAAAGAATACAGTATTTTCGTTGGAATCTGGAGTACCTACCGCGCATGAATTTAAATTAGGCACAGAAACACGGTGAAATATTAATCTGGGAATACTCGCGAAAATTCTATGAACGAAACACCGCTGGTTACAAAAGTATCTCACAATTCGAGAAAGTGTTCTCAGAACCTATGCACAAAAGGAATAATCTATTATCATTCTTTCTTACGCTAATAATAATAAAAGCATTGTCATTATCGTGAGATTAATTATTTCGTCTTTTTCATCATTGAGAGACAGGGAAGGTGTCCCTTTATAATTGGCCAGGGAATTAGTTCGTTTTGTTCGCCAGTCAATTCTGGTTCCCAGTCATAAGTAACAAGATACTCGCACAGCTAGCAATCAAAGTAATCACTTTTTCTTGCAAAGTGGATACAGATGATCCAGCAGGTAGGTACCTTCCGCTATCGAGTTTCTTCGGATCTGATTCGTTTTGTGACAATTTCTGACTTCGTCGGATGGAGGAATTAAACGGTTAAAACGACATGGTCAGATAATAATAGTCGATGAAAGGTATAGTCTTGTTTAATGGCATTGGGCAACGAATACCATACGATCGTATATCGAATAATTAAAAATTATCCGCTCAAGGGAACAAAGGTTTTTATATCCATGATAAAACTTGTTGCCGATGCGCTTTGTAGGATAATTTTATTAGAAAAGTCATAGCCGGGGAACATTTTTCAGAGAAAATAAAGCGTTTAACGTTAATTCCCTTAATAATAATCCTTCACCGAGAACAGACGATATTCGTGAAAGAATTTTGCCAAACTTTGCGTTCTTACTAATTATGCTTAATGCAATTAGAAGTTGAACAATATTATAAAAGTTGGACGAATTCAACGTTGTAAAAATAATACGATAATACCAACATACGACGTGTACGCAGAATGTAATTAGACGAATGAAAAGATAACGAAACAAGCAGAACGACGCGAATTAGGCTAACAAATGAGAAAGGTAGGATAGAAACACAGAATGGCCTTGTCCGCATATCCCCTGCAGAGTATCAAAGTTAAAGGGAGTGGTTGGAGGCTGACTTTAATCCATGTTGGCCAAAGGAACATTAATTCCCTAGCGACGATTACTATTAATAGTCTCTCTTTCGTCGAAACGACAGTATACCCATTCACGTATTTGTCGTGAATTTCGATTGAATCGCAACCTCACAGCTTACACAAGCTTCGAACGATGCTCTATATATACATTTACAATTTTTTATATATTTGACTAGTAAATTGGTGGATGTATCACGCGTCGAATGCTTTCCCACTATCCTGCGATTTCGACGAAAAATCGTTCGGTTCCTTTACTTCATCGTATAGCTGGATGCGATCGAACTTGCAATCCCACGTTGAAACGAAATTATGAAGCAGATCGTGACGTCATAGGTTGCCAAGACATCGAAGAAATTATTTCCATTTGCCCGAGGATTTCTGTCATAAACCTGGCTGACTTTAAAACGGAGAGCAATTAGCACGACCTAAATATAAATGGAGCAAGAAAAGTTGACGTTTGAACGATTTTGACGTTAATGAGAAACATTATTCAACTAATGCTAAAGCCTCGCGTGCAAATAAAAGATTAGGACACGTTCGATATTTATTTTCTTTCGTACCGTTAACTTGTATCATATCGTGCTATCATGTTTCGGAGATAAACGCGTAATTATTTTCGCGAAGCTAGAACGTGAGAAATTATGAATTTGATGCTATACGAAATCATGGCGAAGTCGTGTGAGGCTTTCCGCTAAAAGTTATGTAAAGCAGGACAGATCTTCGAGGTGGGTAACGCATGAATAAACTGCGGCAGTCTGAGAATTTCGTGGAGTAACAGGAGCGCGGCGAAAACACTGACGTAATAGGTCAAGTGAGACAGAAAAGGGATTATTTCCGCTCTTCTCTAGGGATCCTATCATAAAACTTCCCTACCTTAATTGGCATCGCAAAAAAAAAAAAGAAAAAAATTGAAACTCGAGCACCGGGCGGAAAGGCGAGAGCCAAGAACCGTTTTCTCCCCTGAGAGAAACTTTCGTAGCTGAGTCGGCGGCAAATTGTCTGTAAGTAACGTCTAATATGCGTCCTCGTGGTGGAGAAAGTACGTGCTTGACAACCGCTTGATGGATTACTGGCGTCCCGTTGGCTCGCCTTATACACAGCACCGTAATCGACTCGATAATAAGAACTTCTGGTTCCGATGTTTTTCTCTGTCGAGATATACCGATGTCGACGACAGATCTCTCAGAGATTTATTAAACGTCTCTCTTTTTCATCACTTTGTTTCAACGCTTTCGATCAGTTCCGCAATGTTATCGCGCTACCTTTGTATTCGGTCTTTTCATTGAAACGTACCCTTTTTTTAAGCAGCGAACGTATTTGTCGTGAGTTGTACAGATGTTCGGTTAAGTCTTACGGAAGAAACGAAACACAATCAACGATGTATCGCAACATGGAACGTATGGAAACACGATTTCGCAGTCTGAGAAATTAAAAGGTCGAAACAGAAGGTGTCGAGCGATACTCAAAATTGCTGGCCGTGTGGCGCGAGAATCGAAACGCAGTAAAATTTATGCAAAGCGAACTAAATTCTTCGTACAACGCAACGCTACTCATCGCATCGACAAATCTACATTTTCGTTTATTGATAACATTCACTTTTGCATTAATAATACGCTTCTCGAGTAAAACGCATAATCTGTTCGTAACATGTCGTAAAATATTTCCTTTTCCAGAGTACTACGTTCTCATCTTCGTGTGTCTTCATGAAATTATTATTACTGTTAGAATAATTCAGTATGTTTCGTAAAAGCCTTCCACTTCGTACAAGGAATATCGTTTTATTTGTACACGTAAATACGGTTTGCAATTGAAAGCTTATTTGTTTCAATATCCGCTACGAACAACCAAGCAACAAATTCGAAATTTCTCTCGCGAAGAATTTCCCATCTTTGCATCTTCCAACCACGGTTTCTCAAATTAATCAACAATTCCGTTGACATCGATTTCGTCGACCTAAATAGTTGCATTAGTTGAATCTAGATTATTGCACGTGTCGCTGGAAGTTGGAGCGGCTTCGAGTTTTGAACACTCTGTCGGCATAATTTCATTGCAACTGGCCGTACACATCTTCGATCGTTGACAAACATACTGCACGGTTCACTCGTTGTCGACCTCGAACCGAGGTTTCGTTTACAATAGGCCACATGCTCTCTCGTGCGTCCGCTCTCTCGTGTAGATCGTACGCTTGACAACATACCCGCAGTACGATGTCGCGGGTTATAATAAAACGCTTGAGTCAATACGGCGAAATGTACAATTACGAGTACCTGATCGGTCGGAATGTATTTAACGCTTGACTGGCGTATAATTTATTGCGCCCACATCTCTGCCTTTTGTATATTTGTTTTTGGTTCATTAAAACTTTTCAATGAATTTTCGAAGTCCGACGGCCCTATCCATCGCTACGGTTGCTATTGGAACGATTTATATCGAAACACGGTTTCTTCAAGATTTGCGTCGATCTATTGGCGAATAATAAACGAATAAGGCATTCTCGGTTTAGTCGAGTTACTCGAATTCTATCAACTTGAAACGCGTTAGCAGCGTAAACTTGTTGTTTGCTTCGGACGAAATTTTCTTTCAAATTCTTACCTCTGCTTTTGCAATTAACCGAATCACTGACAACGAGTACAGCGAATAAGTTAAGTTTACACGAAGTTCGCCGTAAACGCATCATTCCACAGATACGAAATGGAATTTGATTAATTATGCTTTTGCTACACGATGTGTTTCAGCACTGTTTCGCGATATCCTATAGAAGGGAGAATCAACGATCATACGAGCTAAAAGCGGCTACAGAGTCAGACTGCAAAACGTGGATCGAAGCTATACGAGAAGCTAGGTAACTATATATTATGTGTGTAACTTATAGTTCGAAATGAGCGTGATTAAAACGATGATATCTTGGCATAGTTCGGGTCCAAGGTCTTTAAAATATCAAAAGAAGCTTAACAATATGAAGAGAGTGGAGAAATAAATCATAAAACGATAACTTCTTACGCGTTGTCCTTTCTCGTATTTTGTAAAATAGCAATAAGATTATTTTAATTTTTTCATTTCCGTAGCTCGCACGGCTGCCATAGATTTCGAAATCGTGGTTGGCTCGTCCGTTCTTTTTCACGTTAGCGCCTTAATGGCTTTGCCTATGTGACAAACGTGATCGCGCTGGCAATGCCTCCAGGTGTGTCAAACGACCATAACGTTCTCTACGTGCGTCACTAACATCGCATGTTGTTCATCGTCCGTTCTTTTTTCTTTCGCCAAAGCAGGCGGGCAACCAACCGTTGCCCTGATCCTTCTTTTATCGATTCGCAACTATTATTAACAAAATTTGAACGAAATTTGAACGAGATTTCAATGATCAGAATCGGGTTTTCCTGTATTTTAACATAAAGGTAATTTTATCCGCGTCCGAATAGGATCAAGTAAGATCTGAAATGGATAAAGAGCTGGAGAAAAAAACGTTCAGGGTTATATTTTAATATTGTTCTCTCTTATCGAAGCCGACTTTTATAATCCTTGGAAAGGATACGTACGAAAAGGATATCTTCTTCCTTGGATCAACGTGGACTTATATTACCAACATATATATTATATACATACGTACGTTTGCTCTTTTGAGTTACTGGTTTCTCTGATTGCTAGCATTTTACATTTTACGACTCGGCACGATATGATGTTACTCGTATTACGTCCGCCAATAGCGTGTTTTTGGGATGCTACCGAGCTTGTTGTTTGTCATCGCGTGAAAGGACTAGTGGCTATCGATTAAATTTCAGTTGGTAGGGGAATTGGAGTTATTTGCACTTGTACTAATAAAAATCGTTTGTTCGAATCGAGATATATGATACGGAAAGATATTTAAATAGAAAATAGCACGCTGTCGACAATTTTCATTTTCATCGGAAATTTTAATATATTCTAAGCCATCGGTGCATGCGAAAAGAACGCACGGAGAAGAATAAAATGAAATTACACAATGGAGATATAAAGGAAACAAACCATCTAATAGCGTACATAGAACGCTTGGACTCTGTTGTCTGATCAATTTCGGTTCGATACTACTTGAAACGACTGCACGCTTTTCTAAAGTGATCCTTAACTTGTCAATATGTCAAGTTCGTTTGCAGTTGTATTGTCTACAGTGACTCGCAAACGCGTTGCAATTTTAAGAATGAATGAGTTTTTTCAAATTGTATCAAACGTCTTGAATCTTTTGGAGATCTTAAGAGGATTAGCTTACTGAATGAGGTATAAAGGAAATTTGAAGAAAATTGCAATTGGAATGAATACAATTTAAACATACGACAAGAAAGTTAAAGAATGGGGACGTTTACTTTTTTCCTTTGCGATTGTTCCCAATCGCAATTTTTTCAAAAATTTTTTTATGCGTCATGTGGTAAGCTCTAATTCTCCTAGCTTTTAAATAAAAACCGATCCGTTTGGTTCGATTTTAAAAAAGCTTGAAAGGGTTGCAACAGTTTCACGAGTCACTGTAGTATCTAAAAGCGGCTTTAACAAGATGTACAATAACAAGTCAGACGGAATGCCATTCAAAAACTACTACATATAAATATTGTACAAAATATTGCAAAAATATTTTGACGAACAACACTAGCTTTTTACTTGCAATTTCATAGTTTAACATCTGCTGTAGCTGTATGTTGTTTATCAATCTCTGACTATATCTACCAAAGGTTAAGACAATCAGAATTGTATTAAAATCTTTTGCTTGGCTGGAATTACGGTGAATTTTGATCTGATTAAAACGTAAACACGAAGGCAGATGTATGTATCTGTTCCACTAGCAACTTGATTATTCATTGCAGTTTCAACAGATTGCTGTTGCAAAAGGAGGAGCTCGAGCAGAAGCATTTGCACCTGTTGCAGATTGTCGAGTCCGAGAAGACGGCCAAGTGGCAGTACACACAGCAATGCGAGGAGCTCGCATCAGAAATAAAGAAGCTCCGAGGGGAAGTATGTTAAACACTAGCTTCGCCTAATTTTCAAATAGTGGAATTGGAGCTAAGGTTATTTCAATTAGCTAGGAAATTCGCCCCGAAGGGTGTCGTCACGATTCTTTGTAATGTGACACGACGTCAAAAACATCAATCTGCATAATAACCAAAACGACCGCATACATACTTATTTTCTACGTAATACAAACGATACAACAAGAGAGACAAAATTGTTCACATTGTTGCAACTATGACGGAAACGTATACGTTATTGTCACATTCGTGCACAGATTCCTGGGTTTCGTTACGGTTTAACAATGACGGCTATGGGAAACGTCGTAAACGTTTCCTAAACTCCGATCGTCCCTTGCCACAACAGTATTTCGTGAGATAAGGATGGCCCGTTATGGTTACAGCCTGCTATAGGATAAGGTTTCGTTAAAACTTTCTCCGATGTTGTAACAACGAATCTAATTTCGCGTATAAAATGAATTGCCTTTTTCCAAGAAACAAAGTACTACGAGGAAGGTATTAACAGCGATGACAACTGGAATGAAAAATATATATATACGTCATGTACGGTATAATCTCTTACTTTCCATTAACATAATTAACTGATATGTGTTCCTCTCCGAGTATACGCATATAAAGATCTTTAGAAGAATAGATAGCTCGATGTTATAAAAATTCCTTGACCTGAAAAGTCCCGTATATTAAATACGAGGATGTCCATTCTAATTTATATCTCAAAATAAAAAGGAAGGAATTCGTGTATTCGTATCATAATGAAAATTCTACTTTGTCAGTTCCCTTTTAATTAAATCGGCATAGTACATTTTAGTATTTGCCTATTAAGGCGATTTAAGGGCATATCACGTATTATACGTGATATCGCGACATGATCTAACTCGACACTTCCGATAATTTCAAAGAATGAATTTTTCGAGATTTTCTCACTTTTGTCCTACGTTATTTTATGTGATTCGTGTTCTTGCAGCTGTGCGCCCTGAAGAAAGAGTTAAGGCCTGTAGCTTCGTCGTATACAGGAAGACCGGGAGTTCAAAGGACCATGTCCCAAGGCACTGGCAGTTTATACATATCGGGATCCTCTTTTGGATACGAGGCGCATGGTTCGGGAATTTCAGCGTTTGGATTACGAGATATCAGCGAAGGCTCGATCGAGATGCAGAAAATTAAAAAGGTTCAAAGCTTCTTCAGGGGTTGGCTGTGCCGCAGGCGTTGGAAGCAGATCGTCGAGCAGTACATTAAAAGCCCTCATGCTGAGAGTATGCGTAAGCGGAACAGGTAGGAATTACTGTCCTTATTCGTTCAATCTTTAGCGTAAACACGTAACAATCGCTTAAGATAGCAACGGTGCTGAAAGCTTTCTCGAATCTAATTACGATTATTAGATCAAATTCTTAGAATATGAAAACTTCAATGTTAAATGTTTTTGTAAAGACGGCGATGGAAGATGGAACAAGGGATAAATTCAAATGGGATTGATATAGCGTTCTATCCTGTAGTATCTTAAACATTAACGCTATCTTACAGGGAACAGGTGTGAATTAGTTTTAATTAATTAATTGATTTAACTGTCTATGTTGGAGTAAATAGGAGTACATTGAAATTGATTTACTTGCAAATAAATAGCCTGTCGAGTAATCGAAACAACCGTATATTGTATCGATAACAATTACATTTTAATAAGGGTGATATGACGCGTGTGTATCCGTGAAATGTCAGCAATAATATTTGCGGAATATTAAATGATATTTAATTACTAAATAGTGGCTTAACGCGACGTTGATTATGGAACATTGCTCGTTTCGAAAAGTACTTAGACGAATTGTTTATTACCGTACATGTTTGTCACTATCGAGCTTGTTACGTTTGTTTCGTGTTGCTCGTGTTCTCATTCGATTAAATACTCTCCCGAGACGTGTTGTATTCGCTTAATAAATGTTTGATTGAGGAAAAGAACAGAACAAACAGAGGCAGCACTCTGTCCCTCGAGGTCCCACAGCAAAACAATTTCAGATAGCAAATTTTGCTTCGATAAATAATATAGAGCATTATTTTCCTGGTAGAATTTTGTACTTAGTACGCTATGCGCGCTGATTAACAACCAGTTTCATTATTAATTAGTCATTCGGACAATTCCCGCGGTTTTTGCTGTAATTTTAACCTCGTAACATCATGTAAAAGTAGCGAAATGAGACGATACGTTATTAAATGATCATTTTCGGCTACCTTATTTAAACGATGATCAAACAGCTGAATTTAATCTAAAACTTTTGCTTATCGTAGATATAATTTTATAGTAAATTACACCTGTTTGTGCTTAGTTTGGATTTGGTGCGGGAGCACGGAAAGATGAACAAAGCTTTGTATAAATTACATAAAAGCCATTAAACATATCCTAAATTCCTGTTAGACTTACTCTCTCAAAGGCACTTTGAAATTGACCTTGTTGCTATTCATCTTCTACCGCAACATCGTATACGTGCATATACATGTACCGTTGCGCTTGTCTGCTGCCACATTCTCTCTGCGTTCCTCCGCTTCGCTCATTTAAACCAGGTAAACTTTGCACCTATTCCCAGAAAATGTTGAGACGCGCTCGCCTAGGATCATTAAGTGCATTCTTACTTTACATCCGGCTCTGTATTCACATTAGTCTAAGTATCCTTCTTGCCAATTGTAAACATCGAAACTTTGCTACTGATTACTACACGTTTGTACCAACTAAAGACACGAAGAAACGGAAATAAGCTAAACTATATATTCGCGTTTAATTTCAAATATCTGCTGCATTCGTTGCTAGGATTTGGCGATTACGTTATAACATATATCGATCGAAGGAGGAATAATTACGATCTAGCTTTTCGCTTTTATATCTCCTAACGTTACGATTTTACCTACAACTCGTCAAAAGCCACTAACGTACGTAATATTAGGTAGCTTTAATTTCTCCATTCAGAATGACATCTCGATGTGATATAAACATCGAAAATAATGTTAGTTGCGACGTGAAACGATAATCACCAGAGTACGAAGCGACAGCAATTTTAGTTTCATGTGAAACACGAAGATTCATTGGCGAACACTGCGTCATTTCCTTCCAGGCATATTGGAAGTAATGATCTCTCGAGGCGGAAACTCATTAGCTTTGAGTGGGAGGCCGATTCGCTAATTGTACTATGCCTTGAACGTGCAGCTGCGATAATTATCCCAACAACTAATTAGAGGCAAAATGAAATTAATATCCTTGACTGTTCTTCAACCTAGCGGGCTAAATTATCATAAGTGGAAATATTCGTTCATATATTCGATTAATTCAAAATATATGCGTTCCGTTTCCCCGTGTATTTATCTTTTGCTCTGCCTAACAAGGAGAAAGACAGAAGACAAAACGGATTTTCTTGATATTTCAGCTTAGTGTTTCAAATGGTGGAAGCCGAAGAAGAATATACGGAACAGATGGAGATATTAGTGAGCTGTTTCTTGAGGCCTTTTAAGATGGCTGCCAGTTCAAAGAAACCCCCTTGTAGTCACGAGGATGTGAATAGCATATTTTTGAATAGCGAAACAGTGTTGTTCCTTCATCAGATCTTCCTGAAGGGTCTCACTTCTCGTATGGAGAGCTGGCCCACTTTAGTTTTAGGTACGTAGTTTCATTTCTATTAAGCCATTCGATCGAGATAACGTTTAGGTAACATTCTGGTTAATTCTTATTTGTTATTAACTGGAAATGTAACATATAAGATTACGTAACAACATGGAAGAATTCTTCACTAGAACGTTGCTGTGCTAGCGATAGAAAGAATCATGTTCGGTGATTTCAGGCGATTTGTTCGACATGTTACTACCAATGTTGTCAATTTATCAAGAATACGTCAGGAACCACCATTACAGTCTTCAAGTGTTGACTGAATGCAAGCAATCATCACCTTCGTTCGCTGCATTGCTCACTAGATTGGAGAACAAGACTGCTTGCGGAGGACGTTCACTGGAGACCTTTTTAACGTATCCTATGCATCAGGTACGTCGCATTATTATTATTCGATTTGTTTCAACAAACAAATTGATTAAACGTCGATTAACAGCGGTAAAATTTGGCGATCTTATCGATAGGGATTAATCGAGCTTTTAATTAATAGCTTTTATTTTGGCTTACGTATACAACATGCCTGGAGAAATAATATTTCCGGGTTTCTATTTCATCGGCCGATATTTGCGTCACGTATAGCGCAGCTATTGACCAATTAACGATAAAAGAGAGTAATAATGTTACGTATAGTTTCCGACTAGTTGTGATCACCGGTTATAAATCTAGAAAATCCTGCGTGTCCCGATCGGCAAAATTGTTGCCCGTAGGTAAAAGACTACTCGATGTGGAAATTTCATTTCGGAACAAAATAGGTTTCATTTTTTTTTTTTCAGCTTTTCATTTAAGCGTTGATGATTAAACGGAGCGGCGTCGCGCGTCGTCTTATTTTTCTCTTATAATGCACGTAAATTTTTGTCACGGTGTGCTCGTTACGGTATCTGTAAATTGTAATTACGCGTGGAAAAGTTTATTTTTACTAACAACGTAAAAAAAATGCTAGGGGTTAACATTTATTATTAATGGCTGAATTGTTTCGTTACTTTATAAATCAATATATACATAGAAACTGCGTTGGCCACTTTCCCACGCAGAGCTCATGAAAAACAGATTTTTAAATATTTTGAAGGTAAATTTATTTAAAGAGATTTTACGTATTAGTATATTCCAACTTTCCCTTATTTTTTCTGCACTAATCTTTTTTTGCAGCATGCTGTCTTGCCATTTTCTAATAAATATTCTAAAACTAATTTCCATTATCGCACTTGAATTATAAACGTAGTATAATACGTCCTTCTTTTTTTTTGTTTCGTCGTTTTCAAGGATTATACGCGCTTTATACAACTCTTCATAGGATAACAAGACAAATCCCATTAAATATTTTTTTATACCCGACGAATGAAAAAAGGGCCGGAGAAGTTAGGAGTAAAAGAGAACAGCAAAGAAGAGGAGCAACGAGGAGTACCAAGAAATTCTAACATTTGCACGAATATGACCTTACCTCAAATGCGATTAATCGGATTAAAGAGAATTATTTTCAGTGTCGTGTATAATACACGATGTGGTTAAATTTTGCAAAACGATAAGCGACTGCTATCGTTGAAAATTAATACCGTAGTTACATTTTCAAGACCTTGTTTCCTACGTGTTTTAGGTTTAAATACGATTAACGACGTTTTAGGTAATACTATCCTAGAAATTGCCTGACACGTGGATTAATATTGTAATTTATTTCTGAAAATCCAATAGAATTGATCGATGAATTCTACTGCAAGCGACTAGCGTTAAATTGGATATTGATTAAAATAATTTCAAAGTTAATAAGGTGACCGGAGATAATTTTCTGCATATATTTTTCAGATTCCAAGATACATTATTACGCTGCACGAATTATTGGCTCACACTCCTTACGATCACGTTGAACGAAAAAGTTTACAAAATGCGAGGCAACAATTGGAATATTTATCGAGACAAATGCACGACGAGGTACTAATCGTATATTCGATTAAGTTGTTGGTTAATCATTACGGAGCAACATGTTTTGATTAGTTAATTCTGTAATATAGTATTAACTATTGATTATTGATAGAGGATTTAATATGTTCACGTTATTTCAGGTCAGTGAAACAGAAAATTTGCGAAAAAACTTGGCCGTGGAACGAATGATCGTAGAGGGTTGCGATATTTTACTCGACGTCAATCAAGTGTTCGTCAGACAGGGTGAGCGACATTATTCATTTTCCCTATGCATCTAATTTTTATGGTAGTGCGAATAGCTGTGGGAAGGATGGAAGAAGTTTAAAGTTGCGAATTAGTTACCTTCAATTTGGTCGATCGATAATTCCCATGTTCGAATTAGTATACGATTGATATGGTCGATCGGATAATAGCTAAAAACGTATCTAAATTTGACTATTTCATCGCTACTGTAATTCATTACAAGCACATCGTGCGTACATTTTTCCTTTATTTCGGTTACTGGTATCACGAATTGCTTGACCGAGTAGAAATTTACATTTTCCTTTGCCAATGACGTCGGTAACGAGATCCTATCGAAGCTTCGCTTTCCCTTTACCTTGAACCGAGAAAATCGATGGAAAATTCTTTGCCGCAGTCGGTAAAATCAACTCGGTCGAGCTGGCTACACGTGAACGTCTCGTCCAAGGTTTTACCGGAATATCCATGAGAAATGAAAATTCGGAGTACGTGGCGCAAGCGCGTCCCTACGTGCCCCAGAATCGATGGGGTTGTATATTCGTATGCACGTGATCTACGCCGAAACTGCTGGATCATGCGCAACAAGTATCGTCAGGGCCGTCGTAGGAATGTCAAAAATTGCTTAAAAACATTTTCAAGATATTTAGAAGCAGTCTTCCTTAGACATGTTTTCCAAATAACGTGCTTAATAAGGCACATTTGATAGGGCACGTTTTGAGGCAGAACGCGACTCTCGTCATCCTCCTAGATCACTCTCACGTCCGAATAAAAGATTACGCAAATTATCTGCTATATCTGTAAAACGATATTCGTTGACAAATTTTCACGTTCTAGTGCATGATATTTTCGTTCCGTACGAACACACGTCCGCGTGAATTGGAATTCTCTTCGAGAAGGACGGATCGTTTGTTAACACAGCCCTGATCCCTCGTGTTTGATATCGCATCACATGGCTACCACGCAAACGTCTTTCCGTCTTTATAGCGTGCAGCAAAAGCTCCACCCGCGGATAGTTTTCTCCTGATATTCGTATCGTCAGAATTGTAATTTTTCTACGTTTGTAATAACGCTTAAAGGAATCAGAGAAGGAAATTGTAGCTTCTAGAACTACCGACTGATAATTTGAAAGTTGCATCATGGGGTTAGCGGGACGAAAAGCAAATATATGTATATATATATATATATACGAGCACATACGAGCTCCATTTTGCAGTTCGATTGGTGAACAATTCAGCGTGTGTTGAAAATGTGATCACGTAAATTTTATCGAGAGGTGACTCGTATTTGTTGGATGTATTGTCGAAATAACGGGGACCAAGGAAGTGTACAAATGATAGTATTAGGGATCAAGGATATTCAGATACATCGAAAATACTGGTGGATAATTCCCTGCCTTTTGTTGTTGTTGTTCTATGCCGACTTATCAACAAAATAACTCATATACATATCGAATCGAACAAGGTACGAGTAAATAACAAACTTTCGTGATTATTTTCCAGGCAATGGTGTTTTGGTAAAATTAATTATATACATTTACGTATGGTATATACATTTGAAAATATTATTGCGCGCAAAGCTTTTGAACAAATTAATTTACCGATTCGTAATATTTTGTCCATTCTTTGATAAAAGGTTCCTTCCTATTAACTTACTACTTTATGTTTTTCAGGTACGCTCATCCAAATCATAGATAAACCAAAAGGAGCTCGAAGTAGATTGAGCGCGACGTTTGGAGGCAAAGGTGGCGGCGATAAGGAAGCAGTCAGACAGTGCTTTCTCTTTTCCAATCATTTGTTACTAACGACGCGTCAATCGGACGACGATGGTCGTTTGAATCTTGTCCCACAAATAGGAAAAATACCTCTTTCCGATGCGGTGTTAGTGGAGGACCCTAACGACCAGAGTACCGCAGATGACGATGGTATTACAACATTATTATCCTTTGACTAAGGCTTCTTAGTGCTTTACCTTGTAATCTCATGCTACTGCAATCGACTTAATATTTCGCACTTAGTAGGTGGTTTATTACTTGTAACTAAACGTAAATTCTTGCGAAATTCTAGCAGCTTCGAACGGCAACAAGTATCATTTTTTGTAAAAATTTATTTCCACAAATTTGTTAAGTATTTAAACGACTAATTAATCAGCGGATTCGACACGAAGACTTTTTAACTCTCCTAGCTCCTAGTAGTAAAGAAAATAGTCAACTATCGTCTACCTTCCTTTAAAATGTCTCATTTTTAGATCTCTAAGTAGACCAGCTGCTTCCCTATACGTAGAATGCTCCTTCCTACTATTTTTAATTTTTTATGCATTTATTTGCAACACTTCAAGCTTCTTCGACTTTGGGCCTGCGGCGACATTCCAAGCAGTGGATGATCTGCCTTGTGCAAAAGTGTGTTAAATACTTTACACATAATTAATATAGTATTGCCGTGATTGCAAACTGATTTTAGAACTGTCAGTATGTTCGATGTCCAGCGGCATCAGCGAGAGCAGCGGAAGTGGTAGCGGAAGTGCCAGTAGCCAATTGCAGAACCGTGACTTCAAAATCATACTCGACTTAAAATCTGGCGGATCTCAAATTACAGTACACCTCGTAGCTCCTACTATTCAGGTATAGCGTAGAACGATTATAGCAACGATTATTATCCATATAATATATAATTATTAACTATTAAGCATCATTTGCCCGAAATTATATTGCCATAGATACCTACATTCTTGTTCGTTTTCTCTCGGAAAATTCTCTCTTCAGAATCTCTTGAATTATCTTTCTTTAATCGCATTTTATATTTTCCATTTGCGAGAAAAGGGAAACTAATGAAATTTTTAATTAATAAATGAAGGAGAAAGCTGCTTGGATAAGCGATATCAGCCAGTGTATGGACAACGTTCAGTTCAACGATTTAGTTCGAGGCTCGTTGTCGGACACTAGTTCCGTCACGATGCCTCAATCCATCAGGAACGATCCAAAGCTGTTCAAGGACGACGTAGATATCAGATTCAGTAGGACCTTAAATTCCTGCAAGGTGCCGCAAATTCGATCAGCCACTCCCGAACGACTACTTCAACGTCTGACGGATCTCAGATTTCTCAGTATAGATTTCCTCAATACGTTTTTGTTAACGTATCGAGTATTCACCAATGGCGTTACTGTACTGGAAGCTCTGAAGAAAGTGTTTTACGAGGCTGAGCCACCTGATGCCGAGATGCCTACTGGCTCCCTGGTGTGAGTATCTGAATCTGTTATTCATTCTTGTTTCTTACGAAAGTATCCTTCTGACTGGGCGTACTGGATTGTGATAATCCTGTCTCTCCTGAACAAGTTGTAGCGTACGTGTGAAACACAAGAAATTTCGACTTTTCTAATTGGATGTAAATGTATATGCCCACCAGATCCTTAGACGTATTGGGTGGAAACGCAGCGGACTCGCAATTGCACGTGGACGATAGAAGACGAAGCAGCGTTTCACCACGAAGAACCAGCGGGGCTAGTTCAGTTTCTGGTATATTTATCAACTTGTAAATTAATCTTACGTTATTAAAAAGTGGTTTCATGAAAAATATCGATAAATTGTCTCTGAAAAATTCACCTTTCATCTTTCTTTCGTATATAGGATACGGATCGGAAATAAGCGACAGCCGCGAAGCGAAGAGTCACGGTTCCTGTGACTCTAGCAGCGGCGGATACACGCTCAATTCAAAGGGATATTGGCGCAGTGGCGGATATAAAAAGGGTAAATCGTTTATTAAAGTAGAAGAGCGTAGCATTAGCTTTCATTGCGTATGCAGAAGAAGTAAAATCCGTTAGCAGAGTTAGATGAAATAGCTTCATAGATTATACGTATAAATAACGCTCCTCCGTTTTTAATGTATTGTCAAATAATTACGAGTCACGTACAAATACTTTTCGATTGTTGCAAATCGCACAAAGTATGTCTATTTATAGCGAAGCATTTAAGTAGTTCAAGCGGCAAATTATGTATCAAAATAATATATTTGTAAATTATTTAAGATTTCTTTTTTAGGTACCTCTGTTTCACATTGCGGCATGCAATTAAATAGATGGCAATTATTTTGAAGATTGTTGCATGACGCAATAGCATATCTCTAGTTTTAGAAGAATTATCGAATTTTCTATTTTACTCGAGCGATATGTTTTTTAACGCGTTAAAGTTATTATATTATCAACGTTAACGATTCAACGACTCTGTCTGCTAATAAACGATTACGTATTGCTAATGTCTCGGTGATTAATAAGCTCACGATATAGCAACGAACTAACATAACAAACTTGCCATTGTTAATAGCACGAAATACGCGTGAAAGTTATTCTATGAGTTCTATCAGTTCGTAACACTAAAAATATTTGTAACAGTCGATTAATAATTATTTTAGTGGACGAAGAGCAGCAACTAGGTTTGATTTCCGAAGCCCCTTCAATTATAAAGCGAAGTCCTACCATTCAATCGTCCACTGCGTCCATTGGTTCTCAATCTCCTGCAACACCACGAAAAATCAGCATTCGCGTGGACAAAGAAAAGAAAGAAGAAGATGATGGCTGTCATTTAACGATACCGAAGGTCATTGGTGTTTCGTCCAGCTCTGAGACACTCACGGGTAAGATCAAATTTCGGAAAAGGTGTACGGTTTTTTAATCGTATTAAGGGGAACAGGTAATAGAAATCATAGAATAACTGCAATTCGAATTTCTGTTCGAAGAAAATTATTAAAACTAAAAGATCTATTTTCTTCTTTTATAAAATTTATTTTAAAAACTAGGATAGACTGGGATATAAGGAAACACTTAACTTTAGATTGCAAGAACAACCCATCAGAAGGCAATATGCATAGGATTCCATTAGAAGTCTTCACTAGGCCTTGAAAAGATGAAACACTTTGCGAAGAGAAGTAGTTGATCATGGCAGAAAATATGATTTTCCCGATGTATTGAAATATTCACTTCGCTCAAGTGGTGAGATAAAACGGAACACTCGTTTAAAACCAACGTATAGGTCGATGTTAATATAGTGGTTCGTTCTCTTCTTCCTCTTTCCTCTTTTTTTTCGCTATCCTGTATTTTCTTCAGGAACTTGACGAACACGCACTAGCGACACTTCGAAGAATACACGTGGATTTTTACGTGAATAACATTCGCATGAGATAATTGCGTTGATTATTAAAATTTAAACTAACAGCTGGATCGAACGAAAAACGTATCTCGTACGCCATAATTTTCTGTACAAAGTTAAAATTTTCTGGGAAACTATAACAGCAATTCGAATTTTATTCTGCAACCCAATTGCAAGAAAGAATAACACGTGCCAAGAAACGTCTCTATTCTTGTCTATACGTATTTACATAGGCAGTTTATTCCATACTGAAGCGTTTCGTTTTGCCGCTGATGAGATAATTCAGTGAACATTTAATATACTTGACGTATCAAACTTCGACAGCGGGAATTTTTCCAATTTTTTAAATTCTAAGCCAAGAAATAATGAGCGCACGTGTTTATGGTCGATTGTGAATTGTCGCGAGGAGTATTTAGTCCCTTGTCACGTAATGGCAACTCATTCGCAGTTCTTATCAAAGAGAAACACCGACGTTCCGTTTTACCCCACTCATCCCTGCATTTTACTGAGGCCTTTGCATTGATATATATATTAATATTATTTAAACAATTTCGTCTCACCTATGTGCACCGCATGCAGTATTATTAAGGGGCGTAACTCATAAAAAAGGTAATATTTTCCAATCTATTATACCTCCGTTAATAACTATCCGGATACAGTAAGAAGTTATATCATTTGAAGGAAAATTGATTGTAAATTATTTAAACAATTTTTATCATATAATGTCTTACCGTGACAAACGCGTTTCGCGATAGCTGATACTAAATAATAGCGTAATTAATTTCAGATAATACGGTAATAAGCGCACCTTCCTCTCCGAGCAACCTGAGTTCCGTTACGTTGGTTGGGTCAACTGGTTCAGGGTCAGGATCAGGATCGGATCGAAGTCCACAGGATGGGGTTACTTATTCGCGTGGCGTCTCCGAAGAAACGGATACACCTGTGGCAACGGATCCGCCAAAAGGGGGTACGCTAATTATGAAATTAAAGCTTAACATGCCACTTGTCGCATGGCTCCTTTACACAGGCTGTTCCATTATAACTTTCTCATAGTCTTATGAACTCATAGTCTATGACTCATACAATTGTTTCCAAATTATCAGAGGAACAGTTCGTCTATGAGGATGCCGAGTCTGAAACATCGAAACGAGCGAAAGAGGAGACACCAACGAAAACTCCTACAACGCCAAAGGCGACAGCCATCGAAACAACCGAGAACGAAGCAAGCAAACACGAGAAAGAGATACAGCCCGCGAAAGAAGGCGAAAGTAGCAGTCCATCGGCTCAGCCGCCGTCTCCTCAACAAAATCAGCTTAATCAACAGAGGCAGCATCTACATCATAACGAACATAGAGCGTCCATCGCCTCTGCTCCTGCGGCTACCGCAAGAAGTAGCTCGATTTCTACTATAACTGGAGTATGTGGAGAAATACGTTTCTTTGATACACTTAATGTTATTCATACACACAGATATATGCATAACGTACATAACATGCGGCAGTAATCGAAATAAGTAGAACGTAGGGAAGTATAGCGTACAGAAGGCCGGTGATAGTACATTTTCTCTAAATTAATAATATTTTTAATCGAGATACTATTGCCGAGATTACAAAGGATTTAACGTACAACGAGCTACGTATACGAGGACGTAACACTAATCGTATTTTTGATGCGATATCATCGATTGAAATATAAATGAAATATTGAATGGGTTATTTGCATTTTGCAGAATTATTGGATGAGCAGGCGATCGATTCAAGAAATCGAAATGTCTTCCCAACAAGGCAACTTCCAACATGACCAGGTTTCCAGCAAAGCTGGAGTAGTGATTACCAGCTTTCGGCAGAGTCATCGAAGGTTCGTTCGAGTATTCCTGACGTGTTTAACTGTCTATGTATATCCATACGTTGTTGTACGCATCATAAAAAAAAGTGCGCATGTCGATCGATCCGAGGTTTTCATTTCCCGAAAACTATACGATATCGTCGTCTTTATACAGAAAATACGATCGAACAACATTTATAGTCATCTACCGTATCCATTTGAAGAAAACATTAGCATGCAACTTCGAGGACATGTATAAATTGTATTGAGCTAATTGAGATACTATAATATTACGTTAAAATAACGATTAATCATTCTATCGAACGTGTACCGCGAATATAATTAAGGAACTAATTTGTACAGACGTTTGTATCTTGAAACAGAAGAAAAAAAGAAAAAGAAGAAAAATTATCTCTATTTCGTTTCACGGTATCGCTAATGAATGTTGACTGTAATAAAGGTATTTTTCACTTTCTTACGCATGAGTGCTTTGTCTCGGTATTCTTACGTGTTTTCTTCCGCCTACAAATAAATCTTCCTTGTTTTTCTTGTAGACAGAGATATTCGTATTTTTCTATCCTCGTTTAAACAACACTATCATCTATTCTCTCTATTATTTATAAAGTACTGCATACGTAACGATTGGAAAATTTATGTGTATCTTATTATATTATTTTTACTACAAAGTATATAGCTTTTCCTTATTATAGTTAACGACCATCGTATATCCGATATTCTTCTACTTTAATATAGTTTCTTTTATCTCTACGTTTGTCCTTAGGAGATTAAGTGATACATCGAAATTCCAAGATCTCAGGTCTGAGTTGGTAATTAGACAATTATATTTTTCCAGTGACACGAACGAACGGATTTGAAAGTATACGGATTGTAATTTAGTTATAGAATCGATTGTTCAAGCTCAGTTTCGTGATTTCGTACGCTTTATACGATATTTATTATTCAACACGATAATACGTGAATAATATTCTTTCGAAAGAACGTACTGTCGATTCCAATACCGATGTAAATCGTTTCTATTCGTAACTCGACATGCTTATTTGGTATGCGTTTGTCCGCTGTTTCGAGTACAACATCCCTCAAATATTTCACCAAATGAATTTTTCAATCCAGGATAATACTTTAGTTATTTTAATGCAACTGTATTTCATATGACGTTTTGTGTCACTTATAGCGTTGGACCTGTACCTATCTGGTAAGTGTCATGGTTTCTGCTTCTGAAACACTGCTATTTTTCACTCTATGTGGCGCATGATAATCTCTATCTCTTTCACAAACTCACGTGTATGCTTTCTCGTCGTTTTGTTGCTCGCGTTCACTTGAAGCACATTGCAAAATTTCAAAATTTCCATACACCCCGAAAGGTATCTAGCTCTTCTTAAATTTATTAAAAATAAAAATTAACCGCGTACAAAGTATATAACATCAGTTTTCGCGCAATCTGACGTAGTTAATTTTTATAATTTAAGTCGCAAATAGTTTAAACTATAGTAACGCGTAATACGAGTCGTAGGACAGTATGAAGTCCTATTTCAGAAGAACTATAACTTGTACAGAATCTTTTTACAAACCTATTTTTCTCAGATAATGAACAAGATTTTGAATGCATGGATACCCGAACCTGATTTGTTATAAATATCGACTATATTAAAACCAAGATTCTATATTATAATCGCATAATATTTTTTCAAGTATTTTTATTATCTCAATATCTATCTTTCAAAGGAAATAATCAAAGCTGTATCGATATCTTGTAATATATTTTTTAAACATTTGTTATGTTTCGTATTACCTACTTCATTTTATTACTAATTACCCTGCATCATGGGCGAGCTAAACGAAATAGAAATAGTTTGAACTGTTTAGACGTCTTGTATTAATTGATATTCGCGGTAATAGTGTCTCTACCGCGGTTATAGTTTAGTACAGCAGCCGGATACAGCTATTGCATTGTCGGTATTTGTTAATCAACTAGACAGCAAGGCGCACACTAGTGCACATTAGATTCTAGATTAGAGAAATCATTCGCAATAGGCTGATTTATTTATTAATCAGTATCTTTTTTTATCGCAAAAAATTGCATAATGCATATACATATACATGTGTATATAACGTCGATATTAACGATATTAAAATTCAAATCTAATTAAAGTTTCATTATTTTTATTTATACAATTCTTGAATAATATCTTGAAATAATATCTTTCTACGTATAATTCGATGTTCGAACGTTTACGATATTTCATTGGGAATACTGTGGCGGAAGATAAATACAGTTGACACTGCAAAATACAAATTCAAGTGATAAAAGTTGTAAGATTCAGCGTATTTCGAATGATCAGTAGAAAAAGATATGATTTAGATTTTTCTTTTCTTTTTTTTTTTTTCGTAATGTGCTGAGTAGTTTGTAGATGACAAAGAAAGAAATATGTGTCTTTTAATCGTCACACTTGGATGTTCACTATTGTCTATAAAATGATAAACGATATAAAGTTTGGTATTCTCTCGTCTTAATTAGTAAATTTATATTCTAATATTACAAATTATAATATGTAAATTTACTGATTATTGAAATGTTGTACGGGCTAAAGTCGATGGGGAACAAACATGTTCATAGAAAGTAATCATCTGATATTACGAAACTGTCGAGTAATTTAATATCTGTGCTTCACTGAAGATTTTCAACGTGAAAGATATTCGCTTAAATTAAAAGCCTATCTCTGGAAAAGAAAAAGCTTTGATTCGAATCACGATAATTCTCGAAAGGGAATTGCATAAAAAATATAACAGAATAAACAATATTATATGTATTAACGAATATACCCGAACAAGCAACAGTATGTTAACCAATAACAAGCTACTGATTAAATAATATACTTTATGATTATTTATTTGAATAATACGAGGATCGATATATTAAATGGCATAACAATTTACAAATGCTAAAGATATGCATGCCATAGATGTAATGATGGATGTAATGTCATAAATGAAACGTTTCATACTATTCAAAAGAATAATCATAACGGTAAAAGAATAAATACTACGTGTCCATTTAATATGTACAAACAGCACAAGAACAAATTCAAAGCAGAAAGGATTAACGTTGCTAATCTATATATCTAGGAGTAGTACCTCGACGGCTGCAACTGCATTCGCAATTGCAACATCTGCGTCGAGCAACCCCCCGGACAAAGGCATTGATGGAAATAATCGCAGTGGTTCTTGTCGAGACAAAAACAGACGCAAGGAGTCGGTCATGTCAACTGCAGCCACGATGCGAGTGTTAAACGTTTTGAGGCATTGGGTCTCGAAACACGCTCAAGACTTCGAGTCTGATCAGACGTTGAAAAATCTGACGATCGAATTTCTCGAGGATATCATGTACTGCTCGAATCTTCTCCCAGCCGAACACAAAGCCGCGAGCCAACTTCTTCGATTGATCACGAAAGAAGAGCCAGAGAGCAACAAAGTGGATCTGAAGAAGCTGTTGGCATCTCCCACTGTACGTATACGCGAAATATCGATAACCCATGATACTAAATAGATATGGTTAATTCTTTTTCTGTATTTTTCCTAGTCAAAAACATTGTACTAGAAACCGTAATATATTGAAAAAGATTGTCACGCGATTTCAGGTGCAAACGAAAGAAAGCATCGAGACGCTATCGGCGCTTGAAATCGCAGAGCAAATGACGTACTTGGATCACAAGATCTTCGTGTCTATTTCAAGCGAGTAAGCTATCCAAATGTACTAACTCGTTGCTCCGTTTATGAATAGTTAAAGTTTCACCGTGAAAATAAACGTTTTTGGATAAAGAAGATTCGTCCGACTCGTATCCGTCGATACGGGAACGCTGACATCCAAAGTATTTGTAATCCGCTTCCATTTCCTGCGCAGGGAATTTCTTGGACAAGCGTGGATGAAAACTGACAAGGCTACGCGCGCACCGCACATTCTCCTGATGACGAAGAGATTCAACGAAGTGTCGCAGTTGGTCGTCTCCGAGATTATCCGGCGTTCGAATATGTCAGCGAGAGTCGCAGCGATCGAGAAGTGGGCCGCTGTCGCGGATATCAGCAGGGTTTTGCACAATTACAACGGTGTGCTACAGATTTGCGCGGCTTTTACGAACAGCAGCGTGTTCAGATTGAAGAAGACTTGGGAAAAAGTTTCGAAAACGGTAAGGGAAAATCACGAGAGATCGACGATATTAAAACGGAGAATGAGAAACATATACGAGCTGTTTCGTTTGTTTTATAGACGAAGCAAACGATCGAGAGACTACAGAATATCGTGTCTTCGGACGGTCGCTTTAGAAATCTACGGGACGCTTTGCATCGATGCGATCCACCTTGCATTCCTTATTTAGGATTATATCTGACCGATCTTTCTTTCATAGAAGAGGGTACACCAACTATGACCGAAGATGGCCTTTTAAACTTTTCCAAAATGAGAATGGTAAATCGGTCAATTTATTACTCGGTTATGTCGTAAAATTGTTACTGTAAAAAACGAACGAGAGAAGTGAGAGATATTGCGAATTGAAAACGTATAAACTTGCCTAGACCGAGCCAATTCTTTAAATCCAGTTTGAAACTTGGAGGAAATTTTTCGACTTATTTCCAGATTGCCCACGTGATTCGAGAGATACGACATTTCCAGCAGACACCCTACAAGATCGAACTGATAACGAAAGTTACGAATTATCTGCTGGACCCGTCGTTGATGCTAAACGAGAAGGATCTATACCGCATGTCCTTGGAGATCGAGCCAAGAACATCCAGGCTAAGTAGTTCAACCTTAATTAATCTGCCACCTTCTGTGAGCCATACATCCACAAAGTAATCTTAAGTATCAAGCCACTTCAACTATCGATACGTAATTATCCTTGTCTTATCCTCGGGCTATTTTCTAGATGATACGGAAAACATTAAAAGAGAAAAAAAAGAAATTAAAAGAAAAAAAGGAAAGAAATACTCACACTGAGCGTTGAATCTCAATCGCTCAATTGTGATTATGAGAAGCGTTTACGGGTTTAAATGTGCACTCAACTCGTCGATTCTATACGAATCGTACGAGTAGCATTCTCGTTTTTCATTAGGAGAAAAGGACGAAATAAACGTCTAGACGAAGTTATAATCCAAAGCCTAACCGGCGAGCGTATCCTGATATTCCCCAAGTTTCTTCGAAAGTAGATGTCCAATATTTCTTGCAAATAGTACGAATGGCGTCGGTTTATGTCGGACACGAGCCAATGTGTTTTCAACCCCGTCCATTTCTGTCCAGTCTCGCTCGTCGTCACAGTCACAGTAACGTCCGTTTTCCCTATATTTCCACTCGTGAATTTCAATGTGTGTTTACGTGGAATCCGAGAAAAGCGTTGTTCGTTGCTACTTGAACGAGTAATTTGAACGAGGGAGGAAAATTTCTGAATATATCGATCGCGCTGTGCCATCTTCGCGTACGATGCGCGATCGAAATTTTCAACATTTTTGTTGGAACGCTGGATCGTTCCGATTACACGCGGAGCAAAAGTTTATAGTTTGTACGAACGTTACCAGCATATTTCTATTTTATTTAGCGAACCGTATCGATCACTGTCGTCGACATGTACGAAACGTACATTTGGTCGAGAGACGACGTTAAAGTGGTGGACGATGCCGGTAACATCATTTATTTCGACCGAGTGTAGACTAGCTGACGAAACCGGAGAGATTTCGATCGTTGATTTTTGGTTAACGTCGCTCAATCGAGCAGTATTAATCCTTGAGACGCGCCAGTGCAAATGAATATTTATATTAAAAATGCTAGAGACGGAGATTAGCAGCAAAGATCGAAGATTGTATTTGACAATCAGTAGAGTAATGATATAATGCCTTCGATCGGCTCCTAATCCTAATCTAATTTTTATTCCCAGTTTCCAAACTTCTCTATTCTTATCGTTTCTTAATGTCGTTACAACAATGTCGTAGAGGTATATAGTATGTGCTTGATTTTACATCTTTTTGTTTCTTTCCCCGATAGTACTATGTTTTACAAGAAAATTTGCCGAAGAGTTTCGTTAGGGGAGCGGGACCTATTATAATTTCCATCGTATCGATATTTCTTTCCATCGAAAGATTGATCGATAACAGTGCAAAGTGTGATTTCTATTTCGTGTATTTTTAACATATTTGTCGTGTAAAGTCTACTCGCATATTGAGAACGCGCATATCAGTAAAGATGTATGTAAATGTAATCCAAAAATATTTATTCCGCCATACTTGACGATACTTTTAGCGTGATTATTCGATGATCGTATCGTTAAAGTCGTCGTAGCGAATACGAAGAAAATTAATATCCGTGTCATCTCGCTGAAGCAAACGGGTTATTTATCAAACTGGATAGTATACGCTTTGTTACGTTATATTATATGTTTCGTCTTGCTTTATTTATTATAATTAATCAAGAACAGAGGTGCTCGTGTTACGAAAATTACTACGTTATTAAAGAATCGAAGAAGAATGAAAAAGATTCGTAACCATCGATTTAAATGTCCGAACGCAGTAACGAATTCAATGACAAAGTGCTTATCAGATTGAGATATATAATACTTGCAAAATAATAGAGCAAAGGAAGATGTTCTTTACGCAAGAATCATTAGCCAAAAATATACATAGAATAATATTCTCTGTCTCTTCTTCTTATACTCTTTTTCGCCTTTTAAAAAGAAACAATGTTAGTGATAAGCTTCGGTAATCAGCTGCATCCTTCGCGATCCTTTTTTTATCCAATTGTCAAAAGGACATTCCACGGATAATCTTCATTATACTTTCCTCGATGTAAGATTCTACTTTATAGTTTATAGTCACGTCGATCTCGGTATTGGCTATGCTTTATATTCGAAATGTTTCAGTTGTTTTTAGGTGTATCGCATATCGTTTCGCGAATTTCTATTTATCTCTCTTTTATCTAAATTCTAGATATTACGCTAATTCTAGTCAGTCTGTACACCGAGAATGAGAAAAAAGGAACATGACGTATGGACTACGTGAAACATATTCTCTAGCTAGCACGTTCCCCGCTCAAGTTTTACGCGAGTAAAACAATCAACGGGATATTATAGCGAGCCACTTTTCCATAACAATTGTAAATCCTGAACCAGCCGTGTTTTTTTTTCTGTTGATCGTAGCTTATTTGATTGTAAATTTACATTGTATAAATATCTGTGATGGAAAAAAAAATAATAGTTATTGTAAATACGAAGGGTATCGCTCATAAATGTTGTTGAAAGTCAAATGGACTATAACCTGCGTGATCAACATAAACCATGCGTGAAATTTTAACACCGATGTTTTCGTCAACGTCGAATACGCTCGTAAAACAAAACTACCGAATGTATTCGTCCGTGACAAAATTCAAAATGAAATATCACGATGAAGTACACAAATACAATCCCCCGTTCTTTTCTTCTTTGGATGTTTCGTGCAAAGGAAACGTATATTTGATTAATCTTTTATTCGATTGCTTGCTATACAATAACCGTGTGCTATTCAATTCGATATGTACACGGTTTACATAGGCCGTTTCATGAAAATCTCGCGTGTTCCTGTTTCTCAAATCGATTACTTTTTGTCGTATCTGTTAACACCGATCGAGTTAAAAACGATCGAATTTGTGTACTCTCATCGAAAGTTATTTCTTCCTGGAGTTTCTATATTTTAAGCGTGAAATACTCTTACGGGTCAGGAATAGAGTACCTGAATACAAAGCCCCAATCTCGTTATTAATTTTATTAATAACAATGTATCTTTAATAACAATTAAAAAGAAAGATACGAATTACCTTAAAAATCTGTGTTCATGTGTAACTTTCTTTAGCAAAGGCTTCTGTAAAAACAGAATTATATTTAAACAGATTCCGGATGGAATATAAAGAAACGTCGAAGCAAACATACTTGTACAAATTGATACATACTTGGATAATTTTGCGGAGCATATCATTCTCATAATAAAAATCTTATCGATTCTCTTTTGCGTTCCAGGAGATTTCGTATCTTACGTTCCAAGATACATCTCGTCACCTTGTTAAAAGTATCGATCAGCTTTGTTTGAACGTAATTCTAACACGATTCTTACGTATCTCGAATCACCGAAAGATCACGAGAAACGAAAAAAAGATCTTTTACTTTCTCCCATATTTATCGATATCGAAGACAATCCACGGAATTTCCAAAAATGTATCGTTGTTGATCGATCGAGACTAGTAAAAAATATGTGCCAATTTCTTTTCCAGACACGATAAACCGTTAGAAAGCTGATCCTATGATCGATTTATAGCGAAGCTCGTGTAACGTCGTAGAAAGATATTCTCTACTAAAGTTACTTATTCATAGTCTGCCAGTGATTTATCATTTATCGTATTTATAATTAAATTCCTTCGCTTATACATTATCTTACATGCGCTTTTTCTAAACGTAGAGCTATATCTTCATTCCACGGACTTGTCGAGTAATTCCAGGTATCTTAAAACGAATATATATTCAATTTTCGAGTAATCTTGCGCACAAATTTGCACGGTCAGTCACGAAGCGCGTTTCATTTGCAGCTTTGCATAAATTATTTCAGAGACTAATGTCGAGTTCACTGGTATTTTTCTGTATACACAGGCGCGCGCATGCACAAACACACACACACACACACATACACGAATACACAATATTAAATGATAATTTAGACAGAACTAGATAACTATTACTGTTATTGATAAATGCGGATGTAAATGGATTATTATCTATATGACAAACGTTATAGAAATGTAAAATTAAACGACGTTTCCCTCTAAACATCAAAGCAAACGATGTCTATAGATTCTATAAATTGTTATGCCACTGTGTCGTGTGAACAATGTCGCGTAAAATCTTCTCGATAACGGGCACTTCTAAGATTATTAGTAAACCTTAGATTAGTACGATTCCTTAATCAGATAAAAAGAAGGCAACAGGAAATGTTTATCTCGTACCTATAATCAGAACATAGACGTATAAAGAATAAGAGCTAACGGGGATTTAAAAACATTTGATGAGAAAACGAGGTGAACTTTGATGAATCCAATCTTTATGAAATCCTTGATTATTAATTTATTTAACGTCAATCTCTCGATACCTTAAACCATCGAAATTTAATCACTCGATAAATATAGCCTTTTCTTTTTACTTTGTGACTCGTTCGAAAACGTTAAAAGTTCGCTTAAAAAAAGAATTACACTTGTAAAAGTCTCACCAATGGAATGGAACGTTGAACGTTTCGACTTAAGCGACTAATGTTCATAATGGAAAAGTAGATGACCTAGAACAAAAGTATCGTGGAATAGTTTTGTTACTATGTAACACAGGGCACTCGTAAGGATTACGTTATTCGACCGAACGAATTTCCGATGGCTAGCTGCCGTACAAAACTTTCACAATCAGAGATAATCAAAACAAATCCGAATACGTACTCTGTAGCGTAATGAAAGAACTCTTAAACACGTGTGTACATGTATGTACATGTGTGTAGATGTATACGTGTAAAGTGTCCAATTCTACTTAACATTATTTAATTTAACGTTCCTTTAAAAACGTTAGATCCTGTAACAATAAGCGTGTCTGACAGCAAAGTGATTTCACATGATTTATATTTATATTACGCACGTTGTAATTACATGTACTTAGTTAACATTATGTTTCATTTGAATTTATTTATCGCAATTACGTACTTCATAATCTTTAATTGTATTATGTCGAAATAAAGCGATCAAATATTTTCAACGTATTTTGCGTTATAAATCTTCAATTATTTATTCTGTATATCACAGACGTTGTTTTAGTTATTCGTAAAGGTAAATTTAATACGTCTGAAATTTTCATCCATGGATAATAAAAAGAAACGATCGAAAGCAAAATTTAATCAATTCTTTCGCAAATTAAAATATAACTTCAGAAGAGTAATCGATAAATTTGTATATTCGTACTTGCCGCACGGTTTGTATCATCGTAATTATAATTTTTCAGTTATGTATGTCTACAAAACAATAAATTAGTTATGGAAAGTAAGCTTCTTTTACTTTCGTTTTATTTCTGAATTTATTATATTTTATTTATGAAAATCCGCGCGCTAATCGTAAGAGGTTCGAATTTATTCGATTCACCTAACGATATCGATCTAATAAGAAGCCTAAAACTAATCGAGCTAAATTATCAAATATCTCACGTAGTTACTGTTTACGTAGAAACGTTGAAAACGAATACAGGCAAATGCTCAATCTATGGGAAGGTACATGGGAAACGTACATCAACGGAATAAGCATCGTATACGTTACAGAACATGGAAAGCCTGAAATCCGTGCAACACACGATTTTCTTTTAATGTTTTGAATCACCATAACTCGGGAATATTTCATCGGCATGATACTCCAACTTAGGTCGTTGAATTTCTAGCGATCTGCGCTGTATTTTTTTATGAAAATGGAAACAGTCGTGTTCCAGTTAAAGATGCCGGTTAAATTCACGAAACGAGTATACGAAGTCTTTGAGGCGCGTTATACATATTCGTTATGAAACCTAAGAACCTTTAGAGAACGAGTTTCATTCGTTAGAAATAAGCTTAGATTTTCAAAACGATGTATTACGGTTAGTGTCGTTCCCCAAATGTTCAGCAACGCAACGGTGAAGATGAACAACTGTTAAAAATTAGAATCTACTTGTGGACGGTGATCTGATTGGAAATTTCGAGCAGCTATCTCGATTAGAAAATCGATACGTTATTTAAGATTAAGTTTAAGACGTTCAGAAATATCTATAAATTATAATTGCGCGTGGATGCGTGTGCACATGAGATACGAACGAATGAATTTGCGTGATAATTGTATATTCGTAACGTGCGACCACGTTCCTTGAACATAGTTAAACTTAAGCGGAATATTATCGATCACAAATCATCAGCTGGTTGTGAGTAAATGTTAATTATATATCCACCGTTGACGTGGAGATTTAGATGTACGATGTCAGCAATTAGACCGAGTAGTTTACACCGATGCAAGAATTACGATGCGTTAACCGATTGTCAGAGGAAATCCTTAAATTATAACAAAGCACAAAATCGATACAATCGCAATGAGTATGATCGAGGGCACCTTTTGTTATCTTAACTTAAAGTTATAGCCGTAAGAGCTTTTTTACTTTACCGTGAATAACTGGGTTATAACTTTATCCTCTCCTTTAAATTATACGCTCAAAGTTATACGCGATATTTCATTTAAATTATGACATTTTACGAGGAGAAATAACAACCTCTTATTAATCGTTATACTTGAAGAAACGTAATTGTTCCAAATTTTTGAATCGGTTGCGATAGAGGTATACGTTTAGCGTAACTTTAAGATCAAAAAATCCGCTTCATATATCTTAACGTTGCTTCGATTAAGAAACAATTATCGTAAATATAAATTATAATCGGAATTTCTTCCAATGATATCGCATAAAACTGGATCGCATATCATTTTGATAATTATCACCGATCAATAATTTTCCTAACGGACAAACGTTAGGCATCGTGCGTGAAACGATACAATGTAATAACTAACTTCTGCATTAACTTTATCGCAACGTTCAATGTAAATATCGTAGAATTACTATTGAGATTGTGAAAAGTGGCTCGCAGGATTGAGTCAAAGAACATGCAAGAGAGATGATACGTATGTTCTGTAGCGTGTAATTGCGATCTCACTCGTTATAACACTGTATGTCATCTTTGATTCAATCGAGTACTTCGATGTCACATATGTTTTTATAAACTGGTGAGAAGCAAATACGACGAAGAAAAGAATTTCCTTGTTGAAGAATAATTAAGAAAGAAGGCCAACGTCTATTCAAATATCAATTTGAATGCTATACATTAATCGTTAACGCTGTCTATTATCTATCAAACATTTTATATCTTTTCTCTCTCGATCTGTATACATTAAATAGAAAATATTCTTCTGTAACTCGTTTCGACTTTTATTACAATTGCCCACTTCCTCAATTATTTTCTAACGTTTCCGCCAACCTCTTTTTTTCTTTTCTCTTTTACCGAGACTAGTCAAAAAAACGAGAACTCGTCGTTGTCGTATACGCAACTAAGTACATACTCGGACAAATTACAAATACGCGAAGATGATAACGAACGTGGTAACATTGTATCGCTGCTGACTGAAAACTTTCACGTAGCTGCGCCAGTAAAATTGAATGCCGCAGCACAATTAAAAATACCGAGCTAAACATCGTCCAGAAATAAGAAAAAATATTTTTTTCTCCGTTGTCGCGTTTAAACGAATCCGACGAGAATAGCAGCGGATGCTCTTTAAAGAAAACTTCCATAGATTATTGCGCCTCGGTTCTTTTTCCCTCTTTCCATAAAAAAAAACCGCCTTTTAACTTTAGCTGCTTTTAAAACTAATGGCAGTATCGCTGTTTTCAAAGCGATTTCAATAATTCATTCGGTCGAACACACTATCTTACGATGTTTTCTTTTCACGATTTCCACATTTACCTACGTAGCATTGTTTTACACACAGTACGACTCTTCGTCCGTGTGTTTTTATTCTTACGGAGCCACCTATTGTCCGCGATTCCGATTGCTACGCTGTTTGCCACGTTTCCCAGAATACGAGTATCTTAAAATCGCTATAATTACTTATAATCGATTATGCTATGAATTGCGGCATAAAACTTGCTGTCGGCAACGCGATTACAAAAATTTGATATCTCGATTTGTAATCTGTTGTTTGGCGGATGTTGAAATGTCGCGCACTAGCGGCAGTTTTCTCCTTTTTAGGAAAAAGGCGTTCGTTCGTTCGTTGTACGCGCGTTCGACGACGCGACTGTTGTTGCGTGATTTCTTTTTTCGCTCTCGCCCGCATCAATAAAAATTTCAATTTCTTCTTCTCCCTAATAACGCCATGTATAAATGTTAAAGCAACAGTTTTGTCGCTGGTACTCGACCAGCCGTAACCACGCGAAACAAACATTTTTATAACTTGTACGTTAATGAGAACAGTCGTGAATGTAATAGACATGAATTATACTTACTGCGGTATTAGCTCGAGGGCTTAATACGAACGAGTAACGGCCATTGCAATTATATTTTCTGCATTATTTCACGCCTGCTGGAAAACGTATGGTGGCAACAAAAGTATAGAGAGATTATGCTTACAGTTTATTTTCATGCGAAGCGTATGGATTACGGAACATAATTTTCCAACTTTAATCGAGTTATCGAAGGAAATAATAACGACGAGCCTAATTTTACTTTGGCGAATTCCGCGCGAATATCGTCAATTGCTCGAATTTCTGTTGTAATTGTTTAATTATTTGCACCATGAACTTTTCGATTAAAGAATTTCTATCAAACGATCTGTTTGAATTCGCCTAGGCAATGTTTTATTCTTGCGTTTCGCGAATAGGTGTGTCCTAATATTTTTATTCAAACATATCTTTGATGAGTAGCAAACTGCTTTTATTCACCTAACTGTTTCGATTGCGTTTCCCATCTATTTTGCTCTAGTTTCTAAATAGTGATGATTCCGAACGCACGGTTGCTGTGTGCACGCAATTGTAGGTTCAGGTAATGACAAAACCAATTAGTATAATAATTTAATGCGTACTGCTTACCGCACTAGCACAATTTACGCGTAATTTTCCTCGGCCGATAACCTGGTTGCCTCGCTGCTGTCTCACTACTTTACAGCTTCGTTATTCTATCGGTTCGTGTGCCAGCAAATATGGACTCTGTTACGGTGATAGAGAGGTACGTACAATGCTCAGTCTATGCATCTACCTAACTCGATGTCAGGGCGAATTTGAAAATCGGAATATCACGTAAGAATCTCGGCCAATGCATGGAATATCGAAAAGCAGACGAATGTAACGTGGCAATGGAGTAAACGTATAAAAGCTTGCGATTTCGTTGTGTATTTATACGATACATGTAGAACAACGGCATAACGCGATTCATTCATAACATGGCCAACAGTTTGTATCGTGGTGTTGCGTGTTTGCGTTTGAAATGATGCGCACGGTTAGAATCGCCGCATTTACTGACAGCTTTTTGCCCCTTGGTTCGTTAACATTGTCAATACGCATTGCTGCCTTTGCACGTTCTGGCAGAAATCATTACGTCGCATTGAAATGGAAGATAATTATAACACAACTGTTACCGATCCTTTGAATGCCCATATTGATCAGTTTGCGAACCAAATCCCTGGATTACAATGGTTTTCGTATTATATACATCAAAGGGGGTTGCTTGGCGTATTGAGCCTCGAAATCTCTACCATAACTATAACGGTATAAGATTTCATTATTATTTCCGATTGTGTTAATGTACCTACCATTACTTGCTGGCAATATCGTTTATTATTGTAACAACCGTTAATTAATTAAGAATAATTCACTTCGAATACCATTCACTTAAAGTAAGATGTTATTGTAGATAGCCAGTCTCTTTGGATATGTATAATTCTTCCACCAGCTAATATTTTTCTTTTTTTTCTTTTTTTATGTACTACGTACCTTCGTTACTTTCTAGGAGATGTTTAATTACGCTAATTATCTTCCTCTTTGCGTATCTTCCTCCTTTCCTTATCGGTATTCATTAACGAAGTAAATTAATTTCCATGGTTAATAATAAAAACTTGGCCAGAGAGGAATATTTACATGTAGAAGTACATGCTACGTTAATTTCGACGATGACTTTTAGACGAGCAGACTAACCAAAGTCAAAAGACAAATATCCTTTATCTACGGTAATTTAACTCTCCGACACGTGTGTATCTTTTCAAAGTTTCACTCTTTCGATACTACGCGGAAGATTATCGTAAATGAAACGAAGTTTTCCGAACTCAAATTTTCTATGTTTATCTTATCAGAACGTGATACGTTGCACGACGAAGCAAAAAGGCAAGAGACAGTTTTTCATTGAAATTTCGAATTTATATCCGACGGCATCGTTCTTCGTGCGATTCGTCCTGCGATGAGATATACGCACGGACGATACTATAGAAGTGGGAATTTTTGTGCGATTCTCGCTTTTTAACACTCTTAAAAACGTTAAATTGTATTATATTTGCACAGCAGAGGAAAATAATAACCGTAACTCCGCAGGCATACTACGATGACCGTCGATTTAATTCATGTATATCCAAGAATTATCTTTTATACGTGAAATTCTCAGTCCTCTGGCATGTCACAGCTACAAAATTTATTCTACGATCCACGCTCGGTGAATGAATTTCGAGCTATTCGTTGATCCTTCTTTTTTACATATATTTTACGATCGGCATATTTATCATTCGCGTTTATTTCTACTTTAATCGATTCTACTTTATTGACAAAAATTATTTACCGTCTTTGTCGCCGCTTTAACGTCTCAAACCCGTGTGAAATTATTTCTAAAGAGAAAAACGATATCTATGATATTAGGAAAGAAAGCAGACGAAGTAGGTGAAAATTAATCGAGCGAAGCTAACGCGCTTTTTACGTTTCCTGGTCATTTTTTGATTAGCTGACATTGAAAATTCTGTGACAATCACCTGTTGCAGTCAATTAGCTTTCCAGTCCTCTGGTCTCGGCCCTCTGTTAAATAACAATAAGTAATAATAAAATATGATCGAGCATCGAGACAAGTACTCAGGGTCCTGATAAATGTGTGCCGACTGTATTTATATTACATAGATGTTTCAATTCATCGTATAGATACTTTAGGTAAAATTACAATTCAGTCTTTATCAGATCGCGTTTCGTTATCACCGATGGATGAACTAGAGCTAAACGTATCAAAGTTCTACCCTTTTGTATTTTGTTGATTAGCTCACTTATCTATCGTTTGACTAATTAATCGCTATTCAGAACGCGGATTCAAAATTCAAAGCAATAGCCTTTACCTAGCTCGCTCTATGTTCATGAATAATTTCGGCACTTTGACTTCTAGTTCGCATGATCGATCGTTACTCGATCGATTGGACGTATTTTCAAACGTACTGTGTTGTACAAACGTATCTCTAAAACATCGTATGTGTAAGGAAATTACGGTACAGGTCATCGGCCAACATCGAACAAAATTGTTTCCATTACGAACCTGACTTCTTTTTATGTCCCAACTCTCCTTACATTTGCAATTACGAAAAATTTAGAGTTAAAGCGTCGTGTCCATAGTCGTGGTCCGTTTCACACAGTATAGTATACCGTAAGAACGGTGAGATGTGATATAGCGCGCCCCAATACCCACGCCACTTTTGTGTAATTAAGTAACAGCCATAATATTATATGAGATCAAAGGAATAGATATCACGGCTGACGTGAACCGCAATCGAAGAAGCAGCTTTGAACAGCCGCCGTCATTCATAGCTTTTAGTTCGCACAAACCTTACGAACATCGCACTGCAATGCAGAAATCTAATGAACATTCTTTTGCATACATTTGGCGCTTCGTTGTAAATGTTCAGTTGGCAAATGTCTCTTTACAACGCGTACACCAAAGTAATGAGAACAAGTTGGACCGTTATTAATTGTAATCGCGGCTGTGCACGCTTTTAATTAATGCTCTTTTAATTAAGATCATAATTATGAGTCGCCTACCACAGATGCTGTCCTGTGTTCAGTCGTACAAGAATCTCTACGATGCTCTTCCCCTTTCTATGCTCCTTTTTTAGCGCTTTCAAATCGCCTTAAGGTATATTAACTACCAAGGAAGTATGTGCCTCTCGTTTTAGAAACTACACGTGAGAACTCGAGGATGCTGCAGGCTGTAACTATCTGCAATTCGATTCGCGAATCAAACGCATCGAATTACACAGCGTATCGTTATTGTTTGTAAGGATGGTCACTGCTGACAATTGTGGATCTTAATAGCCGAAATAATGGTATAGAAACACTAAATTTACGCTTGGAATTAATATTAGAATAATGATATATTTATTCGATGAGCGATTTCTAAGATATGCATCGATTGTACGCGTCTCGGCACTTTCTTCCATACTCGACTGTTACCCGACTGAACAGTTTACGTTCATCTGTTTTCGAGACGCCGCGTACACATACTTCCACGCACTGATACTCGTATACAAGTATCTTTACTACGCATCTAACTCAATCCAGCACAGAAAATTATACACATTTCAATTTCATGATTTTGTTATAAACGTGACGATATCTCAGACGTGAATATTTTAACTTGGAGTAATATTACGAAGAAAATTGGGCTGTTTAAGCGATAGTTGTTGAAACAACTACAATTACAATTCAAATATTTAATATTTCTATTTCTGCGCTGTGAAATATATAGACACGTGTATATTAAGCACACGCTAAACGTAACATCGACTGTTCCCATAGACGATGGTAGTTCCATTAATCCAATTTAATTAGCTCTTCAAACAATAACCTACCGTGCTATCCGCGTGAAACTACCAACATTATCTGTTCTTTCGCAAGTAAAATATTTCTTTTAGAATAAGCGAAATACGAATGCGTAATTCTTTAACGAAATAATTTAACGGACGAATGGCTGTTTCGTTGAAAATATGTATATAACTTTATCGTCAAATTCGTTCGCCTTTCTCGGGTAATCTCGTATCGCGTACAAAGGAAAACAGTTTCACGGAACAGTTTTCAAGAGATTTCAAGGTAAAAGAGGCCACTTGCGTAAGCACGCGTTATTCATATAACTCTACTTCTCGATTCTCCTATAAACAGGAAACAAAGAGCAGAGAAAATGGTATTATACTCTGCATCAGGCCAAGTATGTATGCAAGTACCCTGTCTAAGATCGTGATTCAATATCCCGAGTCACTGCGTTGTACAGAGTGAGGAAGGTAGCGAACAGTTTGGTAAGCGGACTGTACGAGGGACATAGCAACCAGCTACGCCAGAACTTTGACAACGAAAATTTATCTAGTAACAGAGAAGAGATAAATAAATAAAACAGAATGAAATTTCTAATACGCCAATAGCACATGGATACAGCAAAATATCCGCTGAACGTGTTTTAATTTCAATTTCATTTCAATGGCCTTGTTTAACTGTGACGCATACTGCAGAATTGTAGGTACGAGTAGCGATTAATAAATGAAATTAATTTTACGAATCCCGAAAAATTCAACAAAACACAGTAGGTGTTGCGGATTTTTGTTGCATACGAAACGTGCATCGTTATGTTGCTCCCATACGCTTTAATTATTTTGTATATTTCGATTTTCACGAAATAATAAACATTATTCGAAGAATAAACGTTATTATAGTGGAGAAATTTTCGTTCAGAATGCGTTGCCGGCATATGAAACGCACGTGGTGCTCAAGTATTTCGTTGTTTTTAGTTTCTAGAGCAGCAAATCGCGAACTAACAAATTAGTAAGTTAGTTTTATGCAATTGTGCGCTGCGTGATACGTGTGCAATTTAAACCATTTCGTGCATCCGCACTCTGGCAACACTCATATTGCTTGTTCTCCCCAGATACTTCTGTTATCGCGGGATTATGCAGAAATTACTCCCTTGTAATTTATAGTTGTGAGTATTTGTATTCACAAATTTGATACGCTCCGTATACGATTGCGCGTATAAAAATTGGAATCTATTTTTCGTGAGGATTGCTAGCTACAAAAAAAAAAAAAAGAAGAGAGAGAGAGAGAAATAAAAGAATTAAATGAAAATCGACTACCGAACTACTTTAAACGAATTGCCTTGATTTTAATCTAGATAAAACGATATTGAATAAACGATGGACATTTTAACGTCTATCATCGTGGATTAAAGTCAAATATGGTCCCGAATACGCATGAGATTTAACGAAATGAATGATTTATCAAGGTATCGTGTAAAATATGTATATAACGTTTAAAACTTTCTTAATTACTACATGTGACACGAATTCTGATTGAACGACGAAGCGGACTAATATTCGTATATTAATTTTCCTCCGGTGTATTTGCGAATGTATCGTAAAAAAAAAATATTGTTCGCGAAACAACGCCGATAAATCGAATGGTTTTTATCGATGTTGCAAACATCGTGCGTTCACCGCTTTAAATTTTGACTCTGGATGAATAAATGTTATTATCTCGTGGATATTCGATACGTTGAACTAGAAAATTTTATGCCAAAGAGATCAACGTAAATCGTGTTTTCTAGAGGAACCGAATAATTGACGCAGACACGAAGGTTAATTATAATATGCGACTTCCTCGTTCATCTTCGTTCGTTGCGATATACGTACATATGCACAATACATACGTAGATGCGTATACGGTGTTTTTAATTAAATTTTAATTAATTAACGATATTGATATTTTTATTATCGTTATTTAATACGTTTTATAATTAACTATCTCGTTACTTGCGTTACTTTTACAATTTCATTTATAGCAACGTACGCGTACATTCTTCGAATCAATCACCCAATTCGCTATCGGCTAGTATAAAGTACTTCATCTACTTTATTATCACCTCACACGAATTCCTTCGTCCTCGCCTTCTCTAAATTACGATGCTGCAATTATTTACTACGAATCGCTATGCTATTTCACAATGAGCAGGAATTAGTCATTAGCGCGCTGCGACAAGCTTGCTATAACGACGTGTCGTTTTAACGTTTAAAACACACTTGTGTCCTTGATGCGCGATTCTGTGCTTACCCCTGATGAGTACTGATGACACATCTTTTGATACGTAATGCAGTGCTTACGGTTAATGCCGCATCTTGGCGGGTTAAGCTGACTTTATTACCAAAGTTAAGGTACGTAAGATATTGCTTTGTTTAGAAATCGGTTGCGAAGTTTCCAAATGAACTACTATAAAATGCTACATTTGGCACGATCGATCTTAACGCTTCGCGATGGAAACGCGATCGCCTGCAAATGCAAATGCAAAATAATTCCAGAACTATAGGATAGTATAATAATTATTTCTCAATTATAATTAAAATTCAGCGAAATCGTTCCAAAAAGCAATCAGTGCTACGATGGAAATTCGAATTAACTGGGTGGAATGAATATTGTCGATTAATCGATTTAAACATCTCATCTGTCGGTATCCATATTAATTCAAATAGACATTAAACGCATAAATGAGTACGTAACTTAACGGACGAATTTATTTCCATCGCAAGTTGATCGCACCATTGCAAAAGTTCCAATCCAAGAACCGAGCTATTTAGAAATTATCGTACGAATTACGAAATGGAGAATGCGAAAACGTGATTACAATTTCGAAACGCGTGTGTATACAATTAGTGGACACAGATAACACGAAACACTAAGCGGAAAATTGAAGAAACGAGGAATTCAGCTCTGAAATAAAACGCTGCCTAGGGTTCGTTGTTTTTTGCAGTATTTTTATGGTTCGCATAGGCCTGCGCCAGACACCTCTTTTTATTTCTATATTTTAATTTCGCGCAACGATGATGCAACACGCGTCTTTTAATATTTCTTTTTTAATTGGTTTGTTACGTTAACTGCCTCTATCGTTTGTCGTTCTTGGACGAAACACTTGACAAACGAGGAAAAAGTAATTGCAGATGCAATTGTGAAGAGTTTCCCGAAACAAATGGAAAAGTGATCTGCCCTTAATTAGAATATCACGATATACTTGAATATGATCTAAAAATACGTATAATATAGAGAATTTATAAGATATAATTTTATTTACCATACTAAACGATGGAAACGTATTTGCGTTTAACCATCCACATTTACCATCCTTTATAGACTTAAATAAATTTACATATCGTTTCAGGTGTTCGTCTAGCGGGTATTATATTTCTTAAATCTTTGTCGCAGAGTTTGAGTTGCTTTAAACACTTTTAACGGGATTAAATTTAAATTGAATTACTCGGCTATTTAATAAAGTATCATCCTTTTCAAAACGTGTGTTAACGAATTAATTTTATTTCAAGCTGCTCAGCAAATAGTTACATCAACAATTTCAATATAATAATTTCGTTGTAACAGAATGTTGCCGGTTTCATATAATTTCAAGCAAAATTTCACTATGATTTTATTAAATGTTTTTTTCACGCTGAACTTTAATATTTCATTTCGGCGTAAAGCGAAGTGTGTTTAAACCATCTTGGCATCTCCATGAAAAATGTCGATTAATAAATCCATCATACGTAAATTCGTATGCTAGCAGGCTGTGCAACATTCACGATTCGACCGCATACATACTGTCTGATTACGATATTCCTCGGAGAGCATTAAATTTCATTTCACTGGGTAAAGGAGAGAGACGAGCGTGAGGTTTGACGTGCATTATAACTGTTTATACCGTGCAACTTCTACAATTTCTGTTACCGAGTATGCAGTTCGAATGTTAACATATTAATTGAGAAAACGCAAATATTCCAACTTGCATTATTTAATAAGTTAATGTAACGAATGAATTTGTTTCGATGAAATATGCAATTTTTCTCATAATAATGCATATTAAATTTATCATCGTCTGATTACTCTGTTTTCAGGAGTCTTTAACATCGCTATATATTTGTTACACTTTTTCTCGTTTTTTATTAGTAACTGAAATTAATACTACTTATTTTGGAACGACTTGATGATCTAACGAAGATACATTTTAACGTTGTTACTAGCTGCGCTAGTTCAAATGTGTTCGATCAAAGATTTCATTTGTAATTCGACTATAACTGTCATGATTTGTGTCTGAATTGTAATCGATCAAATATATTAATGCGAGAATAGTCAATTATGGCACTATTAATTAGCTGTAATTGCAACTGCCATTATCCTAGACCTTCCTCCGCTTCTAGGATAGGTCGAATATATCGAATATATAATAGACAGATCAAATATCGCAGCGCGATATATCATCTATGATGAAACGAAATTTTATTCCTTAACGTCATTATTAAGCGTACGAGAAGCAAGTAAAATCTAAATTATACAAATTCTCTTCGTGTAACAATTTGAGACACGCAACTTCTCTTGTTTCGTAAGATCTAAATTTCTCGATAAATTTGTACTGCCGCAAGATATCACGTTATATCTGATATATGTGGCTGTCCGATCGAAACTACGACTCGCAAATATTATTCAGAAAATTATTTATCTGTAACTCGATGTCACGTTGCCGCCTAATTGCAGAAAAAAATGATTGCACGAAGAAACTAAAGACAAAGTGGGAAAAATTCAAAGCATCAATTCTGGAAAGTAGACTAACCGTGAATGATAATTGACGTATAATAATTTCCGAGAAATTGCGGTGGAGGATAAGATAAAATTTTGAGGATCGCTTTTCTCATTGTCAGAGAAGAGAAATCCTTTCCGCAAATTCCTTGCACGCTATACTTGGAGATCACAAGCAGCAGGTTCGCAGGCGTTACATAATTAGAAAATCGTCCCAAATTTTCCGCCGCCCTCTTATACATACTCTATTCGTACTTTATAACTTTCCAAGAATGCCTTTAAAAAAGAATTACGTTTAACCTTATTACTCGAGAAGGGGAACTCAGCGTGTCGGTAAATAAAGCCTCGCGGAATATTCGCTTTCGCAAATTTGCTTACTCTATATAGCACATCTATACAACTTTGTTTCTAATTAAAAATAAATGGTATAAATTCCGGTATTCCCAGATACGTAATACCTCTCGGTTTGCGTATAATCCGGCCCATAAGCAGGATTATGCAGGTATAGGTATAGTTAACCGAAACGGACGAAATCCTTTTCTTTCTATCGATTTGGATGATACAGGTGCCGACGGACAAGTTGGAATATGCGTTTCAATTAGTCAATTAATGCTGGGTGCACGCCTCGCTCGGCTAATACTAATAATACATTTCGCATTACGGGAATGGGGATCGTGGCGCTACTGCATCTAATAACAATTCGCCAGGAAGCGCGTCGTTTTCAATCAGGTGCAGGTAATACGCTGGATTACGGCCGATGTTGGCGCCAAACCGATGTTCGACCCATTTTTCTTGTCCGTGAAGCAGCCGGTGAGTTCAGCAGGGGCCAACGTAGTTCAATGAATATATTAATTGAATAATCCTAAGGTTTCAGCTACTCAAAGACAGCCACTTATCCGGCCTCTCCTGTCTCCTCTGCCGCAGTCGGGTCTCTGCTCGTGTTATATATGCAAATTCCTGGGCGAATTCGATGTAATAGCCTCTCTTCTCTCCTTCACCCTGTTCTCCCTTTGCCCCTTTCAACTGCCTCTCTTGTCTCCTCTCTTTCTCTCCGGGGAGCAATGGGTTAATGCGAGCGCAGTTAGGCGGCGCCGACCCCAATTCACCGTGCACCCCCGCAAATTCATTAAGCAATTGTGATTTCATCCGCCACCACTTTTACGACTGGTCCACTTTTACGTTCTCTCGTAAACCGACTTCTCGATGGCTGCGTAAGTACCGCTTTCATCAGCGATACGGCGCGGACTTGCGGGATGAGCCCTTTTGGCCGACTTTGATCGCTACCATTTTCCATCCTGTCGAACAACGTTTTCGAACAGTTAACAGCGACCGTGAACAATCGTTTTATACCAACTGGCGGAAATTCGGAGCAGGAATGGGACAGTTTAATTCTCGAGAACGCCTGATATACCCGTACGTACGTAGAACGTAGAACACTCGAGGAAAGAGAAGAAAATGCCTTTATACGACATTCGCGATCCAGTTCTCACCGGCAAGGAAAACGATTCTTGCCCCGTAGAATGGTCTCGTTCTGTCGTATCGGTTCGACGTGAAGGAAAAAATCTCTGCTCGATGAAAAATTGGAAATATACCTAGATGTATAAAATGAACGAATCGCCGTTCGTCATTTACCTTTGATATGTCGGCCGATGTGTTACCGAAAAGAAAATTTATGAGAAACGTAGATCGATGAGATGTAAGAGCGTTAAAGAATAACACATTCGTAATTTCAGCGGATACAACAACTCATATCTTGGCAATTACAAGCGGCCGGTTATGGTCTTGAGCCACGAAAGCACTTCATTTAGCCGTAGTTTCCAACTTTCCTTACAAAGCTTTCAAATCCATATACTTCAGCAGTGTATACCTCGGTTCGCGAGCTCATTTGTAAGATGCCTGGGAAATTTTCGTGCACGTTAATTCTAAATCACGCGCGTACGGTTGATTTATTAGATAAGTACGATCATTTGGATTCTGTTGAGTTAAATATTTTTATAAGATAGCGTGACCAGCGGAGTTGCCTGAAATATTTGTACAAAGTAAAAGCGGCAAGTTTTATCGTTGCTACGATAATCGTTGAGGTCACTGAAAGCTGAAAATTGTAGCGAAAAAGCGACTGTTAATAATAAATGGAGCTACGAATGTGCGATGTAATACATAAGAAACGGTACAGTAGTAAACTACACCGTGAAACATTGCGCACGTACTCTATAACGCGTAATGGAATCTTTAAATATGTAGCAATCCGACAAATGCGGTGCTAACCTAGTTAGCAGATCAACGCGATATACCGTTAATTTGTCCGACTCTCATTAAATATTTCTTGTACTAATGTTAACTAAATACTGCTTATAACGATTGCAACAAATTTTATGTCGCTATTCTCTGCGAATACATATTTTTAACAAGAAAATTAGGTATCCACGAAGTAGCGTATTTCGTTAAATAATAAATAAATTAAAAAGTCTAAATAATTTCTCTCGATAAATTCTGCCTTCTGAACGGAAGGATTGAAACAAATTAAACGACAAATTCCTTCCAAGTTCCGCGACGCACAAAGCAGAAAAGATGCAAATACCTTAACCTTAACCATTGGTCTGTATTTAAAGTTTAATTTGCGCGCGTGTTCGATGAAACCGCATTACATGTTTTTGCTCTTAAAGCGCATCGCTTGAAAACTAATTGTCACTGATAAAAATGTCCACGCATAACGTTATGCAACGCACGGAAATATTTTCCGTCTGTTTGCGTTTATCTTACGCATGCACGATCGACTGGCTTTAAAGTAACCGTTAAATATGCGAAGTAAATTGCACGAAAAATAATATTTCTTAACTTTTATTTGCGTTCTAATCAAGCTAAAGTTGGTCATAAATTTGAAAGGTCAAGGAATTCGTTTCCATTAACCGATATAACTCTGCATAGAGAGACTGAAAGCATCTCGCTGCACCAAGAGAACAATGAAAAGACTCATCAAACTAAATTTTCAATTCTCCGGTAAAATTACGCTCCGCCTGTACGATGACCGAAGCCTGAGTTTCCTCCGACGCAACGGTTGGAATTATTCTACAAATTGCTCATTTAAAGTGCAGAAACGTCAATTTCAACGGCACTCTTGCTTCCGTTACAGATAATAAAGCAATTGTAAGTACAGAATGAAAGTGAGAATCGTCCTTCTAGCTTTCTTATTTCGCTTTGATTAATTTCTATTTTACCTCGAAACTAGATCGAATCTAAATTCTTGTTCCCTCCAGCGTAATAATCGCGATAGCGTCCTAGCATAAATCTATTTTCCCTTTTCGTTTGAAACGAACTGCCGAGTTAAAAGCTGTTTAACATGATTTTTCCAATATCCATATATTTGCAAAACAGTCGAGCGCGTAACTACATATGCGACTGTTGTGGTGGCGTTCATAGTACGCGAAACGCTGTATCATGACATTTATTCGCCTGGTAGAATTTCGGTTACCCACGGTGACCACAGGTTAATTCAACGCACGTGAGTGTAAATACGTGGCGTGTTTAAAAATCTCTGTCATTCTACGGCTTAAATCGATATTTTGTTGCGTATCTATTATTCCGTCGACCGAATGAATCACGGAAAAATGTTTTCAGTGATTCGACAAAACGTAGATTTCAAAGAACATAGAATGTGTCGATATTGGTCGTGGATTTACCGCATGCCAGTGTTTCTCTATACGCTGCGTCTATGCGCTACACTATACGGCACTCCATGTATAGTGTACGCTTCATAACGACGCGATGCACGATCCATATCCGCAGTTTCCATCCATCGAAATCAGCGAATAAATTTTATATTTTTAGAAACGATACGGAGTACCTGCTCTTAATTACTAAACTAAATACGTATCGTGAATATTGCTTTTGTACGTGTTTTCTTAAACTACGATTCATTTCTTGAATACCTTTCCTGGAAATATCCCTAAATAGAAATTTTCACGAAGCTTTTCATGGAATGTTAATTAACTTTGTTTATTCCGAAACATAGAAACATATCGAACACCAGATGTACCGGTATTTCGAATTATAATTAATATCCGCTATAAATGAAAGGTATGGTTCGGTACTGATTATTTATGAAAAATAATACATATAGTATTAATGTAGGTAAGTAAATAATTGATTAGAAAGAAGAGAAAATATCCCACACAATTAGTAGGCATAATTAGTAATTAATATGTGTATGTTGCAGGAGCTCTCGTGATTTTACCGCACCACGAAACAAAATAAAAACCGGTGAATTGATCATTAATCAAATTATTCAAAACGACGAAAAGATTTAATTTTTTAGAAATCTAGCTTTTACGTATGAATTACGACGAACGTTAAGTTAAAGATAAATAATATACGTGAAAACTCTGTTAATTTCCAGCGTCCATTTAAACGAGATACTATGCGTCACAGTTACCAGCGAAATTATGCTTAAATTAATATGATAATTGCGATTTAAAGCGGTAATATTTTAAATCTACTACTTGTCAAATATCTTTTGTAATCGACGTCTAAATTATTACAAAAATACAATAAAATAACGACTAACGTATAGGAAATGTTGACAAAATATCCTATCGATGAAAGTTCTTTCTTCGTAGAAACGCAGGGAGCATCGGAATGGTAAAGAAAGAGATTGAAACATTTCGAACCAACATCGGATTAGGCAGAACGCGTTGTAGAATTACGTATACTATCCGTAATGTCAGCTTGTTAAGTCTGAACTTTTGCTGAAAATATCTTGGTCCGTATTTCGAGTTAGGTCAGACCTAGGTCAGGGTTTATGTACTCGTTAATCAAAACAAACACTGGAGCAAGAAATGCAATCACACTGCGCACTCTGAAGTATTTAAACGCTTTGCGCTTGTGAAATAATGCACAGACTAGAGTACTAGAGGCTTCTTGCCGCGACTAATTAGCATCGTCCAGGAGGATCTTTTTGCATTTAGCGTAGGAAGGTAATGAAACTGGCTCGCGTTTCTGCTCGAATATAATATTCAACGTGTATGCTAATCGGTGCGTAACGCTAAGCTTAACCGAGGTTTGAATTGTGGCAGGACCACCGTTGAAATTAGTGTGGTGATAAAGTAGAGGTTAACTGCGGATTCAATTAAAAGAACATTAGATTCGGGGTCACGATTAAATTGCAATCAGATTTGAATTAAGCGTTACGTTTGCGCAGACAAGATTCCCAAGTTGATAATGGCCAACGTAGCCTGTAACCGTGACTCCATTCAACGTTTCGTAATAAGACTTCAATTAAAGTACCGGTGATTTTTCTTATTTAGGAAGAACGTTTTGCCCGAAACTATCGGCCTCTGTTATAAACGTAACGTTTCCTTCACGGAAAAACAAACGTTCAGCCATCTATTATAATTATATCTGTGCACGATTTTGAACGTAATCGGCTGTTGCACGCGGTAATACGTGTTTTACTTGCAAATACATTACTCAGGATCCAAGTTGAACCTCCTATCTTCAAACTATATCGTTACTCTCGCGAATAACCGTTTGCTGGTTAACTTGCTGGTCCGTAACGCGACCCGATTAAATTTTCCCTCATAGAAAACTGAACACACATCGAATTCACCTATTCCGAAATCGATAAAATATTCTAAAAAGTACATGCTCGAACAAACATTTACCATGCTGCAACCGCCTCTACTGGATCCCATCAGCTTGGAAGGATTAAATCGATCCTAATGTTATTGCGCTAAGCCGGAGCTTACGTCAAAACTGTTCTCATCGATGGTGCATGGCTGGTTAGCGACACCGAGCAAGAACCAGGGAATTTGCTTAAGTGCCACTAAGTAGACGAGCCAGGTATGAGGAACGAGCGTGTATTCATCGGCGATACAGGTGAATGGGCGATACAACGGTACCGTTGTGTACCGAAACGTGCTTATACAGGTACCCATGGTACTGTTTATCGACATCGACGTGAGGCTAAATTCTGACTCTAGGGACCAACAGAGATGCAAATGACTGCACTATATCACATTGACGATACACATTCATAGACAAAAGACAGGTGTTGGGGCATCGTTGTCCTCAGAGAGATTACGCCACAGTGAGTTAGAGTTTAGACTTGGACCATCGCGTCACATTGGTTTGCAGTTTTTACGAGGAGCAACGAATCGAAGGCTCGAGGAATTTTATTCGACAGGGGAAAAAGCCCACGTTGCGTCGTTATTCTTTAATTGGCCTATGAATTTTGGTACGATGATCGGATTCTACGTGAACGATCAATTGGTATCTTTAATTCGGATATGTACGTACATATACACCGATGAACTCGCTGACGTAACATCCTCGATTAGCGACGTCAAACGTTTTTCCTTCTCTGACAATCAATTATCGATCACGTTACAAGTTCGTTTTAACTTACTCGCCACCAGTTTAACTCGAGTCCGTGTCGAAAAAGTACGATGTTCGCGTTCCAAAAAGATACCGAGAATCGGGAACAATCGAATCCGTACGATATAAAGTGGGATAAAGGTACGGATCATTTCGCGAGAGGATAATCTTTGTCGGTGTTCGACGCGATCGATCATTTGGGACCTGACCGAGATCGAGTCCATGGTCCAGCCAACTATTAGACTTTAGTATACGATTAGACAGAGAGGCGAATCCAGGGAAAACGCCAAATGGCGCCAAGCAACGCGTGCCTTTCTGTTAGCGAGCAAACTTTATGCTTCAGGATCTCGAGGAAATGGACTGAACTGGACAACCTGGGTTAGTCTCTTGTATATGTATAGGCGACAAATTTCCACGGAGAATCGATCCCGTTTCAAGAAAACCACAGAATTCAGTGACGCGAAAGAAATGGCGAGTGTACGGTTACGGAACTTGCCAGAGATATCGATCTGGCGGACGCCAAGATGCGATGCGGTTCGTATCTCCGATGAAATATTAGAACAGCGTTCGTCTTCCATTTTCAACCCTTTGCCTTTCGATGTGCCTTCCTTTCCAACTTTTTTCTCCAAATCCAAAATATCCATTTGCTCGGAAATGGTACTTGGTATCGCGAACGATCATGTGTTCTCCGCGTAAAATTAAAGGTATGCTATACCTACGCATACTGTGGTATTCGTGTTACGATGGCACTGCTTATTCTGCAAAATCTAATTCTGCAAGTCGTACGTAATTGCAGTGATACCTCGATATTTGCCATTAATCCGTTCTTGAAGAATCGACGAACATCGAATTGGACGAATATGTAATCAATTATTTCTATAAGAATGAAGGAAAACGAGAATAATTGGTACTCAGCCTGGAACTGGATCGGTAAATGACCCTAATGGTCAAACTTAATCATCGTACGTGCTTCCACGCTCTCTCCGCTTCCGTGCTCGGCGTTTAGCGTCAGCTTAAATCCTTTTGTCATTTTAGTTATCTTAATCTAATTGCGTTTTGCGACTATAAACTCCAGGGTTTTTGCTCGTCCTCCGTTTCGTCTTTTGTCCATTTCGTGTCATTCTCTTCACGTTCTTGCTCTTTCTTTGACGTATCCTTGAATTACCAACGATACATTCCGAACAAGGTTTTCTTTCGAATGTTGGAACTCGAGAAGATGCTAGCAACAGCGGAATGAGAAACAGGCGACAAAAATCAGTCTTCAGGGGTTTTAAGGCACTTCGCACGAAGGAATGTTTCGAATAAAAGTTAATCAATTTCAGATCGACTACAAATTGCAATACTAAGAATTTCAAGAAGAGTTTTACTTCGATGAAGAGTCAAGAGTCGAATCTAGTTTTTTAAATGGAACAATACATTTTTTTTTATACGTCCTTTAATGGATTCTCGATTTTAGTTCTACAAAAGAAGGTAATAAAAATCGAAGCATTTTGCTGCCGAAAAAATGTGACTAATATAGGGATGGACGAATACCGAGGTTTTCCTGTAATTGTAACTGACAGGACGATAGAAAAATTGTACATATATAGCTTTAAATTAGTTTCAACTTAGAGACAAAATTAGAAATGATGCGATAGATGAGCGATCGCTCTTTCGTTTTACGTAATGCTTTTTTCAAGTTTAATATAAGTAACCTTTGACTTTTGATATTATTTAGAACGGTACAACGTCGTCACCGAGCAAACCTGTCGATACTAAATGGATATTACTAATGGAAGATTTTTGTCAAAAATTTACCATACTTCCACGGAAATTGGAGTGACGAATTGCTTATTCTTGTTACAAGGATTGCAATTTCTGATCGGTTTCGTCTAATTTTCCACCGCTTTTCCAACAAGTATTATTTGTATCAAAATGCTGGAATCGAATGCTCTGCAAAGAATTATTTTGTATCGTATGGCTTTGCGTGTATGGGTATATAAAACCAACCAGCTACGTGTTTGATACTTCCATAAAAGCATCGGAATGTATCAGTTTCCTACCAAAAGAGTTTAGTATCGGTGTTACAGTTCTACTTAATGCAAAATCCCTTTTTTCAGGAAATATACAACTGATGGAAATGTTAACGATAGAACGTTACTCTTTCGACGATAATATTTACGCTATTTTTACGTATCGTAGGTTCCTCTTATTTATACATAAATTTCTATATCCTTCTTTCGACATTTACATCCGACTGCTCGATCTTTAACTCCATTTTTCAATAGCTTTATCCGTGCTATATTTTCCTTGCAGGTTCACCAACAAAAATGGAAAGTATCGAGAATTTTTTTCGTCTCTACGATAATTCCAGCGTTTTATTCGGTTTTGAAATATCGAGCCGTGATTTGTACGAAACGTCGTTATCAAACGTGTGCTCCTCTCACGTTATTTCAATGGCTTTGAACTACATAATAGCAAAGGATCGAATCGTGATCGTTAAGTTAGGTATCAGCTCCATCGCATCGGCTCGGCTCGGCTCGGCGCAGCGCAGCCCGATTTTCCTCTTTGACGTGGACGTCGCAACCGTCGATGGTCGTTATAAATTTTTATCGCGGCAAATTTTTATCGACGATAGTAAAAATGTTTCGGCCGTAAATCCATTTGGCTGGAAAAGCGCGGCGTTATCGTGTCGCCGGCCTCCGCGTTCGTTTGGTGAATCCGAATGAATACCGAGAATCGCCGAAACTCAGCCAGATTCGCTCGACTAACCAAGTGACATAACCGCCACACGTTCCACCATCCTTCTCCCTCTTAACGTTTCCTCGCCTCGATTAAATATTTACAATACACTTGTGCAGCAGCCGGTCGCACAAAACCATCACCATACGATCTGTATCTCGTTGATGCTTCGTGTTTCTGTAACAACAACAAGAATGGAAAAAAAAGAGAAAGAAAAAAAGAGCTAGAAAATTGGGGCGTTTATCGTTTCTCCTGCTGCTCGTTTCCATATGTTCCGTCGCCTGTTACGATGAAACGGGTTAACGAGTCAATTTTTCGTTTTCCCAACAGAAAAAGGTAAACTACGAAACGTCAAGTGGACACCCGAGAAAAAATCGACCCTTTAGTCTTTCCTTGCGATACGTTCGAAACACGTTGCATTAATCGACAGAAAAGATCAATTGCCATTTGTTTACGAAGAGTTATCCAACGTGATAACCCAGTACAGTACGAATATTTGATCGCTTACGATTAGTTCAGTCAATGGACTGTACATTCTTCGAACGTCTCTCCTTCGAAAGTCGTCTTTTGTTAGTAGAGAAGCGAATGAATGTTTTCTGAATGATGAAGCGAAGTTTCAAGCGAAAGAGTACAAATTTGGCTTAAGATGTGAGTTAGGGGTGCTCGTGCGTGCGTTTTCGACATTTTTACAGCGTTATATGAAGATGCCTCGTCGATGCTTCTGCTTGGTCATGTCGATGTTCAACCAACAACTACGTATACGTCTATGCTAAAGAAAAAAACAAACCGTATCGTGATTATGCTAGGTTGCGTGGTAAGATCGTAAGGGGAGAATGAGTATACGAAATAAAACGATTTATGGTGGTGAATCAGTAAAATGAAACTTTTTCGTAATACATACTTTTTATTACATTCCCGCTACAACACATACGGTCTTACGAATGGACATTCTTTACATCTGCAACAAACTTCGTGTTTAGTAACAGTTAACATATTTTCACGATGATGCGATGATAATTATCGTACATTTCTTATTTATTAGGTTCGTACATTAGATGACGCGTTATTATTGTTCTAAAAGGATGAACGTTAGTACAAAATGTTAATCGAAAGTAACGTAATTAGTCGGCATGTGGAGATATATCTTCTTTTAGAACTTCTATCAAGTATCGTACACTGAACGTGCTTTATACATGTACATATATACGTGGCAGCTAATGGCAGTGATTAAACAATTTAACACGTAACAAATTGACTACCGATAGTATGTACATATTAAATAGGCAAATGAAAGTTATCAGAAACGAAAGATTTTACCTGCTTTCCTTGAAACACTCTGCTGTGAATTTTATCATCGTTTTTTCATACAACAACGTGCAATCAATCTTGTGTATTTACGTTCGTCAATATTCAAGCTGATCACGTAACTTTACGTGTTCGCCATACCAATTACGGACTACGTCAAACAGCTTCGATTGTTTACGTAAAATGTTAGTGGAACTGAATATACAAGAAACAAAATGGATTGAAAATTACAGCGGTTTCCATGAATTGTAGAAACAGCTGATATCGTAGAAAAATCACCTATCCATACGCAAACAATCCGAATTGTACGGAGAGAGAGAGAGAGAGAGAGAGAGATAGGTAGAGAGAAAGAGAGAGAGAGAGAGAATGAGAGCGCAAAGACGAGACACTATTGCATAGTATTCGTTGGCACAAAAATTCGTGAAAATATTTATGCCATCGGTAAATTAATATCGCTAAATGTATCTTATTAGAAAAATACAAAATTATACCGTCTGCCAGTATAGTATATACGTAAATATAACTCGGTGAATCAGATAATTTTCAAACGCACAGATATTACCATGTCGCAGAGAATATCGTGCATTTCAAAACTTTAGTTCATTAAGCCGTGATGAATGAACAGGTGAAAAATATCGTAATCAGCGTACAAAGGTCTTTTTCAAACGATGCTTCGATACGCGTTATTTACGCAGGGGGTTCGAAAGCGACGAAAAGTAAAGCGATCGCACGATATTTTATGAGACATTCTAATACAACGATCCGTATTGTAGGTCATCGATTATTTTCACAAACGGCAAGGCGATTCAGACGAACAAATAATATCCGAATAATATTTCCACACCTCGAATATCAAAGTTTACTAAAAAAGAAAGAAAGTAATAAATCATATCGTTATTATCGATGCTTGATCGAATCACTATATCGAAGAGCAATCAAAATTGTCCATTTCGTTTCTATTTGCGTAAGAAAGAAAGAAATAATGCAGTTTCGAAAGCGCAACGTCATTCAGTTTTTTCAAGTTTTCATGATAGAGCCGTAAAATGTTGACGATTAATTACCCTCGTGTACAAATTTTACAGATAATTACTCATTCACACACTGACTTCGCATTTATACGGTGTTCCTGTATTCGGAATCAATCAGTTGGACCTTCGACTCGTTAATCCGGATGCTCGAGCGGCGGAAGTCCCAGTATAAACTCACTGAGAGACGCGGAGCCGGTGCCGGTGTACGCCGTACGCCAACACGTTGAAGTAGAGTTTCCCCGACCTCAGATGAACACAATGAACCAGTTTACTGTGCGGTCGGCTTTAGCGATGGGCATCGGATTCAGGTCTGCTCGTGAAATAAATTTCAACCGGTGCGGTGCTACAAAACATCGAAAAGCTTCGAATCTTGCTCGAAATTAGACATTTTAATTGATATCCAGGAATTGTTCGATATTTCCAAGTACAGATTTATGGAAATTGAAATACTCGGAAGATTTTCTTTAAAATTCGTCTGGACGAAAAACCGCTTTTACTCGAAAAGTTTGCACGAATTTTCGCAGCGAGGCTAGACTATATACAAGAACGTACTCCGCTATCCATCCTGTAATTTTACTTTTTCTCGACGAGTTAGGTAAAACGCAAACTGCCTAAAATAAATGGCGTACGATCCAACGCTTATTTGTATAAACGATCTATTGAAAATCTTTCGATATTTCTAGTCTCCTTAATTGCGAGCAATATTTCAAAGCGCTTTCTACTTCGAATTCAATTGATTCAAAGCGTTTCATGTCTGCCGCTGCTCGTGTCCGCTGCGTTAGCGCTGGCGAAATCGCATTGAGTGTAACATCAAGAACATTGTAAAATTAATAGCGGACATGGCGGCGCGGCGTAGCGAGCGGTCGTTATCGTTTTCGATGTCTTTTCCCCCCCAGTAAAATACGACTTCGTTTCAGTCCAACTAGTCGGTCCATTGGGAAACTCGAAGTCGGGAAACGCGACGATTCGAAACCTCGTGCGGATCACTCGTTGCAGGCGAGCGGCAGTGTGCCTAGCACTAGAACTTATCTAGTCTATTATACGTACACGGATATGTGATGGTCTCGTGTGTCGATCCGAGATCAACGGTCTGCCACGGTAAACTGGGTGTTGGGTAACTCTGGTCTCTCGTATATCCCCGAATTCGGTTCGGATTCGATGGAGAACCGGTCGACTCGATTCGAACTGTGGAATATTGGAATGAACGAGTGCCAGACAAATGGAATTCGTTTCTTTCTCGCGCGGATACTTTTTCAGGGATCTGTGGATAAATTTTACGTCGGTGAAGCGGAACGTAACAGAGCTCTGATTGTTCGAACGATGCACGACGTCCACGTTCAAACTGTTTTCTATCCTTTCACTGCGATTTTACAGCTCAGTAAATATTTATCGGAGGAACACTCGCCCCCACCCTCCAAAACTCCTCTCTCTTTTGTCTCTATCCTGATATATTGTGATTTGAAAAATGTTTTTTCGGATCGGAGATTTTGTAAAAAAAAATTGGAATTTCCGTTTCGCTACTTTAACATACCGCGTGTGGAAGTGTACAGGTTTTACGATTCGAAATACATGCGAAATATTTTTAGTTACCGACAAGGAATTACGAAAGTGGACGAATTACGAGAATCTTTTGAATAATCGGTAGAGATATCTGGAAGAGGACCGATGGTTTACGTTACAAAATTATAATTACTCGAAAATGGAAATTATCACTTGTAACGGACGCTGGAAATATTTGTATTGCAGGGAACGTATATATAGAAACGGTTGCGAGCAATCGAACGACGAAAGCCGGTAGAATATTGATCAAATTTGTTTGCAAAAATATTGACGTATTTCGAGCGATCATCTCGACGCGCGTATCATTAGCCGCGTGTAAACTCGAGGATTTCGTAAAATTAGGGAAAACTGCTCACGAACTGATCGTGCACGTTGCGTTTCGTCGATTTCGCTACTAGTCGATCGGCGGACTTTAAGGGAACCATCGCTTCGATGGAGTTCTAAATATTTGTCTGCTGGAAATTCAAGCGAACGCAAGCCAAAAGAAAAGCAGCAACTCTAGCTTCCGGTATTCGAAGGGAATACCGTGCCGTGAGGTTTTGTCGTAATATTCGGGTCACGGTGGATCCTGGAGCACGGGAAATATGTTGCTTCTTATCCAAGAATCCGCGAAGACCACGTTGCGTTGTTCACAACTTCCAGCAGCATAAGCGTTTCCAATTATTCGCGACTCGTGTTTACGCTTGATAAAATGTATGTCGAGGATAAGCGAAATAACGCGTTCCCATACTCTCGTACCACTGGTATACGCGCGTATTACCATGTAAAATTTTGCTCGACCTGCTGTACTTTCGAATTTCTCGACTTTCCTATCAACGATACTGGCATATCGTTGCAAGCGCGATGGACACTAAACTGATGTTCTGACAACGTTATTCTCGATGCCAGGGAACTCGTACTTCTTTTCGGATCGGTTTCATGAATTTGTCGATCGAACGTCATTTGCGTTTCACGACGATATGTAATGTCAATCAACGAATGTAGAATTTTCCGTGCACACGCGTATCGAATATGAAATAAATGTTTGCACGATCTTCGTCAGCACGTTCGATGATTCAAAATAAGAAAGGAAGTTATGTACATGTAACAAATTTATCGACATATGTATACAAAAAATAAATTATACGATATATACAAAATTAATTTTATTTACCATTCAAAGGTAATAAGGAAATATTTCATTCTAACTTTATCCTCGAGCGTACTCGCGTTCTACTTGTCCGTCAGATAGTTTCTTATTCTACTTGTTACAACAGGCTGCCTTTTATACTATCTCCTTTACTCGCACGATAGTCTTCCCTCTCATTTGCTTCCATATCCACATTGTTATTTTGCTTGTCTCATTAGATAGACTCCTGCTTTTTCTTGTCATCATTGTCGCAATCGACGTTTATCTTGTCCCGTAATGTAAGTGGAATAAGGTTTTGATCTATAATTTTAATCATTCTTCAAATATTCACACGATAACGCAGACAGGAATATCTTTCTTTCAAGATTTCGCTATGAATTTCAAGCTTATTTACGACAGAAATTTACCGAAAGAGTCTCTTTAATAAAACACAATTTTAATTAACATCAACGCAACAGACTTATTTCACAAAGAAAAGCGCGTAATTAACTTCGAAATAAAGTTACAAAGCGCACTTTGAATACAACAGTTGTCTTGCACTATGTATAAATAACGCGCAAGTGATTAAAAAGTTCATCAACGTTGTAATAAACCTTTTCGCAATTAAATATACGTCGCACAACGAGAAAGACAAAGTTATTTCGTTTGTTCGCGAATATTAACTGCAAATAATTTATTATCGATGCCAGTATGCGAACTTATTGCATCGTTGTAATTCGAACGACATAGAAAAGATCATTAGATCGTTTTGGAAACGACGAAACCAAATATTTCCATGTAGAAAATATAAATGGAAGATTAGGCGAAACGAAAATTACACGAAAAATGCAGAAATTCATGCCAGTATATCGTAAAGGGGACAAAAGCGGCTACGAAAATGTTCGCCCGCAAAACGACCACGCATTTCTATCAAATTTTATGTAAAATGTTCGCAAGCAAAAATTTCGTAAAAAAAATCGTAGAGCAATTTTCGATTAAATTCACTTTGTTATGAAAAATCTTCCAGAAATGAGCAATTACAAAATAGAAAACAGAAAAGAGAATAATTGGAAGCGAAACACGGCTCGAATAACGTTATTTGATATTTTCTTAGCTACAAACAAAGCGTTTTAACGGAGAATAAACAATTTTAGGAACGCGCTGTAGAAAATCTAAAGTGTTCTACAAATGTGCAATTTAATTTACTTTAATTCCATATTATAATCTTGGGCATTCTTTTTTAATAATCTGTAAACATTTTGTGCGTTCACAAATGTAAAAAACACTTGATCGCCGAGAAGTATCCGTTATTTTAGTTACATACGTAGATTATCCTATTTATACGTTCGTAATTCAAACACTGTTTCGTCGAATTAAAAAGAATTACTTCCTTTACTCTTATTATATGCGCGCGAAACATAAAAATTATCGTGCGGCGTTTATCAATCTGGAAAAAACAAAAAATCCTGTTTAACTGCTTCTTGCTAATCCTCTTACTAAAATTGTATTTTGTACGATTTATAGCTAACAACGAGATGTTTGTCAAATACAGGTTTCTTTTTATCTGTTTTAATTATATCTAGCTCATAAATCTAAACGTAGGAGCTCTTCCACCGAGCGGTGGCTAATCAGGTTACTATCGACAAATATTTGCAGTCTAATGCACTTAACAAGCTCTGCCCCAAAAGTAAGTATCATAAATATTCCAAGCGCAGCAGTTCATCCGATCTCCCATCACCGATAGGAACAAACAGAAAATCGTGGGAATCCGTAAAACCTCTGGGTTAATAAAAAGAAGATATATTCTTATCCCACGCACATTAGATAGCACGAACCGCTATAATCCAGCAATTTGTCAACTGACACGAATCCGAAGAATTTCCTTTCTTCCTCCGACACGTTTCAAACGAGACTGTAACTGCGATCCGTTCCATTTTTGCCCGACAGACGAGCAAAAATCGAGCAACTTTTATGCAGCGTTGCAAATTTTCTTATACCTCGAATCGATTGTTCGAAAAAGTTACCGGTTCGTGGCACAGGGATAGCCGAAACGAAGGGACGCGTGGCGACGCAGGGCACACCGATACACCAACACCTATTAATTTCTCTGTTCCTTTCGCAGGTTGGTCGTTTGTCACTGTCAGGCGATACTATTAAACCAGGTGCTGCTACGTGCCGTTTGATCGCGAAAATTATTGCGGCTGCATGTGGAATTGTCACGGTACAAGTAGCGCTCATGAGGAACCGTCTTTTGTCGTGACAACACTAACGTGTACTCGCAAATTCTAGATCCCCGTGTACGTGTACGTTCTCGATCAAAAATAAGTCATTTTTGACGAGGTAGGTCGGCAATCATGTGGCATTACCAGCAATAAAGAGGCAATCGAGGATATTGGGTTACAAGCGTTCGTGGAAACGATCATTTTGTTAACTCTGACGCCTAGATGCACGATTTTATTAGCTTCTACACGTAAATTTTCTCTTAGGATTTATATATGTAAATTGACGCTACGCCGTTCACGAGTAAGTAACATTCGATCGAAATTTATCAATAGAAAAATTCGAGTATCGTGAATTTGACCGTGTTTCTTGCAAAAAACGTCCCATCGAGAAATATTGCCAGTTGCAATTAATCGTGTGTATGTGTGTGTGTGTGAGAGAGAGGAAGAGAGAGAGACAGAGAGAGGCAGTTAGAGCGTTCACCCCCTAATTTTATTTCGCCCTCGCCATGAAATGAAACGTATGGTTTAATTAAAAAAACACAGTGTTCCGTGGTTCATTTTTCTGAATAGTTCCGACCAAAGATAAGGCGTTTGACTGAAAGAACCCTATCGCGTAACAGTAACAACGCGTCTCGAAGAAAAATACAAAGCAAGATCTCTATGTGCGTTCTGAAGGTTTAATAATCCAAGTTCCACGAGTCGAGAATATTCTCCATCGGACAAGGTCTTTTGTATTAGGAATCTAACGAGACTGAAATCGATCGGTACGCGAACATGTTCTGGAACAAAAGTTCGTCTCCTCTGGGTATCGTTCGAGTACAGAGCTCTCTGCATTTGTTCTAACGACAAACTCGACGCTGTTCGTCGCACTCTTTAAAGCACAACTTCGCCATCGTTCGCTAATGCGGAACGATTTAAAGGGCGTGCGCGTTTCATTTCGTTTTGTTCCGTTTCGTTTCGTTTCGCAACACGGCAATAGCAAGGAACGTTACCGAAAGAACGTGGCAGTGATCCAACTTGGCAGTTACTCGTTGTACTCGTTAATTACGAGAACGAGCCGCGCAGATCCTTGATTATCGCTGACGCTAAAAGTTCCTTGGATCGCACCGAGTCCAACTGCATCATACTAAATAGCCATTTACATGTGTCGAGTCCTCCTCTTCTCGAGATTTCGCTCGACTCGTTTCCCCTCTTCCTGCTGCACGAAATGAAAGGAGAATCACGTCCGCGAGTTTGTACGCGCCGCGTTACAAGCGAACTGACTCAACGTCTTCTCAGACAAAGTACCACCACTGAAAAACTGTTTCACTCGCGTCGCGTCGTCGTGATCGACTCGAAACATCTACGGATATCAAAAGAGAAACGGAAAGTGGCCACTTCCGAGCGATCGGTCTGGGAGACACCGTAGATTTACTATTCCCCAGATGGAAACGATTTGCACCAGCTAAAATGATCGATACATCCACGGAGAGCAGAAGCAGCGAGGAGTCAGTTCCACTGGGTCACTAGATGCCCGATACACTGGAGCTTTCGTTCGTTAGGAGTCTCTTTGATGGTCGCTGGCCTGGCTGCTTTCTCGTCGCTGTTCGGTTAAAAGCAAGATCGAGGGTGATATATAAAGGGTTGAAGGTGGTTGCTGCTGGTAAAGACGACGCTTCTTTCCTCGGTCTCGCTCGCTTCCCTTTTTCTCTTCTTCATCTTTCGCCTCTGTTCGATTACGTAAAGGAAAAGCGATGTTTGCTCGTGTCCTTATTGGAGGAAGGCTTCGTGATCGACCAGTCACCTCGCGAACGAACCGGCGTGCAGAAGCAACAGGAGCAACGCGAGTGTCCTCGTTGCCGCGCCGCTGTTGCTCGAGTTGCCGTGTTGCATGGCCGCTGGATGTTCTCCTGTAACAAGCAAAAAGCCCGGAATTATCTTGCGAACTAAATCAGCCACGACACGTTTTGATTAACCTATGAGGAAGCTACGCGTGTTCGCCGATTATTTCTTTCGCTTATCAGCTACTTCTGCAAGGTCTGTCGGTGACGTTGCCCGAATTTACGAATAACCGATTGTAACGGGACTGTGAAATCACGTTGTTGCCGAGGTCGACGTTCAATCAGAAAATTGGAAGCATCGACGACAAAGAGATCAAATATAGAAGCAAGATATACCACTATCTATCAAGCGTTACTCGCGTCGAAAGTGTTTACAAAGAACGAAATGAAAATTGTCGATTCGATCTAGGAATTTTACGCAACTAGTTCGAGCGTAACGAGTCGGCTTTCGTACAGCGTTGTTTAATGAAATTGCGCGCGTTTATCGAAACAAATATCGTTATCGATTTCCTACGAAATTTCCAACAATGGCTCCGAATCGGTAGAGTACAAAGGATGCTGTACACATTTTTTTCCACATTTTCATTTTTCAACACGCGCGCGAGTACACCGCGTCGTCGACGACGCTGCATTAAACGACAAAGAGAAATACTAATAAATAACTGAAAGAAAAGCTCGCTCGCGGTATAACGTGGCATTCTACCCGTACGATAGTTTATATAAGAGTTTCATTAAACAGCGCTCGACTCTGTTTTCGATCTACTCCGTTGGCTGTTCATCGGGTCTGGCTCTTTCCTAGCGTCTCGTGTTCCTCGCATTTATGTGTGTCTTTGGGTTTATACTTGCAACGAGTAACGGCCCGGGGCAACGCCATGGCATTTCTGTCACGCGTATATTCTTGCCTGCTAAATGCGGCAGGATGGCGCAGAATGCCGAGAAAATCGGCTACCAGGGGATAAGCCGACTGAATTGTTCGGGGATGACAAATATAGAGGCTCGTAGGAGTACCGCCTGGTGTATACAGTGTACACTGTACACTGGAGAGGCGCGTACCAACGTGCACGTGCACGTTATCAATTTGAGAACGGCTGCGTTCCACTTTACGATGCTTCGACCAACTTTTTGGCCAAATAGTTGGAGGCACGCGTTGTTATCGCGCGCTCCGACCAGGGGGAATCGAATACGCTGCCGAATGTATATTGGAACGTGTGCGTTGCTTCGAATCGAATTTTCCGAGTTCCGATTGAAAGTTACGTGGCTGCGTATTGTCGAGGAAATTTCCCCCATCACCGGCAACGTAAACGCACGGTTAGTCGTATCGTTATTGCACGGTAGCAGCTTCTCGTCCGGGATTACGCCAGGCAAACCTCGCGGTCTGTCAAAGAACGACGAAACACATTTTTCAAAATTATCCGACCAATTTATTTACTCACGCGTAAGTTTCAGTCTTCGAGAGGTTCAAACCTTAAGATCGAGGTATATCGAAACTATTTTAAAAGTTTCTCACGTTTCTACGATGTTTGCTTCTACGACAATAAAATGGCTTTTAGTGGCGATCGATGTGTTTTAATTTCATCCTTAGAACCGACTTGTTTTAAAGCTACCGAAGTTGGACCTGCATAGTTGACCGATCATGTTTGGATTGTTAAAAGCTACCGAGTATTTGGAGCGTAAATAAATAAGCTAATTTGAATAAACAAAAAAGATCTCATTCGTTAGCCATCTAACCAACAGAGAACTGAAGTTTACGCCACGGTCGTTTCAAATTTCTCAATAGCATTGGAAGATCGTCTTGAAGAAGGTAGCCTGGATTATACGATATTTAGAAACTTCACAGGTGGCGTATAAAATATACAAACGATGTAAACAATGTAATTGTCATTAGCGTATGAAGCGATTTAATAACATTTCTGACGTCGTTCGTGTAATTGCTACGATTATACACCACCTTAATTTAATTTGCTAATTTATGTTCTCTCTAGAGGTGGTTTGCCGATACTGAAAATTATCACGATATATCCTGGAAAATCATGGAATACAAATAATTTTAATCGAGTTATTAACATTATTGCATATTATTAAGGGCGTGTTCGATATAATACATTAATTATTACGTATCAACGAGACAATTTAATTTAAACGTCTGATGATCGCGCGCATCGAAGTTAGTCAACGTATCCGTCAACGAGCATATTTTTTTACGAACTGATAAATATTTCGACATTTATAAAAAGTATATAAATAGATGAAATTTCCGTGTACGATCGTGCGAAACATCAATACGCGAACATACGAATACACGATATCGACGATTAAACATATGGCGAATTCAAATAAAAGAAACATGTCGCAATACAAATTTTTACATTTATATTTTTTTTGATGATGGAACGCGTTCGTCAATGTTTATAAAGTTCTATCAATTTGAACTAGAATTTAACGCTACTTTTCAAAGAAATTTATCCATGGCGGAAGAGAATCGAGTTCGCATACCGAATTTACCAAGTTTCGGCGTGACTATCAGAAAATTGGAAAGGCTTATACAAAGTATCGGGCAGAAAATTCGAATATCCGTTGCAGCACGTAACCGGAGCCGGAGGGCATTTCTTCGACGAACACCTCTGCGATTTTGCCTTTCCTTTCCTCGAATATATTTTTTCTCGAAACGTTCCGCGGCGACTCGGCCTAATTTACGGTGGGCGATTCGACGAACGTCCGCGCGTTGCAAGAAGCACTCATTTTTCAGTGAAAACGACCATCAGCATTCCACGGAAAAAAGTAACAAGCCACAGCTGTGGAGCGGCGACGAGTCTCTGTCGTTGCAAATGTATTGGCAACAAGAACGGTCAGCTTTTACTCCCGACGTTGACTGAATCGAATTTAATCTCATTCGTTGACGAAAGCTCGCTTGTCTCGAGAGTTCACCGTTCCTCATCTTTCGTTGCTTATCCTGCTTTTCTTGTTTTTCTCTATATCGATTACATAGTAGAACGTCTAATGAATCACCGCGGTAGTAACTTCGCTACTAATATTTAACATCGAAGCCAATAGAAAAACTTTTGGGACAAACGTTAACGTTTAAACGTCGAATAATTTATTACCGCGTCGAACGACCGACAGTCTTTTTCGTTCGATTCTAACTAAATAGACGAAACGTCACGAATAATTGGCAGAAGTTTTCAATCGTAACAAGACCGTATTCGTCGTACGTTCGTGTCGAGTGTCGAGAGTGCAACGTTTAGACGAGCGTCTGATTGTAGACGTTGCATTGTCGGAATAACGGGACACGGACCAAAGCAGGTAGAGTTCCTATGGCTTGTCCAAAGCGTCGATCGACATTTGCCAGGGCCATGGGTCTTGTCGCAAAACAACCTCTTACAGAATTCCGTCGAGCACCAATCTCCGAGGACAAGAATAGTCCACTTACCCTCTTTTTCTGAGAAACGCATTGGAAGGATAAAATAGGACAGCGCAGAGACTGCATGGCTCCGTCTAGGGACACCGCGTTAGTTTCTGCAACTTGCCCTGACAGAATAAACAGAATCAGAGAGCAGCGCAGTTCGATTCGGCAAAAGTTATTACTGCAATCAGGATTCGGTTGTAAAGTTTTCAAAGAGCAATTAGATTCGAACTATCATCCTAAATTATCAACTGTTCGCTATTCTTATTAAGTACACCGTTAATAATCCATATACTGTTCACATTTGTCGTAACTGTAGACGAAACATATCGTACGATACTCTGTGCTACTCGACGGATGGCAATTGCCAAGTCTTGATAAAAATTTAATAGAACGGCTTTCGTATAAGTACGTCGATATTTAACGACTGATATCAAGAATCTTGAACGATTGAAGCAAATACATATAATAAAGGAGGATTTCGAAGTATTATTATTGATTATTTTGATTCATATTATCTATAAATATTCAATATACATAAATATTTAACAGGTCAGCTAAATATTCATGATTTATCGTGATAGGTGAACGATCATTGGTTTAGAATAAAAAAGCACGATATATATTGCGTCTGAAAATATCTTCTTTCTTGTTGCGAAGGAATAATCACAAATTGTACGTACTTTTTATACGACGATACGTATTTTTCTTTCATTTAACTCGCTTTAGGTATTGTTCGCATTTGCGGCTACTGGAAGATCATAGGCTTTAAGTATTTTCGCGCACCGGTTCAGCGCAAAGGATCTCGTTAAATTAGAAAGGCTACGGAAATTTCGAAATGCTCGGGTAGGATGTCTCTTGAAGTCTCTTTTTAAAAGGATGAAAAAGTTTATGGAATCCGTCAGGAACACAACAACTCGGCAAAACACACTTGTCTCGCTTTAATTTCAGAGAAGTACACTGCATCCTGCCAACTCGTCCCAAGTATTTTACGAAGGAGCACGACATTTTCAACACGTGTCGAGGCTGCGACTTCCCTCTGGAAATTTACGAGACAATTTTGACAATTGTGATACATGTTTTCGAAATGCCTTTCTGTTATTGAATGTACGTATGCATTTTGTACGAACGCGCGAAGAAACGATATTAAAGAACGTACGTACGTTCTCGTTCGAAAACCGATCAGAAACGTCGTCGAATCTTATTATATAGAGAACTACGTATAGAAATCGGAAGAGTAGGAGAAGAGTTACTTAATGCTTTGTCAAATCTACGGGAAAGTTTCTTGAAAACGTTTGCGATTTATGACGGCCTCGCGGCTCACGGGACTATTATTCTGGAAAATATCAAGTTCTTGAGCAAGCTCGTTCAAGATTTTAACAGGTAAAGTAATCCGCCATACGAAAGAGAACTACGTGGCTATTATGTTACCTTGCGACACTCGGATAATATTAAATTACTTACTATACATAAAATGTTTCTTTTTTTTTATTTACTTTTTATTTTACTATCAATTCTCTCATTGAGAATTATAAGTAATTCTCTCTGGCGTGGCCCAGTCACATGGCTAATTATTTATAATAAGTTAATACTTATTATAGATAAGTATAATTTATAAATAATTATTATAAATAAATAAATATTACTTAATCTAAATATTTAGTTAAATCTTACGCTTAGTTCTAAGGTTTTTTTAGCCTGCGGATCTGGCCCGACCTGTTAAGTAATTTAGTAATTAGGGGGTTTCGATGTTTGATGACTCTTTTCCTATATCTATTGTTATATTTTGATATTTCTTCTTTGACTGTGGGTATCTTGATATCGCGATGTATTGCTTCGTTGGTGACATACCAGGGTGCATTTATTAGGGATCTTAGCGTTTTCGATTGTAGGCGTTGAAGCATTTCAATGTTGGAATTACTTGCTGTTCCCCATAGTTGGATTCCGTAGGTCTAGACAGGTTTTATTACGGTCTTATAAAGCGTAATTTCGTTCTGCGTGCTTAGGTTGGAACGACGGCCAGTGAGCACATAAAATGTTTGGCGCACTTTTAACGGTATACGTACGTACACATAAGATATAACTAACTAAATAATAAATACGTAAAGTAAGAAGTTGAATGCAACTTGAATCGATTTAAATGAAATAATAGAACGTATAGGGTATAAATCGAAATGCAACGACGAGATAATTTATGTCGATGATATCGCTAGTTGGTCGATCGAAGTATTACATAGTAGCTGGGGTGCTGGTTAGAATAACGTGTATACGTTACGTAATCCATCTAGCGTATTCTCAAGCAGTCTCGGCATAAACTTCTTAATGTACATCCGGGATGTACACTGCACACTGTGCACGCATGCTGTTGAATAACAGATGCGAGCTCACCTCGCGCCAATTGCGTAGAAGAAAATTCCTTGCTGGAAAAGGGAGGCGTAGCATGGGGCAGCAGTAACGTTCCTCCGTAAGAAGAGCACGTAGCTGAGAAGGGAAACTCTGTAAAGTAAAGGTTGGAACACGGTGGCGGCAGGACTAAACGACGGAGAACAAACTGCGCTTCCACGGGCATTAATCAAGGCTGGAAATCGCGAGAAAGTGCTTAGGATTTCGAGGGTTTGAGCGAAGTAACCGAAGCTTACGTAACGTTGGCTGTGTATCGGCGTGTGCAGACTGTCGGCTCACGGTTTATGCTTCGTTTTAATGCTTCTACACCGATGTGCATAATCTTGGTTTCCTTTTGGTGCCAAGTTCACATTCCTGCGTATGTTGCGGTTTCCATATACTACGTGTCATGCTCGTTCTACTGTATTTACGCCGTCTTCTCACGATCCTTACCATACGTACGACTGTCGTTAACATCGAGGATTTGGCTTATTTCACGCATCTACGCGAACACGGTGGAAATTAATTACGCGATACTGGTAACAAAGGCGCCGATCCGCGACAGACTCGCGACATCTGAAACGCTCTCCAATTTACAACGCAGACTTTTACGTAGCAACTTGCGACGTTCACTATTTACGTAGAATATAAGTCTAGCGAGATTTGACGAATTATTTGTAACATACAGTGGAAAGTATATTTTATTTTGATAAGTAGATACGTATTTCGTTCGTCGATCGTGCAGCAGAGATTGACAAAGATCTCTCGTAGAAAAGAGTATTTATTTGATGGATGTTAACACCCAGGTGGCACAGTCTCAACAGCATCATCAATTTTCAGTGAAAGCACACGTGAGTTCGCTCCCATGTCGCGTACCACAGCAGTTCGCTGTTAGAACCAGCGACAATCGATATTAGGCTATAAGGAGTTAATTTAACTTGGCAAACTTAAGAACAAACGCAGCTATTCTCATAATTTTGCGCGCATCATAGCCAGTACAGGCTGAAATCGTTCGTATCAAATGGAAAACGAACGCGGATGTCACACGCGTACGAAACGTGTTTACGATATTCTTTCGTTACGATATTCGTCTCATTGAGTAATCGATTATCGATTATCGAAAGTAGTGGAATACGTTTCGCACGGGTTTGATGATTCAGCGTGATTGAAATTGACATAAACTTGCGTTATACGTTACGTTTATATGTACAAGGATATTTGCGAGAAAAATAAACGGTGGACGTGTTGTAAAAAATTGTGTTTTTTCGTGGATTCAAGTCGAGGCACATAAATAACGTACTCTGATAAAATTAGTTTGGCCAAAAAATACTTTTCGGACGAAGGTGTATCGAATTACATCAGTGGTAGCAAAGGTTGGACTTTTGGACACGTATCGTACGTGAAAAGTTCAAAGAGTGCAATTTTCCTGTGCCTTTACCACGTAGCCCGGTTTGAGTTCCAGTAATCCAATCAAATCTGGAGACGTAAAGAGAGTCTTGCCGCGTTTGCACTGGCCCGAGTTTACAGATGATAAAAACATTCGAAATCGGAAAAACTTGGGCGCCAGCGAGACTCTTGGAAAAATCGTCACGAAAGTCGAGTCGAGGATACTTTCAGCGAAAGAGCAATCTAACCAGAACTGTCGAGAACGGGCACACAACTTTCTCCAACTAGAAACAGAAAAACTTCATAAAGAAGAATGATCGACGCGGCCGATGGTGTTCCATTTTAGGTAGATTATGTTCAAAAACTTGTGATTATACAATTGTTGCGTATAGCGTTATGATTTAACGATTCAACGTTTAACTTTTACCACTTTATAAATCGCTCGAACGCTACATTCGTGTCGTTGGCATTTATGTTTGTTCGACGTAACGAATGAAAATAATGTTCGGTTGCGAAGCGTGAATTATTTTAGCGAATAGAAGAAGTTGGTGTTGGCTTGAAAGCGAAGATAATTATACGCTGAAACGGAGCAAGGGAGCAAGGAAGGCGAAGGTGAAATTTCTTTTCAGCGCAAAGCGTTTCAATCAAAATGTAATTTTGTAGCCAAGAGATGCTGGATTACAGGTAAACCGTTTAACCAAGAAGTTTCTTGAATTGAAGCTCGGTAAATACTTGTAATGCTATAATACCTACCTTATAGTTGCGACATTAACATTCAACCGCGAAACAAGCTGTTCCGATTAAAATCACGAACTGTAATTATACGCGAAGAATGAGTCGAGATGGTCTATATAATTTCGATATAAAGCTACATATCGACGAAGTAAACGAATCAAATTTTAAGCAAATGTATATTTAACTCTCATATTTCTTTTTTTATTGTCTCAAGAATTAATTATTCGAGTTCCGTTATAATTACAGGCGGAGAATTCTGCCGTGTAAGCATTTGAATTACACGTTATATAAATCATGGCCAGACTTGCGTCAAGTTTGCTGGAACTAACCGACAGTTGCATTTTATAGTGAATAGTTGCGGCGTGGTATGAATCAATATTAGCTTTACGGCGAAATTATTACTACGCATATTAATGCTAATGTTTATCATTCATAGTATGGTCGCATTTATGTCACCGCGAGTGATACTCAATATATGGACAAGTATTATCGGTAAAATTGTACTTAACGTATCGGTCGCACTTGCAATTAGTTTCAGAAGCGTCGAATTTTGTCATATAAGTAATACACGCCGTTGAATAATTTATGTCATCCTCGATGGATGATTAATTCTATGTTCGTAAAACGAACACATGTACTACGGACACGTTAATTTATACACGCTTAATTCTTGTAACAAGGCAATCAATAATATTACGGCGCGGAATCATTCGCGTGATTCCATAAATATTAATTCCGCTGTAGATTTATAAATTGCAACGATATGCATAATACATTATACATAATTATTATTTTACTTCTTGCGAACGGTTGTTCTTGAAATAATTATATTATTACTTCGAGAGATTCTTCGACAGTATTCCGGACCAATAACTTTCTCAAATCCAATGTTGAACGTTCGAATAATTTTTCTATTTTGTAGTAAATATACTGTAAACTCTATACATGTATGCGTATAGTAACTGCATTTAATATCGAACATCTGAATAATCATTTTGAACGTTCCTCAAAAGGGGAAACATGCTTTTCCTTCAATGAAATTAGCGTTAAAACACGACTATATTAATAGATACCCGTGAGTTAATAGATAATTATGCAAAAGTTTAAGCGTCTTAGAATCATGGTAAAAGACGTAAAAAAAGGTCAAATGCAGCGACTTAAAAAAATGGTGCCTACTATAGAACATTTAGAAAATTTGTAGAGAAACCTCGAAAAACTGTATTTTTATTATAAAAATTATATTTAAATAAAAGGGACATGCAAACAAATATCATCGTTTTTTAAATCTTGTATCGTGTTATATCAATTTTCTTCGTCATCTACACGTTGAATACGCGAATGACGTACCTAAAGCATATCCTTCGTGATTCCAATGAAAACAGCGAACGCATTGGACCCAGTTTTCGCTATTGTGATATAAAAATAAATACAGTTCTGTATCATTATAGTCAGTAGCAACGTCATTGACATGTTGCGTGTTAAGTACACTCATCGTGTTCCATATCGGATACACGCGTATTTCATCGAAAAAATAATAATTATACTAAGACAAAAAAAGAAATAAATTTAACGGTATATTTCCTTTCAACGATCAAAAATAAGCAAAGCTGAAATGCCAATATGCTTGTCTTTTGCTCTTAATATTGTTAATACTTTATTTGAATTTTTCACCTTCTAATATTTTACGTTATTGCCGATTGATTTCGTTAGTTACTTGCCGCGATGTTGCAGCGTTTCATAGTAAGCGCAGTTACCGTATCATCGAATTATTTTATAATTTTACCGATGTGATTTATAGACTTCCCCCTTGCTACATCGTATTAAACACTTCGATTGAGAATTATTGCGTGTTTCGTGGAAGGAAAGTGTTCCAACGAAAGGAAATTGCGAGTTCACGAGGTCGAGGCTAATTTTCGAGCAAACGCGATCGTAGGAACGATCACGAGAGAGAAGGTAAAGAAAATAAAAAGACAAGTTTGGAATATTTTCTTTTCGTTTCTGGTTCGACGGTAAAAGTATTTTTAATTAAAGAGTTCTTTCGTGGCTCGAGGCAGTTGTAAAAAGTCTTAGCGTACGGTTCTATCGAATTTCGAGCGAAAATCGATACCTGGGACACGGTAATTAACAAGTTTAAGATGAAGTTTAAAAGCCCGTCGACTTGCCTCGTGTTTCAACGTAAACCGTATCGTTCGAAATTCGAAAATGTGAAGGAAGGAAAAACGAAAAAAAAAGAAAAAAACGAGGAGAGATGGAAGGGAGGCAGAAGGAAACCATTCTTGACACTCGGTCGGATCTCACGTACCATCAAGCAAATAACGTTTCGAGCCTTTCTCGCAAATAAAACTGTCGAGAGTTTCGTAGCGTTCGTTTTTAATTTTCCGGCGAAAGACGAAATTGAATCTGCAGAGTGAATAAAGTATGCAAGCGTTCCGTCGAGATCTGACCAGCCAAGTAAATATTTAATTAAATTTCTCAACAGCCGCGGCTTGAACACTTGCGTTGTTTCCACGCCTCGTTTAAAACACCGTGTCTCTATTTGATTACGTTCCTCCTTCAATTCCTGCTGTTACTTCTCTAGGATCTAATACGCTCTCTATCCCTGTTTCATCACTTTCTGTCCAATTATTCTGCCTGAATGATTTCACTGGATCTTCCTTATTTTCATTAACGCGTACTTTTTTCTTCTTTCTTCTATTTTATCTATCCATTTAATATTTTTTAGTTTCTTGGCTTCGCTTTTATAACGTAACGAATTAGCTTTCAAAAAAATGTCAGGGAACCACGGGAGAAACGTACTCTACCGAGCAAAAGATATCCCGTTTCTCTGTTACTTCCTTTTTACCACTTTAGGGATGAAAATTTTCAAAACCGCTGAAAAACTCGTACAGATTTTTAAAAGACACCTATGCGCCAAAAAGGAACGTTGTAACTCCAAAGGGACGGTTCTATAATTCACGTCCGAATCCAAATTCAGCCCTTCAGGGGTTGAGCAGGGCAAAATCCTGAATTATGTTTCTATGCATTTGTACGGGTAACGTTTCTAAGCTAAACCCAAATCGGAATCTCATCCGGTCAAAGAGATATCGAAGAATCCGTAAAAACACATTTTACCCCTTTTCGTCTCTTTAGGGGATGAATGTCAAAGAATCCCTTCTTAGTGGGTGCTTGCGTCATGGAAGGAATATATTTCCCGAATTTCATGTTCCTAGGCTTAGGAGTTTAGACCGTGCATCGATGAGCCAGGACATTCGATTTTATATGTATAGATATATATCGAAATCTCGATATTTGTCTCTTATTCTAAATATGCAGCTCACACGATAATCATTTTTTGTTTCTGATATCGAGTATGCCACCCGGAAGGATATTTTTCAAGGCGTTTCCTCTATACGATGGTCTAATTTCGTAATGAATTTTTACTTACATTTTTACTTACTGAAAAAATATTGTGTTATAAAATGACGATAGAATAAACAAGTTTTTGTTAAATTTCCGAAAAAAGTAGGTTTTCCTCAGGCGTCGCATTATGAAGGCCCCTAAATTCGAACATGCTTCGATTATTACTAACATCGCTGCTGTAAATTTGGTATTATACGCGTACTTCTTTATTGGTTCGAACAATACTGATATTTGTGTCAGGCTACGAAAACGAAGCATATGGTTCCATTTAAGAAAGTAGATCTTGTTGAGAAATTTTATTGCGTGAACAGTAGCCCTTGACAGTGCCTTTCTTTATTTCGTATCGATCATTCGACGCGGATAAATCGTTGTTAACAACTTTCTCTGTCGTATAGTCATAAGCGGTGAAACAATTGCGTCCATCGGTAGATTGCACCGCCTTTATAACGAACGTTCGATGCAGTACCTATATCGCGACCAAGTTGTGGCTGTATATGAACGTACACATGCACGTAGTATCATTTATCTCGTATCTCGAAACTGTATATTGCCGAAGCTGACTGCTAATCTAGCCAAAAGTGACGCACGTGTTCATTCTACAATTGTAACGTTGCGACATATTATATATCGTTAATACGAGTATATTCACGTAACACGTAACAACGTAGCGATGATCAAACCTGTAACTTCCGGCAGTACCGTTATGGAGATTGGGAACTTGAAAGGTTAGAGAAAAATGGAAAAAGGGAGGAATGAGTTTTGTCCGGATCCTGTTAGAGTACTCGTCGGTAAGGCTATCTGGTAAACCTGTGCCTCAGACACCGGAATAGGAGAGGTCATATCGGAAGTTGTATTTATGTTGGAGAACAGATAGCTAGTCGGAGTTATCGCTTGTGAGAAAACGTCCTAGTAGCAGAGTAGAAAGCGTCGCTACACCGCCATCGTTGAAGAAAATATTCGCGATAAATCGTGAGATTAGACGGAGGGAACATTTTCCAGACACCTGTTGTTATTGCTTTTCAACTTGAAAATTATATTCCGGCTGATCTAGAGGATTTATTGTGCTTTGTGAACAGGAAACATCTGTGTGTTTGATCAACGATAATGCAGCAAATAAATATGTTATAGCCATAAGAGCAGCAAACGCTCATAGAAAATCCCATCTTGATATAACGAAAGTTGTATTTGTTTCTTTTTAACTTCAGCAGTCTCGTTATTTTGAAAATTGTGAAAGTTTGCTCTACCATTCGAGAACTTTAAAACTGTTCTCCTCTGACAATTCGATTTAAAATTCTTAAGCTCTACTTTTATTAGAAATTTTAAAGTTTACTCTGTATCATGTTGCTTCTTAAGATATTCTTTACGAGATCTATCGTTCCTCCTACTATCTCCTACATACTATCTAGAGATAGCGAAGAAGTTTTCTTAATCAATTTGCATTAGCTTAATGCCTTCGTTACTTTAATATCTTTCCTTTTATAATCGTAATGAGCCATTAAAGTAAAACCTCTCGAAGCTTTCCTATTTGCCCAGAAGCATTTTTAACATTTAACGATAATCCTGCGATTGACAGAACCTCGATTTATTACACGTCCTGCAACTAAAATTAGATATTTAAGAAGAGACGTGTTGTCAATACGAAAATATTCCATCTTCGGCATATTGAATCATCCACACAAAAATTAAATAATCGCAATTTGCGTGCGTTACATGGTCTTTTACACGTTAGCTCGACCACTTTCCTAGTCAAAATCAATACGTTCGATGAACTTCGTTCGAAAATTGCCTCTAAATAGCCGTGGCTCAGAAATTACCATTCAATTAGTGCGTTAAAACTCGGAAATCGTTTTAAAATACCGTCTCGCGTGAAGCGTACATGCAACAATGAGGCGAAATAAAAGAGGAACAGAGCGAGGAACTATTGCACGAAATTTTCGCTACGAGATTTAAAACGAATAAAGGGCGGTGTAAGTATAACGTCGTTATGCGCGACATAATGGGTTGCCGCTTTAGCATACAGTATTTATCTTACCGGTATGTTGCGGCTTGAACCTGTTACACGGCACATTTGCTTAAGTATCGGAGAAAAGCTGGCCTATCTGGGAATCTTTTTATTCCTTATTTTCGTTGGCTAATTATCCTGCAGTCGTAACCTTCTTTCCCGTAACATTAGCGGTCCTTTTAAATCTTCGTTGCAAGACACGCAGCTGGAAAAACATCCTTGACAATGAAAAATTAACCAGACGTAGATTGGCCGCAACGGGGAGACGCGTTGCCGAAGAAATCGACTGTGATTTCAATTTGCAGTGTATTAGCCAAGGTACTCAAGCGGAAGTGATCGTTGCTGTATTTCAACGATCGCGCTATTTGAGCCAAGCCGAGAGTTTTCCTTGGCAAGGTAGAAGATGTACCAGAGTGCGAACTTAAGAAATAGGAGCGAGCGTGTATGTACAGCGAGTTTTGTATTTCGAAAAGGGAGAAAAATATTATACTCTCTGGCGAAAACGTTGGTGTACGTATAAAACACGCGATATTACAGGTCTTGTAAGTAACGTTTGGGCGTATAGCTACCTTCCTGTATCTCTTTTGATATTCCATGTCTTGGTATCTTACTCGTTTTATCTCGATTGATCGCTTTCGTTTCTATTAGCCTCTCAGACATAATTGCAATTTTCGTAAAAATTACGATGAATGTTCGTTATTACAAAAACTACAACTCTCTGTCGGTGAATAAATTATTTTGTTCGCTACGTAATCGAAGCTGTATATACGAACGAACAAGCAGGTGTCTTACACCTGTTAAACGAACATCGCTCTATCGTAAAGAAACGAACGCCACTTTGCACGAAGACGTGGTCTGTTTAACACGATAGATATTTGCAATAATCGGCCGAGACGAGAAGCCGATCTGCGGTTCTAATCGAGTTTCCCATAAGATCCAATCATATTTGATTAATCACGGAATTGTCAATTTATCTAGGCTATTTGTGGCCACATTAGCGGTTCTGTATGACTGTGCCCAGATTCCGAAAGCCAGCCTCAGATGTATGGAAGCAATTAGCAAATCAGCTGCCACCAATGTTTGTTCGTGACTGATGAAGGCACCAATGTTTTGGCGATCATGTGCATATCTCGTTCATAATTGGCTACAGTCTCGCTAAATTTCCAAACCTCTTTCGTTAATACACCATGTTTTGAAATTTCACGTCGCTTTTATACAAAATCATGGACGAATAACTCCGAGCGAAGTAAAAAGATTTACAACCACGCTTTTCCTTGTCTTCTATTTTTCATTCCCTCTCATCGTTACATGGACATTCTTCGGTATTTAATTCGACAATGGCTGTGAATGAATTTCATGTTAACATTGCAACTTGCTTGATTAGAATTTAATTCGGCAAACGGGTACCAGAGAGGAATGATGCGTAAGGTTTTCTGTGTCACTAATGAATAAATTTCCAATCGGGATGAGGATGCATTTGAATAATGCAGACACGAGAATAATTTATCGGGATGTCCTATCTACTCATATTAATTTCTAGTTACGTTCATATGTAATCTGTCTGATATATGTATTCGATCGCGGTATCTTTCACCACTGAAACCAGCAATTTCTACTTTGCTCCATGGTCACCTTTAACTCCTGTCCTAGATTACCTATTCGCCTCATCTGCTACTTTTAGTCTAATGTTCTTTTCATTAGACGCTATTTTAATTAAGCCTAAAAGATGGTATTTATTGCTCATCTCTCCTACTCCTTTTCGAAATTCTTGTCCCGCGTACGTGCATACGGCATGCGACCGAATAACATGTCAAGCGACAGAGAGACGATTCCTTGTGAAAAAAGAAGAAAGAGATGTAGAATAAAAATTTTTCGTTTAAAGCTTTACGTAATAATACAATAGTACAAAGTGATAAATTTTTAAATTTGCTTTTCACGGAAACAAAGCGCCTTATGAAAAAATGTTATTCCATATTTTTTATTCTTTTTTTTTTTCGCGAGGGATCATCTTGCACCCCCTTGACATGTTATTCGGCTGCACCCTGTATACGTATACACGATGCATTTTACAATTTTACGGCTCTGCTTTTTATGAAAAATCATTACGAACGGAACTTTTGTATCCGTGCCTGTATCTTTTAAAATTATTTTTGGAGCATTCTGCGTGTGTTGACGTTGCAGCATACGAATTTTTCCCCTTCAAATTAAGTTAACGTTGCAAAAGCACTCTCGCATTTGCTATTCTAATCCTACTTTCCTTTGGCCTTTTTCATTTCATCGAATGTCCAAAGGCTTTAAGCTTTTTTTAATATTCATTCAATATTTTATGAGGACACTCGTGCAAAAATCAGCTGCCAGTTATTTTCCAGATAAAATGTTGAAAATTCGCATTTTTACATAATTTTTTTTTCGCCGAAATAAACGACTCGGGGCTTTATTTCGTAGCAAAATTGTTTCTGCAATTCGGAAAAATATTTTTACAAAAGAATGGATCGTTTATTCGAAATACCATGGAAAAAAAGTTCTTTATTTTATTTCATTTTATTTTATTAAAAAAGGCTTACGTATTAGCTATACCTCACACGTTTATGTACATTAGAAATATACAAAAAAAATACGTAACAATTAAGAAATAGAAGTACACGAGTGAAAACTTTTTAACTAAAAGAAAAGCAAATACTTGGCCGAATCCTTAATCTACGAAAGATACAAATTCAGCGTATAAGGAACAACTATAAAAATTACAATTACAAAATTGGCACGTTACTACAATGTAGTAAACGTAGCGAGAATTAAAAGTCTCGCTCGTATCAACATTTTCCCTTCTCGATTGCGTTCGATTAACATTTTTTAAGTAAAGTTTATTATATTTTCTGTACAAGAACGTACAGATCTAGAATCCGAGAATTCTTATTTTTGAGGAAAAAATTGTTTTTAAAATTGTAAAAAAAAATTGACTACAAATTCATTCTCATGCATTTTGTTTTAACGCGAAAGCTCATATAAAAATATGAATTTTCAGCATTTTATCCGTAAAACGAGTACCCTTCCTTAAAATATTTTTATGCTTCCGCGAGTGTCCTACTTTTCTATCTGTAATGCGTTTCCAGGTATTCTGAGGCACATAATTTTGTACCATACACGTTCCCTTCATTCTTCTTAGATATTAAGCGTCTACTTTCCCATTATCTGTGTACAAATAAGTTATGATTTATCTAACGAAAACATGAAACTGTTATTCAATATATATATTATACATAAATGCAAAATACAAAGGATAGAAATCAAAAACATCGACTGAAATTCAAGCTACAACACGGACTACATCGTATGTTTCATATTATAGACATTTCGGTGCGCTTCCGCGACCAATTATTCGAAGATAAGAGCCTCCTTTACACCATACCAAGTTCTGTTCCAATATTCGAGAAAGTAGCTAGAGCCGTTTGAACAAATTCTCTGAGACCGGTTTAAATTAGGTAAAAACAGCGGGAAAAGCGATTTAATGGACGGCCTGATTCGTTCGCCAACGGTCGGTTTTCATGAAAATTCTGATCATACAGCGAGTACTTGCGGAGCAGTACGCGGGAGACATCGCATAATCCCATTAAAACGGAATCTGATTTGCAGCAAGTCGTAGCGAAACGGATGAGAAGAGGGCGTGCACCGGCAACCAGTGAGAATTATTGCTGGTTTTTTACGAGACATTAGTAGGTGGGTATCCGGGTCGGCGAATAGGCGGCTGCTAATACAATGTAGCCGTGGCACGTCGTGAATGAGGCAAAGCCAGCTCGGCGGCGAGTATTCATCTCGAAAAGAGGAAGGATGAAGGTTCAGGAAAGAGGAAAACCCGGACGAGATACGTAGCCAAGTTCATTGCGTGGAGTGGGAAACGTTAACCCAAAGGTAGACTACGTATGCTGTCTACTGTACAGGTACCTGTATCCTTTCTACTAGACCGCTACTGGGCTTCGAGTACGTACTGGCTGTCCCATTTTAATCTCTCCGGTGGCCAAAGAAAAATGCTTCCTATAATTCTCCCGAACGATTATCTTCCTTTTATTTTTATTCGATATAAGGACTTTATCATTTTTATAATTGTTTGGTATAAACGACGTTGCGTCTTTAATCCAGACTTACAGTTGGTAAATCGTTGATAAGAATTCAATAACGTCTAACGCGTAACAAAGTGATGGAAATTGCAAACACGCGTTTGCAGGATCAGCAATTTCAAAGATAATTCCCTGACGAAATTGAGATGACACGACCTGTATATACGTCACGTGCACGTGCATAAGCAATGCCCATGTTTGTGCTTGAATCCGTGAGAATAACGATCCCTGGTTTCTCTCGCGAGAAGAACGAAGCTCCCTGGTAATTCTATATGACTGCAAGCTTGCTATTTTCCACGAACGACTTGCTTCTGACGCGTCTGTATGTCGCTACGCATCTATGTACCAGTTGAAATATTTTGTCCCGCTTCAAGTAACTTTGGAATCTTTCGCTCGAGTGATTGGATCACTGAACGCAAAATCCAATATCGCGGTAGAAGTTACTATAAACGCGCTAAATATTATTATACGCGTGTCCTGGCTGGTGCGTATGTACGTATTTCGCGCGAGCTTCCATGAAATAAAAGAGACGTTGAAAGATTCGTAACGTTAATAGAAGAAATCGAATTTAAAATACCTAACCTGTGCTGTATATTTGCCGATGCCTATGACTAAGTTTATAGAAGTTCGCGTAGCGGAACTCGGGGGAATAGTCGGCAAAGTTCGTAGCCCACACTAATTTTTTATCGCGTTCTCCTCGTTACTAAGGAAATAGACACGTCCAGGGAAACGGGCGAATTGCCAGCCTGCAAATTTCATTTCGCGAGATAATTCGCGTAATTTCATCTAACGTACTCGTTATTAATTAATTCAGTAGCGATAAAACGTTTCTTCGTGTTATTACGCGTTTCCTACGCGAATGGACAGCTATCGAATAATATATAAAAGAAATCATTAAACTAAAGATAATTAGTACTGAAACTCTTTTGCGAGATCGTTAACATCTGTATATTTAGTATTAAAAGATACCGGATAAAAAGTTTAACATAATAGATGAATTTATGGAGTATAAAATTATTATGCAACGTTATTTATGTTTTGTAACGTTTAGCACGCACGTTTTAAAGTAACGTCTACTTCTAGCAACTGCGCATTCTTTTCTTAAGTGGAAAGCTTTTAGATTTATGAGCTACAACAGAAGCAAAATTCCATCCGAACTGGGTCAGCTAATTTTTTTTAAATTTCCTTCTTTTTGACTAACTTCCTTTTACTAACATTCCTTTACGGCATTATCCATTACCTTTCCTTATTTCCTCATTGTTCCATCTTCTGTATATATTGATCTTCCACTATAAATTACATATATATTACCCATTGTATATATCAATATCCGCTAGTTACACGCCATTCGCGCGTAACAAGAAAAAGAATGAAAGATAATTTCAAAACAGTCCTTTTATGCAACCAACTTTTACGTGAAAACATCGAGAAGATCGTAAATATTCAACCGACGCAGGTATCTGTCTAGCCGCGTTAAAATCTGCAATTGCGATTATTCACAAAAAGATATTTGTCCCGAATCTAATAATTAGGCAGATATTTGAGAAAATTCTGTTCGCAATGCTTACGTAATGTAGCGGTAAAATCGATCGATCGTGCGTCGCCACAAATTTATTCACGAACAAAGGAATTTGCCTAACCATTATTTCCAAAACATAGGTTCCTGACGTACTCTGAAAGACGTGCAAGCACATAGGCACTGTGTAAGCATCGAGTAACTTTTTCGTTTCCAGGTAAATATGTTCGGCGACTCTTTTCAAAGTGAACTAAACATAAAGCGTTCGTTCCATCGAATCCGATTCTATATGGTTTTCGATTTTCGATATATATCCTCGCATGCGTGCAACTTGTGAAATATACTAGGGAACTTTGGGATCCGTTAGTACTCGTAAACATAAGGAATAGAAGCACGGCAAGTATGTCTCGAAACTATTCCCATCGGAGACGACCCGTTTTATTTCGAGGAAAATATCGCGAGGTGGATGTAAAAGATGATGCTTGTCTTATAGTTGTATTATTTTCTCGAATCGACGTATATAACGTCCTATATATTGGGGTTAAAGAAACATCTTTACGAAGGCGAGGGCAGACTGCTCCTTCGAAAATACCGTTTACGTTATTACATCTATTAAAGTTGTTCCGCGCGGTCTAACAAGATTTTTACGTACTTACTCGATGGATTTCTCAACGATATCTACGAATATCGTTTCCACCTACGTATGTACATCTACGCCATTGTACTTGAAGATCGAATAGATAATTTCGACGATGCGAACCAATGAAGATACGATCGATGATTTTATAAGGAAATTGAAATACAGTGGTGCATTTGTGGGCATTGATTCCAGTTTTTCCTGGAAAGGCCTTCCAAAATCCTTTCGATTATCAAATAATCGAAACAACGCACATATTCCTGGAAGCCGGAGATTAATTAGCGCGAATATTAAACTCCTCGAAGATCGTGTCACGTGAAATATCGTGTTTCCCTGCTGCGCTGTTTTCTGCAATTTCAGTTGTTCTTAACTCGTTCATTTGGTTATTCCGTGGACTTAGTTAGCACTTTCGTTCCCTTTATTTTACGTGGTACGAAGGAATCGCGTGGAAGAGCGCTAAAGAAACCTAACGTTCAAAGTGGTCGAGTTAGCTTTATAACTGTGAAAGTTCATAAAGCAGACACAGACATTTCCTATCTTTATCGCATATCAAAAGGAGTTATGCTGTTAGGTTTAGAATCCGAAGACGGGGCAACGAACGAACCTTAATAACTAATTATGGTCTCGTTGTCGCTTGTTCGATAGCAGTTACCGCGTTATAATCTTACTCGTGAAACCAACGATCTCTGCACATGGGTCAAAGCTCTTCCGACGTGAATGTACGCTACTCAGGTACGGCTAATTGCTGGAAATTTCGCATTATAAATTAACAACCGGAAGTCTCACTCAGGGCGGACCAAAGCCTGCTTGACGGAAAACGTTCTCCTCATAAATGTACTTACTTGCACGTACGTTAGCTATTTAACCCTTAATCGCTACGACCAGTGTTTTCGAATTCTAAATTATGCATATAAGATTAAACGCTGTTGTTTTAGATTAAACCAAGAAGTTTAACTATCGTACATGTACTTTGTTTAAGCTTAAATATACAGAGCGTTCGATAACCGGTGGAACGATCGGTGATGAGAGACGATTCTACGTGAAAATATGACAAGTATACCTAGAGTTGCCTAATTCAAGACTGAATAGTAAATAATCGATAGGAGGTTAAACCGCGTCTAGAAATAAATCAAAAACGTGGAATAAAATTTGTTCATAAGACAGCTAGCCTTCGAAGGAGATAAATTTGAAAGTGTGTCATGCGCGTGCACTAGAGACCAATCGTTAACCAGACACGTTCAAACTTTATTTTCTTGCAGATGAGGCCTTAAAGGCATAGAAAAATTTCATTTTACATTTTCGTCTTATTTTCGCATGTAGAATATCCTGCTGCTTGTTTACTCGCACCTAGTTGGCACTTGGCCGAGTCCAGGTATTATATATTCGACAAATTTTCAAACTTGATTTTCTCAGAAACGAAGCGTCGTATGAAAAAACGTCGCTCTAAATTTTCGACTTGCAGAATCGCTACTTGTCGTCAATTTGTACAATCAATTACTGAACACCCTGTACATATATAGGCATATCGAGTTAAGGAGAAAGAAATGACGAAAAATCGTATTTTCCCTGCAAGCGAAATATTCGTTTCTACGCCACCAATCATAACCGTTATGTATGTACTTAATTTGTTTATATAAACACAGTGCGCGATAGATCTTTGTTACAGCAATTGTATCGGATTCAATTGACTCCAATCAGATCATGGAATTCAATGGAGTTTAACGATTGTTGACCCGGACGAGGCAAGGGAAATACAGTGTTCTAAACTTTCTATCAATAATATGGTCGAACTACGAAATTTCCGTCCATTGTAACTCTATCGCGAACACAATTGTTCCGATTCGTTTTTGTCTCGTGCTATCAACAAACTCGATTGGTATTTCGTACACAACGCAAATAGTCTCGCCGTAAATTAAATATAGCTCGTAGGAATTTAATCGACACGATCCCCGTTTGGAAACTAGCGGCGAGAAATAAAGCAAGAAAATCGTTCTCGCTATCGACGACTAAAATTAAAGATCTCGATTTTAGGATGTTGATCGAGCTCAACGAATTTCAGATAAATTGAACAAAACAGTTCTTTATTATGTCCATCTAACTCCCTGCCTCTTAAACTCATATTTTCTCAAAATACTTGCGATAAACCGCGTTGTTTCTAATATTATTCAAGGTAATTAGCAATTTAAAAACGTTTCTTTAAATTCGCTCTTCAACTAAATATCTAAAAGTCGCAAAAATGTTCACTCTGGCTGCCTGCCAAACGCCAAAATGCAGAATATCGAATATTACAAATTTCTCTGCGTTGCTAGAACAGCAAAGATCGGTCAACTGGTTAACCGTCACTTCGGACGGATCTCTTTCTTCGCTGAAGTAAAATTTAATCGTTTAAAATTACCAACGTAATTGCTAGTAATCTCGCGTTGGCCGATCCTTGCTCATTTCGCGTTGCGGAACATTTAACAAGAAATGGAAATGGTTCGTTCGGTTGGTTTTCGTTACGCGTATCTATCAGCGATTCAGCATGTACGTATAAACGTGGTATCGATTCAACTTGGTGAGAATACATTGAATGCGATCCTATTACCTCTACCTCGCTTTTCATCCTTCCCCAACAAAGACAACAGCCGCCGAACCCTGTCGTCCCTTATCTAATTTTCATCGTGGCCGAAATTAATTACACCCGCGCGGTTATGTCGGCACCGGAAAACCATATTTTCACTGGGAACAAGCGCGACGATTCAGCTGAAATAGGCGATACATGGTCGTAAAAAGCACGGCAACGAGAATGGAACGGTGCAGATAGGAGGAGATTGTAGACCGTAGACGATCGAGGGTGAGGCGGGTGCTCCTTGCACAAAAGCACGAAATACATCGCTATGAAAGAATAATTTCCACGCGAGAAGTCCGCCTGGACTTATGGATTAAAAGTTTCTCATCGGCAGCCTGGATAATTGGTTTAGTTATTGGATCCTCGGGTTGAATCACGAACTCGCGGACGCGGTATCGCTTTGCTTTCCTCGCTTTTCGCCGCCAACTTTCCAATTTCTATCCTCCCGCTCTTCTTAATCCCCTATACATTTTCTCTTTCTCCTTCTCGCGCCACACTTCTACGTTATATACACGCGACTATTCCACTACCTTCGAATTCCATGAGTCTATTAAAGGTGGCTTTGTCGCCGCAACTTTTCCCTGCTTTTCCATACCGCGGTTATAGGAAAGACTCGTGGGATGGGTCGGATCGATTTTAAATATAGTTTTCGTATAACTAAGTAATACGGATGGAAGAAAAATGAGCGACGTAATGCGAATAGGATATATAGAATGTTGGCTGGTAGGTGATACGGGGTTATTCGAAACCAGCGTTCGCAAAATTAATTTTATTTCTTGTATGCCAGCTTTGTTTTTGTTGCGTTCGCATCGAGGCATGAGAAGGCAATTTTCACCGAATAAAAAGGAACATATTTTACTTTCTATTTTGATTTCATAACGAAGAAAAGCTTGAAAGGATTAGAAAGAATTTCGGGATAAAGAGGCTGTTGTCCATAAGTAAGATAAAAGGGGCCACAATGAAACATCGGTTTTACCGAGAGAGCCATTGATCAACGATCAACCCAGTTTGCAAGCACCGAAATTAAAGAAGGATGACTTTGTGCATACTTTAAACATGACATCGACCTTCTGTTCGAGGAGCCGAGGAACGGTGTTTGCTCTGGACGCATTAATCACTGGGGTGGAAACTCGTGAGCCAGTATTGTACGTCTTCCATCCCTCGTCCCCTTTATCAAGCTTTATCTATATGCATTATAGTGTGCAGTTACTGTGCAATCGTGTGAAAGTGAAGCGTATCACCTTACGTGCAAACATGTAAAAATAAATAGGACACCGGCCATGTTCAGATTTTTATCTTACCTTAATTAATTTAGAAGTTCACGGTTCGCGATAAATTAAAACCTCTTTTGTTTGTTAGAAATTGTATATTCATTGAAACGTATAGTGCGAATGAACGAAAATTTATTCGCGTATGCGGAAAGAACGCGTTATGCAAGCGAAAGTGGTAAATGTATTTACGTGCTTGTAAAATATCACAAAGATAACAGGAACTTTGTTTCGAAGTAAAAACAGCAATGACCTATTTTTTCCATAAAACATTCATATTTATTTTGCTTCTCATGCGCGTTGTTCTTTCGAATTATTATTATTATTATTATTATTATATTATTAATTATACGGAAACGAACGTGTCGAACATACTACTAGACTCGTAATATGTATCCTCCTGTAAACATTGTTTATAAGCTACCAGAATATTTTACTAACATCTTAACAACGCGAGAATCGAAGAGAATACGAGAACGCGAAATTTTGTCGTATCGTACGAACAAACAGAAAGGCTCATCGTTTAAGTTCGTACGAAAGGAACCCGATGAACATTTTTCAGTTGCGTTCAATCCACCGCGTCGCATCGTACTCTTAACAACGACACTCTTCGTCGTATCCGTAGATATATTTTATCGTAAGAGGGAGATAAAGATTTATCGCGTTAAAAAACGCGGACGAATCTTTGAGGAGGTAGAACGTACGCGAGTCGTTTTGCTAGCGGTGGAGGCACTTTGGGTTATATAAAACTGCAACGGAGATGAAGCCAACGCATTAATCTAATGCTCAGGGAATAATAACGCGAAGCCAAGCGGAACGTCAGTAGGGAGAGGGAACCGCAAATTCGAAATATCGACGAGCTGGTGGCGTTATTGGCATCACCGCAGAATGTAACGTTAAACTGCAATTTCTAATGGTTATCGTGGCACAGTGTCTGCGCGGCTACTGCGTCCAAAACGCCCCGTTTCATTTTTCCCTGATCCCTTTTAATTTCAATGGCTGCATGTCGAACAGTTCGCGCGAGCCTGGCTTCCGCGGCATTAAAAGATTAGCGACGTTACGTGGATCGGTACAATATCGTTTCATAGGATACGCTGCAGCAGAATCGTGTGCCGCATTTTCGGTTATCCGGTATTAAATGAGCCACCTAATTATTTTAATAGAACTTCCGGGCTTTTAGTTACACGGTAGCCGCTCACCGTTCTGTAACAAAGTTTCATTACCAATTAACAAGAAATAAAGGACGATGTTCCAAAAAAAGTTCCAACGAGCATGGAAATTTTATCGATGGCGATTTTTCCGATCGATCAATCTCTTAATCGCACGGATTAATCGATCGACGCGCAACACCGAAGCTTCTGAAACTGGATAGATTCGATGACAGATTATTCGTGTATCGCATTATATATCTATTAGGAACGATAACGGTAAATGAAATTCACCGAATACGAGCTTGGAAATGTAATGGCCGGCCAACATAGAACCTACATACTTAGGTAGGTTCGTGCGTCCAAGATCCGATCAAACAGCTTGCGCGAGTTATCAAGTACCAACGTCGACTCGTCACGATCCAATTAAATCGCCATGATGTGGTATCGACGGCGATTTGTTAAACGCAGTTCTTATAAGAGCAGATTCGAGTTAATAGAATCGACGTTGGTCGAGGCGGTGACTCGTATCTGATATCAGTCAGAGGAAACAGCCGTTTTCTTTCCTCCTTGCGGGCATTCGTTGACAGCAACCATTTCTCGTCGACGAAATACGAGGGCCGATTTCGTATTATCACGGCTTGTCGACGTCATTCCGCGGCTTTAATTATGCGACTGGCGTATCTTGCGGCAGCAACGGAAGTTTGCCATTTATTGCTTTCACCGCGTTAGCCGTGTCTCTTGCGCCCTGTACCTGTACACGCTGCCCCTCGGCGTACATCTTAAATGCAGAGAACAGCTGGCTTTTTCCGCCTTCTCGAACAGAACAGGTCGAATTCTGAGAGATATCGTCGATCGCAGTGATCCCTATTTTTGCTATTTCATTGATTACCTTTTAGCTTTTTAGCTTCCCTTCCGATCTATCACTATTTCATAAAGTACTTACCTTCGTGTAGGGTTTAATTATGTGAAGCGATTATTTTTGTAAATAAAAAGAAATATGAAAAGAATGTTTCAAATAAAAGTTTCATGGTATTAAAGAGGACATAATCTAACGTACTTGGTCCTTTTTCGTAGATGGCCAAGTAGAGGTCGTAGGAAGGTGACACTCATCGATCCACCTCGGCGTTCTCTACGAAAAAGTATTAACCTAGTGATGTCGAAAAATCATTAGTTTAGAAGATATTTGGACTTTAATTTGTCAAATTGAACGTACATAAAAGACAGAAAAGCTGCCAGACAATATTGTCGTATCCACGTTGTCTCTGTCTTTCATACTTTCAATTTGACAAATTGAATTTCGACATAAATGTTCTGCAAGGATGCCAAGACTATTTTGTTTAAAATTATACGATTTTATTTAAAAAAAAATAGCATATGTTACCTTCGTATGACCTCTGCTTTACCATCTACGGAAAAACTAATTCTACCAGATCATATCCCCTTTGATACCAACTTTTGTCTGAAACATTTTTTCCATATTTTTGATGCTTACAAAAATGGTCGCCTGTATACGCTTAAAACGGACGTACCGTATATACGCGTACGGTGTACATGCATGTAGAATCGAGAAGCGAAAAAAGATATTTTCTTTACATGTGCTATTTTTTCTCCGATTCGCTTCATTTTTATATAACGAGAAATCTGTATCGTCGAATCCACTAAGAACGGCGAACTAATAAAGCAAAGTAGGGAATTAATTGGTCGGACGTAAAAAGGTGACCGTTTCCAAGAGTTTTAATTTTTATCGTTTTGTAGAAGCTTTATGAACCTTCGTAGGCAATGTAATTCTGACCTTTCGCTAGTATTTTGCATCAATTAGCGATTCCTTCGGTTACTTTACTCCGAGGCTTTAGTTAAGTATGTACACCCCTTCAGAAGCAAACTTCAGAACGAACTACGTCACTTGCCAAGACTCTTTCCGACCACTAGGTTCATAAAATGTAGACAGTTGTCTTGTCGACAAGCTACGAGTTCTGCTTCCTTTCGTATCTTCTTTCGTCGTAGGCAGTTCGGCTAAAATATGATGAAAAATTAATTGTATACGATTCCGCAACTTTTTACACTCTAAAACGTTAGCTCCTTTGGTCCATTTGACCTGTTGAAATTTCAAATCGATATCTATGATAGTTTCGAGGAGAACAGATCGTAACACCTTACGTGGCTCACCCTGTATCGCACATATGTGCTTTCGTCCTATATAAACATTTTGTATTTACGCTTATGTCCATTAATAGGGACTTGCTCCCGTTTATCATCATCATCTGTGTTAATAAACATGATAAACATATATATATATACATGAATAGAACGATAGCTGTGTTTGGATTAAATATTTAACCCAGGAATCCTCGGTGAACTATCGTAAATTCGTTTTGAAGACACTGAAAAGATGTATTCTATTATTAGACGCTTTTCTAAAGTTCCGTGTAATTATAATTGTATATTACGTCAATGTTGCATGTTCATGTACACAGTACATCTCGTATTACAATTTCGATGAAATTATTAATCGATTAAAGCGAGGAATAAATTCTAAATGAAGCTGTTGTATCTAACAGTTCTTACGAAATCTATCTATCGGGATAATATCCGATTTTATTAAATATGCTCGTACGTTGCTCGTAATCCGATATTTTGCCAGAAAATTGCATCGAATAGCGGGCGATAATAAAGCTGCTACTGACGAGGGAAGAATATGGAGAAAATTTATACGAGAAACAGCTGTTAAAAAATGTGTTTCCTTCGTTGACGTTTTAATCGTTCGTATACAAGCATCCTAAGATAGTTAAGCAAACACTATTAGTTTGATTGATCGATTAATTGTCAATGTTGAATCGACTCGTTGCGAGATTCAACTTCCTATAACGAACATCATTCAGCGTTTCGTTTGAAAATGAGCTTCGAGTCAGACGTAAATGTAGCGATGACGCGATCAACGCCTTTCTGATTACACTTAGCAAGCGGCAATTGCATCGTCCACGATGCAATTTGCTATGCTACGACGCTAAGGCTGTAACACCTTCCTCCAAGAAATTACCAGCGAGCTTCCGAAGATATCTGGAAAATGGCTCGATAAGCAAGTTAAAGCAGTTAAAGTTTTCCAATTACGCTCGCGACTGTTTCGATTTCTTTGTTCAGTTGATCTTAATCGTGTCCGTGTAATATCGGTTTTGACACGTTGTTGGTGGTAACTGCGAGTCACTTTACTTTCTCTTATTTGACCAAATATATCGCTCGTGTCCTAGCGCAAACGGTTATGCGTAAAATTCCTCGAATTAAAATGTCCTTTTTTAAATTAAAATTAAACATCTTCCTTCCTTCTATGGCAATGGCTACTACGATTTCATTTGCTTCTGCTTCGTAAATATCGTTAATCGGGAGAAAGCAAGAGAATCTAATTCAGTGCAAGCACGTTGAAAGCGAATTAAATAAAATTTTAATCCCATTCGTATACGATACGAAAACTCGAATCCAACGTTTCTTCGACTTTCATTTTTCTTCTTATTTTTTTTTTTCTTTAGTTACCCGACCGTTCTAAGGCAAACAATCAGAATGAAATAACTATCCCATTATAGGAATAAAGTCGCGGAGGCTGAAAACCTTAATTAAAGCGAATACGATGAGAATCGAAACTGCTTTCTCACTGATCCAATGATTTGCATAGAAATAACCGTTCCGCGTATGAAACGAAAGAAACAATAAAGCGTTCATCCTAATCAGGCCATCGGACACGTAATCGGACCGAGCCGGGGGATTAGACTTGCCAAACGTACGAGCTTCGGGGGCAGTCTTTCGCCTTTATTAAATTACACTCTGCTCGAGCTGGTATCATAAATACGTTCGCAATCTTTTCACGGTTCGTTCCGGTGCTGCACGTTGACCTATCATCCAGCCTGTTTTCGACACGATTATCTCTCACGCAAATCGAGCATAGACCCACCTTAGCCGTAATTCATCGACCGCGTACGGTTCGTGTCCCAAAATGGAGAATCGAGTAATTGCTAAGGATCCAGAAGATACTGCCTCGAGAATGTGGCGAAGATCGCGTCAACTTAATAGAAATCTACCGTAAACTAATGTCTCTTCGACTAATTTCAAGAACGTAGATCGTTCGAGAATTCACCTTTCGGAATCATAATTTCACGACCCAAACGCGCAGATATGTTTTTCGCCATATAAACACAAGTACGTAAAAGCGTGTAGCTTGCATGACCGATTTTTATTCTTGTTACCGGGCAACTTGGTCTTCTCCGTCGAGAGATGAAGCTGTTGTTACTTCGAAGATAGCATTTTCGACGCTATGAATTTTAATTGGCTACGAACTTTTCAACGAAATGTTCCATTTTTCCTTGAAACTTTGATCAGAGATTTCTTTATTGCTTCCTGACAAAATGGAATATTTAAACAGTCCTGTGGTAATATCGCGACCCGTTTAGCAGATTTATTAGCGATGGAACCAAATCCGACTACTACGCCTGACGTATAATTAACAATCCAAAGTTGCAGGTATGTGATTTTACGTAGTCTATCAATGACGTTCGTTACAAACCTATTATTGCGTACCACTCTACGCAATATCGCTGCCATTTTGTCATTAAGTGGTAATGACAAAATCCGCAATCACTTAGTTGCCAACACAATACATGAATATTTTGGAAGTATCATACGGATTGTTAATTTCCATCGGCAAAGGTACACACACAACGCCATGTATACATATAATATGTTCTAAATAACACGATTATGAACAGCAGTTTAAGCCTGGTCTGTCGTAGGCTTATTAACCGTCAATAAACGCGCTTGCGCGGTTAATTGGAGGTTGGAAGTTCATGTAAAACGGATTAAAGATAAAAGAGGTTAAACTACGACCCTATAAAACGCTCGGTAATTAAGCACAAATCACCGTGAAAATTGTGCTTGTTACGCGTAGCCACTCTTCGCAGGTAGAAGGATAGAACCGATACACGAGAAACTAAAGTGAAAAGCTCGCGGATGTACAGTTTCAATGGAGATAAATGGAAGAGAAGTACCGATCGATACGAACACTCTGGTTATTACTACGAATCGTAATTATTTGTTTATTTCGTATCGCTGTATTTTTTTCGTATCACATGATGCCACTCGTACAAATAATTCGAGACGATTACCAGCGTCTTTCTAACATTCGTTTCGCTACAATTTCCGATAAAATTACAGCCACGGTGCTCGTGTGATATCGATAAAACATTCCAATTGAATGCCATTTGGCCCCTGTAAATTTGAAATAATAATACGAGAAACGAGGAAACATTATTCTTTTAACGGAATCTGAGTCTCGAGCGTAATGTTCTCGGTGTATCGACGAAACCAGAGCGGCAGTACGACAGGATTCGAACAAGAACTCTTCTTCTATTTCATAACTCTTCGTTTTCTGCGGCATGGAGCACAATAAATCTCGGCTCGTCGTTACGCCATGGAAGACCGTTAACTTTTGACGATGTCTTTCGTACGGTTCCGCGAAACTTCTTTTACGCTGCTGTATTAAAAAATTAAGTTCACCTATACGATAGGAAGTTGGCTTTTCTCTGCTATGTTGACGCTTTCACCGAGGTCGTAGATAAAACGCTGTCGATCAAAGGTTTTCCTCATTTTTGAAAACGCGAATAAATATATTCGAAAACGAGTTTCTCATTGGCGAAGGCAAATAACGCAAGCTTACGGTTACCGAGTTTGTAGGGCACGGACGATCCGATAGCATTTCTGTTTTTATATTACCATATAATTCAAGTTGTAGATAGCGATAATAAATAATTCTTGCAAATGGTTTCTTATCAGTCGCCGTTGTGTTCCTTGAACGAACTTAACTCGTGATTTGCACATGCATACCAAGAAGTAATTCCCAACTTTTTCAATTATCGTACTTTTAATTTACCTTGTGCCATGTATGTGTCTGCAAATGGATTTTATACGTTTCTTCGAAGTAACTTTGACATAGCATGTAACTGATTTAGCAAAGTAGCCTCGTTCGTCCAAGTTGAACTCCTGCAAAATCAATTTGTCTATCTTTTTTTAAATTCTTTTTTCTGTTTGTACCGAGGGACGTGTAATAGTAAAATAACTGACTTTTATTTGAAACGCTATTTCCGCCGTTTTCCACCAGACTTGAATTTTTCCACGTAACTTCAAGCTGTCCATTCTTTGGTACCACTGTCTGTATCCTTTGTACTAAACTAATTCACTTTCGATACACTTCGATCGGCAAAAATTGCTACAACTTTCTGAATAATATCAGGATGATCTTGATCGTCCTGAGGCGATGCTATCGATACATCCGCAAAGTTAATATTTTTAACACGATTCAGAGGCTATAACTGATAATTGATGTCCACGTGAAACGGGAGACCAGAGTAATTTATAGCGGTACGCCTGCCGATTCCTGAAAAAATTTGGCATCGTTTCAAATCGTTGTAAAGTTAACCGAGCTCGCGCAGATGTATCGACATTTACTGGGTGGTTGCGCGCGCGATTCCGTTGATAAATTGCACGTTATTATTTCCATGTCAGCGTATATGTTTATACGATAATAAATGCACGTTCATATTCTACCGTTGTATTAAATTGCAACTTGAAAAATGCGGATTTGAAGGATCCAACAGACAGCCAGCATGATGAATGTATCTGCTTAATTGTTTGTCTCATTTCTCGTTGTTGAAACGTATTTCGTATTGTTCGCGGAGATTTCAAGGTAAGCTCGACAAACATCGAACGTGAACCAATCAGTTCACGTTTAACAAACCTATTCCATTTGTCACGGATTAAATTGATTAATTCGAAATTTTTACTTCATTCTATCTGTGCTAGTATATATTCGTTGATTTATCTAGAAATCGTCGCGCTTTTTATTCGCGTTCTGGACAAAATTATTGCTTTAGAAACGTTTCAATGAAACAACAAAGAATACTACGAATGTGCCCATTAAACGACGAATCGTCCGGTATATACGACAACCGAGTTAGATTAGAACGATTATGAAATTTTTAATGTCTAACCGCACCGTTATCAGGATCCACTCAATTGTATGTACACAATCGTTTGTTGTATAATCTATTACACATTGCCTCGACGTGCATTATTGCCGTGTCAATTATTCATGGGGAATTATTATTTAATAGCTGCTGATCGCTTGTATTATTCCATTGGAGGTTATATTCGATTTTATCGACTTCGATAAAATACAGTTTACGCTAAATTGCGCTGTGCTATCATCAGTTTGATCCCTCGCGGTGACCTCATTTCAAAACTGTTCGCTTTTATCACTTTCGATGGCAACTTCCCTGTATATCACATAATTCGGAATATCACGTTGCTGCTCCAACTATCCTGTGTTTAACCTTCGATTTCTAAAAAAACAGCTGATTTTAACGCCTCTATCGATTACCGAATGATTATTAACGGTTAAACGATTACCTTCCAACGGCAGAAAATACACCGTCCTTCTAATAATAAATTCTATGCTGTAACGAAGCGGCGGAAATTTGGTTTCAAAAATTCGGCAGATTGAACGAACGAACACGGATTACTCTTTCACTCTATCGATGCTACTAACGTACGCAATTTGCCTGTTTTAGTTACGCCGGGTGCGTGCTGTTTCGCGTTGAAATTCAATGTTTCCCGCGCTAAATAAATCCCAGCTGTAACAATACTCTTTACTAGGGCATGAAACAGTAAATGATTTTTCCGCATGAAAACTGTTTGAATGGACACGAAATACAGCCGTATGATGCCTCTGACTTGTTACTGGCCATATAAAAAAGCTCGGATACCAGTAATGTAATAATTCTTGCACATACAGTGCAAAAAATGTCAGCGCAGAAAGCTTCGAGTCACGCACGGCCTGATCGCATCTGCTATGAAACTTTCGTGTAAAGCAATTTGAATAATTCTTCTGCTACACATAGAATCTCTCTCGGAATACTATACAGCATAAATTAACTTCATTGTAACGATTCATAGGTGGAGAATTAATTCTTCCTCGAGTGGAAATCATTTCTGGTAGAATTTAACGCAACGTTTCTGGCGAGTAAAACGTATCGGTGGGGAATGTTGCAGTGGGAATATCGAAATAGTTGAAAATCTCATTTACACATTTTTCCCGACGTTCAACTCTCTATCGCGTCTCGTTGTTAAACTTTTACTCTGTACGCGCAGTGAACCACGGAAAACAAATTATTGTGTTTTACATTTAATCAACTACACGTAAACGTCGTTAGCCTTCGCTTGCACAATACTAGCAAACGATAGTATAGGAGATGCAACCTGAGCTCCGATGCTTCGAACGTGTCTTCTACAAGCAAGCCCAGTTATATCGAGCGAAAATAGATGTCGAAAATTTGAGTATCTATCTTACAGCAGTATCAGATTTTACCGGGTAACTGTACAAATTAAGATGGAACTTGATCAAACGATTTGACGAACAGCAGCGACATTGAAACACGTACACCAATACCATCTCGGTACTGAAATATTACGCTGTGGATATATGAACGAACACGAAAACGGGAATTTCGTACGAATGTTCATGCGAGAGCGATAAAGTTTCGAAAAGGGTAAAAGAAAAATATGCAGACACCTGAAAGTCTTGGATAGACGTGACTGCGTGTTTCCTAGGAATGTTGGTAAGGTGCACCCGAAGAAGCAGAGTTTGTAAAGGAGGGTGAGGCAGGGGGAAGAAAATGTGAATAAAAGAAGTTGCAAAGTAAAATCAAAGGAAAAGGGTACGCGAGTTAGGGTTAAAAAACCAGACGATTCGTGTTTCAACGTAAAAAAAGACTGAGTTACGTCGTGCTACGTATCGTGTCATCGACAATTATAGCGCCATGAATCGATCCGCTGTTCCTGTTTCATCGAAATATATCGAGAAACCCCTAGTATAAATCCCAGCATTTCATCGTATCGAGGATGAGACCTAAGCGGATAGAGGCATTAAAAGATATCAAAAATGCATATACAGCCGACAATGCTAAGTGCTAGGAACTCACGATAGTTTCCGCGCGATTCCGTGGATTATCGCGCTATTAATCTCGTACGAACAACTCGATGTGAATGGAAATCCTACGAGACGCTTGATTGGATCAAATAAACCTTCCACGCGTGTGCAACGCCTAATTTCGATCCAGATTGCCAGTTAATAGGTTTTGACAGAGAACGGATGAAACTGTACACACACCCTGTAAACTAGTTACACATAGCGGTGCGATATGAAACGTCAGAGAACTGACGTAATTCCAACTCGCAAGTTGCAACGACTACGCGCATTAACTCGCCGCGCGTGTTTTAATCCATTCCCCGGCATTGTTCCGATAGGAAATGCGTCTTCCCGAAGAAAGTCCGCGTTAAAACGCAACAAGAGATATTATCTAGGACTATTATCCTCACGCGGCTGCTATTACTATAAAACCATAGCTGATTGTTTCACGGTATACATACTTTCGTATACGTAATACATATATACTATATAAAGAAGAAACAAATCTAAGAAAAATTAATATTTCCCTTTCGAATTCCATTTCACTTTTCTTATTTCCATCGATTAACATTGCGACGATGGAAACATCGATATTCCGCTTGCTATAAAATGCACTCCAACGCTAAATATAGAGGAGAGTGGGGTAAAATGAAAGGAGCGGGTAAAACGGAACATCGATGTTTCTCTCGGATAAAATCTGCCAATGAGTTAGTCCATAGTGTCGTGTGACATGAGACTATTCCGCTAAACAGCCTTTCCAACAATTCGTGACCGACCATATAGATTCATGCGTTATTTTTCAATTGAGAGAGTTGGATCTTCCGCTGTAGAAGTTTCCATATTGTATTGACGTTTCGATTATTTCTTTTTTTTTCAACTGTATTTCGAAAATTAATAACGATAAACACAGCATTGAATCCTATAGTTGCTATAGTATTTCCTTTATACTCCACTGTGCCTTGTGTATCGAAGAATGTAACATAACGTATAAGAACACTAATCTCCATTGAATTGTACTTTTTATAAGCGTCCTCTAGAAAAAAAAGAGCAACTATTCGATATGCAGCGTGAATCAGTCTTTACCTAGATGAAAACGTTTCTAAAGGGAACGTACGTGACTGGCGCATTGTTTAACGGCATTAATGTATTCCACAGCGGCAGAAGCAGGTCGAAAGTGAAGCTGAAAAAGTGTGGAAAGATATTAGCACCGCTGCACACGATCACTTTAACGTGGCGATCGTTGGTGTACATGTTTTGTACGTTTGCGTGCTTCGTAGCTTGGTATTTAAATTTGTGTACAGCTACCAGAAACAACGTAAATATACATCCAACTCTGCCTAATCTTCTACGATCAATTAGAAGAGATTTTCACGTAATGATATCTTGACAGATATACTTATTGTTAGATGGCAGATACTGTTGATCTGATGAAACTACGTGTTCTAAATGAAACATGAAAAATAGATTATCGTTGTTGCGAGATTACTAGAGGAAATAATATTTCGATGAAATATTTTTCGCGATAGAATTAAATAATATTCGATATCATAAAATTCGCTCCTAAACGAATGAAACAACTACGTTTGGTAGATGGCCTAAAGTTTCAGCATAATAAATCTGCGTTATCGTAAGCTGAAGTAGATTCGCGTGTCTAGTATTTTAAAAAGGCTATTCGCTATAATATCACATGTGCAATATACTTGCACAACGCGAAGTGGGATTGATCTTCTTTCACGGACGGTTTTACCGAATTAAAGTTGGAACGTTTCAGGATTTAGAAAAAATTCAGCGCTCTTCTTAAAAGTTCCTAATGGACTCGTCTCTCCATTGGATTTCGTTCTTCACATCCGATTCTTTAACAAAGATGAAATGCAGGCTGCGACTTTAAGCAGAAGAAAATTATTCGTCGGATTTTTAATTGGTTCATTGGTTAACCTCTTAACCTATGAATATTCAAACGACGGTGGAAAATGAGGAGGAAAGTAGAAAGGAAGAACGGAGGATGATCACGGCTCTGCCAAATCTGTGAGAAAGCTTCACAGAAGCTTCTCAACGATTTATAGAAAGCGATTATTTATATTATAATACAATGTTGTTCGAGTAATACGCACTTTGCTACATTTCCATTCATTAGAAAACTAAATTGTTAAACGTAAAATATTATCTGTTCTTTTAATATAGATTTTAACGTCGCATCAACTGCGTCTATGTGGTTTTTAGCGACGACAATGTGAGTCGAGAGGGATTTACTAGTTAAGCTTTACCAAATAACAAAACATGAGAAATAATATTATAAATGATATTATAACCACCGTGTACATAATCTAATGCACACAATATTATACCAACCATAAAAAGAATCTTTTAAGCCAACAATTCTTATTCAGTATTTACACAGAAAATGGATATGGATACAATGGATACATTGTGATGATAATTATTATTATTATTCAGGATAGGTCAAAGTATCAAATACAATTTTCGAATGTCATATCGCAAAGTAGTTGCTTGCATTATCTACGCAAAATTGAAGAAATGCACTTCGTTTTGTGTACGTTGCTTTATAACAGAACTTCTCTAAATTATGAACTCTCGTTAAATTCTGGTGCTCTGTCGTTGCTTTCTCAAGACTCTTATCCTTCTCGCGAAACTCGCTCGTTAGAATCCCAACCCTCTTCCGACCAACTGACTCGTTTACGGCTTTTCACATTTCTAACATTCAGCCTACTGATGTGAAAACTGATACAAAACGGAGAAACCTTTCGATAAAAATTATTTAATCGACTATTTCACGCGACAATGGTTCCGCCGTATGTTAAAGTGTATTTGCGAGAAAACGAGGATTATTCGAATCATTTTCGTTCGAAAGTCGTCCTAAATAATAATTGCACAACGAAGCTTCCACTTTTATCTCTTCGTAACTTCTTTTTATTCTTTGTGTGTATCTCACGTAGAAAGAAAAGTACTATTGTCATATCGGGAAACAGAACAGGCACTTGCAATTTTATTTTTTCTCTTATTACACAAAGCTGTTGAAATATTTCTGTCGCTATACTATGCGAGTATATTTATACATTTTTACGCGATTCTTTCGAATGCCTAAAAGGACAATGGTCCGCTAGGTTTCCGCTTTAGACATACGGCAGTGGTATTGAGTTTATTGCCTCCTATAGAGCACGCGTGATGCCAGAAGCTGATGATACTGACACCTGCATTCTGCCGCCCCTTTTTACAACCTTCACCGTTTAGTTTATCTGTGGCCCGATTTCATCTCGAGAATTTATGACGTTCTCCAAGTCCTGCCTCCACGCTATTCAAGGATTCGTTTCGCAATTCCTACTCGAATAGCATCACGGTAATATTCTACATTTTCATCGAAAATCCCGATATGGGCACATTTAAAGGTGTCACGAGAATATAATGTGGTTTCGCAATATACAAAATGTGATTCACGGTACGCGAAGTATAGAACGTAGCCTGTCCGAAAGTAAATTTATCACGTTAGAATTAATATTTTGTATTACCTGCAATGGCCAAGGAGATACTACGCGTTTGAAAAATTTGATTTGTTCAAACGAAACGAACATAAACAAATGAAAAATGTATCATTCAGCTCGTTTCAACGCCGGGTTTAAAAATAACTCGAAATACAGGGAACTGGTATTGCGCGATAATTCGTAAAACGTCGCATCGTTCTTTCGGATTTTAAACCTTTGACAATATCGATCTCGAACATACCGTGTTCCAGATATGTTAATGGTAATTCGTTGTCGTGTATTAATTTCGATCAAAGTATATATTATATGTATATTGGATACAACGGAGCAAATCGCCTACTCTTTCGTTCCATTCTTTGATTCGATTCGTTCGAAAAAATTGCTTCGTACGATCATTTAAGGTGGAATAAAAATATCTTTCAACACTTTTTCGAAACTCGCTATAAATTTGACCGCTGCGATGGTTTCGTTAGCCGAAGAATTTACGTTCGTGGAAAACGATTTCTCCGGGAAATTTTTATTATTCCGACTCACCCACCATTGAGTACGTGGACTAGAACACTGGCTGACTCGGCCGCAGACGGGGCACATGTGTAATTTCCAGAATCAGCAGGTAACGCCTTTGATATCAAGAGACGCGACGTTCGCGTTTGCTTCTCAGTGACTACGTTGATACCTCCCCTTTGACTGTAATTTACCACGTGATCACCCTTGTACCTGCAAATGTAATAACTTCCTGTTAATTAAAATTGTTTGAAAATGTCAATCGATGCTTTTAGCTACGCCAGAAAGCTTTCCTCTTATTGCGCAAACGTACAGAGATTTCCCAGGGTTTATACAAAGATTCCAATAATTATATCGTAAGAACGTATGAAATTTATTTAGCTTTCGATTACGTAATCTTGTAATTCGACGATTTACGAGGAAAGGTAATACTTTGTTAGTCGTGAATTCCATTATAAATATTATTATATGGAAAGGCAATTTGTTTCAGCGTAATATATGTATATCGAAAATAATCGTTGGAAATTCATGGTAATATTATACTATAATAAATTTCACAGTGAGTAAACTGCATATTAATTTTGTAATTATACGGCGTTACTGCCAGTGCGTTTCCTGAAAATTTCTCTTTTAAAAGATGCGCGACCATTTAAGTGGAACACATTATATTCTAACAGCACGATAATACATACATATACGTACATATACGTTTGGTTTTGAAATAAAACAGATACGAAGCAACGTATAAATTGGAACTTGGATCAAAATAAAACCGAATTTTCTCATTTTATTTCCATCGTACGCGTAGTTCTCTCATCTCTGCGCGTTACTGATATTAATAAATGCTGATAAAACGCGACAACGAATACACTGAACTTGAAAAATCAATGCGGCGAGGAAAAAATAAAAGAGTAGGCAAATGTAACGAAATAAAATAATAATAATAAAAAAAAAAAAAAAAATGCCAGGAATATTACAAAACGCCCTCGTTCGAAATGAAATCGGTAATTAAAGCGGTCTAAATTTACACTGAAGTTTGTAATCCTTGATCCACTTTCGGCCTCTTTTGCTTCACCATTCTTTATCAAACAATGAACTTTTCACAGTTCGATCATTCAACCGTTCAATCAACAGAGAAAGCAACGAGAAGAAAGGAAGCAATTCCGATTCAACGACGATTTTCCATCTGCCAATCAGCATCAGCGGTGTTCTACGTTCATTTTAGCATGTAATCGAGAACCGTCTCGATGAATCATGAGGGGCCCTCATTCACGAATGTTCGTTCGTGTTACGCGGCGACGCGACGCCATCGTTCGAATTCACGGCATTTATGTTCCCGAGTAAATCGAATTCGCGAAAGTCCAATTAAACTTACCAATAAATGAATGACGGCGGCTCAGGTGTCTGCAATACTATGCAGGTCAGATTGATGTCGCTTCCGCTCTTGATGTACAGCTCCGAGTTACCGTTGATCTTTGCCTTCGACACTAACAACATAATCAAATCGACGTTAGATCGCTGCATTTTTAAACAGCTCGTAAGCGTATTACGTCGTGACATTGTCGGCGACACGTTAAACTCCCATTTCATTGGTTCGCCGATCGTCCGCGAAATAAACGACAAAGCGTTCGTATGAAACATTAATATGCGATTTTATTTTACGCTTTTCGCGTTCAAACTGAAATTTCCTTTTAACGTAACGACAACGTAATAACCAGTTATTATGCCAATTGCAAGAACAACGTGTACGGAGAAACGTTTATCGAAGTAACTTTGCCGCGTTCCTTTAATCAATAAGAGAATTTATTCGCTACAAATGCGGAATATGTGTCAAGCGGGTACTAACCTACGACGCTCAAGTTAAAAGCTTGGCTGATTTTCGATTCGGTTGAAACCTGACACTCGTATGTTCCGCTATCGCGAACTTGCGGTGAACTAATCCTCAAGGTCCATTCGTCAGATCCGTCTCTGTGTAACGACTGGAAACGCTGGTCGTTCGTGTAGGTTAAGATTCCTACGGTGAGAATGTGCAGATCTCGTTTCCTGATCCACGAAACCTGCAAACGAACCAAGAACGATGTTTACGTGACTCGTTTGGAATTCTGGCAGATGTTACGACAGCCACGAAAATCGTTGCATTTCGTAACATTTTTGGAATTTCGAACCCGTATGAATATCGATTCGTGGGAGGAAAAAGCCGTTAGTGGAGCAATTACAGAACTGAAAAGCAAGGGACGAGTAAATTTCGTGAAACGATAAATTAATCGTGATTGGGATGTACCAGTGACGATAAATTCTCATAATCTTTTACTGTTACGCTCGAATAATTCTACAAAAACGAACTTAATATTTATCGGATGAAGCGAAACGGAACAGAAATAGAATTTATGATTGTACGCATTGGTAAATTCAACGCGGAATTATCGAGAAAATCTTTCGCAGATTCGATGCGCTTTGTCCGCCAAATTTCGTATTACATTCAATCGTGCGAAATCGCATTTTGTCGCCGACGACGAAAAAAATCAATCATAGAGAAAAAAAAAGAGAGAAAGAGGCGGATAACGAGACAGAGATAGGACAGGGATCAACTTTGGACAAAGCTCCTGACGCGAAAACGTTTGACCGATTCGCGATAATCTTTGTCCACGCTATCAGCTCCTATCGAACTCAATTATTCAAGAAGAGACGCTGAGCCGGTAATTTTTCACGACAAAAAAATTTTTCACGGTTCAATTTAACTTTCGGTCAGATATAATTAGAACACGGAACACGCGGCAACCCTGGAAAATAGATGGCTTATCGGCGAATCGTTTATTCTTCGTGTTGAAAACGGAGAATTGATACCTCGAATGTCGTTGGGGAAAATTAATTGTAGCAAGACAGCGGTTGTTACGTGCTGCCTGAGAACAATGCAGAAATACACTGCGTTATCGTCCTACGGTGTGTTTGTTTTGTCACCGTCGAAATTAATGATAAGAAAGCGTAAACAGCCTTTCCTTCGCGATATTTTCTCCTCAAAAGTAATTTGAAAATCCTTTTCTTTCCCTTTGCTTCATTTTTAAACTTCCATCCAACCGAACAAAATAAACTTTTTAGTTATTCCCCTTCTTTGTTTTAATATATTATACTATGTATATATATATATACTAAAAGCAATTATAGAATCATTGGAACATTTTCAAAGAAAATTGCTTTATCGTCCCTTCTCGTCGATTTCGTTCTATCTCGGACATTTTTATCACGTCGTGTATCGTTGTACATACATAGGATAATAAAAAATATAAAAAAATATCGGGTATGTATCTTTGTAATAAGGATAACCTAGATATAACAAGGATAACCAGAAGTTGAATAAGTTAGTTAGTAATTACAATGCAATTATCCAGTTACGGTACAAAAGAAAGCACAACTTCGAGCTTTATTATAACGTAAGTTTAGCATTTTTTATCACGTCGAGGTAAGACTTCTATCCTATTTTTAATGCTGCATGACAAGCAACGGTATCCTTGTGAGAGCGGTAAAACCAAGCATATTTTTAAACGAACGTATCCAGCTCGCCAACAAAAGCCAGAGATATGTTGGAAACTCGCAGTTTGAGGCCAAGGAAAAATCCTTTTCCTTTGTTTTCAGTTAAATGAAACCCGAGTACCTGTTACCTACTACCACGCGAATTCTTAACCCAACTTTCGAGAATAGCGGATCTAGATTTAAAAATGTGTAGGAATTTAAATATCCTTTAATTATTCAACAAACCAGAAAATTAGAGTCCATATGAAAATATTAGAAAGCAGGCTGGTAACAAAGGGAATTATACGATAATTTAGATCGAATAATGATTCATTTGTCCAATTCCATTCTCCTTTAAAATACATTGCGAATTAATTTCATTTGTAGATAATTGGAAAATCATGTTTCATTGAAATCGCCCTTGACCGTTCGTGCTATTCTGATTTTCCAGAGAACATGGCGCATCTCGACATTTCCATTTATGATTACTCTCAACGAGAATATCGATAATTGAAAAGTATAGGTACCACGTACTATGATCAACGTAGGAAAACCTTTCGTACATTATTGAGTTTCAAACTAACTACATATGTGTATGGTGTATATATATAGCGATGAAGTGACAAAAACTGCGGCGTTATTTTATATAACGTTACGCTTTGTTTCTCCTTTATTTCGTTACACGCACGATCCTTTTATTCTTTACCTATCAGGCTGGTGAAATAAATTCCTCGTAAAATTAACGCACCTATCTATTAAGAATCGACGTTATGCGAGCTTTTAACTCATTAACCAACACGAACACTACTGTCATTATACTTTGTTCATTGTATAACTTTATAATCTCAGATGAAACACCTTTACTTACTGACAGGCACTACTGTGTAACTTTATAATCTAAAATGAAACACTTTTGCCTGCAGGCAAGCAGGTAAATATACTTTGTTTACTGTACAAACTTTATAATCCGAAACGTAACAACTTTACATAGGCAAGCTTGAATAGATCAGAATGGAGAAACGTTATACAATTTCCGAGAAGTAACAAATATCTCTTGATAACTTTATATTCATCGCTTGGATAATAATACGAAAATATTGGAATTCTAATTCTATTGCAAACGCGCAATATGTATATTATATATACATATACCGTATACTACGATACTATAGTCTACTCTAGACTAGAGTATCGATTGCGAACGAAGAACAATTTTAGAGATGTACTTATCGTACAATAAGGATCGGTTTATATATACATTATATATAGATTTAAATCGGCTATCAGAAAGCGAATCCTTAGGATCGGAATTGTTAAGGAAAACTACCATAGGAAAAACGTGTATTGCGTATTCGACGTCTTTATAACTGCGCGATAAATTATACGTCTGTATAACTCAAAATGTCGAGATACGTACATGATTAATGATCCGTCATCGGAACGAAACGATATAATTATATCAGCACTGTGTATATAAGGTCAATTAAATCTATCCGAATATTTCAGAAAACATGCCAGATACAAATAAATATTACGGACAAGAATTGCAAAATATCGAGAAGGATATACTATGCTCTTGTGTATTTGATCTTGCGGTGATCCTGAAACCTCCTGTAAAGGATGCCTCCGTTTGTTTGTTCGTTGCATATTCTTCTAACTAATATTCAGCGCTTTCAAAAGTCTGCGGGCTCGTGTCTTTTGCAGCACCCATTATCGAGATATGAACATTAAAATTCAACGCGTTACCGGCGTTAACGTTATCCGATGTACACCACGGAGACACATAAAGATGTTTTTCATAATGCTGCTACTGATACGGCATTGTCGAAACACAAGATTGCAGTTTTCTAATGTTTCCAAAAAATGGTCCGCTCCGAACGGTCCCTTTGGCGTAATACGTACCTAGTACTGTTCCGTGGAATTTAAAAGTTTGTTAGCGAATGGTACGAAAAACACAAGTTTGTAGATCGCGTTTTGAAAACGTCAGAACGTCTGCTGCGAAAGTACGCAATGAAAAATGGGGGTATCCATTTAAAATTCACTTTTATAAAAGGTTTCAGGGTCACCGCAACATCAAGCACGCAAGAGTATGATATTTCCGCGTTCGTGTTGCTCAATTTCTATTTGAAACATTTTTTCATATCGTTCGCGTTCTTCTAGATTTTTAAGTGGTTCGATATAAATCGGACACACTGTATATATATTGTTTGGACGTTTGCGTTGGTTGACGACTTTATGAGAAATACCCATCCTCTGCGTCCCGTTCGCGAAGCAGTCGATCCGCCTGGCTCGTGATACATAGTATGTACTTAAGTACGTACATACTTAGCTGGAAGGACCTAATTTATGGCACGCACATGCGGCGGTCGCTCTCTCTCTCTTGCCAAGTTCCACGACACGGAAAATCGAACGACAGTTTCGAACAGTGGAAGCTTCGCGTTCTCATTCCAGTTTCTACATTCCATTTAACACGACCGCTGTCACGCGTGCAAGCGCCGCTGACGCGCAACACGCAAAATTTTCCAGTTGGCGACGACGAACGTGTTAATCCAATTTACAGTTACTACACAGATCGTATAGGTAAACTCGCAAGATCGCAATATGTTTTGATTCGCAATCAAGTTAGTATGTGAATTTTCGAAATCAATTTATCGCGAAACGAAGGCTTCGATAAGCGAGTTTAATTTGGAACTTTCAATTCATATTCTCACGCAACGTGGCTGTTTTTCCATTACGTTTCTATCGCGATCCGTTTACGAAAATAACAAATAGTCCGTCAATAATAATCCCTGGAGGAAAAGTGATCCATGTATATTGCCCTGTTCATCGGTTTTTAGCGAGTTTTCAGCACTGTTTGAAACAACTAATGGCACGAAGCTGTCGCGCCAAACAACAATACACGGAGTGTTACTGTTACGTCGCTAGGTTGATTTTACGCCTGCGAATATAAACGCCTGGTTTCGCGCAGATAGAGAACCGTACACCACCGTGCACGCGGCTCTCTGGTTGAAGTGGGGTCGAAGCGAAGGGAAATCTGATTTATCGTCGATTACGATCGGTGATTGGATTCTGACGGGTTCCTGTGCGTCATGCGGTGATGCATGAATAACGTCGATAACGAGTAATGTCACTACTCGACGCTGACCCATGCACTTTAACCATCAAAGTACTTTCCATTAAGATGACCGTGGATAGAGTGCGTGATCCTTTGTCTCGCGTAATCACGAGCCAAGTATTTACAATTATATCATAATCCACATCGTATTCGAAAATGCCAGTTTCTTAGTCGCTACGTTCTGCTTGTACCATGATCGTACCGAGACGAAACGTAAACCGGCATTTTCTGATATACATTTCAGATCATTAAACCCTTCTACAGACGCTCTTCTTACTTTCTAATGTAACTAGACGTTAAAATATCTTTCGTCGAACTAAACTGCTTAATCGCTCGATCATCGTGGTATTAGCCGTATAATTGTAGCATATTAAGCTATACGAATTTCGATCGACATTTTTAATCGGTTGTAGGCATGGGCGCTGGTGGATGTAACAAAATCTTCGATCAAAAGTCTAGTTCAAGGAACAGCCTAATGCGAATACTCATATCGCGAGTCTTTGCACCTGCGAATTTTCAATTACTTACATTTGGCGTGCATTCGATTCGAAGGTTTTACAAGAAGAAACGAATTTGGTAATTACTTACAAATTATCGATTGTTATTTCATCATTAATTATCCACGCGACTTTATCGGTTTCAATGATCTTGAAATATATCGTGAAATATGTTGTGAAAGTCACGACACTTTGAACAACTTTTCCTCGTACGTGTTGCCATCGTTCGGCTTTACTCTCCGATATATTCGCAGAAGTTTCCGTCTCGACGAAAGTATGATTTTAATAATCGAATAATCGTCTCTTTCGGTATCACGGCTAAAGTATTTCCAATTTCGAACAATTATAATAATATAATGTAAAGCTTAACACGAATCGTATCTGTCTTATTATTTAATACCTTAAGTTTATAATGATTATCCAAAATAATCCCAATAATTATTATGGATAATAATCCATTCGTCATTCTTTCTTACGTGACTTGAAAATGATTATCGAGAAGGAGTTACGTTTCGTTAGAAACGCCGGATAAAAGACTTTCCGTCTTTGCCAGAGCGAAGCGTAATCGTAAAGTAAATCGAAGTGAAGTTGTTTGCGAGTATCTTGGCAACTACAGCCGAGCGATGATAACTTGCAGAGGGAAAAGTTGTTCAGAAAGTTCATTTTGACAAAATATCTCAAGACCATCGAAATTGGCGAGGTCGTCCGCTTCGTAAACAATTATCATGAATTTTGCAGCAGACCGATCGTGTAAAAATACGCTTGGTCCATCACAAACGTTAAATAAAATTTGGCAAAAGAAAAAGAGGGATATACGTCACGCCGCGGAAGCAGAATTAAAATCGGATCGAGGAATCACGGCAGAATTTGTCGGAAAATGTAGGATCGATGGAACGAGAGGAAAAGAGCGTAGTAGATGAACGGAGCGCGACAACCGGACTTTCATCAGCCGCGGCTACTCATTCGTGTAACACGACCTGGTCGGGGTCTTGCGCGTTTTTATTACATCAACGAGAGTCAGCCAATAAGGTAACTGGAAACTTACAGCACGATCACCAAGATTGCGCACCCTGCAGTGCAGGAAAGCGGTTTGTCCGACGGTCGTCGTGGTATCCCTCTTCGTTGTGTTGTCGAAGTAAGGCTGGCTAAAGGGTTGCTCCCAGTAAGAAGACGGATGGTGCTCCACCACCGATCCTCCGCTCTTCGCCGTGCACTCTGCCAAAAGCAATAAACACCGTTAATGGTATTTCGTTCTCGTCGAGCTAGTCCATCCATGCGTTTATTTTCGTTGCACAAATTTTCGTTGCGTGGATAGATCGAAGGACAGTTGAGGCTGTCGCGTGATACGGAGAACAAAAATGACGTATACTCGCGGTGTATGTACGTACATTGATAGGAGCAACATCTTCGTTCGAACGATTATTCCGATAAAATATAAAAAATACGCTAAGAGTAACAAAGGATGCACGTTGCTAACAGAAAGGCAAGTACGTTTTACGTTCCATCCTCTTTATAAGCTCGGCAACGAGAAAGAAACGAAGTAAAATAGCGATGTCGCGGTAAAATCACAACTCGGTAATGGCTTAGAGACCGCGCCCTAAGGTGTATTGTTATCATCCTTTCTTTCGTAGCTTTCGCGACCGACGAACTGTCAATTTTTCAAATTTGTTTTAACCAAACCGATGCTATATTTTTAAGCTTGACGCAGAAAATTTCTAGGTCCTTCGGTTTGCCCACACTACCCTCGTAGCGTTATTTTCATTTTGTACACTTATGCGGGTATTAAATAGCACCTACGTCTAATTGGTTGTTACAGAACTGCATAAAGTTGTAATAGTTCTAGTCATTCTGGCAGTTCTAATAGCTCAGTTTAGTTCTGAACTCGTGACCTCGCCATCAACAAACTGATTTTCACAAATCGACGTAGTTCTTGTTCTTCCGTAACACGAATTCAACTTGCTACTACGATTCTACTCAAATCCTACTCCGTGAAATTTATTAAACGAAGCACGTTGACAATAATATCACGGTTCTTGATATCCGTATCTGAACTCTGAATCCATCCGATTTCATTCGACGATATTATTAAAAAAAAAAAAAACCGCTTGTTGTTATATCCATCAAAATTGATCGCATCCTTCGAATGATTCGATTCTCAACATTCCAGAAATAATGAAACGTCTCTAGAGCTTCTACAAACGAGAAAGTTTCTCTATCCCGGCATGATAATTCCTAGTATTGTACAAGTACTGGTCGTTTTTTCGAATTAGTCATGCAACGAATTTTCATACTGTCATGATATATCATTCGATAAAGTAAGGATATACATATAAATATTCAGGGAATTCTTATTCCACTGAATTTAAATACTAGTTGTCATATTCGTCACGAAGGTGTACTACGATTATATGAATTTCCTTTGTTCGTATTATTATTCACCAGAGCCGCGAAACGAAATTTGAATTTTAATGAAAACGTGTCTGAAAGAATTCACGCGATCAATAATCGATAACTCATTAGTAACGCAAATGTGGCAGCAGAATCTTTTTACTGGAATAATTTTGGTAACCGAATCAAAGGTTTGTAAATGAATTAACAAATTTGTAGAGCGGAAGTTGATCATTTTTCTTCCTTATCGTGGATACATTTAGCATGTATTTTTGTTCCTTTACGTTCTGTACTCTTTGGTTCGGTGTTTCTAAATTCATATGTTCATATATTCAAATTATAGCGATCGATACGCGTATGAATGTACTTTCGAATCGGTTTAGCTCCAGCTTAAAATTCCGACAAAATAATCTTCCATCATCTCTCCTCGTCTCTGACGAATACGTTTCATCGTAATTGTAAGAAACGCGTTGCACTTCTCTAAATAGACAAATTTTTGTAGCGCAAAATCTTCTCTCGCAAATTATTCGCTGATTATTGAAATCAATTAACGAAAACGGTCAGAATTCATTTATTTCGAGAGAATTCCATATTTTCATTTTTTATCTAGGTCGAATCTTCGAAAATTAATTTTTCGCCATTCTGATAAAGCTCGAATATTTTTGTTTAACGACTGTTTGTAACGTTGACTTAACGCAATACCCAAAGTTGATCAATTTTACTTCGTTTCTATTTCCCTGCATTTTCCCTCGACGGGATATTTACTAGTCCTCAATTTTTTTTCATTTTCATTACTCTACATGTATATTTTATTCCACGTTCCAGTTAAAATCGAAAGATAGTACGTGCTACCAGAAGAAAATGTTTCTAGCAAATTTCACGTGATAGGAATTTTCTTCGAAAACGTTCAAATAATATCGATGCTTCGGTTCCATTGTCAAACTGAACTAAAACTGGACAATTTTTTGTACGATACTCGAACGAATTGAAAACTCCCCTTCACACAGGAATACATATAAATCGCCGAGAACGATAAAATTCGTTATTAGCGAAACATTCGTTCGATCGTTCGTGAAAATGGTTTGCAGACTAGCCAGAAGCGGCGTTTCCTTGCTTTTGAGCGTCCGAATTTCGTTGGAACGAAATTATAGAAACGAATTCAAGTGCACGCGCAGCTGCGGCATGATTTATCGGACGCAACTAAAATTTGAATCGATAATTAATCGGTCGTATAGCCAGCATTGCGACAGAATCGCGTGTTCGCGTTCAAGGGTCCTCTAATGGTTGGCTTTTTCACCTGTCACTCAGTTTGTTCGTCGTACTGCTCTCGCTGTTAGCTTTTTGCTAGAGAGCCACGTTACACGAAACGTCCAGTCATAAGATATTCGAGCACTAGCCGGTCGATAAACTCGTGTAAAAAGGATCGTAATTGGTGTCGCGCTCTACCGGAACACGCGACATGCGAAAAAATACTTCGCTTTTGATCAATATCGTCATCAAGTTTTTATATTCGAGCGAACGTGAGAAACGCGTAGAACGCATCGAAAGCTTCGAATCGGCTCGATCGTCATGTTGCTCCGATCGAAACGATAACGACAACAAAATATGCCACTGCTGCGTTTCTACAACCTGTGATTTTCAAATAATCGATCACTATTTTAACGTTTTCCATCGTCGCTTCAACATCGTTTCTCAATTTTTATTAGTTTCCGCGTATTTACGCAGTTCCTAAATCAACCTTCAAATATTTTTCTGCTTTAAAATAACAGATATGTTTTTCTATTCCCGGTTTATTTATTGTCTTTGTAACGGTAATCATATTCCGTACGGAGCAGTATTTCTCTTCTCAGTAAATTGGATTTCACCGATTCGATCATTTGTCAATTAGTCAATTTATTTAGTTGATAAAAATGAAAATTAATCGTCATCGAGATAGCTAACAACAAGCAGCATCGTTAAATATTTCTCTTCGGCGATGTAAATTTATTAAACGAAACATTCGAGGGTTAAAATTCAAAGCAAACGTAACTTTATATTCTATTTCTCAGACTACTATGACCGCCGCGCCGTAACGACTTTATTTCCAGCTAATGATGTTTTCACTGAAATACCGTGTCGTTATATCTCCAAGGGTTTCTTTACACGCCTCAGTGAAGTTGGAAATTTTATGAAGTTTCTCGCGTCAGAACCTCGTAACTTGCAGGTCGATTTTTCATAAACGCGACGATGTTATTATTAAGATCTCGAATTATTCGACAAAGTTGCACGTTTGACGAACCGCCTTAAATGATTAACGATAACACAAGATCCAATAAAGCGTGTTTGATAAAACAACAGTAAGAAATTGCAGTTTAATTTCGATAGTATAACCTGATAATAGACTTTTTACCCAACAAACTGTAACGTATCGATGAATAATAACGTCGCAGAAATGATACAGTCGTTTATAACTTAATTTATGGCTGGGATAAAACGAAGAACAGTATTTTTATAACAAACGGGGCATTATATGCATATTCGCGGAATAAGGTAAAACAAAGTAAACCGAACGTGTTACGAAAATGCATATACGTAGCTTACGGTAAAGTAATACAGCGCGGCAATAAATAAATAGTTGGCAACTAATACCTCATGCGATATTTGTTAGCTGCATTGTACAATATGTAGATTTACCGGCGATGGATTTATTTCGCTTGTAAATCTATTAAAAGAAAAATTGTTTTAACTGCATCGTAATGGCCATGCATCCTCTCTATCCAACTATGTACGAACAAATAAATTATTATCGGGGTGAACGCGAATTTTGCGGTATATCAACGAGAAATTGCTGGAGAATCTGTGAAAAAAACTGGCTCTTGTCCGCATGACACGGGACAGGGGCCAAATATGCTTTAAAACGCGGATGAAATTATGTTATTTCATTGGTAGTTTAAAACAAGGAAACATTCGTATTTCCTTATTTTCATATATTATAAGTTGCACGCTACGCGTCTTACTCCTGGGCGTTCGTGGCTAGCTAGCGAGACAATTCTTAAAAGGCTTAGTGACGAAAGGCCAAGGAGGCGTGGAAGGGATGATAGTGGTCATTAGTCGAAGGAAACATAAATGTTTCCTTATATTTCATATATTATGTTGTAAGCTGAACACTACGCATCTTATTCCTGAGAAATCGCGCCAATTGGCAAAAGAAGGCTCAGTGGCCAGCGAGCCGAAAGCCGAGAGGCGTGGAGGGGATAATAATGGTCGTCTGTTGAGGACACAGCTCGAGATTATTTATACAGATTCATTAAAACGGAAGTCGTCTGAAGATGGTAGCTGCAAAGGAGGAGTTCGTTAACCTTCTTTGTTCTATCTGAACTTTGGTTTTGGAATGCTTTGAAAAAAACTCGAGGTGCTTGCTAATGGCTTGAAACGAACCACTCGTCGATAGGCGCCGTTCGTTGAATCGCGCTTCTTTTTGTACCAACTTTTACCAACACCTAGCTTCCGTTTCCTCGCCGACAGATAGTTCGGAAGAAAAGCATCGGCATCGGCAGTGGAGATTCACGGGATGCTTTTGTGTGCCGAACTATGCCAGAAATGTTTTAACATCTGTAGAATATTTAACGAGGAAAGTCGGGATTTAAAGGAGCCATCGCATCGGTTTTCATCTTTGCTTCGCCAAGTTACAATTATCTTGGAGGCACGGTATTGTCCCTCGATGGTTACGATCGGAATTACCGAGAACGCGATGGATATTCTATGGATATGCCGCGTCGTCGGAACAGCAACGAGCATAATACAGTTATCGGGTATAAGAATTTTTACATATCGGAGTGCGTTCCGTTTTGCAACAAAGGTCTTTACAGATAACGAACCAAGCCTTTCCTCTTTCTAATTGAGAAATTAAAAACGAGACCCTTGCGTTTTGCGCCACGTGATTGTTTCTACGATATCTGTTATGAAATATTTGCAACGAATAAATAATATAATAGAGAAGAATTAGGTTCTTTCGCGTGCTTCGTTATTTCATTAATTGTAACAGAACGCGGCTTCCATAACTGTTACGTTATTATTTCCATCGAACTTACACGTACGCGTCGTAATATAATTTCACCGAGAGATAACCTACGTCATTCTCTGAGTACTCGCCAGAAAAGAGAAACTTTCTTGTTTTAGCGGAGAAGCCAATACGAGTCTTTGTGAAATATATTTAAAACGTTTGTCTGTGGTAAGCGCGGACGGATCTCGCTGTAGACTACTGCTTGTTGCATCTATCTTTGTTTATCATATTGTGCACGAAACGAAAGCAATTAATTTAATAGCAGCAACGAATAATCGCGTCTGGAACCTCCAACCGAATGAATTTGTTGGAATTGTCGATCAATTCAATTCTCTACCGTTTAATTAATTGCTATTGTTCGCGCGATGAAATAACGCGATATAACTAAAAATAACGAACGATAAATACGCAAAAACACGCAACGATACTATACACGTATATCCACCAATAAACCGCTTCCTTGTTACAGAAGGTTTCCTAGCGTTTTACGTTTCTAGGTTACTGACGAGTCTAGCAGAGCCAGGCTGAAATACACACTTTTCTTTTCTTTAATCTCACACTATTGTTCCACCTTTTTCTTCGGTACGACACTCTCGCAGTTCTGTTCTGTTGTCAACGTTCGTTGTATTTATAGATAGTGGTTTGTACGTTTGAAGGCGATGTACGTTCTCAAACCGAAGACATAAGAGACCACGCGGGTGTATTTAATAATGTTTAAAGGGAATGGAAGAAAGAAGGTAGGAAAACATCCTCGAAATATCTCGTTGCACTCTTGCTAACGGTAAGTGAGAATGAAATGCGAAACCTCTTGCTGAAATCCGAGTGGCTCGTGTCCTCGACATCACGCCTTGCTCGTTCTGAAAGTTAGCACATACCGGAAGTAGTGCACTCCACGCATTCTCTAGCTTGGTTTTTTCTACACAAACCTCCTCGCGATACGATATCTTCCACGCTAATGTCATTTTGACAAATATGTCACAAATCTGCTGTTCCACTTTCTCGGATGTTGCTCCGATAACGTATCGTCGAGGTCTGTTATTACGTCGTTGAAAATCTCGCCAGTAACTCGTTCGCTCATTTCGACGCTAACTCGACCAAGTAAATTTCTCAAGCCTCGAGGTACGAGTACATCCGACGTACATCATCGATTTCTCTGTTAATTAACGTGTAATTAGAGATTTTATCCCATTCGGATAATTATCAAAAATGTATTAAACCAGGGAAATAAAACTTCTTCGACTCGATTTAACGATGATAAACGAACGACTCATCTCCATTCTGTCCTCTAATTTTCCTCCGTGAAGGTTACTTCTACGAAAAGAATATTCCTCGCTGTTCGATGCGATAAGATCGTCAGTGTCCGATCCTAAATTAAATTTCAAACTGTATCGGACGGTAGACGGAGATTCGGCCAAAAAACACTGCTAAACGATTCTTTGATAAATCGATACGAGTTAGGTTCTTCGTATCTTGATAACCACGTCTGGCACACGTTAGCCTCGAAGCACGGATAAATTGAACTCTCAGCTCTAAAGACCGACTATTGGCTATAGGATATAGTAGATAACTAGAGATTCGTCTAACAATCTAACTCGTCTTCTCTTACCATGTTATTCTTTCGAGATGCTCGTATTGTGAAACGCGAACGTTTTAGGTATAAGTCTCTATAGGTATCTTGGAAGTCACGTCTACCTAAGTTTCCATTAATCTTACGTTAAAACTTAACGCGTTGACTTGTTAAACACGCCTTGTTACCGTGGAAGAGTTCGCTGGCCTCTGCCGTATGAAAAAGTTGCAACTCCTGAAAGAGCAACCGTGCGCGCTTCGTCCAATCTTTTTGGAGCTGATGAATGTAAGTTGCCGCGATTAACGAGTGTGTTTATTCAAACGAGCGTGCCTTTCTTCGATAGTAAATAAGAACCGGGTTACGTAAATCGCGCAGAACGGTCCACGCTATACGAGAGACGATCTATATAACCTTAGAAACGATGCTCCCTCGTTTCCTGTAAAAGTGAAACGCCGAGTGAAGAAGACTTTTCGTCGTTTCGTTTCTTTTACTGCGCGGGAATAAAACACCAGGAGAGATAGTTCTTTTATTATTTTACTATTGTCACTTCATAAAAGTAAGAACGAGAATGGTAGAATTCTTTTATTTCTCGTTCCTCTCATCTTTCTTCTTTTATTTTTTCCTTCGTGGAGATATAACGCTAAAGAGGAAACACTCTGGTCGTTAATTTTCTCCGTGTCGTAAGTGTAATACGTAAAGACGCAAATTTTCTATCGTTCCGAGCTTCTGTTTCGGTTTTAGCTTTCGGTATTACGAGAGATGTAGCGGAATTTACCCGAGTCGTTCGGTTTTTCAAAATTAAACGCGAGCAACAGGATTCTCGATTGTCGTTGCCTGTACCTTTATCGCGGAAAGTTGAAACGAAAGAAGGAGATCTCTCGGCGATCGTACACGTTGCATCGAGTCAAATCGAAGGCAACGTTTTAACTTTGTTATTACATTCGGTGGAAGAGTTTGATATTCGAAAATAACCGAATCGCGTTAACATAGAATAGGAAATAGAGTATCAGAGCGAATCATGGATCAAACTCAAATCTTGTTTTCGTTATACAAGTTTAAACTTGCATATAACGTAGTAGAAAAGTTGTTCGTAAACTCCTATGACGCTATATCGTTATACAATAAGACTTATCCGCACGGAGAGTTAGGCAACCGAGTCGTACGATCGGTTCCGCCATCACAGATTTTCCTACGAGACATCTTTCAGCCTCTCGACGAAATTTATCATCTGACAACCACCGATGTAGTCTCAAATTAGCAAACTCACCCCGAGGCTTTCAAGATCAGCGGCGCATCCTTTCAAGCGCGTTTCAGGAAAAACGTTTAAGCAACGACGAATTAGGCCAGTTCCATTCGCGTCATGTCGATTTTTTACAATGGCGAAACAATAACCTTACGCAATTTTATATCGCCGTAAAAAAATTCGATCGCTTAACATATATCATAGACACGTATCTGCTGCGATACAGATTTTAAAGTGCACTTCGATTCTACCGTTATTCCATCGTAAGCTAACGTAGCAGATAGTTACGTTTAATATCAATGCATACGCGTACATGTAAAAGATAGAAACATAAATAAATAAAAGATTTCCTTTCGCGAACAAAATAGTCCGAGAGGAAGCATCTGCATCACAAGGTCTATCTTTCCGAATTATGCAATTTTATTTCTCACTGGATCATCCTTTCGAATCTAGAACATCGGTGACTTACTTATGTATATGCGTTCATGTACATGTATATCTATGTAGGTTTTGCATGAGAATACATCTTGAAAGAAAGAGATATTCAAAATATCGGAAAAGCGACGTGAGAGAAGAGAGAAGACTTAGGAAATAAATTCAACAGAACCAAACTACTATTCTCGAGGTTCGTAAATGCCGTTTCCACTTCAATGATATTTTACTTACGTCGTGGCCAATCAGGATATTCCCTGAATTCAAAACCACGGATATATAACAACGATATAAATATATAACAAGGCGAAACGTTAACCGCCGTGTATTAGGACAGTCAGATCGATAACGTTTCGAGCGAGGTGGAGTTCGTGATAAATCAGAAAACGTAAGAGCAGGGCGCATTTATCAGGCGAAAAACGGATCTCTAACGAAAATATGAAGATTCACGTTTGTGGAACACGTTTAAATTGGAATCTGTCGCAGTGCTTGGCGCAAGTGCTTGCCGTAATGCGAAAACTTTTTTCGAGTCGAACTCGACGTCTTAACTTGGCTCCTGTTCTTTCGCGAAACACCCGCACAACGACTAAAGGACTACGGCTCAAGAAGCCACGAGTATAACGTATTACGAGTAGGTATACTTTTTCACCCTCTTCTGTCTACTCTCCGCCTGTTTTTCTCTCAGGATTTCCGTAATTCCTTGCTGTCGTCGGTGAATTGAATTCCGAGGCATTTTTTAAGAAATCGGCAGATCTATCGAACGCTTTCAAAGGCGGAGCTTCTTCGTGATACCGCGACCGTGTTGGTTCAAAAGAATTTTCTTGTTTGCGGGAATATCGGGCAAATACATATAACCATGAAAATGTAGAAAGCGTAGTCGATAAACAGTGAGAGTAGATTTTCTTCATCTTGCGTGGATATTCCAGCCGGACTAACCGAAAGGTAGAGAAACACGAGAAAATACTTTGCGCGAGTTGTAACGGATTACATATAGCGAGAGAATAATATATGGCGCATAAACAGGAAGTTTTATTTGATTCTGAAATTAAATAAGATTTATTCAGATCGTTTCGAAACGACACATTTCGCGGCGAAACTAAGAACTTTGTTCTTTAGGTAGCGCTTTATGTTTTAAAGCTCCACGGGGCGTTTCTCGTGGTACGCTCGTACATAGTTATTCAACCACAAAGTATTCTGGTTACGTTTTCGATGAAACTATTTCCTCGTCTTTTGCAACGAGAAGCGTCTATACCGAAACGAATAACGTTCCGAAATATAACCGCTAAATATATTTCGCTCGCGTAAATTGTTTCATACGAATAAAACTCTGCAATTCCTATTTACTACTTTTGTTTGAATTTTATGTTAAGTTCGACACTACGTGGGTATCTGTCTCGTATTACTAATTCGTAATAATAACATCGTGATAATATTAATTTTCATAATAATATCAATATCCTGGTTATGCATTCGCCTATAAAGGATGATACATGTTAATATACAGTAACAGAGTATTGAATTTCAAATATATGTATATTTCCAAAAATACATGTTTTCCCAGTACAATCAATCAAATCGCGGAATATCCTACGACTATATGTATTATGCGACGCTTACTATGTATAGTTCTGCAGCATCAAAATAGCGCCTGAAATATCGTGTATCGGTTTTTAACGTTTAAAAATCGCAAACGCAAAAATATCACGGTGACCCGGCAAACCGAACTCGAACTACGAATCTAGCGCAACTCGGGGGACGAAGGTGATCTTTAAACTCAACGCGACGTATGCAGCGTATCTGGTACAAGCTACGAGTCACGGGGATGAAGACTATGATATTCGGTGCCGCAGAGCGTAGACCACGCCGTCTGACACCTTCTACGAAGATTCTAAGAATCTAAGTAAGATTAAACGCGAAACTTTCCTACTCACGGAAATCCATAAGGAAATATCAAAGTCTGTGCTATGAAATTTCCGAGTAGTAACGATTAACGAACTGATTCACGATTAAACGTAACGAAGAACGGCGACATTCGCGATCTTTTCGTGAAAATTTCCCGTTTCCTGATTCGTTGTTTTAATTTCGATAAAAATTCGATATCGCCGATATGGCCGGTCGCGATGAAACAACACTCTAACGGGAACAGAATGAAACGTTCCGTTTAGAATAACAAAGTCGAGTTGAATTTTTCAAATGTAGCGCGTGCGTATGAGAACAATTTTTACGTTTTATCACAAATGAAAAATGCGTATGAGGTAATATTTGATCGTTTGAACTGGACTGGATCCTGTGAATTCAGTTTCCGGAGGTACGTTTTCCATATTGATATTTCTTAAATCAGCCAGAAACGTCAGTGGCTACCACTGGATAATAAATGGTTCTTTTAACCAGAAGTGTTCGCAAGAGCGTTCGATCGGTTCTACCGTTATCTGCCATGGAAAACCAACGAGGAGTTTTCGCGTTTTACGGGTCTCTTCTTGTGTACTTTCGCCTCGTTAATGGAAGCAATCCAACAGGATGATATATACATTTTCCTTAACGAAGTATAAACTGTTACCACGATATTTTATGGACTTTGCTGCTACCACTTTTGAACGGAGAACATTTTTAATTTACTCTTTCCTCTATTCCTACTTCGTAGTAATTTGTACGGTTTTAGTAATGATCCGGTAAAGTGCGACGTTATTTAGGTCATTCGCATAGCTATGCTTTCCGCGTTAAAGTTCCTATCTGTATTTTACATTCGGAACTTCTCGTCTCGTAAATTAAACTTTAGATTTGTGATATCGAATATCGAGGGAAAAGAGCGATAGCTTTCCCAAGCGAAAGAGTAAAACTTGTTACTTGATATCGAAACCTAATTTCATCTCGCTCCTAATGGTTTCAAACGTTTCATTTACGTTGCGTTTTATCATTCGTAGCATCTCCGTTTTAAAAATCTTATCGTAGTAAATCGTAGAAAATCGTAATAAAACTTGATATTAAAGGGAATAGCGTTCGAGCGTGTTTAACTAGAACGTACGTACGATAAATTTTGAAATTCGATTTTCTCGAAAACTATGCCGAGAATGAAAAAATCTTATTCCACGTCTTTTCTTTACTTTTGCGTTGGAAATCGAGACGTACTCGCTTTTGCGTGTGATTCGCTTGAACTTTGTATAACTGGATAGCGCAACGTATTTGTAGACACAGCAAACACAGGGACCGCGCTATTAATTCGAATTTCAAATGACTGATAAGCAATCGCACAGTGCACTCGCACGTGTGATACACTAGTATGAACATTTATAGTTACTTCTATACGCTGGTGATCGATGTCATCATAAATTCCGCGACGTTACTTGTTTCCACCTGCTCCTCCACACCCGTTGCATGTCTGCGCATTTATCAGCGACTTAAGAGGCGTTTCTAGAGTCATTGCTAGTCGCGTTCTATTTCGACAAATCTAACCGAATTAAGCGGTGGCAGGTATCGTTTTTGGATTTGCTTCGTTCAAGCACGTTACATTACAGCCCCAAGTATTTCGCTGATACGTTTATCGATCATTTTTATTTATTTTACGATCGCTAATATCCGAAAAGGAAACATCGGCTTCGCAAACTATTAAGATATTCGTTTAATTTACAGATGCGATGATTTTCATTTAAAAATAATAATTACGTAGAACGTTGAAATATATATTTGAATTATATGCGTTTCAACTGAACGCTTCATCTCGATAAATAAAACTCTTGAAACGTGCAATATTTTCTGCCATACTTTGACATATTTTAACAGAATCAATTAAGTTGCATACATGTTTCAGGTAAAATAAATATTGAAAGCAATAAATATACACGTTTTGTATATGTTTCGGTTTGATATCTGCAGACTGGCCACTAATACGAGGGGAGGGACCAGAAAGAGAGGGAAGGAAAAAGAAGGATGCAACTTTTAGGAAATTGTGTTTCATTCTCATATTGACGGTACGAGTGTAAGAAGCCCGTCTCGAGAATATTCATATTTTTTTGAAAATTATGTAGGTTTATGGAATTTTTAATTAGTTTCTTAATCAGTTTGAATCGGATATTTCTTTGAAGAAATATTCGAGTAAATGTCACTGGTATTCGAACGTGTACACGCACAAACACGCGCGTATGTACGTATAATGTTCGCATGTACAAAAGATAATGCGAAACGGATTAGCTTCCTACGTGTGTTTCTCCTCTCATTACGTGGTAAACTGTTTCTCTCTATATTATTCTACAATATATTCTATATTATATAACGTTTGTATTTGCACTTGGAAATGAGCTTTCGAAATAACGATAAAGGTAAGGTTACAACGTATTTTTTACATCACATTCTAGTTTACCGTTACTATCGCGTTTTACGTTATTTCGTAATTCGAATTGCGCGCCGCTATCCGCATTTGTATTTGCAATTACGATGTGGCCAGCAACTTTATTTCATAATTAAAAATTATTGTGCGATCGTATTGGCGCGTGGTAACGAGACACCGTCGTGCGACTCTCAACGAAACCCTAAATAACACGGTTACACAGTTTGCATTTCATAGAAAAATTATGCTGCTGGAAACGTGGTATTTTGATCGAGTATCGGTAAATCGAATTTTCTTTTTAAATCGAGCTGGCTGCGTCGTAATTGCGCGTGAATGAAGCTTTTTCCATTATTTGTATTCCACGATAAATTTATCCTGTCGTGTACATACATCAAAAACATTTGTTGTCGTATTATTCTCCGTCGATTATACACGCACGTTTGAACAAATACGTCATCGATGATTTTTTCAATCACGCAAAGCAAACGCAATTACTTCTGAAATTGTAAATCTCTTATTTCATTGAATTATCGTTTGTGTACAACTTTTACTCGAATTTTTACCTTTTCCGTTTGTATTTGTACGCGCGCATATTCATACACTGTTTATGGTCGTAGAGTTAGCGCGCGAAGTTCGCAACTCGAGGGACTTCTCAAAGATGTACTATCCAACAGCGTGGCTATAAAGCGATAAACCAGAGAGTAAAGAGGAAAAAGAGAAAAAGACAGAGAACGCTTTTCCTTCGCGGAAAATGAACCAGCTGTCCCAGATTCAATCTCTAAAGGAACAAGACGAATTCCCAGGAGTTTCCAAATGTAGGACAGTGAAATGTCACGCGAGCAGAACAATTGTTTTTAAGGGTTTCGAATTTGTTTCGGGACGACGAGTTCACGAAGGTGCAGTTTCCACATAGTCCGACTAAGTATCTTTCGTTTCCAATTCTCTGTTCAATTTGCGTTCAACGTACGAAATATCGTCGCGTCTGTTAAAGCGTTCTATTCCACGGTAGCTGACTTTCTTCCGTTTATCTTTACGAAAAAAAAGAGATCGTATTTTTGACGTTTGTGAACGTTGCCCGATGTTCTGAAACTTCTATCGACGTGTCACCTATTAATTCGGCGAGTTACTAATGCGAAAGAACGTTAAAATTAAGGAAGAAAGATGCGATTACGGGACTAAAATATACCGTTTGAAGGGAGTAAAGTAGTAAAAGATTACGAACCAAATTCAAATAAACGAAAGCTCGTGCGATAAACGTTAGAGTATCGTGGTTTGAAAGGAATCGATGGGCAGAACGTTCTGCCACGCGATCGATCAAGGACGAAAGCGACTCGAACCGATTACAACCTTTAAATACGGATATCGGTACGAGAACGGAGAGACGAAGCAATTGGAAGTAAAGGATCTCAATTACGTGGAACGAACGAACGAACGAACGAACAATTTTGACGAACAACGAATCGACGATAAACGCAAGAGAAAAAGGGTTTTAGCGTCAGCAGCTAGCAGCTACGATAAGAGTGGTCTCGCGCTCCAAAACCTAATTACATTTCTGTTTCCACGAAAACGAAACGATTACGAGACTCGATTTACGAGAAACTTTGTGCATTGAAACGAACGTCGGATATAATCGAGTATCGGTTGCAAATAAGAGTGACGATTTTTAAGTAGTGGACGTTGCGTCGACGCGAATCCCCTAATCCTACTCGAATGAAAAACCTTGCTGCAACTTTTTCAATTTGCCATGGCAAAGGAAACGCTGATAAATACAAGCATTTCATTGTAATTAAAGCTAAGCAAAGGGTAGTTGGAGAAAAGCGAGCAGCTTGAAAAGAACGCTGTAAGCGACTAAGGATCTTCGAGGATTTAATTACAGCAACGAAAGAAACGTGCGAGCTCACGTCTTTATGTATAAGATGTTTGAAATCTGTGTGCTCCGTACAGATGGAAATGTACTGTGTTTCATCGGATGCATCTAATACGATTAATAATGAAATTTTCTATAATCTGCTATCCGAAGGAAACTTTATTTACCGTGCTTCCAACTTCAGCGAGTAAGATTTATTTCCGCAGGTCGGCTCCTAAACTTTCGCGACACACACATCGAAAATTCTGTGCTAAACCTGGCTACGGTGATGCATCGTAACGAGTTTTCTCGATGTTCAGCTAATTCTTATTAATTATTCGCTGTTCGTTTAATGATTCGTTATTTCATTGTTGGAAATATTTTAGAAGGACATCAAATTTTATAAGATTCTATAGTTGGCTCTTTTATTTATATAAAGAATTCGATAATGTCATTTACTCTGAACGACATTTCCGTAGATCTTAAAGATATAGAGTGTCAAGCAAGAGATATTGGTAGGAAATTTAACGCCTTCTGATATAATCTACGATAAGACAGAGACGATGGATAAAGGAATTGCGTTTCAAGTTTTGTTCGTTACTTATCGACGTTTAAAAATCGATTAAGGTATGTCTGTGGCCTGAAAAAAGTCTCCGGATGAATGTAGGCCAACCTAATCGACAGGGGACTCGATGATCTTCGAGGCCGACACGTGTCTGCCAGGTTATTTCGTACAGTTCGTAAGAGAAGAAGAATACTACGTTGCTGAGAAAAGTCGTAGATTAAATCTGCTTGATTGCAAAAATCCATTAGAGGATGTCAAAGCCTTTTGGCTATCTGGAACTATTGGAACATAGCGCAATCTCGCGTAGTTTGTCGTGAGATAGGATTCATATTGAATGCACGAAGGAGCATTGATCTCGTATTCTGGAACGCTTAGCAATTTGCAATTATTAGCTAGTTACTGATGCCACCTTTGGCGTCGCGATTTGATACCGAATACAGAAATTGAGATATTCTCTGATGTAATTGTTTTCCCGATTTTACGAAGCATCATCGGACAATGACTGCGATTACTGTACGTAATGAAATTTCATGCCAGTTGTTAGCGAGAAATTCCAATATTCCGATAAATTGACCTCTGTGATCGTGTGTGGATTAAACGATAAACGATTAAAGAACTGTTGCACGTATGCAACAGCTAGAAAGATTAAAATCACCAGGCTTCTTCGTTGTATACGACACGAACGCAATATCGTGGAAGCGAACGACGACCAGTGGTATTTCATGGCGTAATCTCTTTTTCATTTTCTTTCGTGAATTTGGAAGGTGTCGCGACCATTTAAACGCTGTCACAAAAATGAATCTCATAAAATGTCGCAGCATCCGACGTAACGAAATTTTCATGTAACCTGTCTAGCAACGTTCGAGCTAAAAACTATATGATCGTTATGATGTATATAATTTTATTTAACTCATTTCATACGGACTTTGTCCGATGTTCGCGAGCATTAACGCTCCTTGTTTTGCTTTACTTTCGATCGTTAAATTATACTTGTATAACGTGCAACGGATATTTATACGCTTACGATACATCGATCTGACCGTGAAAAGAATGTTCGCGTCTAGAATTTGATCGGAAAGATAAACGAGGTACACCGACTTTCGCTGTTAACGGAATTCGTAGGATTTAAATGGCAATACCGTAGAAAATTATCAGCTATCAGCGCTATTTACCGTGTAAATTCTCAATTAACCTTTTTCAATAGCCAAATTATGAAACCACGTTGATTCAGCCGGCCTCTCTATAATAAAATTTCATTAAAGGCTCTCGGAGATCGGTACATGCCATTAATGATAATAATAGCCAGGGAATTTATTGGATTTTTTAGTCGGCCAACAATGCCTCCGGCGAATATAACGTTCCATGCTCTGTGCCCCCAGCTTTTTGCCCATCCCATATTACGGTACGAGCGTGTACGAATGAACGATGTGCATGCGAGCGTGGCAATGCAGGACCAATGTCGAAAACATTGCTTGTAAGGTGTACGAAGCGAAATATCCGCGGATTCCATCCAAAGAAATGTTAATAAAGACACCGATATTCCCTGCAATTGCTGCAACACGAGCTTTAAAAGACAACGTTTCCGCCAGTAGCTTCTCATCCCATTACATCCAATGAAATTTTAACGCATCTTCTTACATATTTCCATTTATTTCCAAGTTTCTACCGAAGGAAGCACCGGCTCGCCGGCAGATACGATTTGGAATAAAGTTGCGAGTACAACGGTTGACGTTTTTCAAAATTTAGAGACACTTTTTAACGCGATAGATTATTCCGAAGATCATGGCATGGCAAAAGCGGATGAGTATATCTCTCGCGTACCAGTGCATATATATCGGTAGACGTGAAAACCACTGCCATAAAATATCGTTTGCTATTCCGTTATGTAGCTTCGCTAGCTTAAATCGAACGCAATTTCTGTTATTTTTGTAGTACTGGTGCATTGAATTTGTTTGGCGGACTCGGCATATTCGACGAATAATTTAACAGGCGAAATATAATTTTCAGCGAAATAATTGTTGAATATTGAATTACATATTAAGGAATAATGATAATAAGAGTGATAGTTTGACTAGGGTATATTTGATAATAATAGTAACAATAATAGTAATAGCAATGTATTTTGCGAAAACCAAGGCAAAGCAATGCAAAATTATTTGAATTAAAGGCTAAACTACAGAGACAATCGAACGACTGGTATTTTCAGGGCTGGAAAATGATCAGCGGGACGATAAAAAGGGCAAAGAAATTATAATAGAGAACTGGGGAGATGAATTAACGATTAAGCAAAGGAATGCGGCTGTGATTGGTTCTTTCAGAAAATTAATATCAGTCAAAATTTTCATTTCCATGATAATTAATACGCGAATACGAAAAATCGACAAGAATCAAATGTTTGATGAAAATAAATTATAATTCAACAAGGTATTAAATCATTTGTTGATTAGCATGATAAAGATTAAAATAAATATGTTGCATTTTAATAGCGCCACTATTCCAGTTATTTATGGCTGGTTTATTGAAAAATCTATCGACCTTCGCTTAATAAACATGCGATCAAACACGAACAATTATTCTGAAGAAATTGCGAGGGTCTTTGAATAAAAACGATAAAAACAAGAATTCTGGAGCGCGCTTTTCATTCCAATCTTCGCTATTAGTTTGAAGGGTTACGTCAATAACGAACCATAAAATTGGAATGCGCAATTTAATACGCGATTCGATGACATTTATTTCTCTCTATTGTTTGAATCCATTTTCCCCCGACCATCGTAAATTTTTAAATAGTTCCATGTAGATAATTACGAACAAGATCTTTTATTAAATATCATGTCTCTCGCTTTGTACTCGTAATTAAAGCAGCTTAATAATCGGAATCTGTTTCGATTCTACGCACAATAACGCTACAGAGATTAATGCCTTTTGGAGAAGAAAAAAAAAAAAAAAGAAAAAAGGAGAAAAGGAAATAGAAAAAAAAAGTAGACGAACGACAAAACATCGATTTTATGTTTAAAAGTAGTTAAAGAATCTGCTTGGTTCGGAGTAAAAACCTTAATGGAACGCTTCTTTGTGTACTGTCGTTTCCATCGAGTTCTAAAATCACGGTTCCATGCTTACCCTGTTTTACGGTTTCCACAGTTAGTTGATCGATTTACCTACGCTTGCCGAAGATTGAATTCGAAACTTTGAGATTCAGACATTTACGTGCAATATATCGAGATGTCGAGAGAATGGAATTGAAACAGAAAACTATACTTTGACAAGCACATTCTTCGACATGATGGATTATTTCTTTAGAGATTGCTTCTTCGCGAGAGAAATGGGTGGTCGAAAGATATCGAAACAATAGCGATACATTTTAATATTATACAATGCAGATGGATCGGAGTTGTTACCTTCTCCTTTTCATTTCTTCCCTTTCTTCTCGTTGAAAGACTTTGCCTCCTATTAGCGCGATACTGGATACCCTCTATCTTCTATAATGCACAATATCGATGCTCGATACAATTAATTAAATAATTTATCGTCGCTAGAATTAAACCAAGTACCGGATCTATTTTTCATGAAACGACTAGACTCGTGGCAAACTCATTCGGACGCGTCACAAATACCGAGCTCGAACGTTCATAGCTCTCGGATCAAAGCTCGTGACGACTGTCGGCTAACTTTTACCCTGATTTGGGGTGTATTTATGGCGTTGGCAGATATACGTACGCGTGGCTTTGTCTCTGACCACGATGACATCATTTCTTTGTTCAAAGCGAACGCGCGTACAGGAACATCCGCCACGATAGAACGCGTTCCTGAAAGCCACGGCACCTCTGACTCGCATAATATCCTTTGTTCGAATACTAATAAACTAACACGAAACAAGAAACGCGCGATTAGAAATAACGTATTATATCGTAAAGGAGATAAATAATAGAAAAAAAGGGACGAGGATTGAAAGCGTAAAAGGAGAAACAGATATAACAAGATAAGCATGGGAAAAGCTTGGAACAAAGAGATACAAAAGTAGAAACTTGAGTAAAGTTCGCAAAGAAGTTTCAAGCATAGACAGGACATGAGATCTGTCAAGAGCAACTCTTCGGTAGAAAGTTACTTTAGGACGTGCCTCGTTTATTAGGGATATACATGAACCCTTGGTCCGAAATTCAGGTAACGCGAGTATAGCTGGCAGACAGGCTGATTGATTAAACGAAATTGCAAATTTAATTACCGACGCGTAACATTTATTTGAGAAAAAATTCCAATTGGCTGGAATTACGAATAGAATCATTTTTTATCATTCTTTATCTGGGACAGGTAGTAATAATTTAAACAGTACATTTTAAAGACTTGTGACAGTTATATACATGCCGAGAATCTCATCGAAATCGAGTGGCAAGCATCGAAAGATGTAGATTTGATAGACTGAACGTCGTGAAAAGTCGCGGCTCTCAGCGTTTTAAGCGTTTGTAGCTCATGGCAACAAGAACCGATCTCGATGATTTTCCAGCTCGTGTATAACCGACATAAATCTACAAAACGCGTTGCTTAAATTTTCGTTGGAGGCTCGGATAAGAAGATTGCAAAAGGCAATCTTCGCTATTTTCTCCACCGACCAATTGCAATTTTTTCAAAAACTATTCTTACGTGTCATCCAGTAAATTAATTCGTTTAATTTCTCGGAAAGAAAAAGGAAAAGAGCTTAAGTCGTTTGGTGCAATTTTTAAAAAGTTATTCTGTTTTAGAGAATATCCGAATATTAATGCCGGCCACTGTATATCACTGTACGTAAGGCTGCTACAGTCGTGCATATAAAAATGACACTGGCCGCTTTTATCATTTTCCCAGAGAAGATGAAAACTTAATAAAATTAAAAGATAAATTAAATCAAGAGGAAATTATTGACCGCTTCAGTGCACGGAAGAAAGTTCTAAAAATGGACAAGAGAGTATATATCATCGTCTATGAGGGTATGCTCATTACACTTTACAAAGGAAAATTTTATCCCACCAAGTACTTATTATTGCAATCATAAATAGAGTTGGAGGGAAAATTTATGATCTTCAGAAAATCGTGCCGGAAATTTACCTGCATTTTTTAAAGAATACAACGATTCAATCGGTCTCTGTCATCTCTGAACGAGATGAAAGGACTACTAGATAGAACAGCTCTCAAAGTACATTTTTTCAATTAAAAAATTTCAAAAATTTGTAGAAACTACCGAGTATTTGGAACATAAATAAATCAGCCGATTTAAATAGACGAACGAGAAGGTCGAGGAATCTACTTTCGCTACCTAACCATCTTATCACCAAAGGATTGAAATCTAAGCCACGCCTCCATTAAGTTTCCCAATACGATATACATTTTCACCGTTTTATCTCGGGCCATGGTATTTTGTCAGCCTATAGTTTCCATAGCTATATCGAATTACCGATTGTACGTCCTTTCTTACTATTTCGTTCAAACGATAAACCAGTTGATACAAGAATCCTCGAGACAATTAATCAAGTGCCCTTAACTCCACCAACTCGGTATAAGTACATAATCAAAAACCTCTACGGACAAAATACAGACCAATTAATCAAACGTTTTGTTACCGAACTAAAATTATAAGTATCTCGTTTATAACAAGTATAATTAAAATCTCATTACTAGCAAATTACATTCGAATAACGTTAATGATCACTATCGCGCTCACATGCGTTTTAAGGTGGTTGCGTTAATACGCTAGGAAGATAGAGTGGCAATTTCTATCGTATTATACGATTCAAGCGTCGAATGAATTTATAGCAAGCTATCAACGACGCCTATTTACTTGCCGATATAGATGTAATAATAAATATCGAACCGCGTATAACGTTGCTTGCAAATCGATTAGCAATTTTGACTCGCATAATCTACTCGACTTTTTATCGCTTTTATTCGATCGTGCGTACTTACCATTTCGATGTACAGGTTCAATGCACGCTTCGTTATTTATTCTCTCATAATAACCGGATTTCACGGTCGAAACGAAATAGAATTTTAGGCGAACGTATAGAAAACATCATACACGACGAAACGTTATAGATGTTTGCTTGCGAATTGTACGAAGAAGTATATTTTCCAAATACCGTTTGCTTTCATACTTTGGAAATATTCTAAAAAAAATCTGATCATTTCGACATTCGAACGATTGATATAAATTCCTAAAATTCCTACGGTACGATGGCAGATGGAATGTTTGAAAATGTACTTGGGCAAAATATATCTTCGCTGTAAAAATTACAGACATTTGGCAAATTTTATTTTTCGGATACCTCGATCGAATATCTTTACATTATTTATAAATTAATTCCGTACAGGAATAGAGAACGGTTCGATTCGAGGAGGAGTGTTGTCCCCTTGAATTCTATTTTCTCCAACGATATCTACAATCCTATGCTAGTAATTTTTTTCCTCACTTGTGACGCTTCCTATCTATTTTGTAACTGTAAAAAAGAAAAGAGGGAAAATATTTGAATAACCAGGAGGAGCCATTGAGCCGATTGTTCGATCGTTTGCCATGATGTACCGCGTTATTAGCTAAAAATTTATGATACTGTTTATCGTAATTGGCGAGTGATACGCGCAAGACAATTTGCATCCTCGTAAGAAAAAATCAAACGAAACACACGTATGCAAACATAGTACATATACGTTGTATCAGACGTGTTTGGTCTCAGAGAAAATCTGAATCAAAACGCCAGCAAGTAGAGATAGGTTGCACACATTGGCTGAGAATCGGTTCGCCTGTACATTCCTTTTGGACAGAGGCGGTTGAACGTAAATGCGATTTTATCTACGGTTAGTCGAAATGATACTGAAAGGAATGAACCTATCCTAGAGGCAGAACCCATTCAGTAGGTCGGACGGTCGCGTCGCGTCGGTGTCTTCGGGGCGCAATCGATCGAAACTCGACCTTTTTTCCTCTTAATCCGACTTTTTCTTTACCTGCTCTGTGCTGAACAATCGACTGAGATAGTTTGAGAAATACAGAAAGAGACAGAAGGCTATAGATTCGTATCAGTGGTTCCAACGGTCCAACACTCTTTCTCTCCTTTTCTCTCGTTTTCACTTATTCATCCCCTTCCTCATACACACATTATTTCTTTCTCTTTATCTCTCTGTCTCTCTCTCTCCTCCTATCTTTGCTCGCCTCGAGTATCATCGAGCGATAGTTCCAAAGTACCGTCCTCGTTACTTCGATCTGATGAATCGCTTCTGTCCAATTTTCATTCGATTAGCAAAGTAGATTGGTTCTTCGGTGACGATTAATTCCTTAGATACACCGTCGCGCTATGCAACGGATCTATGAAATTTCAATTGAATTTCGTTTCGTTTTTCGCAGCTTTCGCCCGTTTGCCAAGCTCACTCCTTCGTCCTTCAAGTTCCATTTTAACGTAATTTCACGTATCGCCCTAGGAATAACGAATAAATCGTCAGATAGAATCGAGTATCGTATCTTTCGATCCGTACCGATCCATACTCTTCAGATTTTGTAATACAACGCGCAACAAGCTGCATCCGCAAAATGATGCAGATTATGTTTGATCGGTCGGTTTCCAAGCGTAACGGATTAAACTATCGTATAATTGATCGAAGCAGTGGCCTCGGGCAGTGTGTGTTAAATTGAATATCAACTGCTATCGAAGAAGAGATCTATTACCAGGAAGTGATTCCAGGTATCATCAAACGAGGAAGATTCGCCATGCTCGGGTATACAGTGCTAAAGGAAAGAGATACAAGCGAGCGCACGAATGGATAAAGAAACGTCTCCGGATAGAGAGTGTGCAAGAAACCATTTGTCTATGCAGCGAAGGCGTCGAGTCAAAGAGAGGTATATTTTCTCGTGGAGATTTTCGTTGGTTTGCAGAGGGAAAGAGAGGCGACTGCCGTCGTGTGTTCCCGACATTCTAATGCGACACGTGAATCGATGTTCCATCAGCGCAGAGCGGAAAGAAAGGTACGCAAACGGCCCGCTTCCATACCGTTTCCCAAGGTTTATTCTTCTCCCTTCGAACTGTTCCTTCTCGTGTCTTTACGAGCGGTTCAACTCGTATTGTTTCAAGCACGAAACAAATACGTTTCTCGACATGCAGTCTTTAGACGGGGCCGTTAAAACTTCCGCCGATGCACCCGAGAGTGTTTGCTTGACAAATAATGATACCGCTTGCGCAGCTTTGACGCGTTGAGAAATATATAAACGCGAATTACAATAAAAGTTTAGCGTGACACAACGATCGAGACGATCTTACTCGTTGCACTTGTTTATTACAATCGTTGGACGTATTAAGTTTTCTTTCTTTCTTTCATTTACAAACGTGTCCCTAATGACACTGCAGCTTTATACAAACGCGAAGGCTAATCCGTCGAGTGTTGTGGTCTTTATCTTAACAGAGATCAAAACGAATCACGCATAATTCAATAAAATAACATACAAGAGAAAATGCATCAACTATTTCCATAGAAAACGAAAGAAACTTCTGAGACAATCTAATGAATTTCGAATAATTTCGTACGAACGTTTGGCAAATTTTACAAAATGAGATTTCAATTGTGACAAGCGATCCTCTCGCTAATTAACTCCAAGGCGATGTCGACGATCGCGCCGCTTCAAATTATATCGTATGTATGTCAACTCACCGAGTCAACTGGCGCGTGGATCCCTTTGTATTATCCACTGCTGAGGAAACATTCGTAATTGAATATTTACACTTGCCACCAGACGATTATAATTAAGATTTACTATACGTAGAATGTATATTTGTAGGATACAGGGAAGCGACACGTGAGAACTGACGACACTCCGTAGGTGCTGAAAATAGATACGTGAGAATGAGTTCGCGTCCCTAATCTAAGCTCAAGGATACGCCCACCGCATGACTGTTTCGTTATTTGTTGCCAGAAGGATCAGATAATAAACGGACACGCAACGCCAAGTCTACGATTAAATCGTGAAACAGGTACTAATATCATCGCAACCGGCATTCGCCGGTAATTCAACGATTCCAGCTCGACGTTCCTCCGCTATGCGATATTCGTTGCTGGCAAATGGCCAGCCAATGTCGTCCACCAAGCAAATGGCCTCCACGAAGGTAAGTTCACGTGCCATTCTGGACGGATATCAGGGTGCACGTAGTCATGAACGGAATATATGGCATGCTCTAAGGAATCCGATTGTATCGATACTATCGGTGTCGTTCGTTTCCCCCTCCCCGTCTCGTAGAAATCGTCCTTTATAGGGTTCGTTGGAAAGCAGAACGACTTTCAATCCAGCGCGCTCCATTCTAGCTATACGACATTTTTACAAATCAATTTTTCCCAAACCAAGCGTATTTATTTTTCTTCTCTGCTGTCGCGCTTCAACGTGCTTTATTGATTTTCCAATATAACGTAACCAGACAAAACCACAGTAACAGGTGGTTCAGGTTGGCGGAAGGTGACTATCTGAAGAAAAATAAATCAGAAACGTGAAACTTGGAATGGAATACGATGTATTCTCGCTTTTAAGACATGATATCCATAATTGGAGAGAAATTTCATATTCCAATTAATACCTACTTGTTTATTTTCGTTTACATAAAATTATCTTATCTTAGTTGGAGCTTTCTCGATCGATACTCCATTTTTATATTCTTCCCTTGGCCAACGCGCGGATAAAACGTACGCTAAAATGTCTCGTTACGCTTTATAACGAATATTTTAACGCGAGCTACTATAAAGCTAGCTATTAATTACAGGTTTTTGTTATGTTGCAAAACGTAATAGAGAAGAGGTTGGCTCGTTCGAAACTTATATCGCGTTATAGTTGTAGCGTGTATCGCGTGTACAGTTAAAATATATGTACCCGCGTTTGTGGCCATGGCAGCATGGTATGTGTGTAGATTAGTTCGCTTATAAGCACAAACGGGTTACAGAGTATAAAAGGCGATGTAACGTAGGCTTTCCTTACACTCGACAGATATAAAGAGCGTTCGGAGCGAACGTGCCTCGTAAAATAGTTTAGCTTGCCCGTATGTATTTGCCACGTGTTATGATACGTATATTTTTTCATTTTATTCCTCCTAGTACTTTTCTAAATTAAGTATACCCATGTACGTGCGCGTAAATCTAAATTTCGTAAAGAAAGGCGGCAATATTGCAAAATGATCGTTATGTTGTCTAACAGAGGCGTGGATTTTCTTAGACTATATCAACCGTAATGTATCGTTTCGTAAAGTCAGATTTAGTCAGGGATACTAATCGTTCGAGGGAATGGGATCAGTGCCAAATTAACGGCACGGAATAATTCGAATGGAAGCAGGAGATTAAAACATGCCAAATACAAATCAGCGGTGCTTTAGTGAAATAGAATTGGTCGGATTGCTGGAACGATCGACGAACATTGGTTAGTTAAAACCCTACGACAAACTACGACCGTCCGGTATTTTAAATTCGACTGCGCGCGTTCAATCTCATTTGCAAAAATTTCCATGCTGGTCGAGCAGGGGGAAACAGAATCAATGATTTTAAAACCGCGTTGTCCGAAATGAATTTAACGATTCTCGACAAACTTTGCGCAGAACTAGTAACTACACGAAACGCAGTGAACGATCATGGAAATTCTACATGCCGTGCTATCTCAGCAATTTCACGTTTTATAGACGAACAGTTGGGACAAACTGCATTCCGAAGATTCGGTATACCGTAATGCTTCCGAAAGAGAACGCCAACAGTAACTAACTTATAGAATTTAATAAACCCTATATTAGCTTCGAGATGTGATGCTAAAGGATGCTGATGGAAGCTGAACAATTAGGTCGATAAAACGTATGTACTGCAAGTATGTAGGGCAACTGTACCTAATTATGGAACACTGCGACATCTCGGTAAGTAACTAAGAAAATCAAGCGGCAAGTGTAAAATATTCGTTAAAAGCAAGAGACAAGGATATTCGCATTTGAGCTTCGTCTGGTAATCTGTCGTTGAATAAAACGAAGGCGTGTAAAAATTCTCCTGAGACGAATCGAACAGCGAAATTTGTAATAAACACCGTACTAACATCAGTTTTAGCAATTTGTATAAAATAGAGTATGAACTGTTACGTTTTCATCAATTACCAATATCGTGTAATACGTTGTTGATCGTTTCTTTAATAGTCGGAATAAATATGCTTGGTATTGTTGTAACGTAAAAGGCTTTTATGTCCTACATCGTATTCAACAGATTCACCGTAAGATCGAAACAGGATCGAACGAGTGTCGTATGTGGAAGCTTCGATTAATTAAAAGGTATTTCACGTTCGTTAAATAATTAAATAGTTAAAAGATAGAGTCACAAATTAAGACGTGTAACCCTATTTTATACGATTATTTTCGTTCGAGGAACGATGAAAAATCATAAATTTCGACATCATCTGGTCTCTCAACTGCGTCGCCTCTTTCGCAGAAATAACTTGCTCGGGAAAAATGTGTTATCCGTTGAAAAAATATTCCCTTTTGTCTCTCAATCAACTTCTCGAATGAATGGCAGTCGCTCTTAATGAAATACCGTTTCATCTTGGCGAGAGAACAGCTTAATTACGTTATTTCAGTTTAAAGAGAAGGACACGTAGGCGCGGACCTGTACTTCAGTCATGCGGTAATTTAGCAAATCAGCCACGCGTTAACGAGCAACTCCAATGAAATCAAATTAGAAGCGAAATATCATATTTCATCGCTAATTGACCAACTTTGTGCCTATGTCTGAGCTTCCTTAAAAGTTTTCAACGTAACTCGAGTAGCAGCTATGTAGATATTTCGTTGTAAAACAGCAACGTTCTTAACGACTCGCGCCGCATTCAAATATCGTACCTTTTATTTAGATTTAAGGCAGCGACGTTCCAATAAACCGACATCTTCTTACAATTTTCTCATTTTACGCTTTTGATACTCATATTACCATTATCAAATGTGATTTCACTTTTACGTGAGATGTTCCAACGGCTTCAATCATTTTAAATTAAGCACGTGGCTGTCACCGTTTTAAAGCGACTTCGCGACTAATTATTTTCTCCGTTTCGTTCGACCTTACGATCGAAATCACTGTGCAAAATCAAGTGCAATTTCTAGGCCGCCAGGCTGAAACAAATAAATACGATACGATACGATCGAAATGATCGAAATGAGCTGATCATTTGTCACGAAAATTTCTACTTTTCCGAGCAACGAGGTCGGAGAAGATAATATAGAAGATAATATATATAATATAGAAGATAAATCAATATAGAAGATAACGCAGAACATACAAATAAGATATAATTACTCGTCGTACTGTCGAGAGTAATATAAACGAAACGATGCGATTAGGAAGGCGTTGCGATTATCAGAAACTGTGAAACTTCGCGATATCGATTTACGTGGTATTTTTCCGGAATACGATTCCAAGTAACCTTAACCCAACTTAATATCATTCGGATCTCGTCTCGTCGATTACGACGAAAGTTTTTCGCAGAAGGTGTTTCGAGTTGGATAAGAGTAACGGAAAGAGGCGGAAAGTAATGCATCTTCGGTTGCCGAGACATTAAGCAAATAAAATGTCACGGAGGAACGATACGAGTCACGCCAGTCTTGCATATTTGCCTCGGGAAAAGAAAAGGGATTGCGAGTCAACTTACATGAGCGCGTGAGAACGAAACATAAGCGTATTTACGATTTTTATAACGCCTTCGTACTCGGGTTGAAGAAACGACGCAACGTATCCTGTACACCGTTAACGGATCGCAGATGCAAATTGACGCGATCCTAAAATTCTTGCTAATGATAAATCGCGTGTAAACAAAGTTTATATGCATATAATAAAAAATCACCCGTTGATGAAACGTTACTTCTATTCGCGCGTTACTAATATTCATTCATCCGTGTTTGCATGTGATCGCGATATTATTTCAACGAAAATGTAAAATATGAAAGAACGTATATTTCGTTGGAAAATGTTCGATATACAGAGTAATTGCATTTTACAAGAGACTTAATATTTATTCTCATTTTACACCGAGGAGTTTGCCACTTTCGTTCGTGTATACATAATTAAACCACACTGGCTCGTGACCATGGGTGTTCCATGGACGAAACGATTTAATACAATTGTACTTTTACGAGCAACGAACGTGTTTCCTCATTATCGCTGTCTCTTTGTGGCGTGCAGGTAAATAGCGCCAGACTGTGCGGTGAAATGGTGCATGGTGAAATTTCAATTAACCGATCGATCGTTAAGCAGACGTCTGGTAATTCGAGTACTCGTAGCTGCGTGATCGATCGTATCCATCGTTCCAATTTTTTAATACAATTCCCATCAAACAAAGAGAAAGAAATGGTACGTATTAAGACGGTATCGAATCGATTTATTTCCACGCTGACATTTTCGTTGTCCGATGTAACCGGTGATCGAAAACGTTCAAGCGACGTACTTATGCTATTGACAACTACTAGTCGAATATCGATTCCTTTCGATTCGTTTACAGTTTCAGAGATTTATGCGGCTAATATTATAACGAGATTATTTCGTGGCGATAAACAGTTTTCACGGATTGCATCAAAGTCGCTATACATGGACGATAGAATTTATTATTGAAGCAAAATAGATGATTCAATAAGCATCGTTTTACGCTTGAGTACATCGATGTTAGAGAACAGATGTTAATAACCATAATTAATAACCGTACTAATGGCATTGATGGGACATTTAATGACTTTGATAATGTAACGATGCAACTTGATGCATTATTGATTAATTTAATTGGTAGAAACGCTATCACTGGTCGATGGTAGGGAGAATGAACAATGGAAAATGGGGCAAAGAATTTTGCCGCTTCGTAGACAATGAAATATAATTTCGTGAAATTTGAAACTCGAAAATGTTGACGGCACTTTGAAGAAACGAAATAGACGAATATTTATGATTAAACGCGTAACCAATTTGTAAAAGGCGAAATTTTATTTCGTTATAGAAACTTCGGATCAAAGTAAACAAGTTCGCCTTGATCTCTGAAACTCGAAGGAACTGAAATTTCAATCGAACCGAAACTCCGTTAAAACGTCTCCTTGTCAACTATATCGACCGTATTAAATTCCACGGGATTCTATAAGTTTCTGTGAATTTCCTACGAAGAATTGCTCGGCGTAAAATAGCTTGTAAGATTTAGTCGGTGGTAGATGAGACGCGTTACTTCCATAAATTTTCATTCGCATTTGCCAAATGTATTGGATTATCCGAGTGAAACACGTCGAATGGACGCGCACCGCATAATCCGGATAACCGTGCGATTCTACGGAAACTAGGGAAAGTCGCGTGCCGACCAATCTTGTACGCAATCGAACGCGTTAGGTGATCAACCAGAGATTTCGATGTCCGATCGACATAATCTGCGTTTAGTCAGCTTCTGCTTACGACTGCTAGGTCAACTGATCAATACCTTTAACGTAGATTAACCGTGTTTGCCGAACGTTACGTGCAATAGACGTAGCAATCGAGTGTACTGGTTCTGCTTGCTTTGTTCCTTAACCTCCAAGGATTTCTATTGTTCCGAACCTTTTCAATTTTCCTCAATGTTCTCGGAACAGCTACCGTAGAAAGGTTCGATAGTTTTTCTCGGTTATAGCTATACTCGGTCGTAATTAATTTAAAGCTACCATAAAATCGAACTCGTACAAAATATTGCGGATTAGTCGAAAGTAAAGATTTTGCGAGGTCGGATTGAAACGAAGAAAGTAGGTATCTCGCGTAAAGTTCGTGGATTTCGTCGATCGTGTCGCAAATTGAAACGAATAGCCGAAAAGCACTGAATGTTCGAATCACGCGTCATCGGAAGTAGCAGAATGCCGGCTGTTCATTTGCCAACCTTCGACGTGGCACGCGATTATTAATAGAAATGAAATGCGACGACTTTGACAAACTATCCTCGTATAAAACTGTATTTCGTTTAATAAACGGGAAACGACGTGCACGTCGCCGTTACAAATCGAATTGTAGCCTTTGCGAATTATTTTTATTATTTTGATGCGCACCCGTGCGTTCCACGATGAACTGCGGCAAATGACGTTTGCGCCGTACGAAAACCCATTACAGAAACTCAATCAACTATCTAACGCGATTCGCCTAAAATTTCGCCTGAACAAATTTCGGCAGAACTGCTTGTCGGTGCACAAATTCGCAATAACGGGATATTAACGATTAAAATGCAAATTCTCATGAAAGTACGCAATTCCCGGCGAAATTAGACCGAAACACGTTCATTATGAACGTGACAAAAATCCGTTCTCGCGTTTCCACGTTTAATTCCTTTCTCGTAAAATAGCCTTTGTGTTATTGTTTCGCAACAGGAAAGAAACATTGGGTCAATCGTAGCGACGTTTCGAACACAGAAAAATATACTCTGCCTAGAATAACACGTAGTGAAACGCTATTTAAAATTCACCTATACCATTGGCGATCCGATTCGTTAAGCCGTGCTAGAATATCGAAATCACTATGAATTCATCGACGGAAATTCCTTACGTGTTAACTACAATCTCGTGATAATAGAAGCAGGCTAATTTTGCGAACGCGAACATAACAGTGACCAACATGTAGGCAAATAGTTAGGAGACCAATCAGGAATTGAAATTCCGGACCTACATGTTCCGTGAGGCAAGTAACACTGCTACGTAGCGTACGAGCTAAATTGGTCGATACATTTAGCTACGGATACCAGCTAACTCAGATCTGATTTTGCAATACTTTTATCTCATTTCACTTTGATTTCGTCAAGTTACACTTTTTTTCCTGACAGTTATCGCGATATCTTTTATAATTTCAAAATATTGTTATTTCCATCAAAGAAAAGCTAACCGATTTGTAAGAAATTGGATATACGATTGGTAGTAAGATTTCCGGAAAACTTCGAACCACCACTTTCTTCTTATAAATTATAAGCTTTACAGGTAATTGAAAAGGAAATGAAATTGTACAGCAACGGTTACCATAGCCCTCTTCGTCGACGTCATTTTTTCTGACGTTTAAATTCTATATATGTGAGTTCTTACACTCGCTAGCAGATTCACGCTAATTAGAAATTCTCACAAGTCGTCACCTAATTAATCTCTTCATACAGTCAGCAAATCTCTCTTCCCTTCCTGTGCTCCAGCTATAAATAGGTATATTAGGAAGCTTAACCGATGTGTCTCATTAGCTGGTTCCTAGACAAAACGTAAGTACTTTTCCGTTACTCGTCCTCGTCTTCCTCTTCCTCTCTCTCGCTTTTCTCCTCGTTTTTCTTTCCTTCGTTGTTACTTACTGCTTGGAAGCGATCGATCACAACTTATATATTCGCATCTAACTCTTAAACTAAATTTACTTTTAAATTAATTTGTCAAACGCGCGAATTCGAAGAAGCGAGAGTATCTAGATTTTTCACGTTATTATTACGAGAGCGCATTGGTCCTTCAAAAGTAAAAGAGTAGTAATAAAAAAAAGAGGACTCAATTGGTGGATAGTTTCCGAGATAAAAATTCATAAATACGATTCGTTTGAATGAAAAACGCAAAATTCCGATGGGATTTTTTTAAACGAGTTCGTGAAAATTGACGAGCCCGTACCTTTTAATTTCATATGCTCTACGTCATATTTCATTTCGAAAAAAACCTCCTGAAGTCTACGTCAAAAAGTGATCGATTTATCGAAAAATGACCTGTAACGTATTCCTGTGCGCTTTAATCTTCATAATTTATGCTGTCAACGGTGTATTAAAAACACTCGTTTACAATATAGAAATATACACTCGTTTATATCGTATAGACGTTCAAGAATTTGTTTTCTAGATCGAACTTATAGCTCGACCACTCGATTTCGTAGATAAATATTCGAATAAGCAACGAATCGCTGTATCGTTGCTTAATTGCACGTAACGCGAATATATTTTCAAGGCAGCCTTTCATATCTTGTGGAATTTTTCATCGATCCAAGATGCACAAAAGTGTTTAGCCTGGCATTCAGGCATTCATCTCCTCTGACGTTGCATCCTGTGTCGTACTCGATATATACGTATGTACATTTACCGATAAATGGTCATGTTTGCTAACTTTAACGAATCCAAATGCTATACATAGGTCGGAAAATGTAAATATTTAACTAAACGCACTGTACTACGACGTTTCTATGACGATGCTTCGCAGATAGCTTCTGGCAGCGTGCGTTCCGTTCCATTAAAGCAAACGGATCGATCATCGATGATAGTTGATAACTTATAGACGTTGTTCTTATATAGTTGTAACTGCTTGTAATATCCGCGAAAAGTTATCGAGTCTTAATACGTTCCCAACTGATTCGAGTATCTACATATGTACGCGACTTACTCCTGCAGCTGACTGTACACGTAAAAACAATGAAAAATTTTCGACACTCTTTGTTCATGAGATGTAACGAATTTTCCGTTTTGATTTTGTGTTATCTAATTACCTTTGCGAAAGATGCTCGAATTGACCAGCTTGCGTTTCCAGGCAAATCTGTAGACGTTTTGCTGCGGATTCGATAGCACTCTGAATGGTTTCTGGTGTTTACCAAGTTCGTTGAAAAGCTTGTTCCATTCCGAGCATTGGTATTCTAACATTTCCCATAGATTAGGGTATCCATCAGGTTAGGGATACGTTAAGGTCAGGCTAGGATTAGGTACACGATAAATTCGTTACATCTCACGAACGAAGATAGACGGAGCATACGTTTATCTGAACATTTTCCATTGTTTTTAGGTGTGCATTCGGCTACTTAAAGGAACGCCACGTGTTTTGTTACGCCCTGTATAGCTAGATCTTAAAACACGAGCGTTTGTATACGCGTATAATAGCAAGGAAATAGTACACGTACGATAATACGCTAGAGTAGAGCGTAAAACTGTTGAAACGACGTTTCTCTGCTAAATCGTAAAGTCAGATCTCCGGAGAATTACAGGGTTACGAGAGGAGACGGAGGCGAAGTATGTGCGAATCAAGTAATCCGCACAATTCTACGACCGTGAAAGTTTCGGATCAATACGCGTGGATTAAGTAAGCCCGACAATGAGAGCTCGCGATTCCGGAACCTGTACACTCTATTGACCTAGTAACTTGGTCGTACGACCGGTACGGCAATTGGTCAATATCTTTAGCTTCCGAACTCGTTGCCCCTGAGATTCGATCTCAAACTGAATTTCCGCCGAGAGCTTTTTCATTTCAATCGGCGTGCGATCGGATGATACTGCTTCCGCTTTTACTTTGCTCCTCCGCGACTCCTAAGAAAGAAAGATATCGCCGTTACAGGAACCAAGGACTAGCCTGTCCGGATACACACGCGTTCTATCATAGCAACCTCGATTATGCTTACAGCGAAGCGAAACAAAGATTCTTTTTGATTTCGAGCGTTCGTATAACAAACAACGATAAATCATCTCTTCGTCAGTTTGTTTTTCTCGCTTACAATTGCCCGTTCAGAGAATCGGTTTCCTTCTTACGAATCGAACGCTCATAAATTGTGATACAGCGATTGTCGATCGACAGTAGGTTTTATTTAATTAACCGATGGTTATTTGCAACGCAAATACAACCTGAATACGTTGACCATAATTTCCCGATATTACTCTGATATAAACAAGGGTAACGAGACAGATGGTTTCGCGTTTTTAGCAGACAGCGAGTAGGTACACATCGCGTTATAGCTAAATATTACGTCATTTCCCAGGATGCATCTTCGTTAACATACGTATTTGCTAAACGTACAACAGACGTTCACGGGCATAATTCCGTGTAAAATGTTTTACATGGAATATATTAGGAAATAATGGCAACGGTAAGGGGAGCATAAAACCTTCGTCATTCGGTGTAGACGTAGCATAAATTTAATCTAGAAAGCATTACAGTTTCTATGTTATTCTACTCTTTCCGCGCATTAGTATTCTACGAGATATTCCTTGTAGGAAGATGCCAGGGACATTGTAACGCGATTGCGTTTTGATGTTGCGTAGCTTTGCGTTATAACAGACAGTCGTTAGATTTTTCTTCGAAACAAATTCTCTTTGGAAACAACTGTGTAGATTCCGTGACGGACCATTAAAGATCAAACGATACTTCATAGTACGATATATAATATAGAGAGATATCGTAATTGGACAGCAATAGAAATATAATAAAAGATACTCGAAAATAACTATGGAACTGTAGATCGTTGTTTTCTCATCGTTGTCTTCCCCTTTATCGACATGCTAAACGACAGGATATTTTCTATTTGCGTTCCAAGTACCTATGTACTTTTAGTGTCTGCGAAAAATTGTGTAACTCGTAGATGGTAATGTTCGATAATTTGCGTTGTATTATATCGCAGTTCTGAATCGACAAGTTCCCCTTCAAGGGAAATGAGAAAAATTCGCTGGAGATCGAGGTGGAAGAAGCGTCAATTTCCTCCTGTTTTTGAGGCATTCAGGGCGCGATAAAAGAAGGATAAAATAATATCTGACAGATTAACACGACTTTCGAGAGAAGTCGGTGCGGTAACGAAGGATCCCAAGAAAACTTGGTCCGATTAACTAAGTTTCGCTCTTCATTGACCTTAATTAGATTCTCACTGACACCTACCGGACCTAAATCCGTGCCATTGTCGTTGATCTGCTTTACGCGATCGCTGACTTCTTTCTCCTCCGATCTACTCTCACGGAATAATTTCGCCAGAGTTCGCAACGGATAGCAAAGTTTTCAATGAAAAACAAATCATTTTGGCAAACTCGTATTATCTATGTATCGCTCGTAAACCTGGCAAAAAGGATTATTTTCTACTCTCGGAACAGTTTTAAATGGAAAAGCAGCGCTATCATCTACGAATATCACTCGATTATAATTTACTAATACTAAAACGTTCGAGTATCTGTTTGGTGGAATATGCGGCGAAACTCGAGTTTTCCGTGTCGAATAAATATCACACTATCCTCGATTCCTCTCCCTTTTCGCGAATATCGTCACTTTGATACATCGTTGCTGGTGTTTAATCGCGTTTAGGTGTCACGCGTAAAATGTCATTCGGTTCTATGTTTCGATGAGGGCGTACCCTGAAACGGAAGCTTGCTCGCTAATTGAACAAAGTGAATTTTAAATAGCTGCATTCGCGGAATCGTTCCATGAATATATTATCGTCTAGCTGAGCGTAAAATCCTCGGGAAGAAAAATTTTTTCCTAATTTTGTACGGAAGAACGTCGTTCAGTTACATCACTTTTGCATTCGTAATCTTCAAACGGCCTAGATGTTCCTACGAAAAAGATTATAGAACAAAGAGTTCTCGACGCTATTTCGTTTTACTTCATCGTTGGCCCAGTCGAAATATAGGTCTGGAATACTGCCAGAAGATTTTCCACGAACCTGGGAAAATTTAACGAGCACACTGCTAAAGCTACGTGGATATGTTTTCATAGGATTAACCATTAAACGCTTGCATGTATGGAAAGGCGTCTTATTCCGTGGAATTTTATTAATGTGGCCACATTTCTATCATCGGTAAACGATTTTTTCACCACTAGCAAACGTCGATCGTATTCGCTAAGAAAGTAATTGATATTTTTCAAATAAACAAACGTTAGAGAATACTGATTTCCTCTTGACGATCGATAATACGTTACTTTAATTTGTTGCTTCAAAGTTCCTTTAACTCGTACATTGCATTTTAGTCGTCCGGGTGAATAATGCAAGACGTACGAGTAAATATTATTTTGAAATTATTAATATTATACTAAAGTTACATTAAATTTATATTAAACGAACAAATAAGCTTTGATACGTTCGATTAAATTTCACTCGAATTATTTTAATCGTTAATCGCAGGATATATCTTAGGGCAGTTTTGTTCTCGGTAGAGAAATAAACTTTAGAGAAATATAAAATATCGAGAATAACATGTACAAACGAACATGAGGCGATTCCCTCTGAAAAGATACGAAGAAAATATAGGATCAGATTTTATCATCGAGAAAATCGCGTTTGAAAATTTGTCAAGTATACTTGAACTTGGTCAATTACCGATCAGATATGGATAAGCGTTCGACAGAAAATTCTACGTGAGAAAACGTGGAATAAAGTTCTTCCTATTAGGTTTCACTTTCAAGAAAATAGAGTTTGAACTCGTTTAGCTAAGAATTGATCTAGTACAGGCGTGTGACACATTTTCAAACGTGTTCCTCTCGGAGATAAAGCGTCTTCACTTACTTTCACGCGTGGAACAACGTCCTGTCGATTATCGAGTCGTGCCCAGTCAGGAACTCCGAAATTGGCCACGTTCAAGTATACTCGATCGATGGTCGAACTGGATTTTCTCAAAAAAAAAAAAGATACGTCGTAGGAAAAAAATTGTATTCTATATTTTCTTCGCGTTTTTCCATCAGGAATCACCACGCCGCCCGCTTGCGCGTGTTTTCTGCCGCGACCTGTATATATAGTTAGAACTGATATTCGTACGGTTGAATAACAAATGAAAAAAACGTCGAATTCTGAAATCGAGATAACCATCGATGATAAAGCGAAAAGAAATAAAATCGTTGATCTCACCCTTGCAGGACTTTACTTTCAACTACTGCGATTCCTATACACGCGTGTTAGAGGTAGAAAGAACGTGGTTGATGTCGCGGAGAACACAGAGCGTGAATTATTTAAGTCAGAAAAGATCAAAAGATGGGATGTCTGGGACGATAAACAGAATCGCGCCAGCCATAAAGCAACGTCGAGCGTCCGTTTCATCGGAAACGTCTTCGGAGTAGTTGCCTCGCAAACCTTAGGTGCGAACCGACGAAATTAAATCACCGTTTTATCTTAACATTCGATAAATTACGCAATTAATTAGCCGAGCAATTAAGCCGGAATCAGATGGTGTACGAATTTAGGAGGGTGTAATTCCTAGTGGTGCGTGAGCGGGAACCATAAGGCGATTCGAGGTGGCTGGAAAAAAAAGGCAATTACCTTTCCAGGAACGTGAACGAGCTCTGGCGCTTCGTGCAAGACCGGGTTTATGATCAAGAGGTGCTTTATAGGTCAAAGGGAGAGGGTTGTTCAACCCCTTTACCGAATACGCGGTTCGCTGGGGGCAAGATTCGAGTACATCGACGAAGATTAACGATCAGGACCACTATTACGGCGATTAAGGCGAATGATCCTAACTTTCGACCTCTTGGACTTCTTACCTCTTTATTAAGATTGAAAAGCCATCCGCCGTCGATCGTCGTGTCGATCATGGCGTGATAACTGACAATGATGAATCGGTAGTCAATATACAGAGCGTGAACTGTGCGATAACTCTACGCTCCGTGTCGTTCTGACGACTCTTACGGAAGTAAGAGCACCACAAGGCAAGAAATAAATGTGGTTTTTCATTGGTATGTGAATGAAAGCATCGATAGAGAATGATAGCGGTGTATATCGATTTTACGTGATATTTGAAACAAACGATCTGAACACCGTGGAATAATAGTAATATAGTAATTCGTATAATAATAGTTTCATATCTGCTTTAATTTCTATTCTCCGTGATGTTTGTTCCACTATGAACATTAATTATCAAACTTTCGTACTACTTAACACGTCCTTAATCTCATCCTTAATTACGAGACAGTGATGTAGTAAGAACATGATAATGCGGCTGTGAAGTAATTAGGCCAGACATAATTAAAATAGATGAAATAAATTCTTGACTGGTAAAGTTAGAACAGGCATGGAAATAAAGATGCCCTTTTCTTTTACTATCGTTGAAATGGAACTTGATCTACGACGCTTTTTAATTACTTTCGCAGTTGGATTCGTTTCTACCTAAATTCGAAACCTCGTACGCGATTCAAGGAAATTTCTAGTCTATGGATTTTCTCGAAACGATTGTTATAGTTGCTTCTAAGTATAATTACTTTTCCCTTTCCGATAATTTGACATCTAAATGTACAACGCGCAATGTCAAAATTACGTACTGTATTACGTTCTTTTAATAGCGTACCTAATTTATTACTACTTTATACCGTATGTTTAATATATTTCGCATAATTTATATATCTGAGCAAGAATGCGAATGGTATGAATTGGATAAGCCATAAGCCATCGCGTCTCTTGCATAGCTGAAATTGTTTCCCATCTCAGACGAATATTTTACGCAGAAAGTATTTAACGTTATTGCTACTAATACATCGATAAGAATCGAAACGATATACGTAAACGTCAAAAATATATATCGCCGATTTTTCCTCTAAGTCTACCAATCCAAATTATTATTATTCTCTTTTTACAATAAAAAATAAGCTTTAAAATTATGGCACAACGCGCGCATTACACAGATACATTATTAGATAGCGCAGGATACGTTATTAAGGAATATTACAATAACCTGTCGGAGGAGTTAACGTGTATACTTTCATTTCGTTAGAACAGGTAAGCATTAATGGCGTATCTACAAAATGGTATCGTGAAATCCATCCGAAACGCTGGAAGAAACATTACATAGGATTGGCTATATTTTGTGTCCGATACTCTCGAATATTTCCCGGAGAGAATTAAGCCAAGAATTATCCGGTTACACTCCTTCCTATCGAACGATCGGCAACCATAAAATCGTATTACGTTTAGATTTAGTCACGGTATTATTGGCGGATAATGCAGCAACGCAACGCTACGAAGTAGAAACACATGCCAACCGATCGAATGGGAAACGTAACTGACCGATATCGATAGAAGCCGGCGAATCGGCTGGTTTGGCACGCGTTCTACGATACGCGCGTTCGACAACTTGTTGGTGTCTCGAATCGACACCGATCGCCGGATTAAGGAGTTTTCCGGAATCCGAATCGTTCGAGCCAATTGATCCCGTAAGGTTTAGAACGCGCAGTCGGATGTGTCGACATTTTTTGTTTGGACAGTGCACCATTCAAACCGGAACGTGGAAAAACACTCGGCCATTTTATCAGGAAAATCGGCAGGTCGAACTTTCGATGGCTCGTGTGGAGATACGAATGCAAGTGACGACCTCTTTATCGCGTCACCAAGTCGAGACGATTGGAATTCGAACTGTCTGCATGTTTGAACTCACAGTAGGCGGTGACCGCAATATTTCATCTAATGGAACTGTTCCAGTTTCAGACCCTATAATGGCTACAAAATTTCCGGTTCATCAAACACCACATATATAACCTAATAAGCCTGAATGCTATGTACATATATAAAGAGGCATTTTTAATACTACATAGGTTTCATCTGTAAATAATATATCGATAAATCTAATATAATCTTAACCTTATAGCCTTATTAAAACATTAAGATGAAGCGCTAGTTCAATACATGCTATGGAAATTTCTTACGAACATAGTACTAATTCTTTAGCGAATTATTTTATGCGAGATATATAGCTAATATCCTCGAATATCGCATTATTTTAAATAACGTGAGATGTAGGAGATTAGTTGCTTTTCTATAAAAAGAGAAATTATAGCCAAGATGAGTAATAAGCGTAGATTAAAAACTCTGTAGACTCGTGGCAACTTCGGTTGAGGCTGTATTTGAAGCATGTAATTGATTTTGTAACATGAAATTGAGCGTGCCAACAGTTTGTGTTTACGACCATGTAGGTGGCTGGCTAATACGGAAACTCAAGGTACTTTTATCTAAGATATATTACAAATTGGATCCTGACTGTTTCTTCGTTGGGGACCTCCATAAGTCAACGACGTTATCTTTGGAAAATTTATGTTACGCGACGTTTGATCCAAATATCTGTTAAATCGAACTGCTCCTTGTCCTGTAAAGCGTCCTTTTCCTCTTTCAACTCGTCCGCCCTTTTAATACAAAACGATATTGAGCTTGCAGATTACAGCAAATATAAGGTACATACGTAACGTATATCGAAGTTAATTTGTTCCACGTTCGTTCGGTATTTTTGTTTTTGCCTTACGAAAGAAATAAAGTGAGCAGCTGCGCGTAAAATTTAAAACGTCGTGTCGGATTTAAAAGGAAGAAGGATTCGTTACAACGTAGGTTTATTTCTGATGACGAGAAGTCGGAAATTTCGTGGCCTTCGCAAGCATCCAACAAAAGTGTCTGGAAATGTGGACGTTTCTCGGTGTTGCTATTTTTGGAACAAAGTATACAAACTGTGAATTTAGTTTAATTTAAATTTCCGCGTAAAGATAGAACCTAGGCAACTTTGCATTTCGTGATACTAAGTAATCTAAAACTTTCCTAGAGAAACGTAGACGTATGCAAAGGAAATTTAATCGCGAAGCAAGTTAAGAGTAGCACCTCCGTCATGTGAGTTCTAGAGATTTACAAGTCGAAGATGGGTGGAAGTCGGCAGAATAGCATGCCAGTTTGCAAAGCATACAGCGGAGATTGACTTCTGCAAATATGACCAACCAAGTTGCTCTATTTATAGGAATCATGGGTGCGATTCATACGATGAACGAAGTTCGATACCGTGTTCGAAAGCCGTGCATTTTCTTTTTAGAATACTTTGAAAGCGTACAGCCGCAACTGCAGTCCATATCTGTACGTTTGCATCGAGGCAACAAAGCTTTCGGTATAACACGCAGGCCGAGTAAACAACAGTTACTGACGCGTTGTTGATTCGTTTTCTACATGTGCGGTATTTATGGTACGATGAAAATGAATAGTAATGATCAGCTTATTGTTTTCTTTCAAATAAATTTCACATTTTACAATAAGAGAACAGCGGTGGGGGGGGGGGGGGCAACATTTTCACAACGCGAAATCGCGTTTACGTACGTAACGGAGATTCGGCAGACACTTTTCGATGGTAAAGTAATATTTATCGAAGAAATGGAAAAGGTGGAAACTAACAAAAATCAGCGTGTATTTTCACTATAGACTTTACGTCGAAATGTAAATACATGTACGTACACGACAGTGGTTGAAAGTAGCGTGGTCGAAATATAGTTGTATGTTACATTCGCAATTTTTCGATAGCGAGGTTTTTCACGCACCGCGTACACTGTAATTGGCGAATATGTGTGTTCCGGTGAAATTTTGAAATCTGTTGCTTAATTGATAGGTCGGTGGTACGAAGTTGCGAATGGTGAATGTTGGGAGGGGGGGGGGGGGTATGGGATGGGGGAGGTTTATTCCCGGAGATGGATAATGCAAAACACTGCAGAAGGGCAAAATTGTGCTGCGGATTTTTAAAATTTTACAAAAATGACCACGGCTGTTGACCACCATGTGTCGGCGAATACGTAGTCAAGGTTTTATGACGCAAATCGAGTTTGCGAGGACTCGTTTGCCGCAGGTAAAAAGTTTTGTAGCTGATTCAAGTTTGCGTAACAACGCGATACGATGGGACAGTCAGTGCACACGGCAATTCTAGCGTGAGTTTCAAAGTTTTATTCGGAACGTATCCAAGTATCGCGTACTAGGTAAAATATACGCGTCAAAAAGATCAAAACCATATCCCTGTTGTTTGTTATTCAACGATATGAAATTTCATCCAAAATTTCCTAACTTGTTTTATATCTATGTTGAGTTGCGTGGAAGAATTACGCGAGACAAGGGTAACGTCGATAAATCACAGACAAAATATAACGGGTAATCCGTAAGTATTATACCTACAGCTTCGTTCTGTCGTATATTAATTACAAGCGAAAACATTTCTGCTAAGTTGGATAGAGGAGCGGCACGTTTGTTAGGGTTACGCCCAGTGTATCTTGATGTAGGTTTGTGATAACTACAAATGACCAACAGAAATGCAGAAACTTTGTAATACATGCAGTCCTAATTTCTCGCTGCGAGTTTCTAAACCTAATCCCCTTGTACGTGTACAACTCGTACGCCAGAAACGACGAATTGTGAAATTCTACGTGGAATAAGCAGCTACGTATCTGATTCCGGTATTCGAAACTGCCTATAAACTACGTTGCACCCCCATCGTCTTCGGACTATCGCGGAACAAACTCCATTTTTTATTTAAATCACAGGTTCGTGTTGCTTTTCCAATGACATAGTACGATACACGTGCTGCATCTGGTCCATTTCTCATGCGTCAAAACTATTTATGGTTGACGCGTGCGCCTCTTGTCGACAGTTTTCCAATGGATCCATGATAGATGCACATTTCCGTTTTTTCTCTATCCCGCTGCCGCGGGATCGCCGAGTAAATTGAACAATGATCGATTACACGATGTGAAAAATGAAGGATCGACTGACTAATTGTCGATACGTAGAAACGAGTCGGAGTAGAACTTCGAGTCGATATTCCGTTTTTACGCGACTGAACGAGGCGAAAAAACGCTATCGACAGGTTGTGAAAAAAATTAGAAAATAATTGTTTACTCTGCATGGAATTGCGTTCGCTTTGAAAGACACACCACTAAATCTGACAAAAGGCATGAAAAATTTACGTCGTTACAGGTAAAGCTTGGTTAATAACTTGCTAATAATCGAGCGCGTGATACCTATGAAATGCATGCGTAGACGAATCGAAAAAAACGTAGCTGTGAAATATATTGTTAGTTTTACGAATCGTGGTGTGCTTTCGAACGAACTTTCTTCGCCACGCGTCGATCAGATTTTCGATAAAATTTATAGTCTGACATTACGAACGGAGACTCAAGCTCGCCAAGTCCTTAGCCCTGCGCTTCTCTAGCGTAGAACCGTGTCACTTGAATACATTTCCAGAGAGACGACACGAGTCACCAAGAACAACTTCTTAACATTAGTAGTAGCAAGTTCATTTACATAATTCCACCCACAAGCGTGGAGAATTCGCTCGAATCATTTACTGCCGATCAAACGCTTTTCCATTTGTTCGTACAATGGCTGCTTCTTTTATTCTCGGTTGTATCGTTTCACCGTTATAATTAAACGCTGCAAATATATCTGAAAGACGGACAAGTATTCTTGTACTCTAAACCAGACGCAAATAAAGAACAATGCATCTATTATATACGTCGCAGCGCAAACAAACGGAATTATCAAGATACTAAAATAGTTTTCACGTAAAAATGTTATTATATTATAGCAGTGTTCGTGTCCTACGAATATCCTAGTGTCCTAGCAGCTAACTACGGAAGACGATCGATAATCTGTTCAGTATACTATCGATGATCCGTGCACACCATTTACAAAATTTAATTTTCCTTTTCATTTTCTGTTTAATTATCCGTTGATCGCAGTCCTTCAATAAAATATACACGTGGAAATTACTTAGCGCGGATCGTTCTAATATCCCGAAGATATCGCAGAATAATAAGAAAATATTTCAACGCGAATTATAATAATTTTGTACCTGTTCGGATCTCCTTTACGCGTATTCCACGTGCAATTCAAAACCGTCTTTCGGGAAGCATGTACACAACAACTGAAATTACCTCGTTACGGTAACGTGCAGCTGCGAATGTAATTTGCAAATACTAATTCCGACGGCGTAACTTATCTCCACGTACTTTCGAAGCTGGAAATATCCTCGGTTTTCGACCGCAAGAAATTCTGAAAATTTTCGTTACCAGACCTCCGCGGACAATTAGATTTGCACGATAATTAAAGCACGCCAGCCTTTGGTGGTATTTTCATTTTTACACCCGTTATTTCATTTCCTCCGGCCCAAAAGCTTCTTTTTCTTCGAGCACGCCCCAGCAACATTTCCTTTCCAGCAAAGAGTAATTAGCCGATTATCTGTTCTCGCGTAGCTCTGACTTCAACGATTAAGCTCCGCGAATCAAACGTTCGTTAAACGAACTCGCCTTTCCGCTAATTTTTTCCTCGAATAATCTTTGAAAATATTTCTGTTATTAATCACTTGGAAATACACGTTATTCGATTATAGCAAAAATTGAAAATACCGTTAATTAACTTTTCTGACAATCACGCGACAACCTAACCCAATTTTTTCAGCCTACGTATACGTAATAAAAATCAATATTCAAATAGTCGCGAGTACACGACAAAACGGAGAAACGTTTAAACGAATATTTCACACGACGAAATATCCACCGTACATGAGAAATATCGCTATAGATTTTCCTTTATACATTTACGTTTGTACTTGAAGCGGTTTTGAGAGCCGAAACCGATTGTATTTTTCAATTATTTCTATACCCAACGCGCGATATAAATATAATTCGATGACGAACAGCGTGAACAACTTTGTGAGATGTCGCAGGAATTTTATGAACACTGGGATAAGATAGAGGGGCGCGACTACGGGACGACCGGAATGAATCTGAAGGATGTAAAAGTTAAATAACTTTCTCGCCATTTAAGTTTCTCCCCTTCTTCTTTTCTGTGTATTATGGAACGTTCCTTGCGAGATTTGCGACGACTTCTTTTGACGTTCAACGACGTGTTAAAATGATTGAACTCGTCACCGTGATTCTGACTTTTTCTGCCGACCACTTAAAGCAGCGGGAATTACACGAATAAATCCCACGCACAATACACGGATTCAAGAATAATATTCGAACTGAAATTCGAAACTGAAACTTGTAATCCGAAACCTTGCAGTAATGGAATACTCTGAAAAGGGCCAGTATTTGCCATCAAGAAAACGGTGGATATTGTATTTCGTAAATAGCGATAAAGAATCTGCATGAACTGTATTTCCTTATAAAATAAAAAAAAGATAAAGAATTTCTTCTTCGCCAAAGTTATTAAAGTTCTACATCCTTTAGACCCGCTTGGGTCATCCAACCGTATTTCAATCGTTATAGCTCTTCTTTTAATTTTGGTCGAATAAACTATGCGCGTATCGTTGCTATTCGATGTAGGAATTTTCGACATCGCGACATGTACCGCGCGCGTCTTCTTATTATTGAAATTTTTAAACATGTAAATTTACGTAAAGTATGAAACGAACGAGGTCAAAGAGTCGCCAGTACATATTACCGCGTTCCCTCTGAACCGTTGTAAAATCTATTTACCTGGTGCTGTCCCTTTGGAACTACGCAAGGGATTTTCGACCGGAAAATCTGTTCAGCTTCGTGTCGCTCGAATATGCCACACTGCGAACATCCGCATGTAATTACAATTATCGGTCTATGACCGTAAGTCTTGAAATCGAGAAAGAGGACAGAGAGAGAGAGAGAGAGAGAGAGAGAGAGAGAGGAACCATCAAACGGAGAAGGTTTTCGAATTTATCGACATTTGCTTGATTCGGCTTCTCTTTGTATCATTTTGCATATATTCATTCTCTGTGATCATATTTCTTGCAGAAAATTCGATATTTTCGGGATGAATTGACTCAACTATATAAAAGACGTTTCTCAGAAACAAACCTTACAGAGACTGATAGACGGTGGGATATCCTTCACTGTGACAAATTTTTTGAAGATCGAATTACCACTGACCTGCTTTACATATTTCTCAACCGACGATGCACTAAACCTTCGCTACAAGGCCTATTTATACCGACCGTGTCGTGTCCATTCCATGCCCGGCCGTTTTATCGTTAATAATTAATTTTATATATTTCCGAGGTCGGAATATACCCGAGATAAACGCGTCAGTTACTTTGAAGTCGGACGTTACGCAAGTGCATACGACAAAATGCATATTCATGGGTATCCAGCGGAACATTTTTATTGTTTTAAGGATACTCTCGAAGGAAGAAGAGAAAGAGGAAGTAAAGCGATAAAGAAGACGATTTAGTTCGTTAAACTTTCGTTATGATAAACCTGCAAATAGAAGAATTTCGTATTTACAGCCAATTAATATGGGAAATAATCGTAAATATATTTAGCTGGCGACTTTGTCAATTTGAACGAATTCGTCGGAGATTTGGTACGTCAACCAGGTACGATCCTTCGAGAAATCACGACTAGATTAGAGAGCCTGTTTTGTTTCCTTTGGACTTCCAAAACGACTATTTGCTCGGTTATTCTCTGCTTGGTCGTATCCAGGGACCTTGCGTTTAACACAGCTATTTCTCTTCTAGCTGTTATTCGCATAATAGCTCGAATTTCGTAATTAAATTATCTCGGCTGCGAATGATCTTAATGGAAAGATCGGACAATTTTCTTTGTGTTAGCGTTTTATTTCGTAAAAAGCGAATCGGCTACTCGGAATACATTTTTATGACAAGTCGCGATTCATCGAGTACAAAGCTTTGTACGATGCTGTGGATACGGAAGACGCGGGGAAATAATTTTCTCATTAAAAATTCTCTCAGTAGGCGCTAAGTAAAGTATGGTAAGTAGCGCAAGTCAGAGTGTAGAAAGTTTTCGGTAGCCAACGAACAGCAGTCTATCGCTTACTGAATAGCAAAGATGTTCGCGCGTCTATTTGGTTTTTACGTCTCAAGCGTTCAGAGATCCGAAAGGCCGGGTTCACGTAAGTATACGTAAAACTGTAGCTATATCCGAAAGATAAAGAATTTCTTGTTGAAATTGTCGTAGGACGCAAGTATACTATACTGGGACGCAATTAGAGAAGCAAAATGGAGAAGTTGGAGGATGCTGGGAGGCAGAGGTCGGTACGAGAGAGCTAGAACATAGGGAGCAAGCCAGTCACCGAGAAAAGAGGAGACAGGGGGAAAGAGAATAAGAATGAAAAGCTTGCATGCAGGTACGTGTATTCCCTGTAACGCCTGCTAGGCAGCGTAGAAACGCTTTGACTAACGAACCACGAATGTCGAAGGTGCTCGTAGATAAACGCGTCGCTGCACCTCTCGTTACATCATACATTGCAATACTTGCAAATCCATGACTGCCCGATGAATCTTCTACCTGTTCTTCTTATATTCACAGGAAAAAAAAAGAGAAAAGAACCAGTCTAGAACAACATCGTATGCCTTTGAAAGCTACGCTTTACCGTGCTCTGCCATCGTCACTTTTTACCATTGTTTCTTTCGAAGACAGTAATTTCAGCTACGAAGAAGTAACTTTATCAATTGGAATTTGTTACAGGCAAATTTTTCCCGGCTTTGCATTTCTACGAAATAAGGAATTTTTAGCTCGTATACATAGGCACGTATTTACTATTCGTAAAACGAATATTCCCTGTTGAAATTGGACATCCGAACGTTATCCTCCCCGCGTTCGCTATTTGAATAACTTTAGAACTTGAAAAGGGCGTAATCGCTTGGAATAACATCTAGAAAGTAAGGTAGACGAAGAATAATTTTCCCATTTAATTCCCTAATGTTGTCTTTGCAATTCATTTCGCTGGTATGAAAACTGTTTGTTTTCCAACATCTCTGCCTTTATTAATAGATTCTTTTCCATTCAACTTATTTAACTCCCTTGAATCGCGTATTTACAATTATTTTTCCCTTTCTCGGGATATCAAAGTAATTTCAATGTTTCACGTTTAGCCTTGTCAGCAAGAAATTCTTCACCGTTGATAAAATTTGGAAAGCGACAAAATAACGCGTCCACGAGACAATTTTCTCGATCTATTTGGGTATTTTAACGTATCCAGTATCCGAGTATTCGACTTTCCTAACGGTATATCAGCGTATTACAATCCTTTACGCTTCGGTGCATAAATATACAAATACATATGTAGTATCCATGACCGTGTAATATCTTGGAATGTTCGCGGGTATTTTTATCACAGGGATGCGCAACGAAGCTTCGCATCTTTCTTCTCAAATTTACAAACACAATTTAACGAAAAAATTGTTCGTCGCTGCGATATTAAAATTCCCATTATTTACAAAAAAAAGATGCTTGGCCGGTCGGTAAGGTTCAGCACGAATTTCAGCGAATCGTAGAATCGATCGTGACGGTTGCTGGCGCATTTTCCTGCGCACAGAGTTTCACAATGACTATGGCAATTCAATAAATGGACATACCATGTACCGTATCAAAAGAACTACCGCGAAACTTCCTTGTTGCGTCTTCCAACTTTCTTTCACTGTGAATACTTTGGCAAAAGCACGTTTCCAAAATAAATATAACTTGCAGAATTCTGTGTCGCGACAACGTATTATCGTTATTGATCGTGTTTCAAATTTCTTGAAACAGAGAGCGTCGAAACTCTCGTTCGAAATAAAAGTTGCTGAAATTTCGTAAATTAATGAATTTTTGTTCGCGCAATTCCAATTCAAAGATATCGGAGTGAGCTCTACCGTAGAAATAAAAAGGTTTATTTAAGTGGGAAAACTCTGCGTTTATATTTCTTTGCCGATGTTGTTAAACTTGTTTCATTGGATTGAATTCGCTCGTTCTAATAAAATCTTATCAAATGAAAAACAGACTAAATCGATAAAGCTTTGGTAAACATTTTAAATTAATATCTTCAAGACCAGAAATTACAAATAAAGTAAAAATTCTCAATAAAAACTTGCGCGAATTAAAATATGATATGAATTTAACGAAACGTATCAAAACTTTTTAATTTTAATTTTATTTATAAATTAAATTAAATATACCGTCTTATACGTACGAATATCGTAACGAACAGAGTAGTTTCTCGTATACGGGATCAAAGGAATGGCAGGCAGCAAGCAATGATAAACGAATACAACCATCGAAAATGTAACATCATATCATCAACAGGTACAACCCAATGGAAGATTCTTCAACACCATTTACTTTTGCTTATTCGTTCGGTGCTGTATTTTCAGGTTTGCTCTAAAAATGTTTGTCCTTGACAGTAAACTAAGCGCGTTAAATTCATGGGAAATCTGCATATGAAGTGCGACATTTTCCAGTAAAATACCCGCCGGTGGAATCGCGGTAAACGAAAAGAGTAGAATTTTTCAACACAGATCAAATACCTTTTTTCTTGCATAGTACATACGTACGTGTATCGAAAACGTGGCTGTGTGACCGAGAAATCTGTCATAAGAGTCAAATATTTTTAGACATTTTTTCCACACTCGTATCGTTGGCGATAGCTGTCCCTGGCCGTGGTGTGTTGGAATTTAATTTTCGAAATATTCGTACCGACACGTTACCAATCTTTAAACGTTGTTTCCGTTACGTATTATGAAAATCGCGTTTAAGTTAAAGTAAGTAGAAACACGCGTATCGATCAAAGACTGCCATATTTCCTCGCAAAAAAGCGTTAGACGGATGAGGATACTGGGAAGAACAAGAGATACCCATTTACGTGATATTCGAAGATATGTGGCGGCACTTGACAAGCCAAATACCACCACTCGACGTTAAGTAGTGTCGGACGATGGCAGCGCAGTGGTTAGCGCCTTAGATTACGAGCGTTCGGAAACCGGGATTCGAATCCCGGCGATCACCAGGGTCCGAGTTTTCTTCTATTCGAGTAAATTAGGAGGAAAATCAGCAGTACCCCAGCGGCAACATCTACAGCTGACAACAACAATCATCACGGACTGGTACACCTCAGAATACTACGTTTCAAGCGAAATATGAAACGGGAAAAAACGAGATTATGATTTGTAAAGCAATTGGTAACTTCCATGCGATAATTCTTTTTCATCGCACCGAAGCGAACGTTCGTCTTTGATATAACGTACAACCGATATCAAACCATTGAAAACACAATTATGGCGACGAAACGGAGCGATAAGCGAGCGAGAAATTAAACGAAAAAGGTCGTAGGATGCATTCGCTGCAATCGGAAACGCTCGACGATGATATGCATAGCTCGACGAAGACAGAGATAGGGAATTGAGTGGATAAAAGATCTCTGGAGAAACTCTTACCGATAGACGGTCTCTTGAGAATAATTGATCGTCTTGAACAACGCGACGATTGTCGTCGTGTGCCAGACGAATCAAAGGGATCGGGGAACCGGCGAATAAGATCCATATGTAAATCAATCGGTGAAAAGCAAAAGGCCGAGGCTCTGGCAAAATGAAATCGACTGTTCGATGAAGAACACGGGACGAGCTTGTTAACCAAACGATACCAGACGCGGATTCGCGCGAAACAAAGTCACCATGCAAATTCAGCCGACGCGTCTGTCGGGTGTCTCGAATATAAAGGGCAGACGCGTCAGAGGTGGAAGTAATTTCCATGAAACATTCTCGAATGAATGAGAACCGAGTAGGACTTTGACTATCTAGAACCTCTACCCTACGCTAGACACTCGTATTTTCCCCCTTTATGCTCCTTTCACCTTTGCACTGATTACTTTCTACTAATGACGTCAGCTCGCTCGTTTTTTTTTATTATTATTATTATTTATTCGTATTTGCGAAGGAAAACCAAAAGAGAATTGAAAGTAATCGAGGGAAGGTAATTTTCTAAACCAATGCTCTCTGCCGATATTAAAAACCGTTGCTTTCCGAAACGTTCCTCGTTTCTCGTTAATAACGCGAATATCACAAAGAGACCTATCAATGGGAACGCAATATTCGGCAATTACACAATGTATACGACACGTGTAATATTCTTGCTCGTAATATCTGGTTTCTGGAAATTGATTACCATAGCGTCAAAGAACTTTTAAGTTTCGGTATCGTGCAAATATTTTCATTGAAAATAGTGCTACGAACGACGAATAACGACGAGATATTCGTATTTGAAGAGCGAATTAAACGAAACACGTTCGTTTTCAATCTATTCCTTTGATAGTTTTGCCTCTGCCAATGGAAAGACCTATCTTTTCTAAATTATTGTGTGTATGTTCGTACGTATCTACAAATATACGTATGCAGATCGTATCGATTTAAAGCCCGAAACTAACGCGTAATATCGTTTGGTAAATGTTCGTCAATTTTTCGTTACTTTACGCGAATCATGTTCGAAGATTAGGTGGCCCTAGGGCCCAGAATTCGTAAGTTCGTCAAACCGCAACACCACGAGTTATCTCATAAATCAATCCCTTTACAATAACGATACAACTCTCTTCGTCTCTCTGGGAACTTGTGGTTTACCCATTGTGCCAGTCTCCAATCGTTTATTATTCATATTTCCGTGTTTCCATCTCTATCTATCGTTTCGCAACTTCCGAGAAGAACTTGAACATTACTCGCGATGTTACAGTTGTACGCAAAACGTTCCGCTAATTCCAACGAATTAGCCAGATTTTCTAACAACTTTAACTTGCAATTTACCTCGATTAAGCCATCGACTTTTTCGTCAGATAATTTCGGATTACTGCACAAACCACCTCCTTTGAAACTGCTTGCCGCATCAATTGCATACGTCGATCAATTTCAACGAGGCTTTGTCGTGTTCGAGTATAATCCAACAACTTCTGCATCCTACTGCAACATACGTAACTCGTCCACGTATATCGTTGGTATTCCAGTTTCCGGAAATCAGCCACGTTTTCGGATATTCCTTTTAATATTAAATAACAAGTAGTTACAAACGCGATACGCACAACGAGCCGATCGTGTAGTTGTTCAAACGGCGCAACTTTAACAACGATCTTGCTTCAAGTTAAAGCAACGTTCGTTCGAACAAAGCGCAACTAGCACGCTCGTGAACCCCTGTCATTTTTCAAGGATTTCTTCGAACGCGATACCAAAGTAACGTTCGATAGGGTTTAGCGTCAAGCAAACGAGAATCCATCGAGATCGGTGTCCGTTGATACGAAATTGCAAAATACATTGTCAGAGCGGTGAGTTTTAACGGACATTAGCATACTGGTTGGTTTCGGATGGACTATATTCAGCGTAAAAGTAGCAAGGTATTTGACGATCGGTGATGGAACGGACGCGACGCGATGAATAGCCGAGTATCGGTGTATCGACGGCGGAACCAGATAATCGAATTCGATAACCATAACAACGCAATAAGTTGGTTAATATCGATCCCGGTTAGTTGTGATATGGAATAGAGAAGGAAAGAGACGTGTGCTTAGGTATATTCGGCTAGTAAGGTAGATGAATTTGACGCGTCGGTGAATATCCGCCAGATGTTCGGCATGAAACGTTAACGAATTCGAAGTTCCCGACGGTTTGAAGTCAGCCCGAATGAAATCGCGTCGTGGAATAATCTATCCGCCGCAGCAATTCGAAACTTGGATGTCCTAGGATCTTAAGTTCTCCTTGCACGAACTTCGGATTACACTTCGGCCGGAAGTGTAATCGACTTGAATTTCACAGCGTGCTGCTCGCACCGAGAGTCTGAGCGGATGGGATTGGCTTTCCAGTCGCTTCAAAGACCCGTTTGTTCTTTAAGAAGCATCGCTGTTATACGCTGCCGAAGTTACGAAATTTTCTTCCCACTGCAGCCTGAACACGCCATTAACCTGTTTCGATCGTTGGAAAAAAGCCTGAGCACGGAAATGAAGCTGCCGCGCTCTCCTACTCAACGATAGATTCGACGAATCTTTCACCGATTCTGCGTAAATTTCTTTCTAAAGCCGGGCGTATTTTACTTTTAGAGAATCGCAAACGAACTTTTCAAAGGGGAAATCGAGATCGGACGTTTAGATTACTCGGCATATTCTATTTCGAGATTAAAAAACGCATTCGACTAATTTGCTCGTGAATATGGCAAAAACCAGGTACGTTTACATATACTCGTGATGATATTACTCGTCAAAGGGAAAAGCGATACGATTTTTTTGAAATTCAAGAATAGAAAATTATTCCAAACAACGTTAACCTGCTAATATTTTATGAATTTCACAACTTGAACCGTGGCAACGTTTCGTCGAGACGAATAAATTTCTATAGTAGTGGCCTTTGCGAATAAATAGAGGTTACTAAAGGCACGAAAATGTACATGTATATATGTAGCTGAAATTATTTAGGCGAGCGCGGAAGGTGAAATAGTTTTCAACGTAAAAATTAGGTCAAGAGAAAAAGCAGCGAAATACGTTTTGCAGGTATTTTGTCGAACGATAGAGCGAATATAATGCCGTAAACGGCAACTGTGTACAAGAAATATCGAACGAATTATCATTTCCGCATCTCCTTTTTATTATCCAGGGAAGAAGCTATATTCCTATTACGTCAGGGACCTATACACTCTGAAAACAAAGCTACGCTGCAACTAAGGTAAGACGAAGCATTGTCCTTGTGCTCTCGCACCATCTTATTCGGTGAAGCGTAGGTACTTCACCGAAGAGATCCCGAAAGCAATATCCAGCTTTTCGCATAATACCGTGATTCCATTACTATTAATTAATCTCCCTGGAATAGTACTTTCCATGTAAAATACCGCCCTTAATTCAAACAACTTTTCTATTAGACAATTACGTCAAATGTAGCGTGAAACTATTAACTTTAGTATTATGTACTTATTTTGTCTTTCATTCTCTCAATTTATCTCTCCGTCTCTCTTTCTCCTTCTCTCTGCTTTTCCGCTGTATCTAGCACCGAGTACGACGATACGAAATAACGTGGTCAGCTTCGCTTACACAAAACTCTAGGCTACTGGAGAAAATCATTAAAACACTTTGACTGCCACGTCGAAATCGCACGTTTCGCTCAGGACGCCACAGCGTTTCAACACAGTGCACCGTTAGATGCAAGATTTCTTCTCATTTTTTTTTTTTGATGTTTTAATCAAAATGTTTAATCGTTCAACGAGGCACTTTTTATTTCAAAGTATCTTCTGTTTATCGATTATATTCAAAATGCCCAAACTGTCAATTTTTATTCAATTTTTTACAATCGTAAGAAGTTGAAGCGCTCCGGTCACCAATGACCACCGTGGCAGTCAAAGTGTTAAAAACGGATCACGAAAATGCTTTCTAAGAGCGTCCATATTTGGACTGTTCTGGGTGTTGCGTCGTTGTTCGACCAGTTCACTTCGTATCGCTATTCCCAGATGCCGGCACGGTATCCAACATAAAACGATACTAAAATCTTTTTAATAAGTTCATTTAATATCCTTGTAATAGGTTTGGAAAAGAGCGTACGCCCTTTTTCATCAAACTTTTTCTCAAATAAAATAGATCGTATTCGTGATATCGTTAAATACGGTGCGGCCATCGAAAGGAACCTGAAATCTCTTTAATCCAGCGAATAGATGGATCCGGCAGTCTGAGCCCAGCACAGTGATTTCGCTGTACCTCGCACCGGAACGAAATTCGAGCAGCAAGAGACGAGAAATATCTTTGAAGCGTCTAAAAAGAAAGAAAGCGTCGACTCAAAGATTATCGCGAATAATTATGTAGATTCTGTTATGAGATTATCGACTGGCCCGATAAAATTTAATCTCGCCTCTGATATCGTTTATTTCATCCACTTTTTACGATATCCATTTGAAACGATATTCGGAGATAACACGACGATAGTTGCAAGTTATTCTTTCATACGAACAAACTGCTGCGCGATTTTACGCAATTGCGTGAGAAATTTCATTCGAACGTGTTCGGAGCGGCAACGATATAAGCCAGATTATTGCACAATAAGCAGCTTTCGCTATGATCTTCACGTTGTTCTGTTGTGCCGTTATCATCGTATAAAGTTAATAGTTTCCAAGCACGAGTTGTTGAAGTTACACTCTTATTAATAGCCGTGTCTGCCTCTTAACTCATTTCTCCAAAGAGTAATTTAATCGGTGTCTAGAAGTGCGCGTTATTTAGTAACATCATAGTGAAAGTTTACTCGTTACCAGACTACCAACGCAACGTTTAGCAAATGAATTTTATTTTCTACCGTAGTGATTTCCTTCAGCTGAATTATCGTTATTTACATATCCAAGGCGAAGTTATGCTACGAGTATGCTACGATGCCACGGACATATTCAACGTGAAAAATAAATTCTGCTTCCCTCTTTCGACCTTAAATTCCGCGCAAAACCTTCTTTAAATCAATTCCAAAGTAGTTTAATACGAATCTTTACTGATATTAATTAGAAACTTTAATTAAATCAAGGTATCTTGATAAGTTAAAGGAAGCGATGAATTTTAATTAAACCAGGTTTAAAGGAAACTTATATTTGAGGTACTGTGTAAATTAATATTATTATTATTATTGTTGTTGTTCTTATTATTATTACTATTATTATTATTGTTATTATTATTATTATTATTAATATTATGGAGTAATATTCTCCGCTGTTTCAATATTAAATCCTAATTTATAGCAGATGCATAATTGCCAGAAGCAACTTCAAAATCGATTGGCGATAATTGCGCGGAGAAACCGATTCCAAGACCAAGTCCGTACTCTATTTAGATACGTTTGCAGGATGGTTTCCATTACCGATCCATATGGTAGCCGTGATGTGACAAAAAGAGAGAAAGTATCAAATTTTTGGTCGATATGTAACGGCCAGTTCGGACGCTTACCTTTTAATTACTAAAATATACGCATCGATTCTTTTTATTCATCGATTTTTGTTACATTATCAAATTGTTTTTAACGGAAAGCTTCTACCTTGATGCTGCTTTTGTAACAAATTAATCTGAACGTACATTAATTGGATAAAGGATTAAATCGTTTCGAGATGCTTTTCATAGAATTCTCCTGGACAAAAGGATTAAACGAATGTATATCGCAAGTATCGAAATAACATTTTAAAAATATGTTTCAGCCAACGAGATTTCGATACGGTAACAATGGCAGCCGACAATGTGGCCCTGGTGGCGGTAGATCATTGTATCATTAGCAAATAATTGATTTGTATATTTCGTTATTAATTACCGAATATAATTCAATTTGATTTACGCGGAACACGGATTTCGGAGAAACAACGATCGCAAACATTCCAATGAAACGCGTTCCTTTCCTTGGAAATATTCGTACAGCGCGATATGTAATTCGTCGTAATGAAACGCGCAAATATTAAAAAATTATCTCGTTCTCGGGCCAATTTAGTTTGCCAAATACGCGGAATACCATTCTCTGAAATTTTCGAATACACCAAAGAGCACGTGCGTTTTTTGAAAAGCAGTTTTTTTCTCGACTAAAAGATAACGAAGGAATCAGATGGTATTAGCTGCGGAAATTAGGTTGCGCCGTAGAAATCTTCCCAGCAAATTTAAAAAAGCTTCGTTCGTTTAATGAGGAAGAAGAATATTCTCCTACTGTATTATCTTATCCGACGTAAACCGGAATCTCGGTTATCATCGGTACTCAACGAGGAAACGTAATCGATCGTAACTGTCCACCTTGCATAAAGGATTTATTCTACACGCAACGTGCCACGATCCTAACAGCCCGATTAATACGAACGAAAAGATGAACTTTGATTAGCAATTACGCCAGGCATGTGCTTCTGTCGTAGGTGAAATTTAATTATGAGATTCAGATCGACGTACGAATAATAAATTTGACGGATTAAAAATGTATAGGTTTGAACGGAAGATTAACTGCCGGCTGACAACGTTCCTTTCGTTGCAGCTGTGCAATTGGTAGCGAATGGTTGACCGTAACCATCGAGGTATCGTTCGGCACTTGAACGTGATTCAGTAGAGTCTAGAAAATTCAGAACTGTTGAATATCGGCAAAGTTCAACGTACGATCGTCCAATAACTCAACAATTTTTGGTTACGGCGTCGTTACTTGGGTTTGCAATTCATTTTCCACCGATTGTGTCCGCAATTTCTGCGGCTCCGCGCGCCAACTGACTTATGCGACAAATTGCTTTCGGATGAAAAGTGCGGTGTCAGCGAGAATTCCGTTACGAGTTGTATCTGAAACGCGCGTTGTTACCATTGCGCAGGGACACGTTTGCGGCGAGAACCGTACCAGAAAAAGGTAATGTCTTTTAATGGACAAACGATCTCTCGAAACGATACGGCACCGAACTGCCAGCCATTCACCGAGTCAGCGTCATCCGACCATTCCGACTCACGCTCTCGTCGTCGATTTAAAATCACCAGCAACACGTTCCCAGTCACGGACGTTTCAAACGGTCTACATGACGTAAAGACTAATTTTAATGAAATAAACGACACCGTGTCGTGGTTCTGCGTGCGACCTTTATATCGTGACGTTAACGTTTATTCGTTACGAGGCAACCAAGTACCAAAGTCGCGGTACCAAAGCGTTTTTGCGAAAGATCTTTTCGATATTTCTTAGCGGAATTGACAGTTTTTACGAGATATATTCGTATCACGTGGTCTTAGACGGTTTTAAACGAGACCCTGAAGCGAGGTTCGGATAAATTTCAATGTAAAGGCTTCGCACCTTCGAAAAGCCTTTATCAATCCCGTTATCGTAGAAAGAGAAAGATAGAGAGCGAGAGAGCTCGTTTTTCTGTTAAAGGACATTTCGGTCTGACCAAAGTAATCGGACTGACCTCTCTTTTTGCCAGGACACTGTTACCATCTATAGACCCGGCATAGCCTTGCGGACGCGCTAGGGTTTCGCGACTTCAGCAACTTTTATTGGAAAACTATTAACCCTGCACGCTCAAAGAAAGTTTACGTTACGGGTATCGATTCTGTTCGAATATTGCAAACGTGAGTTGTTTGGAGCAAAGCTGTGGCTCTTATTAAACGAACTCTGCTGTCACTCCGATCAGTTAACGAAAGCTTTGTTCCTAGCAGGATTTTCCTGCTCTCCTGTTTAAAAGTTCCCCGTTGCCAACTTTGTTCACAGTGTGTTTACCGTATGTACATAGTTATAACAATTTTATCCTAACAATTTGCCCGCAACGCCGCGTCGTATAAAGCTTTACAGATTCGCTCTCTTGTTTTCGACAAGTTATAATAACGCGTAAAACGATATTTAGTCGAAGCAAGCAAGTATCGCTGGCGATAGATACAAAATCAAGCGCAACGATGCGAAGCATCGCAAGCGGAGAATAGTAGCGCTTGATTTATCGTGATTTACGTAGAAGCGAATGGAGTTATTTTTCGCACAGGTCATAAGCGGTATCTGATGCTGTTCACCCGCGATAGCCAAAAGGATACAAATTACTCCTCATTTTTTCATATAACGCGTTTACCTAAGCATTTTTATTACACCAGTTGGTTATCTGTTTTATCAACGATCATAGACGATGATACGTTCTACGTTAGAACGAGTTCCGATCTGGCGTTATATCGGTAGATCGCTTACGATAATTGCAATTGATACACCGCTTCCCAGAAAAGAAGTAATCGTAAATTATTACCAAGGTACAATTTGTCTTTCAGCTGGCGCCGATATACTAGTTCGTTAATATATTATTGATAATTGTACGAATAAGGTAACGAAGCGAGCGATAAATCATTTCTTTTTATTAAATGCTAACTAAAATTAATAATCCCAACTGATTAACACATTGACATAGTAGAAGAAATATTTGCATTTATTCGTAATGGCCAATCATTGCGCGAGACATTAATTTTAATTAAAGTTACACTCTGCAAACTCTGCGTTAATTCGGTACAGCATTTAACATTAATGGGAAAAAATGACGTTTCGTTATTTTACGGGATATTTTCATGTACTTCCACTTGCGATTTTTACATCTGTTAACCGTGTTTTACTAGGTTCCTTCGATCATTGATCCATAAACCTGACTTTTCTTGCAAAGCTACGTTTCGATGCTATTCGATAAATTCATCGGCTCAGCGAAAGATATCGATATTCGTGACACGATATTCGCACAAACGAGACAAAATATTTCGCAAATGTGGCCATTCGTTGTGAAGAAAAACGAGTCGTTGAAATCGTTAAAGCACAGGCTTCTTACGAGATTTACGAGCTCGTGTCACGTTCGTTTCAATAACGTATCGATGATAAACCGTGTGACGTAGAATCAAATAAAAGATTCGAGAGAAGAAATTACAAGGACTCGGTACCTTGTCAAGGTTTGCATAGCATCGTGTTCTCTGGAAATTAGTTGGGAACAGATCGACGTATCGGAGTCCGCGAACGGCGGACGTTCCCCACGGGTACAGCAGTTCCTGTTCATCAAAGTACTGATCCGACTTGCTGGATGCTGTACTCAGCAGCCCGCGTCTTTAAGGTTATTCCGTTGAACGTTATCGAGAAACTATTAATCTCCAGAGAATGATGGAGGACGTTCTGGAACGGCGTCGCATGTTCAAAACGACAAATCGTCAGGGAACAAAGAAGATCCCTAAACGAAATGGAACGTGTACCGATAAAATTGTGGCAACGTTTTATTCAACATGTACGAAAAACCTGAACGAATGCTTCAAGGCGGATACCGTGATAAATATATAATACCTTCATCCGCTTGAAACATTGCCTTCAATGATCCATGATCCTTTCCACGATGGATTACGCGATCCCAGGCATGCATAATTTCTTTATTTCTTTCAAAAATTTCTGCTTCAAGAGGTCTGAATGGAAATTCATTCTGTTGTATCCATTTTCGGGGATGAAAGGAAGCGTTGTTCGTTTGATTAAAAAAGTCGAATAATTTCAAAATTACCGTCGAAACTGAATCGTTCCAAGGTAGTTGTCGAATTATCATTGGCTAAAGCTGGCGGGCGTAATAAAGAGGAGCCGTTTGAAGGAGAAACGAAGGTACGTAAAAGCGAGAAGAAGGACGGTATTCGAGTCTTAACAAGCACTTTCGTTCTCATTACTAACGCGTCACGAACGTTAAACACAGCACTGAAAATTTTCTTCCTCCGGTCCCTGCAACAGTCCATTCGATTCTACAACAATCGCTATCCCGTTAACGCTAATTCACTTCTACAACGAGTCACGGCTCGCTGCGCGGACACAATTACGTCCAGGTACGTATATATATATAAGTAGCTTGATTTACTTAAAAGACCTTGCGTGCTATCGAGGCTGCTGTCACTAGGAATAGCGAAACACGTGTCGCTATCAGTGTTAATGAATCTCATTATCGATCGATCGTTTCACGCTTGTCAGAAATGAGCAATTTTAATCGTTTCCTAATAAAGTGGATCGCCTATAGCTGCGTTCTATCGGAAATTCACAGGGAATCGGTGTCGAAGATTTATAAATAAAGCTTTCGGTGTATTTAGAACGACGTTTCGAAAATGAAAACTTCGTAAAGTACTCGCACACGGAACAAGTTGCAAATTTAAATTATTGGAAATTGAAGCACGAGTTAATGAAATTTTATTTAATATCTCTTTATGTTCCTTGTCGTTATAAAAAATAAATTGCCTCTCCAACGTGATCGTAGCGCTTCTCGCGCAATACGATCAATCGAATATCAATTTAAGAAAATTAAACCAATATCGGCAAATTAAATTTAAAGAGAAATAACACATCGTTAAGAATACACGTACGTAACTGGTACTACTATCGAACAGATCGAACGATCGTAATTACTCACCGTCATTTTCAAAATTACCGACACCAAATTCACGAGATACAAATGTGTCTTTCATTATTTTCTTACGCTTGGTCGTAAAAACGGTAAATCGCGTTATATCGTACGTATGCGTCAAATACAACTGCCTATCACTTTTGTCAGCAGTGCGTCATTAGCGTAACAATATTAACAGTCGAGAGGACTATGAATAGCTTGCGTGATAATATGTATCAATTTTAACGCTTCCATTATATTTAGCGAAGGAAATCTCACAGAGCGAGCAGAGTAAATGTAAAAAATGAAGAGGGGACGATCGCGTATTAAAACTTGGCTATTGGAAATCGATTCGTTCGCGCACCAACTTACATTATACCTAATCGTGCGGGTCCTTGAACGATGGAAAAGAAATATTCTCTTGCTTTCAATCGAGCTGGCTAGACGATTGAAAATTTGCATGGCCATGCTTCTTTGATCATGCGCTACCTTCGAAACCACGATTGCATGATTTTATATCGCCCTTTTCAAGGTTTTAAATAAGAAGCCTTCTAAAATTCCACCGATATCTATACGATCGAGGTATTTCAGGCGAAACGAACTTTTCTTCTAGCTAAGCAAATTTCGCGAGTGAATTAACGGTAAAAACTGGATAAAATTTGCTCTGTGAAGAGAACCTCGTTAAATATCCTTACACGCATAATGAAACGGAATTATTACGCTTCTGGAATCGTTAATTATTGCTTTGTCCATATTTCGTACGTTCCCTCTATCGACTTTTTTACGTTTACGTGCGTTAAGCTGTGAATTAGCGAATTAACAAACTGCGAATATACATAGGAACCGTATTTTTCCAATAACGTTGCTAAAAACGTCTAATCTTTCGTCGAGTTTGATCGAAACGTATTATTAACTTAGAAGAATAGAAAATTCGCTGTCAAGTAAAGATATTTTCGTACTTAAGTGACATCGATGCTGGGGCAAGAGATCGATCGTGTACGAAAAATCGCTCGTACCATCTAAAATAGCAGCATTGCATTTCTAACCGTTCAACGCTCCTATACTTATACGTGATCGTTGATTTGATGAGCTGTGCTAAAATTAATGTTACGGAAGCGTAGATACGTAGATCATAGTGGCGGCGATTCGATTCTGTGCTGACTGCTTCGATAATGCGCAATCTGATTACACCAACTATACTCGTTACAAGTGACTTTCATTAATGAATTTACATGGAAACCGCGTAATCATTCGAAGATTACACGTCTAACCGAATTACTCGAATATTGCCTAATTAATATACAAAATCGCTGATAACGATGACACGATTAATCGTTTTAGTCAGACAATGAGATAATACGATTTATCTGATTAATTTTGGACATTGTGGCATCGCGTGCCATACTGGCCATCATAAAAGATGTACATATCGTGATCCTGTGTAAAAAGTTTTCTCCGCTGTGACTTCGCTTCGACTGCTTATAAATTATTTGATATTCGTGTCGAGCTGAAGCCACGTAAAGTACACGCGTATACACGTTAACGATAATGGACAAAGTTAATCCGCAAGTTCTTTAGGTAATACAAACATTATCAGATTCTCTAATAGTGGTTGACCGATATTTCGATTAAAATCGACACAGAAAGGCAAACTGTTCGTTAGAAAATATAATCGAAATGTTATTAATTCTATCGTGCTTTACTTATCGTAGTATCCGATCGTTGCCTGTACGCTTTTCGTAATTTAATTAATTTAATTACTTTTGCCGATGGACTGATAACTAAACCGTTAGCGCAACAACATGGTCACATTGTTACCATTCCTGTTGGCAATGTAACCTTATTCGTTGTAAGATATAACTGGGTAAATTTGGCGCGTGAATATAGTAGTTGTCCCTATAGCAGGACGTAGATGTCGTTGATAAGTTAATAGGATGACGTGATCGAGCGTACGGTGTAAACTAACGAGTAGAAGGAATACGCGTGTTTGTGCCGGCTGTGTGACATACTTTGCAACTACGACTGTTCTAGTATGAATAACGGATGACGATTCATGGAAATCCGGCGCCACTCTGGTTAGCCAATCGCTCGGGGTAAGAATCAAAGGTACGGAAAAGACTTTCCGAGTGTACGATAGAAGATAATTAATAAACGAGGATAGGAAAGGGGAAACGAAGCAGGTTCGTGGCAATTTCGCACGTACCGCGATATTTAGGGCGAAAGCCCGAGATAAAGGAATTCTAGCCTGATAAAAGCAATTATGGGAACTTTGCTCGAATGGCCGCAGTATTTTCCGACATAGACCATTCCCGAAAATGTGTTAAGTCTGTTTATCGTTGTTTCGGAATTAAGCGCCACGTGTTACGTGACGACGAATTAACGTTTCCAAAAGATTAAACTTAATCTGACGTTACTAACATAATAATCTACGTTCGTGGATCGTTAAAAGCAACTGTTACCAGTGATCCAACTAGTTCTGAAGTAATAAAGCGACCAGTTAATCGGTATCGCGTAAATTCCATTATTCCCAACGTCATACGACAATTTAATCTTGCGTGAATGCTGCGTGACTGACGAATTATTAAGAAAAATATAATACGATTATTTGGCACGATCGTTCGATCGACTTTCCAAAGCTGCCTAATCCCAACCTAACCCGAACCTAATGCCAAAGCTGCCGATGGACAGAAGCGGAAGCTTCGACTCTTTAATCCTTCTTCGAGTTATTAAACATTTCAAAATGCAATTTCATTCCGCGAAAGAACGTTCGCTCTTCTCGCACGCTCTAGCGAAAACAAAAAATGAAAGTGTAAACGAGCATTCGTTCGGCGTTCGGCAGTTTGACAGATTGACAGGTACTTTTTGGTACGGCGCAACGCGCCACATCCGCTCGTCCGCCGCATAGTGTCACTTTTAGCGAAGTTAGCGTTTCCCTTGTACATTGTACAGACTGTAATTACGAAACTATTTGCTCGCTGTTTCCGCGACAAAAGCAATCGGGTCGTTTTGCAGTTGCAAGTCGACTCGTCTTGCGTTTTTATTTTATAATTTTACCAGAGTGCCAGAGAAGCGAACGTTCCTCAGGTTGATCCAAAATTTAAAGCCTAATACGCACCACAGGATAATACTCGTTCGATGATTGCCTTTCCATCGTAGCAAGCATGATAATTTCGCTTTCAGATTTCACATACGTAGACGCAGATAGGTTTCGAAGCGAGCTTTAATGTAGCTTCGATTTGTAGGCTGGTTCGGATTTGAACGTGCGATAAATCGTACGCGATATTTTGCTGGTTTGTTACCGGAACAACTGTATCGCTGTGTAAATCGAATAAATCTTGATTTACTGGCTTTATATCATTCAATGGTACGGCTGCACTCTTGTTACTAGTTTTGTCTCTTCTGACATACTTCCAACACAACTGGAGCGGCGTAATGTACCGTGTGGTATACGAAGCAAGAAAACGAGGTGAAATTTGTATTCCTGAAACGAGAGCGGCCACTGTTGCAACTGACTTTTTGATTCATGGAAAGACACGTGCTGAAGACAGTGACGTGGATTTGCTTCGCAACATCCACCTGACTACCGCACCTCAAATCGTTATCGATGCTTCGTGTACGTCTACGATGCGATAGAATCATCGGCAAACAAACGTATATCCGTTATGCGCCTATTTGTTTATCATATACGTGATTTTTAATTAAACGTATTTAATAGATAGAACTGGGAACGAAGGTAACTGACGGGTGTCGATGCTCGGAGATTCGGGACCAAGCAACGAACAATCTTGGCGACGATTAGCAAAAGGGACAAAAGGCTCGTGCCGACGATCTTTTAATCGAATGAAAATTCAATCGAAAAACCAGTTTGATGTCCGTTCGACGGCGCACACGATATCGGCTAATTGCTAATAAGTGCAAAGCAAATATTGCTTCAATCACGGTTCCTCGATAACGTCGTTAAAGCCGACGACTGCTGATTGCGAGAGAGCAGGCCGCGAACGCCGCGTATGACGAACGAATTAAATTGCCAAAAATAACACGATAAAAAGATTACCAGCTCTACTCGGACGGCTAGCACTACTCCACTCTTCCGTCGTGAACAATGGTTTTCTAGCTGTAGAAATACCGCGAACCGATGGCCGATAATCATTCGATCGTTTCCCTAATAACACCGCCGCGCCTGTTACTTCTCTTGAATTTTTTCGGCAAAGCCCCGTTATTCGTTTCCGATCCTCCACGTTTTTCACAGACCGATCAAACTGATTCACGGGTACGCGTTAGAACGCAACAGATGCTGCGATCTGAGCGCGTTAGATTCGATTCGCTTTTAGAAGAAACGCGCGAAGAAAGTTGTTACTTGTACATTTTCCAGGACATAAAGAGATAACGCTGGAGCCTGGAAACGAAAACCAATCTAAATTCTATAAGGTTACGTTGGAACGAAATTACAAACCATAACTTCCTTACAATTAGTACCTAATAATATTTGTTCGTACGCGTGGCCTGCTGTACATGCACCTACGGCAGAACATTATCTATGTACAACTATGTGGTGTGAATCGATAATTTAGAGCGTTAACCTTTCGTAGTTCAGCGAAGCAAGCGCAAACTGTTTCGATGTACGAATATGAAATTGTAAACGCGGAAACATGCTAAGTCGAATCAGAACTTACAAGTTACGACTTGCACCGAGCGATCTACGCGGATAGGAATTTGTATCTATCGCATGACTGGAAAAATTCTCGTTGCTACCAACAGGAGAGTCGCTTCGCTTAACGAGACTAAATTTCTTTCGACGAATTCGTATATAACCGAAGAGGCTGGCTCGACCGGCAAGAACGAAGTACTTTTCAAAGAACCCTTATTTACAGCGCACTGCGAAAGTCGATCGGTCTTGAAGAAAGCCGAGGAAATGGCCTCGTCCTTTGTTTTATGTATCGTAAATTAACGCAGAACTTTTCTACGCGTGACGATCGTTGCCGTAACTTGCACATTCTTAGATTACAAAATACATACGGTCGTGAATATTTCGCATCGGTTTCAGATAAAACGACGCTTAAACTTGAAGGCAACTGACGAGCAATCATCATCCAGCAGGAAAACTGAAATCTGATAAATATCAGACATGGAATATCGGACGGTTAAACAAATGAAATAAATTGTTACGTAACACGACGAATCGTATAGTGGCAAGTTACGAACGCAATGTAAAATTGTATTATTACGTAACACGGCCACAAGCTATATTTATTACGCATAACTTACCGTTTGCTACGGCCGTAACATTTCCACGACACGAGCTCGGAGATCATAAAAGTCGACGTGGAACAGGGACTGAATTCAAAGTTCATATTACACGGTACAAGACGCACGAACAACCATCGACGAAAAGGTACAGGAGAATTTGGGGAAACTGTTGGCTGGAGAGCAATAACGTAAACCCTGGCTTCTCCATTAAAATCCAAATTACTTGCGTTGCATCTGCGAAAAAAAAAAAAAAAAAAAAGAAAAGGGACAGTTCTAAACAATCGCTCCATGACTCTGCCTTTCTCTCTTCCTACTAGCACGGCGACGATCTCGTTTTTCCATTCTTTTGCAGCAATCTCCGCGTTCTTTTTCCGTTTTCTGTTCAGCTGGAACCGTGGGATATGGACGCGGTGAGCGTTTCGGAGCCTGTACAAACAGGTCCGCACAATACCGTCGAAAAGAAATAGATTTTCCACCTAACGAGACGGAAACCAACAAATAGCGATGTGAGGTCGTGCGTGCCGGTGGCCCATTGCCAACAACACATGATAAAACACAACCTCGCCACGGCGCTAGGCTTTTTGCCGGGGTGCCACCCAACGGACCACGCTTTTCTCTTCTCTTCTCTTCGTCGGCTCCTCGTCATTTCCACTGCACGTTCGACCGTGAGAAAGTAATCGTCGATTTGACGTGGGAAACAAAGAGATTCGATTTCAAACAACCAGCAGTAATCTCGACGATCCCGAATCCAGCCACGAGATACAGCTTTTTCCTTTTCGCGAGAGCATTCGGATCTTACCGATTTCTTAAAGGCGTCTATCATTAGAAATATTTCTATTCTTTGAGATATCTATCGCTTTCAGCTTTCCTCGTTAATCCCATTAATTTGTCCGTTCAGTCGAATCACCTCGTATAAACGAAGAAACTATCGACCCAATTCGTTTGAAAACGCAACTGTGAACAAACGTGGAGATTTACAGACAAAGACATTCGAATGGAATGAAAGTAAGAAAGAATTTATCTTTCTTCGGGTAGTCTCGAAGGAGAAGACGATATCATAAGGACAACGAGAATAGCTCTGCGTCGGTTGTTTTAATAATAAAACGAAGATACCGATTTATTCTCTTTGAGATTATGTTTCTCCACCAAGAAGAAATAAATCTGGTATCCTTAAAAATGGCGCGCCGAATATGAAATCTTAAACGTTAAGAAGAACCATCAAAGTTGCTCTCCCTGTTGCCATTTTAACAGCGTTTCGACTTTCTCTGTTCCGTTTTACTCGATCGCTGCGGATATTAATCCCATTCGCATTAATAACAAATTACACGAATTAAACGGCGATAAACGATCTACTCTCAAGTCCAAGTTACCTGTTTCTCCGGCAATTATTAGCATTTCGAGCCCTCGGGAACGTTTGGAAAAGTCGTAGCATTTCTGGCAGAAATTTGCCCAACTACTTCCATAAATATCTGCTCGGAACGTGCTAGGCGTCGAATCGACTTAACCACGAGCTCCAAAATAATATGAAAACTTATTTCAACGGCGTACAATTGAATGAAATTCCTAGGAGCAGCTGTTAGCATCTGCATTGTCTGCACCTGAATCGGCCATTCTATTATCTCTGCAACTTTCCCGGGTGCGACGATAGAGCGCAAAACTTGCGTGTAACGTGGCGTTGCGTAAATGTCAACAAGTTGTTGGAAAAAATTCCAGCTACGGCTGATCCGACCGAGATACAGAGCGAGTCATCGAGAACTCGCAGCTACAGGCTTCGCCATAGAAATTTTCCTCCCTTTCTCTTTACCACAAAAACTGAACGTACGTTTCAAACGAATTTACCATTTGCAACGATGTTCCATAAAACGAGCTTTCGTCGCGAAACTTTGGATTTTACTGAAAAATGTTAAAGTATTATCGATTACGGAAGGTATAATAAGCGGCACAACGTTCCGCTGTAATAAAACAGAGTTTCACACGGACATCCCGCCACACGGCACATAGCTTTCGACGGTAATTCCCGAAGATAAGAGAAAACTAATTCGACCGACTTTTATTTTTATAAAGCCATTGGTAGGTTGGCTGGCGAACAGTCCATGGAACGAAAACGCTCGGGTATATTCCTTTTTCCGGTAAATGTGCGTCGTTATTTACGCTCGATCCGGTATAATCCTTTCCTTTCAAGGTACGTGGGTCACAACGAGGCACGCCCACGCCGCATAAAAATCGATTTACCAGGCGTTGATCTGCTCGAATAATCGAGCAAGAAATCGACGTGGTATAATGGAAATATTTATGTGGCGTCGGCGGTACGGTGGTTCGAGAGCATTACCGCAACTGCGGCAGCAATTTTCCTGACACGGTGCGAACCGAACCGGCGTATCGAATTGCGGGGAAATAAGAAAGATAGCGGCGAAAAAGAAAAGTTGGCAAACCAAGAAACTTTATACGCATTTACGATAGAACGCAAGCATTTGGTCGCACCTGCGAACGCGCGTTCGCTATCTCTGTATTTCTAGCGAAAACGTTGCTGCATTACAGATATAGGAAACAGGTCACCGGATTCGAGGGACGTTAGCCCTCGAATATTCGCGCACGGAATTCTCCCGGTTATTATGTAACGTTACATTTAATTACACCGATTCTTGCGTTTGAACATTGCAACGCGTCGCGATACCCTGCCATGCATCAAAAACAGCCTATTTTGTTATTATTCCATTTCCTTTTCACAACCAGTTCGCGGAATAATCAACAGAGAGGAATTGTTTGGCAAATTTTTTATTGCGAGCGGATGGGAAGTTGTGTCAAGTTTAAACAAAATATTTCGCGAATTCCAAAGAGTAAATCGTTATTTTTTTACTCTCGCGTACTCGCGTTTAAACGTTTATCGCGAAATTCCGTCTGCAGATACTTATCGCAAAAACTCGCTCTCGCCGAGCTTCTGGATTTGTAGCTCGCGTTGCGAAAAATGTCGTAAATAAAAAACAAATGTTAGAGTTACAGCAATCTATAAGATATTTAATTTCTCGTAATATATACTAGTTAGAGTTTCCTCGGGAGAGAAACTCGATACGAGGAAACAAAATGAAGAGACACCTAAGCTTTTCTATCAACGACGACTAGAGTTTCGGAGACGAAACTACTACCGAGGTTTTAGTTCTCCAGCATACTATCTTGGATGTCGTTCGGGATACGACGAAGCATTTCTAGCAGTGCTACTTAAAATATAAGATACGTACAATTGTAAGAACTAACGATAAAGCCTTGGACAAATTTCCAGCGCAAACAGAGATCTATCCTTAGAGGCGCGCTCGCCATTTGAAAAGTTTCAACGTTTATCCAAAGAATGAACGTTCTTCGATCTGTTCGGCAAAGTTGCGCGTATAATTTCGCCGAACATAAAACCAACCTGTTACTTTCCACCTAACCCTTCACCGAATTATTTTTGCGCGAAATGAAAAACTTTTTCGAACGACAAACGATCAACCAACGAGTCCAACCTTCTTCCTTCCACCTCTCGGTTGGATCGGCTCGCCATAAAAATTCTTCGGTTCCTCGTTCGTTGCCGAACAACGCCACGCTTCACGCGGCATCGTAATTTCATTACGGCAATTGGAAAACAAGATAAGAAGACTCGTTACACAGATCGCGAGGAATCACCGCGCATGGACGATAACGCGACGATAAAAGTTTCGCGAGTATCGACAGGGATGGGAATAACAGACGAGGAGCAATTTACCGCTTCATCGAATTACCAGGAAACGCTAAGACGCACGGAAACAGAAAGTTCCACGGTGGATGGTACTCGAACGATGTGCACACGGAAATACACACTTGGTGCGCGCTGAGTAAAAGGTACTCCGCCGAAAGAAGAGAAACACTGGCAGGGCGAGAAAGGGGCTCGGGAGTTGAAGAAGAGACGGAGACAGACAGCCCACTGCCCCCCGCGAAAGAGGTCAGAGAATCCACGGATGTTTCGGGATTGCAGCTATTCTTCAGCCACAATAAGAGACACTAGGGGCTCGCGACACGGATGCATCCACGGTGCACTATTGATCCTGAAAGTGGTGAAAATGTAGTTTCATCTACGAATGGTATCCGTGATACGGCGGTGCTCGGCTGGCGGAGCACTAGCGCCGTGAAAAAAGGAACGGGAAGAATTTACGTGCCAGCCAGATGTATTGTTCCGAATAGATTTATGTGCAACCGAACAAACACGTTTTTCCTTCCTATGCTATCCGTTTCTTCTTCGTTCTCGATTCCCTAGGTTTTCTCTCGGCTATGCCAACCTATATTTTCCAATTAATAGCCCTGTTAATCGGCAGCTGTTGATTTTACTGAAAAAGGGGAAAGAGATAAAAAGAAGAAAATGCAAGTCTTCGTGCACGATCATGAAACTCATTTTACTTGTCTATCGGTTAGACTAGTCTATCGCACCGAGAAAGTGTGTTCTATAAACGGCATATGCATCTAGCATGTTGCATTATCGATCCCGAAAGTGGCGAAAACGTAGTTTCATCTACGAATGGTAGCCGTGGTACGCATTTCGCGGTACATTCGGGTCAGATGAAAGAAGAAACGAAATTTATGTGATACCCAGATATATTGTTCCTTATGGATTTATGCACTGTGATTCTTCATCGTGCTCGCGGAGCTACAACTTTTGCAAAAATTTAGACTCTCCGGAGACGGTGCAGCGATCCAACAAGCGCTACGTAAAATACATATTTCTATTTCTGCCTTGCTCTAGCCTTCCTATCTCTTTTAGAAGAAACGCGCGTATGATATAGAATTTACGAACTGAGATTTTCAAATTTACGATTCGCCCGTGGACCTTGTTTCCTATGGTATTTTAGGGCCGTATATTTTCCCTTGCATTTGCGAACGAAAAGTCTATTTCTTAGGCGCGACTATTATACAGGGTGAGTCGGTAAAAACTATCATCCGAAGCAATTTGTTTCTTATCGATCTTATCGAGAAAAATGTTTCAATCGAAGTTTATCGTATTCGAGAAGCCTGATTAATATTTCGCTTAACACCCTATATCATTCTTTAGATATTAAGACGACTTTCAGCTTTTTAACAATCGCCGTATAGTTTTTGTAACGTTGACCGATCCAGCTCGACATTCTCGCCAAAAAGTATTAACCAATTCGTATCGAAAAAGCATTAGTTGGCGAGATATTTTAACTTTAATCTGTGAAATTTAACGTACAGAAAGACGAAGAAAGACGCGAAGCGATATTCTCGTGTTCGCGTTATCTTTGTCTTTCGTGAATTAAATTTCACACATTAAAGCTCAAATATCTGCTAAACTAATGGTTTTTCGATACAAATACGTTAATGTAATACTTTTCTGCGGAGAATTCGCAGCTGGATCCACCAATGTTATAAAAACTATACGCTGATTATCAAAACGCTCAGTCACCTTAATATTTGAAGGAAATATAAGGCGATAAGCCAGATATTAACCAGGCTCCTCGAATACCCATAAATTTCGCTTTCAAACATTTTTTGATAAAGCCAGCAAATAAGGAATTATTTCAGGTGATCATTTTTCCTGACTCATGCTGGTATACTCCTTCCTGCACTATGCGCGGATATACGTGTTCGATGCACGTCACATCGATACAGGCTACTTATACGCGATTCAGTCTTTATCCGAGTGCATTATCGCCGAGGACTTGATCCTTCATCTCGTCAGGTTGATTTTTGTCATAACCAACCGATGAACCGCGCGCCGTACTTTCCATTAATCACAGAACCGACTTTTTAACGCAGAGATATCGGATTGGCTTTTTACCATAACTTCGTAAAACTTGGCTGCGGAAAAACGCGCTTTCTTGCAATTACCTTCTTCAACAGCCACCATCAAATATTCCTCCAGCACTCCTAAAATCCTGAGAAACCCATTTTCCCCGGACGTTGTATCGGCACCAGCAACTAGGTCAAAGAATACGCGAGAATGTTTTACGAATCGTAGCTATTTTTCAATTGCGATATAAAATACCGTCGACCATCGCTATTCATCGTGACGTACTTCTTCGTCGAGTGTCCACTGACCGGCACGATCGTTTTGACCAAGAATATCGCAGCCATTTCTTTCCAGAAAGATACTCGGATGGACAATGCGTGCATCCATAAAACACGTCCAAGGTATTTTCTTCCAGGTTCGCTTCTCTATATACGAATAAAGAGACAATCTTTTACCTTTTATCACGTATACCACCGTACTATTGACAGGCGCGTGTAAATGGCAAGCAATTTAATTGGAGTTTTGTGAATTTATCTTGTACCACGACGATCGCAGATTTCTTTGACAAACGTCCAATATCGCGGATTCTTTCGTTAGCTCGAACGTGGAATTTCGTACATAATCCTGAGATTCGTCAAATTTAAAATGGTCGAACGTGTACGTCGTAAAGCGACTCGTGCACAAACGTAATAGAAGAAACGACGAAACTGGTAATTGCAGTCCATTTTTATCTTTGCGACGTAAAGGGGTAACGTTAAGCTTGTACACCCGACTCGGCTTTTAATAAACACAGGGTGCAAAACGTAGCTGTTAAATTTCTAACCCCTGATTCGTGTTGAGCAGCACCTCGGTATAATTATTGGCGTTTCTCAAACAACAAGATGACGTAATTTCGATCTTTTCCATGGAAACGTAAACCTAGTCGCACCGAAAGCCTTAACAAGTGGAACCACTTGACCGAGTTTCGGTGGAGACTTTGAAAGCAATTACACAGGATGTTGGTGAAACGTAGAAACCGAGTTAAATTTCGAAATTCGGATCGACGGTAGGTTGCAAATCTTACGATCGAGGCACTTTCCATTTTTATCAAATAAATATCGAACTCTGGCGATTCGAGTGTCGGATAAAGTGTCGCAGACACTGCTGCTGGTAAATATTATCCGTCGATTGATTCTACGACGAATAGAGCCGGTTTGCTTCTGTTTGAAATTACACGCTGTTGCATCGAGCACAGAAGGAAACGACATTACGAAACAGTAACGTTATTTCATTAACGAGATGAAATTTTATTTGAACGATTTAACGAGACCGCGTACGTCTAAATATAGTTGCTAGGTGATTACGTGGAACAGCCTCGCAAAGACAGAATTTAGCACGTGTCGAGGGCCCGTCGTCCCGACACTCTGAGTAATTAAAGCAGCGTGAAGAATCTGATTAGAAAATTCAATGCTTGCGTTGGTCTCCACGCGACGGGTTACGTAGCGTAGCGGCGCAGCACGACGAGTAGAGTTCACTTTTGATGCGGCGAGCGTCTACGATACTACGTACAATAAAATACCTTCCAGTTTATATAACGATCTTCGCTAAAACCTCGAAGATGCTTTATTCATTTTCATAATTGGAAAGCAGCATTATCTTGGATTTTTTAAACGGTACCGTACATTCTTTTTTTTATTATTATAATACACCGTAGAGAATATTAGATGCACTTTCGATACACGCGAGTGGCGTGGTAAGAGGCATGTTATTAATAGGGTTCGAAGCTTGCAGGCAGCTATAGAATCGATTGCGATCGCGTGTCCCTATCGTGATAAGAAAGATCGGGTTAATAATAATCTCGGACGTGCCTTAGAAACCGTTAAACCGATTTCAGGACCATTGCTCTTTTCGATGACCGTGTAATTCCTTTCCTGCAGTGGAAAGTGATTTAGCCGCACGACCGTTACACGAGTTGTCTATGGATATAAATTTGCCGGACACACTCCCGACAACCATCGCATCGAAGGGATTGCTTCCTGTTTCCTCTGCTCTTTCGGCTAAGTGGAACGAAGATATCGATGAAAGGAAGGAATAGCCAACGTTGAATCTATTTCATTTAGTCACACCATCGCCTATTAAATACGTATGTAATTACGTATATATCGATAGAAAGCCATCGATGCTCGATCGTGCGCGTTCGTTGCTTCATAGCCGTTTGCTGCATAGCCGTTTTCGTTCGCGAAAAATTCACACGAGTTACCGGTTCGCGATCGCTTGGGCGAAAAATCTCGCGGTGAAAGACGGCCAATTCATCGCGCTAGAATTTTCACGACGAATACCGCGACACGGAATTGACCCGTTTTTCGTTACAACGGATAAGCAGCTGTTTTCATTTCGTTTCGAGGAAAAATATTGAGAATGCGCGTTAGCGCTAGCAAACGGACAAATGAAATCTCATTGTCTCTCTTTTCTATGCAGCTGTTTCGTTCTTATCGTCTGTGTCTCTGTTTGTTTTCAGAAGAAAATCAATGCAGGAAATTTAGGATCCTTTCTCGTTTTTTCCATCAAACGCTATCCGACAGAGGCAATTCTCTCGCGTTAAAAAACCACACGTTCGTTCAAAGGTCCGAACGAACGATCCCTTTAACATTTTCAATTTTCTATCGATATTCGTGCACTTGTTGGCGACAAAATAATTTGCTAGGTTGTTTGCGCCAAATTAAAGCGAACTTTATACGTACGTAGCAAATCAAATTTCTTGTATCTTTTAGACAAAATGGTAATAAGGAATAAGATCGAGTCGCGTCTGAAAAATTCACCGGGATTATGATAAATACTTGACAATTAAGAAACCGTTTAACGCCATCAGAGATGCGTTATCGATAGCCTTTCGTGGCGATATCCCTAGCTAGCCGACGCAAAAGCGTTCTGTCACGTTTAATGGAAAGTTCAGTTTCTCCCTTGTCTGCTGATGCCCGAAGGGTACGATAATTTTACGGGTCATTTGCATAATACCGTCGACCAGTCACGTGAATCACTTTGATAAGCCCAATATCAACGGTTTACGCTCTATCCGTTCGTCTGTTTCCCTGTACTCTGTACGCGATCTTCTCCACCAATGGCTTCCATTTGCCACTCGATCCCGCTAAGCACTGCTGCACGGATGTCTTCACTTTTCGGTGCTCTAGGCCGTGTTAATTTTATAAACGTTTGATGAGATTCGCTTCGAACGTTTCTACTTTCAGCTTCGTTAATAATCAATTCGGCGAGTACCATGATATTTCTCAAAGATCGGAGATTCAGCAATTTTCTATTCTACTTTTCTGCTTTACCTGTTGTATTAACACCAGTTAGCTGTTTCGAAAACTTTGAAAAGTTTGTACGTAAAACGAGTGGCAGAAAGTAAACGACGACGAGTATACTCAAAGTCAGAAACAGCTAGTTGACTCGAGACGTCGCGTCGAGACGTTCAATCGACGTGGATTTTTCGCCCTAAACGAACATTTTATCGCAGTCCGTGACACGTTTCAATGGGAAAGAATTAGAGTCACAGGCAAAGGTTGGAGCACGATGTAATTCCATTAAATTAAACAGAACCGGCAATCCTCGATAAAAGTATGGAAACGGTTGGACACGTGGAGAGGCGTCGACATCGGACAATAGGCTACATTTGCATTCAGAAACGATAAATGCAGAAAGGCAGTTCGTGACGGCGCAAATGTGCGTCGCAAGGTGAGGCGGGATTGCTTAATAAGCACTTGTTGCAATAATCGGATGAAAATAAAGCTGGCGGGTTGTAGCGGTACACGCGATGTAATAACCTACCTACCAATGCGATGCTTGGCCGGCTTTAATTTTGACATTCTCCGATGGAGTTGAAACGAGGTGTGCTCTAAATCCACAATATCCGTCCGAGTAGCTCCCCGAACATGGCATAATAACATCAGCTGCTACAACTTCAATAGAACGCCGCAACGTCCTTGCGGTGTGCAACCCCTTCCATCCCCAAACGACGGAACTTGAGTTTGGCAAATTGGGTTCTCGACTTACAATCAACCGCATTCCGCAAACGTGTAACACGTCCGCCTGAGCGCACAATTCCGAGACACTATCCTTCGAAATATCGAGATATCGCTGTTACCTTGAGCATCGACATCGACGCTTCCTCGACGTTTCCACCTCGCTTCTCCCATATCTTTCGTCTATTCGTCGCGAGTGGAACGCGACTAATCGTATGCTCGAGTTTAGAGTTGCTTGGACGAGTGACGTTGAAATACGCGAATCGAAGAATAGATCGTATAGAAAGAAGGTACATGGCGAACAGAAGCTTGGCGTTGCCGAAGAAAAATAGTATTAATTAGGATCTGATGGTCGAAGCATCGGCGGAATCGATGGCAAAGAAGTTTATCGCGCGAGGGACGAAAGTATGAAAACACAGCTTACGAAATTCATGATAATACGGCAACTTTGGCACAGCCGAACCATGCTTTTACAAGAACTTTCCTAACGTAAACTCTGCAAGTTCGTTAGAAGACAGTAGTGTACACAGGAAGAATAAACCGTGGGTTCGTACGAAAATAAAATTCCAATTTCGATCGAGACGAGCCGAGTCGGTTGCACAGACGATAGAAAGGCGCGTGGTCAACAGGAAACGAAAAGATTGATTTCACGAGTCAAAGACGAGCCCCGGCAAGTTAGTTATCGGTAAATGAGCTGTCGCTTAAAAATGCAATTTTCCACGACGCTCCTAAGAAAGTTCGCCTCGATGGAATTTCCAGACACCTCGTCCCCCTCGATCTGGCCATGGATAGCCGGGATGAAAACTACCGCAAGACGCGATGATGTCAACGATGCCGAGGAGATGGCGGCAAATTTGTTCTGTTAATTCGGCCCATGTTTATTTTCCCTAAACTAATAGCCCGACGGGAAAGCAGAATAACGTGTTCATTAAAGAACGCGGATAATTGAGTTTCAAGTTTTTAAGCGCGCCACCATCTCCCGCTATCACGATATTTCCTATATATTTGAATCAATATTCGATCATCCCGTAGACCATCTTTTTTTTTTTTTTTTTTTTTTTTTTTTTTTTTTTAGTTTTGCTAAGACTTTAGCTTAGAACAATGGGAGTCGTTTCTATCGGAGTTTTAAAACATTGAGACAAAAGACCGAATAGGGAAGGGTAACAAATTGTAACAAAATGCGGGAAAATTCATATCTAATCGATTTTTATCCGATATATAAGCAACAACGACTATAAAACTTGTGTTCGACGCTGGAACTTGAGACCGAATTATTTTCAGTTTTCATACTGCATCGAGCATAGATTAGAATCACGTGGCGAAGAAAATATCCTATCTACCCTTATGTATTTATAACAACAGTTACAATTAATGACGTTGTGAAATGCTTTGTTATCGGAAACTGTAATGGCGGAATTTAATTTCATCAGACCCGGGGGAAGTTTCATAATTATATTCTATAAACTTTTAATTAAAGGCACGCGTTCTCGGTTACGCGATATATAGGTACGGATTCGATATTCAACGTATGTTCTTGCAAAACGTTAAAAATAGATTAGAGGCGTTCAAAATACGATCGTAACGTAGGATAAATTCTGTTGCTAATAAATAACATCGACAAGTTTCCATTTCGTTTCCATAGCTTGTCCATTAGCTGAAGATCCATTCCACTCTCCTGCCATATTATTTCGTTTTTGTTGCTTCGAAACTTGTTCGTTTGATCGTTGCGCGTTGTTTCAACGATAAACAAGGTTATTAATACCAACGTGTAAAGGTTGATTATTTTAATAAACCGCAGCGATGAGGTAACGCTTTTCTACGTTGTACGCGTTCTTTGGTAAAATGTTTAATTACTAATTACCGGTGTAACGATCGACAACGCGATACCAATGTTTACACGATCAAAAGGCACGAATATTTCTATTTTGAAAAGAAAACACGTGATTTTGAAAGAATATCGGATTTTACTCTGCAACGATTTAACGATCCTTTCGTTAAATATTTCCAAAGAAACTGTATTTTCTAAAAGTTGCAGGCTACGCGCTTGAAAAAGTACGTTTCGTGGAACAGATTTTTGCTAGGGTCGCATGTTGCATAGGCATCGATTTTTAAGTCATCGAATCCTCCTTCGGCGATACAATTTATGCAAAGCACGGTATAGTTGTATATGGGAAATATCCGTGAAAATACCGTTTCGAAATCAGCCGCAGATAGCGAACGGTCGCATAAATAAGCCGTGTATCTGCATTTTTGAATAATTTTGACGCCTTGTTATCGCGGCAAACGTGTCCTCGCCATTTCTTAAGCGATAATCTCCCGCCAACAACGCCAAGCATTTTTATCGTCAAAGTTGTTACCGCGTAACAAAGTTACACGCGAATTGCTGCTGGATATTAATATTTAAGCGGGCAGGTTCAAACACGTTCGTGTTACCTTTCACGCGCGCGATCTTAACGATTCCTCGGGTTACGAATATCGCCAACGGTGTCTCGTTATGCTCTGATTATTAAGAATTTAGCTTGTCATATTTTTAACAAAGATGGGTCGCGAGCCCTTTAAATACCATTTTTCGACTCTCGGTTATACTCTCGTTAAGAGGAAACTTCGTCGACTAAAATACTTTGCAACTCGAGTTTCGCCGTTTCCAGTTCATGGAAATGAAGAACGATGGTTCGGCGTAACTCGAGCTAAATGGTCGCGTCGTAATGAAAAATTGTTCGAAACATCGGTAACGGTTCAGTCGCGTCGAAATTATTGGCAAGTTGCCTTCACCAGACTCTCGAGAATCCTCGGTGATCGTAACTCTTTTATTCATGAATCCATTCATCGTATGGAAATCAACTAGACCGCGATAGCGGTTAAAGACACTTAAGAATGCCCGGCTGGAATAGCTCTGTCTTTCCATAATTGCGAAAGCACTCGAAGCTTCTTATCTACCGGTGTTCCACGACTTTTTACCGCGTGCGATGCTGCGAATTCCTCGGATAACTGCGATCCTCGTTTCCACAGGTGCAAAAAGCCTCGCGTGCGAGCCACTCGATCGAAAGCTCCTTCATGAACGCGAAACACCTCGAATAAGACGTTTCGCCGCTTTTCCTCGCCGTAACTTCCCCTCGAAAGCCGCCTACCAGGGAACGTTAATACGCCTCAGAAATTGCCATCAGCTCGTTCACTGCCAAACACCGAACCAACGAATCTCACCACGCAACGTTACAAGACCGATCTCTTTCGGCTTCCTCGTCGTTGGATAAGATAAATCACTCGCAATTTCGAATCTCGTGTACTCGAACAGCCGCGACATTTTCAAACAATTGAGAAACATTTTACGAAAAAGTCAGGCGTGTACGAGTTTCGAAACAGCTCTATGCGTCGAATTCTAGCATCTTCGATAAGGGATGAATGCAGACTCACCTATTTGGTGCGAGAGGAACGTGACGAGAGGCAGCACGGCGTACAGCCATCTTCCACGACGATCCTTCATACTGTCGGTGTTTCTTTCTTTCCTGTCTCTGCGCTGATCCTTCCTCGCCCCTCGAACGACAACTACGACGAACGTGAACACACTTCGATCTCTTTAACAGTTACTCACAGAGATCGCGGTATCATTCGATGTAATCAGGACTCGGATACACCCATCTCGCTTTCATCCTTTTGCCCCAGCTTATCCGCGTCCCATGTGCAAGATGGCATTCAGAATCATAACTGATTTCCAATCAGTTTGTCTTCCACTCTTTGGATTCACTGGTCGCGCGAACGAATAGTCCCGAAATACGCGACGATCGCCGATTCGCCGTTAGACGTGGCGTCGTTGGAAAAGGCAACGTTAATGGCGAAGAAAGAATGCGATGTGACGACGCGAACACAGCATCGGTAGATAAGGATTTTACGAATCTATCTGGCGCTTTTCCCTTGGTGATCGAGAAGACGCGGATTCGAGGAGGGATCGTATTATTCGTCGTGCACGTGGCTTGCTTCGAGCCAGGATTTCCACGCGTGCATTATCGATTCTTTCGAATCTATTTGTAAGCTTTTATCGACAGTGGCTGTAATTTCGATCCCCCGAAGTTTTAATATCGCGCGACGATCGGCCTCCCGGGGATTAAGCTCTTTTGCGCGTGGAAACCACTATTATGTCTCTCCGCTATATCCTTCGATCGGGATTCGCATCGATCGTAATTCGAGACAATTGTGCCGCTTTAGCCGGTCGCCGACAAATTACAGGCCGACTCGCGTTTTCCTCGATCTTGCAATCGCGAGAAACCGGACCATTCGTTTAAAGTTTGCTCGAGAAATCGACCGTGATCGCTTCTCGCTGTGCGAACGAATCTCCAACAACGTTGTGAAAAGCGTGGAAAGACGAAGAAAGAAACGGCGCGATGGCACCGAGTACCTGCCCGGTACCGTTCGATATGTGTTTTTTACAGTTTATGTTCTCGGCTTGTGTCCTTGTACGTTGTCGCGAACAATCGGTACAAATGGGCGTACAAATGGGTTCTTCCTGCCTGTCCATTTAATTCAACCTCCGAGGGAAATCGTGCACTCGTTCGCGTTCATCACACGGTCCGAGCATGGGCCATTAAACGAGCGTCATAGGGCGCATTAATCGCACGGTAATCCGCCTGTCTAGCCTCCGTGTTTCATCGCCTCGCCGTAATGTTTAAGCGGTTGATCGCTGCAACTTCTCTCGTTCCGCTCCAGCCTTCCTGAACCCTGAAAAACAACGAAACGACGAATTATTTGACAAAGTTCGTCGTCCGATCGAACATCTGCGGCAACGCAGCGGCTAAATGATAATGAAACGCGTAAAATCAGCTTCTCTTTCGTGCGCCGACGAGAAACAGCTCGAAGAGAGTACGAGATTTCACTTAAAATCGATTTTTATTCGTTTATCCTTCTTTTCTGCAGTTTTGCAAATTAAAAATAGATACTCTCGCCCTTTGTGTCAATCACGTGACAGTTTTATCGGATATTTTTAACAACGTATCAGATTTCCGATAACTGCTACACCGTTCAACTTTACGCCTATCAGCTTCCATGGTATCGGCTAGCAGGCCAGTTTGGCCTAAAATTTACTCGCTAAATCATCGCGCGATATATTCCATCGTAGAAACTTTCCAACTTAAAGCCTCTTCCTATGTTCTTGCTTTTGGAGATATGTACATGAATCGCGAAAGCAAATTCACGGTATACGTTAACAGGGGGAAATAATAGAAACGCGAAGAGCAGACTGTGCGCGGCGCAAGCTACTCGACACGTGGAAAAATACAAGTAACAGAAAGAGTGGAATAAACACAGCGTAACTGCAAAGTAAAAATCTTAAATAGGCGATGTTCTTCGACCGGTTCGCGATTCGTACCGATCGTTACTTTCTAAAAGACGGTCGAACATCCGTTAGTTTCTCTACCGCGAAACAGCGTTTGTTTCCACACACAGCTGACCAGCTTTGCTCTGGATTTACCTGCATTTCGTCTGAGTGCCTGTTTCCAAATTTTAATCGAGCGCCATTTTATAACGACGCAACTCAAAAATCAAACACGTGTACCTACACGTTTACTTAATCCTCGATTTACAAGCACAAGCTACGTCGTTTTAAATCACAACTTTAACTAACAACTCGCAATTGCAATCAAGCGTAACGTATCGTTTCGCGTCTCTACGCTAAGGTACCATGGTCGAGATTACTTGAAACTTCCCAAGATATTTTCTACCATATCGCCACTGATGGTCACTCGTTGCGCCCGAAAAACATAGGATTCGCGACAACGCTGTTCAGACTATTATCTTCGCAATCGGACGGATGCAGTAGGGTCCGAGTGGATCGCTCTCGTTCGTCTGTCCGACGCGACGAAACGAATCCATAATCGGGAAATGTACAATATAGGAACGGCCAGTGATTGGTACAGCTCGGCCAGAGTGCTTAAACCAATCTCGACAGTTGGAGAAGGCTGTTACAAATCCCATGGTAGTTAAGGCGTCTTAAGCGTCTTGTATGTATTCGTCCAATTCTGAACGAACGAGGTGTAATTGGGTCTTTCTATCCCCGTTGGCTAGACGATGCCAGATTCCAAGTTGCGCAGCTATAGTGTCCTTGTCGTCTAGCAGGTGCACCGGCAAGTCCTCGGGATTAAAATAGTCCGGGAATCACGCGTATAGCTCTGCAGTTTAAGATTGACCTACGACCCGATTACAGTCTAGTCCAGAGTACGGATACGACCGGGATTTGGACAACCGAATCGTTGCTGGCGGCTGACAATCCTCCACGCTCCGAGCAACTGTACTGTTGTCGGTTTACTCTAGGAATTCGGTCGCTCGGGACTGTTCTACCACGGAAACAACCGATTTTTTAGATTTCCGGCGACAGCGTGTCGCTTAGAACCCTCGATTTCCGCGCGTTCCTCTCCGAGACGCGTTTCCGTTCCGCGGGCAAAATCTTTGCTGCTTGATTTATCGCTGTTAAATGGAATACTATCCCGCGGAAACGAGAAACACGAGGTCTCGTCGAAAGATGTATACGCTTCTGGTAATTGAGAAAATCTGTGGCACTTTCTACGAGTACCAAGTTGGTGTTTTGCATAAGAATGGAAGAACGCAGCGGTATACAATTATCGCGGAGAGTGTAAAATTTGTCGATACAAGAAACAGCTATTAAAGCGAGCGTCGAGGGAGCTTTGAAAAAAGCAAAGTGGATACAAAGTATGTATATCATCAGCCACCGCGGTTTTTCCTGTCATCAACGTCTCGAACAACTTTCAGCAGTCTGCTGCTCAACTTCTTACGTAGACCGGTTCAAATTATTAAGCGTTGAGAGCAGTTTCGCTCGGATATACCGCGACCCTTCCTATCGTCCCGGCTATGTTACGAGATATTACGTTGAAAAATTCCTGCGAGCCGTATACTTGAGAGGAATCGCGACGCTCGGGTTACTTAAGAAAGAAGCTACAAATCTCTTAATCGTTGCAAGATTATCCGTGAAAGCGAAGGGTCTGAGCCGATACGAAAGCTTGTTCGAAGGGAAACCATTGTCGGTTAAAATCGGTGGTTCCATCACGACCAAATTCATCGACGTACTAATTCGGTGGTTGCAGCTTCCTCTTAGTCAAATAATCGTAACGTCGGTCTCGGTATATCGTTAAGCACGACGCGTAGTAAATTGGCTTCCTTCGTTTTGAACGACGTTTAGGTAACGCGTCACAAAGATGGACACGGAAGTTGCATCGTTAGCAACAGCAACTGCAAGCAACAGTTTCGATGCACGTCACAAGTACACTCTCGTTGCTCCGAAGCAGATTGTGCGACAAAAACGCAGCACGGCCGACAAGTTGCTATGCTCTTGAAAATAAGGCAGAGTTACAAGCAGCTTTGCACGAAGAATAAAGAGATGTCCTAGAGATATCGCATTTGGCACAGCGGAATTTGCCACACGCGTAATATAATCTGTCGGAGAAGAATAAAAAAGAATCGTAGATATAGATTTTTTTTACGATTTCATTAAAAACTTGATGTTTCAGAGAATAGAATACTGCAAGTTCAACTTGAACTTCCAATGCGTACGATATACATACACGAATCGAAAATGCAAATTCTTCTTCCACCGTACGTACGTCCATGAAATTTGTCAAGAACGTTGTTCGATTGATCGGTGTGTACGCGAGCGTGTGTGTGGAAAGTACATCGTTTTTAATAATTTCAATCGAAAACCTTTCTATCAGATGAACGTTTCATGCGCGACACCAAGTATACGTATTATATATACGGCGAAATTATAAGGATAACGATCTTGCAGAATGCAGAAAACGAGAAGCCGATAACGCGGAAGATGTCCGAACAGATGAATAGAATGAGAACTGTACCCTGACGACCGAGAAAGTATTTTATTTGTAACGGATATTAATTAAGAACGAACGGAACATAGTTCGTTCATCGCGTGAATCGATAGATTTTGAATTCTAACAACGTGAAATAATTGCCACTGTGTTTTTAAAAAATATAACGATTCGCTCGTATTTCGTTTTATGGGTGAGAAATTTCAGAAAAAATGTAAAATATTCGCACTCGCGATTCCTCCATGTTTCGAAACAACCTTTGCCCGTACCATGTTTCGTGAAATCTCGTATTATAAATTGCAGCAGCCAATAAAAGAAAAAGAAAAAGGGGGCACGAGAGAAACTTTCGAAAGCTTTGCGTAAACGCATTTCGAAACTAAAAGTTTTCCATTAATCACAACCCGGGCAGAATTTCAAAAACACGATATTAATTTAGCTTTTAAGGCGAAGTTGCAGCCTTTTGAAGTTAATCCTCTGAAAAAAGGAGTCTAAAAAGAGCGACGTAATTTAGCTAATCGTTCGGAATTTTTTAAAACGAGTCCCTATAGAAAATTACGCGTTATTTCGTTCATTGATAACCATTTGGCGTATCGGACGATACCACGCGAACGAAGCGCTTCCATCTCGCAAACTGAACGAGCAAATTACTTTCCGCGCGATATTAAAAGTAAGTCGCTCTCGCCGGCTATCAATTTTCCGAAATCGAATTCGACGAACGCCAGCCTCTCGCTAGAACAGCTTCGAAGGAAACATATCGATCATCCGTGTACCACGCTAGAAGCTTCGGGTTTTCGTTCTATCTCCAATTTACATTTCATATGAGACGTTAAAGACAATTCCGTGCCGTAGATTAACAAATAGCTCGAACAGCACAAAGTATCCGAATTTTCGATCGAGATGAATATCGGTGCACTGTCAAAGGAACGTCCAATTACGAATAATAGACGCGCGAAGACGCGAAGGTAGAATAGTGCTGCGAGAACGATAAGACGTATGGATGAAAAATTCGGCATGACACTGTAACTCCTCTGATCACTTGATCGTCGCACTGCATTAAATCCAAATAGCGGCGATGGAACCGGTATCTTTCACTTTACACTTAATCGAACAAACGATACGTAGCGTCGCACAGACTCGCGTGACAAGTAGGTACATTTATTAACCGATCGCAACGAAGGACGTAGAATAGTCCATTCACTCTCACCGTGAAAAGTACGTTACCGTTGTGTCACTGTGCATCACACGATCCCATCTAATCTGACAAGTTCAAGGAGGGAACGCTGTTACGAGAGATTGGTCCGTCATGTCGCGTAAATGTTTCGTTTCCCGACCAATTTTTCAGCTATTTCTTACCCTAATTCCACCCAACGGCCATGACAATTTTTCTACGTTCCTTCGTCCTCTCGCATCTTTCCATTTTCATTCCCGCTAGGACAGCGCGTAATAAATAATTATTTAAGCTGGCCAAATATATTAGGTACGCGTTATCTTTCGATGCTCGTCTATCCCCATTTCTCCTGTCTCCCAACACATTTTCTCTTTTCCTGTAATTCTCTTCCCTCGCGGTTTCGTATGTCCCTTTGTAATTAAGTTAGATTCATAATTTCGCTGGATCAAGATCGAATTTTGTTGGAGGCAACCGAAAAAAGTACGATCGAAAGCTTCTTAACTGTCGTTTCGACGAACAAGCGCAGACGTTTACGCAAAATGCTTTAATTACGCAACGAGAAAAACGTTATGGAAGAGCATAATTTTTTGTCTAACGACGAGTCGAGAGAAGTTATGCAATTCTGAAGGTAATTGTCGAGTTAATTGCGTTCCGACGAATTCCTACCGTGGCAAGGAATCTTTGTACCAGCAATTTGTTATTTATATTTTATCGATTAGTTTAATTGAATTTATTTGTTTGAACTGTGTAGACTCGACTTCAGCCGGACCGAATATACGTCTTCTTGTCTTCGAACTTGATACGAGACAGATAAAAATAGGTTGTCGATAAACAAATGAAATTAACGAGCTTTTCGACGCTAACGATGTTAGCGATAATTAACAAATATTTGCAAAGAAAATACATTTGAAGGCGAAATAACTGAAATAAATGACGCGAAACATTTTAATGAATTTTTCCTTTCTTGTCTTCCTCTTTCTTATCCTTGCACGATAGAAACAGAATATCGGTAGATTCCCAAGAACAAGCCGGACGAAATAGATTTAACTTGCTTCGCCGTCGCAATGTAACAAAAGTTCGCTCGATCCTCGTTGAACGTACAACGTATACTACTTCGTTCGCATAAATTTCAAACGTTTGACTACCGCGAAGAAGTTTCCTAGGTGATCGAAGCTCGAATCAAAGAAACGGAATAAAAGAAAGGAGAAAAAGCAATAAAGAATGAATTGCAGCAATGTCGGACTCAAGAAATACAGCACGGAAACTTTCACTAGCGACAAATCTGTTACACTGGCAATCCCCTGATCCCGGATCCCTGATCCAGTCCGGACTGCGGCCGATCTAACCGCAAATAAACGTTATCGGGTGGTCGCTGGGGGAAAAAACAAACTCTCCTCGATAGACGAGGCTCGAAGCGCGCTAGGGTGTAATATCGCCTTGCATATCGTCCGGGAATTCTGCCTCGTAAATTGACCAATGCTACCCCCACCCTGCCGTTTCTACGAAGCGCGTTCATAGAACGGAGTTCCGGCGATCCTATCTGTCCATCCGTCTCGCACCAAGTCGCAGGATCCCAGAGACAAACCCTACCTTGCAAATTGACCGAATTCGCGGCCCCGGTCCGCCAATTACTTCGCAATCCGGTACGTACCGCGTACGTGTAACGCGAAACTTCTGGTCGAATCACCTCGCAACAAAACCCACTGCGATTCTCTAGATGTGCGATCGTTCGAGGTCGGTTAATCGGCCGTTCGCACGTACAAGATCGGCTGCAGCACGTCCTCGATCCGTCTGACGAATCCACTGCCCGCGCTCTTCTTACCACGTTCAATTCACCACGTGGTGCCGAACAACAATCCGTTGGAATTACGCGAAATACTCGATTGCTTCACGAACGGATCATTCTGTGTTAATATCACCTAAGCGTTAACGAATAATCGTATACTAACGATGGACGTGCGGTGATGTCGCTGTCGAAGCAACTTGCCCTGCCGCGATACTACGTCCGATGTTATCCTCGCGTGGCGGCTTGTCCGCGACTGAAAGAGCTTGCAAGCCAACCCCATCCGTGTTTCCGAGCTTGGCCGTCACAGCGCTGCTGCAACCCTTACTCCAATTCACCACTCCCCCCTCGTTCTTGCTCTAGCTTTTCCCTCTCCAACCGCTTTTCCATCATCGCTCCTCTCTATCTTCCACACCTCCCATCCGATCCGTCAGTCCATTGCTCCATCGCAAAAACCTAACCCTCTGTGTGTCCTTTCTTCGATGCTGAATTCTTACGAGTCCTAACTCTTGCCCAAAGGCTACTACTTTCTCGCCTCTCCGTACTCCGTGTTCGATATTTCTTATATCGAGCATTTTCCACCACTCGAAAATTCACGTAATTCCATGACGTATCGAATCAAGTTTAACGCTGCACTTGCGAACATTTCGTGGGCAAGATTGCTGCTTACTATCGGCACGGTGTATTATCGGAAAACGCCTAACTCTCTTCTTTCCATTATATCCCTATTTACGCTGTTACGTACGGCGTGCGATACGATAAAAGTAATCACGATTTTACCAAAAGAATAATTCCACCCTCTTTTAAGGACGGAAGACCCATCGCTGAATGCTGAATGGCAAGATTGTACGACCTAAAATACGCGTCCAGATGAATAGGGAATCCTCCACTCTTTAGGAATTGAATAAGTTTTTCAGTCCGGGATTTAGACGTAACGATCATGTAAGTGAAGTATGTTGCGTTTTGCTCGGACTGGAATCCTACTATGGTTAACTATAGCATCGGCGAATCTCTTAACGAAAGCAACGTATTCCGCTGGAGCGCTATTCTTCAAACTTTGTCGACGGAAACTACCTTCGTTTCTATCGTCTAATCGCTTGCCACATTGCAGTTTTCGATACTGTTCCTTGTAATCATAGCGTGTAATATATTAGATCGTCCAAAAAGTTTCTTTCGCTTCATAAGGTGATAATAGATGAACGACAATTTCTGTTTTATATTATTTTATTGAATTAGGTATGATCCATTACGTTCTATTTCTATTATTATGTTCGTGTATAATTCAATGAACTAATATAAAACAAAAAACATTATTTGCTTCTAAAACGAAAGAAACATCTCGGACAACCTAACATATATTTTTCAAAATTTTCCTCGTGATTAGACGATCGCCTTGAAATCGCGAGTAAGCAAATCTTTGCTTGTGCTCGCTTTCGCGATTGATTTCTCGTTCAATTTAGTTTCAATTTAGGAAGAGAAAAAAGAGCGTGTGGAATATACACAAGTACGTCGTGGAAAAATGTTATCGATTGAAGTGTCGGCGTACATTGGTATAGAATATGCGCTGCTCATCGATATTCCTGAAATGCATTTAACTGTGAAATCGCTGAATGATCTCGTTAAGACAGCGAAACGTTCTTTTCGTTTTAACCAACACGGTAGATACGCTTCTATTTAGAAATTACTCGTTACTTGCCAGTACTTGTTTTACTATTATACGCGGTTCTTTCCTCCATCAACCTGCATCGTTGAACAGATAGAAGCTGATGATGATAAACTAAGAATATAAATATGTTGAGAATTGTGGATCTCGATAGCCGAAATAATGGTATAGGAACGCTAAATTTATACTTGGAATTAATATTCCAATTAATTGATATTCACGCGTCTCGGCATTTTCTTCCATACCCGACTGTTAACCGACTGAACAGTTTGCGTTCGTCTGTTTTCGAGACGCGGATATTCACGTACAAGTATTTCAATCACGCGTCTAACCTAGTCCAGCACATAAAATTATACATATCTCAATAAAATATATTCGTGTTGAATTACGTCAACGATCGAATTATTCGTAGAAACGTAACGTGAGAATCGGAACATTCAGATCGATGATAAATGTTTCCTTGGTCCGACGGGTGTCGGGAAAACGAGAAACGGTTAACAATTTTGAATTTCATTTTCAGGTGTACGATATACAAGTGGACGGGGATAAATGAACATAGAATACAGGTGCAATTTGAAAAACACAGCGCCAAGCGCTAAGAGCGACGAAGCAGGGCTCTGCGGTACGATAAAAGTGTATTCCCAGAGCAATAGTTGGTAACTTTGAGCGCGTAGCATTTAGTTATATTTGTTTTTAGTGAAATATAGACGAGACGAGCTCGACATTAATGGCATTGTTGCATTAGGTCAGATACTTTGAACGTCGAAAGTGTCGTGCCGCTCCACGCCATCCCATGGCATCTGCTCGTTTTTATGAGAACGGCGAATTTGACGTTAATTAGATCGTTACGTCTTTTGTTCAGGATCTCTCGACGGATCAACCAACAGAATCAACGTGGTTCGTTGTCTGTTGCTTACGGTTCTTTCTGAAACGCGTAATACCATTTTTATTCGCGATTATTGAAACATCGACGCGGTAATTTCGAAACGGAAAGACCGATATTCAAATTTCTTTGAAACGTGGAATAGTCAACGCTACGTCGGCAGGCGCTCGGGACATGGCCGAAAAATCGCTGTATTTACTATGACAGGACGAGTACAAGCGATTTCTGGGAAATATGCAACGTTTCGAGAAGAAGAAATTCGCGTGAGCTCGAGTAAGTGGGATTATTCGTCCGGTCATAAAATTCGTGAGATTTATAAAGGTGACTGGATCGGCGTTGCATGCTTCCACAGAGTGGCGTTTGCAAAGTTTTTCGTGACCGATATCAGCGACAGCCATCGCTTCGCTAAGCTGAAAGAAAGTTTCTAAACAATCTGCAAAGCATCGGTTACGCGTATTACGTGTACAAGTTTATAGAGAGGACTAGGAAATCTAACCTATTTCCGGTCTGGATAGGAAGCTGAGAGAGTTTCGGATCAATCAACCTCTCCTCTCTCAAATACGCCCTTGAGTCAGATGGATTTAAAGATAAGTAGAGAAGCAAGTAGCCTCAGAAACGAAAGCTGTATCAAAGTAATGGATGAACGATGAAAAACAAAAAGAAAAGGAATGAAAAAATCGTAGTTAAGAGCGAATGAAAAACACCGTGTCACGGCGAATTTGCAATATAAACGGATATCGGACGTTTAAACATACAAGCCAGCGAGCTTTAAATCGTTTAATCGGTTTCGTATTAACGTACGTAACGTTTTTTGCCATTTCATCCCCGTTGCTTTTTCAATTTTTCGTTTATTTGCATACTTGAAAAATGAGAGTTCCAAGCAAACGAAGTACATTTAAAACCGCGTTTAACAAGGTGTTTCGCGTTTCAAAAGAAAAAAAAAAAAAAAAAAGAAAAGAAACAGAAAAAAGAAAAAAGGAAGAGAAGGAAAAGGAAAGTAGAGAAATAAATCGATATGGTATATCCGGATCGAAAATATAGTGGCCATTAGTTATCGCGCTGATATCTGATAGCAACATCGTACGTTAAGATAATATTCCGTGAGGTAAGAAAATTTGAATATAGAATAGCAATGTTGAATTTACTATGCGTGATATCGGCACTAGCATCGAACGAGAACAATCTTCCGAAGACGAAGAACTCCTTCGCAGAATATTTTTTTCGATATTGGAACGGGAATCGAATGCATAATGCATCGGTTGAAAATATTTCATGGCCTCTGTACCACCGATACGTCTTACTGTTACCTAAACGATCGCTCGTCCTTTGAATAAAAAATAGGAAAAGAGGAAGATCAATTTTCACGTTATTCGTTGCATCTATCGTATCGGTTCTAATTAAATAAATGGTAGATTCGAGCCGGACTACGTTCTACAAATTATGGGAATACGAGATTCCGACGTTATTTCCAGCGCTACTTCAAAATGCTTAAGCGGAGACGTTCGTCCTGAAAAAATTGCAATATCTCGCTGCGTTTACTTACGAGCTACGACAATTAAATCTTTTTAATCCAGCGTCTATTAGATTTTTGATTCGTTCGTATTAGGAAACGAGTCGCCGGACTTTTCACGGATATTGACTTTCTAACAAAACCAGCCTTCCGATAAAACGTCAACTACACACTAGACGCCAAACTTCTCTCTCTTTCTCTCCTACCTTCTCTCGTAACCAACCTCTTGTCATTCTTTTTTTTTTATTTCGTTCTCGTTACCCGTTCTCTTTTTTCCTCTCTCTCTCTCTCTCTCTCTCTTTCTCTCTCTCTCTAACCTGCGTTCTCTCTTCTCTCGTTTCTTCCTTTATATCTCCTAGTTTCTTCCTTTTCGTTTCATTCGCCTTAGATCATTTTCTTTCCTTTATCTTTATTCATGTTCGTTTCTTTTCATGATCCGAGTCTCTGCCACTTCCTCTCACCCTACGAGAACTCTTTGTCATTCTTTTTCCAACACCCTTTTGTTTCTCCTCGCGTTGCTCTTTTTTACTCAACTTATCCTTTCGCAGCTTCCTTTCTCTCGAACCTCCTGCTCCTCCGCTCCTCTGCCCGTTCGTCTCTTTGTACCTTTCGCGTCTGCCTTTCTCTTTCCCTTTACTTCCGATTATTTTCCTTTGCTCACCTGTTTCGCTCTTCCATTAACCAGCCTCCACTCCCTCCGTGTTTCACGCGCCACCAATTAGCATCTCTAGCCTAATCAAGCGAACATTTTTTAATGAAACAATCGAATTCGTATTCGAATTGCGTGCCAATACTTCTGGCAAAATCTCGATAGAAACGTACGATATCATTTAGAACTATTTCTAGTCATCGCATCGACGAAACGAGTCGCTTGGCTATTCGTGTCGTACCTTGTAGCCGCGAAATTATGTCGTAAACTGTACACTGAAATTTGACGGAAATTAACTGTTCAGCGTTGTGCAACGCATCGTCATTCTTATGCGAAACTTATGCCGGCTATTTCTCACGCGTTAATCTCTCCTCGTTACTTTTTTAATTTTATCGCCTTAATCGCCGTTTGTATCCATTTTTCTGGGTAGAATTCAGGCATATAAACATACGCGCGACAGCAAGGTCGACAGTTTGAAAGTTCAACCTTTAAATTATTCAGCGTAGAAATTAAGACAAGCTGAACCTTGCTAACAGCGACGATTAATAAACGCCAGCATATCAAAAGCATCGTGTGCAAGTAGGAAATTAAATGCGTCGAATTAAAGTTCAGAATTTCAAGCTGACGTCAATAAGCGTGCGTTTGACATGGTTTTATCTAGTTCAACGTATCGATATTCGACAATTTCGTGCTTAAGCACGATATATTAAGGTATTATGACAGCTAATTAAGATTGTAGTTTGCAGGGAATACTTTATGCGCTTAAACGAAATCATACATATTTAGAAACGCGGACTTTGATCGGCAAATTAAACTGACTTTCGTCTCGATTTATTAATATTCACCGCGTTGTACCGGTCGCTTTTCCATCCATCCAACGTCCTACGTATCGTCTGCTCGCGCGATTCGATCGCTTAACCTTTGAAAGTTCGCTGACGAAAATTTGGAAGTGCCAATGCAAGAATAGGAATTCTATCCTCGGTGTTTAGGTTTCAAAGACTGGGAATGTGGAGAAATAGGATTTTACGTGACCTGTTCATCGCTCCGCGTTGTCTCTCGGATTTGATTTCTGAAGCGGCGCGGCAGCTGTACAAAATCGCCAAAACATTGACTCGAGTAGCCTGTATCGTGGTTAAAATTTCAACGGAATTCCGTAAAAATAAAATAACGAAATTACCATCTTGCGTAAATTGGCCGTAACTCGACTGCCTTTCGACCATCAGAGCTATAAAATCTCGACGCTTCCCTTGCAGATAATGTGCAAGTGAATATATTAGATTTTGCTGAACAGGTGTTTTATATGGCAAACTTTCCTTCCCGATGTGAAAGATTTATTTCGTCTAAGGAGAAAGGAAAGTCAGGTACCGATGAGAAATAACAAGTTTATAAACTCGCACGAATTTTTTTTATCACCGTTATACCGCCATCAATTTCTCAGAGAAGAGGCAATAAGTACGCTCTAAAATACTCTCGGCTGCGTCGCTATCATAGGTCGACACATTACGTACACGCTACGACTACCTTTCGTAGGTTAATACACAGCATTATTTTTTCTTCTCTTTTCTCTCTTTCGTACAAACCCGACTCGTCTGGAGCGTGAATATTTTTGCAAAGCAAGTTGCGTTCAGTCATCCGGTAGCTTTAAGCCGGTATCACATAGTTGACAAGCGTCTATTTTACTCTAAACCGATCCTACGTAGCGACACTCATTCCTCAACTTTGTCTTGCATAGTTCTTGCTCTAGAAATTCAACGTTAACTAGTAACGTAACGTGTCTCCATTTCCTCGCGTTATCGATCTGCCTCTTTTTCTTTTTCGCTAGAATTTCTAAGAAAATTATATCGATATTACGGCAATGGTTTCGCTTGTGCTTGCGAGGCAATTAATTTTCAGCGAGAAAACAATGAATTAACGTAAATGTGCAGTTGCCGTCACGAGGAGGTCGCAACTATCGATGCGTATATTAGGTGGCGCGTTTGCTCGCACAGCGGACGCCAATTTCCTTTCGACGGATACGATAACGAGAAAATGCCATTTAAGAGGTAATTGCACCGATTTCGTGCCAGGATTATCCGAGCTACGCTCCCTGGCTGTCGTTAACCGGTAGGAGTGTAATTAATCGCGTCAAAGACGTTTTAGAAAGCCTCGCTCCGCTAGAAATTTTCCTGCTGTGCCGCTGTTCGCAATCGAACTTTTTAATGAAATGTGTTTCAAATTGCTGACAGTCAGAACGAGGCCACAGGAGAGAAATCGTTTCTATGCCGAGCCTAATCCGAGGTTAACGCGGTTAACGTTGTCATCTTTCGATCGACGATACGCGTAACAGTAGGAAAAAACGAAGACAACAACAGCGACAGCACGAACAACAAGCACGCAAATAGATTTATCTACGTTTCCGTGTCTTTCGACGTATTGTTTCTCCATTTTTATCAACAGCCCATCCAATAAATAATAAATATACCTTTACACGATATATAATAGTTTGATATACTGTTTTCGATGTAAAGCTCCAGCGTTCGATCTATTTTTGACTAACTTTGCCAACAACGTCGGTTATGGATTTTATCGGCGATTCATTTTTCATATGAAACGTTAATGACGAAAGTTGTCGAGCACCAATCGATTTTATAACTGTTAATGGTAAAAATTCGACAGCTAAAAGGAACAAAAACCGATAATGTTCGAACAATCTTCGGCCTTCGACGAACTTTCCAATCGGTTTTTTCCCGACAAGCGTAACGGTTACGTATTTATGCCGACTTCTACGTTGCTACAATAATATTGCTGCTTTCGGAAAATTTGTGCTATTCGTGCAATTATATTAAAATTCACGAGCGTTCACCGTGATTCGATAATAAATGTACGCATTTCGACATCTCATGGTGCATTAATAAAGCGAAGTTCGTAGTAAAACGATTATTAATTAATTTTGTCATGTTTTACATTTAATCCTCAATAATGATGCCGCATAATGAGGATGTAATTCGTTATTTTTAAATTATTTTATATTAATTACTAACGCGGCGTAAATCTTCTAAACTATATGTCATCAAAGTATCGATATAATCGTGAAATACAATTATATCATTTACATATATTATGCATACATGTGCGTTACGTGTATTTCCAAATAATTTCAAGTCGTTGATTTAAAGTATAGAACATAAATTGTAGCGAATATTACGAACAAGAATAAGTCATCCAAGAAACTCGAACGTATCATTCTTCTCTTCGCTGCTCGAGTTCCATCAAATTCCAAATCGCTGTATCCTCCTCGGATCGCGTGACTTCGTACAAATTTGTCTATTGACAAGGCAAAGAGAATCTGAATTTAGCGTTACATTAGTTATCTTTGTCTTTCATCGTGTGCGATGTGTGTATCGATCGATGGGAATTAAATTCGCGTAGTTGGCAAAAAAATGTAATCTCCGATGTGTTTATTTTATTTCGCTCATGGACTATTGAAAACGTCGATTTCGCCGGCGCATGTAAAAAAGCTGCAATCGTCGAAGGAAACAAGAATGCAAACTTCTATCAACGTGAACTGAATTTTTAATTCTTTCTGTAATCGATTTTCTTCCTTTCACCGGCAAACGATTTTTCTCCTTGCCTCGTAGCAAACGCATAATTTTCTTTCTAAACGATTGCCTTTGGTATTCCGTTAGCAAGCAAGGCAACTCGCTAAATATCTCGCGTACGCTTGTCGTTGTCGTAGTAAATTTCAAACGAATATTTAGCCAAGATGATCGCAACGTACGATTATACGCGTATTTACAGGCCCCGTGTATTTACGTGTACGACGTGCAAATATATCGATAATTGCGTTATTAAATTGCACGCAGGCGATACAGGTAATGCGTTTGTTACGTCTGCAGAAATACGTTATAATCGTGTCGATTGTTATCTCGTAATTAGTAGAATGTCCGATAGAAAATCTTGCCGCGGTTGCGTTTGTCGCGCTAATCGATGTTTACAGCGTTACAATCACGACACGCGGCATACTGCCAAGAACGCTGACCCCATGTGCCAGCCATCACGAAACTCCTTCGCAGAGAAAATAACGACTGACGCGTAATTGGAAGTGCAACACGAATACACTTCAGACGAGTGCTAATAATTGTTCTGTACTTGGCACGTGACAAGATTCACGCCGTTACCTAAATTTTCCAGCAAACCGCCTCAGCGTGGTAGTTCTCGATCGAATCGATTAAAACCGATATATTCCGATGAAACTTTTTCCAACGGGTTTCCAGTGAAAACGAACTATTTGCTCAAGTATTTAGCGTACAACTTTGAGGAAGCAAACTTCCAACTGAATTAATTAAAAAAAATACCACCATACGATATATACGCATGTATGTGTATTAGTTAATTTTTTAATCGGCTCGGCGCAACTGAATTTATTAAGCGCATCGCAAAGGTAAATATAAATCTTAAAACATATGATTGGTAATTGGTAATATCGTACGTAATACGTAACGTATAGCGTTAATCATCAAGCGTAATGATAGGGTGCAGGAACAAAGGACAATTCACACAAAACATACCTTGATTAATAGAGACCGGTAATAGAGTCGGTATTACGTTGCTCGATCGATCGATCGTTTAACCTGGATTTACGATAGGTCAATTACTATTGTAAGCGGCAGAATAGTAGCTACTCGAAAAGTTCTGTAAAATTAGAAAATACAGCGAGCCTCGTTCGGAGTTCCAGATTGTTGAAATATTTTCCGTATAAAGTCGATTAATTGGTCAAAGCACTGAAAGCAGAGAGATTTTAAAATTCTGCCCCAGATTTATTTTTGTATTGTCGCTTCTGCAAATTTTCTACCTTTTGCAGATCGAACGGAGTATCTATATGACAAGGCTTACAGCTGATCGATTTAGTCCATCAATCGCGATCGCAACATCGTCCAATTAACTTTACGCAGTTTTTATCAAACGGCACTACGATGTACTATGTTTTGAGACGAATTTTCTAACGTGATTCGTATCGCACGTTCCATTGGAAATTTCAGTTCGGTAACAAACTTCTAGTCTCGGTTGATGGACGGATTAAAGAATCGATAGGAACGTACGTTAACTTCACGCTTGCTCGAATAATTTTCAAAATGAATAATTCATTTAGGTGTCTAAGAATCGCCTGACGCGTGGAAAATATTTCATTGTAACTGCTGTATGGAATTAATTCGAATAAAACGAACAATCAACAAGTAGATATACGTAATTACTCCGGTGTCTGACATGTTTCATGGTTATACTACTGAGACCGTGTACGAATAATTTGGAATTCGCTACTCACAACGAGAACCGTATGTAGGTTCTGTAGTAATATTTGCGACGATCGTTATTAAACGAATAGACAAAATTACCAAGCATTTTCCGCGAAATATTTTAATTTTCATCCTTTAGCTTCTCGTTCTCTCATCGTACACTGTCGAATAAACGTAATAAGAGATGAAATTACGGGCGTGTTCGAAGGGTATCTCTGATAAAGGCCAGAAATTATAATCTTTTCTAAAAGTTAATTAAGCAGTAACTCGATAAGATTAAGTAGACAGCATTGCTCGATATAGCTGCTCGTGATTCATGCAACGGTGGAATAAAAGTGTCGTTGCATTAATACCCTCTAATATATTTCTCTCGAGTTTAAGATGAGAAACATAACTCAAAATATTTGCTGTTTATCTCGTATATTTCTATAAATCTATCGAAATGTCTATCCTCGTAACGAATTACGTGTACACCGATCAACTTGACACGGCCAAGTTATTTTTTATTCGAACGTACATGTACATGATCTATACAGAAGTACAACTTAGTCCGTGTCGCTCGCTCGAACATTAATGCGTAACTAACAACTTTCCAACTTGGAAATTTATTCAGGAAACATTCGCGAGTGCCGCTTCCTGTAATTTGTTAATAGATTTCGCGAGAAACTTCATGTTAATTTGATTCCCGGACGAATCGTGTCGCGAATTCCCCGTTGAAGAATCGTGTAACATATATTACGCGCATCTGCCATATTTTCTCTTACATCTGCTAGCAGGTTTTAGTTTAGCGTTCGTTCGCCGATTAAACGTCACAAACTCGATTGCCTTCTAGAAACCTAACTTCCTGTCGTTCGTCTAACCCTATCAAAGCGAGAAAACGCTACACGTACACGTACGATGTGTCCGGTTTATGTCGAACCGCTCGAGTATATACGAAAAAATGTTTCGGATGAAAATTCCATGACGTGTAGAGCGACGTAGTATACTCTTATCTGACTTTGCAGCGAGAAGTTACAATTTCTAAGCGGATACATCCGTCTTCTGTTGCGCATTCTTGCGGCTGACGTTCGCGCGTTTTCGAAACACCGTGTACAAACTTGCGTGTTTCGCGCCATCCGCTACGGCGATACGAACTTGCAACTTCGACGGAGCAGTGCATTTCGAAACACTAAAAAACTGTCAGCTTTGTGTTTCGACGATGCCGTACCAATGGTAGCGTTATGAAAAACACCTTTATGCGTCTCCTGTGGTGTACACGGTGTACACGTGGTAGAATGTACATCTCAAAGTTCATATCTCGATAACGGACGTCGCAAAAGACACGAGTTTCCATTGCTTTGAAAACGCCAACTACGAGAATATGTAGTAAAAGATGAAGGTACCCGTTTAAGAAGATTATCCGTTTCGAGATCATCGCAGGGCCAAACAGAGAGTACGTCGCTCTCGGTGCTACACGACTTTTGTCTCAAGCATTTTATCGTGTTTTTCGAGACATTTCGAGCGGCTCGGGAACATACTGCGTGTGGAGTAGATTTTTGAAACAATTTCGAGCGAAATGCGATTCACCGAGAAGATTTCTCGCGGGAGGAAATTCGACAAAGTTATCGACGTATCGCCTAATTTCTCGTCGCGCGATACGCTAATTATCGGCGCGCGACGTTCCTCGGTGAAACGTGACGCTGACAATAAGGTGTCGAGAACGATAACACTTCGAGTCTCGAGCGTTAGAGAGAAGAGAGAGAACGAGAGAGAGAAGACAGAGAGAGAGAGAGAGAAGCGGCTCGTCTTCGTCGTCGTTGTCATCTTCTTTTACTTCTTCCTCTTTGCCTCCTTTGCGGTGCGGTGCTATGGCCTTAAATCATAACTACGTGTACTACGTAGGTTAGAGTGGCGCAAGAAATGAAGACAAATGCCCAGCAGCGAGTGTTGTGAAGAGGAAACGCGATAGCTGCTGTCTCCGGACGCAGACGTTGCGTTGCGTGCAGAAGCCACTGCCGGTCGTGGCCAGACACGGCAGAACTTGCACGGCCCAACTTTCGAGAAACTTCCGACGACAGTTTCTTTCCCCCGGTCCGTGTTGATGAAAATTTGAACGAAACTTACTTCCGCGTAGGATTTTATGAAAAGTCCGTGAACGTTTGAAGGCGAAAACTTGCGCCCGCTTGATGAGCCAAGCTTCTACTTATCGCTACAAGCTACGGATCATCTACGTCCCGCTGGGACGTTTCTCTTTTCAGCTGGAAACTCCTAAATTGTTTAATATCGCTGCGATTATAATACGCATTATCGAACGAGTACAGAAAATTTACGGCGGGTAAAAACAACGAAATGACAGTTTTACGAAAATCCCCATTCGCGCGATCGACCGACCGACCTAACAACGCCTTGGACAATTCGCGTATCTCGGTCCGAAGGCTGGAAAACGTTGCATGTACAGCGATTGCAAGACACGCAGGTGACTTTTAATTACAAGTGATAAAGCTCTTTAAACCATTGCAGTTTCATTAGCATTTTAACCGACGGCGATATTAAACCGTACGACGATAAATGTAAAGTCTAGTCGGTCAATCGGCGCGAGGTTAATGAAGTCGAGTGCTGAGCGAATCGCTGTTACTACGAGATGTTTCATTTCGATGGTAGATAAACGACAGCGATAGGCGTTTCGGCATAAAATTCAGCACAAAGAAAAACATAAAAAATACGAGCTAAGAAAACTGTCGAGAACTCAACACGGATGAAACTGTCCATATAAAAATAGTTTTAACAACGAAAATAAAAGGAAGATTAGCACCGTTGGTGAAATAGCGCCTCGTCGAAAAACACGGATACGAAAATGCGCGAACAGAAATAGACCGAATAGAATTTAAAGCGATTCGCCATTCGTTGATGAAAAAAGCGTTGATGAACTTATCAGTAAGCCGTTGCACGCTTCCTCGACAACGATTATCTCGGATAAAATTGATGATCAAGGGAAAAAGACGTTTTGGGGATTGTCGGTGGCACGCGATCGCGTAATCTCTCGCATCCCTTTAATCACCTTAATGCACGAGTTATTACTGCGAATCAAATTTATCAGAACAGCAGAGAGTAACATTATGAACAGTAACGCGTTGCACGAGTGTCGAGCAACGACGAGCCGGTAGGAAATCTGCTGCTCTATATAAAGTGAAAGCAAATAAACGTAAATCGCGCGTGTTTGGGGTTGATATATGGGTTAACGTTGTCACGTGTTCCACTGTGTACAGAATCTTCCGCGGAATTACGGATTTAACGTTCTGCTTTCTCGTTACCGTGGCGTGTCGTAATCCCGCCAGGATACAACCGTCCGTTGTAATGACTAATGACAATCGAACAGCAGGCGTGTTTACTTTTCGGACGTTTAAGGTGTTAACTCCGCCAGTTGATTATCGTGTACAACACTTTTTGCCCTACGAGATCGCGAATTTCCTGTTCTCCAGCAACGAACGTTTCTCGCGTTCCGTCTTTTTATTTCCAGCTATCGTATTTCATTTAGCGAATTCCGCGTTGCTGGAACGATGGAAATCATTGCCTCTGGCAAACATGTGTACGTATCGTTGCATCGTACGAAGTGTTCGTTACTCTTGCTGCTCGAGCAACTATTAAATCGAAGCATTTCTATGGTAACTTGCTAGACGGAATGGTATGGATATTTTGTAAGTAGCAGAGTATCGAGAATTAAATGTGCGCGTCTTTAATCCTTGGTTGTCGTTGTGAGTTCTAGCGAACTATTGTTTGACTTTGGAGAGAGACATCTTGAAGACGTCGCTTGTCGTGGAACCATGTGTTCGATCTACTATTAATTCGAAGTCGTATCGTATAATACGCGATGATTACACTGCCAAGAATCCCGTCAGTTTGTGTCTGACAATTCTCTGAAGTTAGTAACGGATTGACTCAGGCGTGACGAAAGTGTATTTTCTTGTTTTATTTATTATACATTTATTTATTATTTACATACATGTTTTTGTGCATTGATTATGGGAGAACTGCTCTTCTTCGATATGTCGAATGAACACTATTCTTGCGCTAAAAACGTATCGTATTTTCAAAACGCAAGATATAACAGAATTATATCATTTCTTCGTAAAAGTGTCTGTTTCCAAAACTTGCAGCTAAGAGGATGTCTTTTTAAAAATAACGCCGCTTCGTTCGTTAATCCTGCTTTTCCAAAATTCCAGGATGTCGAAACCATATGTCCAAATTTTGTCGATTCGGTATCATTGCAATTTCTCGAACAGCGGCTACTTGAAAACTGAACAGTGCGTGGGTGATCGAGCGTGGCAACGGAGAGTTAAAAACGGAACGATCAACCTGATAGAAACGCGAAACTGGGAAAATCGCTAAGGAAATTGAGACACAGGTCTGCAGCGGGTGACATCGACGAAACGCTGGAAATAAAGTCCAACTACGATCCGTTGAAACGGACTAATGGGCCGTACGGTGTAATCGACAGTTTAGACGTATCGTTGTTAAATAATTGAGATTAGCCGCATAATTCTGGAAGCAAGTGCTCGGTCATTGATCTATCAAGGCACAATGGAGTTGGCCAACGATCACGACAATGGTTGTTTGCTTTTAGCAGTTACTATGTCGATAGCTTCGCTGGGAGAGATTTCGTCCAATGGGAGTTGAATGTTCTCATGAAAGCAGGAAGAAGTAACTAGGAAAGCTGGCTCGCGAATTTTTGCACGAGGTAATAGAAAGGTAATGGGAATGCTTTTCCTCGAGTGTTAGAACGATATCGGGTCGGGGTTAGCAAGGAAAACGTCAATGGCTATCAGTTTCCGTTTTATTTTCTGGATTCTGGAGGAAGAAAGTGCCGGTTTCATAAGCCACGCGAATAAAGGACACGTTCTCCATCGAACGCACTTAAACACGCGATTCGGTAGCCGCGTTATTTGTTTGTTTGCTTTTTATTACGTTCCGAAATTTAATCTAAACAGAATGAAAATTCCAGCTTTATACTCGGCTGCTTCGGGTTAACTTTAATCACGGTTAAGCTTGTCTATTCGATCAGAAGAAGGTCTGGATGCTCGCGTTTATATACCCTTCGCGATATATTTTATAAACTCGGACCGACGAGCCACCACCGAGTACAAGCAGCGTTCGACATCGCCCTAAAGAGAAGATGCTTCGGAAGGAAAGCCGAGCGAACGACGAGCTACGAATTTTTAAGCAGTGGAAGATCAGGAAATAAAGTTTCAGGCTTTAGGCTCGTATCGACGCGAATTACTGCAAGGAAATAGGACGAACCAGCGCACGATACGAAATGACTCGGACGACGTGCGTAACGTGTTTACTCGCACGCGCAAAGTTACGCAAAAGCAGATTAACGTCGTCGTAAGATACTTCTTCGCGTTCGATAGAATCATACGCTGCATTTCGAGTTATCCAATGCGGAAATAAAATCGCTAGTTCCGAAGTAGGATTCGCGAATCGGAATAAAGCGATTCTTCATCGTGATATCGCCAGACCGCGTATAGTACGAGCCGTTGAAAACAACAAATTACGCGCTTTCCATTCGGAAAATTTATCCCATTCACCGTACGCTCCGGATATTACACCATCCGATTCTCTCGTCTTTTCTGTGTGTTGCAAAGCTTTCCGCGCGGCAATGTTTCCCGTTATCGGCTCCATAAGATACAGTACGTTAAAGGAGGATATTTGAGGAAAAAGTCGAAAGTGTGTTGTAGCGAGAGCGAAACGATAAATTTTCTCTCAAAATTGTAAGAAACGAGGAGGGAAGAGAGAGCACGCCGTGAATACGGTTTATGATGACGCGGTCGGGGACACACAAATTGCCACGGATACTCAACAAACTGCAATTATTTTGTAATTGACTGCTCGTAAAGCAGAAGCAACGGGTTTACGCGGTACCTTGTAATCGACTGTGTAAATACAGCTGCAAGTTTCCCCAAACACATATAATTTAGCTGGTCCTTCGAACTCGGTGTAATAAACGATGATACACGTACGCAAGACGCTGAGCATCAAGTATTTAACAAGACAATACTCGATCCGCGCTGTGAACAGAGGCTGGCTATGTTTTGTCGCCAGACTCGAAGGCATGCTTCAAATATCGACCTAAATAACGGTGAAATAATCGGTACGAACTTATGGCACGATTCAACACGATCGTCCTTTACGTATCTGTTAATTTTGCTTAAATTTATTTCATCTCTTATTTTAGTATCGTTTTAAACTGCATTACAACAGTTAAATGTTGCACAGTTTAGGCAAAAATCATTTTTAAGTCGTCTGCTGCTCGGATCAAAAAGTTGGAGGTTCGCTCATCGTCGGTTGTTCGAGTTTCACTTGATTTTTCCTATGTAGTTGACGGTTCGCGTCGATCGATGCTTTCTTCTTTTCTGTCTCCGTGTTCCTAATTAGCCAGACATTTGAGCGACCGTTCCGGCGATGTTTTCATCGATTTTCATTTGTTAACAAAAAGACGCGTGCCATAAATTTTGAAAATAGCGAGAAAACAGCACGAGAGAAGAGTGTCACCATGTTTCAACTTAAACCATGGAACAATCGCGACGAACGGTCGGAGACACGGGAAATCGATGGGCGCGTTCGAATTCGAACCGCTTTCATTATTCAGAGAGGTAGCGCGCGCGCGCGGTCACACGTTGCTTCCTAGCAAACTTACGTGTGAATCGCAGCAAACAATTGGCATGTGCGAATCCCGCTTTTCCACGCTTTGGCTCCATTTAACGAGAAAGCTAAACCATTCTCGCATATCTATTCGATGGTTAATCCGTCTTCGAATTTCCAATTTCCAATTTCCAATTTCCAATTTCCAATTTCTCAATGCGTCCCTTTGCTATTTGAATTTCCAAAACGCATCTGCGCGCGCGTTAAATTCTTTACGATAGGTTCGACTAACCAACTGATTTATGTCACAGATACAGCGTATTTTCTATTCTCTGTTCTCCAATTGTCTAAAATCTCTATAGAATATTTCAAATCGATTCGCATGAAACGTACGTTTATAACGACACGTACTTGATGAAAGATGAAACGCTGGGAAAATAGATCGTGAATAGTGCCGTACCTGTTCCGTAAATTCACCAACGGAACAACGTTAAATTCGAAAACTGAAGAAATCGTTTTCGAGTCTGTTTCGCATTTAACTCAACTCGTTTAACGTTCGACCAATTTACAGAAATAGATCGTAGCTGCAGTGATCTTTCGCCGTTAAATAAACGATAACGATTTATTAGCATACTCATTATCGTATATTTACGATGATGAGAAAATGTTCGATCGTTGATTCTACCTCTGTTCTCCGATTAGACGAAAAGATATATCTGCGTACCTACACGTGTTTGTATTAGCCACGTTTCCTACTAAGCTTCCGCGTCTTTCAATAGCAATTTCCTTGTTATAATCGAAATTATAGATACAGCTTGTAAATACAGTTAACGAATATGAACGAATGTCCATAGAAATTGAAAGGTCATACATCTGGAAAGTAACGAAACCACTGTGTCGTAAATTGAAACACGTTGCCTTTATCATGCGTCGATTTCTTCTTTCTGTAGCATTTCTCTCGTTTGTTTGCCCTCGCGTGCTCACAAAGCGATGTTAACAATGTTGCAGAAAAAAAGGCGAAAGACTTACACAATACGATCGTACGTGTACAACTTTCAACGACAGAGAATCGAGGCCAACGATTTAAAAATTGCCGGGAAAAATTTCATCGAATTCGTCGTCTAGCCAACTACCAAGTATGCATTTATTTACCACTGAAATATTTCCTTGTAGATTTTCAGTCTGGACGTTTCGTAACATTCGTTCGTACGATGATACGACTACGAAGAAATAAAACGTCATAAAACGGAAATAAAAGGTTATCGGGTGTTATAAGATAAAAGAGGCAACAGAGGTAAAGTGAAAATTGATCGACGTTGCTTGATTATAAATTTCCAGCGAATATTGGAAAAAGTATATACAACACTACGCGTGTGTACTTGCTCGTTTAACGACCGATAACCGTGTATTTTTTAAATCGTAATACCTTCAAGCATATTTTTGTAATAAATCGCGAATGCGCATAATATCTTTTATAGATTCTTCTGTACATAGATAAAACGTAAATTTTCAATATATGCGCGTATAAAACAACAAATTCGGAATACGCGCTGGCGAGAAAATATAGAGACGTCTTATTTCAGGTTCAGGGATTGGTGAATATCGAGCGTGTCACCAAACTACCGCGAGTTAAAGAATTCCGCCATATGTTTCAAGAAGGATTTTCAGTTGCATACGTTGCGAGCAACAGACTTTCCTGTGTGTCTCGAGAAGGATTTCGGGGAATCAACTTGCGTCGTATCCTACGAATCTATTCGGTGTAGCCGCTCTGCTAACTGCCTGGTTGTAGAAAGTTACGTCATTTAGCTACTAATATTCTACAACTAAAATATAATAAATCCGATATCAGTTCGTAAACAGGACTCGTACGTTGTACGACAATGTTCGATCCGTGAGCCGTTTAGGCCGGTTTCACACGGAGACACGCGTGTCTCGAGATACCGCGTTTCACGAGAATCGTTGCGCGAACGTTTCCACTGGTGCACACGGTATATTCAATTGTGTTGTTACGTCAGCACATGTTATACACGTATATTCATTTTCATATGCGTATCATGCGCGTATTTCCGCGTGAAACGGGTCTAAGCGAAGAACAAACATTTAGCCGATGTTTGAATTTTATGACGCAAACAAGGAACGAGTGACCAACGCTGGACGCAGTAATATTTGGAAAGTTGGTTGGGCGATAAACTAGCGGGAAGTTATTAATCTGGTAGCGGTAGGCAGAGTGGCGCGGAAGCAATGTCTCTTACTTTGCACTTACTTTACACCCCGTTAATGCACCTGTGGACGAAGAAACGAACGTCCGCGCCGCCAAAAGAAAACAAAAGAAATCAGCTGCAGAGCTGCAGTTCGCATGGAAGATTCATACATTTCGTGCCAGTATAACCGAACACTTTTCCGCTCTACCGGATTTCCTCCGGCCCCTCCTTCTTTTCTTTCTCTTTCGCCTGCTCCTTCTTTTCCTCTTTTCCGCTGCTCTCAATCGATAAGAGGTTCGGTTTATCGTCGGATACATAAGTACTTTTATTCAACAGCTGCCGTGCAGAACACCGAGTCGTAAATAATAGCCCCATTGAAAAAAAAGAAAAAAAAATTGGATTATCTCGATATACTGGGCGGAAAGGATTGATAATTATAAAACGAGCGACGCTTCCATTACCCCGTTAACGTTGTCGTTAACGGCGTTAAGAGGACACCAGCTGCTGGATATTTTGCATCACTCACGCCACAATATCGCTGAGATTTTTGTCATCTTTCCCCCTTTCCATATCAAGTTATTAATTCCTCGTAATTTTTAAACGGAATAAATAAAGCTTGAAAATTCACGAATGAGTCTAGTTCGTAATTATAGTATTTCGTAATTATACAGCGAAACGTCTCCTTGCTGTCGCTATTTCTAAGATGTTCGGCTGATCTCCGACGCGATACGTCACCGCCAAAAAGGAATGACCCTACTACGGAAATGCACGGTTCTCATTGTCACGTCGCGTCATCGACGAGACAAACTCCGCCGTCATCCTTTGTACGCAGATACATAGAAATGTACCTATACGTTATTCTACATACGCTGTATATAGCGTGGTAGGATTTCCAGGTGTATTTGGTTAGACATAAACACGTGGGCCGATACGAACAGAGTGAATCGTTGATTCTCGAGAATATTCGATCCTTGTAGGAAACGGCTCATCATCGAACTTACGCTCAGTAAGCGGTAGAAATCCAGTGGCATGGAAATACGAATGATTCTCGATAAGGACTTTTATCGGTATAAACGAAGCTCTGGTAAATCATAAATTTAAATAATCCGAGTTGCGCTTGTTTTCGTCGTGATATTTAGTTGATAGATTTGTTCTTGCACTATGGAGAAAGTAATTTACTACCGAAAAGCAGAAAAGTTAGACTGCTTGAAACGATTTTACCGTGGCTTCATTAATGCGAGACAGAAGTTCGTTAAGTTTGTTTTAAAGTTCCGTGCACACCTAATGAAGAAATACCGGGAATGTGCTCGAATGTAAGAGAACCAAGCAACAAATTTCAACTAAAACAGCTGTTTATCGACGTTTATTACGTTTTACGTTTCGCGTCAACAAGATCATGTCAGTTGATCACTCTTATTTGTTATACGTTGTATCAATTTTAGATAGCATCGATAGACATTCGACGAACTGTCGCTGGAAAATCACTTTCTACGTGAAAGTATCTCTCTTTCTTCTCTGCCTCTCTCTTCCTCTCTTTCTCTTTCTATGCCGATCCGTCGTATTTGGAGACAGCGCAGCAACGTTATAAATATCTAGCGCGATAATTCACGGCCACTTTCTTCCGCAACAACAAATCCACTAGCGTTTTCGGATCCCTGTCGAGATTCAATTGTGTCCAGGCCACGAGGAGGAAGTCACGTCGCTCGTTATACTTCCGAGCACGAACTCCGTGTCCGATGCAATTTTATCGCGTGAAATGAAAATTGATAATTTCTGACGTGATAATTAAACGTCGTAACGAACGAAAGTCATGGTCATTAACATAAAACAACCGCCTCTAATTATTTATCCCTGTTGCGACCGATCGTGTACAGCCGCAGCTATTTCGTGTCACCGTATTCACTGCACGGCTGGCATCGATTCCTTAACACCAGAACTACCGGTAGTTAACACGAAGCTACTTCTACCAAAACCAGTGAAAATGACTGATCTTTAAAAAATACGTAATAATAGAATATTTTTATATTTATTGATTTACTTTACTTTCTTACAGAAGGAATTCCATGTTACGTAGTACATTTTTGGAATTATTAATCCATCTGAGGTCATGATCGATCTAAAGGAGGGTTGCACATTTATAAAATTGTAAACCCAGTCAATTTGACTGGTGTGGTGGTTCTATCGTTAGCATCTAGCGATCGATCCGGAATTTTCCTGATAAGTGATATCACCATATCGAATGATACGTGGTAAAAGTTTGAAAAACGCGTGAGAGGTTGTACAAAACAAGGAAACTGGTTAATTGGGGTTCGATAAACAGATCGCAGGACCCTTTTACGCTTTGACAAGTACCAGTCATTTTCACTGGTATTGGTATAAGTAGCCTCGATACGAAATTATTTTTAGTTTGATTACATAAAAGACAAAATAAAATTCATTATATTATTCTCTCAGTTATCGTTGCGAAAGTCATTACATCATTGCGGAGGAAAAATATAACACGAAGTAGGAATTTCAAAATAAAATTGTAAAGCCAGTCAATTTGACTGGTGTGGAAGTTTTAGTGTTAAAGTAATCATTTTACTCAAAAATTGAAAACATTGTGCTGACTGAACGATCGATCGGTTGATTGAATCGCGCGAAAATTTGTATCGAGAAAATTACCGAACATGTCTCTACGAGCTAAACGTTATTTTATTAACCTTCGATACAATCGTATCATTTTTCCATCGTTTCTTCGAAACCTTCTTACGCAGTACAATAATCTTGATTCGCAACTGTACGAATACCTATTTATTTCAAATACCAACATAACGCAACGTTACTCGAATTATAAAACGATCAGTACACGATAGTTGAAATATTTACACGGTGTATGGATGAAGTGAGTTAACTGCAGCAGTAACTACAGTCGTACGTGTGTACTCTGTTGACTTCCGACCAGTGCAGTGCTTCTGTCGTTAAGCGGTGGATAAACTTAGTTGCAGTATCGTTTCACAGTTTCCTAACAATTCCTATTACTACAGTCGCTGCAACAGCTTTATCAATTTTCTTTTGATCGCTTCTTGTACCTGTATACATATACCGAACAGACGTATCGCGCGATACGAAAAAGGTTCCAAGGATTCTAAACTGGCAAATAGTGGAGCGGAAATGCTGGAGAAAAAGCGATAAAATCGTGTAAATCAGCATTAACATCGTTATTAGCATTGTTCGATTGAGAAATAAAAACGTAAAGAGCGTTTAAAACGTTTCAATCTCTGGCCGATAACGTTTAAATAACAGGAAATATTCGCTAGGAAGAAAGAAGCGAGAAATCAGAATCGACTCCGTGAACGAGATGATTTTAGTATTCTCGCTTCTGTCAGTATTCTCGTCCGTTGTAATTCTCGTCGTTGGAAAAGTTGAGAGGATAGATTAATAGTCGTAGCACGTCCCGGGAATAAAAGTAACAAGAGTAGAGGAGAGGTTAGAGGAAAAAGTTGGCGGCAGCTTTGTCCATTAAGTCGTTAGCCAGCACCCTGCAAGAATACTTTGCTCCTCTACCCCCTTAACCCAGTGCCCAAAGTCGTTGACAAGTTTCGCCGATTTCTCCGCTCGTCTATCCCCGTATATGCCGCTTTCAAAGGTGTTTTGTATATAACAATTATCTCGTTTAAGGGCCGTTGCATTGTGCGGAAACTACGAGCAGCGGAGAGACAAATGATGTCTTAAATTTAATGAGGAACACAGGTCTGTTTATTATCGCTGGAAGGGATCTTGAAGTTTCCAACTATCGCTGTCACTTCGTTTGCATAATTACCTGCTACTCGAAAGGCGTTTCCCTTCCCTTTTGTCCCATCGATGCGTTTCATAGGAATCTCTAATCTTTTCGCTGTTTACAGCGTTGCGTCGGCAATCTTCTGTGGTTAATTACATTTCGTTTCAAAAGAAACTGCTGATTATTTTATAACGCTAATTAACAATCAAGTCACGAGAGAGAACATTCTGAGATAATAAGCAACCGCGCGGAACCATGCTTTTGACAATAACGAATGAAAATATATTTTACTTGATAATGGTTGGAACAATAACAATAACAACTGTAATAGATCTCCGTGCTTCCGTTTCTCGTGTTTGGGAAAACGATCTGAATCGCGTAACAACGCGTACTTCTTTCTTCGATATCGTGGTACAAATTTACTCGTGTTAACATGCTCCCTACACGATGCACCAAATTTACGCAGAGATTTCCAACCGAAGGTGAGAGAAAACAGTCTCTCCTTTACCGAAGCAATAACGAAATATTAATATTAACTCGCGGAAAGAAATTTTTGTACCTAGATGCGTTTGTTGGTAATTTTGTAAAGAATGAATCTTCGAAGCAAATTTTACGATATTTAGTGATAAGGAAACCATACCGAATTATTATACTACGCATTGCCGAAGAAGAGTACGCGGTTTAATTATTGGAAAAAAGTATTGGGGAAAGAATTTTGAACACCGTCGATATCCTACGTAAACGTATATCGTTTCACGAATAAAGAGAAAGATCTTAAACGTCTCTATCGTTCAAGTACAACGCGAAGAAAACTTTGTAAGGCATTGGATTAAATATACAGTTAAGCGAGGAGTCGCGAGGAGTCTAGAGTCTAAGGAGTTGCTTTACGACGACAAGTTTCACGCAAAGAAAAATAAGAAACTTCATATTCGTTTCACTTGCTGTTTAACCAACATGCAATACAGGTAATATACGAGAGAAACGTTGAAACTTATTTTCAACGCTTTCGGACTCGTTTCTTGGCAAATAATATATCACGTATTGAAAATCTGCCTCTCCCTTTCTCAAACGGATATACATTCACTTCTCGTTAACGTTTGTGTTTCATTTTTTTTACGTATAAATCGATTAAATCCGAATAAATCCGCGTAAATCCGATTTTGTAACTGCGCGTTTCCACTCAACTTTACTTTTATTTTCTCTTCCGAAAGAATGGGTTCATTCCGTACGTACGTACATACGTACACACAAACATGATACATATAGAAAGCCGAAATCGCGAAACTGTTTCGCTATACTTCGTTACGCTAATTGACACGTTATAATTAAAGATATACGTTGCCACATGGATATTACCTTGCGAAAGGTATTTCCATCTGCAGACGATCATACTTTTATCCAGAATCGTTAAAAACACAGCTCGATTCGGTTCGTCTATCATTTTGCAACATTAACAGCGCTTGGCTATTATTATCGCGTATCTAACTGTCATTATTTAAAAAAAAAAAAGAAGAAAAGGAGATGGTTGGATCGTTACGCGACGAACGTACAAAATAATCGATGTCTTTTATAAAATTTTCAAGATGTTGCAGCGAGAAGCAATGTAATTGCCGAGATACATTTGGCGTTAAAAACTCGTTTCACATAAAGCGCGATCGATGATATCAAAAAATGAGCAATGGAATACATTCCTGAAGACCGCAAACCATTTTATGACGCCTTCATTTCCTGACCCACATCAACGCTAAAGCAGCGACAATGAAGATACGGGGCAAGATAGTATGGTAACGTCAACAGATTTAATGAAATAGATATACTTTACAAGTTTTCGCGTTTCGAGTTTAAGCTCGCGCTTCGTATTTACGATTCGCGTCGATATCGTCGGAAAATAGAAAGAAGCAACTGTGCGATATATAAAATTTGGTTATAACATTAACACGAAACGTATACAAGCAACTGATAAGCAATTCGACAAGACAACGAATCAAAATTAATGTACGCTTTTTTATCTAAGCGTACGTACAGCTTCATTTCGACAGACATTTCATTTTTTAATTAAAAATGTTCGCGATACTGGCACGTTTCTAACGTAGTTTCCCGACGAATAGTTTACAATTTCGTTACTTTCTGTCCATTAATTAAGCATTAGGTGCGATAATTATAACGTAGCTCATTAACGTGTATCATTTTCGACGATGGCGAACGTTTTAAAAGTTTGATCTTTAAGCGCAAAGGATTTTTAACGTCGAAATTCAAAGGAACTCGTAAGCGGCACTCCTTCCAACTTGAAAGCCTCCGTAATTTGTAAAATTACAAAGAGATACACTCGTCGCAATTGCAACATACATTTTACCATTTCCTGCGACTAACTATCTTTATGCGTCAGCCTCTTATTCGTCTTGCGAATAAATTTACGAAATCTGTTCCCCTAGCTGGAACGAATGTTAACGAAACAAGAGGAAATACCATGATATTCGTGAAATACCATGGCGTGACAAAACGGTGTAAGCTAAGAAGCAAACAAATTCGAAATCTGAAAAATACACGATTAAATTTGGTTTTCGAGTTCTTGTAATTTCTAACGATATCAGACGTCGATTCATCGTACCACACATTTACGACGATATTAACGCGACTCAGAAAGACGCGATTTTCGAATCATCGCTACGAAAATGTTGCAGGGACTGCTCGATCGGTTATGAGAATCCCGCTCATTTATCTTCATAAATCGACCGGTAAAGCGCTTCCTGATTCGTGTGACACTACGCTGTATTCTACAAATACGTCTTATCGTGAGTTTTGTCCTGATCAGACGACTGATTCTACGAGATTAAAAAGTAGAATTACGATCGAACCTGTTGCACGAACGTTATTCCCTTTGTTCGTAAATTTGATGTAATTATGGTCGAGGAAAGTTTATCGCTATTTCTATGGAAAGAACAACGTGTCGTGTTGAGTCGCTTTCGTCGCAAGTGTGCGATAACATAGGTATTTTCAAAAATACGATAACATTTGCTTGGCGCAGCTGGCAAATTTTCTTCGATCTAGCGGGTTTGGTTTCGTAGATTTTGTCTAATCGCAGATATAATTTCCAACGTTGCGTACAAGCGATATGTGTGACTTAGCTGTAAGTAAAAGACGGGAAACAGCAATCCCTTGGACGTTAATCGATTCCGGTATTAAATAGGAGCCGGGATGTACAGCCGTCTGGAGAAAAATCCAACGACTCATTGGTTATGCAAAACGCCGTCGACAAGAAAGAGCTGAAAGCGATTGCAGGAGTTGACCGTTCCTCGTTAGAGGGAAACTGTCAGATTCTGGAAAAACGATTTGAGCACGGTATGGAAAAGTGCAGTAGAGACGACGACAGGATCGATGTACATACACAGAGCCGACAGGCTTCGATGGAAACGGAAGCATAGATAGGCTGCCTCTTTACGGAAATGAAGCAATCGCCGAGAGCTGACGGTCTTATTGCTCTCCTCGACTATCGTAACGCCCAAGTGCCATTGACGCCTTTTCCATCACACGGAATAAGCTGGAACTTCCAACTGGAAATAGAAATTTATGCGGCGAGATAGAGCAGCACTGCCAGCAGGAACTTCCTGATCGGCCAGGAAAAACTCCGCTTCCGGTTTTGCAATGTAATCACTCAACCCCGTGCCCCGTGCTGCGGGCCTCTGTTCTCACGAGAAAAACTACCCTTCGCTACCGTTACACCGCTTTCGTGGGAATCGCTTTGCCCCGAGCTGTATTTTACGTTCGATCGAGTCTCTGTAAAGTCTAAAGCGATATTCGTCCAACAGTCGTGGAATCTGACTTTTATCGATCCTGGCCAAATTTAAACAAGAAGTTCCGATCGATAGCGTTAATCCTATAATCGATCGATAGATTGGATCGATTCGACCGACAGACCGACCAATGGACAACCGATGAAAATGGAAAACGCTATCAGAAAAACGAAGCATCGAGAAACCCGGTGATCCTCTCGATCCGCGTGCGAAGTAAACGTTCGCTGAAATTCCTGGCCGATCTACGATCGGCTCGGGAGAGACCAAAGTTTCTTTCCTTCGACCAAACACGCGTTTCAGAAACGACGAAATCCGCGTTCCGCGAGAGCCCCGTCTTAATAATTAACAAACACCAATGAATCTGAAGGATACACGGAACGATCCGCGTTCTCCGCTCATCCACGACAGTCTCGTTTTCGCCAACAATTTCAATTCTCTTGTTCGGTTTTACGAGCGCCGTGCATATCATTTTCCTTCGGCGCGGCGGGCGCGTTAAAAGCGTTTTCATCGTTTCATCGAGTTCGTTTTTTCGCGGCCAAGTGCGATGGATATAGATGGCGGAAAGATTGGCGAAGGAGTCGCGTGGAGAGAGAACCATAGAGAACAGGGGAGGGGAACGAATGGTAGAACTTTTCAAGTATTCGAAGCACTTGCCGCCCCAGGCTTCCTCGTCGATCCAGCAGCCCCGAGACTAGGTAAATCTGTCGGCTAAGAAATCTTTCATCCCATCACGTTTTTTTCGGGCTATTCGCAAAATTCAATCGAGATTTAGTCAGAGTCGGAGCAATCGCAAACCCGAACAAACCAACAAGAAAGACCGTGTGCGTTTAAAATCGACGTTTTATCCAGTTCGGCATCTCGTGTCGCAGCTTTTTAACCGAAACGATCGTTACCGTTGATGGCCTTAACAGCAAAGAAGTTTCGGCCGAACGTTCGAACGTCCAACTAAACTGCAACAGCTTCCTCTCTTCCAGCATTCGATAAGTTAATTAAAACTTCTGCTTGTTGTTTCTAAATTATTACCCCCGCGTTGAATACGCTTCGTTCTTTCTTCGAAGCCGTTCCTTCCTACGCTGATTCTGTCCCATCAATTTTCCAATTCCATGCGCCATATCGCGTCGCACCTCCTACAGATCCTCGACTCGGAACTTCAACTTCCGAATAGGAATATCGTACGCGTTTCTGGCAACGACCATAAAGAGACGCGATATCGATTCGAGGAAATGCGTCCTTTTCCAAATTTGTTTCCGATGTATCGTCGATTCCGCCGCTTTGAGCGAATCGTCTGGCCAATAGCGTGCGTTCGGAGCCAGCCGCGAATCGCCTGGCCGTAGCGTGCGCTCGGAGCTGGCCGCGAATGTCTACATAAAAAATATCCTGAATCCTTTTAGAATGAAAATCAGGGGAAATTTGATTGCCAGGTATAAATAGGAAATGCGAAACGCGACACGCAGCACGCATAACGGCAAAATCCGCTTTAAAGAACGATAAAAGGTAATTTCGCGCGACGTGAATTCCGTTATACGTTTGCATCGGTGTGTATTAATGCGATCGCTAGGCATCCGGTTCCACGGTTAAATTATTTTAATTGCATCGTCCGGCTCGTATCAAAAGCGCGAAACGTTTTAATAAAAGTAAATTTACTCGTTCCGCTGTGATTCAACGTGCACCGCTGTCTCTGCCATGGAATTAACAGGATCTTCGCGATCGCTGCTACACTCGGCAAGATTTACCGTACACGGTATACTGGTCACGTGTCTCCAGAACCTTCTCTACATGCATATGCATAGAGACATACCACACATACGCACGTAAGCGATCTGTCGATGCATGTTGAACGTTAACGCGTCCCAACGTTGAATGATCGAGTATCTGCTTATTCAAGGCTGACAGATTACACTCTCGGATACCTTCGTTACATAGGCTACCGTGATAAGATATAAATGTACATTAGCAGGTAAATCGACTTGTATACGTAACGCGTGCTATACCGAAATTTCAAACGCGATATAATTTATAGCGGCGAGTTTAAAATTGCAAAAGCGACAGCTGGCCAGTGAAATCCAGAATCTGTGAAATCTGTCGTTGCAGATTATATATATATACGTATATTGGAAATTTGATACGACGACTATTTTAATACCACCATCGGACCATCTTTCCAAAGTAATATTCATTGTCAGTCAAAAAGTCTACCAGCTTGGTTGCTTCAGATTTATCCTCGCACACCCGTCGTCGTTCAATTATATTCTTTCATACCTCTCAACGCTCTCGTTTCAGAATCGACTTTCATTCATTTTCTATAAATCTCCTTCTCGGAACATATTAAATTTCACGCAATAAAGCCAACTCCAATATGCGCTTTATGGTATCTGGATTATAAGCTAACTGCAATACGTTGCATCTCCGTACTGAACCTACACATCGGATGTAACGTCATTCCTACGCGTCGCATAAATCAGATTTTCGTCACACTGCAAAATATACGATACAAACGGTTCTATTACAACGAAGATGCGTATCGGTATTCTATTTTTTCGCTTAAACGATCCAACGAGTATGACAACTTTTGTGCAACGTTTTTCATGGAAAATCTTTTCCCTAACTTTGGTATCTAGCTTTAGCTGTATCTTTCGAGTGATGAACGAACGAAGGATAAAACCAATGATTCGTACACGTAATAAGTAGCTAAGGAACGTAAGAATAGCTTGTTCTACTTGTCGTTAGGTTTAAGTTTAAGCGTGATGCTTTCCCGGCTCGACGAATCACTCGATTCGTTGCATGGTTTTCTAACCAACTGCAACTACCTGCTTATTTCTCCGTTACGTTTCTCCACTATTTATTTATTTAATAACACAGATATAAAAATAGGAAAAAGTTGTCTGACTATTGCACCGTTTCTAAAAAGCAGCCTCAGTTCTTGTTAAACGACGAATATTCGTTTATCGATCGTGTATCTATAAATATCGTAAATCACGTTATTTCGGATGAGAATTTGTCGCCGATTTTAATAACTTTGCCAGAAATTTTGGTAAGACACGACATCCTGTCGCGACTCGGAACGCTTCTAAACGCGCGAAAATAGAACGTACCTAAATAGATCGTACAGAGTTTTACGTTTGATCGGCAATTCGACTTTTATCGCTAAATAAGAGACAAATGGCGATAAAATATCGGAATTTCATGAAATCGTGCTGTTTGGAAATGGTCCAATGCTGTAAGGACAGAAGCAGAAGAGTTATATCCGGAAAATTCCTGCAAGCGATGGGTATGATTTGAAGCTTTTCGCGCAAGTGGTATTTTCCCGGAGCTTTGCGGATCTTCGTAATTATCCAAATCGACCTCCTAACGTACAAATTTTCAAACGAACCGCAAGTTCGAGTAACTACGCTCTATGGCCGCGATTTCGTCAGCTTCGTTGCTCGATGGATTTTTACATTTCCATTAGAGAAACGTACAATTCTATTATTTGCAATTAGTCGTGAGATTTCATAACGCGCGTATCTCACGCCTGTCGTATTTTACACGTTCATATACATAGTACTCGTTGTACGTTTCAACGTGTAATATCCATAACGTGGCAGATTATTGGAATTTATGTGGCAATAAAGTTGAACTCTGCTACTACAACTAAATCCCGCTTTCTTACATATTTTCTTCGTTATCGTTGCACAACCAACAGTTACAAGCTGCAGGATTAACACGCGTGTTACGCGATCGTGTCGACCACGTTAGTTACGCGAATCGTTTGTCTCAGTAAACGATAGTAACAGATTCTTCGTCATAAACGATTTCCATTGTTTCTGAACGTCTATTTTGATGTACCTCCTCCTACCGCTACTACTTTGCATTACAGTCGTAGCCATCGCCGATTACACGAAATGGAACATTAGTTCCATCAGTTCGAGGAAGCTAGAACGGTTCATCGATCAAGCTTCCAACTTTTTCTCGTACATACGGGGAAAAAAGCACGGAATGATAACCTGTCCGCTGGCGAAGCACTCGCAGAATACAATGATAGAATACAATGATGAATAGCGAAGCTATTAGAGAGTCATGCAGGTGGATGTTGCATAGGTGGCGAGCCCGGGGAGCGGTGAACGCGCGCGAGGGTTTGCCTAAGCTGGAATGGTAGGAAGCAATTAATAACTTTGTTGTGGCAGGCAAGCAGACCTGTAGGCAGACAGGCAGGCAGGCAGGCAGGCAGGCAGGCAGGCAGGCAAGCAAGCAGGCAAGCAGGCAGGCAGGCAGGCATGGTAGTAGCTGGAGCTACGTTGCAATAATTACGACGTCACGCCTCCTGCCCAACCTAATTAACTAATGCTACCCTCTCTCGCTTGGCTCTCTCGCCCTATCTGTTTACCCCCTTATTTCGCTGGCTGTACGGAAAGGTCCGCTCGTTGGCCGTGCTTTATTTTTGCCAATTCGCAAGTTTCTTGCACGGTAATAAACGTACACGGCGGACAACGGTTACCGCGGGCCCCCGTTAACAACGGGAAACAGGGCGATACCCTGGCGTTGCGCCGTGAACCCGTGGAGCATCGTGCTCCAGGAAACACGACCACTGAAACATTAAATCGCAGCGAAAAAGCAGCGCCACTGAATAGAAAAGCACCGCGAGACAGGCAATTACGGAAACGGAGCTGGCGAGACGCGCTCACCCAGTCGACGCATTCGGCCGCGATAATATCGAAACGATACGAATGATACGAGTGTAAGAGCGGCATCGTACATCGATACAGACGTGAGTTTTGTATTCCAGAACTTACTGTGCTTAGAGGAAGCAGAAATCATTTCCAAAAGGAAAATAAAGACGGAAAGCTAGTCCAGTCTGGACGTAGAAAGACTGTTAGAAACTCTCCGAAAACACAATAATTATGAAAAAGGGGAAAGAAACTTCACCTTAAAACAATTTGATGGAGCACAAAAAGCCAGAGATTGGATATCAGAGTATGAGACGGAGTGCGAAAAATTAAAAATCCGAAATGACGAGAAGAAAATCGAGCTCTTGAAGATGTATTTGGGAAAAAATTCCACTAGACTGGTATCAAACAAATACGTTGAAGAATAAAGAATACAACTGGGAAGATTGGAAAACCTTATTTCTAAAAGTTTTTAGCAACGAGGGCTGATCTGCAGCACGATACGCCTATAACTTCAAATACATTGCAGGTTCGTCGTTGAGAATTGTGGATCTTAATCGCCGAAATAAACATACAGCAACACTTAGATTACATTTAGAATTGATATGAGAATAGTTTCAGATTTATTTAATACGTGATTTACAAGATATTCGTGGATATACATTTGCACTCTCTTTGTCTCATCATCTTCTATACCACGCTACCCACGGAACAATCGCATTCATCTGTTTTGCACTGTGCACGCATGTACTCCCATACACTCATACTCGTATACGTGTGTCACTACTACGCGACCAATCTAGCGTAGCACGCAAAATTACGCATATCTCGATAGAATGGAACAACGAAGAACCGATTACATTGTGACAGCGACTATACCCAAATCAACGTCATTCCACGCTACCTGACAATGAACCTTTAGATTTTGACCTTACCTTTGCACATGGCCCAACACTAAATTTTCCAACGAAACAATCCACCGCGATCTCAAGATACCCACAGTCAAAGAAGAAGTATACAAGTCCAGAAGCAGATATAACGCACCACCACAACCCATTAGTCACCCAACTACTTGACACGACGGACCAGATCCGCAGACTAAAAAGAAAATACCCTTTAGATTAAATCTTTAGATCCAACTAGAATCAACAATATAAACTATTATAAACCATGTCATTGTATCACGCCAAATGAAGTTACTGAAAATTCTCAATGAGAATTGATTGTAAATATTTTAAGAAATAAAAAAAAAAAAAAAACGTAGGACATTCAGGATCTTCTCCTTGTCCCTCAACTCCTACAAACTCAACATATAAAACTGCGAGATTTGAACAACTATTTTAATACTTCGCTACTTCATTGTAATATTGTACTTAACCACTTTTGTGAATAATAAAAATATAAAAAGACAGTCAAGTTAAGCTACTGGTCAGCTCTTCCTTTTTTATCACCAATTTTACGTAACAACATGCTAGTCGATAATTGTCAGGATGGAAGAAGATGGACGAGAGAAAAAGACGTTTCTAGCGACTTATAGTTCGCCGTATTTACAATTCTTTCTCGTACAACGATAAAACGTGGAAGCAGCGGGGAGACGTGGACGTTCCGCTCTTCTTCAAGAGACGGTTCGTTAATTCGTATCCAATTGAGAGGAACCAAACTCGAGATTATTATTAAATGTTATTATTAATTGCGACACCGAATAACGGCTGCTTTTCCATTGTCGCAATTATTCCCTATAACTCTTTGAGTTTATTATCGCCGCCACGCTAGTTTTTCAACATATTTGCTTCATCCTGAAAGTATGTATTCAGTTTCCTTTCGCTATGGAAGACTTTGTAGAAAGGCAAACAGTTCACAATTTGCCGTAGCGGAGCAGAGTGAGAAGTTTCTGGCGCGACCTCGGTAGAAAGTGGATGGAGGCGACGGAGTAAATGTTAGTGTTAGAAATGCGATAATCGTCCTGTTAAAGGGAAGTAAAATTAGGAGAAGCGTAAAAACATTTAATTGTTTAAATTTAATTCCGGAAAAGACAGCTGCATGTGTATTTATGGAAGGTTTCGCGACGAAAAGGCGAGGTAATAGGCGAGTGGTACGCGTCGTTTGTCATTTTCTTCGCCTCGTATTTCCTATAAATAACATATTACGTATAAATTTCGATAAAGAAGTCTCTGAATAAACGTAGAAGGTATTATTCATCTGTATCGTGGTATCGGCACGCGATAAAAACAAACTACACGCTCATTCCTACGAAGCATTTACCAACTGAAAATGAAAAATGGATTTTCGACTATTCCCAACGCGATCGACGCTGCGCTAAAATAACAGCAACCTCTCTCATGACTTCGTCAAAATGTTTTCCACTTTGAGTCGCGACTCGAGCGTAGCCAGAAATATCGGAATTAATATCGCAGCCAACGAAGAAAGCTAAAAGAATTCCACGTTCGTAAAACATCCATGATACAACTTTCGAAGATTTTCTTACTTCTAAAGAATAGAAGCGAGAAATACGACCAGGCGAAAGGAAAACGAAACGTTAAGAGCCGTAAGTAGAATGCGATGTTCCTCGAGATTTCATATTTAAGAGACTCGTTTTGTACGTATATCGATTTTCAAAGTTTTCCGCTCCCTTCTACAACGCGTTCATTTGCTGCCATCTTTTTGCTTATCTCGAGAAAGAAATCGCCACGAAGACGAAGGAAAAGCTGGATCATAGGTACATATGGGCGTCGACGATAAAACGACGACTCCTGCACAAGCCGAGTCTGTCAAGCACACCACCGATATAAAGACGATTTTAAGCGTTCCATGGCAAGCGAACCGACGCTATCACCATTAAAGAGTAATTTCCAGCAGCCAGGTAAAAAAGACACGAGACTTTTTGCCGCGTTACCGTCAGGTGCTTTACCAGGTAAGTGGATAAAGATGCCGCGACGCGGACCAGGATCTACCAGTAGATATCGCAACCCTTCCTTTTTGCGAAAAAGCGAACCTTTTCACGGTAAGGCCTGCTGTGCCCGGTTGTTCTACATGGAAATTTCGGCATTAGCGATACGTTCGTTGCAACGTGTAGCACGACGTGTGTTAGAATTGCTCGAAACTTGACGCACAGCTCGACGAAAGAGAGAAAAGGATATCGAGGATCTTAAATCGCGTAGAATCTATTATCTCGTCGCTCCGAATTTTCTCTATTTCGTCCACGTTGACTGCCACGCGTATTTTCAAAGAAATCTGCGCGAGGCCACGCGCGCAACAGTGCCAAACGTTCTCTGCTAGGTGCTCCCATCGATATTTTAGTAACGCGAATGGCTAGAGTGGTAGTCTCAAGAACGATCTCTCGTTTCCTTTCTTTCCATTCCTTCGCATTTGTTTCTCATCTCTCCACTTTCTACAAAATCGGTTTGAACGTTGGCCGAGCAACGGACGGTATAACTTAAAATCTCTGCCCTAATTCGTTACAATGTCGAAAAGAAACATTGAAAACTTATTTCTTGGTTTTACGTTCTAAATAATTTCTTTAATAAACCATTTTCGCGTTACTTTTATGACAATTCAACACTTTTATTATTATGGAATATCTTTTCAAATACCTACGACGATCCTTCGCAAATAACGAAATAAGCGACGAGTGTCGTGGCAGTCAACGTGTCAAGGAGAATCGCGCTCTTGATCCGTGAAAAGACCAACAGAAACACGAAGAACGCTAAACATTCTAAGCACCTAAAACCGCGTAAAAGTGACCGAATATTTTGCAGCGAAAGCGCAGAGGGAACCGGCAACGTTTATTCGAGCGATGTAAATACAATGGTATTTTACACAGCTGGAAAATCTGCAAACGCGATTTACCATTCGAACGAGATAGAATGGAATATAATAACAAATATGGAATAATTACAAGTATGTATAAGGACGACACGAGATATGGGATAGCTTTGCCAAAATGGAACACCTATCATTCTCTGTAAAAGATATATTCAACAGACGTATCGTTAATTTATGAAAGCATTCGATAACCGAGAATGATGGAGAAGAGGAAGGCGCGAAATATATATTCAAAGGTACAGTCGTTCTGCCACAATTCTCACCCATTTCACGATGAAACGCGACTTAACGAGAGTATCCGTAACACAACGAACGAAACATATGTCAGTCTTTTTTGTCATAATATCGAGGCAGCCTGCAATCTGCCACGAGGAGTGGCGGCGAAACGCTCCAATCAACAAAACGACAGCTTCGGTCAGTGTACCCTTCCTTTTTTTTCCTCCCCTTTGCAGCCCCCTTTCCTTTTTTCTTTTTTCATTGCAGCCTGACTTTGCTGTTTCCATTGCGCACGGTTCTCTCTCGGCCGTTCGCAGGGGAGACACGTTGCAATCGTACGTGACGTCGACGCGATTGCCACTTACGAGTATCCCCGATTGGGTATCATCGTTTGCTCTGCCGACAGTGATCGGCGAACAGAAGCGACTCGTCAGCCGTATAACGACGCAGGAAAATCCAATATTCGCGTGGTGCACGTGCCGTCCCTTCTATGCATCATGAATCCAATTTCGCGCATTTCCGCGACGGATCGAAACCTCTGATCCGTAAGTACATGCAATTCCGCGTCATCGGCTAGCTTTTCATCCGCTAATTCCGATGAATTATTTGCCGGATCAGTCGCTTCGCCGACTCGACACGTGAAAAATCTTATTTTCTTGTCGTCGATGAGAAGCAACCGGAGAGTCGGGCAGCCGGGGAACCCGAGGCCAAGAATAATTCCTCGTCGTATCCAAGAACGAAACGGAATTCGATATTCAGTGAGCCGCGGCGATGTTACTTCCAGACGGCGATCTAATTTTCCTCTCCTATCAAGGATGTCCGCTCGCGACAGAATTTCGAGAAACGTTCGCTCGCGTTTCGGATTATGCTAATTCCCAACATCCGGTCTGCCCCGAGCACCGATCGCCGTAATTTTCGTTTCATCTTTCCATCGCGATCGCCTTACCGCTGCCTACTTTGACGCGGAAAATATTGGGCTGGCAACTAAATGATTTTGTCATTACGTGGTATTGACAAAACTTAGTTTCCAACTATACGTATAATTTGTTTAAATATATATTCGACGACGAGAGAAACGAAGATTCACCGTTGCATCGCGTAATCGCGTCGTACGGTAGCTTCGCTATTCGCGATTTGCAAGGCGCCGCAGTGCCTACGTGCGATTAATTCGGATTATAGAAGCGCGTTGAACGGCATATTTATTTACAAGAGAGAGAGTTTCGGAGAGAGCGTAAATCTAGTTTTCCGTCGCATTAGTACCGTTTACACCGATATTTGGCCGTGGCTGTGTCTTTCTCGCGCCGTAAATCACATTCCATGCTTCAACTTGCAGGCCTTCGTCTCGCTACGCCAACCTCCAGCCCTCGTCAAACGCTGTGACTCGCGTTTCGCCTAATAACGCGAAGAGAGACCGATTTACGATGTCGGAACCGGGAAATAACGCGTCGCTCTCGCTCGATCGTTCGTTAACCAGTTAGCTGTTTTCGACGAGTATACTCGTCGCTAAGAAGCGACAATATTTTCCGTTACGACTGATATACCCGTCTCATGCGTAAGAAACTACTTACAATCTAGCAATCTAGCAATCGCATAAAATTAAAAAATAAAACGTGACCACGCGTATTCTGCGTTTCACGTGTATACTCGTCGTCGTTTTCTTTTTGCCACGCGTTTTAAGTACACGCATCAGCTATCCGGTCAAACGCGCTCACCGTTCCTCCCTTCCCATTCTCGAAACTATTTCTCTTCGCGCTTTGCCGAGATCCTCTATCCGTCCCATCTACGATACATCCGCTCGAAATTATTCTTTGCAAACGGCGCGATGTTAATGGCACTGTAGATCGTCGGATCGTTCGATGATCGTGGCGATCTCGGTAAAAGCAGGAGAAATTGACGCGCGAGTAAGACGTTTCGATCCGGTAATGGAAGACGCAGGAGACGCGGCGTGTTATATACGCGCGAATGAAGTCGATGGGACAGCAGCAACAGCTGCTAGGAATCGTCTGCGGCAATCGAAGCGAGGAGGTCGGTTTGCTGCGAGTGTGACCATCCAAATCCACTTGCTCTGCTTCTTCATCTTCCTCTCACTTTCCCAGCAGTGCCACAGAAAGTTCGACCAATATGAAATTTGATAACCCCGATCCCTGTCAAGTTAGCCAGCCAGTACGTCTCCCCTTTTCTGTCTTGCCGACTTTTCCTCCGCCTCGTATTTTTGTTTCTTCGCCCGACACGGATATCTTCTTATTCCTCTGTCCGACTCACGCAAAACGAACATTACCGGCAAAATCAATTTCGATAAGTAACGTGTGCCGGTCGACTCTTAAGAGATACGCTGTAACCGAGGCCTGTTGCTTCCAAATGTGTTCTCGTATCGTTTCTCGTTGGCCGGAACTCTTGGGAGTCGGGTTATATACCAATTTACTTTTACGTTCTACTGGAAAGCTTCGTAAAGCTGCGTAGATAAGAACACAGTTTCGTCTTTGACGGAGAAACTGGCAATGATTAACAGGAATATAGCGTGTCAGCAGGTAGCCGGTAGACTTTGCCAGTAATTCGGGTCACGAATTATCAAGGGATGATGCGAAAAAAGCAAATCCCGCTCGGTGTCGCGGTGTCAAAAATTAACTGCCGGCGAGGTTCGTTCGATTCGTTCGAGCAAAAGCTTTGAATAGAGATCTCGTTAATTACGCGTAACGTAACCTATCCCGTTCGATTATTGTACTTTTGTTTGTATTTGAAACATAAGCTTTCCGATATATCAATGTTTTCTGCTTGCAATCATCCACGCGTGAAAATCAGTAATAATTAAAGGAGAAACGAAAACAGCGTCCTGCGTGTTTGATCTGTTCTAATAATATTATATTATGATACATTAACGGATATAAAACGTTTCTTTGATCAAAGGTTCTACTGTATATTTAATTGAATTATATTTGATATTAACAGGTTCGTTTTGACAACAAGGTATAACAATTATTAATATCGATCTACTTGATTCAATTTGCCAATTGCCGTTATCAAAGAAATATAACGTACGTGGTCACGGTGTTCAACCACGTTTCGTCGTTCTTTGTCGCGTGGGATGCTAAAAGCGAGCAACGTTCTCTCGTTTCTACGTTCGGCAAATAACATCGTATCCAAGTAATTATACTTCCTTCGGGGAAAAACAATTGGGACTCGCATCCCTCGGACGCATGCTCGTGAAAAACTTGGTGAATTTCTATCGAGATGTAGGTACGTAAAAAAGACAGGCCGAAGGTTGTTAGACGCAGGTCGAAATAAAAGCTCGGCGTTATTTCGAGGTAAAGCGAGTCGAAACGTTCTCGTCTAGATGCTAAACGAGATAAGGGCGCGCAACTTTTTCACTAAATCGTGCCATCTGCGAGGAAAATTCATCAAAACTTTAAACGCTTAATTTACGAAACGTCATATTTTCATTTACATTCCAACTACACGATTCGCCTCACCTCGGCTATCTGCAGCGTAGTGGATGCGCGGTGTTCTGGCTTTCTTTCCGAGTCTTCGCGTTTATGCAAATTAAGTCGGTAAAGCTACAGGAGGGGAGGGTAATACAAATACTCGACGGTCTGAACGAGGTTGAACACGAAAAGTGTTATGTGTACGCGCACGTTCGTGCGCTTTTCGTTCCGCGGATTCGACAAATTGTGCGGGGTAAAGTAATTGCAAGGTGCAAAATTACCTCTGTCCTTCGCCTTTTTTATCGCAACACGTTGCTCGTTAAACGACGTATCGAAATAGAAGAATACAGCGCATCGGATAGCGTTTCGGTTGCCAGCGGACGAGAAGCTGTTATAATATCGGCATACAGCTAGCTACACATGTAGATGAATCGCGTAGTTGTAACGAATTGCGATTCTTATCGCGTTCGTGAGGAAAAAACGTAGGATAAAGCAGCCCAACGATATAAATTAATTTATTTGCGTAAATATATAGCGTTGGCTGCTTTTACAAGCGAATTACAAAGCGCTGGAATCGTTAAAACGTCGCATAATATTTTACGAACTGCATATTTTCCCGATATCTTGTCATCGAATTTTTCGTATATTGTGCTCGTACGTAGGTTGATTTACCTAACGTGCCATTCGCGGCTTTGAATTATTCGTAAACTATTAGCTGCACGAAGAGACCTGTGAAATCAAATTTACATAATTTCATGGATGATATGCGTGGCAGTAACAATTTTTCTTTTTTTCTTTCCCGTTATCTACGTATCGAGTTTTTGTTCAAAGGCCGGCTGAAAATTTTCCGCGAATACCATCAGAAGAAAATCGATCCGACATTTCCTCGATCTCGAAAATTCTTCCGGCGAACCGAAGCGACGCTAGAAGTCCATCTTACTTAGATTAGAAAAAGATTGAACTTTTTCTATGAGAAAGGCGAACGCGCAATGAATTTCATCCGCTTACGTACACACCGTACGATCCACCTCTTTATATAATGCATTATACGTCTCTTGATATTTAATAAAAAGAAAGTTAGGTACGACTGAATCGAAGATGTCCGGCTCTGTATATTGGAAATATAAAATAGATATTCAAGTATTTGTAACAGCAGTATTTGTATCGTTGCGGAATTACTTTCGAAGCGCTCGCTAAAGTCGAGATAAAGCTTTCTTTAATGCGAGACACATACATAAATTATCGGGTGTTTTGCATACCGTGCAACGATCTGAAAAGCAAGCGCGCTTGTTCTTATTGGAATTTGCTGTTATCTCTGTCTTAATAGCTGCTGGTAGCCTATTCGAAAAGTAAACGTAATCGCCGCGTGTTCGTTCGATTTCTCGGATATCTCGTTCTTCGTCCCGGTACTTGTTGGCCCGTTTCGATTCCAACTACTCGAAGAATGCATAAAATATAAAGCGTTGCAACGTGATTCTACGATAGCATCGAGTAGCAGCCAACTAGCCACATAGCTGGATGGCGAATGAGACCATCGTTGAATATCACCGGTGAATTTTATAGCGATTCGAGCAACGATGAAAACCGTACGATAGCCGATGAAATATTTATCATCTTCGCGAATCCAGCCAACGAACGCGTCTTCTTCGCTTACATTTTCCATCGCTTAAATACCGCTGTTATCCGAGCATTCGGCCATTGTATGCATGTGTCGGGTTTTCGTTAGAGTTAGGGGCGTATAAAGAATCGCAACGTGAATTGGCCATCGTTGTTACGTACTATAGCTGATAGTTATTGATACAAATGTGATTATTACAGAGTTTAACAAGTAATAGCGACGATTGGATAATCGAGATGTCGATGACGATGAATTTATGACGATTCTGGTGTGACTCAACGTACAAGTAGAACTTATCCGAATGAACTGAACCTCAGGCCAAGTGGAACTGCCTTTATATACTCCTCTCCGTACCTCTCTGTACCTCTAGGGTCAATCTTTGTTTTTAAGGAGGGCTATTTAATTACTCCATACCTCTGTTAGGTACGCGTCCCTCCCGTGACCGTGGCCTACGTTCAGCGACTCGTTATGTCATCTCGAGCCCAAGCCCATTGTCATAAATCTCGGGCAAACATACTCGGATCGAATCATAAAGAACTACTTTTAAGTTTTATTATTTAAGTACAGCTATAATAAAAAGTCCGGACTAAAGTATTGGGGATTTTCGCAAAAATTCCAAAGGGAGGGCCCCGATGTTCTTTCGACATACATATACATTGCATTCGACTATTATATCATACGTGCGTATTATAATTTTGGCACTATTCCATTTTTGCTGCAGGTTCGTCGAGCGATCGCTCTTTTTCCAAGCTCCTGACGTTGCTTACCATCGATTTTCAACTCTTTGTCGAATAGGTAGAATTTAAAATTATCGCGATAATTGCGCCAAGTAAAATATATCCGAACGTGTGCAAACTGGTGTTTTAAAGAGAGCGTGATTTTACGGCTCGCAGCCGACCGATTACTAGCCGAATAAATCTGTATAATGTATACGGGGTAAATTTGCTTCGGCTCTGCTCGTGTATTTATTCGAAACAAGTACGAGCGATAAAGTATTCTTCCCATTGTCTATACATCTCGAGGATCGTATTAAAACTAGCGATTTTCCTGACCATATTTCAAGCGATCTCATCCCGTTGGTCACTCAAGGATACGTTTTTATTATTCCTATAATTCTTTGAACCATCCTGCTGCTGGTCGTTGGAAGAAAATAAGGAAAGGGCGCGTGATACTCTCCACAGATGTGGAAGGATTTCAGACGGATTTATGTTTCGAATCCGAAACATTTTTCTCCGCGCCGCGCCCACGCCCCGACGTTCGTGTCCTATTTTTTCAAGCGCGAATCGTGACACATTCCAGTCGAGATACTGCGTGGACTGTCCAAAGTTACATTCTCTTTCCCCAACTGGGTTATTGTTTCGTATGTCCCTTAACGCGCAAATCGATTTCCCCTCTGGCAAAAAAAAAAGAAAAGACCGGTATTCGCACAGCAGCGGAACTCGTTTGCCGATTTTATCGAATCGCTGAATCCCAGAAACACGTGTTACCGCGCTTACGATCCTCGACCTCACGCTCCGTCGCTTTGTATCATATCGTTGCGAGACAAACGCTGATCATAGGTCGAAAAGAACGAAATCCAGTGGGTTTAGTTGCACACGCGTAAACGAAGGATAAAGGTTTACAAGATGCAAAAGAATCTTGTCCAACGAGAATCAGGCGACGGACAGAGGAAAAAGGAAGAACGTAGGACGATACTGAAAGTAGCCGAGCGACGGACAGATCGAGAATCGAGGAAAAGAGAATAAAGAGATGGGAAGAAAGCGAAAACAAGTCGAACTGGAAATACACGTACGACTAAGAGATAAATGTACAAGCTTGGTCACGCGCTTCCGTCGAATGAATAACCGGTGGTTCGCCTAATTGTCGCTTCATCAAACAGACGGTGGTAGTAAGCTTGGTGTTCCTGAAAAAATGCATTTGTGCGTAACAAACGGCAACGGATTATCGTATCAAACGATACTCTCGTTTGTCTCGCAGAAATTCGTCGAGGCACGGAACGGATCGAAATAAAACCTAACAAATCTATTGTTATAATCTCGCTTTAATTACATTTTCTACCTGAATGAATAGCCCGGACGTTGCTTTGTTCTCATTTTGTGGCGTTACACTGCAGCGGTTGCACATATCCGCGCTCGCGTTGTTAATGCCGCCTGTTTTCACACAAAACACAGTATTTTTTGGTTACCGCCTAGACAGCCTTATCATAATTTATTCCGCGGTCCGCTATATTATCGCGGAATCGCTGCTGGATCGACTGGAAAATCGTCGTAGCGCGTCGACTACGTAACCGCGTTAAAATGGATGCAGCGCAGTCATTGGAAAATTTTAATGGAAATGGGACTAAATATCAGTTACGGTCAGAGATCTCCTATACCTACTCCATAAACAGATACGTTAAATCCGTAGTCGATACGAATGCCCAATGGTATCGCATTTAGAAACATTTTCGCGTAATAAGTATTTGAATGGACGATAAATCGTAAATATCCTACTTATCTGTTTTGTTCAACATTCTCAAAGAGTGGCAACTCGCCGTTCCATGCTTTTATTGCCTGTACTAACCCCTCGTGGATGAGGGTAACACGGTAACATGGGTAAGTAACCGGTGCTTTATCAATGTGATCGTACAGCTTTTTTCCACTGAAAGTCTATATACGCGTCATGATCCCACGAGACTCGTGGAATTACTCGAAAATATCTTCGTAAAACCGCTTTTATCGGTCATCGTGCGGAAACGCTTTTGAAATATCTGACGATCGGCGAACAGAAAGTATCGTAGCAACGACAATGGATTTATCATAGACGTAAGTTTCAATTACTTTAAAATCGAAGCGTATTCCATCCGTGAAACTGTTTCGACCTATAATTCGAAAACCTATTCGAGTTTTAAGCTATTGCTGAGATCATACTTGCGCGAGATTGAACGCCGCGAAGGCACGTAGCGAGATCGAAATTTCTTCGATCTGTTTTTTAATAAGTCGAGCGCGATGAATTTCGAGCGCTCTCGCGTCGTTAGCATCTTAAACCTTCGACGTTTCATCTGCCGGTAGAAACGAGAAAATTGTTGGATCGAGGGATCGAATCGTCGTGACCGGATCGCGGAATTTACGTCGCATGTCGTGTCGCGTTCGCGTCACGGTAGTCGATAAACACGCGATTATACGCGTCTCTTTTCCTCTCTCGCTGCCGGTTAGCTCTTTGGCCGATGTTGAATGATATAAAGCGAGGGCGGCCGAACGATCGGCGGTCGTTCATCATAAAGCGGTGATCGGTGACTAAGAACGACTAAGAGAGCGAGAAGGTGGAGCGAACGTAAGGAACAATACATCGCCATACATAATACAGCTGGGAGCAATCGTTGTTTGTGATACATCGCTTCCGAGTTCCGATACTGACAAAGGAAGCGGAGGCTGTCTCTCGTTACCAGAATAAAACGTCCTCGCAATTATTCAGAAGAAGAACCGCTATAAAACGCTCATCGCGTCGATTCGCTGGCGTTTCTATTTGACGCGCTAAATCGTAGGCGAATCAGGACGAGGGGTTGAAATTCAATAAATCCCGAGCTTTTCCATTTATCAGGCAACGTTTCTTTTTTTTTTTCTTTTGGTAAAAGCGAAAAAACGAGGTTTAATTGGAAGGAAGGAAACGGCAGGGACAAAAGGAACGAAAGAAACGAAGGTGAAGGCGAAAAAGAGACGTCTCTCGTTATCTGAAATTTCGGAAACGAATGGGGCTATGAATTTCCAAGAAGAGGAAAGCTACTGCACGGAATAAAACGAATATGTGTCACAAGAGGCTAACCAGTCTCGCCAAACGCTCGATTCGGTTAAAGAGATGTTCCGAATAGATGCTATCGCCGCTAACCTGCCGATGTGGAATGCCGTTTCCTTTGAACTGCCTTTGTTACCAATTTTCCATTATCTCGGCCAAGTGATTTAATAATTCTTTTCCCTGCGCTTTCTAATTTCGCCAGACTCGGCCAGAGGAAATACGGGACGAATAGAATAAACGAGGAATTTGTTATCGACGCGGAAATGAAATTTCTCGGACTCTCGAGCCACCCAAAAACATCGGATCGTTCGATGATTCGACGCGCGAATATTTTAGCGTTCTTATTTATTCGTACACGCGTATGTCGATATCTCTTCAAGAACGTTACTTCAAGAAACGAGTACGTTTTCGTTACAACGTTTTCTTCTTCTTCTTCTTTCGTTCTTACGCCTATTTTATGCGATGTTCCTTGCGAATTGCTTGTTCCAAGCTCCTACTCGCTTTCCACACGGTATTTATTTCTACGAAATTTACCGAGTTTCGAGAAAGACGTCGTACAATGGACACAAATCTCTCGGCTCTCGAGTACCGTACGTACATTCGTACGCGAGATACGCTTACAAGACCGGCCTCTAACCTAAACTAAATTATCTTTCAGCGAACAAGTTGAACGGAAAAGTGAAGCCGGTGGTAGGAATTTTCGCATCGCTACCTCTCAACGACGAATCGATGCATACGAACGCGATGGTGGTTTGGTGGGAAAAAGGAGGAAAGAAAGTTCGACTGCCAAGCACAAGGGTTGATATCGTTAATATTTTCGTATATATCATGTACGACCGGGCTAGCTTTCACCCGCAGCTTCCGGTACCCGTATGGTACGCTACATATTTTCTATACTGTTTCAGAGTAACTCTTCGATTGCAAACGAGATAGAAAAAATATGCCGGTGAAATTGTTCGACGATATAATATAATATTTATGTTTCTTTAATGTACGTTCCGTGGACTTCCGATAGAACCTCTTTGCTATTGCGCGACGTCTCTTCGTCCGAGACGTTCAGTTTGCTAAACGACTTGAGTCTTCTTTCACATTAACCGATGGCACGTGCGTAACGCGGTTGTCACGTAGGAGACACAAGAAATCACGAGAATGATTGATCACCGGTGATCTCCTCGCGTCGCAGTTCGAACGTTTCGCAAATAAGATGAAGAAATTGAACTTTGTATATGGTAATGGAATTTATTATGCGAATCCAACAGAGTGACGGTTCAAAGTGCTACAACAGAATTTCGGAGAGTTTTTGTACTGAGGTTTTAATTCCTCTGAGGGGGTTGTCGTCTGAGGCGGCTATTACGTTACTATTTGGTTATTGTTTAGATAGCTGTGACGTGCAGGATGTTTAGCTTATCCTATTACTGCTCCTGAGCGTGTGACCATCTTGAGTGTGTGACACGGTCAACGGGAAATTAACATCCTTACGAGTTCTATGATCGTCGTGAAATAATCTCTTACGGTGGATATGCTGTGCGCGCGGTAATTTTTCAGAGAACTCGATGAAATCGGTGGTATCTTATCGAGGGTTGGCTACCTATGCTTGTATACCGGAATTGGCGCTATGGAATCCGTTTTTCGTCGTGAATCGGTTACTCGCTTTGAGAAAGCGCGCGATCCGGTTAGCCTTTCTTCTATGAAAAAGAAAGAGAGGAGGCGGGGAGGAGGAGCATGCCGACACAAAAGCAAGGAAATCCATGCCACCGAAAACCGCGAACTGTCCCTCTCAAAAAGCCAATAAAAAGTAACGAACGCGCGCGTGGATCGATATACCACCGAAGCAAGATATACGTCGCGTGGCGATAGGTGCCTGCGGACGACGGTGCCGATAGAAACGAGAGGATAAAGGGTGCTTGGATATTGCTTGTCGCACGATATCGATTTCTCCAAGCCAAAGCGTAGGCGAATGAAATACGATCGGAATTCGCGTCGTTGTCCTTCTTTTATGGCTATGCACCTTCCTCTGTGCGAAGGATTTGTTAACTTGCCGGTAATTGACGAAAGAATTGGTTCTGCCGTGTTGTTGGCAAAGCCTCTGTTCGACCATTACGCTTCGAACGTTCTCGCTCAGCTTCCCTTCGCCGAGCGTTCTTATCGCGTGCGGACTCTCGAGAAATTCGCGTTTTAGACGGAATCCGTGAATCGAGGAAATTTATCGCGACTCTTTCGCGTCGCTATCTCAACCAACGATCGAGCAAACAAACAAGTAGATATTCTTAAAGGAACGGCGATTAAAATTATCCGCGTGGCACGCGCTCCTTTTAAACCCGATAAACTCTAATAATTTAAACTTTTTATGTATCTTTCGCTTCGCTGGAGTTTGATTTCAGTTTTTACGACCAGGGAAAAGACCAAGATTTTAATTAAAACGAAGACAAGCTTCGTATTGTCTCTGGCGATTAAGCAACGTAGGTACTGCGAGTTGACGAGAACGTCTATCTTCGCGTAGACGTGGAAAGGGATTTCAACTTGGATGCGACAATTTCCATCTTTCGAATTTCTTAAGTAAAACATACATACGTATACTTCAAGCGCTAAAACTTTGAAGAAAAAAGAAACGGTACACAGAGGTATTCCATTTGAATCTCAACTCCAACTACACCCGTTTTACGATTTTCTCCGTGAAGCCGATCGTCCGTTCGCTGAAACGCGACCGACCTAACTTTCTAGAAATATCGGGTACAAAACGAACGTTCAAAAGGAAGACATAGCTTGTCCGCTTTGATTGTTTGCGGGGCACTTAATCCCGTCGCTGACTACGTCTCTAATTAAGAATTAACGAGCGTTCAGAGGAGAGAAACTCGGCCCGCTAGACGTATCCAGCGAAATCTGTTCCTCGGAGAGAAAAAGGAAAAAAGAAAAGTCCATTGCACGAGACCGCCGTGTCGGTGTACGACCTACTTCAGAAGGAAGTACGAGAAGTGTTTCCGGAGTGTGGACATCTTTCACCTAGCGGAGATCGAGTAGCAAGATGGAAGATCTTAGCAAGAGTACTATTAACGGGTCTCAAGAAGGCACGCGCAACGGAAAAGGCGACCGAACCTCTCGAGTTTCCCCCGGGTTATCCACTCGACGTTTGCAGAGGCCAGTTCCCCTCGTCTCTTTCAGGTTGCTCCACCTCATTCCGTTTTTCTCGGCCTCTCCTCGCGGCCCCTCTGTCCGCTGTAAATAGACGCAAGCATTTCTATGAGATATCTCCTACTGTGCCCGTGAAAAGATCATGGTACTCATAATGTGACCACCCTTTGAGGAGATGCTGCGCGTGGAATGAGACCACCGTTTCAATGCTCCTGAGTATTCCGCGATGCAAAATTTTGCTGCGCCGTCGCTGCTCCGTACCTGTCTGCTTCGCCCTTTCTCCCTTTTTCGTAGTTGCCACCCTTCTCGTCGCGAGTTTAAACGTTGCTCGCTTGGCGAGACGGACGCGCGAGCTTGCCAATTCTTCGCGTTCGGGACGTGACTCCGGTCTACCGACGAATACTTTCCACTTAACGAATATTCCGTTATTTTATCGGCGTAACACCGATCAAACGATATATACAAACACCATGACGCGTTTCTTTATCGTAGGCGACACGGAACGCGACACCTGGCGATCGCCAAAGCGAATTAACCTGTCGCGAATCAATTTATGGCGCGTTTTGTACGAATCATCGTATCGTAAATTCTCTTGTCTCTTTGAAACGCTTCTTTATCTTGGTAATACGTTTTTCTCTTCTTCTCGTTCAAACGTTCCAAGCGTCTGTGCTTGTTCCATTTTCCTTACTTGGCTGTCATCGTATTTTCTACTCTTCCGTCTTTCTCCTTGTCCTTTATCAGCGTGTTTATACCAATTTCGCGCACCTGCATTCCACCTGATAGCCGCTAGATTTTGACGAATGGCACGCACGTTTCGCTCTCTTCCTCCAACGCTGTGTTCGTTCGCCTGTACCTACCAGACACCATCAACCACTCTGCTCGCTCTGTCATTTCCGGATACGCTGAAACTCTATCGCAAATACGCGTTTCTAATTTACCGTATGGCCGAGTTTTCCTCCGGATATTGGTATTTACGGTGAAATAAAACATTTCTGATTACAAGGGCCGAGACGTTTCGTCCAGGAGAGTTCGAGGGCGAATGTTCTTCCGTGCCATATTCGTCGTCGGAGCACAGCGATAACTTTCGGTGCTTATCGCTGCTCGAATATTAGCCATGTCTGCTTTTCTTCCGATCTACGTACCGCGTAAATACAACCGAGATACACCGTGTGGAGATCTAATCTGTATAAAAGGCTATTGTACCTTACTTTCCGACTCTTCTCCACAAACTTATTATATAATTTTCCAAGCGCATTTGCCACGTGTCTCGACCCCAAAATTGCTCCAAATGGATATTTACCGAGTGATTCTTTTCGCATTTGCGAACTACAACCAGATTAGTAGGATCTTGGTGGTCGAATCGGAGTTACGTATTAATTCGATAAAATTTGATAAATATCGTTAACTTTCGTCGTTCAATTTTTGATATTTCCACGTGGAGAAACGAAACGAAACAAACTCGTTGCGATTAAGAAATGTTTCTCGAAACCTTTTCTCCTAAGAAACTAAGAGACTACGCGTTGCATAGAGTAGAATGCATAGAGCATAGGCGACGACACGGTATAGCTGCGTACACTTTGCAAGTTCAAAAGCACCGGCCGTAAGCCTATCGCGTTGATCTGTCAAACCACTAGTTACCGAAATCTCGCTAGGTAAAGGTCGCGTAATCCGTTAAAAGCTCCGATAGAGAAGTATGTATCCCTAACCGGCTAGAGCTTTCAATGTCTAGTACAGTGACTATAGATCTCAAAGCCAGTTAACTGAAACTCAGTTAAGTCACAGTGAATGTCGACGTACGAATGTCGTACGCCGGCGTAAATATCTGCGCCAACATTTTCATTTTAGCTAAGTACATGCACGCGTATGGTCGTCTCTGCTTTAAGGTCAGGAGGATCACGTAGCAGGAGTCGGCTCCTGATTACACGTCTACGTACTTACAACGTACGTACAATATGTACAATGTACACTGTACGCGTGTAGAGGATGGTTGGTCGTGTGGTTTAAACGACGAGATAACTCGATGTTGAAACCGTCGAATATATTTCAAAATAATTAATAACGAAGAATGTTCGCTAAAACGCTCGACGCTAACTGATTCGCTAAAGACTGCGCATCGATCGTGTTCAGGTTATTAGATGTACGAACAGGGGAACGCGGGGATACACTATAAAGTAGAAGATATATTTTAATACAGAAGTGTAAGTACAAGTAGAGATATAATTCCGCACGCTAACAGTGTTACCCTATAACCGAAATCCCCAAAGCTATCGTCGCCTGTCTACTGTCTATGGTCTGCCTTCGTCCCGGGCTATTCTCTATACGCTGTCGATGGCTTCAGTGTTTGAGAAAACTAAAAAGACCAGATGTAGAGTTTTCTTAGAAGTAGTGACCGCTTTAACGGATCGCTAATAAAATCGCTCGAGACTGAAACTAAAAAACTGGTCACCTCACGATCGCGTTCTTCTATTTATACCGATCGGGGAGTGCCGGAAAATTTAAATTCGACTTTGTTCGACGGTTGCACGTAGTTGCACGTTGCTTTTCCTGCAGTTTATTTATTATTACATTATGTACGTCCCAACGACGTTGATACTCCCAGGCAAAATAACGACACACACGCGAATGGTCGTAGTGGCTCCGCCAAATAATCACAGGGCAAATTAACGAATTTGAAAGTAAAGCGACGCGATTGTGTAATACGCGCGGTACGATGTAATCGAATTTCGCGTGCACAAAAAATTAATTATCGGATAAGAGGCGGAAGGGTTTGATCTTTTGCAGCTTCATCGGCGAAGCTTCGACGTAGGTAAATCTTAGCCGATACGGTTAATCCACAAAGATTCTCAACAAACCGCCTCATTGATCGTTACAAGTATCTCTTAAGTTGAACGAGTTGCGGATTCCTGGAATTGTACGTGGTAAATTCCTACTGACCACGGCTGCTGCTAGCGTGCCGACCAAGAGTAACATAGTGGTTTACGACGTTGCCTACAAAGCGCGAGACACACAGGCTCTCTCGTTAAGCCGAAAATGCCTGGCATAGGATGCAACTAACTTTTCAATAATCTGCGAATATTCCTTGGTGGCAGAATGGAAAAACGTACACGGCGATTCGATCAAAACAGCCGATTAACTCGATAAATTAATCGTATGGTAACGCGTGGCGTTCGTGTTTGCGTCAATCGATAAATTTTTATAGGGGCGAGATATAAGGAAATATCGGATTTTCTTGAAACAGCTTCGCCGCGCGTCTTTAACAAAGAGTTGCGCCTCGCGCTCGTTTCGCGTCGAGCTATCCCGTCGGCATGATTAATTTTCGACCGTACAAGCATCTCTAACAAGCGTGCGTTTCTTACGGTTTGCGCAAGCGGACGAGATGAAAAGATCAAACATCCTTTCTTCGGCGAAAGCGATGCGACGCACGTACCGCGTATACGAACAACAGCGTATCGAAACAATCAATCGGACAACAGAACGATACGTCGATGGAGGAACCCGAACGATCGCAGGGAAAAGAATGGAAAATGAACGCGTTATATCGCGAGAGTAAATTAAATTCAGCTTTCGTTAGACAGTGGACGTTATCGAAACGATATTTAAAGCTAGACATTCGGTACGTCCGAGCTGGTACGCTCGGACTATCGCAGCCGTGGCGGCTCGCGAGGCTTCGGTAAAAAATTCCTTTAGTGTCTAGAGACGAGTTCCCTCTTGTCCACTTGCTTGCTCGCCCGGAGCAAGATAAAATTATCCTTTGCTTTCCTGTGTCTCCTTCGCAGCAGTCGACAAACTTTCTTCCTCCCCGGTCTCTTTCTTCCAAAAGATCCACCGATATTAATTACGTAACCATATCGTATCACGTCCGATACCAATTTTTACCGTTTTTACGGATAGTTAATGCACCCGTTCAAAGTCAGGCTCATCGACTGGCTCGCTCGTGATTCGCGGAATAACCGATTCGAGTCGCTCGGTAGACGATCGTACAACGGTGTGCACGGTTTTGGTTCGCGGGAAGATGCAACGAGAGTTGCACGAAGCAAATTGCATCACGCGGCTTGGAAAAAACTGACGTTCTCGACCGAGAAATCACTTCCCTTAAAGGATTTCCGCACGTACGTATTTACCAGCGCTGCGTAAAAATACATATTTACGTTACAGTCTCTTTTATAACCATTCGGGCAAAGTGGCTTCCACGTTCGAGCGATTTACGACCACATTCATTTTTACCCTCCTACTATGTTGTATTTTATACAACTTTGATGCAAATGCAGTATTACGGAATCTGACCTGGATATTAGCGTTGCCGACGAGGTTCGATCGAACGCAGCCATTCCTAGTGACGCAAACGCCAACATGAAGATTTTAAACCATGTAGGTTTAAGCCTTTGGCATCTGCCTATAGTGTTTCGAAAATTCCTACGAATACCGCTAGAGTAATCGACGAAATCAGCGTCACGAAATTACCAACGTTCAGTGTCCGATATACCTTCGATAAAGAAACGTAATTGAATTGATTGATTTCTCTGTGCGTTTCGATTAAATATCATCGGGAAGCATCGCTTTCTTTCTCGTTTGACGCTTTTCGCGTTATCTAAATATTTGACTATCTCAGGCATTCGTCTGAACGTTTCATTATCCAAACAGCGAGTGTACGTACTTACACGATTCAGTTTAAATCCAACAAGGGTAGAACTGCATAGCATTCTAATGTCCCCGAGATGGAAACGCGCTCTGCTAATTATACCAACTAAATAGAAACTAATTAGGTAACTTGGGAGTAGTAAAACTGAAACAATATTAGCAAAGCAATACGCTGTATGCAACTCAAAATTACGGATATCGCAAAGCGGAAATGAGCTATTTAAAAATTTGCCCCGTCTTCGCTGGCTGGAACGATGTTACCGAAAAATCTAGCTTTCAACATCGTGTTGTTTCGACGAATTAGACAAATTTTAGCGATCGAAATCTTTCAGCGATCAAATAAAATACGTCGACGGTGACATGGACGTATTTCAGTGTCTTTGGGCTGATTTCCAACTGTAGAAAAAAGGAGAAAACGCGAGACACAAAATAGAAAATAACTTTAGCGATATAAATTATATCATATAATGAATCTGTTTGATCTGTTAAAACTATTTCGTTTCTTTCGTTGACATTTTGGTGCTTTTTCTAAGATACTAGCCGACAAATTATCGTAGAAAGGTTGTTGAAGTTGCACGGAGAAACAATTTAACGCGATCAAAATTTCTATCGAAAATTTCTCGATGAACAAGTTGCATCGAAATTTTGTACTGGAACGTGCCAAAGGAAAACGTTTATCTAAGCGGGAAGAATGGAAAATCTGGTTGCTTTGATCGAAAGCGCGACAAAACCGTAAAAAGCGGTATTGAATTCCGCGAGAGAAGCACAAAAAGCTACTCTTACGCGGTTTCTCTGAAACATAGCTGTAGCAGGAAATAATGTGGCCAGTTGGTCGAAAATCGAAAGCAAACGGCGCTTCCAATCACAGAAGGGGTGACTTCGTTCAGCGCCAGAAAACCAACCCCATTTCCGTTAATTGTTTCGCTCTTCGACAATTTAATTAACTAACCGGCACGATCGTTTCTCAATGGAATCCATCTGGCTATGGAACGAGAACGAGCCAGTGTTGTCCGGTAAATGAACGAACAATTACCACCAGACATATTATTCGAAGCATGCCGATCTTCCTAAAACGACTCGCTTCTTTCCATCGATATATAATCATTGTGTTTATTAAACATTTATTATTACGCGATATTTCATTTGTAAACGTTCGATAGACGACAGCTGGTCGCGTGTCGTAATCGTTAAATCGGAATGATTTAATATTTGCAGTGACATTTAGCTCGTAAATCCTCTGTTTCTTCGCGCGTTATAGTTGCTTCCTCTCTTTGCCTGGTATCCGACATCGGCTTTCTTACGCGAATCTACAAGGGAAAGAACGTTTAAGCGAAAATTTGCAAGAGACGGAGAAACGCAGCGCGTTCCTCGCTCTCGTAAGCGTATCCGTATCCTCGAAAAATCCGGCTCGATTATGCCAAGAAAATTTCCATTGGCGAAACGACAATCTCTTCTGGTTTACATTTCATGAAATAACCGGATGGAAATAAGGGAAACGTCGCGTCGTAACAACGGCAACTTTCCTTCTCGCTAATTTTACCCTCCCCTAAGTCTCCCCTTTGCCCCTTCTTTTTTCCCCCTTCCTTCCCTTACATTTCTTTTCTTTAATGCTCGTTATTCTTATTCCTCGTTTTTACATAATTAGAGAGCCGCCGTAAGAAGTTCGCTTTCCATTAAGCATCGCGATCAACGGCTTTGCGTTTTTCCGCGATGCTCAACCGATCGTTCCGAATACTAATTCGTTTTATCGTGCGAATAAAATTTCATCGATGAAAAAACGAGCCAAGGAGATTACGTGTCACGCGGGTTTCAGCTGCTCCTTCGTTAGACTAACAGTCTGCTACTTAAATTATATACTTTCTTTTCTATTTCCAAGCTCTTGTTTCCTTAACATTTTTCGATATCCAGAAGAGTATCGGCAAGGTAATATATTATTTTCATAGTCCTATCGAAACCGTGGTGTAAACCAGAGAGTATCGTATTATCGTATTATCATAAGGTTATTAGATTTGGAATGTACGAGTTATTCTTTTGCTCTTTACCGCGACGAATGTATGGCAAAACGTAGTTCTCGGCGCAGCGAAGTATGTACGTATTCACGAAATATCGAATTCGAGCACAGAAAGCGACGTTTCACTTCATACTGGCACATTGCCACCTCTGCTTTATGCGAGTCCGAAATGAGCTATAACAACCAGCGAACCGAAGTATCGACTCGTCTCTTATTTCTAACGCGTTGCATGTACCACGCTATACGTACGATTTTACGTCAAGTTACGAACGCGTTCGACAGCAAAAACAAGTAGCTGGCAGCGAAATAAATATATGGTCGGTGGTAATGACTCGGACGAAAGTTTAGTGGCGAAAAACATCGCTGTAAAACGGAATGATCGAACTGGCAGGGAGTTTTCATACGAAAGAAAGGAAATTCGAAACTTTTCTTACTTAAATCGTATTCGATACGATCGGTTCGGTTTTAATCCGCTGTTTTATCCGTTTGATTATTACAAACGTTTGGGCAAACTTTTATGCCGTGGCTGCTTTTACTCCATCGCTTTGTAGAAATAATTTCGGAACTCGGAGATTAATTGGGCGAAACTGAAGCAAATCGTCGCATCCATGCCCCGTCACGTAGAAAAGCTAAGTAGCTCGTAGGGTAGTCGTTCAACTTCGACACAGTTTTCACGCGTGTTCCCTCTACGAAAATCAATATCGATTTCCATAGATTGCACAACTTTACTTCGAATATTAGTTTCGGTGTAAACAAACGTATCGATCGCTGCTACGCAACACGAACGTCGTAATTATTTATCAAACGTGGTGTACGTGTTCCACCGCGTACAAGTAACAATTTATTATTCTCTACTTCATAAAATCGGAGTTTTTGCGTGCAATAGGAACAATATAAATAGATAAATATGGAATTAAAAATTTGCTAAGTAAAATAAATTTCGAACACGTAAATGTTACAAACGATACGTGCAACGAGGTTTTCAATTTGCAGCTATGTTTTAGCCACGATCTCATCACCTTTATCGACAACTAAAATTACATAAACATTTTTCTTCGTCGATTACAACGGCTCCTGTTTTCCTTCTCTTTGGAATTATGAAATTTATAATTATATCGTGTAAAACGCGATTCTTTTTCTTTATAAATCGCCTAGTTCGTAGACTCGATTATAACGGGATTGAACTTCGTCTCTTTTAACGTTAAAGAGAAACGTTCGCGGAATAGACAGAAGCAAGATTTTTGATCATTTTTTAATGTTTAATATATCGGTAACAATATATCGTATAACAATGCTATTTAAATAAGTTACGAGCGAGTGTCAGTTGTCACTAGCCAGATGTTGTAGTCGAGCGTTCTATGCTGTGAAAACATGGAGAAATGTGCGAACACTAATATTTACATAAATTTGTATCGAATATTATTAAATTTATGCCATTAATTTGTATATCAAATTCTGTCATAAATTTAATTGAATTCGCGTGGAAAATCGATGTATCAGTGTATAAATTTTGGCGTTCGTGCGGTGCAAACGAATAAATCAAAACGCGTAGACAGCGCTGCATTACTTGCAAATGTAACACAGCATCGTTCGATGAAATTGCTTTGTTTCAAAATGTTCTCGTTCTAATCGTACACGACAGTTACTTTATTTCCTTTAACTCTATCAACGTTCGTTCTTGCGTAAAGGAATCTACGATCGAAGGAGTCGCGATTAAGGGAAAAATTTCGAAACGAAAACGAAGCTGCAGTAAAATAACAACGTTGTTTGTTTCATATTATTTTGTCGAATTACGTGCGATCCATTTTGTCTCGTTGACATAAACATCGTGACATTTCACAGACTTGGTTTCGCGTTTCTATGAAGGTGCACCGTTGTAAAAAACGGAAAGAAAGATACTTTCCGGACAACCTAATGTATACATACGTTCGCGTAAGAAATAAACGACATAGTCGGTAGAGGGATTTTTTAGTTGCTTCAGTTCGAAACTTCTTTTTCTACTAACGCGTCTCTTTCCACTATTTTCTACGTACATATTACGTAGCGTAGAGACACTGCGGGCGAACTTTGAGGAGAGAACTTGTTGAAAAAAAAGTTGTCAAAATCGTTTTCTCACATAGTTCTTTAAAACGTTGTTTCCAAGTGTCTCGTTCGTGTCGCTAGTACAACGAACAAGACAGAAAATAAGAAATCGAGAGAAGGTAAAAGCTTTTGTTGTGCGTTTCTATTTGCTAAAATGGCTTCCATCTCATCTTCCTCGGTTTAAGCTTTCAACGCGTTTCTCGCAATTATTTTTTACATATTTTTCATGTCGGTTGACGCATCTTCGAGAAAGCGCAAACCGTTGAATTTCCAGCGATACATAGTGCTTTATCGATACTTGAAATAAGTTTCGCCGGTGCAACTTTTCGACATATTCAAATTACCCTAACATTCGTATCGACAGAGGTTTATCAAACAATATATCGTCCTTTCGTTATTAATTTCACCTAGCGAAGTACCGTGTAACGTATCGCGTCCAGAGTACGTGGAATTCTGAAGCTCCGAAACTACTCGGAAAATTGAACGGAATTTGATACATGCGTCTTGTATCTTTTGAACCGTCGGTTCGTCATTTGCATCGCAGAACAGCTATCGCATTTTACGTTTGCCTGGCACCGTCTTAAAGCGGAAAGAACCGACTGTAGATTTTTCAAAGATAATTTCTCCGAAAGCAAAAGTCGCGCAAGAAGAAAACCTTCGTTCCTATACTCTGCATAGAGACTTCGCTAAATACGTTATTTTATATTCGACTCGTCGTACGATGTAATCGAATAATACGAATTCTGCGTCGCTTTCGATGCTACGCAGTTTCTCCCTTTGTCGGACAACCAATTCGGATACGATTCCTATGAACGCAATTTTTCCCTCCTCGTTCACTGCCTATCCACTCTCCATCTCGCTGCGCCGTTTTATTTAATACAAGCTAGGAAAATACCTCGGTAGGAAATGGAATCTCTTGATACGAAATGATACAGCGGATCGTGCTCTACCACCCGAACTTTCTTACCGGTTACAATAAACTAGGATTTGCGTAATCCCGAAGGCGTATCTCTATCGCGGCGTGCTACATGACGTCATACGGGATAGGTAAAGGTAAAAGGATCCCAGTTCTTTTCGCTGAAATACGAAACGCTTTATCCCCATCGCTGGTTCATTTCGTCTCTATCACCTGTATCATCCATATGCCTATATATATCGGCAATACGTACATCGCAATACGATTGTAATATTCGGATAAATATGTCCGCAGTTATCCGATAGACAAGCGTATTTCGCATTCGACATCGATAAAACAAAGAAATTCTATTGGTCGCGCGTCGCTCGTCGTACGCGATTTGCAACGTTTATCCACGGCTAGTGGCTAGTGGCTAGTTTCCCACGTACTCGCTTAATGGAAACTACGCACCGCGTTAGGTACACAATTTTGTTTACGATGTTCCTATAGAAAATCGCTAGTTGGGTTTTCCTACGCTGGTCGTTCGGTATGCAGACGCCCAGCGGATATTTCACAAGTACATATTTTCGTCCAACGGATTTATATTTACTCGATGGGCGAATCTGATCGGGTAACATAAAATACGCGCACGATGGACAAGTAAGAGGACGCGAGCAGAACTGCCGGAGCAAAACAATTGGTCCGTCGATCAGACGAATCGTTAATTTCAGCATGCACGAAACACATCAAAGATAGGAAATTTACATTCTGTCGAGTAAAAAGGTCGCAATTTATTCCAACGAGAGTTATCGCGGCCGTATTTTTCGAAAGAGTAATACAGATAATATTTCAATGTAGCTGATGTTTTATGCGATCATCGTGGTAAGAACACCGCGTGCGCGCACCACCACGTACGCGAAATCTAAAAAATATATGCTGAAACGAGGGAAACGCGGTCGCGGATACGATCGTTAGCGAATTCCTGTCGACGCGTGATAATTCCGCCCGACGATTTTAGACTCGTTTGTATTTGCTAATTAATAATTAAACACTGGATGAACGGAATCGCGCAAACGAGCTTCCGCTTTCGGGTAACATAACCCCGAGCCTTTTTTATACCGTGATAATTTTACGCAATATCGATTACCACGTGGAGAATATACTTCGAAATTGATGCAACAAACGATTTGGAGTTCGCCTCTCTAACCTTCGTAATATACGTTTCAGTTGAGTCTAGTTTAGTCTAGTTGAAACAGCCAAAACGTTTCTATCTTTTTATTTTTCAACGAAATCTATAGATATTCCACGAGCGTACGATGTATCGTACGATACCGTGTGCGATATATGTGCGTACTATGTATTTTGTTTCCCGTGTCGTCTACGTTACGCGTATGTCGATTTAATCAAATGATGGGAATTAAGAGTTCTCGAAACATTTAAAACAGCGAATTGTACTCGTATTTGGTATACGCTTCGACCTACTCGTATAAGATACATACGTGGGAAATTCAGAAAACCACTCAGAAACCACTCGTCGGCCTCTTCACACGCCCATCTACATTGGCAACCTGCCAACGATATTTTTCAGAGAGAAGTTTCGCGTTTCGTTACAATAGTTGTAATAATTCCGAGCGATTTTACACTTACGATAAGGAATTCTTTTAATTTACTTACTGTCATTTCCCTAGCGAACATTCCTTGGGAAATTGTACACAGTGCTTTCAGTGCCATCGAATGTTCCAACCTCTCACTAAATGCGCAACAATAGAATTCACGTTGTAAGACGTGGAAATTGTGAGACGTGAGATGTCGAAAGTACGGAACGAGCATCCGACAGGCAACATATAAAAATAAGCGAAACCGTCAAAGTTGTCGAAGTTTTCAGCGAAATCGATAAAATGGCCAGTTTAATCGACGGAATTGGAATATAAGTACGTTCGATAAGGGCAAACGACTTTTATTCGCGCCACGGGACGATCGAACGAAGGGCAATCGAGCCGGACCGATTACACAAACAATGATTCAAGACGTTCATTAACATAAAACCAAGATCGATACGGAACTCGTGGCGATGTTGGAAGATAGATTTCCATGTTGAAGTAACTGGAAGGCAATATGAAAAACCGTGGGACGAGGGTGTACGCTTGTAGAAGACGGTATTATATCGCGACCCCGTTTCATTTATTCCCTCTCTGAATAGTGAACAGCCACATGTATACGGACACGACACGTACGTGTGTCGCCTATATGCATATATTCTGTATTACGCATTGTCTTTTTCCAAGATAAACATTCAACTACCACACAGGCACGCGTCCCTGAATGTCACTCTGTTTCTTCGCGTGCGGCTTCGTTGAAATTTCTCGTTCCTATAAAGTATAAGGTGTGGCCAGTATTTTTTAGATATTTCGATAGTAGTTTTTCAGCATATTTTCAGATATTTCGATGCATCGAACAGAGTAACGACGAAACGTCGCTGTTCGATCGAATCGTTTCGTTTGCGTCAAAATGCGTTGTTCCAAGTTTCGTTACAGGCAGTCGAACAAGAAGGTTGTAAAAAATAATCTTTAATATTTTACGCGTCATCTGATCGACTAATGCTTGCAGAAAAGTTATTCCGTTTCAAAGGACGTTCGAATACTTTCGCGAGTCACTGCATATGTAGCATGTTAATACATGGTTGTCCGAAAAGGGTGTTCTTTTTACAGACCCATCTTTCACAATCTTTATACAATCATGGATCATACGTAGTTCGATAAAATAATGTAAAACGAAAAATGTGCGTTCATCATTTCCTTATAAAACGAAAGAAACTTTTCGGACGACCTAATACGTATAAAATAGTCAGAAACGCGCGTTTCTATAAAGTTAGAGTGCAAGTTGTTAATGGAAATTCGTTAATTTTTATGTACGTTCTATTGTTGCGGCGTTTTATTGCATTGGGTTGAAAACTAAGTGATTTTGTCAATACCAGCTAATGACAAAATCCGCAATCAGTTAGTCGCCAACCTAATATTTCGAGGTACGTATTCGTTCGAGTATATTCGATGCTCTCTCTCTCAAAAAATAAGAGGAAACAAGGAAACGATCCTGCAAGGATTTCGCGAACCATATTAATGGAAAATCATAAATGGAACTGTTCATCTTGTATCCTTTTCTTTTTCTTTGGTGAAAGTGGAAGTGGAATAAAACGCTCTAACCATAACATTTTTAAATATATACTTTGAGAGTTTTATTCGCAGAGTAATTCCATGGAGTTCGAAACTAAATTAGAGCATTTAATCGAGTTGTGATTTTTTAGAGTGATACCGGACGGCCGCGCGGACGTAGTGGTTTGGTTGGGAATACTTCTGAAATCAATAATTCTGTTATCGCACCTCGGACTTTTCAACGGAAAACTTGAAACTTTAATTAATGAAGGGTAACGATTTTTAAAACGTCGCTGTTAAGCACAGTTATCTAGGTTGATTGGTTATTTTATATTACCGGTATAGTCATTTTCCTACAATCGCATTGAGAGTTTGAAATTTACGAGCTCGTACTTTTAATAACAATTATTTTACGTGCAAAAGTTACCGGTTCGATATCGACTATTTTGTAGATCGTACATAGTCCGAAGGCATAAAGCTTGTAGAAATCGCAAATAAATATCGTGTTTAAAATTATGTGTGTTTTTTTTCTTTTTTTAAATAATCGTTTCATTCATGCAATGGAATTTCTCTATCGTCAGGCCATCGTCACGCAGAAACCACGTAATTTTCTCAGTTCTCTATCCACACTCGACGAAACTCTTATCGAAGATTCGATGTAGGCTATACGTAAATCGAAATTCTCAAACGTCAAGATTTTTATGAGAAACGTTGATAACATATTTATGAAGGAAGAAAGGAAATTTACACGTCGTATCTTCGTTGATGTTCGGTTTACAAGATGAGCAAGGCCATTATACGTATTTCGTTTCACGAGCATCGAAATACACGTGGAACGTGGCTGCAGTAGAATCGAGATCGACTCTTAAGAAAATTTCATTTTTAAATTTCAAACTTAGCTCCGTTTCTTGGAATTTTTGCATCGTACTCGAGCAGGATTTTATGAGCGATTTTTACTTCAGTTTTTGAAACATTAATCTTCATGAAGTCGCAGTAGAGAGCTTTATCTCAGATAGGTAGCTTCTCAAGCGTCTTGCTTTATATGAAAGAATCGTCTTTTTCTTCTGTTTTTTTTCTTTTTTTTTTTTTTTAATGTGAATTTGGAACCTATTCAAACTTTCCGCGTTCCACGTTGAAAGTGTCGTAATTAGATGTATGAAAAGATGTTATTCAACGTCCTCGACTTGAATACACGTAGCAACGCGACGTAAAAGGGGCAGAATAATGTTTTAAATACACGTGCAGGTGTTGCAACGGACGTTAGCATATCAGAATTAATCGAAACGGTAAATCTCTCGTTGAATCACGCCCGGCTATCGTTCGTGACTTATCGGGCGAGCAGCTCGTGACTCGTGGTACGTCCTATCGAGGACCGATTACGAACCGATTGCAAGTCGTCAAAAAGATGCATTACCCTCTCTCATCTAACAACCAAAACTTGCACTCTAGCACGGTTAACTTGGTAAAATGTCCACTTATTCGGCGCACAGGTACGTGTCTCTTGTAGCAAAAGACAAATCGAATAGTCCACGAATATTTTAATAAATGAAATTTTCTTACAATATATCAGGTTGTCCGAAAAGTGTCTTTCTTTTACAGACGCATCTTTATACAAACATGGAACCTAATCTATCAAACTTTGCGATCTTTATCTTGATAAAACAAAACGGATCACACGTAATTCGATAAAATAATGTAAAACGGAAAATGTTCCGCATTCATTATTTCCTTGTAAAACGAAAGAAACTTTTCGGACGACCTAATACGTTTATTGTATACGATAGAATTCCGCGCGATAGGCTATGTAGGGATTCAAGATATTTTAACAAATTACGCTTGAGAGCTTGCTCGGACAATGATTACTATAGCAACTAATATCGAAAAATATAGTACCGCGATGTAAAAAAATATTCGCGTGTCATCGAGGCACATCGAGGCACATCGACGTATACCGAGGTACATCAGTCACGGATATTGCACGCTTTTCACGCATGCACACAATCGTTGCTGACAGAAGGCACATACACGCATCCGTCAGGAAACGCATGCAAGAAACTGCATCCCCTGCGAGTGGTCCTATCTCTGCTTATGTACATATTCACGGAGAGGCCGAGCAGCTGACCTGGATACGTACGAAATGATACATTACCAGTTGTTGCCAGCGTATTATGAATTTTTAGTTTTTATCAGAACAAGCCGCGTGCATTGTTTTTAGCTAGTTTTAAACCGCTATTAAAACGCTATGGCGACAACCAGCATCGTTCGCTTCGTTCTCAGCCTCGGATCGTGTCGCTCCACGCGAAACAATTCTTACAGGCTGACGATTATCAAACAGACGATCAATTTGCTACGCTATTGGACTCGTATATAATACATGCAGTCAGCTTTCGTTTTTCTTTTTTTTCTTTTTTTCTCAATCTTTGTACGCGACGCTCGCATAATCTGCAACGCTCTGTAACGTCTATCGCGATTCAAGTTTCACGTCTATTTACCTTTCATCGTTTCCCCACGTCGAAGCGAACTCACTGCGATTCCTGCAAGAGAAATACAAGCGCATGTTACACATATTTACGTCGAATGTTACGTCGATAGGTTATACGATATAATTGAAGGGAAGAGAAGGGTAAGGGTATTATAATAAGCCCTTAATTTCTTTTACCGATATTGACATTCTCGTATTAATATGTCGATTGAAAGAAAAAAGGAGAAAACTCGTTGAAAGAGAAATATAGATTCGATGTTAAAACGTTTATTTAATTTACGTATTTAAGTTACTATCTCCGATATGGGGAATGTTAAAACAGAGATTCGGGCGCAGTAACATTTGTTCTTAAATGTAGAAAAATATGTTACGGAAACTGCCTTTTAGTTTCAAGTCCCTGAGAAATCGAAGAATATTGGATTTCCTCGAACCGGTTAAACTTTCTTATCGAACAAGTTTTGCAAAGTCTGGCGCGGAAATTTGTTCTATGCAATCCAAGAATACGAATAAAAGTTTCATTTTATCTAATGGTGTCTTCAACTTTATAAATAAACAGGATCGAATAATAATTCTATTCGCTCGTAATATCTATACGAACGACGTGAAACATCGTTCTTACGAAACTTGTTTATAATAGCAAGTTGCAGAGAGAAGAGTCGCGTAAGGGAATTCAGTTTCCTATCGTAATATTTAATTTTAATTTTCGCTTAATTTTAAGTGCTCCACCGTAGTACCGATTTTGTCGAGAGATACGTGAGCTAAGTAGCTGCGAAAAGCGACTTGCAAACACCTGGCTTCGATTTAACCTCAGCAACTGACCCAAGTACGTCGGATAATAAGATATAAAAAAATACAGAACACGCGTATCTATAGATGGAACAGATGACATATGTAAAAATTATTTCGTAAAATAAAGTCATTTTAGCAAAATTTCGCTTGATTAAGCGTCGCGTCGTTCCACTCTTATTCATATTGCACGCGTCATAAATCGGTGGGATATTATAAAATCAAAGCAATTAACTTGAAATTTTCAATAGCTTTCATCGAGATCTCAGTTATTTTTTAAATAAAAATATTTAACTTTAATGGCCATCTGTTATAATATCACGTGGGTAATATCGGGCCAATTCTATATCGATTCATCTCAATTTGAAAGCAAATTAAAAGCAATATTAAATAATAAATCTCATATTCGATATAAATAGTAGGTACGATGTACACAGTAGGTACGTTCAACTTTTTTACGGCAACTGTTTTTGTTCGAGCAAATATTTAAAAGCAAGAAACAAAGTTAACGCGATAATTAGAAACGTAATTTTCACGTTCTTTGAACTGTAGGATGCGCGAAACGGTTTAACGAGTATGGCTATGCAACGTATGCAACAAATTAGGTAAAAAATTAATTAGCGTAACTTATTCTAGTTTATAGCTGAGAAAACCAATGCCATGCACGACGAATCAATGGACGTAAAAATACTCGTTCGATACATTTCAAACTTAGTCCTAATTGACTCTGTCTACTAACTCTGTATCCTTCTAGAAGACTTTACGAAGTCGTTTGGTATACTACTTTGGTATACTAAAAATATGTGCTGTTAAATTTATCTTGATTCAAAGATACACCGTCTGGAGAATCCAACTATTCCGTAGGTAAAACTTCGAGGATCTGGTAAATAGCAAGAGTTCCGCTTTCACGATTACGCTGCATGTGGTTAAGCGTGAAAATATTCTTTTGGCTCGTACTACGTTGCTATTAGGCGCAGAACTCGGCTGTAACGGTCCAATCGTTAGCCAAATTTTTAACAACTCCTGCGAGTTCTATTGTAAATATATCTAATTGCGCATAAAAATTCTAGTTAAAAACACATTTAAACTTCCTCCGCTAAAGCCGAAACGGAATACGCTTTCAAATGGAAAACGAGGAAAATGAGAAACTAGAAACAAAGAATTCGATTCCAAGTGTATATACATAGATATATAATTGTTACGAACTAACAGCGTACGAAATTTACGACCATGTTACGTATACCACGTTAATTTAGTTTAAGTAGTCTAAGTCAACGGTAGCTGCTAATTCCAACGAAGGCAGCTCCGATGATCTTGCGTTTCAAAGAACATTCTCCTCGGCAACGTACACAAGACTCTAGCCGTTGCACGTTTCTTCCCAAAAAATTGTCAACGAAAGACTGTCGTCACGTAGAAACGTCTCAGAGGTTACTCAGAAGACTGTCGTTATCAACGCATGTGAAGATCAGGATCGTCGAAGCTGCCTTGCCTAAAGTCGACGTTCAGCCAACTGTGTATTTATAAAATCCTAATCTGTAGACAATCTTCGAATCAAGTGAGACTTGTATATCGATTCAGCGAGATGAATCATCGGTTGGAATCGAAAATGCCAAACTAGTTGTAGAAAGAGCCGCGTATGGCATGTTCGAAGACATTACACTCGAGCGAAGAACAGCTTAATGACGACGGTTATAAATGGAGCAGGGAAACCAGGAATAGTATGGCAATCTGAATAACAAGAATCACGTATGGCGTGTCTAGTCCTCCAAGTATATACTCCGATACTTGCAGTTGCACGCTGTTTAAATGCCTCGATAACACAGGCTAAAGGGATATGCTTCGAACAGCAGATTTGCACGTGATTTCTGATCCCACCATACAGTCACGTCACGAACTGTCACTGTAACAGCAACTATTCTCACGCAGACATCCTGTTGACGGACCACCTCTGTAACTGCGTTATGCACACGTATACGGAATTCTGTTCGCCGGCGGACACCGATTGGCCGTGACAACTGTCACGTCAAAACATTTCTCTCGAAAATGCTCAACAATTTGTCACGATGACGCCGTGTTAACCCTTAACGACATATGTACTTCCAATCTATACACGCAAGATCCGACGAAACATTCCACCAATTCCAACGACAGAATACCCATCATCTTCGACACAACGAACATTTTCATACATCGATGACGTTCTTTAGAGTAGGGGAAATTATACCGATAATCTGTTACATTTGCTTAAGACACGAATAAAATTGCCATATAATATAATATAAATTGCCCGAGTTCAGATTGAAAAGGAGGATACCGCGATAATTTAACTTTCCCTGATGCGAAGCAACGTCGTATGATCCCTCGTAACCGTAAGGAATTCGAGTATAGCGGTTCTCTATCAAATTTTCATCCACGTTTGGTAGCGCTATGCCACCAAAATTTAATCGCTACTTTTGACGAGTATACTCGTCGCGTAAAAAAAAAAACAACGAAGCAGTCATTTCGTCGCAACTTAATGTCGCTTACTTTTTGAGACACACTTTAGGTGTCGCGCTTTTCAAAGAGCGCAGCAGCTAACTGGTTAATCGCGCTTTATTACTTTCCCGATCGATCGTACGTCTGGGAAGACGCAATTCGTATCTAGTTAACGTACGACGACATCATGCTACGAATTTTCTAAGGAATTTCGAACATTCCTTCTGACGTAATTGAACGGAACAATGCGATCGTTATATCTGAAATTTCCCATGTTTTTGCGGAAACGAGCTTTCTTTCAAAGTATCGCAAGGCAAACTTCGTTAGGTGACTGAAGGAGGAAGAATTTCCCGAAGAATCTCGGAGCAACGAGCCATCGTAATTCGTAATGCTCCGTGTCTAAGAAAAGAAGCTACACAAATATCGCCACTGGTTCCGTTCGTCTGTACATCTACGTAAATATCTATAACATACACACGTAGGTGTAAGGCAGCTGAGTCGGTCGATTCTACTCGCACACTTTGAAACGTCGGAGACGGCGTCACTGAATGAAAGAGGGACAAGGAGAGGGTAAAGAGGATGGCGCGAAGGAGGATGCCAACCGAGTACTACTCTGTTTGCTAATTACTCGGCGTCGGCACATTTGCATTCACGTTCGCGCCAGCCTCCGACTAGCAGCGTTAACCTTCTCATTAAACGTAATTGTTTGCAATAATTTGATGCCACCTGTCTCCCTCCTGCGACGACCAACCTTACGACCAACCAGCTCCTCCATCGAGTCTCGTCGCGCTCTCCTACCTTCTCGACTGTTGCGCCGCTTGCCACGCTCGTCTTCCAGCATTCAATGCTGTCACTCTTACGCACTTGATCGCGTTTTCGTGTTCGTGTACACGTACAAACGCCAGCGAACCACTCGCGTCGGTCTACCAGTCGTCTACTACTCGAACCGTGAATACGTTGATACGACCATGGTGCGCGCGCTCACGCACCTACACACGCGCGTTCCAAACCAGAGATTCCTGATTCCACTTGCTCCTGAAGGACGGAGAGCGTGTAGTCGTAGCCTGGATCTAGTTGCGAAGGGCTTTTGTTTCAACGACGACGTTCGTGGCATGTACACAAACGTACCGCGCACATGTAATAATAGCGACTTCACACGTACGTTCTTGGACACGACAATTACAGATGAGCCGATTAATTGGTGGAGTCCTCGTCGGATCGGCAGCTATAATAGAACCGAATTGCGGAGTAATAGGCACGTCATTTCTGAACTCTGTGTGCTGAAAATTTATTCGTTAACGCGGCTATCCGGAAATTTCTCAGTTTCGTCGTTGCTCGGTCGGGCTTTTCTTTCCAAACCGTGCTCCAACGACGCAACGTAATTGGCGTACCGCGGCAAACTGTTTGCGTGGCGATTTTGTTATTGGCGTTAGTCTTAGCGGTTGCTCCATTTGCATGAAAATTCCGCGACAAATTTCGATACTTGTTCAACCTGTTTGATGCTTCAATTACGAAGTTACTTTATCTTATATATATATTACTCCGTCCTATTACCTTTCAACGTATCAACGTGTCGCACGACTAAATAATTTCCAGTTCTTCTCGTTTAGGATCACAGCGTACCGTTATTTGTCCTGCTCTCTGAATCGTTAGGTATTTCCTTAAATTCACATGGTTTTAAATACGGACGAGCGAATGATCGAGAACTGGGAAAATATTTTCCCGAATAAGTGCAATTCCACGGAGAATCCGTAGCAACGAATTTTCTAGCTTAGCGATATTTTCTCGTGCTGACACTCCCAATATCCATGTTCGTTTCTTCGCCTTCGGCGCAACTCTTCTCCAACTCCGCGTGTATCTTCAATGTTTGCCGTGCAAAGTGAGTACACCTTGTATCATTTCGCGACGCCACGCCGAGCCAATAAACATTCGCGAGCGATAAATCCTTCGCCCCGACTTCGTTCCAACGGATCGCAACAAACTTTGCCTTGTGACAAGACGCAACGAGAGGCCTTTCAAACTTTTATACTCGCTGTTCCTCCCTGCGTATCGATACGATCCTTATCGGACATCGATCCGTCTTTCGTCTGTTCCTTAGAAATTTCCGAATAAAAACGATCCCAGATTTTCCATAGGAAAATGTTGCGATAATTATGTCACCGATTTCGACGACTTTCCAGCAAGTTGTAGAGCCCAACGCTTCAAACAATTTTTTCTTGCGCTTACAACCTCCGCTCGGCTCTGCTTCCGGAGATATTTGCAAAAATATTTTTGACATTTTTGCTTCGATGCGCTTAGCTCTGGATCGGGCACGTCTACGCCACGCTCGAATCGCCATGAATTTATAATCTCGCGTCTCAATTTGCAAAGACGGGGAAAGAGCCAAGAGATTTTTAGCGACGTACAATATATCGTCTAACTCTAATCAGATACAGGTCACTAGATTTCGCTAGAAATTAAAGCGAAACTCGGCGCGAATTGACCGAGATCGGATGAAAACTTATTTAATCGTTAGCCAGCTTGATGAACCGCATTGGGATAGGCTCGGGTCAGATACGTTAATCCGACCGCCGCGAGGCGTCCGACCAACGTTTAATTATAGCACTGAAACTAATTAATCTAACTAAAAGTCGTCTCTCGGTTTCCTCGAACAGCTAAGACAATGCTCTCCAAGAGCCAAGCTACGCTGTGTTTCTTTCTCATCTCCCTGTGTTTAATCGAAACGCGTTATAGCAAACACATCGCTGACGGAGCACAAATGTTGACGGCATCCGACGCGCATCGAAGCAAACGCGTAAAAAATATTTTTGAAGGAAAGCTTAGGAAAACTAATTTAAAAGATACTCGAGAATCCTTCGAAGGTTCAGGTTTTCTTACGCTACGGAATACTTTACGTAAATCAGCCGAACTGACTGTGGCTTTAACGTGATCGGAGACAGATAACAATATTCTGCGGGCAAGCTTTGAGCGGTTTCAACTTTTCACAGTTATCGCACTTGGATACATACTACGTACATATACATATAAAAATGTAAAACTTGAGGTAAATTAAGGTAACTTAATTCGAGGATCACGTACGGCAGACTCGTCGTTCGTCGTTGCTTCGTCAGCCGGCGCAAGGGGCATACGCGTTCCGACGCAAACTCTGCGTCACGGGTCAGGGCGCGCGGCGTCGATCATTAGAAAGCTCTGCTGAGCGTGAGCCAACACCGAAACAAAGTATGCGCTTAGATGCGCCACCGAGCCGGGCGTCTCAACGCCGCACCGCAATTCGCTTACAGTTCCTGCTTCCATATCGATATTATCCGTGCTAAAGGGATCGTACGGAATACTATTAGAAGCTTGTTACATACTGTTTATTAGGTATAATTAGTTTCTGTTCCCGGCGAAAGCTGCTTCTCGCAGATTCGCTCGACTGAAACTACCATTGCTGGTATTTTACGTTCTATATATCGCATTTATTACACTGCGTAATTACTCTTGTTCTCGTTAAATTATTAGCGAGATACCGGTTCGAAAGAGGTGACCCGATTTTGGACTATGGAAGTATTTTAGTAGAGCAGAATATTTTAGAGTACGGGACACGAAATGGCGAAGACAAGCTCCGTTACTCTTATTACAATATATCGGCTTGGCAACTAAGTGATTGCGGGTTTTGTCGATACCATCTAATGACAATATACGCAATCACTTAGTTGCCAAGCCAATATATGCTACGAACGAAACTGGAAAATCTCCTCGAGTTGTCGATTTTCTCATTCCTCGATGATGGTATCTATAGAAAACGCTTATACAGCGGGCGTCATAATCCAATTACCTGCAAGGAATCGTCGTTATTCAAGTTGCCCTACATAATTCTCCTTCGATATTCTGGTATGGAATAAGACACCGTATCGGACATACGTTTACGACAGCAGCGGCCTTGATAACATCATCGACAAGAAGATATCAGCTTGCAATTAAAAGTGGTTTTAATCCGTTCTTCTCGAGCGTCTTGTATACTTTTAATGCACACACGCCATACGTTACACTTTGCGTAAGGCTACGAGTTTGTACATTTGCGAAAACGTAGCGCGGAATCTTTAACCGTCGAATTCGACAAACTTTAACGAACTGCGGTAAAATTTCTAACGACGCTAGAATTACCGTCGAAATTACGCAAGGCCACGAGCCCCTGTGCTCGTTAAACACCAAGTCCCAACTTTAATTTCTTTTTAGTTATGGTAGCGTTGCGTACACGATGGTAATTCTACGAGCGGGGTTGGCGTATACGCGAAGCTTGAAATTCTGAAAATCTGGCCGATTCGCTGGCTCGTGTTTAGAAGAATTAATTACAGAACGTGATATTTGAAGTTATCGCTTAATTCTCGCAACATACCTTGCAGCAGATAAACGCGTATTAGAATTCAGATACTCGGCGTAAACGATTTACGATCGAGAGAACCGAGGAAAAAGATACGGGGAATGTATAACAGTTAACTATGAACCGCGTAACGAGTTTAGGCAGATTTTGCCGACCGAGCGTGTAAAATTACGATAAGAAATTTACAGGAAGAAAGTAGGGGAAAAACGTCGGAATCGTGGCAACCGCTACTCTAGACGAGCCGATAAAAGCATATAAACGCGTAACGTTAAACCGTAAAAAGCGAAGCAAATGATGGAAAAACGGTGTATCGAATCGCTAATTGCAAGATCGATATCAAATATTTCCGATAGCATGGCCGATTTCCAGCCAGCTACGGAATTTTTACATCTGTTTCTCGCACAGACGCATTAACGGTACATTAGCGCGATAAAAAGCCATTTGCGCTAACAGCCAAGCGGATAGAAGCTCGTCGTCGTGATTTCTCTACGGCTCCGAGCCATAGCTAGCGACTATGGACCGCGATTCGTTTCAACGAATCGGCGATAATACACCGGCACAGCCTTAATGTAGACATTACCGGCTCGATTGCGACCCGATCGCAAGAATCCAGGTCGTCGTTTCTGACGCTTATTTAACGCAATATTTCGCCGGCAACAATATTCAGGAACGGCGGTGAACCGTCTCGCCAGATAAAGGCGAAGAGAAAAGCAAGCGGAGACGAAATAAGGGCAGAGGGAAAAAGAAGAAGGGAATTGGCGCTTCGCGCAACTCTGCTATCCGAGCAACACTCGTATAAGACCACAGCTAAGCAGCTTATCTGTTGATGATGCACTGTATTTTCCGCCCATCGTACACTGCCGCTGCTAGACACCGCAGCGCCGGAGTGTTCCCGCTTGATAGCGTGTCGTTTTCTACCGCACATAACCCGCCCTTTATTCTCGCTTCCTCCTTACCAGTCCTTACACAGTCCCCTTGGCTACGTTTTCCCTCCAACGCAACCACCAGCTTTGCTATCGCCACTACACGCCGACGCGCCACGTCCCTGTGTTTTCTATCGGTCGCCAAACTATCGTTCTCCTTGCCTCGCTACCTTTTTCTCGGAACCGCCAATTTCTGTCCGGACCAGTCACCTTGTCAATGCCAGCGCGACGCGGACCTCGCGTCCAACGCGCTCCGATCAATTCGTACGGTCTTCGTTGCGCTATAACTTCGACAACGTATTCGAAATTAGCGTGTCTGCCCGTTTGGGAAATACATACGTTGAAAGTTGACTCTCCACGAAGCGAGCTCTCTGGAAGCGAGCAAATAACGGGCTTTGCGAGAACTTAGGCGAGCGAAATACGTAGATACATCGTGTCACGGTATACGGCCAAAAGATCCTGACCTTTCGAAAGGGAAGAGGCAAAAGGCAGAAGGAGGGTGCAGCGGTGCTTATCGTTTGCTTTCAACGATCGATACTTGGAAAACTGATTTTTCTCTCGTAGCAATTAATAGTTTGACGATATTCCAATTATCATTGTCAATTTATAGCCACGAAGATTTATGACAACGACTGACGTTGTAATTTACATATTTTTCGCACGGTAAATGTCAACCTGAGGATTTAGCGGCATTAGTTATTCGCTTAGAACCACGCTAATATTATACTAAACGCTAGTTTATGGTAAAAGTAGTTACGTATACAGTGGCCATCGATCAAGCGCGTATGTACACGAAAAAATTCTGCTGGGAATAAAATGAAAGGTGCGATATTACACGTTCGAAGAGGAAAGAACGTGTGCGTTATATAAATTCGTAAGAATTACAGACTTTCGCTCGTTAATCGTTGCTAAACAACATCCTACAAGCGTTATCGCGATAATTTTGGTTAGAAAGAGTTTTATTCGCGTTAATGCTACTTTAATCGCTCGATAAAACACCACTGTTATACTTTCTTTCCTATGATATTAAGGATGATCCATAGCCAATAAATAATGACAAATTGTTATTACGTGGCGGCGTATACTACGGGTATTTTCCGAATTAATCTCATCGTCGATCGTAATAAGATCGTAAGAACGATCGTTGTAATCGGTTACAGACGGCCAGCGTCTCCTTCAAAATCGCTATAATTATTTTTCCAGCAACTCTGACGCTCCTCCGATCGGCAACGTTTTAATCGACGCTAATCTCGTGACTGCACCCCTTTAAGCTCGAATCCTCCCCAGCTTTTTCCAGCGTGAAGAAGGTTTCAATTGTTCGACTAAAACTCTACTTTGACATTCAGCGACTCAGACTCGTATATTGACCGCAATCTTACCTCTCGAAAGAGACGATAAAAAAAGGAAAAGAAAAAAGCTGAAGGAAACTTTGCAATCGCGATAGAAGTCGTTCGCAACACAAGTATACTCGGTCGGTCGCTGCTTTCCTTCTACGAAACGTCTGAAAGCGTCACGGAATATTCTTTAGGGCACCTAGCCTCGAATCCCAACAGATTACACAGTCTACGATGTCTCCCTTCCAACTCGTAAACGGTGTTCGCGGCAGCAGCCTTCTTCGACGGACAAGCCCAGGTAAAATCATTTTTATCGCTTTATATTTTGATACTCGTCGACAATGTGCTACTCGTGGCCAGTTTCGATGAGCGTTTCGAAAGCTGCACCGTATCCCTGGCGAATTGTTCGGTCGATTCCATGCGAGTAACCAAGTAGTCGAATTTACGTTACGTGGCTGCGCGTTTTTGAAAACTACCGCCCGGGCAAACTAGAAAGGAAGATTCTCATCGAAGTGCAGCTGCTATTCTATTCGCTTGGCAACCAAGTGGATGCGGATTGTGTCATTAGGTGATACTCACAGAATCGTGTAACGTTAGAACCACGACAGTCAAATTGGCTGGATTTACAATTTTCTAAATGTATTAACCCTCGTTTAGGGATCATGGTCCCAGATGGATTAATAATTCCAAAAATGTACTACACAACATGAAATTGCTTCTGTAAGAAAGTAATAAATCAATAAATATAAAAATATTCTATTATTACGTATTTTTTAAAGATCAGCCATTTTGACTGGTTTTGGCAGAAATAGCTTCGTGTTAACTATCGGTAGTTCTAGCGTTCATTCCAGTAATTCGATTAAAAGCAATCCTATGTTACACGTACTATCTATTCAAATATCTATTATAGTATTCAAACTAGGATAATCTATTATAGTATTCAAATTTTCAAATTTTCAAATTTGAATTTTTAAATTTGAATTTTCCAATTTGAATTTTCAAACTTTCAAATTTTCAAATTTGAATTTTCAAATTTGAATTTTCAAAATCGAATTTTCAAATTTTCAAATTTTCAAATTTGAATTTTCAAATTTCAATTTTCAAATTTGAATGTTCAAATTTTCAAATTTTCCAATTTGAATTTTCAAATCTGAATTTTCAAATTTTCAAATTTTCAAATTTGAATTTTCAAATTTGAATTTTCAAATTTGAATTTTCAAATTTTCAAATTTGAATTTTCAAATTTTCAAATTTGAATTTTCAAATTTGAATTTTCAAACTTGAATGTTCAAATTTTCAAATTTGAATTTTCAAAATTTGAATTTTCAAATTTGAATTTTCAAGTTTTCATATTTGAATTTTCAAATTTTCAAATTTTCAAATTTGAATTTTCAAATTTGAATTTTTAAATTTGAATTTTCAAATTTAAATTTTTAAATTTTCAAATTTTCAAATTTGAATTTTTAAATTTGAACTTTCAAATTTAAATTTTCAAATTTTCAAATTTTCAAATTTGAATTTTCAAATTTGAATTTTCAAATTTGAATTTTCAAATTTGAATGTTCAAATTTTCAAATTTGAATTTTCAAATTTGAATTTTCAAACTTGAATGTTCAAATTTTCAAATTTGAATTTTCAAAATTTGAATTTTCAAATTTGAATTTTCAAGTTTTCAAATTTGAATTTTCAAATTTTCAAATTTTCAAATTTGAATTTTCAAATTTGAATTTTTAAATTTGAATTTTCAAATTTTCAAATTTTCAAATTTGAATTTTCAAATTTGAATTTTCAAACTTGAATGTTCAAATTTTCAAATTTGAATTTTCAAAATTTGAATTTTCAAATTTGAATTTTCAAGTTTTCAAATTTGAATTTTCAAATTTTCAAATTTTCAAATTTGAATTTTCAAATTTGAGTTTTTAAATTTGAATTTTCAAATTTGAATTTTTAAATTTTCAAATTTTCAAATTTGACTTTTTAAATTTTCAAATTTTCAAATTTGAATTTTCAAATTTGAATTTTTAAATTTGAATTTTCAAATTTGAATTTTCAAATTTAAATTTTCAAATTTTCAAAATTTTAAATTTGAATTTTTAAATTTGAATTTTCAATTTTTCAAATTTGAATTTTCAAATTTGAATTTTCAAATTTGAATTTTCAAATTTTCAAATTTTCAAATTTGAATTTTCAAATTTGAATTTTCAAATGTTCAAATTTTTAAATTTGAATTTTTAAATTTTCAAATTTTCAAATTTGAATTTTTAAATTTGAATTTTCAAATTTGAATTTTTAAATTTTCAAATTTTCAAATTTAAATTTTCAAATTTGAATTTTTAAATTTGAATTTTTAAATTTGAATTTTCAAATTTGGATTTTCAAATTTGAATTTTCAAATTCTCAAATTTTCAAGTTTGTATTTTCAAATTTGAATTTTCAAATTTGAATTTTTAAATTTTCAAATTTTCAAATTTGAATTTTTAAATTTGAATTTTCAAATTTGAATTTTTAAATTTGAATTTTCAAATTTGAATTTTCAAATTTTCAAATTTTCAAATTTGAATTTTCAAATTTGAATTTTCAAATTTGAATTTTTAAATTTTCAAATTTTCAAATTTGAATTTTTAAATTTGAATTTTTAAATTTGAATTTTCAAATTTGAATTTTTAAATTTTCAAATTTTCAAATTTGAATTTTCAAATTTGAATTTTTAAATTTGAATTTTTAAATTTTCAAATTTTCAAATTTGAATTTTCAAATTTGAATTTTTAAATTTTCAAATTTAAATTTTCAAATTTGAATTTTCAAATTTGAATTTTCAAATTTGAATTTTCAAATATGAATTTTCAAATTTGAATTTTCAAATTTGAATTTTTAAATTTTCAAATTTTCAAATTTGAATTTTCAAATTTGAATTTTTAAATTTGAATTTTTAAATTTTCAAATTTTCAAATTTGAATTTTCAAATTTGAATTTTTAAATTTTCAAATTTTCAAATTTGAATTTTTAAATTTGAATTTTCAAATTTAAACTTTCAAATTTTCAAATTTTCAAATTTGAATTTTCAAATTTGAATTTTCAAATTTGAATTTTCAAACTTGAATTTTCAAATTTGAATTTTCAAATTTGAATTTTCAAATTTAAATTTTCAAATTTGAATTTTCAAATTTGAATTTTCAAATTTGAATTTTCAAATTTTCAAATTTTCAAATTTGAATTTTCAAATTTGAATTTTTAAATTTGAATTTTCAAATTTGAATTTTCAAATTCTCAAATTTTCAAGTTTGAATTTTCAAATTTGAATTTTCAAATTTGAATTTTTAAATTTGAATTTTCAAATTTAAATTTTCAAATTTTCAAATTTTCAAATTTGAATTTTTAAATTTGAATTTTCAAATTTGAATTTTTAAATTTGAATTTTCAAATTTGAATTTTCAAATTTGAATTTTCAAATTTGAATTTTCAAATTTTCAAATTTTCAAATTTGAATTTTCAAATTTGAATTTTTAAATTTGAATTTTCAAATTTGAATTTTTAAATTTGAATTTTCAAATTTGAATTTTCAAATTTTCAAATTTGTATTTTCAAATTTAAATTTTCAAATTTAAATTTTCAAATTTTCAAATTTTCAAATTTGAATTTTCAAATTTGAATTTTTAAATTTTCAAATTTTCAAATTTGAATTTTTAAATTTGAATTTTCAAATTTGAATTTTTATATTTGAATTTTTAAATTTGAATTTTTAAATTTTCAAATTTTCAAGTTTGAATTTTTAAATTTGAATTTTCAAATTTTCAAATTTTCAAATTTGAATTTTTAAATTTGAATTTTCAAATTTGAATTTTCAAATTTAAATTTTCAAATTTTCAAATTTTCAAATTTGAATTTTCAAATTTAAATTTTCAAATTTTCAAATTTTCAAATTTGAATTTTCAAATTTGAATTTTTAAATTTTCAAATTTTCAAATTTGAATTTTTAAATTTTGAAGTTTTCAAATTTGAATTTTTAAATTTTCAAATTTTCAAATTTGAATTTTCAAATTTGCATTTTCAAATTTGAATTTTTAAATTTGAATTTTCAAATTTTCAAATTTTCAAATTTGAATTTTCAAATTTGAATTTTCAAATTTGAATTTTCAAATTTTCAAATTTTCATATTTGAATTTTCAAATTTGAATTTTCAAATTTGAATTTTCAAATTTGAATTTTTAAATTTGAATTTTCAAATTTGAATTTTCAAATTTGAATTTTCAAATTTGAATTTTAAAAATTTGAATTTTCAAATTTTCAAATTCGTTACTATTATTGTTTCTATTATTGTTAGGATACTATACGTATCCTCGTGTTCGTCGTTATTTATTACTGCGTTTTCGACCTACGATATTCTCAAAGTATGGAACTGGGAAGAAAACAGGTACTAAACTCATTCGTCGAATGACACTGACAGAGGAAAAGACCCAGACAAATACGTAATCTTACTGATGTATTATGTTACAAACACATGGAGGAGCGTACAAAGCCGTCTGTCCGACAAAAGGAATCCTTCAGAAAGGGGAACCGAGGAAGAAAACTTGGAGGAAGCTGGCTGTCTCGCGTCCAAGTCGCTACGGGCTTTCAATCGACATTGATAGATAGGAAAAAATATTTGACATTAGAAAGAATCCTTTGGAAACTGATTTCTCATGCTGCATATGCGGTTGCCGCGAGTCTTTCTGGCTCGGTTCTAAGCTAAATAATTCTATACGATGTTCTCCGCTAGATTTGGTAATTTCATTCGAATTGTCGCGTATCCAAAGCGCTGTCACTGGTCGCTAACATCGAGCTGAAATGACACATGTACAACGCGACGCAACGTGTCGTTCTACGACACGGACATTTCTGAAATAGAAGAAACGTGTGAATTTACGACCGGCAAATATCATTACCATTAGCAGTTGCATCGATTTCCATGGAATATATTTTGTACCAAATGCCAACCACGACAAAATCCTATTTTTACCTCTGAAAGTTGATTTTAACGCTCGTTGACTTTTCATCGGTGAACGTCGACTGACCGAATTCTAAAAAATTCACACCAACGACACGAGTGATCTTTGTCCGATTTTATCGAACGTTACTTACTTAGGTACATATGTATATGATAAAAAGAAAGTTGGAAGGTTTTTTTTTCGATCGATTTATAGCCATGATATCGACAAAGTTTCTACATATTATCAGAACGTAGGTGGAGATACCTTTTGAGACGACAGAGTTTACGACAAGTACGCTCAGTCTTTGTTATTTCTAAGATCTTGAGTAACGATAGACGACATTTCCTTCGTCAACCACTGTGGCCAAGATTCAGGCCGAGAATCGAGCCAAGCGTTAAGCCAAGAAATTATTTTGTGGCCGTGGAAACTTCTTCCAGTCACAGTGGATTACCACGTGCCACGTATATACATACTCGCTTCTGCACTCTCGATATCAATAGAGGCGTCATGAACTCGGAACATGACCCGGGATTTCCCATTGATCTACAGCCGCTGTTCGCTAACGTTCCAGCCCTCTGATAGGCTAAGCGATTCCAGGCTCTGGAAACCTGTCCAAGAGAGCGAATAGTCGCTCATCCGTCATATTATAACGGATAAAGATTAGAATTAGGATTAAAATTAGAAGAAGAAGAGCGACGAGACTCGATGGACGATTGACTCGCCATGTTTCCAACTGTCGTTTTTGATCGTGGGTATATCGCAACGACGAATGTGAATTTTCGACGGTAGATCGTCTCGACGATGAAAATTACTAAATTTTGGTATCGATTTGCAGCTTATTCGCGAATATACGTACATCTTGCGATGGCGCTGATAAATTTCGAGTAAGCGACGACGATTAACGGGCGATTCGTAACGATTTTTCGCGAGGCAAGGGACGCAGAATACAACGAGATCGAGTAGAGCGTCGCGTCGGCTGACGTGGTGGCTCGTGCAACGGGATAAAATGATGCGATTCCGGTATATGTTATGTACACAGATATACAGAACGCGAGGACAGGGGAGAGAAGAGAAGCGTAGCGTTGCGTGTTAACGAATAAAGAATGGCATGTTGCACCAGCTGCATCGGATGGGACGCGGTGCACTGCAAAACGACATGCAACCGACAACGTGTCGGCAGGAGCAAAAAAGAGGTCGTAGGCAAAAGGACAAAAGTGAAGAGCCAAGTCAGCTCCTGGGGCCACCGGCTATCTATAGATGAGATAATTGCGCTCAAACCTTTTAATAGGAGAACCGAGAAAATTTCAACTGGTACGGCTGGTTTGTGGAACTGTGCACGGAACGCTGAGTTTTCCAATGAATCCTACCCCTGTGCTTTTATACGCAGAATTCGCAATTCCATTGAATTTCATCGTAAAAAAGAATCCGACATTTCATTTAAAAAAAAAAGTTAGTCATTAGTCCGCAAATCTTCTTTATTCTTTCACCGACTGTAAGGAAACTGACGTTGCTGAAACACGCCGATAACTTCCAAGCACCTTGAGCGCGGGAATTTTTAGTACCTAGAAAATGAAGGAACATCAACAACCAGGTTTTCAACGCGGATAAATAGCTGAAACTTTAGGCTGTTAAATTCGCGATAGCGTAAATAGTTGCTCATGTACGAAGTTACAGCATTTACAGTTGTATCGACGATAGCTCGGTAATAAAAATTGCGCGCTTTAAATTTAAATCAGTATCGTTCCGTATAAAGGAGAAACATCATCGCAAATCACGTAATTCGCGAGCCACTGGTTACACGTAGAATCGTACTAGCTACAAATCGTTAAATACAAATGAGAACAAATCTTCGCTAGGAATTTCTTTATCTCGGTCGTAGCAACGAATCGGATCTATAAGGAAATTAGAAATTTCACGAAAATAAAGAAACTTAGTACGGAGAGAAACGCTACTAGCTAACAACTCCCTTACGACGATGCGAACACCCTGTACGCTTGTTCGATACAAAGATATAGACGCACACACCAACACCATTTGCCGGTATTTTCTACTTTATGCACATTTACACGTTCCTAAACGTTCCGTTGCTTTGAATCGCACGTATGTCATTGGAGTGTAAAAAATTGGATCGGTTATAAACGTCAGAACGCATCCACATGCAGTAAAACCTGGAAAGCCGGAATAAAAGCTGTCAACGATCCCATCGATCTGCCGCCAATTTCCCCGTTTCTCCGTTTCCCGTGCCATTCGCATACGTAGACCAGACCAATTCATTGTACGGCCTGCGGCATCGGTCTGCGAAAGAAAACGCGTTCGCTCCCCCAGTGTGAAACTCTCGACTGACTGTTTATCCGGTTCATTTATCTGCCAGTTGGAGCACAGGTCGCGTTACATTCTTCGCAATGGCCGCTTTCGATAGAAACGAAGCACGCGGCGGTTGGTAAACGCGAACGATGCGACGTCGTAACTGGAAAGCGACAAATTCACCATGAGGTTAATAAACAACGCGTTGGTATAGAGAAGGCGGAAGGGAAAGTAGAGATGGACGCGATACAGACAGAATTAAACGGAAAAACAGCAAAGGAAAAAGGAGAAAACCGGCGGTGGATAAAGAGGCGAGTAAAAAGCGCGCTCCCGTCTCATTTCGCGTACAGCGCGAGAACATCAAAAGCAGCCGTCGAAATTGTCTGGAATGAAAGTGGGTTGCGGGTTGAACGGTCGAAAAAAAAGCAAAGAGCTGGACTGGCACGCGCTATCGTTCCAGGACGATCGATGCGAGCCGCCAAAAGAGCGAACATGTTGGGAAATCGAGACGTGTCGCGCAGCTGATTGTGAGTCGGCTGCACACTGGCGGCTGCTGGGATCGGGTCATCGCTCGTTACCATTACACCGCGCTGGCCGCGATACCATTCGTTTCGTCTCGCGTATTTCACCTGGACAAAGGGAGGATCGCGTATCGATCCAACGTCTCGTGTTTCCGTCGATTAAATTCCCCCGTCTTCGACGATGCTGGAAAATCGACTTGCCGAGAAAAATCTACGAAACGTTTCCATATTCCTGAAAACTGAAAACGATTTATTTTTCCGCTATCGCATCGTATCGTCGACGATAAGTCACTTAGCGGTAAACATCGTCGAACGTTCGATCTCTAAGAGAAGACGACGAAACGCTGCAAGTCCAAAAGCGAACCGAATTCGCAATATCGTGGATAAATCGCGTGTAAACCAAAATCAAACCAGACGTAATTCCCATCTAGCATCGATTGAGCGTACAATCCAGTCGATATGAAAAAATACTGGATTAATACCGAACGATTTCAATTGGTACAATGTAGGAGTAACAAGCTTCGACTAATAGCAGAGGAGAAATCAATTTGCAATTGTAATTCCTTGGTGTTGCGCGACATTTTCAAGCGCACATCGCCGGTGTTACACCCTTTTCGTTTCGCATACTTTAGGAAATAGGGTCATGCAGCTACCCGCTAATTAACGAAGATTTCCGTGCGTAATTATTTTTCGAAGTAAATAAATAGCAATCGTGCTCGTAAAGGTTTCGGAGCTAAACACCGCGATATTGGAAAAACGAGTTTAACCGCATTAACCGCACGTGTTACGATTTTAGCAAAAATTCATTCTTTTGAACGACAGACCCGCGTATTACGCGTTCTAGTTCTTAACTAACAAGTGGAACAAATAATCCAACATGGAACTTTATCCTTCGTATTCCGAGAATACTCGATGCCAAATGTCAAATCGTTGACATCGAATTTTTCAGATACGTTCATCTACCGATCCTTCTTCTTGTATTCCTTACTCTTCCTTGTTTCCTCTTCCATGAACGATACGATCCTGTATCCATAGCCGTGTAACAGGTTACGCGGATAGAAAAATTACAAAATCGATTGAAAATATTTTCCACGAAATTGCGTTTCGATGTTTAACTATAAATTCCTACGAACCTATATCGCGCAATATTTTCCGCTTGCAATTGCCGTGTAGTAAAAATTCAGCGGATCTATCGACCGAGTCGATCGATCATTGTCACGCATCAAAAACAATGGAACGAGACCGATATGAAGGCGGTTGGTCGGCGTAAATTGTAAACCCATTCATAGCCGGACGATCACTTTATTCCCGACGCTCTCGATGAAACGTTCTTTCTGGAATTGGCACGCCGCGCCGACCCGAGCCGAGTCGAGTCGCGCTACGCCAGTCCCCACAGTTCTATTTGCGAGTAAGTCTGATTAATCGGAACAAGGGTAAACACGACACGATTGCCATTAACACGCGTATACGTTTGATCCGTTTACGGGTCTCTCGCGCCTCCAGGCACTAGCTTTGCTACGTAAACACATTTACGTGGCTCGCTGTGAAAGGTTAATGATAATGTAAGTTCGCATGCGATAACCGCAAACCCAACGCGTTCTACGTCTAAAAACGTCGCACGGTGAACCGGGTTACCTGCGTTTCTACCTTCGACAGAGACGCAAAGGTTGGCCCGTTTCGGAAAATTGCATTACGAAACACCGTTAAATTGTACGTCCATCGGTCTGCTTCGGTTTCTTTAATCCGCGTATTCAAACAACGAAACTACGACATTGTGTTAACAGCAGTTTCATCCAAGTTCATCGACCCCTTAACCTCGTACAGACACATACTTTGAGTTACAGGTTACAGGTATTGAATTCAATGAATCGGTTGATTAGGTTGCGCAAAGAAAGGATGGAGAGGGAGATGGAAGGGAGCAAGACTTCCTAACTAACGTATTTAACCAACTTGGTAACGTAACTTCGTAACTTGGCAACGTATTTAAGGCGAGAATTTACGAGAATTACTACATATATTCGTGTAAATCTTGCTGGTGGCGAGAGAGCCGTGTACGTTATAGTTTCCTAGTAAACCGCTATCATTTATATCGCTCGGATTTTATCATAAATTCTTTCGATTCGTCCAAAACCATTTTATTATACGGTACCCTTATTTCTGAAATGTAAACGTAACTTACGTATACCCTAGGCTCCTGCAATGCGTTCTAATTCCTAGTGGACAGCGGATATTTCCACGAATGTATACAATTTAGATACAAATTTACTCGGTGTTACGTGGTATTTCGCTTAGCCGGAAACGGTGGAATATCTCACGAGGGATTAAAGTTATTAAAAAGTATTTTAACGAAAATTGTTTGGTTCGAACGAAGACATGCGAAGACATCGCATAGAGCAGATCATTTTTTCCTTTTTCTTTTTCTTTTCTGGATACGGTAGTGAGAAGATTTCGAGAAGATTTTAAGATCAATTTCGTTTTTTAAATGGAATATATCTTTTAACACATTAGTCGAAGCATCTCTTATATTATAAAAAAGTATCAACCGATTAACTTTGATTTATCAAATTTAACGTGTCTTTCCTCGTCTTTGATACGTTGAATTCGACAAATCGAAATTAAAACATCTACTAAACTAATAGTTTCTCGACACGAATGATACCTTTTTATAGGGAACGCGCCGATCGATGTATTAAAAGATATTCCATTAAAAAAGAAAAGCGAATTTGATCTTAAAATCTATCTCGCTACTCGACCCGCAAAGCAATAATTTAATCCTTTGTGAGATATTTTATAGTTCCAGTTAAACTAGAGACTTTTTTATGTATACACAAGATCATAAAAATGTTTTGCAAGATCGTAAAAACTCGTGCATTTCTTGTGCGATACGTATATATGTTTATACTCGATATCTCGTTACAATTTACGTAAAAGGTTTATTTAACTCGTCAAATTGATTGTTTATCGGTAAATTCCTATTAGGCACTACTCTTGTTACAGCATTCGTATCAATAATTATACAGTGAATACCAGCTATAAACCACGTCAAACTATAAACCACATATTTCCAATTTTGAATGGTTGGTTGAACGTCAGATGTTGCAGATTGCGTTTCGAATCCGGATGGTCGAGTTTGATTAAAACTACGCTATTATCTATAAATTGATAACCTGAATCGCGCATATCATATTATGTATTACAACGAATCTTGTCTTTAACGCCTGAATTCTTTAACACAATGCCGTGTCCCTAATTTTCCTATTTACGTATAACTATGCACGTACGGTTTACGTGTATCTGGATAATATTATCGTTTCCCCTTCCCCCCTTTTTTTTCTTCTTTTTTAACATATTCCTCGACTCTCGAATTTCATCCAACCGTGCAATATGAACGAACATTTTGCAAGGATGCATGCACGTGAAGCTGCAATTCATTTCAGTCAGATAAAATCATTTTAACATAAAGCCCATGACACAGAATTTATTAAAATTTGGTTGAAAGCTCATGGCGCATAATTTTGTAAACATTGTATTTCACGGTAATCGAAGCATAATATAACTTACATCCAAAAATATCCCAAGTTTTCAATTGAAGTCGCGCTAAATGAATTTTACAATTCCCATATGCGACTTTGCTAAAACTCATAAATATTAGAGAGAGAAAGAGAGAGAGAGAGAGAGAGAGACATAATTGAAACATCGTAACATTTCAAGTACTGCGAAATATAAGACATTAAATATTTAGAATCGTTAATACGTTAAATCTAATATGCGCCTTTATCGAAACATTCGTAGCGAAAGAAATTACGTCACGATATAGTCTTCGAATTTTGAATAAAAAATCAAAATCGAATAAAACTTTTACCGCTTACGCTGTTCAAACACGAACAAACCTTTTAGCCAAAGAGAATTCCAATTGCTTCTACCAAATGAATCTACGAACTTTCGTATTTGCTTCATCTTTTCAGAACGATTCGTACGCTTTGCTGTGTATATCAAAGGAATGTTGATAAGAAAAAAAGATTTCGAGATCGCAAGTCAAATACATATATTCCTACATGTATAAACTAATTGAATGCAAACTCGAGAGATACTACGTTCCGTATCTGCAGACGAATAAGGCCGAGTGAATGACTAATTTACGCGTAGTTAATCCGGACACTGGAGGCAACGATAGAGGAGATTGACTCGAGAAATATGTGCGCGTTATTAGTCTGAGAGACGAGAATCGCATATCGTTTACGGTATTACCACGTTCATTTCCCATTCAATTGCCATACCTTATCCAGGAAACATTTTCATGATGCGATGGTCAGCGTTGCTCGCTTCGGTCGTTTCTTCCCTTAATTTCCCGTGTGCACGGAAATCCAGGTGAACGTGCAACGATAAATCACTTCTCCAAAATCTTGTACGCTAGGCGACGATTAAGTAGCCGAATGGAGTCGCGGAGATTTATTACTTGGAAGAAAGTTGAACGCGTATAGACGATATTCATAAAATATCGAGCCGAGAGAAGAAAGTACGACGCGCGCCAGACAAGTTGCTCGTGCGAAAGTTCGCAACGTACTGGGGCTGTTTCCGTTGGAAATTTCCAACGTTCAATGTCGTCTGTTTTCGACGCTTCTATCAGAAATAACAACAACGTTATGCCGCAAGGGCAAGATTAGTCGGTACGCGTTGTGATAAGAACGAGGAACGCGGCCCTTCGCTCGCTGATTTGACAGTTCTTGGAATTAAAGGTTCGGTTCGACGCGAAATTACGCGCATTTCGTCGCGTCATTTGATAACCGCTTAACGAGAAAATAAGAGGCTGCTCGTGTTTTCGTCGAAAGAGAAGCGTCGTTTCGTGTTGCGTGGCGTGGCGTCGGGCACAGTGCAGTTTTCTTCGCGTCGATTAATTTCCGCTAGCTTGGACACTGCCACTTTATTACTCCTCTCGCCAGCCAGGGAACAGGGCTCGAGTAACTCTTCCGTGCTTGGGATTTCTCCAGCTCGTTTTGCACCTACACACGTTCAACAGGAGGTACGTTCTTCTTCGAACTTGCGTTTTCGTCTTTCTTTCGACCATCGACTATTTCCTTCCACTCAATTACGCGTTAACTTGTAACATTCCGCGAGCAGTTGCCGTGTTAACGAAATCGATGCTCCTCTGATAAGGATACGCTGTCCGAATAAATACGCGGAACGTATCGATGCTTTCGCTTTAAAATCAGTGCGCGAGTATCAAGTGCATTTAACGACAGCGTATATTTAAATGACGTATGTACGTACTCCGGTAATTCAATGTCACGAATTTCATTGCGAATTAGTCGTCGCATTTTCTATTTCGCACGCGTATACGAAATTTGTACGGTTAATGGCATACACGCATAATACTGTAGCGTAAAATTTGTCGTGCTTTATAAATAACGAAAATTTCATCCGTTGGCGTACAATAGTTCCAGAATATACAGTTTTTTTTTTCTTTTTTTTTACACAAAAATAATGTAATTTCCGTCTTAAATCAATAAATCATATAGAACGCGATTCATCGTTGTATTAATTTATATAAATTTCACAAATTTTACATATATTTTGGTTTCCTTTCAAACAGGAAATTCATTTTCAAATACTCGACACATAATATGATATTTTGTTTCTATAGAAATATACAGTTACGGGCAAATGCGTTTCGGTTTGAAATTGGTAACGTTTTTGTCCAAAGCTATGTATGCGCGTATTCGCTGAAGTTCGACAGTTTGAAGTAACTACGCGCGTCATAACGTTGCTGTTTCAATTACCGAACAAAATGGGCAATCGCTGGTTAATACGAAATTGAAAGAAAAAAAAAAACAGAAAGATATGAAATTGTGGTAGTCGTTTCGTCGTTGAATCGATCAAAGTTTACAAAATGAATTATACGTTAACGAAGTTAGCCGAGAGTTAGGAACTTGCAAGAACTCTGGCCTGGCTTGTGCGTATTCCTAGCGTAGAATACATTTTATTTTTAGTAAAAACGTATCGTCAATCGATCGTTCAATCGAATAGTCGGAACTAGCGAAGCGCACACATGATATATCGTAATATGATAGTTAAGTATAATAGAAATTTCGTCTTTAAATCGACTTATTTCACATCTGAATAATCGTTTCGCTAACTTCGATATTAAAACGTGGAAAGAACTGTATTTTCCAAATATCGATAGATCGGTCGCGTTATCGAACGATGCATATAAGACCAAGTACATTATACGAATAAATTGGCATAATTCGAAGATATCGATGATATATGAAATAGTATCGGGAATGGAATTACTGGATCATCCACGGTCCAACTGTAAACGTCGTATTATGGAAAAAATGCGCTAGATTTCCGTAAACATGGACATTTTTAAATTTACATTTTCCACGCTTACCGTGTTCATTGCGCTTCTTCGTCCCTATATACGAATATACTTTGCGCTTTAAATCAAGCATTAACCGGGTTTTAATAAGTACAACGTGTTACTTTTCTACGTAATATAGCGTACAGCTTCGTTTCCCTTTGCCTTTCCATTGCTACTATTATATCGGAAATGGAACGAATGGCCGATTAAAATAAGTCTGGGATCAGCGTAATACTACGGTAAAAGTTATTTATCGCGTTTAATGGATTTCATCTAACGAAAGCAACCAGACTTTACCGCGTAATACGACACGTATTACCATTTTTACATATATATTTTCATATGACTTTTTCAAATGTATTTTTATGCGAGCTCGTAGCTGCGCGCCAATGTTCCCGCGAATTACCGGCGATTTTAACCATAAGCGAGTTATAAACGCCCGTCCGATGTAACGTAATCGATTTTTAAAAAGAATCGCAGCTGACGTCGCCTTTCAACGTCTTCCGCGCTATTTATTTATTTATTCGCGTGGAACGCGTTCAACTTTCCCAGCTTGTAGCTGTCGACCGCGATCTCTTACATCAATTTCAGCCTGTCATTCCGCAGAGAGTAGAGTACCGTGAATTCAAACGAAAAACCGCAGTCTCGCGAGCAATCTATGGCGAACTGGATGTACAATGTACAAGCGGCGAGCCCTCTCCGCCGTTCTTCATCCTACCGTGGCCCCTCCCTTTCTTTTTTTCTCTTCTTTTTCCTTTCTCTGCCACGACCAAGCGTGAATCGTGCGTAAAAATGCTTTACGCTGCGGGTACAGGACCAAGAGGGTGGCACCCTCGTTCTTAGCTACGGTTCTCGAGTTGCCGGAGTCGGACGAGGAAGAGAAGCCAAAGGGAAGCCTCTCGCCCTCGAGAAATCTCGCGTGTCGCATCTGCAAGCACGAACTGGATCCGAGGAATCGTTGCGCGCCGCGTTTCCTTCGCCATAGCCCCGTCATATTATCCGGCGTTCGTTTCACTTGACTCGAGGTCCGACTAGCCTCGATTTCGTACGTCTACGAGAACTGCAGTCACGTACGCTGTGTAGACCGGGGACGAACGGTAATTCGGATAGCGTAATCGACGACGATATTGCAAAATTACGACGGTTATAATTTGCTGGAGCCGTTTAAACCCAGCCAAGAACATCGACGTAGAATACGTTTGCAACGGAGGATACCTTTTACAAGCGGTCGTATAGTTTTATCGAGTTTCGTGCGGAAGAATCAGCATCCATTTATATGCTACCTGCACAACTGCCAGGCGAACGTTAGATTGACACGAAGATAATTGAAATTTCGCCGAGCGAAGGAGACGAGAGACTATAAATGGGATTTTCTTGGCTGAAGCTTTCCAATTAACATAAGCATCGCGATTGTGTTTTTATATATATCGTACGATGTAACTTTTCGCTGACTCTATGCGAAACGTACGTGCGCAATTTCTGTTCATTCAACGCTAAGCTATTTACGATCATAGACGTGGCTTCTTCGACCGAGCGTTCCTACGACATACGCGGGTTACGCTTTTCATTCGAGTTCTCGCAAAATGTAATTCTTCCAAGTTACATCCGCTCGAATTCGTCCTTCGTTTCTTATCATATCTTATCCGTTTCTTATCCGAAATAGAATTTTTCCTAAATATTCGTCGATATGCGTGGAATTATCTTACCATCGGTTTGTTTGTCGAATAAATTCATCTGTATAATTCGAATCGACCAGCAGACTCGTAAATTCACCTCGATCTTCTCAGTTTGCTGACGTTGATTAAATCATCGGATCGACAATGCTTTCGAGAAAGTTCTCCTCTCAAATTTCGGAGGAAAAATATCGGATAAAAGATCAGCTTCGAATATAACGAACATATTTATGTATCTCGGTTAATTGAAATTTAATTTGTATATTTATATATTAGAGAGAGAGAGAGAGAGAGAGAGAGAGTAATGGAGAGCTGGTAATACAGACGTATAATAGGTAGTTTCCAACTCAGCAAAACGGGGACGCAGGCTGCGCAACTGAGTAAAATCGGGTTTGGATTGTTATTGGATACACAAGTGTTCTACATGGCTGCAGTATCGTTGTTCGCGTCTGTATTCGTGCACTTGTGCTTCGCAAGAATGTAGAATCAGTGCATTACAGAAATTCTCATCGTGCAACGGTGTAACCGGATCCGGCCGTGTTACTTTTCGATGACAGGTATTCTCTTAATTATAGGAACAAAACTTCCAATGAAGCTGTAATTAAGACGGCGCGAGTGGGCGCAGCGTGGCGTTTGCATTTTCTACCGAGTGCACCGCGGTTCGTTATCGCGAGCGACGAAGAAGCAAGCGATCGCGTCCGGTGAATCGAGTCTCTCGTGTTTTCTAATTTGTATCCGCAACTGATTTTCCTTGCCGCGTCGAGACGCCTGCTTGGTCCGCGTGTAGTTCAAATTCTATCGGTACTCGATCGATTTCCACGAATTTGGTCGACAGAAATTAATCAAAGGCTTTCGTTAAGACGAGGCTCGATCGATAGCTTCTCGTAGAAACTGCAGAAATGGAAATACGATAATGACGGAATAAGAGGAGCAAGATACGACAAGAACGAAAACGTGACGAAAGATCGAGCAGGTATTTTGTTTCGTCGTTGGCGGCTCGTACCTGTTGTACGTACCTGTGCACGTGTATAGGTATATCGTAGCGAACGTTCCAGACAAAATGAATCGCGCCGAACGTTACTCCACGCGTGTTCTCAACTTTCTTGTAGCAAGTCCGATTGGCCGAAATGATGTTATTAGTGGCCCGTTACGAGTAGTTTTGCTCGTAGTGTATCTAACGTCGCGTGATTTACGAGTAGACCGTGCAATCTACTCGTACTATCGCGACGGCTAATTTTTGGAAGCCGGTTGAAAAATGGCATTCCTCGGAAGGCGGATACGGTGGATATTAACCAAGCGTTGGCGCGAGTAATTGAGAATACAAACGTACTTGGCCGGTCGTGAAAGTGGATGAGTAAAATTGGCCTTTCTGAAATATGGATTCGAAACACGCGAGACAATCCATACGGTCTGATGCGTAGCCGATTTCAGCGGTATAAATCTGTAGCTGGCGGCTATGAAAAACACCCTGAATCGTAGCACTGCCATTGCCTAGCCGCTATCCTTCAAACAAGACGTTAGGCGTTAGGGTTTAATAGAAGACGACGACGACGACGACGATGTCACGTAGGAGACACAATAAATCACGAAAATGATAGATCGCCGGTGATCTCCTCGCGTCGCAGTTCGAACGTTTCACAAATAAGGCGAAGAAATTGAACTTTGTATATGGTAATAGAATTTATTATGCAAATCCAATCGAATGACGGTTCAAAGTGTTACAGACTGATGTCGAGCGCTTATTTGGGAGGGTTTCTATACTGAGGTTTTAGCTCCTCTGAAGGGGTTGTCGTCTGGTGTAAGTCAGAGACGGCTATTCCGTTACTATTTGGTTATTGTTTCGATAGCTGTGGTATGCAGGATGTCTGGCCTATCCTATCGCTGTTTCTGAGCGTGTGGCCTTCTTGAGCTTGTGACAAGGACGACGACGACGACGATGACGACGGTCAATATGCGACACGCAACTATGCGTTTCATCATACCAGGGGTATTCTTCTCAATCTATCTTCGTGTTTCATTTTCCAGTGTTGTTTGGTTCAGCGTCGACTCCAGTGGTAGGAAACATTGAAACGGAAAGTAAAGTGTAACTATGTATATGTATATATATATATATGTGGAAGCATGAAACTTACTGCAAAGGTAATTATGGTGGAAGAAGCTACATAGATAACAGGTATGTTCTTGGGAAATTTTTCTTCCAAGTAAAATATTCTCAAAACTGCAAGAAAATTCCTAACGAGATACTTGTATTATCACCGAGGATAGATACTTCGTACGCCGTACGCGATACCCCGTAGATTTTACGAACGAAATTTTCGCTTTTGACTTCACGAAACTAACCGCAAGACGCGACACAAATTTTTCGTTCGGACTTTTTCGTCGTTCGTGTATGGGACAGAAATTCCAATAAGATCGACCTCGGTCGGAGCATGTACGCGTTAGCGGCGTTCCGAATTACCAATCTGCTTCGACCTTTCGTCAAGTTTGCAGGTTCGTTTCTGACAACGACAGGCCGCGATACTCGGAAAATGACCTGATACGTTTCAATGGCGAAGAGTTTCCAAAGCTGGTGAATTAATTGACTCGTAGTAGGTTTGCGGCGCTCTAAACTCTGCCTCTTTCAGCGAAACGTTTGCTTCGCCATTCGAACAAATTAGGAAAGCTGACCGATAGAACTCGACCCAATTGAATAGTTAGCGTATCAGCGTAAAATGAAATGTTCACATCCTCGCTGATACGTCGATCGCATTTGAAACCCGTCGACGACGAAACTGTCGAAATTAAAGCAGAGCCATTGCCGCCGCGTTTAAGTTGCATTTCGTTGGTCGGACGAACGCGTTCGCTGGCTATTATATCGCTCATTGTTTGCCAATGGAAATTGCCTACAGTGAATTTACGCCTCTGTAATTGTAACGAGTTGCCGCGTCGCGTCCTTTCAAATTGCTCGAACACGACCAAAATTACGTCACGTTCGCGTAACCACCGAACGATACGTATCTAACGTCCTGATGTTTTAGATACGTACGACGTGCGCGTATAATATGCAGGAAGAAACATATTTTTCAGTACGATCGTTAGTACGGCCACCGGATCGTAGAACGAGAACCACGAACGAAACTAGTAGGTACTTGCATCTGATATAACGCGAACTCGATTTTGCTTGATCGCCGTTCGTGAAAATAACGAACGCCCCTGAAATTTTCGAGTATGTTTTTCAATTTTCGCACGCATCGTTACTTTCAAGAGGCGATTTGCGAAGCAGCAGCGTCGATAAATCGGAAACGCCGTTCTCGGGATCATTAACTTCTGGTTCTCGTTGCCAGGAGCGGCATTCGTTTTGGAAATTTTCGACGGTTGGCCGGAGCTCGTTGTTAAAATACGTCCGGCCGAGCGGCGGCCAGCGTTTTACGCGGCGATAGGAAACGCGATTAGTTTCGCCCAAGAACTTCTTTTTGCTTCGTTAGCAACCACGCTCGTCGTCCGATTTTAATTAACGTTCTCGAGTCAGTCGCGCGCGCACCGATTTCCGAGAACGTTGAAAAATTGCAGTTTCTAGAACGAAAGCCGAAACTCAACGCGCAATTCCGTGACAGATAAAATGTCGCGTGTTCGGCCGCGCGAGCCAACCTACCATATATAGAACAATTGTTTCCGCGCACGTCTTGCGGATATCTAAATGCGTTAAGCGCCGATTCTCCTGCTTCTAGGAAAACCACGAACCGGTTGATGCATTCACAGCCATTGACGTTCGCGTATCGAAGCGCGCGCTCGTTCTCGTAGAAACGAACGAAACAAAGCTATCTCTTGCCTGCAATATCGTTAACAGGAGCTTCGGGATTCAACATTTTCCAACCTCTGGTAGGTCACGAAAATCCTTTCTAGCGGTAACAATAGCTTCCTCGAGCCATTTTAGCAGGTGGCTGGGTTTCGACGGAAGAGTTTACGAGACATCGCAACCAACTTTCGGAAGTTGCAGTCAAGCAACGACGTATGTTTCTTAGCCGCCAGTAAGCGGCAAGACGTACGAGCAACCGATATTTTTCCATAACCTTATGGACGGGAGCACTCGCTTTTTCGCTTAAATCGAAGACTTAAGTCGGCCACGTAGCGGTAACTTTTCGGGTTTTCAACCTGTCAAGTACGTGACGTCCGCGGCACGAAGGAACACAAGGGGTCAATGGGGCCCCAGGGCGTGCCTACGAGGTTAACAGGTCCGTTAATTGCTCTGACACGACCTGGGGTTCATGGTGCGACAATAACTAAGGGAGCCAGGCCGTTGGGTGTACACTGTGCGCGCGCTTGCCACACATAACTCGTGACTTTCAAGGCCCGATTTGTCAAGCTGATGCACGAATTATTCGATCTCTTCGTATCATAAATATGAGTTACCAAATGTCCTAACGACACAGCAAACGCGAATATACGCGTCTAATAAATATCCACGTAGGCGAACGCGAAAGATCGTGGAGGTAGAATTTTCCACAGTCTACGCTTCGAAGGTGAAACGTTGTGCGCATCTTATCTTTTCATAAGATAAGCTGTATCGCTTTAACCCTTTCGCTTCGGCAGCCCAGTTCGCCAAAGTGCTGTCATTGAACGGAAACGCGCGCCAGAAATATGTACAGTGTGCGTGGTTGCTGTATATACGTTTTTCTAAGTCTTAAATAACAATAATTCTTATCAGAACCGTATATGAAATATCGTTTCACTGTCAATGGATTTAATAGATTTTTTAGCATGAAACAGTAGACGATCGTTTGGATGTTTGAAATATATTGCGTGAACGTTTCGATGTTGTTTCAACAATGAGTAACTTTAAGAAGTGATTAATCCAATGTGTCGATAAAATCAACAGAAAATGTTCTGCCGATAACGAAAAAATATATTATTGACTACAGATAGCACTTGTATATCATTTTGGATACCGAACATATGGGGTGCCAAAGTCAGGAGTCGTTGTGTGACAACGACCATAATCCACGTCATTCCATACTACCTGACAGTAAACCAGTTGGATTTTGACCTGATCTTTGCACATGGTCCAACATTACATTTTCCCGATTACGTAGGGCAATCAGGATCCTCTCCTTGTCCCTCAACACCTACAAACGTAACATATAAAAACTGCAAGCATTCGACCACGAGACTAATGTTGTGTACAGTTTTGGTCGTAATTTGAACAACTATTTTAACTTCGCTACTTCATTCTAATATTATACTTAATCATTTTCGTGAATAAAAGCCTATATGCGGCGCTCGATAGAATAAATGATTAACGTAACGATATAGGGAAGGGAAAGGGAGAAAAGTAAAAAAAATTGGGAATCGTAACGGTGGAAGAGAAGAAGGATATCGGTGACTTAATGGTTTTGCCAGATGTATCGCAAGCAAAACAGAATTTAAATTCCGATTTCAATTCAACGACACGAAGCGTGTAAGCAATTTCTTTCTCTCTATTCTGCGTTCATCCAGGACTAAAACCTTGTTGCACGATGGATCAAACAGTTTTCGCATCCAACGAGTTTCGTTTTGCAAATAGTAAAAGTTCGCGTGCAGCCAGCGACGCATGGCCAAGCCAGTAATCTAGCAAATACCCGAGATTTCGCGATCGAGTAGTTTCATCCTGCGAAGCGTACATTTGATCCGTCTAGCCGCTAGTCTGGTCGTAATATATTAGGTTGTCCGAAAAGTGTCTTTCTTTTACAGACACGTCTTTTACAACAACATTTTTATTTATACAATCTTTTACAACAGCATTTTTATTTATACAAACATGAAACCTAATCTGCCGAACGTTGTGATCTTCATTTTGATAGAACAAAATGGATCGTGCGTAATTCGATAAAATAATATAAAACGGAAAATGTTGTACGTCCATTATTTCCTTATAAAACGAAAGAAACTTTTCGGACGACCTAATACGAATCTCTGGCTTTGTTATATGAGTTGCGTACGGATAACGAACGGCAACAACGTGGAGCATCGAAACGAGTGTCGAACATGTTAGATCAGAGCGAAGCTGAGTCGAGGCTTGTTACAACGTCACGGTATCCACGTGTTAATGAAATTCAGCCTGTCAAAGCCACCGACTGGCTGCCGCGGATTCTGACGCGGAAACAAACTATAGCTGGTCGCGAAACGGTTACAGGTACGCGTTCGTTAACGGCAAATCGTGTCGGTAGATGGTTATGATTGATAGATAATCCCTCTTGCTTTTCTAAGCGGCCGGCTAGTGAATCGAGCGCAACGCGTGCTTACACACATACATCATCAGCGACATCGGGTGAACGTCGATACCGCGGCCGATTGTTATTTACGATCATAATCAACGCCGTACGACCGCGCTAGTTATACTGCGTTTTCGAGATAACGCGTTCGTTTCGGACATCACCGGTCGAACCCTGGCCTCGCCGCGCGTCACGAACACGCTGCTTCTCCGATTTAGGATAAGAAATTCCACCATTTTTCGTTATTTCTACGTACGCTAAAAATTAGATTTGTCGCTGTTGGATTATTGTAAGAACGAGGTTATATTCTCTAATTTATCTATATTTACCTATATTTAGTCTAATTATATATATGTGTGTGTGTATAGGGTTAAATGTATATATTTGTGTGTATATAGATATATTCCTTTGTTCCTTCATGTTGGTTTGTGGTGCGAATAGGAGAGTAACGAGACAAGGTGTCGCTACGATTGGCCAAGGACGATTCCTTTGGTGTTCCTTTGTGCGTGGTGCGCGCAGCGAAATGACCCTAGATGGGTTCAAACAGCGAGAACCAATTGGTTAATGAAAATCAGACGTACAAACGTGCCATCCTTGACGCAAACTATATTAAATTAAATAATTATTTGAAACAGGAATTACCATGTCCTTTAATTTGTCGCCTCTGATCAAACGAGTCACCGAGACTTATAGGTGCGACTTTATGGACCAAAGAAATCATCAATTTTCCTACAGTGTCGATTTTAATTCTTACAACATACACGCGTATGTATATTTAGTATATTTAGCGTCCTAATATCGAAAAAGTTCGTAGACAACAATGGTCGTTGGTATGTCGTCGGTCAACGGAATGCAGACTCTTTCACTTTCTTTGTGTTTTATATTTACGGCCATACGTGATCACACGTTGTCCCATTACCCGCGTTACGTCATCAAGCTGCGATCATTTCGCACGATACGAGCATAGATCGACAAGTTCGAATGCCAAAAAAGCTAGCAATATCGTATTTCAACGATAAGACAAAGAGGTATATAGCGACTGAGTTTACGTTTTCAATTGCTCAAAAAAACACGCAATACGATAGGGAATATCGCGGGAATATCGTACTCGGTGGTACGTCTGTGACGGGCCGACTGAATTGCGAATTAATGGGAAACACCGTAGCGCTCGAGTAGAAAAAGATAAGAACCCGAGGAAGCTCGAATCTTTCTCACATTAGCAAACATCGGCTTGCTAACGAGTGCACTTAATTTCGCGTTGCGGGAACTGCCGCTGACACGAGATTAAAAACGTTCACGAGGATGTAAACCACGGCATAATTTCCGTCCTCCTCGGGCATAGCTTGGCGCAGGCGCGAGTTTCTTTGCTCCCATCGTCCTCGAGTATCACCAGCGCCGAGCGAAAACACGCGTGCCGCAAGTGCTTTCAATTTATCATCAAATATTCCCTCGCATTCGGCCGTTCTTTCTTCCGATTATCCTCGCGACGATCAGCGAACGAATTACGCGACCTAAAGATCGACAGCGATTTACGTTCTGCGATGTGCGTGGATGGCACACGCGCGAAAAGTCGCCTTATTTTCGTTTATCATCGGCGTTACGTGGATGGATCGTTTAAGCGGCGAATTAAACAGATAGCGAACCGCAAACTTTCGCATAGCACGCCGCTATTTCAAACATTTGTCTGCACTCGCGGCGTGCATTTTTCGAACGAACAATCGAACAAACGCGATGAAAGCAGTTGGAAAGTGCACGCTGAAAACGCACGATTGCCTTTCGATTCCCTCTTGGCCGCGGGAACTTCCAGAATAGCGCCGATAAAATCGCAAAGCAGCTGCGAAATTTCAACGCAGAGAGGCAGCCAATCGCGGTGCTAATGGCCACTGAAGTTGTTTGAACAATTTGTACCGCGTATCTCCTTATTTGCATCGGCAATAGCGTGTGCCCTGAAAAGAGGTGGGGCAACTACAAACAGCCGTTTAGCGTCATTCCACCGTGGCAAGCCCGTAATCACCGCTTAATGCAATTTGCAATCTTAAAACTCTCATATTTCCGCAATTTGAATGAATTTGCTTAAGCAGCGGTTACCGCGTTTTGCGCGACCCGCGCCAATTATTTTATTGCGCTTACCTGCCTGGCTAATTTTTAATGGCCACCCGCTTTTAATGCACTGTTAGCCAGCGTTTACGGGTTTATCGCGAGCAAATGGCTATGCTCTTCAAACGACGCATCGTTGCGCTGTATCACGCGTCGCTTTACCCTTCGGCCAAAGACTTTCCACCGATCCTCTTTTTCGAATCCTCGTAAACGACACGAAATTTGGAATAACGTTGCTTTCGCTTACGATTCGAATCGCTGAAATCGAGTAGTACGATGTTGCTAATGTCCATCTGGTCGAGTTACACGATATTAATTCCACGATAATATTACACGCGACAACGAAAGATACGCGAGGGAAGGTTTCCTTTGCACATAGTTAGCCACTCGGATTAGTCTGTTACACGTAGATTATTCTTTGAAATGTCAAAGAGACAGGAGGAATTACACCGCGTCGCGACTCTGCGAGCCGGTGAAACTTCGTAGCTTTGCTTTTCTCAAAAAGAAGGGATTACAGTCGGAGGGTATGTGATTACTCTGCCTCGCAAGGTGGCGCGTATTTCTTTGCACATTTTACACGATTGGGGATGACTGTTCATGCAGAAACGAGTCGAAGAAAACAAAACCCTTTTTCTTCTTGTTTTGCCAGATTTTCTGTTTCAAAAAGTCACCAGGCTAGCTTCTACCTAATCTATGTTTACGAGGTATAAAGTAAAATGGATAAAAGTAGTGTAAACGCCGATGTAACTGCGTACGAAATGTCAAGGAATTGTTAAGGTAGAATAAAAAAGGATAGATGTAACAATATAAAATAAAGGAGAATATAAAAGTAAAATTGTTAATTGGATTAGCTGTCTAACAGAGGCTACTGTGTACTTTGAAAAGCAAACAGCAACTTCCATTGCGTGTAAATAATTACGAGTATTTGACTACGTTCTTAAAATTGCACCTACGTTTGGTTGTTCCAATATTCAATGATTTTATTTAAATTCTTCAGCTTTTCCAAAAAATTGTTCGTCAAGTATTGATACTTTCTAGACATAAGTATGTCAATAACTTGTTACGAGGTATAGTTACGACAGCTCAGTTAATGTGTTAAAAACTGTGTGGTTCTTGTAAGAAGAATAAAGTCGACCTTTGCCCGATTCCCCAACAATACTCGTAATGCATTCACGAGATTTAGGACACGTACAGAGACGATCGTCTATTTTTGAGAGAAAGATTTAATTTTCTACTGGCTGGTTAGCAACAGTCAGATGGTACACGACTTTCCAGTAATTTCGACGAACAACGTGTATCTTCAAATTTTCTGCCTTCGCCTTTCCTCTCCTCGATGGCAAATGTCGTGCCATAAATCTCACAGTCGCGCAGTGAAGCCGTTGCGTCCCACGCGCGGTAAAAATCCATTTACAAAAATGTTTCCATAATGAAAGAATTTGTGAGAAACTTCGGCGTTGCCAGTCTCGAGTGATAAAGAACCCTAAAACGCGATTCTAACCGGAGCAGAATTACTTTTGTCAATCTTTTTCTCTGTACGTCTGTATATTCTAAAACTGCTTATTTATTTCTTATTTTTAGCTTAATAAAATACATTTTATTTGCCTTCTACATGTTGTATGCACATGTACAGGGATTGTTCATTTACTAGGATTGTTTCATTCTTAGACAAAGGAATGAACTTTATTTGTTTTTACTTTTGATCTGAAAACGTTAGAAATAATTTCTGCTAAGTGGTCGCATTACTCTCGTTTCTCGTTACGAGATCGAAAAATGATTTATTTTCACGAAACGAGTGAAACTCAATTAAATTGTTTTTCTTTCATTTTCGTCACAGATTATTAGCTAACGAACGTTTCAAGACACCGTGGTGGCAAGCAAACGAGAAACACCAATGCGAAATTTGTTCGACTGTCTTCTGTTTCTATGAACCACGAAGGCTACGTTGATGAAACGTTGCACGTTATACGAAAAGGTAGAAAAAGAAAAGATCGTATAGCGTGCTCAGACAGATAATCTGCCGGAGGAAAAGGAGAAACAAGCTTTTATCGTGTTACTTGTACTCTTAATCCAAGCTTATGCGTTAAACATTGTTTTCAGAAAGTCTATAATTTATAATCTCGTTTCGTATAAAACATCGTCGACCTGCGAATCACAGTCGCGAGTGCGCTCGTCTGCAAAGAGTTAACGCGTACAAAATTCCATGTGTGTCTTAATCGGTCAAAGAGTACTCAGCTCTGTCGTATATTTTAAAAAACAAAAGCTTTAACCTCCAATTCTTTATAAATATCATAATTGCATAACAAAAAGTTGGCAGCGTTGTATTTCCCGTTTATTAAATTTTCCAGCGCGTTAACTTGACCGTGTACAGTGTACACCTGTTATTTCATCCGCCGTAACACGGTGTACAAAGAAAGACTAATAGATTTCAAATTCAACAGCAAATCGAAAACGTTCGTGTATTAACGCGCTCGAACATACTTCACCGTACAAGTCCTATCGATCGTGATTTATGATTTGCCACGCAGCCACCCTACCCGCTCATTCTTCCTGTCGGTAGAATTCCAATTATTCACGACGACGACCCTTTAAATATACAAATCAATTAAAATTTATTGCCGCTTGCATTTACATGCAGCGCGAATATCAAGCCATTAAAGTAACACCGAGTCGAGCTCGAGCGACGCCCGCTACAACGCAACCGTTCCATTCGTTACGATGTTATTGTGAATTTGCGACACGCCTACCATGTCTAATATGAAATAATAAATAATCTAATAAAACGATTCTATTTATTTTACATCGCGCTAACCAGTGTCGTTTGAACGGCGCGTGTTCGCTAGTCGTTCGTTGCCCCGATCATAACGTCAGTGTCCGCTGCACGTATCAACGTGACGGTGTCATTCGATCGAAAAACAAGGCAACAATACGGGGAAACATTATAACTCATCTAACGACTGAAGCTAAATGAGTTTACGAGCTAGTCGAGTCTAAAAGTATTAGGTTGTTTCAAAAGATTCTCTTGTTTTGTAAGGAAATAATAGATGCACGACATTTCCTGTTTTATATTATTTTATCGAATTATGTATGACGCATTTTGTTCTGTTACGTTGTTCTATTTACATTTGACGGATCAGGTTTCACGTTTGTATAAACATTGCCAGATAAAGCAGCTGCGTGCAGACAGCGAAGGACGCTTTTGGCACAACCTAATAGCTGCACTTTTTAAGATGGTAATATGATCATCGTGAGAGCGACAGCGTGCCTATGCTTCACGATCGACGAGTATTTGGAAACGTTGTACGAAAGCTCAGTTTCGAACGAAAGTGAAATATACGTTCGATGGAATGGGCCGCACGCGTCACGCAAATCCATATCGAAGGTTCAGTTACGAGCGTCACAGGTGTCACTGACGATAGGGGCAAACCCGAAACAACGTGGCCCATGGATTTTTCCGTAAACTAGCATTCGTGACACGTTTCCCACCGAGCAAAAGAAGAAAGAAGAAAGTGGAAAGAAAGAGTATCGGAATCGCCGGTGACCAAGTGTCAGCCTCAAAAGCTTGTCGAGGCAAGTTCCGCGCTCTCGTTCGAGCTTCGAAACTCGGCAAGTCCTTCCACATTCCGTAGTCCGTGGTTGTTAACAGAAAGAAGGAAGCAAGGTTTAAGTTTAAGCTGCCTGCAGCAAGCGCCGAAGGCACAAGCTATTCTCGATGCAACGCGAGCGTCGCAGATTGCATTCGCTGTGAGCGGAACGCGGCGTGGCGTGGTGGCGAGTTTTGTGTCAAGGCACTTGAGCGAATTCCCGACATTTTCCATTTCCGCTGAAAGGCTCGTAAACAGAGGAAGGAGCTGTACGAGCCTGCAGGCCGAGTATCTGGTTATCCAAGCGTGAAATAATGTATAAAGCGCGGATGAATAATGACCCGGTTGCGATCCATTGCGGCTACACCGTTGAACGCAACTTCCCGCGTCGCTTGTCGCTTCCTCGCCGTCTGGCTCGTGTAGCTTGCCGCTCTCCAACGTAATCCAATTTTCGTAACATTCGAACAATTCTATCTATCTCGTTTTTTAAATTTTTAATTCCCAACCGAACGAGTATCGACGACAGTTCCGAGCAACTTGTATACAGAATACACCGATTTTCCCAAGAAAACAGAAGATCGGGTTGTCGAATAGTTATCGTCCCAACGATTTCGATACTCTTGAAGCGCATCGTCGGGATTATTTTGAACAATTTTTTCTATACGTATAACAGGTAGTTGATTCTGGTTTTCAACATGCGCGAAAATACGTTTCGTATCACGTACGCCGCGTAAAGCAGTCGGTGCGTTACTTACTCGGTGTGAATCTTAACGAGGCTTTACAAAATATACAACGAAAATAGTAATAAAAATTCCGGTCACTGAATATTGCAAATAGAAAGAAGTAGGTAGAGTTAGGCTATTTAAGCGGTGCAGGCGATTGAATAAAAAAATAATTTTCATTCGAACGAAAGTCAATTCACAATAACAAATGTGATCGGGAAAATCTTCTGTCTTCGATAACGATTAGCAGTAACCAAAATAAAATTGGGCTCATCGATAATGGTTAACGGTAAGAAATACAAATTTTGGTCATTTATATCGATTAATAGTAACCAAAATGAAATTTCCACCATCGATAATGGTTGTTCGTAACCAAAATAAAGTTCCCGTTATCGATAATGAATACCGATAATCAGAAAAATTTTAATCGTGCAAAATGGTTATTCGTAACGAAAATTTTTTAATGAAAGATTATTAACTATCACACCACAACTTAAGCATCTATCTCGAGACAGTTATAACGTTTGGTTGTAATAATATAAAATAATTAAAAATATCAAGTAAAAAAAATATTGAGTTTGATCGAACTTGATTATGTCACGTTGCGGATGGTGCCCTCGGCAACATGTTGCAAGATCATCGAAATTCTTCTAAAAAAGATTATCAGGATTTGTTTAATTATATAGTTCATACCGATAATGTAATTAATATAATATACAGGGAATCGAGCCCATCAATTTCATCATTACGTTTTATCAACTCGAGCGATCATTCGCGAAATACACGCGCGTTCTACGATTCGAGACACGCAAGAGCTTGGATCCGATTTCGATACATGGAAACGAAGCAAGATATACCACGCGTTAATTAGGCACCACTTCTGGGTTACGGGTATAATATGCTGCCCGCAGTATTGCAGATCTGTCACGTCCAGCTACGTTAATGAGTCATTAACCTGACGACGACCCACTTCGTTGCGGCAGAATGAAACGCAGATGTTAGGGTGGAGGAAAAAAAAAGAGATAATTTCGCTAAACGATAAAAGGTAGGCTTTGAATTCATTAACTATACGTAATGTAACGATACTTCAATTTTTATTCTTTTTTAATGGACAAAGGAATTCGTTCGTTCTGCTCCACTTTTGATTGTAATGCGACGAAATATCGGTCGATATGTAGTCGTGTCGAAGCAACGTGATCGTCCAATTTGACTCGACTTTCGGCTTTCTGCCCTTAACTTGCGTTCACAACGCGGTAAATAATTTTCAATGCGACAAATAAAAATCGAATTAACCAACCGGCTACCACTTTACCATTGACATCTATATGTAACAGTATACGCATCGTACGAAGCAAACGTTGGAATTTTCCATTTTATATAAATATTCGATCATTCCGTTCGAAGGCAACTGTCCTACAAAAGCAATTTATTCCGCCTTTCGCTGTTTTTCCTCGAAATTTCGATACATGGAAGAATAGCGAAGAGAATACAATGGCAGAAATAAAAACGAAAGCATGAGAAAAGAAAAGTTTTCGGCCGAACGCTTTTTTATATTCGATACGACGTACGCACCGCCGCACACCATGCGAGACTATTGTACTTTTCTCGAAAACAAACTTTCGCCAAACTGGAGTATATCGTGGACCGGAATTCGGATCACGCGTTATCGTGAAAATATTATCCGAGTTATTTTCTTTCGACATAATCGAAAGCTTCCGCGGAACAAGCATACGTTAGGAGAAAACGCAACGACTCGCGGAGGAATATTAACGAAGAACCGGTTGATCCATCGTTGAGGTGCATCTCCTTTAAACAAAATTTCATTTATGCATTTCTCCTACGCGCCACAATGCTCGAGCCTGAAATAGGTCGAAAGCTTGAAGCAGCAGGAGGGCGGCTTGCAATTTCATTTCACGGAAACGCAAAAAACAATGTTCCTCTTTAGAAAGCGGGCTAATTGAAAGGTTAACCGCAAAAATTAGGTACCCTACCTGTTTCAATTTTTCTGTCGTATAAAATAATGTTTTTAGAGATGTTTTCAACCGACAGCGCGCTGAATACAGAGCCATTCCGAGCCGCCGTTCCGTTTAAATAAGAAGCTTCGAGACGTACACCTTTCCAATAACGACGATACGTAATACGTGCGTGAGACAAATAATGTAACCAACAAATATGTTGCTGCCACGAAGTTGGTTAAATCGTGATAATCGTAGTAATCGAACAGCGTGTACTTTTGAACTGGCAAACGGTGGCAATCACCTTTGTAGGAACCTGTAGCTCCAGAAGGATACGTAAACTTGGTATACAGCGTATGTAAACGTGGTATATAGGAATACCAGGTAAACTAGTTATTTCGTACGTACGTTAGTTCAAATGTACGTTTATCTCTATCAGAGGTGCTATAAACTATAAATACTAAATATACGTCTCCTTCTACCACTAGAAACAGAATTAGTAGTTTCAACGCCCTTTTCGTAAGCGAGAAATTGTTGCCAGTGCTGCACGCGTAGCTTAGCATAGAGCAACATCGTATACGCAACATCGTACCGCTTTCTGTATCTCGGTATACGCGTGTTCGTCTGAGAAATGTTTCGAAAAAGAATATCCGCTCTAATGTAACAGGAGCTTGAAACGAGCAGGACCTTAGAAAGATAGAAAGAGCTCTGTTGATTTCGTAACCGAAGCTATATTTTATATAGAGAAAATGAAAATGCTGTTCGAGCACCTTTACGAGGTGATTGAAACTCTACGTTCGTACACGTTTCCTTTTGCGGTACAAGCAGATATTGTCTCGCGAAATAGCCGTTTCTTTCAGGCTTTCATTGCTATTTCTCAAGATCCTGTGAGAAATCTAGGAAAGGATAAACTTATCCATAAAGTTTTCAACTTTATTCCGAGGTGACTGTAGTGTGAACTGCGCTCCTTTGTATTCTCTAGAGTAGGCAGTAGCTTATTTACATTATGTATTTTATCAGCTAGAATATCGAATAATCGTACACGCAAAAAGCAGGCGATATTGTATAAACTCGTTGTTATTGTATATTAAATCCACATAGGACGTCGAACTAAATTTATAATAATAACATGCTTCCGCCATTGGCGAATATTATCATACGCGATATTTGCCACGGACGGCAGTCATCGCGTACCTTAAATTTAAACAGAATGGCTGATAAAAAGAGTATTTGAAATTCCTATCATCGCGTCCATCCAGTTCCGAATGTTCACGTATCCTTGCACGAGCATATCGTATATCGTATTTAAATAACAAATTCAATATGTATTATACAAGGTTTACCGCGTGTCTCTCTTTTCAAAGTCGTTCGAGAATATCGTCTTTACGACGCCTACACAATTGATCCGAGAACATCTCGCGGTCAACGTGCCAGAATTTATTTTTCCTATTTCTAACGCCGCGACAAACGGGTTTTAAGAGTTTCACGACACCTCATTTTGTATACTAGCTTGTTGGAAAAGTTTCTTTCGTTTTATAAGGAAATAATATATTTATTCATTTTATTTCATTTTATTGAATTACGTATGATCCATTCTGTGGCAATAGAATGAAATGTATACATAATTCAATAAACTAATATAGAACAAAAAATGTTGCGCATATATTATTATTTCCTTTTAAAACGAAAGAAACTTTTCGGGCAGCCTAGCAAATAGCAGATTATCGAAAGCGAAATAATTTCACGACCTGGTTGTCATGTCGTCTATTACAGACAGATACAATATCGCGTTTAAAATCTAAGTTCATATTTTAATATATGTCATATCAGATATAATTATCTACCTTATTTCTCTATTATCCGTGTCGTTGTATATCGATAGGAAGAACGTATAGTTAAAATCGCATAAACTAATAACGATGGCAAGATGGCCGAACGAATGCGAATTCATAGCGAGCAGTTTCGTAAGAGGAGCACGAGTGGCGCAGACTAGAACGACATGCGATAGATCAAGCGGTGACCTAGTACACAGTACACGGCTGCTTCCGGACGAACGAGCAACCGCACTAGAGTTTCGCTATACGTGGGATCTGAAAGTAACCCTTCCCGTTTTCCGGCTTGGTAGGACAGCTTGCCCAGCCACGAGGTACCCATTATTGCCCGCTCGACGACGCCCGCGCGACCACGCGCGATTTATCGCCACGTGTGTTTTATTGGTTTCCCCTGCTACCATCGACGTTCACTGGGTTTCCGGCAACCGTGGTTAAACGCCTGAAGGCTCGAAACGTAAGCCCGCGCCATTTCTGCCATTTTCTTTTTCTCTTTTTTCTCTCACTAATTATGCCATCACGCAGCTTTGTCTCGCCACTGTCTTTGTACGAAAGTAGAATTTCAATTAGACGATAAACGAAAGGTCTACCACCCTATCGATGGTGTTTCGAGCGTACGAATGGTACGAATAACCGACTAGAATTGCGGAGCATGGAGTTGGCTTGCAAGTGCAAGTTAGCTGCTAGCTACTACCTGCTTCAAATACGACCTGGCATCCACGACTACATGCATGGCGTAGTTACGTACTACTTGCCCTGTTTGGGATTCTCGCCTTCCGATTAGACCAGGATAAGTTCTTCTGCTCTGCAATTTCAGGTAATATCCTTTAGTTTCTAGCAAATTCTTGGGAGAATTATCTTTGGCATGGTATACGTATACTATATCGGTAGCGAACAATCGCGTTACATCGTCCATTGCTCTCGAGTTTATTTTTTTCTTAAACCAACAAATTTCTACGCGCTACGTAATACTATTATACACATAGAATACGTATGTATTGTAATATGTCGATATATCGTTATAGAACTCGTACTGCATTAGTTCCATCGAAAGATCGGATTTTCCGATTCGACCATTTTCCACGTTAAAAGTAAGCTTCTACGCGTAGAAAAACAGATATGCCGGATTCATTGCCTTTGTGGCGCGCCGCTATGGCGGTAAACTTGTTGATGCGTACCTACCCCTAAACAGGAGAGATTACGCGCCAGGAATATTAATTTTACAAGTTGTAACATCGTTCACTGTTGGTTGTAGACTGTAGACTACAAACTGTAGACTGCGGAGAATAACACAATGCCGACAATTCTATCAGCTCCTCTCACGAGCCTCCAAACATTAAAACGATCCATTGTCTACTTGTCAAGAGACGACTCCTATTATTTTACTATATTTATTTATTAATCATATTTTATTATATTAATCGTTAATTCAGTATATTTTCGTATTAAGAAAAGGCGGGATATTTACGTTACGACTTATCGTACTTATCACCGCGTAAAGATAAAAGGAAAATAGGTCTCCATACGTATTTTAATTCTATTATGAAGAATAGAAAGGGTTTAAATTTAGATCGTTTAACGTACCACGGATAGACACGTCAAAGTCAATATCAAGCAAGCTACTTTTATTTTTAGACGCTCACTTTGCGTTTATTTGACGATTGTTCGAGTTCTTCTTACCGTGTTATGCAAGTACGAGCGAGAAGAGCGAGAAGAGAGAGAGAGAGAGAGAGAGAGAGAACATTATCAAAGGAGTATATTTACGATTTTAACGTCTGTTCACGTTAATTACACATTTGCATGCTCGTTTCCATATCTACTGTTCCTAGATAAATAACACACTGTACACATTCATCATACGTCGTCGTAGAATTTATCACACGTTTTCATTAATTATTCAACCACAAAAGTTCTTCCCGGACATATTCGTACTGTTCTTATCTTAATTACACGCTGCAAGATTTATAGCGGCGAAGGAAAACGGATTTAGTATGCGTAGATCGCGACAAAGATAGACATCGAGGGCCTCGGTTGGTTAACTGATAACAAGCGAGTTTGCCCGGAAAGCGAAGGATCTTTGGTTCTGTCGGCTCGCGACCCACTTAACTAGAGAGGTTGATTCTTTTTCGAGATATCTGACAATACGGTTGCGTTTATCACCACCTTGTAGCATTTAATCTGGCGCATTCATTTGCACCTATAATATCTCTGTAAAACTATCGTGTGGTAAAACACGTCTATGAAACACCATGATATCGTTACACCTTCGTCGACCTGGTACGTACAACGAACGCAATCGATTCAATTATTCGGGTTATCTCGAAGCAAATGGACCGATCACGCGACCAATAGAACTACGTTATTATTGGCTGACAAATTTACAACCGAGATCACGGTAATAATAGCTGTTTGCTACAACTTTGACTATCTCGTTGTTTATATTCTCTGGACAAATTTTTTACAATTGAAACATAAATTATTCTTTATTTAAAAAGTGAAATACACGCTCGTGTTTCAGTCTCAGAAAATGAGGAATATCCTTGTATCGGATATAACGCACGCGTGAATTATATTGGGTTGACAATTAAGTAATTGCGTATTTTATCAATACCACCTAATGACAAAATCCGCAATCACTTTAGTTGCCAACCCAATACATGTTTAAATACGTTTACGCTCATATAATGGGTAACCATAATAGTCATTGCGTCGCAAGTTCTCTTATACATATGTAATATGCGACATTAGAAAAAATTAGAAAAGAAGAAATCTAAAGAAGCGATGAAATATCGCGATTTCGTTAAACTCCGTATTCGTCGAGTCCTTATCGTGGAAAGTCGTATGTACAGAGATTAATGTTTTTCGAAATAACGACAAAGGGATAATCGCGTAATACTCGTTCCACGATATAATAATATCGTGTAAAATAGTTTTGTGGCCGAGAGAATAAGTAACTGGTGAACAAGGTAGGTTTGATATTTCTACGCGGCGATTTACACGTGCCGTAGTATGCTGCAAGGAGCAAGCATACGGTATACACACAGTGCACCTGCTGTATGTTCACCATATGAGCCATTAGGCAATGAACGTGGGCGGTATACGCGTTCTATATGTCGTATTATCGCACGTATATCGAGCCTGCCAATAACAGCTGCTTATATATGGCCTATCCTTTCGTAACACGGTCGAGCTGTACTTCGGGCAACTTACTGCCTATGATGCGATCCCAAAAATTCCGATGTCACGGCGCAACGATCCCGGAAGAGATGCTTCATTAAGAACGAATAAAAAACGAGCGAGAAAGAGTTGCGCATAGTTGGAAAACGAGGCGAATGTAAACGTCGTGTTTCAGCATTCACAGACCATAAATTGATTTTCGTTCGGTGAAATTGGCTCGCGTGTGGTCTAATTACGCGTTATCCTTTCGTTGCCGTAATCGTAGAAGATAGTAGGATGTAATCGTATTTTCCTGAACTTTCCGCGTTATATATTTCGCTATTTCTTACCGTCGTGCGATAATGTTAGTTTGCCTTCTTTTCCTTTTTTTCTTTTCTTTTTTTCCTTTTTTTTCTGAAAGAACCTGACAGTATCGTTGCTGGTTAGTAAACCGTAATAATCCTTACGAGTTACGAGTTAGTAAACCAGTCGCGATACTGTCGCGTTTCTCCGAAGAAAAAGACGTTGCAACGTTATTGCACGACAGGCGAAACAAACAGCGAAATATGTAACGCGAGAAGTTCAAGAGAATACGATTACCACCTACTATTTTCTAGGATTACGGCAATGAAAAGATAAAGCGTAATTAGGTCGAACGCAAGCCAATTTCACCGAAGGAAAATAAACTTTTGGCCTCGGAATCCTGAAATACGACGATTACGTTCGCTTTGCTTTCCAATTATGCGCAGCTCTCTCTGTCTCTCTCGAGACTAGTCGAAACGAATCTGGAATGCAGGACGCGACGTTTCGCAGTGCTCAGCACTGTCAGCGGCGGCTGACATTCTGGGATGAAGAGCGCGCGCGGCTAAGTTTGCTCGCTGGAAGGACACAAAAGCACATAGGCCTTAATTGACCGATGTGTACGAGAGACAAATAGTATCGGTTCGTAAGCGGGGCGCGGCACACAACGAAGATAGCTCGTGTAATCATCCCGTGTTCACCGTGTCTGTCTGCTCGCATTACCAATCCCTTATTTCCTACAAACTGTAACAGTACGCGATTCAAGGAACAGAAGCATAGATGAATAGATGGATAGATAGACGAGTCAATACTCTGAGCTATGCATCAGCTTGACATTACACGCCGAGTGTCACACTTGACATAGATCGTACATTACACGATTCCGTTGCCACGTATAATATTATGTGGAAACGCGTACGCGTCGAAACAATGGGACTACAGATACTTCGAACGACGTGCTTCCGCTATTTTTATATATTCTTGTAATCGAATATTATCGTAGCGTACCACGGAACTAACACGCTGATAGATAAGACATCCTTCAGTTAGTTGGAGGATCGTCGGCAGAACTGGCTGCTATCCGATTGGATTGGTCCGATCTGCGTCAGGAGGCTCAATGGTCGATGCTGTCCCGGTACATTGTCCACGTGTTTCGACTAAAGCAGCTAAGTAATTATGGTGAAACATGATCTGTCCATAATTCAATCGCATGACATATGGGCGGCGGTACGACGGTCTTGCCTTTCCAGCTAACGCAAAAACTGTCGACCGAAGTAACAATTTAGTTTATGCAAAAAAGCTCGGTCGAAACTCTTATCTTTACGGCACGTATTCTTTTTTCAATTTCACTTTGCAAGTTTGACTGCGTATACAGTCACAAAGCGCGTTGTATGAGTATATTAGAACTTTAAGAGCCTTTAAAATTGAGAGGCGAGAGAATCTTCTAATTATCTATAGATCGTTTGAACAAAGAGAATTTTAACAGAATAAAGTTCGTTGTACGTTTCTTTGCGTGGAACTACGCACCTACGTAACAGTCACGTTCGTACACGGCATCGAGAAACAAACGTACGTTCGAATTAATTCCGATATTTCTTTCATTACGAAAAGAGGATATATTCTTCTCGTAGATATAACATACGCGTATTTATAAAGACAGATTAAAATAATGAATTTTATGATAAATTGAATAATTCGACGAAATAGCCAGCCATTGGTACGATCAATTGTATCTAATATTAATGAAATGTGCAGTTAAAACGTATCCGTTCTATTTGATGAGAAACATCGTCCCCGAAACTGGCTCTCATTGTCAATTATTGCAAAATCTTCCTCGCATCTAAAAAGATATTACGGTACAAGCTCAAACAATGGAAACTCATAAGCGATGCTGACAATGAGAACGATAGCGTGACGGAGGTCCGATAACCAATATTTTATGCATCGATCCACGGTCAGACACTGAACGAACGTCGATAAATAATAATGGCTATTCTCGTGCTATCCATAAATCCTGATACTTTAAATTACGTGTAGATACCAGTGCATCATGTATTATACGCGTGCTCGTGTATAATACCGACTTTCATAGGAAGCTTCAGCTGCTGCCTCTATATACAATTAACGCGTATTATGCAACTTCTGTATAAAACGACTTTGTAAAGCGACTGAAAGTTTCATGAATTCTTGCATTATAAAGTTTCGCTTATAATCTTACCGATATTGCTACGCAAAATATAAGTAATAAATTGATGAGAATCACAAATCCGTAAACCTCTGCTCGTTGCACCGCCGTGTATGTACGAAAATATAAACGTACGCTCGCGTTATTTATTAATTTATTAATTTGTTTATCTACAGGGGAAACAGCCATTAGTAAAATCCATTAGTTTTCGGTATTAACAAGAGTTACGTGGGATTAAAAAATTCAAGAACCTCGAGGAATGATGGACAGCGTTTAAACGAGTTTTTAAATAGACGTCGATCAATCATTGTCATTTATAGGCAATTCCCTTTTTCTTTAACTTTCAAGTTGACATCAGATTTTACTTCGAGCGTATAATCGAGCGTTAACGCGCTGGTCAAAATCTCACGTCGAGAATAAATAAAAACTATTCCGACTATTATATTAATCTGACATTACTCGATTTCAAGTTAATGACATAAATAAAATTACCACCATTTTTGCTAACGCGACCTCTTAGCCTCTACGAATAGATTATAAATTCTCTCGCCTTCTATCCTTATTTCTTTATCTTCCTACGCGATTTAATTTATTCGAGACAAAATGTTCGCGCTTCATACGTTTCGACGTTATTGGCAATTAATAATTCATCCTAAAGGACCAGGGAAATCGCTATGTACGCACGATACGTACATGCATAGGTAGGTAGCTTGCGAGAGATTCGAGTCGTTCCAAGTCAAATGTTCTTCCGTAGAACCGTTTCAGATATCGCATAGGCTAAATCGTGCGATCTCGTTGAAAGTGGTAGAGTTAATAACGAGATGTTATCGTGGCAGTAAATTAACGTCTATTACCATTCTCTTGATATATTCGATCTGGAAGCAAGTAACAAATGGAAGTTGGATTTGCGTGTCACAAATTCGGAATCATATAACTTTCGGTACCAAGCAATGTCTAAATTATCAAGGAAAAGTAGCTTAAAGTAGAAACTTTATATATGGTAGAAATTTATCGTAATCGCCTTGTACTGGTAAGAACTGTAATTGAAAGCTTCGTAACGGCGATGAAGTAATTTAGTTTCTAACATTAGACCGGCGATTGAGAGAAACATTTAAACTCTTCGAAATTGCAGTCTAAAACGTTTACAATTCAGTTCGTTGAAAATGGATAGATAGTTTAAAGCTTTAAAACATTTCGCGTTATCTACGGCTCGATTCCTCTTAAGGATCGCAGAATGAAAGGAAACAACAGATAGGATTTTAATACGCGGCTACAAACTTTATTTTAGAGATACGACGTCCCGCTTCGCCTAAACAATTTCACTTGTAAGTATGTAAAATGCCGATAAGCGATCTTTCGCGAACGATCGATGTACTCTTTCATTTTGGACAACATGAAAAAAAAAAGAAAACAATAAAAGAAATCCTGATATAAGCGTACCAAGGGAGGCTGTGAAGTTGACGACAGAAACCAACCATCGGATAAGGAAAAAAGCAGGAGTTGAAATTCAATTACGTAAATGCAAGGAGACCGAAGAAACGGTTTGTGCGGTTCGGCGCTGATAAATTAGGTTTCACTGTAGAAATCTCGAGGCAGCTGATAAGCCGAGGTATTAAGAGGAAAGATTTTGAAGAAAAATGATGGGGGAGGGCGAGGGGTGAGAATATCAGGTGAACCGGCAAGAAGTTAAATTCAAGTGATCATTGACACGGATGGGTTATGCGAGGAAATTATAGATCGCTGACCGTTGCTCGTTAGATTCACGCAATTCAGCATTGGCTGAACGAACGATCTCGGTTTCTCGTAGAATTCTACCTTTATATTCGATTTGAAGCCGTCTCAGCGAAGCTGGTCCGAAACGAACCTCGTTTAAATAATTCAAGCAATTGCCTGTTCTCTCGGTCTTTATCGCCATCAAACCGTGATCAAATCCTTTAAGGCGTGAACGATGATAACGTAGAATTCGTCCTTGAAATTTCTGTGGAACAGACTGGCAAGAAAAAGTAGGATTACAGGAGACAATTACTTGCTCGGTGGAGATCTATGGTATAACGAAAGACGCTGACGAGCCGCGCTCCACTAAATGCAACAGAAACGTTACAATTGAGAAAGAACGACTGGTACTCCTAGTACAGGTCCCACAGAAATCAAGCTGCACGGCAAAAACAGAATTAATTACCACCGGTTCAAATTGCTTTCATTGGCAAAGACACGAAAATATCCTAACGAGAAAATATTTTTGAAATTGTGTTATATTTCACGTTAGAATGCTCCATACTATGCTTGTAGTATATTCCGTTTGAAGAATATAATTCTACGTTAAATGCAACGAGAAAAACGTTCGTTTAAAATTAACTAAAAAATACATGTACGTATATACGTCGATAAATCTCAGGAACAATATCACGTTCTATTATAAATTCTCGGCTTACCGTCGGATTCGTAGAAAATCTCCTATCCAAAATGCAACTCATCGTCGAGCCGTGAAAAAATTAGTCGTCGTTTCGAAGAGAATTGAAAAAGTCTGGTGGTCGAGCTTCTGCGGTTTTTCGTTATACATTACGCGCACGCAACGCGGCGCAACTCGACGCGACACGACGCGTTTCCTTTCCACTGTTCTGTTTACGGTAGATCGTATCGTAGTCGTAGACAAGCAAATTTACCATAGTTATATTCTCATGTACAAGCGAAATTTATACCGCGTCCAAACACTTTTATTTCGAGTCGACTTCATTCAACGGAAAATGTTTTTTTTTTATCATCGTCCCGTCTCCGACCAGAAATTCGTGGAAATACCAGAAACTACTAATCTTTTGCGCGCGTTATTCGTTTAAAGAGATTCTTGCAAATGTTCGGTATTTTACGAAACGTCAAAGATAGGTTGAGAAGGAAAATTTATCTTTGGGTAAATGTCAGAACAACGACTTCAACGTCGAATCTACTCTTCTTATACGAATCGTTTGTATCTGTCGTAGCCATACGATACTATCGATAGATAAGCAATAAAGCACATCGTGTTCGTTGTAACTTTTCCATTACTTGAACAGTTCGTTCGTGGTTTCGCCTACATCTCTGCGGTTTTAATGCGTAAACCGGAATTTTAACAGAGCTCGTTGCCTCTTAAGAACGTTCGGAATTTATGGTGGAAAAAAGTTGCAGGTTCAGAGACTTGTACATCGCACTAGGTATATCAGCGCTATTACGGGTGCAATTTCTACTGAAAATACCTGAAATCGTGAAACTTTTGTAATTACCAGCACTTTCGTAGGGCGACACAATTGAAAATGTTACTGGTTCACGAACTTCACGATACCGGCAAAGAATTTAAACTTTAAAAAACACGAGAACGAAGCTCTAAAGTCGTTTGAAGAATGAAAAGGATAAGAAATACGAACAACGTTATAAAACAAATTCGTAATTTCTTTCTTGCAGCACTCGCAATAGCGCGATGGAAGAACAGCATTGAAATATGCTAATCGTACGCTCAGAAATACCGATAACACGTAAAATTCTATTTACCTAGAAATTATTTTTCTCCTCATTCAACCATCCAATCTCTCGCATCGGGTCGAGTGATCTTTCGAAATGTCTACGTCTCTTGGTAAACAGTTTCAGCTTCCCTCGAGGAAACTTCCATCTCCTTTTCCTCCATTATCTTTCTTCTTCTATTTTTTTAGTTACCGCCTCTCCCTCTCTCTCTCTCTCTCTCTCTCTCTCTCTCTCTCTTTGTTACTAGCTTTTCCTCTTTCTTACAATTAGTCGCTGTATCATTCTTATTTCTTATTTCTCAGATTGCAAGAGAGGAAACGAGCTAATCGCTCATTCTCTCTCTTTCTCCTCGTCAAGAGATTTCTTAAACAACCTGACTCCACCTCACAAGCCAACGAGAAGCCTCTCTCTCCTTGGATAGTCTTTCCTTCCTCGTTCATTCGCAGACCTCGCTCTTCGTCGTTCTCTCAGCCGACGTAGCTGGATACGAGTTAACTATCATAGCTGAGATATTTGTTTGGGAGGAAGAATAGGAAAGCTGGGTAACACGAGGCACAGACCATTAGAACTAAGCTCTGTTAGTGGCATAGGGCGTATCAAGGTGCATTCAAGCTACGCTGGAAAATGTAGTCGCCATTAACAGTGATACTTTCGCCAAGATGCTGGGCGGTCCAGATGTTTACCCACCGACTTCCAAGCAACAGAGCAACTAAAAATAAGTTTAGCTTGCTCGCTAACGCAAACCACTACCGCTTCGGTAGAAACTGCTTTTCTTCTCTGCTTTACAATGATCGTTACGTTTATGTCATTAGCGTTCATTTGTATACGTTTTTAAGTAAGTAAGCAAAGCTGCGACGCTCTGCCTGAATGCGTGGCTATTTGTAGAGATTTGAGAAAAGAACGAATCGTTGGCAGACTTTAAAAGGGCCTCTGTGGAAATTTCCAACACGATCGCGCGTCAAACTTTCTTGCGTATCCTCGTTTGAAATAACGCCGCTTCGAAAACGCCCATCATACACGAATTTCATAATAATAGTAACTATTTCGTTGGGAAAACGTAAATAATCGGGCAGTGCTTTTAATTATATTTTATCATGGTACGTTCGCGATCATAGTTAAGAGGATTTTCATCCTCTTTAGGAACACGAACATTTCATCGCTGTAGGATAATTTAGCTGTTAAAATAAGATGCTATTAAACATTATTGCTAGGAAATAATTCTGTGAAAAATCAGTTCCATTGTATCAGTCCATTGTATCAGTCCATTGCATAATGGATCAGTCTATTTAAATAATATTACGAAAATGCAGGAGATACAATATTAACACAGCTACGTACACAGTGCCGCGAAAATTAACCAGTTAACTGAGGAATTTAGTTTTAGAAATCTGTCATGGGGTTAGATCGTGCAGCGCGTAAATAAATACAAGCAACGACGAGTATACGCATCGCGGTAAAGTTTTTGTTTCACGTGCATACTCGTTAAACGCGGTTAACCGGTGAAAGAAGATAGCTAAGTTGACTATAGCTAAAAAGAGGAAGATATGGAATCGTGGTAGTGTGTGTATTCACTTCCAACAAAAAGATAGCCAAACTCGAAAGCGATAGAGGAATAGGGAAGAAACCCTGCGAAGATTTCGTCGAATGGCTTGTCACGAACGACTCTGTTAGGTTATTTCATCGTTTCTCGCCGTTATCCTGGTAGGCCTGCGAGGGACGATACGATGTGATTCGGGTCGAACTAAGAAGTATCTTTCCTTAACGGAGAAAAAAAAACGATATTGAGCCATCAAGGGCGCGTGCGAACTTGCGTAATCCCATCAATTACTATCACCGGAACGTCTAGTCTGTTGGAAAGGAAGAGAAATAAATAAACAGCAACTACTGCTACGTAATTTGCTACCGGCGTTATAAAATAGGAAAATGGAAAAAGAGGAGAGGCGTTCCGTTTGAAAGTAGAAACAGCGATGCAGAAAGTAAAGCGGCTAAAGAAAGAGTCCAGAGAAGCAAGAGAATTATACAAATAAGTATCGAAAAGCGAGAAAGTTACTCGTCGAATTAAAAGGTATATATCTTCAGACTTATCGACCTATATACCATATATACATATAGCGATGCGAAAACGAAAACACACAGAACACGTACAATACGCACACCGGTACATGAAAATAACAAACAGAACAGCGTTCGGTTTGGATTTCATTTTCGTTGGCAGTAGCAGGAAACGCGATACTTCGAACGGTTGGGACGCGACCGGTCGCTTGGTTCTCGTCGCCCCGATATAAGCGAAGATATAAGAGAAAGCGAAGATACTTGAGCTTGACAGTGGCATAAATTAAGCTCTCTTTCGTGCCGCGTCGTACGGCGGGTTAGCGTGTCCCAACGGTTTTGTGACTGCGACGGCGAAGCGACGCGATGTCAAGGATATTCCCGGTTATTCTTTGCGCGATCGTCAACGTGGACGCGAGTCAAATAGCATTTCGCCTTTTTAACTAAATCTTGATGATTTTTGCAAGCTCTGTGACTTTCGTAAACTCTGTATTTTATTCTTTTCAGTTTGGCTGGCATATCTACGACTGAATTCGTGTTCTCGTTAATTGCGACAATATACTTACACGTATAGACGTTAAGTTATATATGCAATAATAAAATGCAAATGTGTCTTCGCACTTGTGAACAAGATATTATCGCGAGTACGCGCATAGTCAGTTTTAAACTATTCGTTCTTTTTCTCTTTCATCTTTCCTCGTACTTGTCGGTAACGAGAAAAACGCTGAGAATTGATAGCGTGAAAATCCCGTATATTTTACCAGTTCCTCTTAAGCACCGACTCGAAACACGTCTGAATCTGTTATTTATAATTTTTCGCTAAGTAGTCGTTAATAATTTACGGCCACTCGGTTTTCTTTGGCCGATCTTTTTTCAAAAATTATTCAACCAGGAGCAATTAAGCAACTTTGTTTGCTGTTATTTAAATTTTCTACTCATTAGCGTGTCACAAAGACCAGCAATGGAAAATGCTTGTTTACATTTTTCTGATTTCATTCCGTTCCTCGTTACGAACCAATCGTGAAAGTTAATTAAAAATTAATCACAGGCAACATCGATTGTTATTTTATTTTACGTCATATTTTTTCATCTGAATTAAATGTAACGTACGATTGTTAACTCGATCGATCACGCACAGATCGTCACATAAATCTCGGTCCTGACCGTGGTGAACGTTACCATATTACGCGTTTGTTTATAAAAAATGTAAAATAAATCTTCAGCACGACCGGAACGTTACATACTTCTGCCATATGCACGTAATAGCGTGCTGAATTTCTCGATACGACGAGATGCTTTTTTTAGGAATATCAAGCCGAAACGTTGTACATGTATAACGTGTGCGAGAAATATTTTTAATCGATCTCTTCGAAAACAAATAACGAATAAACATAAAATGCGATATGACATTTCTATGGGGAAACCTTTGCCAGATGCGAAGCGACGGTATTGCGTTGAGACTGTTGCCGCTTCTAACTTTAAAATGCAAATATAAAAATGAAATTTCGCTTCTAATCCCACGTATTAAAGATCGAGTTTAATCCCTGGACAGATATATCTTGGAATGGAATATTTAAGAGCGGCCGGCCAACGGCGATAGCTTTTTTCCACTACGCGAGTGATCGACGAGTTTCGTAAAATTCATTAAAACGAATTCCCGCTCGACGAAACTGGCTAATGACTAATGACGAACTCACGAGCCACCGTGTTACCTATATACTCATTAGTCGATAAAACTTTCGCAAAGACGAATTGCCCGTGCGCTTGGCCAATTGCGCGCAATTTCCCTCAATGTTCCTACCTTGAATAATGAAACAGTAGCGCGAGCCAGGTAAAAGTGGTCTCTAGTTCTACAGGTCATTACGCGTTACTCTACATGCAACTACGTACAACACGTCCGGTTTAACTGGAAACGATCAAATATCTGGAAGAATGCGAATGACACGAAAATATGTTTAAGGCGAAAGTCGTACGGTATCGAGAGGGACCACGCACCGTGTTATTTATCTGTTTGATCTTGCGATATCCTTCAGACGTTCTATGGAGGCGACAGTAAAATTTTGAAATGGATATCTCCGTTTTTTTATCGCATATTCTAGTAGCTGATAATCAGATGTTTTCAAAATAATATGAAGTCGCGTATTTTGAAGCATCCGGCATCAGGATACGAACTTTCAAATCCGCTCGATACAAACAACTATGTTCGTACCGAAATTTACCGCTCAGAATTGACGAGCTGTTTTGGAAATATTGGAAAACTGTAAGCTTGCGTTCCAACAATGTCATACCAGTAACAGCACTATCAAAAACATCTTTCTGTACGGTGTACATCGAACAACGTTAATGCTGGATTATGTGGAGGACGTAACTTTGTAGCGTTTTGAAAACATCTGAATGTTAGCTATAAGGACATATGATAAAAGATGGAGGTAGCAATTGAAAAATTTTAATGTTACCTCTACAGCAGATCGCAAGGTCATTGCAAGACCAAATAGATAGAAGGGGAAAAATACGCCCTGCTCGATACCATACAACTTCCGTACGAAACATTTTTTCGTATCGTCCGTGTTTTGCCAGATATTTGATCGTTCCGAGTAAAACCGGACATATCGTATATCGGTTTCCAACTGCCTTTTACGTTACAAAAAAATTGTACCATTTTTATACTAAACAAGTTGCAGCATTTCTCCGGTATTATTAATAGAAATATAATATACGAAATACGTATTTCTCTGTTTCCCTGTCTCTCCTTCTTTCTCTTTTTAAGGTAGGAAAAATGCAGCAAAGAATTCATTCTATGCAGAAATGGAATTTTCTGTAGATACTTGAAAGTTGGAGAACGGTCGATCGGAAAGAAACGTAGAAGAAAGACGCATTTAAACGCATCGTCCAAATCACCGTCAGCTCTCGCCACGAACCACAATTTACATAGAAACTCAACGTTAAGTCAATTCCCAGGAGCGCGATCCAACGATCGAGTGAAAAAACCTTCGGCGATCTCTTCTTTGAAAGTGACTATAAAAAGAAAGTAAATCTGTCAGATAAAAGAAGCGTCGTAGGTAAATCACGCAGAAAACAGTTTTATCGCGTGCCGAAAATGTTCCAGTTCTCTTAAGAGGCGACGATTTATGTTTATCGAATACGCAACAACCACGTAATTCGTCCCACGGTAACTAACACTAAACGGCAAATACGTGTAAAGTACACGTACGTATCTATCCATATAACTGGTATCACATGTTCGCTTTTCCCAAGATTTTCGTTCGTTGCATCGGTTATCGTACAAGTAGGTGTATTTCGTAAGGCATATCTGAACTATTGAGTTGAATATTTAGAAAGGAATTCGGTGTAGCCGTTACGAAACTGAAAGATGATTTTATAATAACGGCAAATAGTCGATGCATACATTGGAAAATCAAAATTGCGATGAAAAGAAAATTACTCGTTTACCTTTGATTGCTTATACAAATGTTGGAAAACCTTGCTCAAATGTTTATCGTCCTTTTCGTTTGTAGCGTGTCGAGCACGAATTACCGGCACACGGATGAATACACGTTCGATCGGTTGTACGACTCACCCATCTCTCGCGGGTACTGGTATTCACCGACTGTATGGCCTCCAAATACCGGTATTCATGCATGCATAGCTGCAAGTATTTTGCAGCGAAAGAGCTTTCCGCTCAACTGATCCCTACATACTCCCCTGCCTTCTTTCCATCCCTTTACCTCTACATTCGCTATGATGAAATCTTCGGCGCCGCGAAACCCCTAAAAAGTGAAGCGAGACCACCAAATTTTTTTTCTTCCTTCCAACCGCGCCAGATTCCGAGAAATGCACCTGCTACCCGCGGTTCAATCTTATCCGATCTTACGAGCTACGCTTCCTTCTCGCGGCGATATCGCTCTATAAATACCTTTTTTTCTCATCGCAGCGGAATGTTAACCATGTCACGGATAAATGCATGCATATACAAATGACGGCTTGGAAATTTTTCCAGTGGCAAGCGAACGTTTCCTCTCCGCCAGACACTGCGCCAATTTTAAGCGTAATACGCGTATGCTTCTTTTCGTGCCCTATACGTTCACATTAAAGAAAACTGTCCAATGTTTACGTATTATCTCTTTCCATTTCGATCGATCTCTCAACCGATACCGTTTTATTCGTCGTGTCGCTAATAGAATTCATGGAACGTACACACATACACACACACACACACACATTCTTTTAATGCACTATCTTAGAAATACACGCGTTTGAAAATTCTCCACGAGTATTTCTTTATGATAACAACCTTGTAAACGTTAGTTCACGTTCGTGTATTAATTATTCGATTAATATAGTAAAAATGGTATCTTTTTCTCTTAATATCGAACGTTTCAAGGAAGTTTCCTAATGTTACGTGGTTTACGTAAGACATTGGCATCCTCTAAACTTTAAACAATATATCGTGTTTGACAGCTACATATTTCACGGGGAAGGAGATTACCGTTTTCGTCTGAATGCTTGAAAAACTCTCTTGTTGAAATCTCTATGCTACAGTTGCAAGTAAAACTCGCTCCATTGTTACGCGATGAATCCACGTCGATCAGATCGTTTTAAAGCGAAATATTCAAAAGCGTTAATAAAAAGATCGTAACCTATCGTTTCTGCGATCGAAAGTGCTGACAAATTTTAAGGATTATACTAGCGTGATTTATAGAAAAATTATACTCTCGTTCCAGAGACTTCTTTCTTCTTCGGTATTAGTCTTCCAGTCAATCTAAGAAGACACCGAACTCACATTTGAATTTTAAGCGTTTCTCCAAAGAATCGGAAGCTCGCTCCTCAACGACCTCGTTCGTATTAAGGCCAAAAGTTCAAAGATCATCTTTCAATCGTCTCCTTCCAACTACAATTTCCCTATTCTACGTTAATCTCTACCTTAACGCGACTACGCTAATACTGAAATGCGAATCGCACCGTCAAAGATAGAAACGATAAGAAGAACGCTTCTCTACGAAGATGTATTTTACATCATTTTTGACAAGATATTTATGATTTATATAACAGTTAAATTCTGCTTCACGTAGAAGAAATATCGCTACTCTAACAGACGAGCAATTAGCTTTCCTGTCAAAGGTCGGTATCTTTTGAAATATATATACGTGAAATTCTATCGTAACTATGTTACAATTAGATAAGAATTCATTAAAATGGAAGCAAGTTCATCGACACTAACATATATATACTGCACGCGTATGTCGCTATATTATTTCAATGATAGAAAGTCTCGTTTTATTTTATCCATTTATATTAAATCCGAGCGTATATCGTATTACATATTTGAAGTATTCTGTACGATATAACGCATAATTTAACATTGAATTTTCTTTTAAAACGAGACCGTGAGACGTTCTCGCCGCTACGGAGTTTTATCTCCGTTCCGTTTTAAATTGCGACATACATTTTTCTGAAACAGAGAAAGGAATAAAGAGGGGAAAGCCGACTCGTCTTGCTATCGTTTAACAAAGGCCACGCATTATCAAAGGTTCCTAGGGATGCGGAATTGATCGCTCGTTAGAGAAGCGGTGGTAAGCTGAAATAGCATTTCTACGGTCTGTGATGCGGCAGGTGTTGACGAACAAAGGTGAACGAAGGGATTTTTCCCCTTATTAACACATAGTCTACCGTCCTGTAGCTGGGTAGCTGCATAATATGTATATACATGCATACATATATAGCAGAGCCGCGAACAGAACGTTTAAAACCATTCTCTTTTTTCCAACTTGAACAAACGCAGATCGGGAACAATGCACTGTACGCGTGTTTCCCCACCTCGTTAAATCTCAATTGGTTTTCCGAGTGATCAAAAAATTGATCGATAGTTCTCCTGTACTTCTTGCGACAAACACGACCTCCGAATTAATTGTTTCTCGAGTACGCGCCGCTTATTAAAATGAGTACGACTTTCGTTGAAGATCTTACTTTCGGACGAGCTTGTAGTACAGTTACCTTGTACACTCGTCGTTAGACACCAATATGCTCTTTAGACGTACCTTAACCACGACGATTCATGTCGTCGAATTAAAATTTATCGATGGATGATCCGACTTGATAACGTATTTTTAGTAATCATAGTATGTATATGTTATCTTCCGAGCAATAAATCGGTATTTCTTACTAATCACAATAGTTGAAGTTTGTTCGTAAATATTGGTTCATCGCGGAGAGGACAGAGGATTTTTACGAATTTTCCGTTTGCACGAACTGACAAGGTATGATCGATGGTGATATATTGTTTTCATTCGCCGGAGGAGATGAAAGGCATATTGACTTTCTTCCAGAAAAATGTCAAAGTGATTTTTTTTACATTATACGAACTCGTACATTACGCTTAATGACTTTCAATCTTTCGATATTACGTCGTTTATTAATTTTTTATTAACCACGCAGCCATCTTGGATTATCGTACGTATTTGTTAAGTGAAATCTCTACCATAATTCAGGCAACTGATAATCGAACATGGTTTCTCTAAGGCACGATCCATTGGTTGGATTGATTGTACAACATAAGCTAAATCCCTTAAGACTCATTGTCAGAGTATGCCTGTCATTGCATGCGTCATTGATCACCCTCTCTACTTCAGCAGGGTTCTAACAATCTTCTATATTCTACAGTGTTAATTCGGGCTCGATCGTAACGCCCCCTCTGTCACGAGAATAATGCTGTGTAACGAGTCTTTTAATCATGCAAATACTTTCCGATCCAATCATTTCAGTTAAAGTCAAATGGTCGCGATGGATTCGATAGATAAAAGGGAACTCGTTCGAGTTTCATAAACGAGTCAATCTTTATACATTATTGTAAGTGTAACGACCTCGTTGCAACTCGATTCCGAGTCACCTATCTGTAAAGATGATTTCATAACGCATTAGATGTAACATGTCTATTCATCGTCGAATGTCTGCCATTCAATAGCGCCGATCAATTTCCAGGAACCGTCAAAGTCGTCGTTCAGTCATATTTCTATTTACTATCCGCGCTATACGTACATACGTATGCGGTACACGTATCATGTACATAGAAGAAAAATTAATTTTCCATTGTCGACATGTTATTCTAGACTCCCTTTGAATCATATTACAAATTTAATTATCAAATGAGGCGACAAGCAAGATGAAAATGGCGACCTTTCTTTGAGGTACTAATCGCAAATCGAAAAACAGTAGAAACGACGTACAATTCGAGAAAAACGTCTACGGAAAAATAATAATAAAATACTGAAAGGAAAGAATAAAAAAGCTAAGATAGTTTTACTATCATAACCTCATACGTAACAATTAATTCGCTGTATAGATTATCAGTGTTTCGTTTAATAGACATATTGGTCAGCGGAAATACAATCGTTCGCAAACGCACCGAACATACACGAAGTATATAATCGCTATATGATCAGCTTTAACCGTTATTGATTTCCTTACAAATGAAACTTCTCGCAAAATTTACTAAACGAAGTCGTGGGCAAATTTTCGTGAGAGTCGTTTCGAGAAAATCGCCTGTTTAGAAATTACAGGAAACGACCGTAACGTTTTGCCTCTCGTGACTTGTGAACCTCTTACCGAGAATGAGGAACAAAGGATAGAACGCTAATAATTTAAAATCATGGAAACTAAAAAAAAACTAAGACGATTCATTACTCACCGTTGTTGAAGAGGCACGAGACAGGTACAACTTTGGAAATGAAACACAAACGATGACAAGATGCCACCAGCACCACTGATCATCACTCGTTGAATGCATGTCTATCACGACGGAATCTCACAACACACATTTGCGTAGTATTTTTCAACCTGTTCTTGTTCTACCGGAAAAAAGTTTGAACTCGTTCGGGAGAAAACATACGAATGCAAAAAAAAAACAAATAATTCACGAAAGAACGTTGAAATTCGATTCCGTAGCTGACTTCCGATCGATGAAAAATCGATAAACTTGGTGCCAAATGAAATTATTATCGAGAATCAGAACGCGCACGAAAAAGAAACATTTTTCACTGATCGATGAAACGTACACGGATAAAGAACATGGCGGTCGTGATTCGTTTACCGGATGACGCGGTCCAGACGATCCTCGATCGATTAGAGGTCGATGGGATTAATTCAGGAATCGGGCACACGAGCCCCACGATCGTCGAGCGAGCATTCGCGCGCGAACACTAAAATTCGGTTGCTCGTTCACGGGTGAAACGCGAGCGTTGCTCGATATTCGCGACGTTTATCGCGACAATGAATAACAGGGGGTTCGATCGGGCAAACTCAAAAGGACGATTTAGTGAGGCAAGATAAAGGCGCGCGCGCGGTACAGTCGCGGAACGTGAGTGCCGCTTCGGATGTCGACTGATCCCGCAGGCTGATGGAACGCGCACGCCCTCTCTAACGTCATGCGACTCACCACGACCTCTGGCTCTGGCTTTAGCCTCAACTCTGTCGAATAAGTATACCCTGTCAGATTAGCTGGAAAACGTTTCTGTAGTTTTCTAATTTCATACTTTTCTGTTTTCCTTTCCATTTGACTTTGCTTCGTCTTTTGCCTTGCCACTCTGCACAGATAGAACGCTTACAAGTCCGAAATGCGATATACAACGTTCGTTGTTTTTATCGTCCATTTGTCTACGCTTCGAAACGATCGACTGTACGAAGCGATACATCGATCGACATTTTAAACAAGTTTCGAAATCGATTCGATCTTTGGTCACAACTATCGTTCGGGATTCAGGATTACTGTCCGCTTCGTGGTGACTGATTCTTCTTATAAGCTGCGTACCGTTTTTTTCCATTTTTCCATTTTTCCAACCGGAACATGGTAACGGATTTTCGTTTCGACAAATTTACGCTCGCGTGCGTATTTTCAAACGCGTTATATAAATATACAGGGTGTTCGACTACAGGTATCAGGAAATTTAAGGGGTGATTCTCTAAGCCAAAATAAGACGAAAATCAAGAATTAAAAAATTGCATTCTCGGCTTTGTTTTGTAGTTATCGATAATTAAAGATCGCTGAAGATACCTCTGCACGCGAGCAAACCTCCTCACATTCTGTATATTTATAGATGAAGCTTGCGTGTTAATTCTTCACGTGATAAAGATTATTCATGTGACCCGGTTATAATCTAATAAGGTACACCGAATCCAACATTTCTCCTGATAGAATTTTGACGCAAAGGCGTGTACAGCTTTCGCCATCTTTAATTACGCATTCGTGAATCGTCCAAAATAAACATATTTATCGACTCATTAGCGAAAGATGTAAGTGTGGCTGTCAAGCGTCTCCTTAAACTTTGCGTTAGTTTGCAGAAAACATTATCGTCGCGTGTTGCATCAAAGATGCCCGATTATCATAGATTCCTGATAAAATATTTTCCATTAAATTCTCATCTAGTTTCTAAATTCGATTCGCGTTAAATTTTTAATTCGCCGAAGCTACCGAAAATGTTCGAAAATATTTCTTTGCTTCTGTTCTTTCTCTTGTTTATTGCTTTTCTCTGGTTTCGCGTGATCGCAAGATTCAACGAAGACGAGTCTTTCGACAGAAATCCACGGGAGAAACTCACCGACTGTGAAGCGTAGCCATGTTTATATACGTCGCGATCGTGCCGGCTGACAGTTCCACAGTGCTACGTACTTAAGTTGTCGGCGAAACATTTACGAAAAGAAAAAAAAAGAAAAAAAAAGATGCAAAGCTAGAGAATATCGAACCCGTACGCAGTGCTCGGAGCATCCTCCAGCGCGCCAGTCCTCCTGCTTTACGAGCTACGAGACGCGACAGACGCGACGGCGAGTAAGGAGCCGTGGCAAAGAGAGGTTTCCGGGTACTCCTGTGGGAACAGTAGGACTCGCGACGTCACGGTTCGACAAGCGAGTACGTAGTCGCTGTTTCCACATCCTTGAGTCGCGCGACTTACTCTTTCGTCGATTTCATTCGCAAAGTAGGCGCTTTAGACTTCAGACTAAAACGTACTCATTCGCGTGTGCACTACGTACGTGCCAAAGTATCGTGAGACTGGTTTACGTTTCCGACGCTTTTCCACATCGCTGCAACTGCAGATACTTAGGCTGGTGGTAAAACGCTAGTTAAAAAATGATCAGGTGTTTAATGTTTTTGCCACATCGAGTACAGAGGATGAAAACGCGATGTAAATGTCTAGCGTATGAAGCGAGTCTGAGTCAGAGTTAAAACGAGTCTCTGTCGGAATCAGAAGAATCCGAAGTCTCGGTAAACGATGAAATCGCGGTACCATTTCGATTTACGAGCGGTGATTCCTCATGAGTTTGAGTCTCGTTCGGTCAATTTGTCTTCGTAAATTGATTCGCCGCGTCTCGTACCGGCCGACTTGCGTGCACGGCATATCGATAAAATACGTCGTTCGATCCGCGATAACACCTATTCATCTCAGCTATATCGCTCTGTAAGGATGCAGCGCGCTATTGACAGCGTTTGAACCGACGCTTCTTTTCAATTTTAATCAGGTTATTCAAAATTTCTTAAAATAGTAAGCTTAACCTGTACGAATTTTCTGACGAAAGTACGCTTCATTGTTTCCGCTATACAAATATTATACTAAACATTATGCTATACAAATCATAGGTAATTTCTTAGGTAAAAAACCAACAGAAACCACAAGTACTAACGAAGTACGGAGATAAAGGATGATCAAGAAAGGAACGTTAAAAGATTATTCGTTGTACGCGAAACTCGTTCAAAAGGCAGAGTCCCATTGAAATTTAGCGGTCTTCTTAGACCCGTTAACGTCTCCTGTGTATAACTCGAAACTTGGAACTCGCAGCTTGGCATATCCTTCTCTTTTGTTTTCGAAATATAGGACGAGCGCGCACGCTAGAGGGAAAGAGAAAGAAAGAAAGAGAAAGAGAGAGAGAAACGTCAGAGAGTTAACGTAATTTAGTAAGTATCTTCCGTCTAATAGAATAAAAGCTCAAGAAGCGGCCTACTTGGAGGGCGAAGGATCGCGACACCGGGAGGAATAAAATCCTCCGAAGGCTTTCGTTTTACCTTTTTCCAGTTCAACAGGAAGAATGGAGACTGACAAAAGAGGGAATGGGAGTATCCGTTAGACCATGAAATACGAGTGAGAGGAGTTCGTTCGTCTTAAAAGCTACGCTGTAAGCTATGGTCCATATGAAAATCTCAATAATACCGTCTCACGCTGTAATTGGGCAACCGAGCATTCGAAGCTCGGAAATTGCCTACAAATTACCGGAAATATGGACCGATCTTACGCTTCGACGATGCTCCACCATTTTCCGTACCTTATTATGAAAGTCCCGTCCAACTCCGGTTCCACGTTCATCGCGTTGTATCTCCGAGATAAAAGATTTTCTCCACTTGTTTCTTACGCGCGTTGAATATTATTGTCCAAGGAAAGACGTTACGCGATTCGTCGTTTACTCGTGCATGTTGAATTAGAGAGATTCAGGAACAAGTAATTGCGTGTGTGACTGAAAAATTTCAATCAACGTATCGTAAACGATGCTTTGTAAAATGGCTCGTAATATGAATGGCAGAGGGTCGTGACAATCGTTTCCTTTTTCCGATTTTCTGTTGTTTTGTTATGTTGATAACGGTCAGTTTTCGAAGAATAAAATTGGAAATATAGACGTGCCTTCCTCGGATAGAAATTAATCGAATGAAATAATTATTAGATCAAAGACAAGAATTATTACATCTTATAATCTGGCCTTTTATTTTTATAATTTAGCCTTCAATCAATACACTGGACACGGATGAAATTATTTAGAATTCTTTAATTAATTTAATTTAGGAGAGAGGAAAGTAATGTCGATTCGGTTGTCGTTTTAGATGATCTTTGACGTACACATCGCGAAATAGACTAATAATCTAATTTGTGTAATAATTATTCCCTTGAGAAATTAACAATTAATAATAATTGACACGTTAGGATGAAACAATTGATTAACGAGTGTGGGTACGGTGGACAAAAATCAGACTTTGCATATGATGAAGTATATGTACGTAGATATACGTATTTCTTGAATGACATCTGCGATGCATGCTAAATGCTAACAGGCCGAATATACCAGCTAACTAATTGTTTCGCGCTCTTTTTGATCGACTTCAAACAGACACATTCACAAACGTAGCGACGCTTTGCCTTTTCGGTAACAATCATAAGCGCGCGACTCACGTTTTATTGTCGCGAAACGTAAATTGCAGAGTAGACTTCACTGAATGAACATTATATAAAAAAACGGTTGCAATAGCAGCATCAAAGTATCCTACGGTCGCCTATATCGTCTACGCTCTAGAATAAATCGCGATACAAAGGCCAATTGAAAGAACAAATGCTATTCTCGTCGATAAACGAAAAGGTAAATTATAAGACTATATGATAGAATGAAGGACTTCTTTCATTTATGAGTTTAGGTAAATGTGACGCAGAAAAAGGCGTGGAAGCTTCTTAGAACCTGCGAAAAAGCGTGTCTGTGCTTCTAGACGAAATGGATTTCTGACATCAGACGAAATCGAGTCTGCGGAGTAAACGGAGTAAGTTGATAATTGCAAAGGACGCATATGTAACTTGCGTTTTGTTTCTTACCAGTCGGATACTCTGAACACGGCTGATTTTTATGTGGAAACGGATCTCCTCGAATGGAAACGAATAGCGAGACTCGATTGATCAAAGGCTTGATGCTTTCTCTCTGTTTCTTTTTTTTACCAGTAACAGTGTTGGTATTTGCGTGTGCATGCGTCACGTGCATGCACACGCACGTCACGGCGCCGAGAAATTGTGGCTGCGGTATCAGACATTCGACTGTGCCTCCAGAGCGCAGGTTTGCAAAACTTTCGACACGACCTGCTGATTTTGCTTCCGCTGACCAACACGGCCTGTAGTTCCACTTTCGGAAACCAGCGTGGGGTTAGGAGTATACGTTGGTAACAATCCAGGACGATTTATCGGTGACGTTCGTTGGGTCAAAAATCATTCGGCGCTAGAACGCTCCTCATGTTCATGCGAACTTTTCGCAATTCGCAATTGTTTCCCGTTGATTGTCCCACGTACGCGAACCTGCGCACGAACATCGCGCTTCACCACGCTTCACCTTCCATTTCCATTCACGTACCTTATGAACCTGTCAGCGATACGTAGAATTCCATTGCGATCAATAATCCATTTATGTGCACAGAAAACGAAGCAAAATATCGGGCGTTCTTTTATTTCCGATTTGAGTTTCTCAGAAGTCAGTTGTAATTAATCCCTTAACGAACTAATAAAATTACGAATTCCAGACAACAGATCGTTGTCTTTTATATTATATTGTATTTTTCTATTCTTTCCTTTTTTTTTTCTTTTTTTCTTATTATACCAAAAGCTTCGGCTTCGATGGTGGTGCACCGGTGTTCGCTACTCGCGTTTTACCCGTTCTCTATTTTCAGGTATCCTTCGGCCGTACACACCTTTGCACCCTTGCCGTTCGTCATCTCTCATTCTCGACACACTGTACAAACAGCCCTGAGAAAGAAACCGAATCTCAGCTCTCGCGGTTGTGTAAATAGCACGAGATGGTTGACCGTCTATCCACAGAGAAACCACTGGCCGGGATCTCATTTATCTATACGCTGGTAGAGACGGCCACTACCCTTACATTAGTACCGTAACAGAAAGGTAGAAGGGAACTATAAATGAACGCTTGTGGTTGTCTACCGACACTTGGCTACAGTCCTGTGTACATGAAAAGAGGTGAAGCTGTAAGATAAGAACTAGACGATATACGAAGAAACCTCGCAGGGATAAGGGAAGCAGAAAATGGGGCAGAGACAGAGGTCAATCGTAATCAGTATCGATTGATAGATTATAGATAGCGATTTAATGAATTCTATTTAACCAGTTTAGTCGTTGCAACTTTTTTGAAAAATTTCGAACAAACCCTTTCTCAACAGATGATTGTATTAAACATATCATATAATTCGTCATATTATAATATACTTCATAAATCTCTGAAACGTAAAAGTACAATACGAAAGATATTGTATGTCGAAATGAGTACAGGGTTACGGTAATCCCATAGCGCCAAATTGGAAAGGACGATACGACCGTTCAATCAAAATTGCTACGGGACACTGTTGCCCCGTACCGCGAAATAGGAAAGTCCATCACCTGGCCTATTTGTCCCGTACCGTCAAATAGGAAAATCCTTAAAAACAGCCGCCATAGCGAACGCGTTAAGGTTTTCTTCTATAAAACGCTTTGTTAACGCTTTATTACATATCGAAGTATCGAAACGCTTCTGTCCATTATTTTTGCAATCATAAGACATTCCATTTTTATATACGCTGACTTACGATATTATTTTTACAAAAATCATCTCAAGAGTATACGAATACTCAACGTGTACACTGAATCGTAGAAACAAATGACACGTTTCGAACAAACGCAGCAAATTCAAATGGACGATTTTGAACGCCAGATCAATTTCTATCATAGTTTAATCTTTTTGCAATAAAATACAATTTCTACTTATTTTTCACGAGAACAGAAAAGAAAGAAGGAACAGGAGGATTATTCATGCAAAATGTTGACGATGCTAATGGAACGCAAATGACGCGCGTCAGACTTTCATCGTGAACGAATGATGATCGCGCATCAACTTTGATTTATGCATAACGAGCTGCAACATGTGCATACGCTATTACTTTACAATTACAAAGTTGAATATTATCGTTGTTTTTGGACACGCGATTTAGGAATGTTCGAGTCAGCGACACGCGTCGAGCACAGGTCATCGCAAAGTGTCTCATCCCGATCATATCAATTCGATAAAAACTATGTAATTCGCCCTCAAAAAGGATTTACAATACGAAATTATCGGAGATAGTGTGTGCACTCACGATTCAAATAAAATAGCTCAATCTGTCCCTCCATTCGATACACTTGAACGCTTCTGGACATACTTACGTCCCCAAATCCTAGTCGAACCCCGACAAGCAAAATACTATAGACGAGAAAATTACAAAAGGAAAGGACAGTACAATTCTGCTAACGTAATAACATGCAGACAATTATTGTTAACTTCACTTGACTGTTTCAAACAAAGTAGTCCTTTACAAAATTTTATTCGTTTTATTCCTCTTTTATCTTGCAATCTGATATATGTTAAAAGTATACAATAATAATAATAATAATAATAAAAGGCTAGGTAGTTGATAATAGTTGACGAATAAATTCTGATTTGAATTTCACGTATAATTATTATGATTAAAATTGAAATATCATAACGCGCGCGACAAACATTGGTTCTACCGAGCGCATTGCACGCAGTCACAAACATCTATCGAAAATAAAGCTACTTTGTTTCCCGATTTATAAAACAATCGTAATCAGCATTACAGTATGGAATATGTATTTAAAACAAATATAAATATTGAGATTGATATAATATTTTTTAATGAATATCGATATAATTTTTAAAAATACTTGTAAACGTAATGTGACTGATTTAAAAATTGTACCATGACTGTTTGTTATTGTCAGAGTTTAATATTTGACATACACATTTCAGTGATAAACTCTGTCCCATTTTACGAGTAATCCGAAATATTTCTAGCAGACGCAAATTTCTCGATAAAACAAGAAATATGCGATGATATTACCGATAATTAATGACATTACGAGTTAAAAACGGAACACGTTTGTAATGGAGACTTCATCGTGGAAATAATGAAAGTTATTGGTAAAAGTCCGGAGATGACGCTACAATAGAAAATTCATGCGGCAAATGAAACAAAATGTGAATTACTTATTTCAACCTTTTGTTCCAACATTAACACTCTAGTCAATCTATATTCTTACATTTAACACGAGAAAGAGGAACTCTACTAAGAAAACCTACTTTGTTTAATTATCTAGATTTCTATTTCAGTATATAGGTCGAAATGTGAAATAATTCATTTCATTTACTCCAAATAAGAAAATAATTTAATTAATATAATCGAATTAGTAGGTGATCTCTAGGAGATTTTCTAATTTCTCGATACTATTCTCAATAAATGACAATATTATTTATTATTAACTAACTATTCATTTATTACTAGCTATCTGCGGCAGGTAAGATCAATAAAAAAGATTTAGGAAACTTGATAAGTTATTTCGTTTCGTTATGTAATAATAATATTAGAAGAAAATACAAAACCGACACAAAGATACGAAAGCAACGGAGTAACAGAATATATCACACGGTGAATAAGTTACACGTCGTTATACGAAGCGAATTAAATACGTTTCAATCGTACAACTATTGGTATTTTCACTTTCGACGCTCGAGTGACACTCCGCGCCACAGTCTCACTATGCAAAGTATTGGTGGGAATGTTCTACCCGGTGTCAAGTCAAGCGTATTCGAAGATCCGTTCTCACCAGTGAATATGTTGACGTACACGGTTCACGGACATGATGCAGGTGTTGGTCGATGTTTCGTGAACATGCCTGTGACAAGTTGACGAGCAGTTCTCGAACATCAAGAGACATAGCGATGTCTCTCCGGACCTCTGCAGGTATGTCTAACGCGGAGATGGAAAGAAGTCTCTCGAGACGGCACAGAGGTCAGGGAGGTACTGCTGTCTATCGCTCACGCGATGTGTCGCATTGTTTTATTTGAGCATGTGACTCCTTCGGTCAGCACTCGTGACTAACGTTACGATTGTATCGAGCCTGTTAAAAACAACCGATCAGACCCGAATTCCTTCCAGAAGACTTCTTTCCATCCGTGCACGGTACGTACGTACTTGGGTTTCATGCGCCTGTGAGAAACAGGCAGAGCGAAACGGAATAGGAAAAGCGAAATAAAACGGTACAGAGTCAGGTGATTTCTCACTGTTACGGTTAACGCGAAGGTTGATACGAAATATGGTCACGTTTGGTATCATTTTGATCGCGGGAATCTCAATAATTCAACTATACTGTACTGCGTAATGATATAACTAACTCGTATGACTAGTTCACCTTGATATATTGATAAAAACACGATTAAATGTTTTACGTTGTTATAAACATAGGATCATGGTACCCGAATGTACTTTTCTCTTGCCTTCGTCAAGCGTTCGCTGAAAGTTCGCTCTGTAAGCGAACCGGTTACGAACAGCTTGCAAATAACCGAGGGACATATTGGAACATATGGAAATAATTAAACGCTTGAGTCTAATTTGCATACTGCTCGCGATTAGTTTCACGAACAGAGGATTTGTTGTCTGTAGTGTTCGCGAATCTGTTCACCACTGTGCTCCGATGTGCACGCGGTATAATACGAACCGGTGAATTTGACGAAAGTCATGAAAAACAACGTCTCGAACAGTGAACATAAAAAGCAGCAGATACATGCGTTTAAACGCCAACTAGGCATAGGATAGACCCGACATTCTTTTCCGACATGCTTTTTCGTATGCCACGTTTTAGACGTCGCTTGATCTCCTTACCGTTTTTACGTCACATCCAGGTTTATCGATGCCAATATAATGTATATGTATTTAAGTTATTTAGTTAGAAATTACATATGCATACACGTACTTAGTTCTCGCTTTAGAGACCACAGACAACGGGACAAGTCTGAACGCTTATCTCTGGGTTGGTGTGAAAATTCGACCAAAGGAAGAAGGAAAAAACTAGCGTAAGTGAGATACCAATATCCGACACGAGAACACGCGGACTGCAGTGAGACAATGCAATTATAACACGCGCGATTCGAAGCTCCCGCCGAGATTCCATTTACAAAAATTGGTGGGAACAGCGGCGGAAGCTAAAGTGGGTAAAAATCCGGACGCTAAAGCGGACACTTTCGTAATAGAGGTTTGAATAGTTATGTTAATTATAATTACAGACGAGGTGCGTATAATTTACACTGCTTTTCTCTCGTAACCTTTTCTCTTTTTTCTTTCGTCTTTTCTTCTTCTTTTTTCCCCTTTCCTTTTCTCTTTATTCCCCTCGACATTTCTCCTTCCTCCTTCTGCTCTGTTATCATAATACACGAACTACAATTTTCTGGCTACGTAACTACAATGGAAAAAATATTATTTCAGTTCGAACTGAAAAGCTAGCACGAAGTGAAAGATTAATCAATTTTGTTTCATGAAATTAAATTAATGGCAGGTATATTAAATTTCTATAAGAGCGGGTGTAGCAACGTTCCAAATTCATAAATATTGCTCGGCCAAATTATATTAGCTCGTGTTAATATGTATAATTAGCGTTAGCAATTATTATCAATAAACATATCGAATAATGTTACGGAGAAGATTGTATCGTATTTCCACGATTCGAACGAATCATACTTATGAGCCAATGCAGAAATAAATTTATTTCATCAAAATAGGATCCATCGGATATAATACACTTTTCCTAGAGAGATAGAAGCTGTTTTATTCCATTATTATAGAAATCTGAAGCTTTTCAATTCACACGACACTCTTTCTCTTCGGGGCTTTTTATCGCCACTTCGAAATCTTTGAAATCAAAATTGCGCTATTTGCTTCAGTTATTTTACCTTCGTTAAATACAAGATCGACGTCTCGTGCAGTTTCAACTGCACTTCGAGCTATTTTTTAAATTCCTTTTTTTGAAAGAGGAATTTGCCTCCTCTACGTGGTTGCACGAAATCGGTAACAAACGAACAACAAACAAACAGCATAAGTAATAAATGCTGTACGAAGCTGGATCTCTGAAAATCGCTATTAATTTCCAGACAACCTAACGATAGGAAAATAACGAACAAATTATCGTGTCTTTCGTTTTGTGAAAGACTTATTCTTAATAATTGTTAAGGTTCGTTCACAAAAGTAGCGTTCGGTAGCTTTTTCACGATGAACTCTTAAAGATACACATTTAGATGTAACGAATGAATATCGGACGATACATAGCATGTATTTAGCCTGTTTCTGTAATGGCGAGTCGAATCTAGTCGAGCGTAAAGTTAATCAAATCGCTACAAAGTTATAAAGAACTCTAGCGGAAGATCTTGACAGTCGATGTTCACGCTGAAAGATTTTGGGAGACGATTTCAAGGATTTAAGGTTCCAGGCTATTAAGAACCTCGGGGAAGAGAATCGGAATGGGAATCACGAGCGTTCGTTATTAATAACACCGAACGAACATTGTGGAAGGCGGTAGTTTTCGTTGACTCAAAAGACAAAAAATGCGATGGATGTAAATCTAAAAGCGCTAGTAGAGATTCAGATTATGCGAGTGTACCTAGTTCGAGAGAGAAATGATCCAGTTGGATTTATGGAAAATCTCATCTCTGATCTAGACGTTATTTCCGCTGGTTGATTGGATATCCTGCGACCCGATTTACAAAAGCGGCAGATGTTCTTGGACATTTCGAGGCTAAGATTATTTTCTCGAGAAAGAGACTCGAGGAAAGCGAAGAGGAAGGAACGTGGCCAAGAAAGGAGATTACCGGCACCCCCACTTGCTTCATCATGGTTTCAACATACCTATTACGCCAAGTCACAGACACTCAACCACATAGTTTCCTCGCGTTTAAAGACATTTTATTAAAACAGTTATACCCGAGATTTTACATCGTTGCGAACCCAGTACAAAAAGTTGTATTTTTGTTAGATGTTCGATAATCTTGAAACAGCTTACAGTGTATTAATAATCGAAAAAGGAATTGTTGACATTTTGCTTTTATCAGGGAAATGCAAGAAGCTTTGTCCATGTCTATCATTCATCCAGCTGAAGATGATCCACCTTAGTAAAACCCTCTGTGTAAGCCGCGTACACACCCTCGAGGGTGTTGGGAACTCTCCATTATACCGACCGGCGTCATTTTCTTTCGTGCAAGTCCCGACTCCTTTATCGCGTCTTGCGCCGTCGTCTCGACAATCGGAAAAGGAAAATAGACTAGGGGACAGCAGCAGCAGCAGCGGCAGCAGCAGCAGCAGCAGCAGCAGCAGCTAGTAAGATGAAAAGAGAGTTGGACGTATAAACGTATAGACGGTGGAAGAGACAGGATGACACAGATCGAGGAAAAAGGAATGAAAAGTAGCGAAGGAACGAGAAGGAAAGAGAAGGATAGCGTGACATAAGAATACGACATGGAAGGAGAAAGGAAGATTCCGCGCTTCTTCTCCCTTTTTCCTTCTCTCGAGTCGAGATTTTTTTCCGCACAGACGCGGCGCGACGCGACGCCAACCATCCCGTGGGGCAGGAACAAAATCTCGGACGATGCTGTAGAACGTAGGCGATTCCGCAAGTGTATCTCGATGGGAATCTCGAAGAGCTGGGTAACGGAGATCCGGTAATAACGCGATGGGATTGCGCAGATCAACAATCTGTGGGATTCCGCGAGAAATTTCTTGAAAAGAGACACGCTCCGGTGAATCGTATTCGCATTCGAGGCTGACGAGTAACGCGGCCCGCTTGAATCGTAACTCTCTCGAATCTACCTCGGAATAAGGATACGCGCTCGTTTTCTTCCAGTTAACGATTTCATACTTATCATCTGCAATAATTATTTCGTACTTTGTAATTTACATCGTATATTTTTCGTCTTATTTACACGAGCAACACGAAATTTAGCAATCCATTTTACGTAAGTACAGCCAATGGCTGTGTGTTAGCCAACCCACCGTCTGCACCGGATGTGCCACTAGCATTGTCCGTTACCACCATCGACATCGGTGCAGTTTCAGTTAGCATGGTTAGTAATCATTAGATTGGTAACGCCTCGGCTGAAATCACGCCGCTACACGAAACGTTTCATGGTTATCATCATTGATATCCACCATACGCTTGTATTTTCGTTCCTCATTCTGTTGGCCGGTGCGTGTCGTGTTAGCATTCATCGGTTTCAACGTAATACACGGAACGTGCGCCTAATGACTTATTATTATCAGCGATGGGAAGGAAAGGAAAGGAAAGGAACGAATGAAGTTGTAACGGATCGGTATCGGTCTTCTAATGTATATGATTGATATAATGATAGGACCGAAGAGACGGGGGGTGTAGAGAAAGATGGAATAAGAGGGAAAAGCGGCAGTGGATCGCAAGAAAATTAAAAATTGACATCGTAATTGTTTTCTTCTTATTACGCGATTCAATTATCGGGTTAACAATAATTCGATATTAAACGATGTTTGTTAGTTTCATACTTATGAAACTGTTGCTCGTCGGGAGCAAATTGTTTGCCTGAAGATGTTGTTAATGATACGACGTGAACTTATTTATCTATAGATAACGCGATCATATTCACAAGTATCGAACAAATCCTATTTTTATTAATAGATTTTCGACAAAAAGAAAAAGAAGGTTTGTGATAAATTAACGAGTAACTTGATAAAAATGAGAAGGATTAAACGGAAACATCTGCAACTGTTACGAAGAATCGATATCATTTCCATACAATCTCTATTCAATGAGAGATTGTGACGCTGGAAGAAAGAAGATGATGCGACCTTTACACGATTATGTGCGACGAACATAAAACTTTCCGATAGGGTTTTTCGTAGGAATTCTCATTTCAGAAGAGTAACGTAGTATTACAGCTCTCGATATTGATCCCCGTATCTTATTCGATCAAAGGAACGAATAAATTCTTCAGGACTGTAGATAATCTGGTAGCACCTGTGGAGGCTCTTGTGGTCAAAGCAATCAATGCGCTTTTCTTTCGGAAAGACACATTACGCGATTCTTCCTTACAAAGAGATGGCAATAGTGCTTTATTAAATTCCTTAAACATACCTTCCACGTCCTTTAAAGTGCCTCTTCTTCTGCATCATGGAACATTGATTCTGCCTATGGTTTTCAGACAAGAACACATTCTTGAATTTTTAATATTCACTGATCGACAGCCTGAGGTCACAAGCTCGTATCGAAGACTGATATTTAATGTAAGATTAAAAATAACTTTACAGACTCTAATAATCCGTCATATTTTGTACTTGTAGTATGTACATAGGAACAGAGATGCTCGTACAAATACTCGTCGTATTTGTATCATCCTAGCTTTTTGCTTCCATAAAAACCTTTACATCAAACGTAGAGGAATTATACGAGAAGCTATTTAGTCGGAAGCTTTAAATATAAATATAAGAACTTTTCTATAATAACAACGTCTTGATATAACGATACTAAAATTAAATTCAAGATTCGTATTATAAATAAGCATACATTCGATATACGTACCTGTGCGTGCCTATACATAGGCCGAAAGTATCCTGATTAATTCTCGAATCACAACACGAAAATTGAACAAAGAAAGTATTGTTCACGTTTATCAAATGATTCGTTTGCGTTTCTCTTGGCGCGAATGTTCGTAAAATCCGAAAGAGTGAGACGATGAGCAGAAAGTAGAGGGAAGTTCTGGACAAGGAACACAGCCAAGTTTCAAAGAGGTTACGCAAAGGTAGAATAGGTTTGGATTCGAGGTTCGAAGTTCAGCCGGCGATTAATATTTGCAGACAATGGGCAGCATATATTTCCACGGCGCCCCTTCGTCGTCTCTTACCTTCTCGTTCTTCCTTCCTACGATCTGAGAACGTTTTGGTATGCGAACACACATATGCAAACCGATCTCTGTGTGCGATCCACGTTTGGTCCTTACACCTGCGGAGAGCTCGCGAGTGTGTCCGCCACTATGTCCATGTACGTGTCATGGCACGTCTGCTGCTTAACGTACGATGCAAGTTTCCTTTGTTCGGTTGAACTGCGCGAGTACTTCTCTTTCCTTCGTCCCCAACCTCTTCGTTCTATAAGAGAAAGGTGTCTTCATAGACAACCAGTGACGACCTGAACCTTAAATATCTGGAACGACACCGAATCGCGTCGCGCCGGCCACTTTTCGAACGGCTTTAAATCAGAAAGTTTCCAACCATGGCCACCGTACCCTTAGCGAGCAAGTTACTGGATTTCCTCTACATTTACCGTGACACTCTTAAGACATCCTTAAGCAGGGAAAGTTGCAGCTTTTTCGTTTAATAACTATCCACTAACGCGTTTTCCTGGAATCTTCAAAGGGCCTAGCCATTTCCAGCAGAGCGCGAACGACCAGTTTCCTTTAGAACGTTCGTTGATAGAAAGTTTCTATCGATCTTCTATTAGAAAGCAAGCAAAAGCAATACGATTTTTCGAGCAATTTCTATACACACGTACAACAATACCGCTATACCGTATATCGTGTAGGGAAAAAATTGCTGTTCTCCTTATAGCTGGATAAGATTATTTGTTATTTTATCATTTCTCGTTATTGGTAAGGGAGACTATTTGTTATTTCATCGTTTCTCGTTATAGCGAAATAAGTAGCGATAAAGAAGCATGCAGCGGAGAAGGCAGGCCGCAGTTACAAACAGTAGATGCGATTCGTTGCTGGGTTTGTTCGCTTTCGTGCGAATGTTCCGCGAAAGTGGGCGATTGTACGCGACGCCAGACCGGAACGTACAATACAAACAACAATGCGCAATCAAGTAGTTGACGGCTGACGTTCGCATTACCATACTATTGTGGAACGCTTGTGGCGGTATTTTGGAATTACCGCACCGCTTCGTGAGTGATTGTCCATCGTTCAGCCGCGAGTTACAGTCTCGAAAACGTCGCCTTCTTTCTTTCATTCACTCCCTTTTTCCTTCTTCTCGGCAAATTTTAGCTGAAACCGCTTGCCTTTATTAAACGCGTACGTATTAGCGCGCATATCCGTGAAATATATTATCTTAGGAAGGTCTTCAAATAATTCTCATCCATTTGGATGTGCTTGCACGATGGCGCAGTAAGCGACGTAATTCATTGAACGAATATCTAATTTTGTTGAAACACTTGTCCTCTATCGTCGGACCGAACCAAGTAACGATATATATACATGTTATTATTCCGCAAAACGACGCAGATGGATAAAAAAAAGTCTCGAGGAACGCTCTGTGGAAAGAAATAAATATGCATGTGTGCCACTACGATACTCGCGAAGTGTTTCACGCGAAAAAAATGATCTTCGTTTTGAATATGTATTTCTTTTGAAGAGGAGGTTTCAAACGGTGGAAGTCAACTATCTCGTAAATAAGTTTATGCTGCGATTATTTAATATTTAAGGTAATACACGTGCGCACGTGTATTAGCTTACTAATTAATTGGCGATATTACAGTAAAATCGTTGAAGAATTATTCACGGCTACTCTATTATATCGAGGTAACTTAAAATAGAATTACAATAGGTATATACATATATCGTATGTATACATATGTATTTATAAACGCGTGTCTCGGTGATATACATATTATGAATTGTTTAAGCATAAATGACATAAAGACTATGGCAACTATATATACGTATAAAAATTCTAAAATATGGAACAAGGTATTATACTATGTATAATGCACGGTGCAGGTTCGTGCATGCACGTGTCTGTAGCGGTTACGTGTGTACAAGCGAAGGTGGCCACATCATGCTGACCTGCATGCACAGTTCCGTATAACTCAAGGAGAGGCCATATTTTTCGAGATCATCCAACTTCCGAGGAAATTGAACCATTCTACGGTGTATATTTTACTAGACGCCTTCGCAAACAGCCAAGCTCGTCGATATACATACATATATGTATGTACGTTGTTATACACAGCTTCTTTTACCGTTTCTTCCTAAAGTTACTTTCTGAGCCTTTTTCTGTTTCACAATTTGGAAAACAGACGAAGAAACGACGTCGTACATATGTAATTCCGAAAGAGAGAGAGAGAGAGAGGAAGAGAGTGGAATAAATTTGGAAGCGGAATAAAATTTAAAATGCCATTTAAACCAGATTTATTTAGTAGTTTAGAATCAACGGGGAAAATTAAAGAAAAACAGAATCTAGAAAAAGCGAAGTGGAGAGCCATGACTTTCGTTTCACGCGCGCCTTAAATTCTCTTTCTCGCGTTTGTAGCTGTATCTCTTATCGCTTTCGGAACTGAATTTATGCCTTTGCGGAAAAGAACGCGTAATTTCATTGAGAAAATCTTGATGCAACAGATCGAAAACTCTTACGAGGATGTTAAAGGCGTCTAATATTTTTAGTAATACGTGTTATCCGTAATAAAGAGATACAGGTTGGCGTTTCTACATGTTTTTCATTTTCTACGTACCTCACATTTGATTTTGAATCCATTCAATGTTAAGCTTTGATATCACGACGGATACCATTACTAAAAATATTGAACGCTTTTAATATCCTCGTAAGAATCTTTCGTTTTGATCATCTTGTATCAAGTTTTTGTGGAACGCTGATAGATCGATCTTTGGTAACGAGAAAAATATTCTTCAGAAAAATATTTAACAATAAACGCCAAACACAGTTCGCTATGCTTTCACGCGTGAAAACGTTTGCAGGTATTCAGCAACTGTTAGCGCGGTAATCATCCGTCAGCAGTTTTCTCAAGCTCTTCGAAAGTCCGCCTTATATTCGTCTGTGTTTTCAGCCGTTAACGAATGCAGAAGTATCGTAATAATACTTAAGGCAAACAAGACTGAATTTAAATGTTTGCGCAGCTAGCAGAGCCGAAGTTTTCATTTCGTTTACACTAGCAAGTTGTTCCAACATGAGAAACAGGAGGGTGACAAACTTTGCTTCAGAGCGCTGCAAACCTAGATGAATGAAATCCATGCGATTGCTCGTTAAATATTAGTAATCATAACCGAGCAATTACGCTAACTTCTTACTTTTAGCCTTGTAACATGTGTATATCCATATACGTGTGCGTGTGTATTAATTGAATTAAAATTATGGACTAGATGCAAAGAGCCGATTCAAGTGATATTTTGTTTATATTCCGTTGATTAAGTTTGCTGACGTCTAAGACTACTATCCTTTGTTTATCAATTGCAAATTAATTCAGTTCCCAAGCTACTTGTACATGTATGTCTATTTATCTAAATACTTGTAAGTACATATTTATAAGATGTACTTTCATTTGTCATTTGACGAGTCATTTGACGCGTATCTTTCTTGTAAAACGTTGCTAGTGTCTTACAAGAGTACTTACTAGTACCTCCCAATGTATTTTAATAGTGGCTTATTGTTACGAATTTCTACTATGTAAAACCATTGCCTGACAGGTTCATCCGCGCATAATCTATGTATACGAAAATGACACAGCTGTCAGGACAATAAAGTCACTGACATTAACAACGAAATGAGCGGAGAGAGATAAGTGGAGAATAGTTTGAATCCCCATCAGCGTCGTGCTTGATATCGGTCAACTATATCGCTCGTACATTTATAATAGACTCAGTGACCGACTGTTCGCTGTTCGAATTACTAATTCATCTTCGGCAATTCATCTTCTTTACACGCGTTGCGTAAAATAATTATTATTTATATCGGAGTAGTTGCGATCAATTTCAAGAACGCGAGAGCAACGAGACACAGGCTATAAAATGTTACAGTTAAATATTGAAATAACAAGAACGATACGATCTATGGATCGTTGGTAATCGTCACTGAGATTGAAGCTAGTACCGCGACAAAATATTTGTCTTCGTTCTGCTTCGCCATAAACGACGTACTCGGTGTCGGTTTCTTTCGTTACAAACATCGTACCACGAGAGTAATATCGTCGCACGAATTCAAAACTCGTAATTTCGCAAGAGAAATTTCTGATCGTGCCTGAACAACATGGTAATAATTAAATCTCGGAAGCAGCACGGTACTGAGCATCCATCGGCGAATGCAGGCTTTATCGTCGCCGGCTGCCTAGGATATTGAACAACAACGGCAATCTATCCGATCGAATATCCAAGCCTGCTTCAATGAACGACGCGACGCGACGCGACCAAGAGTCGGGGGCAAAGGTTGGCGAGCGACGAATAGAGGGAGGGGGATGGCCCGCGATCAAAAGCCGCGCATGCAGGATCTCTCTGGATAACGGCATTAATTGAATCGGTATCGGACATGCCGTGGTCTCGCGTTATTCTATTACCGAAGCAGCTATTGTCTTCCGTGGTTTATAGTCATCCCTACCATCCCCTCATTGCCACATCTACCCTTCGTACCCGACGTTTCACACCTCAGTTGATGTCTCCATTACGTTGCAACTCATCTTTCTCCTCTCTTCCTCTTCTTTCTGCGGTTTCCTCGCTGCTCGTACGAACCTTCAAGCAGAACATTACAAGATTACATTTATCTATCGTGACGTTATTTAGAAAACTGTTACGTAGCGAATCGCGTAGGTCAATTTTCGACTTGTCAATTTGCTCTTTGAAGAGCGCGCGTCTAAAATCTGTGGCAAAATGTAAACGAGCGTACTCGTCAGACACGGAGCACGTGTTTATTATTTATCTATTGTACATACATTATCCACGTGTAAATGACCATTATTTCTGTTCTTTATGCTATATTTGTCGTCCTTTCGCAGAAATTCTATTAAAAGCTTTTGAACAGAAATTTGTACGCGTACGTATTTACCATACGTTATGTTGCTCCGAAAGTTAACTACTCTGCACGTAGGTACAGTATGCGTAACATCCTTCCACGGAATCGTTTCTGGTTAAACCTTTAATTACATCCTGTGAAACACTCTGTAGATCGTTGTGGTGTGCGTAGCACTCGGTACTAACGTAAGCGCACTCATCTCCGTTAAAGCTTTCGTAATTTCCGATGGTAAGGTGGTGTGGCGGTATCGAATAGTGACATTTTGTGGGAAAAGCGGTTGTGAGCCGCTAAGAGGATTGTGAAACACTATCAACCCTTGCGAACAATAACCGCAAATCGCCATCTATTATACGAACGCTTTGTCTTTTCCTAAAATTTTCTTCTCACCTTTCTTCCACTAAATCCATTACTAATAAACGTGTTTCTCTGTCTAAACACGACTCTACCATCTTAGTTCGTGGCCAAAGTCAACGAAAATACTGCGAAATGAATTATTAATAAAATTGCCTGTATCATCTTATCAAGTGGAAACTGACGTTGTAACTCAAACAACTCCAGTGACTCGATTATCCTGTGGAAGTTAACCGTAGATATTATCAATAAAGGCAATATTATAGTATCTTATCGTTAATTATACAGGTGCAAAATCGATTATTGGCTGGGCAACTAAGCGATTGCGGATTTTGTCAATAGGTGGTCTTGGCACGTTCTTTTGTTTTGTCAACGTGTTTAAAGCACCTCGTCTATATTGTTTTCTTGTTGTTTGAACTTCCACCTTTAATTTAGTAAAAAAAAATTATATCGACTAGTCGTTTAGTTTCGTTTTTATCTCGATTTAAAAATGAAAGAACAAGACGCGCATTTCAGACATATTTTATTGTATTATTTCCGAAAAGGGAAAAATCGCAAGCACGCAAGAAGTTATGTGCCGTATATGGAAATGAAGCCTTGAAAGAAGGGCAGTGTCAAAATTGCTATGCCAAATTTCATCGAGTATTAAGTCAGATTAAAAAAAAAAAAAAAATGTATACTACGGTTTATATACGTCTTTGCATAAGCAATCACCGCTTGTCCATTGTATTTTTATTATACTTGGGCCTGCATACTGTATGTATAGGCATAGTATGTATGTAGAAAGTCGCAGAAGGATGGATGTTATTGGTTTGCGTGCATAGCGTTGCTCGGTTTGCCTGTTCAGTCGAGAGTATGATATCAGATGGAATACAAGCATCGGCATAGACCTTCGGATTAAAAAACAGAGATGCTTAATCGGCGAAAGATTCAGCGAAATGTAACGCGATTAATTATCGTACAACACGTACGGTTAATCGGTAAACCCGATTATTCGATATTCGTTACACTTAATTGCTTTGCAGAGTGATTTACAGTTGACGATTAACGAGTGATAACTCGTTACCGAAACAAAAAGCAAATGGGATATTAAATTTTATTTATCGCGGAGACACACGTTTTAAAAGCGTGTAATTATATAATTTCCAATGTAACGGGAAATGTTAGGTCGTCCGAAAAGATTTTTCCATTTTATGAGAAAATAATGAATGCACATTTTTCGTTTTATATTATTTTATCGAATTTTATCGATCCATTTTGTCCTGTCAAAATAAAGATCACAACAGATTAGATTTCGTGTTTGTATAAAGATGCGTTGTTGTAAAAAACGTGTCTGTAAAAGAAACACACTTTTCGAGCAACCTAATAGTTAAGGAAAAATCGATAGAAATAAAAGTTGAAGAGAGGAAAACTACACTGGACGACTTGGCATTTTTACGTCCGGGAAAACAAGTACGAAGTATAGAAGCGAAGTTGTAACAACGGGGATGAACGCAATGGGCAAATAAAGGCCGTTCGTTACGCGACGACGCGATGCTTGGCGTCGCTTGGCGTCGCGTGACGAAAGAAGCGACGGGCAAACAGCGCGACGCTTAAACGTTTTAAAAGTTAAATCGTGCCGTCGTAATCCGGCCAGTCGAACGCGTAGAATTCAATATCTGGCCGAGCCAAACATGCCGCTCGAATTGAATGCCATCGTTTTTCGATGCATTGCAAATGCGGCCATGAATCTGTTAAACTATTGCAGTAGCTAGGACGACTGCACGTACCACGTAGCCTACACCACAGCGCAGCGCATCAACGCCCGTGTCTACCGCCGCGTTGTCGAAACAAATAGAGAAACTGTTATCTCTTATCTCCATTTTGTTCATCATCGTCTAATACGTAGGTGGATAAAAGCAACGATGCAAGTGCGAGACTGTATATAATTCTGGAAGCAATGGAAATTGTTCCAAGGAAACGTAGAGTGGGATCTTTTAATCTTTCTCGATCGAGGTACCTTATTTTCAAGAAAATTGAACTTGGAAAAATCTGGACATCGACCAGATCGAACACCTTAGCTAACAATGAGTAGATACGTGCGTGGTCGACGAAACTCACTGCAGTAGAAGTCGTTGAAAATTAGGAAAAGTACAGGTACTACGACGCGTATAGGAATCGCGTGATTATATCATTTTAGCGATACGTAAGAGCCACTTAAAAATACTTTAAGCGGAGAAATGGTCGACGAACGCGTTAAAATAGCCGAATAATACGGGAACATGTGAGGTAGTAATCACGCTCGAATTGCGGCGTTAATTCTCTGCGGAGTAGTTTTGCGTTGTCAGCGGCGTCATTCTTGATCTACGTTATATCATCCGACCAAAGTGGTCTCGGTTAAATTATGGCGAGCGCATTCGATCTCGGATTACAGTTCATTTGGCAGATTTCCAATTACAATTAAACTGATTACCGGGGTGGGCAAGCAACGGACTAACAAAAAGCGTGCAATATCCCAACGTCATCGACGTTGTCCCGCGATGTAACTGTGCACAAACACGTAAAGGACTTTATTATCGGACGTGCGTTAATGACGTACGACGCGCGTGGACTTGCACGATTTTCGCAATGTCCGGGTGGTCGTGATTCATTCCGTTGGTCAAGAATCGACCGATCTGCGATTGCCAGCTTGGAAATGTCTCGTCTCATTCGCGAAAACGCGGCAACGTTAGCTTGGGCTAGCGTTGGCACGTTTGCGCGTCGACTCAACGATCAAATATGTTACACACTGACCGAAATTTCCATAATTTTATTTATTTAAAAAGCGTGTGTCTCCGTAGCAATTCTGTTTTCCGTTAAATTACATCTTTACGTTTCTTTTCTGGCTTTTACCATAAATGGCATCATCGATGAGTGGCATCGTACATTATAACATATAAAATAATTATAAAATTTTTACCAAAAAAATATTACTGGCTTTACAAGAATTTAGGACACCGTGGATAAGATATACAATCTTTTTTAACCAACCATCGGAAAATTCCAAGCGATGGCCAATTCTTTGGAATTCGTCGAGATATAATATTGGGTTGGCAACTAAGTGGATGCGGATTTTGTCAATACCACCTAATGACAAAATCCGCAACCACTTAGTTGCCAACCCAATAGAATACATCGTACGTGTGCGTATATGTATAAGAGGTGCGTATACTATAATACATGTGCGTATACTATGTGCGTATACTATAATACATACGTAACAAGCAGATGGAAAAGAACGCACGGCGAGGAAGTTGTAGAGGTAGGAAAAGTTTAGCCAACTTACAGGATAGTCTCGGTAAGACTTTTGTCGAACTTTGATTGTAATTTGTTGAAACGTGAAAAGGCAATAATAGGATATTTGAACGATGTCGAAACACGAAAGCGAGTGATCCCACACGACAAGCATAGCAACGAGAGAGTAAACCGAGGATGGGTGCGCACGTAGACGCAATTTTTCTTCGCCAGCGATAACTCGATAAATTTATAATCTGCGGTTGCCTTCCGACAAGCCTGGAACAGCCATTCATAATGAGAGCATCGCACGCGAATCATGTATCATTCTAATTGATTCTAAGTATAGAGTTAGACAGAACGGGCAGATACAGGTGTGCTTAGGGGGAATGAATATTCATCGTACAAAATCGTGGAGGAATGTTTCCTGGGCGTTCCGCATCTGTCCTTGATAAACGAACATCAGCAGAATTCATTTGTTTCTCTAATAACAGGAAGCGCAAGTTGAAAGCGACATCCGGAATATGACTGGTGTTTCGAAAATGCACGGATTAACTTTGGCCACGTTTCATAGCTAGTCTTTACGCTGCAATTACATTTCCCATCCTTTTCTTTTCTTCGTCTCTTACTTTATCAATCGTTTGCTCACATACGTGGAATACCGATAATTAATCAAACCATCAATAATCAAACCATATTCTTCATATCGTTGTTCATGGTTTCCGTCGTATTTAATTATTTCTTGTTCACGATATTTACGCACAAGTAATGTTATATAAAGTATACTTTGCATTCAGTTATCGAAATGTTATTATAAATATGTGTATTTGATAGAAATTGGATATTCCCAGAAGCTTCAAAGAGAGTAGGATGTTTATCAAGTAGATAGAACACATTTCCTTCGTCATCCTCCGAATCTGATCGATTGGCCTACGATTCGAAAAATCATGGAATTACGTTAACACTTGGACTGCCGCGCCGAAATCACATGTTTCGCTTAGGACACCACGGCAGTATTTTTATTATTCAAAGCATATAATGGCAAAATAATAATAAATTGATGACGTAAGACAACATTCTTCCCCAATGGAACGTTTATCTTATCGGTGGTCACCAATGACCACCGTGGCCAACACCGTGACCACATATGACCAATGTGGCAGTCAAAGTGTTAATGATAAATAACGAAGGAATAACGAAATGAAATAACGAATGGAAATATGAATACGTAATGAAACGCGCTTATTAATCTAGTATCAGTGGCCAGCTAATAGCGCTAATCGTGTTATAGCGGTGGAAAGTAATAAAGATGGAGAAGAGAATCGATATACTTGGAACTATCCAATTCTGTAGTGGCAGGAAATCAATTTACATTTTTCTGAGGGAGTATCGTTGAAAATGAATTTGCATTTCTGATTCTAGCGACCGTCGATCCTCTATTCTCATCTGAAAGTATAATTTCTCCTGAAATATTAAATTCCTGGGAAACATATTTTTGCTTGTTGAATAGCGACACGACCGGTTTCGTTGTATCCTGATTATGCTAATACTTTCGGCAAATTTCAATTATCAAAGTCGAATAATTATCGAGTCGTATTCGAACGCATAGACGATATCGATTCGATCAAACTCGAACGATTAGCGAAAGAAAATCTCGGAATTATGTTAGTCCTTGTTTAGTGTTTCACGATTGTTCGACATCTTCGTATAAACCGCATAGCAGCATACGTCATGGCATCAGAATTTGCAAGGCGAAACTCATAAATTAATTATCGATATGTTTCTACGTCCTTTGGTTTCGATGAATGTTATCGAACACCGAGTTCCCGCAACACTAGCAAATTTCCCAATTGAATTTGCCGGTATACTACAAAACAACATTCAGACAATATACTAATTGTAATTCGGATCAATTATCGTGGTTTCCTGGAGAAGCTTTTGCCCGTAGTTTCTCTGATTATAGAATTTACCGTGTGCCCAAAATTCACGTTCCACTAATTTCTCTATCTTACTTGCCGCGGTAAATGGTAACTATGCCCACAACCACTCGTCCAACTTCGAAATGGCGTTTTAAGGTAAAATAAGATATTGACCAGAACCTAATTTATTTTCGTCCCTTCGATATATACAAGGAAACGAAGAATTTTCTCGATACCGGAGATACCAGTATAATATAAAACTCCAGGCAACTTGCCTTGTATATCCTGTGTGTCCTACGTATTGGTTTCCATAAAATCGCGGTACAACGTCGACCAACATTTGCAAGTTCTTCTATGGGATAGTTGCCAACATAAACTACATGCGTTTTCATTTTATACGGCGATGTTGACGAACGTTGAGGTGTAAAGTTTTCCAAAACGTAGAAACGTCGCGTCGAACGTGTCTCTATAATTTGACGCTGTCACATGACGTCATGAGTGACTTAACAGTTGAACATAAATTCGATTCGCTCCTTCGTGCGTAGCACTTTGACCGAAACTTTTCAGCAATTCAACGCCATACAAGCGGTAAGTCGATTATAAAGGAAATAACAAATTCGCAAAGAATTTATGGTCAAAGACAGTTTTCAATATAATTAACCGATAGATTCGATGGGCAAAATTCGCTTATACAACTCGATAAAGCAATGTCGTTGTGATTTGTTTCTTTGGCAATCGTCGATCCAGGACATAGGAAATATTTTTCTTAGTCGCCAAGGCCGCGCGGAACTTCCTTTCATTCATATTTCAAAGTTAGCTGCGCAAAAAGGATCACGATTCAGAATAGCGAGGATAAACGTTTGCCGCTCCACTAACCCGTTTGTTACTGCCGATCGCTAGCAAAGCGACCGACTACGACTACCGCGACTGTTGGGTCAGAACCCCTTGCAATCCTCGTTTCTCGCCCCTGTAAACCCGCAGCCCGCCACCCTTCGTACTCTGTCTGCAAGCCAATGCCGTTGGTTTCTTTTGCATCCCGTGGAAAATGTGTCTTGTCTGTGTTGAAATCGGAAATGTTGCCGAGTTGTATGCGACTCGGCTTCCCCCGTTGTTTCCTGAAATTCTCATGGTTTTCGTTTGCCGCGCCGAAACATTCGAGAAAATTACGTTTTTGGAAAGTGTGCTTTTTTCCGGAGCGAAAAATCGATCCGAGAAGAAATTGTTTCGACGTGATCAAAAATGATTCGTTCAAGAGCGCTTAAATGATGGAGAATCGTCAAATGACGTTTCGGTGTTCGGATATAAATCGAATAAAATTATCGCTAGATCGACGAGAGAGAATCAACGCGCCTAGCGGTATAGAGGATTCGTGAAAATATGTAGACTCTCGTTTGAAATTACGCTCTGCCGCGTAATAAAAGAGGAACGAGCCGAGAGAGGAAAACCATGTAAAAACGAACGAACTATAACATAAAGCGAATATTCCATAATATAGAATTTATTATTTCGCATCGATGATTTTTACCTGATACGAGTCTCTAAACACACGACGAATTATCATATTTCTTCGGAGAAGATACATAAAACAGAACCACAGGATCGAATCAGTCTATTACTAGTTTCGTTATTCGTCCGATACGTAATCGTGGAGTTGCGACATTAAAATTTTTCCACTACGTCTTCGATCGTTACCTTGGTTGGTTGAACGATGATATGAAAATAAACGAAACCTGTCTTGATTTTTAAGTCGAACGTGATTAGAAAAATTTCATTTGCAGCGGTGAATGCCGTTGTTACACACACTCTCAATCCTCCCTCTTCCTCTCTCTCTTTCTCTCTCGCTCTCGCTATGGTGCTGAAAAGCGAGTCACTACATCGGGAGTTCCGCGATCGTAGGAAACACAATGAGCTTGCAACGAAAGACGACAGAAGGAAAGCAACGAGAGAGACGGAGAAAGAGGACGAACGAGTCTCATTCGAAGCTGTTAGAGAATAATTAATTTGGGCCCTCCAAACAGCCAGTCTTATATACGTTCCAGGTTCGTAGCGTATGGTAATGCGCTTCACCCCGCGTGACATTTTATCCCTCTCCATGCTCTTTTCACAGGGGTGGCGGCGCAGCCGAGCGTTTTCGTGTCCCAGCAGCTTGGTCCGCGATCCGTGCAAATTACGGTCGAGCACGAATTTCCGCCCTACGTTACGTTCTGGCGCGGTCGTGATTTAAGACCTCTTCCGAAAATGAAAAGTACTTTGCTTCTTTTGCCTGGTTCGAACAAAAGATGCTAAACATTCGCACTGGACGATAATTAGAGCAAAGTGCTATACCTATAGACTTCCGGGCACGTCGGAAGTGTATCTGTTCCCAAAGTAAATCGTAAATTTTCCGACAGAATATCGAGACGTATGGGTGTTTGTTGTTTCTACGTGTACAGTGTGTCCGGTTTATCTCGAACTGCACAAATATCTGGACAGACACGAACGATACAAGAATATCTTTTGTACAAACGTTGCACGATATCGAAGAGGATATAAGGTGGTGCTGTGTATCTGACCTTGCGGTGGCGCAAGCTCCTGTGTTAAAATTTGCCAACAGATACCTTCGTTTCTTATTCATTTATTATTTTATTCCTTGTTCTGGGAATAGTAAACTGCGACCTTGTGATTCGACGATGTCATAGGACTAATAACATCGTGAAAAATACCTTTACGCGTCACTGTCGTGTCTTACGTGTACATGGAATAACGCTGATGTCGCAGTACGTCGAATTTTGAAATTCAAAGATATGTAATAAGGTATATAAATATCAGCTGCAAGAACATGTAATAAAAAGTTGAGGTATCCGTTAAAGAATTTTAACATGTGGTAGACAGGAGGTTTCAAAGTAACAGCAAGGTCAGACGCACAAGAGTATCGTATATCAACCCTGGATGTCGTGCAATTTTTGTCTGACACACTGACCAAGTATCAGAAAAATGCTGGAAACTTACTCAAGGATACTCTCCTGTTGCGTCGATATATCTATGTACGTATAGTGTATATACAGTGACGGTGGACTGTCGGAACCAGCAGGACATCATCTTCGAGGAAAGCTTGCCGATAAAGACGCTGAGCTTATTTGCAGCTTTCGCCCACAGATAATAAATAAAGGATGTTTGCCTACTCGATATTGGAATAAGTCATGCCGACGCTATCTTATTACGCGTACGATTTACCGTGATGTACGTATATCCTGTTTAGGTTGACTGATAGAAGAACGAGTGGATGAATTTGTAATAGAAAAATATATTTAAATAAATAAAGGTATAAGTATAATGTATACATTTATGCTGATCCAGATCTTTACTCTCATAGTGTTAGAATACAATAGAACCGATAGGGAACGCGTTCATATATTTATAGCAAAAGGACATTATCAGAAGGTTATATAATCTTATAGCCTCTATAGGATCCTCCATAGGATCGAATAATCTTATAGCTCTAACTAAAGGCTACAAGGAACATAAATAAAAATCTATTTATTAGTTCCTTTGTTTCTAGACCTTGCAACCCAAAACATAATTTATATTCAGGAGCACAATAATATGGAGCTCCCCTTATTTACAATATTTTTGTTTCACTAAATTCTATTCTACGTAATAGCAGTCTCCGGGTCACGGATATACATAAATGAAGATGTAGAGTTTTCCTTCGAGTAATTGCTTCAACATATCCCAACCAAACTGTTCTTGAAACTTCTCTCAGCAAAATACGAGTGTAACGATCGTTCTTTGGAAATTTCAAAGCGAATGTAAAAGCGTTTAAAATCTGAAAAATAGTTTAACAACGAATATGTACGTACGACTTGCTTTTAGGTTTAAGAAACCTAAGAAACCTACATCTTTAAGACAAAAAATACTGAAATACGATATCGAAATTTGATTATCCGTTTTAATTACCTTCTATACCATCTATCGCCGTAATATCGCCGAGTTATTCGTTGCCACAGTTGAAAATTTTTACTCGACGAACAAAGTAGTATCCCAACGGCTCTACCTTTATTTTCATATGTTTTTAACTGGAAAAATGTTAAGTCATGGTGAAAAGGTGGTAGCAAGGGTAAGAATAATGACGGTAATACCGCTGAAACCCGTTCCTGAACCTGGTCGAGGGTTGCACGGACGGCAAATTTCACGAGGCTTTCTCGATAGAGGCTGTTCTCGAGGGTGGCTCCGGGTTTGATGACGTCATCATCTGCTCTAATGTTCAGACATTACCGTGTTTAATTATTCGCTACCTCCGCCTCCTTGGCTTTTCGCCGTACGGCTCTGCCGACAGTAATCGCTCGTGCCTTAACGTTTCTCCTTTCGACGAGCAAGCGAACCAACCTGTTTCCTTACGCCAAATGAACAGTGGCAAATGGCAATAGCATAAAACGGAAGGATCTCACAGGATTGTAAAATAAATTTGCCAACGCGTAATGTTAATCGAGACGAGAATGCGATAGGACGCGAGATCCGAACGATCTATCGAGCGATCGTGAGGCTACGAATCGATTTGCGGTTCCGTTTCGTCGTCTCTGTCCTTGATGGACGTTCGAAAAGAAAACTTTGCTCGTATCATTGGGAACTGGGAAAACTGTTTCATAAAAATGAAGACGTATCGGCCAAGTATGCGAAAGTTTGAAGAGCGGAGCTAAACATTGGCAACCGAATGACCCGCGTAAAAACAGTTTCGCGGAACACGCGATGGCAAACGTCTATTAGCGCATTTTCACGGCAAGACTAAAAACGTTTTTGGCATTCTGCAGCCGCATAAATGGAACGGAGACTCGATTCATTATCCAATTGCGAAATTACAGGGAGGCATCTGGAAAATGTTGAATGATGGAATGCATCCAATTAAGGCAATAACGATTATCACGGAACGTTCAACGGAACGTTTCACTTGTTCCAGGTGATGAGAAAATATTAAATATGAATCCCTTATAATTAACGTTAACTAGATGAAATTACCTTAATTATCGGCGGAGCGACAGCCGGTGTAATAAATTGCGGAATCGATCGTATTGTTCGTATAATTTACTTCGTTAACGTATAATTCCGTCGAAATGAACGACTTTTGTAATATACATCGCGTTAGGTACCGTTAAATACAATTTTCTCGCGCCTACGTGACGGATATGACGCTGTATTAATGGAAATTCACGCATCGCATCGTTTGCATTGCAGTTGCACTTTCGCCTACTCGAACACGCTGTCCATTGTACGAGATACTATCCATATCCTTTTCTTTTTTTATTTCTAAACTATCAACTTGTACGTATTATACGATATTTGTAGGATCGTGGTCATAGAATAATTCGGTAAATTCTTCTCACTGTTCTGACACGTTACACGTACACGTTGATATTCCGAGTACTAAAACTTATTCTCTACAGCCGATACTCTGTTCCTCGGATAAGCAAATGATCTTTCTCTATTACGTGTACTGTATCTAGTTTACTAAGCGTAATTAACAGCCGCAATTTTTCAATATTCTTTATACGTTACGTAAATTATGATGTGAAACGTTTCGGTACAGACGTTTCAGCGACGATCGGCAGAGATGGAATTTTTTTTATCTATAAATTCGATCTGTTGGAAACTGAAATTAAATTAGAAGACGTTCGTTTAATCTTCCTTCCACGTTTTGCCGCGGAAAAATGTCTGAAATTCCAAAGCGGAAGGAAAATGGCCAGAGAAGAACGTGAATGCGGCTTTGAAGCTACTGCTCGAAAATAAAATGACCCAGAAACAGGCCGCTAAGGCTTTCAATGCTCTAAACACGACGTATGCGAAGGCTGCGCGCACGTCGAATGCACCTACCAAGAAAATATTAATTACTTTACTTGTGGTAAATGTAAAAATCAAATTTGAACAAAGCTGTGTGTTCTAATATCTAAATGTCTTTTCTTTTAACGTTATAAATCTATTAATTAAATAATCGCTCAGTACTGGACGACGATCTTTTGTTTCCTACAAATTACGACATTTTTACTCCTGCAAGTTATCAATTTTTATCGCCGAATTTCACAAAATTAATTTCTCTCCTTTTATCAAGATCCTAGGAACTCGTTTCTCGAATTGCGGTCTTTACCGACTCCCAAACCCAAGATTTAACAAAATGATTCAGAGCGGTCGATACTGCACGACTATGTATTTCTAATAAGCTAAAGCTCCAAATAACGCATTATTTAAATCGATTTAGAAAATGTGTTGCGCGAGTTACTCGAGAATCGCAACTCGAAACCGGTTAATATTATTTCAACTTTGCCTTGTATATTAATTCGCAAGAAAGCGTGTACCTAGCTACGAGCACAGTCAAAGGGATTATGTTGCAAACTTGCAATAGATATTCTATCGTCGTTGTTTCTACGCCATACGAGGTGAGATTAGAAATTTTTGTTTGAAAAACTATGGTAGATATAGCAAAGGCTCCTTTGACGTCCTTCGTATTCTTCTACATCAGAGACTCGAAACTAGCAGCGGATAAGCGAAGTTGGTAAAATGTACCGCAAAATGCAAAATGTGTCGACTAGTTGCAAAGTAGACTCAATCAGGCGATCGCGGTGATTTTGACGAGGAAAATTGGATGATGGTACAAATAGAAAAGAGAAACAACTTAAATTCAAGAAAAATATTCCTTGCGTCGGAAATGAAAGAACGCTCGGTCGGATGAAATCTTCGAGCTTTCTTCATCCCCTAAGCCCTAAAACATTTCTCATGTCAGTTCGCAATTCTGTTCTATAATTCTCCTTGTAAAATCCATGTCATTCGAAACTATAAATCCATCAACGCCAATATTCAGGATATTGATTCCAGAACACCTTGGACGGATCTTGAATACGTTCTAGCGAGTTTAGATAGGCATTGCGACAGGGAAAAACGTTGTACGTGTTCGATCACAGTGCTATCTGGTTCCCGCGATTGAATAATGGCTGGAATAGCAGACGTTCTCGGCGGACCATACATCTACATTTGTACGTCTACAGTTGTATTACGTCTTCGTTACCATTGTTGATTAATACCCATCGATGCCAAAAGATAATACAGCGCACGTATAGTAACTGCGGTGTTTAATTCAAACGAACGTCGCAGAACTTAATTTCATCGGACGTTTAGAACTATGACTTTCTGTATATTCTGGCTTGGCAACTAAGTGGTTGCGGATTTTGCCAATACCACCTAATGGCAAAATCCGCAACCACTTAGTTGCCAACCCAATATATTCCTGCTCTGTGCACTTGCCATGCAGTTACCTAAGGACATAAGACTTAAATCTCTGAGTAATGTAATTGAAATTTTTGTTACGCGATCTAATGATATATTCACAGATTCTTTGCTTCTAGGTAACGTGGTATCTTGTAGTCCTAGAACGAAGCACGTTCGCGAGACTAACAGTTCTTCGTAGTTAACGTGAGAATAAACAGTATGTGCATAAGGTGCCGAAGTAGTTGGTCGACCCAGCACGCAAAGTAACGGAATAATTCACCATGTGGCTGACACTTTCCAGGTATCTCATATCCGTCTGAGAGGGCCAAAAACGTCGGACGAACGCAGAGCGTCGTGTCGCGTCGGCGCCATGTAGAAGACGCGCGACGTCGCGTCGCTTTGCCGCGAAATATTATAGGAGCGTGTCATTTCCGTGCGCTGATTGGAAATTGTCAGGCCGCGGAACCATCTTTGCTTCATTGGTTGTACGGATATTAGCCGGAAGTAGGACCGTGCACCGCCACGAAAACTTTTTGATTGCGTTTCAGACGATGCCGAAAACCGGCCGTTACATATTCCGAGCATTGTTAATTATTAAACGGCGCTACGCTGTTGGCCGTGTGTGCGTGTGTAGGTTGTGGCTTCGAACAACAACGTCCTAGCCTCGTTGACGGCCTGTTCGTTGTGTTTTGCCGATAATAATATGCACTGCTGACAGGGATATTTAGTAGATTATCGCGAACGAGACAGCTCGACAGCGGAATAGGCGGCGAAATAACTTTAGGCGAGATCTTCTGCATGAATATTGTATAGGGTTAACGATGAAGCGAGTTTAACAGATACAATGGGATGCATGCTACTTGCACGGGAATGAATATCTGGTCATAACCGACGAGAATAAGTCGCGTTTCGAGAACAAAAATTTAACGAATCCAACAGAAACGAGTATATCTCATTTCGATAACATCGCTCGAAGATACAGGATGGCCCGTAAATCGCGAACGAATTTATTTTATTTTTTCTTTTTTTTTTGGAATTATTATCAAATTTCTGGAAATTTATTACGGGAAAATTCAGTGCAAATCGTGCAATTTTATTTTCGATATCGTCAGGCTCGAGAGATATGTTTGAAAAAAGAATAATTTCGCGTAACGGCCCGTTAAACTGAACATTTCCGAACTTTATTTTCTTGAAAATGAAGCGACGAGCGAAAAAATTGTACTCTACATTTTCCACTTATCTTTACACGTAAAACAACCTCCTATCGATTATTCGGTACTACCCACTCTGAAATTGCTCACGTTCGAGTATATTTGATAAATTTGGAAACTCGATTTTCTCGTAAACTAAGCCTCAAATGAGAAAATTGTACTGCATATTTTGTTCTTATTCTTCCACAAGGAATCACCTAGTGCCCGCTTCTACGTGTTACTCGGCCATCCTCAAAATATATACATATACCGTTCTGTTGCTTTCTGTCGTCAAAATTGACAAGAACGGAAATGCGAATTAATCGACTTGCTTCGATAACGAGAATGATATCGCGTCCTAACAAGTCAGACGGGTAATTAATTATTCCTCCAAAGCAATGCTAGTTGAATAGATAAATTCACATCGCTGGATAGAATTTAGAACGCGACTGCATAGAAATTGAACGCTAGAACGAGAACGCTATATACCTAAACAAACGGCTTTCGAATTTATCCGATCGCTTCGAACGCGTCGATCAAGCGGCATATACCGAATGAAACAAACCTGCTTTAGACGGAAGCAAATTTAGAATGGTGAATTTTCGATCCAGCCTACCGCTACACCATTCGAGGATAGGGCTTGCGGGTATCCGCTTCATGGACGTCCGACTCATATATTTTACGGCGAGCCGCAGTAACTAACAATTCCTAGTTTGCGGGCCGCCGCTATATTTTCGTCAGCTCATTCCCCCGGGGTACTTGGGAACCGCCGATTTATTGCCGCGCCCCTATACGCTTTCCCTTCGCGCCGCCGCGCCGCACCGTCGGGATACTCCAGATTCTTAGTCAATAGTCAAACATAAAAGCGAATAGCGATTAGAACGCGATCCCATTCTGTCGAAGGTAGCAAATTTTCTATTATTAACTCTCGCGAAATTTTTTCGTTATTTTACATAATGAGAAGGAATTTCAGGATCGTTAAGATTAACGAGAGTATAACAACGCGAAATGACGACTCGAGAGGTACATTTGTTACGTACGAGAATAAGAACAACGCATTCGAATTTCAATGAAATTGCAAATGTCGAGAGGAGAAGCGATCGGTTTGGAATGGAGAGATCTGCGTGCGCCTTTGTACGTTTTACGATGCTTCGACTTTTTTAACCAGTTAGCTGTTCCTGACGAGTAAAATCGTCACGAAGAAGCAACGATGTTCTGCGTTATGACGAGCATACTCGTCGTGCGTAGAAAGTAGTTAGAATTTGCTATTTAAATTGCAATTTTGGCGAACATTAGAATATGGTCGTAAATTTTAAGACCTTTCGAATATTCGAAGGCCGAGACGAAATAAGACGAACGAATAGAAAAATATAAATGATAGTTATTTTTAAAGAAACTGTATATAGCGTGAACAAAGCAGTTGTTCTCTGCTTTGTAACACATTTTGGGTACACGTTTCTCAAAGAGGTCGCGACAGCCAACTGGTTAAACTTCAATTAGATCGTAACACGTGCATTTTGGATTGCAGGAATTGCAAACTGTTGTAATATCAATTTGCCAAAATAATCACGAAGAACAGCGGTTATTTTCTCTAACAACTATGAAGAATCGCAGTGAGCGAAAATATCGATTTCGGTTCCGGTTCTGGTCCCACTGCCGCTCTGAAATATTCCTATCGCTTTGTATTCCCATCGGTTATGGTAGTTTCTTTTCCATATAGAAAACTTGTACCTGCGAGTCCGTAACAACGGTCCAATCAAACTTTTTAATTCTTTCGAGGCGATAAATGGACGAAATAAAGTATAGTATAAAGCGTTAAACGTAGTTGATAATTATCGCGCAGATATATCGAACATTCGACAGGCGCATGAGGCGAATAGCAGGGCCACCTCGCGGGATGATAATGGCTATCAGAATTCCGAGGACGTGCCATTAGGTAAATTGTGAAATGCCGTGGATCGCGATTCATGGACGACTCGTGCAGTCGTGCCACGTTCGAATTCTCATGAGCGTGGCCAAGTTCCCAACCGAGAAACTTGCCAGTCGACTCGATTAAACTGCAAGTACACGATCGGTGCCAAAGCTAATTCTCGTCGTCCGCCTGTTTCTACTTTCTAATCAGTGACTTTCAATCAAATATAATTAACCCCGCTAAATTTAATAATTCGATCTTGTTCCCAAATGAAAATGTCATAAATGTCGCGAAATACATAGCGTTGACGGTAATACGTATTGACGTAGGTTCTGCAAAATGGAAAATCCGATGAGCTATAATGATATCAAAACTTAACTTCGTAATTCCGTGGAGAACTAGCAGACTATTGAATAATCCAATGTAGAATCAGATTCTTGTCACTGAAACTTCGCCAGAATTACATACTGCGAGCTTTAAACGATGCTGCTCTTTTTTTTAGCAAAATCGGTGTCGTATGGAAATGTTGAATTTATAAGATTCGGTCGAATCGTAGATTTCTTAGATTTCCAAATTTTATTATATTTAAAGGAACTTTACCGTAAGACTGTACTCATACGAGAAGATATTATGGTAGAGTGGATGTTGATTTTTGTCTGAGGTTTAGTCTTTTAAGTTGCGAACGGAGCGTAAAATTGCGTAAAAACTTAGGCTCGCATTGTCGGTTAAACGAGCGAACATCGGTATGATCTGCGATTTCAACGTTTTCTTGAAACATACAATTTGATTGAATTATTGAAAGCCGAGAAAACGTCTGTAAAATAGCCGCCGTCGTTCTTCGTCGTATTTTCTCTTTTTCTGCATAAAACATTAAAATAATAAACATCTAGGACACTCGCAATTCAGCCGCGTAATAAAACGCACGTAGCCACTATGTTGACGCGGTGAGCTGACGTGTTCGCAAAAACAACGTGGCTTTTGTGCTTTCCGGGCTGACCAAAATTGAATTTACACTGGCTCGAGTCACGGTGACATACGACAGCGTGTACGCTTCTCCTCGCTGAACATGACAGAGTTCTTCTGCACCAGCTATAATCTGGCATCGACGCAAAGCTAGAGACAATACAAGCTTGGACATGGTTCGTTCGTCATCAGAGTGGAGAACGATTTCGCTGCACGTTTCCGCTCAGTTTTATTATTGTTCGCGAGCTGTTCGCCAGGGAATACAAAATAATTATACGGATCCTTTGATGTGCGCTTTCCGCGTGGCTTTCATTTCAGTCTTCCGTGTTTCGTCAGATTTGATTCCACGGTTTGTTGATCCCTCTGTCAATGTCACTGAAATATTATGAAATCTTTCAACAATGTGGACACGTACGTGCATTCCTACATGTACGTGTATTCGGAGAAATTGCAGAATAAGATTTCGTTGTTTAAAAATGACGCGGGATCCGACACTTACTTCATCTCATTTTGCTGAGCCGATCGATGATTTCGAAATGGTCGGTTCAAGGCTGACGATAAGCTTCCCGAAACCAGGTTTCATTTGATAGACGAACCAACGAACAAACGGTAAATTAAAGAAAGAATCGGCCTCGAAATAAATATAGAAAAATAAAAGTTCGCTGCATCGGATAAGCGAACGTACATGATACAGTGCGAACAACAGACAGTGGACTTGCATAAGAAACGGACAGTACGCATCGATATTTAATTTTTAAGCTATACATACGAAGTAGCGGTCATGATGAAGTTTATTTATAAAGCGGAAGCTTTGGACGATAGTGGCCACGTTAAGCTCTTTGGCCGGATAAACTTTCCAGACTCCTGCATCGCCATCGATTGTGGCCCAGAGCCAAGACCTCCTTATCCTACATAATATTTTACGAGCATGGACTTTGTTTTGTACCCAGAAGGCCCGGAGGATCCGCCAGTTGCGAATGAATAGGGAAAGGAGAGTGAAACGTACACTTTTTTATTTATAGCCGTCTACAATCGGAACTTAACCGAAGGTAATACGATTCTACATGGATGACCAAACGTTGCTCACTTTTTATTTCAAAGATGGTGATTCGTATCGTACGGCAGGACAAAGATGTACACCTTTTTGCTATATCAAATTTTTGCGAACCGCCATCCACTGTTCTTCGCTTGTTGCGCTTGCACGCAATCAACGCGTGAAAGTAGGAGCGATTAAAATGACGTGTAGAATTTTGCGAAATTGAAAAGTGCTCAAACGCTCATTTTTCCTATCGAAACGCGATGGACGTACGAGATACATCGGTCAGTATGAAGATTTTTAATCAACCTGCGAGAAAAACGTTGCGCGCGTGCAGCGTTGGTTTATCGTTGCCGGGCTTCCTTTCGTTACGTATCGTGCGACTGCGCTTGCAATTCACAAGAGCTTTTTGGTTTTACATATTCCGAATAAATATCGTGTTGTTTCGATTAATGGAATCGCACGTTTACACGTTACAGATCGAAATGAACGATCGTTCCGATGATCATTTCCGTCGTTCGATCGCAGATGTGTGCGATTAAACGCGATACACGTGCCTCTATTTGAGAAAGACGTGCCGCAAGATTAAATGTCGCAATGCGCGGCTGACAGTTCGTTAATTAACTCGCGACGAACAAGATCACCTTGCCAGAACGGCGGCAAGATAATGGAGTTAAATCGAGAAATCTGTCGTCAGTCGATATACGTATGTATACCTTGGGTCATTAAATGCGACTGTCTGCCGGTTTAATTCGTGTAATTTCGCTAATAACATTCCACGCAACATCTGGTTACATGTATCACGGAGTAACAATTGCCTTTACGAAAGTTTCTCGTCGAACACGACGTGATGAGAAATAATCAAATACAAATTATTATATCGTAAAGATCAAAAATTTCAAAAGATAGACACGCGAATGCTAATGATATCTATTTGAAGAATGAGAAAATTAACAATAACATGTACATACATATATTGTAACATATATACAATATTGCTACGACATGTAAAATTTATTACAACATATGTAATAGGTATAAACGTTATTTGCTTGTAAGAACAGACACATAGACAGACAAAATTGACTGAAAATACCGATGACACGGCGTATGCTATTCCATGGGTCTCGAATGTGTTTAATACGTAACATTGTAGCAAGAATTCAGTCGTCTAAATCCGTTAAATGGCACATGAGTATGTATAGAGTATAATTAATTGCCGAATAAAATTTTCTGTTACTTTATCGATCACCGACAACTTCCTCGGACTTTTTCGTAATCTTTTCACACATCGCTATTATCACCTCGTTGCTAATCGGCAAGATAGAAGAATATTGTTCTCGGAAAATCCATTCGGTTTTACCGCACTTTTACTTGATTCATTCAGCTCTACTCAGCGCTCAGAAAACTTATAAACATATAGCTTACGTAAGATAAACTTCTGAATGTAAAACTGGAAACTAAATAAGTTTACAGTTTATGGGCATTTACAAATACTTACATATATATGCGGTAGCCTGCATGAAGGTTCCGCTTGGAAAATCAACGTAAAAACGGCATAAAATACTGATTGAGAGTATTGTGAGAGAAATCGGAAGCAACGCAACAAATATAGGACCTCATTGTGATGCAATTGCGAAACTAGCCAACTTGATTTAATCGCAAAGGTACAGGTTGAAGGTGTTGGCAGGCAACATTTCTGGTTTAATCTCATTATAATTTCGACGCCGCGCCGGCGCTTTGTGCGGTACGGCACGGTGTGGTACAGTAGAGCGTGGCGTGGTACGACGTGCCGTGGTGCCGGCGTTCCAAAGTGTCCTCCTTAGTGTATGACCAAAGTTTTCGCGCCCGAAGAATCGATATAAGACGGACAAGGCGAAGCCAATAGCGCCGGGTACAAGACGAAGAGCTCGGTTATTCGGTACGTCACGATTAATCGCTTCGGTTGCCCCCGGTATAATTAAATTAAACTTCTCAAGAATTTCACTTAGCCCCCGAAGACGAAGGTCCAATGTGTTACCGGTTCCTATAACGAGAGTCCGCTTGTCCAGAGGAACTTGGAACGTGCATCAAGCGGACCCCACTTGTCTTCCCATGAAATCATCTAGCTGTTCTTTACCCTCCGTCCTTCTATTTCTTCTTCCTGCTTCCTACCGCCACGGTTCCTTAAAGAGGGGAATATTAATGGACCGGAGATGAAATATATCAAACACGTATATCTTCCAAGTAATATAGAAACTCAAAGGTAAATGACTAACGTTGCTTGAATCGTTGAACCGTTAATTTCACGATGCGTATCGCTCGTGTCGTACACGCGTACTCGTGTGCATATCGAAACGGTAACTGAGTGTCAGAAACTTCGTTATTAACTCTGATAATAAGGACTCTGCGTTTAAATTCGTTTTTCGTATGACGTGAATTTTTTTTTTTTTAATATCTAGGACGTCGATTAGTCGTTGTGTAGCGATTAAGTGCGAATACGAACGAACATTAAGTTAAGAGAAGCGACTTGGTTTCGAGGTATCGAGTTATCGAGGATCATAGTTGTTACTGTTATCTCGGTCGTAGAGTTCGAACAGGAAGGAGAGACGCGATGCACTCGATCGCCAATAAGAAAGCGTAGAAACGCGCGAGTATATCTTCGCGTGAAATACGTTCACAGGTTTTACGCGCTGTTAGCATTCGTGTCAGGAAGATGCTCCAACGTGAAACGAGCCACCGGTGCGCGCTGTTTCCCTGGAATTATACGATTGAAGAAAACACTTACTCGCCTGTGAAACGACCCCCGCCCCTCGGTTCAGCTTGCACTCGCGCGTGTCCGCGTTTCTCTGTCCGCTTTTACGAGCAGCCTTTGATGGACTTTCCGTGTGCGTGAAGACGAACAAACGTTTTCCTCTTACGGACAAATCGAACTGTTTATCTTCGATAATGTCGTCGTACTTAACACGGCTGCAACATTTTAAAACGATTGTAAAGTGTCACGAACGATCGCATAACCGCTAAGCGTAATCTTTCGGAATCTTGTAGATTTTAAATGTCACAAAGCGAAAATCGAAAGCTAACGTTTTCTCGCTTGTGTCTTGTCCGTATCCAAATTCTATTGCACGCGTAATGGTTTCTTTACGACACAGCGCGAATACCACGCCTATCTTCGAACGGTAACATCCGTAGAAAAACGTGCAAGAGACAAAGAACGAGTCATCATACAGGTAACTGCGTAAAATGAATCGTTCGTTCGCATTAGGATAGTTAAATCAAAGAATGAAAATAACGATACACATTGCACGTACCTGAATTAATGGAACGCAACTGAACGTACTTAAGGATAGAAGAGCTTTTGCTTATTAAGGCACTTTTATACTGTAGGATTACGTGGAAATTCTTAAACGAACTGATCAAAGTAAAGTGAACAGAAGTTAGGAAAGTTGATAAGATCCGTCAACTTAAATGGGAGAACCTGTTTGCGACGCTATAAGCGATAAAAACAGTCATTTAAAACATTTAACTAAGGTAAGTTCGTGTAACACAACGGTGTTGTTACTCCTCGTCATTCCTCTATCTTGTTAGTTGAAATAACCGACAACAAATAAAATTACACCGAGGTAATTTTTACCTAGAAATTTTTGCGGATAATACTTGCTAAGCTACTTAAGTCGAAGCTCCGCGTCGTTGAAATTTTTTAATTTACATTCCCTACATTTCCGGGATTACTATGTTCCACTCGGCCAGAGTTGGAAACTTTTTCACGTATCGTCAGAAATGAAATATGTACGTTCGCAGATACTGGTATCCCAGTTTTAGAACGTTCGTTCCTAAGTGTTCGTCTAAGGGCAATGTATTCCATTCGCTGGCCAATCTGATTTAACTTTTACTATTACACGATGAAACCGCAGCAAATTATCGCTCGAATAATCGTTTGACATTATGAAATTCTTCGCCGATTGTGATCGAACGTTACGTGCGTAGAATTCGATCAAAAAGTAATTAGATAAAAATACTGTTTCGTAGGTAGCAAGAAATATATGTATCTATATTTACATATATTTTCAAGCAAACATAGCTACTTTACAAATGAACGATATCATTGTTATCCTTGACTACCTATATAGTATGCTGGATGTATATTATGCTGTAGCAATTACGCACATCAGTTCACATTTATTGCCCTGCAGCGCTTTTGCTTACAGTCGAGTCAGACGTCTTGACTTTTGGGGATAACCGTTTCCGTTTATCATACATCAAGAAACTGCTTCTTGCAGTTCTCGTCTATTACTTAACCACTTCGTCGTTATAGTAACTCTACTCGACTACATTATCCTTAAACGGTAATAATTAATCTTTTGGAATTCAATTCTCTTCTGCAGTTTATTTTCCGTATGCGTGATATAACAGTTAACAAAATTTCTCACTGTTCGCACAATAGTTTTGTGTACTCTACGCCTACGTTTTATTTTTTCTTCTTTTTCCTTTTTCATACACATTGTTGAACACGTTTTGTAATGTAACGTGTTCGAGAGCGCCAAATGAAAATCGCTGTTATATAACACGCTTGCAAATATCGCTTTTCTTCTATCTTTTTTCCTTTTTTTATTTTTTTTTAGTAATAGAGTTTTGCGATAGAGCAACTTTTCAAATTTAGATAAATATCTTTACTTGCAATTTATTCAACTTGAATCCAAATAATAATTACACGCAATTTGATTCGATTAATCCAGTTAGGACATTGCGTTATCCCGTTTTGTTAATATAAATCCGATACAGTTTCCACACAAGTAACGCTATTTTCTATAATGGAACGAACTGCTTCAAATTCTTATCGTCCATCCAATTTCAATTCATTTCCAAGTCTGTATCATATACATGCACCACGCTGGACATTTAAATCTATTACTACACATTTCTTAGGAAAAGAAAATCTTACTTTAAAATTTACTCGGTATATGTATATTTATCGTGGTTTTTCCAGCAGAACGCTGGAAATGTACGCTCCATATACAACACTATGGTTACACCGTGGAGAATCGACCGAGTTCTCGCCGCTCTGTGACAACTTTGAGGCAACTCTTCAGGCACACCTGTGTATGTACCTATTATACTTCACCCAGTTCATGAAATATTTCGTGTCTACGATGTTGTTCATTCCCCCGGATCTTCTATATGCAATCAATTTGTATTGTTTAACCCAACGATGAAAAACTGTCAATCGTTGATAGTTTAGAATAACAAACAAGCGCTTTAATAATTTATAGTCCGTAACAAGGGACAGAATTCCGGTTGGATACGAAAGACTGTACGAATTTATAGATTTCTCAAACGATTTAAAATAATCCGATCCGTTACTCGCTACTGCGACGAAGATGACGACGAGGATCTCGCGAATCGTAGACTACGACGCAACATAGCAAAGGAGTTACAGAATATATGTATTATAATACGAGGTGATACAATAAAATAGAAGGCAAATAACGATCGTCAAAAGCTGACAGGGATGAACAAAGACGAATGTACATATGCGTCTTCGCATTTCATCGTACGTTATTACAACGCGTTGGCGTGATTTATGACGATACAAATTATTAGATTCAGGCATGACATCCTTTCACGCGAGATCGTTGTTTCTCTTAACGTTTGTTTCAGTTTTTATTGTCACCAAGCCGCATACGTGGCATAGAATAAACCCGATAGTCAATGGTTTCCTCGTGTGCTGCGTTTTGGAGGGTCAGGCGACTCCGAATGTGTGAAATTCTACAATTACGCGAGAACAATGCGATATTCTATCATTATCGATATCGCTCGTCGTAGACAATCTATCATATTGGCGGCAACGGTTTTGAAAAAGAAATAAATATATAGCAAGTATCATCGAGAAGACAGCGGGTAACGAGTAAATGATAAAAATTAAATTTTCCTAAATTATGTATATTCTTTAAGACGCGAGGCTTAGGATAATACACAGAAGGTTAAGTAAAACTTTTATATTTTAGCTTCTAAATGAGCAACTACCTCGAGTACGGTAAACAGTAAAGGCGGGCAAATAAACTCGACTAAGCAACTGCTATCTTGTACAGAAGTGTAACTGAAATGAAAACAAGAGCATCTTCTTAAAGCATGCTCTTTAAGAGTTACAGAACTATACAGTCGTTTGAAAATGTCCGTGTTTTCTTCTGTTATTTTAAACCCAAACATCTACCGTAGAATCGAGGATTTTAGGAAATGAAGCCAAATTTGCTAAGTGAAACTTTGCATGGTGAAACCCTGATGTCGAAAGCGAAACATAGAATGTATTCGTCGAACGTAATTATAAATACCGTTTGACTGTCATGAAAAATTCGAATCATTGTACAACAAGAAATACGCTACAACGTAACTAGTCGTTAACGTTCTTATGTCTGCCTGTTAATAGCCTTACATGAAACAAGAAGAACAATACTCTACCAGACAATATTAAATCGCGATATAGTAATATCTTTATAGATGATATTTCTATATCTATTTGATTCGCTTTCGCTCGTTATTATCTTTTCTTACTGATATTACTACTACGCTGAGAAATCGAATTATGTGTATAAAACTTTATATTGCGCATCATATCTACACACAGGGTGTTTGGCTACAAGTGTCAGGAAATTTAAGGGATGATTCTTGACACCGAAATAAGACAAAAATCAAGAATAATAAAATTGCGTTTTCGGCTTTGTTGTTTAGTTACTGGCAATTAAAAATACCCCTGCACGCGAGCAAACCCTCCTTACACGAACGAAAGGAGGTCAGCCTAAGCAGTAGGGCGTATATCATATATATGTATACAGTATGCATGGAGATACTAGCATAGCAATTAATAAATTCTTGACACAAGCAGCTTATCAATTCTTAAAGTATATGCAATAGTTTTGCTCCAATTGAAATTTAAGCTTTCGCATAAGCCAACAAGAAATCAAACTTATAAAGAATAAAATAAAAATTAAAGATACATAAAGTTATATTTAATATGTGATTAATCGATTGAGGCGAATCAATTTCGCGTATCACGCAAGCAGTAAGAAATGGTTTTCATTTGAACGGTACACGACATTCAACGTAAAAATGCAAATGCACGTTAAAGATAGGCCACGTTAAAGACGCTCGATGAAAGAGGAAACTAAACGGATAGCGAAATTTTGAAGCGGCCGGTAGCACTTGAAAAACTCGAAGACCGATAGCCAGGTCGTATATCATGCCGATAGCACGGCAAAGGATGCAGAGAAACGAGCCTGGCTCGAACTTGTTGAGCAAATAAAACGCGAAAATGTAGTAAGCCGAGGAGAAATCAGCAATAGAGGTATCAGAAACGTATAGGTGTGTTAGTAACTAGCTTTACAGTGTTATAATATTGGTTCGCTGAATATTACTCGTGCGATCGGCCACATTATTTACGCAACGATAAATCGAAGAAAACACTTGCTTCACGCGCGACATTCGAGTGTCTTTCCGATTTCATTCGATAGCTACGTTCTACCGCGTCTTACGTCTCTCACCTTCCTGTCTCTGGTGACAAAAATCTAACCTTACTTTTATTTTGCTTCTTTTTTCTCTTTAAAATCTCTCACACACATTCCCTACTTCGTGTACGTTCGTATTGATTCCTTACCGTGTTTGCTCGCTAACACCAAGTACGAAAGTATCGACACATTACACGCAAAATTTCATTGTCGCGTTAACGTAATTTCGCGTGTTAGTAAATCATGTTCGAAATTTCTCAAACAATCTACCAGGGTTATCTCTGTTAACTCTTGTATAATTTTCTTTCGATTTAAACACTATCGCTGATATAATAAATGATATACTAAACAATTCGTAGTGTAACAGTAACAGATCTAATTCTAAGCAACCGACAAGTAACAATTACAAACATCGTTACCTATAGGAAACATACACAACTTGCGTTCGTATATCAAACAAAGCACCGATTAAGTGGGTATAATTTTTTAATGCTTAATAAAAAGTCGTCGTGTAAAATAAATAAACGATCATCGCGAATATTCCTCTATCTTCGTGGACGACAAGTGTCGAATAATCCTTTCGTCTAACTAACGGTTAATAACCTATAGCCTTTCCTACAGATTTTTCCTAGAAGTAATTTATCATCAGAAAGGATTCTCAACTCAACGGAGGATATCTTGCTCGGTTTAGGTTTCCCCCTCCTTGAAACTCCTGCCTTATCGGAATTACAATTATCAAAGTTAGCCGATGAACTTTTAATTAGAATCCGAATAAAGTCTGAAAGGTCGTGACAAATTGAACGACCGAGCGAGTCGGAATGATCGACGAAAAAGCAGCGACCGAAAAGACTTTGGAAGAAAGGAAAAAAGTGTCGCAGACTGATAAAGCTTGAAAAGTAGAAACTCTTGTTTCCTGAAGGCGGCAAAAGGATCGCGACTACGCTACGCGATACGACGCGACGGGAAGCGCACTTAGAAAATCAACAAGCGTCTGGAATACGAGGAAACGAATGGAATACGAAGGTTAGTTGTATCGTCCTTTGCGAAACCTTTTGTTCTAGCGCGATACAGCCGTTAAAACTATGTAATTTACGCTGCAGCCAACAAAACAATTACGCGTCTCCGTTAGCTGCAAAGTTATACAGTCCTTGTGTAATTTTTCAGTCAGAAAGTGATTAAAGAAATTAGCAGCGTGTTTCCTCGCACGATACACGTTTAGTTTTCGATGAGAGGATTCGTCTTGGCGGAATTGTATGTGACTACAGAGGTGCCAAGTTCGAGTAATTGATCGTCTCTCGTTTCTTATTTCATTCGTCTTTTTTTTCTTCCTTTCCTACTAAACGACGTCTTCAGACGGAACGTTTGCGCGTACGAATAGTTTCGGACAAATCCCCGTAATATTCCGTGTTGCGTACAGTTTGTCATCCTTCGTAACGGAGTTTAATGCCACAGTATCTAGCTAGTACTGCTACCGTGAGATCAATATCCCGTAAAGGTAGCTTCCCGGGAGACACTGTATTTTCATTCTATTGGATCAGCAGTATTTTGGGGTCTGATACAGCTTCCGCCATACGTATGTTAATCTAGGAAAACTGCTGTTCCCAAACGACCAGGCTGTTTTTTTTTTTTAACCACCGTACCGTGCAACTCGTATTTCCGGCTATCGCAAAAAATTGTATATCCGCCTTCAACTGGAGCAACGTTTAACTAAACGATTATCCCGTATTTGTGATTTTCCAAGTTTAATATCTTTCTATCGCGTCAAGCGTTTCGTCGCTGTTTTCCACAAATTTTATCTTCTAAGTAGTTTCTGACCCCACTTTCTTGTTGGTTCGTATTCGCCCGATCGAATATATCCAAAGAACAACTCGACTGGTTCGTCTATGGTATGAAGTAGAAGAACACAGATGAAAGACGAATGATAGGAAACGAGCGAAGACGAAACGCCCGGAGGTAGTTGTCCCAGAATCAATCTTCTACAAGCGAGGGCGCTCTTTCTTAACTGCTAAGGGAGTTCTACTGACACGGAAGCAGAAACTATCGCCTTGGCGACGTCGCCGCGGTAATTGCACGCTTCTCGAACAACGAAGTCTTTCGTAACTGGATTTCTTGGCTCTATTCGTTGTCGAGTTTTACTGCAGTCCGGTTTTTCCTCCAATGTCTCTGTCCCATCGACACTTTGTGTGACTTTTCGGTTTTAATCGACCATCATTAATATTATCATGTTACTTTGTTACATTAGTATCATTAAGATTGGTAAAAATACGTGTACGCTTTGAACTACCTTGAATATTGGAAGTTTCTTGGAAATTCTAATTTTTTAATAAGAATATATTGAACCGTAAAATTTAACTGAAGTACATACGTATGTATTACTTTTTGGTATTCATCAGGCAATAATTTACTGTCATATAACACGCTTTCGATATGCACAGTATGGACTTTTGTGTTGTAGCTATATAGATTATCTGAGTTAAGATTTTAATTAAAACCTAGATTTTTAGATCGTGCGAATCAGTACGAACCATTTTTTTGAGTTTTTCAATATTTATTTAGTCACATTCATACATATGATATAAGATGAAGTCGTAGCATAATGAAAAATGAAATAAATTGCTTTGTCATAAAACATAATACCACAGCATTCGGTTATTCATGGGACAATTATCAACGCAATATTACAGTCTAATAAGCAAACTTGATTTTTGTGTATGTATATATTAGAGATAGTAATTTATACTATCCATAGTGGTTTAAATACGAAGAAATAAAATAATTAACAAGTGTTCCTACCCTACTTCGACGTGTATTGAAAGATTAATGTTCAATGGCAACATCTTTCAAATTATTATATGTCTACATATATTAATCAAAATATTAGTCAATAATAAGATTAACGTGTACCAAATAATACTAAATGATTCTTTCCTAGGTCAACATCGTGTTTTAATTATTATCGTTTTTCGATGTATTTCCAAATATTATATAACATTTACATTGGTTTATCTATGAATATAAAATTTATCGAAGGTGGCAATGTGTTTGAATCTAATATATAGTTTGTTTTAAAAATCAAATAAAACTATGTATCAATACGTAACGTTAAATTACTTACTGTACATTATACAGGTTACATGTTTATTTCAAATAAAATATAACTTAATAATTAGAGCAAATAGAAACGATATAGTGAAATTTTAAAATCGATCAGTCAAAGGTTAAAGTAGACAGCTTTCGATAAAAGCATTAGGTTAGTATCAATTGATCCGGATAGGATGGGTCATGGCAGGGCACGCTGCTCGAATAGAAGCATCGGTCCCACAATCCAAAACGCCAACAATACAATTGCAGGAGTCGTACGTAAAGCTAAAGCACTGGACCTTATCATCGCCTAAGAACAAAACAAAACCAGTCTTTCCCACAAAATAAGAAAGATTAGGGACCCGTTTACCACCGTCAAGGCCTTCCTCGTGCAGGAGAAAAGGTATATGAAATACTTGAGTACAATCATGGACAAGAATCCCACTTTCGTCGCGCAAATTGATAAGAGCAATAGACCTTATGAACAAATTAATCCAACTCATACAGACTACAGACAGATAGACAGCAATAGATAGACAACAATATAGACAAACCAAGACATCCATGCAGGCGATTCCTGGCTGCCGTAATACGATTCATCCTATGCATATGGCGTGTCGGTATGGGTCTGGACGATCAAGAGGCAAACACCCGCGACACACGTGTACAAAGTCTACGCATTGTACGCGTTCCGAATCTCCGGAGCATATATCATTGTCCCGAATAAAGTGTGATAGCCGGGCTTTCCCCTTTGACTTTTTAATTACCCAGAGACAAGAGCAGAGAGTTGCAGCAAAGGGCTACAAGCAAACACTCACCTTCCCACAAGGAGAGGGGCAAAGATCAAGAAAAGATGTAAAGCGAATGCCATTCGGAAATAATAAGAAAGATGGTCCGGGAATCCGAGAACGTGTCACTGAACCAAGTTCCTGAAAGTTATAAGCATTATCCACTGACTGATTTTACGACCTCACTATATCGCTCGCACCTTTTATATATATCCTAATTCATCCATTTCGTATCAGAGTTTAGTTTAATACGGACAACATGCAATTTTCAATAGAGAATTTCTGAAAAATGTATAACTTATTTAATAATGATGGTATTTTTAGCTCATAATCAAATTATAATACTTGGTTACATTTGTATAAAATATCATATGGTTGAATTACTAATAACAGTCGCATAGGATAGTAATTTGAAATAGTTAAATGAAACTGTACCTTATTTATTATCTAAGATAATCTAATAATTCATACAGTCTTCATATAATCTTCAGTTGTCATCGCCATCGTCGTCGTCATCCGATATATACTTTTTAGTGACCCTTTTCCTCCGGCCTCCTCTACCTTCGCCCTTCCTTCCTTTCAACTTGATCCTCATTCTAACAGTGGAATCTGCGTCAGACCCTTCTTCGCCTTCACCTTATAAAATTTCATGCATATAAAAATCGTTTTACTATGATTTTTAACATGTTTTATTAAATTACAATAATAAGGAAAGTACCTTTGTCATCCATGTCGGAATTATTGCCTTCCTCTTCGATACGTTGACGCGCATTCGTAAATACAGATTGTAAAACAATGGAATCTTCGTGTATGAGAGAAGCTTCTTCATTATAAATTTGTGCGTTTTTACACAACTGCATAAAGTCTTTCTCAAGATCGTCAAAATCGGCATACTGTAAAAACAAGTAAAAAAAAATTAATTTGCCAATTAAAAAATAAATAACTGCAATGATCTTAAAATAAAGGACCAAGTAAAAGCTCCATAATTGCTCGCAAAGATCGTAACTTTAATTTTAACTGCTCATGTTTTATCCCTACCAGTACTATAATATGCCAGCGGCTTTCCTTTCAAGATCCGTGCCGTCTTCATATTGGTGAAACGACATTAATGCAACGACGAAATTTCTTTTTTTTTTTCAATTTTTTAACGCGTTACAAAGATTTTTTTAATTAAAATGAGATAAAACACGATAATATTACTATAAAATTTGGTTATGACAATTTGGCTTACTGGTCTTTCTTCTCCTTTTGCTGTCCTTCTCTACGTGCATCATTGTCGGCAACATATGTATAAAGAATTTGAAGAGTTGTGTCCACGTTTCGTTAACTACTCCCCAGTGGTTCCCACTCTCGAGCTCTTATAGAGCCTTTACTATATACAACAAAAATATTTTATATTTACCTTTCCTTCTTCAATCTTTTGAAGTAATTTATTGATAGTTAATGGTTTTTTAATAATTTCGTAATAATCCGGCAATTCTCTTCTGGATGGTAATTTCATAAATGGTTCGCTAAGGAGCCTGCCATCTGTACTATCAGTGTAATTAACAACTACCATAAGCAACTTTTTCATAGCTCGTTTCATTTTCGGGTCAATTGAAGATCCTGTTCCTCTTCGCTTCTTTGGCATAGGCTCGTCGTCTTCCTCGCCTTTCTTCTTCCGTTTTCGTGTTTTCTTCTTCTTCTTATCGTCTTCCTCTTCCTCTTCGTACTCAGCTCCATCGTCATCGATTGCTTTCAGCCATTCTTTTTCAGTCAAACTGTCAGTATAATCAACTTCCTTCCGTTGTCTTGAACCTCGTCCAAGGAATCTATCCTCATCTTCTTCGTACGTCCACCTTTCAACCTCATCATCATCTTTTACTAACCAATCGGGTAACTCAGCTTCCTCCAATAGTCGGGACTTTCTGTTTGGACCCAGCTTTGCTTCTTCCCTTCTTCGTTCTAAATCTAACTTTTGAAATATTTCAAATTCACCTTCCGTCCGTGCAATCATTTGATTAACCGTTTCATCGTCCGGTACTTCATTTTCTTCTTCATCTTCAGCATCATCTTGATGCAAAATGCTTTGTAAGAATTGTTGCCGTTCAGAACCAGTCGACTTTTGATCGAACATTCCCGCTTGTATAACCTTTTCATCCATGTTCAATTTGTATCTAGCTGCAGCCAATATTCTTTCTTCGACCGAATTAACCGTCATTAATCTAAGTACACGTACTTCATTCTTTTGTCCAATTCTATGTGCTCTATCTTGTGCTTGCAAGTCCTGATGCGGATTCCAATCAGAATCAAAAATAATAACGGTATCCGCAGCTTGCAAATTTAATCCAAGGCCACCAGCACGTGTCGATAACAAAAATAAGAAATATTCGGAACCAGGATCGTTGAATTTCTTGAGTAAGTCTCCTCTATCTTCAGCTTTCGTAGTTCCATCTAATCGCAAATACATAAATCCTCTCCAACTTAAGTAATCTTCCATAATTGTCATTAGCTGTGTCATTTGACAGAATAATAGTACTCTGTGATTTGTCGCTTTTAATTTCGGAAGAATACGATCCAGCAATTCAAATTTTCCAGAGGCACGATACAAGTCGGGACCAGTAATCACACCAGATCCTTGCGTACCTACATGCTCGCAGTATTTTTCTTCAATAGCTTGGAACATGAATGGATGATTGCATAATTTTCTCAATTGCACAATGGTGTTCATTAAAGCTTTGGCGCCTCCTTTGCCCTGTTTTCCCTTTTCTGAACCATCAGTTAGCAATACACCTTTACTCTGCATGTGTTTATAAAGAACCTTTTGCAGTCCAGACATATCGCATTTGATTATGTATTCAACTTTATCAGGTAACTGTGATTCAACTTCTTTCTTTAGACGTCTCAGTAAGAAAGGACGTAATACTTTATGTAATCGGCGAATAATAAGAATAGTTTCTTCTTCATTTAATTCTACCTTTTCACCAGTGGTTGCGAATGGAGCATTGAACCATTGTTCGAAAGTACTACAAGATTTAAAGATTGAAGGAAGTAGAAAATTTAATAATGCCCACAATTCAGGCAATTTATTTTGCAATGGTGTCCCTGTCAGTAGAAGCCGATGAGGAGCCAGATAATGTGTATTTAATACTTGAGTTAGTTTACAGTGATGATTTTTCATTCTATGTCCTTCGTCGATAATCATATATTTCCACTGCAATTTTGCTAAAACGCCCTTATCTTTAATAACATATTCGTAAGTAGTAAGCAAAACATTAAATTTAGTGGCTCTCATTTGAGATTGAATGGCTCTTCTGCCAGCTGGTGAACCTTTATACGAAACAACTACAACACTAGGAGCCCATTTCTCAAATTCCAATACCCAATTCGACAAAGTTCTAAAAAAAAGTATTGAAAGTTACATTTAAATATTACAGATGTAATTTTAATTATTTACATTTTTATTATTTTAGAAAATTTCATAGAAGTAATACGTACGATAAAGGAACAATTATAAGAAATGGCCCGTTTACTTTTTTTTTCTCCATAAGATAAGTCACCAAAGCTATTGTTTGAATAGTTTTGCCAAGACCCATTTCATCCGCAAGTATACCATTGAGATTATTGTTAAATAATGACACCAGCCATTCCAAACCCTAAAATTAACAGAAGTTTTACAATGCATATTGTAAGAACAGTTTTTAATGCAAGACATGTTAATGTCAAACCTTGATTTGATATTCTTTCAATTTTCCATTGACCATGATAGATGCCTGTTCTGTTACTACCTCGTGCACAGTGTGTGCAATACTGTAATACGTTTGTTCTTCCGTTTTGTATTCATCGTCCTCTACTTTGGCTTTATGTATAGTCTTTTTAACCTTTTCTTCTTCTGAATCGCCAGTAGATTTTTCTTTATTTTCCCCTTTTTCTTCACCTTCATTTTCTTCTTCCTCTTCATCTTCATCATCTTCACTTTCGGATTCAATTGGTTCCCATCCTGGATGAGATTCTAAGAATTGTGAAAGTTGACTCATTAGCGGTGCTTCTTCGCCAGTTAATGTGCGACCAGTAGCTGTCTCAATCACTCCAACACGAGTATCTTCATTAGCATTTCCATCTTCACCTCCTTCGCCATCTTGCAACTTCTTCTTTTTCTATTTCAGTGATAGTACAAAATACATTAAATTAAGTACTCATTAAATTAAGTAGAAAGTGATAAAGATATTTATACCTTTTTACGCTTTTGTTCTTCCACTTGCTTCCTTTTTTGTTCTATCTTGTGTTGTTTTACCATTTCAGTAAGATTACTGATATATTCATCTGTCTGTGACAACAGAAACGCTAACCGTTTATCTTTCTTTTGGTCAATCAGTTTTCTGTAACCTTCTTCGTCTTCCGCCATAAGACGTCTCATACGTTCTTTCTCAATACGCTCCTGTTCTTTCTTCTGTTCTCTTTCAGCATTTGCATGGTAATTTAGAACAGCTTTGTTGAGTCTTGCCAATTTGGCCACATTGTTTCGATGAAATTCTTTGAAATCTTTACCATGTTGAAGTACAGAACTAAGAAACTCCTTTTAAAATAGAAATGAAAATTACAAACTATTTCTTCATTTCATAATAATTTTAGCAAAAACTTAGAAATCTAATTACTTGATGTTTTTGCCTTCTTTTACGTTCAGCTTCCAATTTTTGTTGCTTTTCGAGTTTTTCTGTAGCTCTGGCTTCCCTAAGTCCTTGTCTTTTCGTACGCTTGTAGGCCTTTACATTCACTGCAGTTTCTAAGGTAGTATCTTTTCGGGTACATGCTAAAATCTGTAAACGACAATAGCTATAACTAAAAAGAAGCTATAGTAACGGAATGATACTATTTATTTATTTATTTATTTATTTGCTATTTATTATAATTTTTGCCTTTCTGTATAGGATGGCTTCTAACATACGTCATATTCATATATACATTCTAAACTCTTATTTTAACCCTTTGCGGACGAGTGTTGGCAAATAGCCTCCTAAGTCTTTTTACCGTTGCGGTCAGCATATAGTCGCCCGAATCTGTTCACACTTCACTTATTTTGAGGTATGTGACATACGTCTATTTTTCTGAGAGATGATCTTATGCGTACTTACGCATGGGTATAGTAAAACTAAACAATATTATGATTTTGATGAAAGAAAATTATAGATCTTTAGAAATCTTATCTTCCGTTTGACGTAAACTCGCGATGTAGGATGATGGTCGAGTCTGAACGAATTTCAGTCTTTCAATGGCATTACCAGACGAATCAGTAAGCTTTTTATATATGTCGGGTTGAGGGTAGGATTGGAGGTGTGGGCGGGTAACGAATCTTCACCAGTATTAGCCATTGTTATGGTGCGATCCAGAGTTTATTGGCACAAGTATGGAGATGAGAGATTTGACAAACAACTGCGACGGTTAGGCACTCGCGATGCTAATGACAATAGTCTTAGATCCGATAACGAATAATGGTCAACGGGACTCTTTTACTCTTTACTCGTCGGCAATGCCTAGGTGGTACTCTCAGTTAGCACGTGAAGTAAGCACTCTGTCGAAATGATACCTTAGTCGATGAGATCGTACTCGAAGCTCTCACGGTGACGCTGTTTAGGAAAAACTGCTCTACTCTCTCGCGGCACCAGGTCTTCTATATTCGTGGAGACAAGTCTTCATTCGGAGAGTGAGGGAAATTGCCGTTATTGTTAATTGGTCAGTCTTCGGAAGTGTCATTCACGGAAAAGACTGTTTGCCTATTTTCGTTAATTAAGGCTTAAGGTTTATGACAGGTCATCAGGCTGGCTGAAGATGTTTTGTAAGTATGTCTCGACAACCGGCAATCGACCTACCCAAAGAATAGGGTCTGCGTATGACGGGCCACGAGACAGAAACCGTTAGTATGCTTACTGTCGAGTGCCGTTACAACTATTTCTTTTTACGGAGGGCTATAGACTTCTTCCATGACTTTGTTAGACAAAACGTTCGTCCCTTGACCACGGCTACGTTCGGTGACTGGTTGTCACCTCGAACCCAAATTCATTCTCATAGATTTCAGACAATTACAATCGGGTTGAAGGACGGTGATTGCTTAACTACGGCTATGGTAGATTCCAAATTACAATATTAGGGGTTTTTCTCCGGTTTCAACGGGAAGGCTCCGGTGTCTCTCCATCTCCGACATATATTTTATATATTTTTCATAATACCTTATACACGATGCCTAAAAGATCCAGAAAGGACATATTCGATAGTGATAGTAATGATGACAAATATTATTTTAAATCTGACAAGACGACGACAGTGCTTCAGATAGTGGAAACGAAGTCCGTTCAATAAGGAATCGGCTCAGACATTTCAATATTTCTAGTGATAGTGACAGTGATGATGAACTAAATATTGAAGAAAATAATACAATCCTCAATAATGAATAATGCAAACGTTCAACGTGTATATTTTCTCAGCTGCGCGCGTCAATACCTCTAGTCCACGATGACGTTCGCTCATCGAGCGGCCCCATCCGCAAAGGGTTAATAATTACTTAACTCTGTATATTTTATCACTACCTTACATTCTAATATTCTATTCTGTTATATTATCTTATTTATTAATTACTCTTTTAATAGAGTGATATTATTAATATTTGTTACGATTACCTCTGATCGTAGTTGTCTTTGGAAATTCAGTACCCTAAGCATCCGTAACTCAATCTGTGCCTGGATACGGAGATCTTCTGGCATGTTAGTTGGTAAATTGCTCAATTGTTCCATTCGTAACGCTATGCGTGCTGCAACTCTATTATTTAAAAAATCATGAACTGAAGTCACTAAAGCTCCAGCAAATCCATACAATATATCTTTTTTAAATATTATTTAACATACGTAACCATAAAACGTTTTAATTGAAGAAATGCATGTGTCGCTTTCCTCGATGTATGAGAGTGAAGTTTGTTTTCACATTGGACCCTACCATGCCAGTATTAGTATATTTTAGATAAATATTTTAATTAATTCAGTAACTACCTGTTTTCACGTTCCTGCAAAATCAGTAGCGGATCTAAACCAGCTGGTTTTGCCACACTTGTCACTCTGTTAGTTTTAGCACCTGGTTGAGGAGGTTGTTGTTGTTGTGGTGTTTGACAACCTGGTCTTGGAGGAACCGCAGAACCAATTACATTTGGTCCAGAGATTTGTGGGCCTGTAGTAGTAGGAGGTCCTTGAGATGGATCTATAGGAGTTCGTTGTCCCATACCTGGAGGAGGAGGTGCTCCACCTATTTACATCAATCTTATATCAAACCCCCATTTTGGATCATCCTACTCTATTTTTGCATTTTTAAAATATTACTAAACTTAGAAATACATCTCATTACAAGCAAAAATTATATATATCAATAATTAATAAATCAAATCATTTGATGTTTCAATTGTTCAAATGATTATTATTCAACTATAAATAGAAATGTATTATTAGGTTCATGAAAACAATACATTGCTAGATATAATTTTTAATACATAAAATAGAAAGGATTAAATGTTTTACTAAGTGAGTAGAAAGAACAATGTTAAATACATTCTTTCTCTCTATAAATAATAATTTAAATAGAGGTAATACGTATTTAATTAAGGTGGAAATTGTAACAAAAAAAATTCGCATATACAGAACATCCTGAAAATAAGCTTACAAATTCTTGTAGAATCTTGATAAATCATTCTGAACCAAAATATCATACATTATCTTTATCTATTTCTATTTGTAAAAAATATATAACAAAAGTAAGATACACAATATTTTAGATTCCATGATTGTAGGAAAATTCTCTTAGATATAATTTATTTGAGGAACTCTATTTATAAGACCTTCAACTTTGCTTGAAGAATTTGAGCAAATAGCTCATATTATTTGAGTTTAACAATGTCACTAAGTAATTACCTAAATGGCAAATAAACAGTTTTGGAGCTGTGAAAAACTATGCTATGAAATTCTACTAATTAAAATTAGTTTCATTTACAAAAAGTGATACTGACATGTATTTTACTTATGCGCTTATTTTAAAAAATCTTACATGTGAAAATAATACAATTTTTCTCTGTTTGCAATTACTAAACGAATAGTACTTGATATCTACTCAATATGTGACATTTTTGACAAAAAATAGTTTACTAAATACTATACATGTACAAAAGATAGAGTAGTCACCTAAAACACAAAACTAATAACACCTATGTTTAACTTACCTTGAACTGCAAGTGCAAGTTGTTGCGATAACGGTTGATTTCTTGCTAATAATCGATATGCCATTATCTGTACACTGCAAACAATTATGTATGAAACATTAATATCTTCAGACAATTGATACAATTAATTACATATTTAATTAACAAATATATTCTATATAGTATACCGCAATTGTTGTAATTGTTGTGAACTAAAAGCTTGTTTCTCTCCAATGTTGCCTTGACGAGCCCTTAAAGCTAATAGCTGAGAATAACGTGGATCCTCTTGAAGTCCCTTTTCTTCCATTGAATCAATAGCTTTCTGTAAAGCATTCAAATTTTCTTGTCCAGCACCAGGTGGACCACCAGGTCCAGTTTGACTCATTTGATTCACAGGTGCACCAGGCCCGATTGGCGCTGAACCTCCTGGAACAATTTGTTGGCCCTGTGAACCAGGGCCAATTTGACCAGAAGATGACTGTCCACTTGGTCCCATTTGATTGCTAGCACCACTGTGGCTTAGCTGATTGTTTGGTCCACTTGGTCCTATTTGATTACCAGGGCCACCAGGTCCCATTTGATTTGCAGGACCACCTGGTGGTATTTGTACTCCTGAACCACCTGGACCCATTTGCCCTCCAGGACCATTGGGTCCCATTTGACCACCTGGGCCTATCTGTCCACTTGGTCCATTTCCAGGACCCATTTGACTATTTGAGTTATTTCCTGGGCCCATTTGTCCTCCAGGTAAATTTCCCGGTCCCATTTGACTATTGGGTCCAGTTCCTGGACCCATTTGTCCGCTAGGTCCGCTTCCTGGCGTCATCGGATTTCCAGGAGCATTTCCAGGTCCTATTTGATTTCCACTACCACTTCCCGGTCCTATTTGCCCTCCAGGACTGCTTCCTGGCCCTATTTGACCTCCAGGTCCACTAGTTGATACCATTTGTCCACCAGGACCACTTCCAGGGCCCATGGACCCTCCAGGTCCATTGCTTGGTGGCATTTGTCCTCCAGGTCCACTTCCTGGCCCCATTTGTCCAAGACTACTTCCTAATTGTCCCCCAGGTCCACTACCCGGACCCATTTGACTACCTGGCCCACCTGGACCCAACTGACTTCCAGGCCCTCCCATTCCCAGTTGCGACGAGGCAGATCCGATACCCATCTGTCCAGGAGCATTTGGACCCATTGGTGATGGTCCGTTATGTCCCATTTGGCCAGGTGCATTTGGCCCAATTTGTCCACCTTGTCCAACAGGCCCCATGGGACTAGGTCCCATAGGGGTTTGATTACTAGGTACCATTTGATTTGGACCTCCAGGACCCATTTGATTTGGTCCTCCTGGCCCCAAGTTATGTGCAGTAGAACCACCTGGAGGCATTTGACCTGGCCCTCCAGGGCCTAAATGATTTCCTGGTCCGCTAGCACTCATATGTCCAGATCCTGGTGGACCACTTGCATTTATATGACTTGGTATGGATGGTCCGCTATTTAAATGACTTCCAGGCGGACCACTAGCATTCATATGAGTTGAACCGGGTGGACCATTTGTATTAATATGTCCTGGTCCAGGGGGCCCATTAGTGCTCATATGTCCTGGTCCAGGCGGACCACCTGAACTCATATGACCTGGTCCTGGTGGCCCAGTCGCATTCATATGGCCTGTTCCAGGGGGTCCAGTTGCATTCATATGGCCTGATCCTGGTGGCCCACTTGTATTCATATGTCCTGGACCTGGTGGTCCAGCTGCATTCATATGGCTTGATCCTGGTGGGCCACTCATATGTCCTGGTCCTCCAGGTACCATTTGCGAATTTGAAGGTCCTCCAGAACCCATTTGTGGCACAGGTCCATTTCCTGGACCCATTTGAGGAGGAGCCTGACTCATATGTGGACCTCCTGGTGGTCCTCCAGCAGCTTGGCCCATATGGCTTGCTCCAATTGGTCCTGAACCTCCTGGACCCATTTGACCAGGACCTCCTGGGCCCATTTGACCAGGGCCTCCTGGGCCCATTGGACCAGGGCCTCCTGGGCCCATTTGACCGGGGCCTCCTGGTCCCATCTGACCAGGGCCTCCTGGTCCCATTTGACCAGGGCCTCCTGGGCCCATTTGACCAGGGCCTCCTGGGCCCATTTGACCAGGGCCTCCTGGGCCCATTGGACCAGGGCCTCCTGGGCCCATCTGACCAGGGCCACCAGCACTCATTTGTCCTGGTCCATTTGCATTCATTTGGTTTGGACCAGATTGCATAATGTGAGATGTTCCTTGAGATCCACTTGGTCCCATTTGGCCTGGTACCATAGGTCCACTGGGAGCCTGCTGAGAATTAGAATTTTGACTAACTGGCATGCCAGGTCCACTCTGATTCTGTAACATCAGAAGTGGTACACTTGTTTTGTTTATCATGCAATTAATATTATTGTTAAGAAATATGATTTCTCATACAGAGAAAATGTGAAACATGATAATGAAATATAGGAAATCAAATTAATTAACTTTACTTTTTATAAGTTTCTCAAAGAATAAATAGCTTATTTCTGTAAATTTATTCTCAAGGAGATGGAATAAATAATTATAAATTCTAACAAGGGATACTTCAAGCATTGTTATAGTAATACTTCCATATGTGAAATAAATAATGTACGTAAATTTGTAATATATAATTGGTTTAGCGAATATAGTATTTCTCCCACGTTTTTCTAAAAATTGCTGGTCAAATATTTAATCTTTTTAAGAGTGCTGGCTTACAAACTGTTGATAAAAATTTGATATCAACCTTTCTAAGCCACAAGAAAATAAATTAAATATTAAACCTACAGACTTAAAGAAAAAAAAGATATACTTTGATTAAATGAATAAAATTAATGTCTTCTTTAATGTGAAAACCTGTTTGTGTGACTAATTTTCATGAGCTTACATAACATATATATTCACAAGAAGCTTTGTAAATATATAACTATCAATAAAAATATAAAATCAATAAAAAATAAAAAATCTAGATAGACAGTAAATTTAATTGCAATTAATAATTGTAAGCTAGTAAATTTTATAGAGTTGCAAAGGACGCTCTATTTCTTATAGTGAATATTACTTTAGCAATAGGCAATCTGAGATTTTTTAAGCAGATCATATAATAAATTAGACATGATTTATAATATAATTTGTACTATGATACTTTTACTTTAAAAAAAAGAGAGGGAGAGAAAATATTTATAGTAAATATGATCTTTTTGTTAAATGTTGATAGTATGCATTCATTTACCTATGAATATTTGCAATGCCAGAAATCTTTGAATTTGATCCTTAATCTATAATATTTCTAGTAAAATTTATAAAGCAATTTGTTTCACAAATATATGAATTTTTTTCTCATTGTTTTTAAAAAATATGTCCTCTTATTGCTTATCTTAGTATAAAACAACCCTTTATAATTTTGTCTACCAATAATAAAACATGCTGTAATCATCTATAAAAAGTAAAGATAATATTTCTTAAATTTTATTTTTACCTGTGGACCCATAGCAGATTGCATTTGTTGTGGGTGTGATGGATAATTCTGCTGTTGCGATGAAGGTTGTTGATTCGGTTGAGACATAGGTGGACCTCCAGGTGGCATTGGCGGACCAGTTTGATATGCTTGTGTTGGACTATGAGGATGATGCTGTGGTGGACCCATAGGACTACCTTGTGGGTTAGAAGGTGATGGTGCCTGCTGAGGAGGGCCCATAGGACTTGGCGTTTGTGGTGGAGGCATAGGAGATGATTGTGGTGAAGGACTTGCCATACTGATGTCCTTAAACTTTTAAATATGTAAAGTTCACCACCTAAAATATATGAAAAGATACACAATATTATTAATAATATATATTTACACTAGCTTTGAAGAACATTAATAATATATATATTCTCATATTAATACTATAATTAATACAAATATTCAAACTGTTTTTTATAGAAAAATCTGGTAATTCATTTCCTTCTGTAATCAAGCTTAAAGACTCTATACTATTATAAACTGACTATTATATATAAAGAGAGTCATATCCGTACATACCATTATAACATTCGTTTTATTATAATAGAAACAACTTTCATTTTAGTCAGAAGTTAACATCATTACAATGAAAAAGTTGATCAAATTTTATATCGATTTCAGTATAAACGATGATCAACATTCGTTACCGGCCATTTTCTTAGTGTTTCTACTCGCAATACATTAAGCACGTCAGAAATCATGGCTGTCTGTTCAAAGCTATTTCCTACACCTATGTATGTTTCTTTAAATTAAAAACTAATATAGATTCATATTTGTTATGAATACTGAATATATTTGTATATTTGATAAAAGTTGTATCATTTCTCTTTTAATAAATTTAATATAACTTGTGAAACCTAAGAATTTTTATTAAAATTACAACACTATCTTGCTAACTGGTTGGAATTCTACCTTACTAACTAGTCGTGGTTATCCCCACTATTTCTTGGAAGTGCCTTCATGGAGCAGAGCTTCTACATTGTACGTACTCTATATATTTTTTCATTTAGCGTATTTGGAGTCCTGACATTTAATTGTTTTTGTATTGGTTTTGCATATAGGCTCTCAACTTTAAAATCTCACTATTTCAGGTTGGAGATCACAGCCATATAAACAAAGAGGAAATGAGAATGCTCACGCCCGTAATTCTAGTTATTTCACAGTACAGGTGCTGCACCGTGCGGCCAAGTGCCGAAGTTAACTAAAGTTAGCATATACAAGAACCTATAAAATTAGGGATCTGCCCTGTTAGATTACAATTTAGCATTTACAAGAACCTATAAAATTAGGGATCTGTCCTCTTAGATTACAATTTAGCATTTACAAGAACCTATAAAATTAGGGATCTGTCCTCTTAGATTGCAATTTATCATATACAAAAACCTATAAAATTAGGGATCTGTCCTCTTAGATTGCAATTTATCATATACAAGAACCTATAAAATTAGGAATCTGCTTTATTAGATTGCAATTTAACATATACAAGAACCTATTTATTTAAGCTTAAAGTTAGAGATCTACTCTGTTTGATTGTACACTAGCATAGACAAGAATCCATTAAGTTCCACGCTACAAGACCTATTTAATTGTACGGTTCTACGAAAAAGTTCATATCTATTTTTCTATCTGAGATAGACAATTATTAGAATGACAAAATCGCGCAATAATGCAATTGTAAGTTATCTAAGAAAAAGAAATTAATTGTTTACTATACTTTTTTTGGAGAAAAATCTTACATTCTAGATTCATATTTTTATCTCTTTATCCGTTTATATCTTTACGTCTTATATCTTTATATATTTATGTTTTTATATACTTATATTTTTATATTTTTATACTTTTATACGTTTATGTTTATAAGCCCAAGAAATTCTGTATTTCCTAGCAACGGTAACTATATGAAACCATTGAACACTCATTCTATCGCTTAAGAAATTATTAGTTGCTTGTAATGATCATGGATTTAGGATTTTCTCCCTTTTTAGCTTTCTATTCTAGTATGTAGTGGTCGAGTCAGAGTGTTTCATAAGGGTTTATTGCTTATTATGATCGCTGAGTAAGATCTGCGAAATCCCTGTGCAGGCCATTCACAGGTCGCACCGTACCTCCGAGTGCCGATAGCATAGTGATGGTCACTTGCAGAAAGAGAATTACCAATCAGACTAAATCGACCATCACCTTTGCAAATTCGAAAATATTTAATCAATCCGTATCTCTTACCCCCGCCAACATATTTCGTCTGAGGTGTCATTAGACTTTTTCCTCGTATTATATTAAACATATTATACGTATGAGGCAGTATGAAAATAATAATAAAATTATTAATTTAATTCTATTTAATCCACATTTAATTTGTTTATTTATTCAATCTATTTTCATAAATATCCATAACTTAGCTATTACAATTTTGACTAAAATGTTTGCATTGTTACTAATATTTAATATGATTGACTAAGATGCAAACAATAGGAGATGCATACATGGTACTGTATGACTTGCCAGAAAGAAATGGTAATGAACACGTGAGAGATGTTACCTCAATAGCTCTAGTGATAATAATGCACAAACAGAATGCACAACTTAGTGTTAGAATCGATGTACACAATGGACCCGATTGTACGGGTGTAGTTAGTTTTAATAATAGTCTTTTTGATGATACAGTAAATACTGCATCAAGGATGGAGTGTTCGGGACTACGTCCTTTTTAAATCAATTCCAGAAAGACTCGTAATATTAATATTCCTACATAATGATAATACCATTAAATTTTAATTTTAATTCCAAGTTTTTACAAAATGTTGAATCACTTCTTTTTCTCTATTCACTAAAAGTATATTTTTTATATTTTCATTAATTTATCCGAATTACAACAAATTGGATTAATCTTCGTAAATTTAAAAGTAAAATGTAAATAGAATCATTGTTCCATGGTAGATGTTAGGATTTAAAATAAAAACTAGAACTTGTAATTATAATAAATTTATTTAATTCTTTTCTATTACAATATGTCGATTTGGGATGTTTACATCAATAACATTTAATTTATACGTAAATAGAAGAATCTGTAATAGGCTTTTGTCGACAGGCATGTGCATTAAATTGTTCGCTTCGATCGACATCGCTACGCGAAAAGTCATACTATCTTTTCTATTCTGTTTGTGAAACAGTTCTACTTACCAGTATCGGCGCAATTTAATACACTTGTCTAACAACAATGATCTACATAAAGCTCCAGTAAACTGGAAGAGTCAATAAAAAAAAAAAAAAAAAATAAAAATTTTCTGAAAGAAATTAGAAGAAACGAAATTAGACATTGCCCTTTTTCAAGTATCTGCAAATTATTTTTTCTATTTCGTTTGTATCAATCTATTCGCGGTTTCAACGTAGTGAAACTTCTTTCTGAATGTAATATGTGTATAGACTACAGCAGAATTAGCATCTTTATCTTTATTATCATTATGGTTAAACACTACTAGTAATTGGTTATAAACCTCTGTGTCATCTATGTTCTTATCACTGTTAAATCTAAAAAGTTGTGTCAATTATAATTCATTTTCCATAAAATCTTGACAGCAATTGTGTCGAGCTACTTAGATGCCAGGAACATTATTAGTCTGAAAAAAAATGTATACAAATGACCTTTCTTTTTTAGAATTTCTTGATAAAAGATTATTATGTAAATGTATGCATTGGTTTCTTACCTGAAACTAATAGCTCTTGCAGCGAGGAGTCTATTGCACTCTGCCGTATCAGGTAAGGGTAAAGGTAAGTAAGGACTTTCGATTTCCTGGTCAGTGAACTCAAATTTGTGTATTCTTGGTTGTACTTTCATGTCCCCAAAAGGTCCTTTTAATATCAAATAATGAAGTGGTAGTGGATACGTTGTCTTTGATTTTAAAATCAACTATAATACATTAAAGAACACATTTAAAAAATTCGTTAAAAAGACAATCATTGGTTCTTTGCAAAATATTTTTTAATTTCTACATACTTGATAAGTCATGTCTCTTTCTGAACTCTGAGTAGGATCACGTTGACTGTTATTGATTCTCGCTTTAACAACCCATTGATTGTTAAACGCCGTAAAACGAGAAGTTTCGTAAAACAGTTTATGGACAAATTCATCTGTACGATATGGCTTCATTTGTAAATCTACAAAGGACGAAATTCTACAGATAACTCCTATCCTACGTTCTCTACGCTTCTATTAATATAGCAGGAAATGCAAGAACAAAATGAATTTATTCAATATTTCAAATGACTCCAATGAGATATCTAGAAGTCTAAATAAATATTTTAATTTGGATAAATCTGATGACAGAGATTGTTCCTGCTGCTGCTAAACAAAGCACAGAACAAAGTGAAATATCTTTTATAATGTTTTCATCTAAACAAGACTATGTAAGAGATTGATAGCCTTAATACACGAGAAACAGATACGGACCGTTGAATGTGATTTTCTCGTACGACAAAAGATCAAAGACATTGTCATACAGCCTACGTTCTTCAAGGGTACGGGCATCGATATCGCGCAGGGCATCCATTACATCCAGCCCTGAACGATGTGGATGTACACAATGTGCCTCGTGTTCTGGACGTTCGTGATTTGGTCCACGCCATGGACAGCCAATTCTACTGTATTTGCAACTGGATATTCTACATACACACAACATACATTAATATTATTTTATCCAGTTCTATTTATTGACATTGATTACCTTTCTTCACACATAGTCTCTTCATGACGTTCCAAGGAATTCCTTGGGAACTCCTTTGCACAATATTGACATTCTGCTGGTAACTCAGATACTGCTTTCTCAACTGCCAAATTTCGAGATGGAGATGTTCTGCTGATCTCAATTCTGCAGTTGGGACATGTTGCCATTTCATCTCTTAGCCTGGCATCTGCGAGGACATGAGTGAAGCAACCGGCACACATCAAGTGTCCATTTGTACACTGTGAACATTGTTGCAGCATGTATTACTAGCATTCTTAGTTTCATATTGTAAAAGATAATCCTAACTTTGTTGGTAACTTTAATTAGCCTGTTGTATCTTGTTACATTATATATGTACAGCTATGTGCAAAATTTAATTTGCCAGCTCTAATAAACATATATGTTCTAATATTGATTAAAAGAAGAGAAAAGATACTTTTACTTGAAATAAATAATTTAACTTTTCATTTTGCACAAGCTGTCACATTTTATACTTTTCTTTTTTTTTTTTAATATATATATGTACAACCCTTATAACACATTAACCAAACTAGAATAACAAAACTAATATCATGTATATTACCATAATTTGATGTTTTTAAACCTGAAACACAAAATTGTAATAACACTATTAATAATTCAAGTAATCATATTGTGAAACCAATAGGTTTAAAACAGTGTGAATATCACCGAAAGCGATTGTCATTAATGTTGCCAATATTGATAATAGAAAGGAAGAGAAAAGGATAATGATGTGTAGGATAAGTGAAAAAGGGTGTCATATGCGAAATAACTAACTAATAACCTTTAAGAATGTTTATTTTGTTCAATGCTTTTCAACTATACATGTTATACAGATTTTCTGGAAATGCGCTTTCTCTCTCTCACTCTCACTCTCTCACTATTAATCATAATTGATAAACATCAGTTCCGCATGAATCTACAATAAAATTTTTCCTAGTAACTAATATCTGGGTGGTTCCTTCATCTTGATTACTTCTTACAATAAACATAATACTTTGTAATTGAAAAAATGTATTGCTATATTATATGCTAGACTATAAAGATCTGGTGACTTAAATAATTTCTGTTTCTCTTTTTCTCTCCTTCATTTTCTTAATTGATTTTATTAGAATATCAAGAAGGATGAAGTTAATGTTTAAACTGCTTAAAATCAAATATTCTGTGTAATATCTACGAGTTCACAAATGCATGAATACAACGTTCAAACTTGCATACCTTAGTAAAAATAAAAAGTACATTATGCGCTGGGCAGCGCACTAAGTAACTTACATGTATGCATCTCTATCATGATGGGATAAACGCAACATTCTTCCCACTGTTTTACAGTTAATGAAGATAGTGAATATAGAATATGTTACATATATATATATTTCCATGAATAAAATTGAAAAAAGAACTAAGGACAAAATATAAATAGAGTACAGGTAGAATGAAATGCTACAAATTTAATTAACAGAGGAGCTTCTGTAAATAAATGTTACTAAAAAAGGGGTCATTGCTTGGGCATGCTTACATACAATAATTCTCTTTGATATATCTGCATATTGCTCGCATGAGTTAAAAATTCGCCATTAATGTACATCATAGTGAGAATTACTTTACATGCATGCATAGATATGTTTATCATAGATTTGATGTCACCTTTACAATACAAATTATACAAGAAAAAACACTTAAGCAGTATATTTACTATAAATGCTAAATATTTAGAAATTCCATTGCAAAAAATTATTTTGTAAGAGTATATTGTATATGAGGATGTTTTTTTATCGTCAGTCAGATTTTGTTGAACTTTATAAATATGTATAACAATGAAAAATAGTATAATTGGAAATCATAATATTTGTATTTAGCAAATTAAAGGCTGTTCTTCATACATCTGTTTTTTTCAAATGTTCAATACCACTCTTATTAAGAAAGAGCATATAGTTACCTACCTGTAATTATATTATTACTATCTTAAAGAAGACAATTGATAAACATATTTTTATTTCTAATAGTAATAAAAATAGCTTAAATACTTATAAGATCAAAACTTAAAAATGAAATTATCATCTCCATGATTATAACAATTCCTGCAATATTAGAAAAATAAAATCTTACTATAAAGGCAAACTATTGAACAATACATATGTTATAATCGTCAAGAGAAAAGGAGGATAAGAAAAATGGGCAGAGTGAGAGAGAAAGAATTTAACACAGAAACAAAGTAGTATTAAAGACTGTCATTAATCAATTAAAAGTATAACTCAACTGTAATCAGTAATAAAATATATATATAGGTATATTACAAAACACAAGCCTTGAATAAGAAGCGATAATAACTCCAGAAATATTTCTGCTTTTTTTAAACACACATTTAACTATTAAAAATATATTTTCATTTTTGTATCCCCTTTATTTTAATTTTACTTTCATTATTTGAATGATCTTTTATTAAGTTTTTACTGTATTCCACCGCGATCGACATATATTTGCACTTCAATGAAAAATTACTACTGCCAAGTTAGAGCCATAAAACCGAAAACAACAAAAGACGATTTCGTGTAGAGAAATGTCAACAAATTGTCACGGTGCATAGTGTGCATAGTGAACGTGAATTAATAAGAATAATTCTTGCTCGGTAACATCTATACGTACGTATTATGTATGACATACATATCGACGAAGAGAAGTGCACCCATCGTCCTCGGGTGAAAATGTCGGATAGAAAGAAACGACGTTGTTAGAGGAACGACGTCATGTCACGTTAAATCCACAGTATATACCGGATCAATAGAACGTATCATTCGTAAAAAATATCGTAGATAGCGCCAAAGCGTGGCACGTATCGAAAGAATGGCAGAAAATATTAAGAAGCAATAATAATTCGAAAACTTACCTGATAAACGGCTGCCTTGGGTAAATCGAGACAAACTGCGCAGCAGAGGATGCCGCCCAAGCGGTGTTCCAACTTTTGTTCGGTTTTCCCATCGTTCCGTGACAGTTTGCGACGCTTTTTATCAGGCTCAAGGAAGTCCTCGATTTTTTCGAGATCGTCGCGAATCGGGGTGGCCGACGGGGCCTGCTCCGAAACGCTACTCGACGATGCAGCCTCGTTGTTCGGATCCGCCATATTGATTGTTTTGATTTTTCCTCCGAATGAGCGTGAGAAATGCGCAGATGTCAAACGCAAACCACGCAATAATCTCCTAGATAGAGACAACACCGATCCGATACTCGTACGAAACGTAATGAAATCGGTTGATGTATTATTCAAGGTTAAAAGCCAACACATGTGAAAATTTTCGTGACATTCGACTATTCTACGAATTATTTTTAGCAAGATAGAAAATCTTGCTGTTAGTAGAACAACAAATCTTGTTGTTAGTAGAAGGGAGCCCGCTAAGAAGAACGATATTGATAGACTGTTTCTTTGAGACTGTTACCATTTGTCATTGTTACGACTGTTGTCGAATATGATTTTTCGAAACTTAACGTTTGACCTTTTTATCATAAAATGAGAATTCAATTCGATTTTAGGATTACTACATATCCTTCGGATGTGAATTTAGTTGACGTTTCGAATATTTGAAAATTAGAAAATCGCTCGTATCGAAAGGGTCTCGAGTCAATCTTCAGTCAATTTTCTTTCAGCGATTTTGAGTGATTAAAAATCTTTATTAAAATGTCATAGCTTGATCATTTAAAAGCATGGATCAACTACGTGATACAAATTCAATTTGAACACTCAAATACGCATGCCAGTTATACGCGAAATTTTGAAGATACAAATTCGAAATTTTCTAAGCTAATTAAATATTTTCGTTATACGTATTTATCTACATAGAATTATCAATGAGGTACATAATAATGAAAAATTTATTTTTTTTTTTAGTCGAAAAATTACATAAATGAAATCAAAGATCCAGAAGAGTAGCTAGCCATCTTTTTATAAGTCTTGAATTTCATTATTTAATTTTAAATCACACACGACGAGGTAAATACTGTTCATAAAATAAGTAAAAGATGAAAAAGTATTAAGTTTTATAAAAACCATTATAAACAATAATGAATATACTAGTAGATTTGATGAACGAGTTAGGTAGAGGTAAACATTCCAGCTAAAATTCACTGAAGGGAAAGAAGCTTGTTTTATTAACGAATTTTGGATACATCTCCTTAATTCTTTTTTAATATCTAATAAAGAGCAGTATTTATTCAAACATTTCATTATTTGACAGAATTTCATAATAAAAATGCTATAAACTTCTCGAGCAATCTGATATAAACTAGCAACAGGAAATAGAGAAAAGAACAGCATAATTGAATCTGAATAATCAATTCTTTATTCACACATCGACGTATTGTCGTTTATACGCGTTGTTTTTCTCTTTATGCATTCATAAAAATTTCATACAACTTTTTCACGCGATTCGTCATTATTATTCCTTTTTTACCTTCCATTTCCACCTGTGAATAGGTTGTTTCATTCTTCGCTAAACTGGACGAACACTCATTTAGATACGCTATATTCACAATTGCTACAGTCCACCAAAAATGGCTACGCGCGGAAAATCATTATACAACATTCAAACGCAGAGAAAAGTCGAAACTTAGTGTGTATTACCTCTTATATAACACAAATGGATTTAGAGCGCATTTAAAATATAATAACGCTAATTACAAACTGCTTACAGATTACAGTACATTTACATTGTCTCATACAAGGTGATCCATTAAATTACACGTAATTGAACGTACCTCGAAAATACGTTCGAAAGAAATCAAGATGGACGGTAAAACATTAGATATAGTGGCTCATGAGATGTACTTGTACATTTATAGAAATATTTGATGTATTATGGTGTATTTATGTTATGTGTATTATACTAAACATTTTGAATATAATCATGATAGTTGGATCTCATGGTAGTGATAATGAGATATCAAAATGTTTTATAATACACATAATATGTACATAAAAATATTTCGTGATGAATGTTCAAATATCTTCGTGAGCCACTGTATGTAGATTAAAATATAAAAATGTTAAGACTCTTTCAAGATACTGTTTAAAAAATCTAAATGGCCTTAAAATATTCTTCGCATATACCTACTTATTTACTTTAAGAATAGTTTAACATCATCTGTAAGTTCCTTTTCTTATAAATAAAATTAAAAATGATAAAAATGATCACCCTGCACAGGAAAATAAACAAACATGAAAGTACAACATTACCATTTTGCTATACTTTTCTGTTTAGGTTGAATAAAAATCCTACACAATGCGTTTTGTTCACTATATACTGGCTAAACAAACTTTCTGGTGAGGCATGGACAGTACACTTCCACCATACTTTTAGTTTTGAACACTTTGTACAATATGTCATTACTAAAAAGATGAATAATCTATGAATAAATGAAAACAAAATCAATCGTTAACGTGTAGAATGTTCGCAGATTGTTGAATCTCTCTAACATTTGGCAAATCGATAGACTATGCTGCGCTATAAATAGTAGAAGAGTAGAAAACTTTATTGCGAATTAGTGGACATCGTAGTATGGATATACGCCTTCTAAATTTTTTATTTCTTCTTTTTTTTGGCTTATTTTCTTTTTATACCTCCTTTTTGTTTCCTCGTCTATGTTTTGTAACGCAAGAACAAGTGTAAACGCTCTTTGTACTTTTTCGATGGTGTATCTGAATAGATTCAGGTAGCCGCATTACAGGCCGTGGCGTGCTTTAAAAATTGGCATTTGTCACATGGTATTCGACCTGGACAGTACGTACTAGACGATTCAACGTATATCTTATTGCTCTTTTATAAATAGCTCTCAGTTTTCAGACATTATCTTTTTTTTCTTCTTCTTCTTTTATTTAACAGGATAATCCACTTAAATATCTTCGTAGATCATTCTGTGCACACTTAGGGACAGAAACTAAGAGAGATCACATGATTCAGGTCATAAGTATTTACCTCTCTATATACATGGAATTTCTCAACGTACTTAATTTATTTAATATTTACACATACACACGCGCAATGTCTCTTTATGTTCTTCCTAGGAAACAGCTGATTCGCTTTTACTATCGTACAAGATGAAAGCTCGCTCGAACATCACCATATTACAAATTCCTTTAGAAACATTTTACGGATTTGACCTCAGGCGTTTCGACGGCGCCTCATTTGATACTGAAAAATAAAAAGAATTTGTTTAATGCTTGTTAGTTTATTATTATATTCCATTACGATCCATGTATGGAGACTTTATCAATTCTATTATTACCTAGGAATTCGAAAATTTATTCGTTATTTTTCGAGGATTCGAAAATTTTGCCATTATACTTTTATTTCAATAATCTTTTATGTTAATATCCTACAAAATTTTGCAAATTTTTTACAATATTGCGAAAATGTAACATTCTACAATAAGTAAAACCAAAATTAAAATAAAAGAAATGTGTTCATTACATGTGAATTTTCCATAAATAGAAGGATACATAGGAACACGGATACATATATACGTCTAACAGAGAAATCAAATATTTGTTGTTTCGTCTGCACGAGCAGACGTTTGCTTTTCAAGTCAAGGTCCAAGGCGGTTGAACGAAAGAACTTACCTAACACACTGCGATCTTGTTCCGTGGTCGCGACGTCACCGATCGACTCCTCCAAAATCTTCGTCTTGATCAACCTTTGGGTCTGGATATCCGGTATCGCCGCCAATATCAAGCTCGTTGAATTTTTTAAACTATCGTACGATTGTTCTAATTGCTTCATTTTCTTGCTAATTTCGTCGTTAGCTGTGTGAATTTCTTTCACCTACAAAATTTATAAATTTATAAAATGATACAAATATTTTCTCCAAAAAAATAATCTTTAATAAAGAATCTCTCTGCAAAGGTTATCTGACAAGTTATATTAGGTAATTATTTTTTAGATCATATGGAACGTAAACGTACTTGAATATCCAGTTCCTTAACAGATTGTAGTATGGTAGTCTTCACACACTCTCTTTCTAAGGATATCACCTTCATGCTAACATTTTGAGTGGTTTCCTGAAGCAATACCAGTTTGTCCTGCGAAACATATCACATTTTTCAATCAGTGAGCACATCACAACTTTCATCTTTTATAAATTCTCAAACATTTACATGATCTTTCTTCTGATCTTCTGCCACCCATTGCACAGCTCTCGACAATGTTTCATTGATGTCCATCAATTTATCAGATAAATGTATGATTGTTGCATTCAATTGTTCAGTCTTTATCTTTGTCTCATTTGTAATCAATATCTGAGGCTTTTGTGTAATATTTGACAATTCTGTTACTGTGTTCTATAATAAAAAGAAATGAAAAATAACTTTTTAAATTCTATTCTTGATATAGAAGTAGATAGCAAATAGACTTCAGATTTTTATGCATTTATGGAAAATTTTAATGAGAATATGAACCTTGATACTGGTAACATTCTGTTGTATTGTTGTTTGGACATCTTGTATCCTAGCATTTGATTCTTTCAATGTTGTTACTGTGCTACTCAGATCTTGTATTTGGCTCCCAAATGATACCACACTACTGGAAAGGTCCTTCAAATCTCCCTGCACTTTAAATAATGCTGGGCCCTCGTTGAACCAACCTTTTGCATGATGCATAATACGTTGAATAAGTGCTAGCTGTAAATAAATTTTCGTGTAAAAATAAATCACTTATTATACCATACAGCATATTAATAATTTTTCTATATAAATTAAGAGCATTTAATATATTTATTAATGAAAAATTAGTAATCATTATTGAATATCATTTTTTTTATTTTCAAGAAAAAAATTTTTATGTTGAGAAATTACACTTAAGAAATTCGAGCATCATGAAATTACCTGCGTTGTAAAATTATTGATTTGAAGTTTGAGATCTGATAAATGAGTAAAGATAATGCTCTGGTTGTTCTGAAGATCTCTCGACAGAGAGTGACATTTTTGCAGAGCATCGGGAACACCTTCGCTACCGGCTATAACTGCAATGTAAATGATATCTTGTTTTTTCTTTTCCTCGTTTCGATACGAGTATTTATACGTGATACAATAATTCCAGAATCGATAAAATCTTATCGAATGTTTTAACCAGAAACAAAGAGGTACGATGAGTAAACATATTCGAATCGTAATCTATTTGTTTCCTACTGGAATCAGTCTTAAAGACATAGGTCTTAAAGACAAAGGCCTGTGAGGATTAAAATAAATAAACTTCATCAAATACTTGAAATATCATTGATTATGAATTTATATTCATTGCGAAAGCAAATAAAACAATGTTTAAAGTCGAGTTGTAATAAGAATACTTGAACAATAAGAAACTTCGGAGAATTCTTAGTTGAACGTAGGTGATATCGAAATAATTTAATATGTATTTATTTAAAGTAGATAAGTATTGATACCAACTTAAAATTTCTTGGTACACCAACAACTCTAATATCAACTTTAAAATATCTCAGTATTGGAATATCGGCTTTATGTTAACTTAAGAATTACTTTTCTTGACGTGCACCGCAATTATCCTCAAAGACCTGGCAGAGAATAGTTCGAATAATTTCTACCAATCAACACCAAGTACATAATCCAATATTTGTCAACATATCGGACTGACGATCTCGTTCGCTTAAGCATATTACTATACGACCATGATCGTCGCATTATAAGCGAATTACATACTTAGCGTCAGACTAAAGGCCTTATTTTATAAATACCTTTGAGCCACAAATTAACATAATCAGTTAAAAAGGAAACTAAAGTAAAAGAAGCATAAAAATGAAAGAAGAAAAAAGAAGTTACAAGACGCATTTCTATTCTGGAACTCGATTATATGGGGATCGATTCACGTAACAACGTGATTGCATTTATAAAAAAAAAAAAAAAATAAAAATAAAACGAAAGATAAAAGAAGTGTTCTTGGCTTTCAAGTGAGAAGAATTTAATTAAACTCTTCACCTTGAATTCTTTCCCTTTTCAATTAAAGTTCTTCTTCATTTCTCGAATTATTATTGAATCAATTACTGTATTACTCAATCTGTATTATTGGATCGTAAGTGACTCGTATAACAGTTTGGGTAGAGTTATATAATTTAAGAATAATCTACTTTAACCCCTCAGTTTATATCATTAGATTATAGATGATTATAGTAGTTTAAATTAGATTTAAGTCAGGGTTATTAATTTCAATTAATTGTACGACATTTAATTTTAATTTAAATTCTATATCTTACTTGATGGATTTCATTAACAATTTTCATGATGTAAAATACAAAATATAAATTACAATAACATTACTCTAACCGACCTAATTGGTAAGCGTATGAAATTAATTTGAATGATGGACCTATGAAAGAACTTCTTTTTCGTATTTATTACATAAAATAGATACAGTAGATAATGTATAGATATACATTAGATAAGATATAACACGTGAATTATACTATAAATCAAGTTTTTTTTTGGCTGTGAAGCCGAAGTAAAGAAATATGTATATAAATAATATAAATTAAGATTAAGTACTTACTCCAACTTTCTGTAAGCTCTTAACTTAATTTTAGCTTCGAATTAAAATAAAATATCTTTTTTCAGGTATTCAATGTTTAATTTGTATTCTGTGTTTTATGTAATAAGGACCATGGAATCGTGTTTATTATGCAAAATATAGAATCTAAATTAAAACGAAATACCCTATATATACGTAAATCCTTAATTCAATTCTAACTTGGATCTAAAATAAAGTATTTCTTTTTTTAGAAGTCTCTCTGGTGAGCGTTCTTCAAAGATGCAATATACCTTGGTCCAGTTCGGTCCGTAGAGCAGTAAGTTGCTGACGAACGTCGATGAACAGCCAAATTAAACTAGCGGTTGCTAATACAGAGGCACAAGCCAGAAAGGCACTACAAGCTTTAAAAAATCCAGGACAAGCTCGACTTCGTCTGCCTCTGCATTTGCGGCCATTTCTAGTCGATATATTCCAGTATTCCGACCGTTCGTCGCTGCTATCTGATAGTAACTCCTAGAAATTGTTAGGATGATCAGTCCCAGTCTGTCCAAACTGTCCAGACTGTTTTCCAAACCTTTTTCCTTGACGTTTATTTCTTACAAAATCTCCTCGTATTTATACTATTTCAAAACGTCTCTATAATTTTTTAAATGATTTATTCATTTATTTTGTAATCTGTTTTTAATTTAATTTTGTTTTTCTTTTAAGCCTGTTTATTTAAAATGTTGGCAAGTTACAATACATATCTGTTCTTTGAGATGGAAATATTTCTTCCAATGTTTCATGATCAAAGCAAGATGTTGAAGTAAGGTTTAATTTTGATACCAAAATAAAATGTTAGGTTCTTAATCCAGATATTGTTAAATTTTGTTCTTTTTTATGATAGTTTTCAATATAATGTCATTTCTTTTTCATTCATGATTTAAAGTAAATATAATAATTAAATACTTGTTTTAGGTACCATTTGTTATTCCAACTGTCCAAATAAGAAAATAACCTTCTGAAAGAATGATAGACGTATCGTGGTCAATCAAAAGGTCAATTGAGTTGAATAAGATAATATGGATAAGAAAATATATAGCTATAACATATACGCATTGCATACAGTTGTATAAGATGCAATTTATAGTCGTTTTAGATTGATTGTTGAAAAGAAAATTAAAAAACAAAATTTACGATTATTTAATTTTATACAGAAAAAGAAGTAACATAAAGGATGAATGAATCAAGATGAATACTTAGAGTATTGAGTACTTAGAACAATTATTCACATAATATTAACAAGATTAAACATTTGATATTTAGTGTTATACATAAAGTAACAAAGAAAAGCCAATTAGAAGCAAACAGAATAAAGGTGAAACAGTCAGAAAATGTGCCAATTAGATAAAATCCTGTACTACTTGTCCATAAACTCTATATTCTCTCTAATCCTCTTACATATAAGTCTCTTATCCACTCTCTGCTTACTGTTAGTACAAACTTTTCCACGAAACAGCAGTTCATACATTATTAATACCACCTATTGTATGGTCCATATAATATTATACCCAATGTAAATATTATTGATGTTATATTATATATTATTATTGATGTATATTATCATACATATTGTCATATTACACATACTTTTCATAATTGTTTCATACATTTCACATTTTACAAATTAATCAAATCGTGAATATTCTGTATTTCCATTGAGAACATTTCCAATTTCAGTTTGGTAAAATTTCAGATTTATCCAGAAATTTTCACTAAGTATCTCTTGCTATACCTTAAGTCGCCATCTTATTCGCAGTTTATCCAAAACATGAAATATTATATAAGTATTTATATTTGTTTTCACTAATTGTTATAAACTACTTAAAATAAGAAATTATATTAAGCAATACATATTTCCATTTCAAGCTTCGAAATTTCGTATTTGTTCCAAAACTTTCGTCGGTCTAATTAGTTATTTTCTGATTCAATCAAAGCGCGAAATAATTTATGAATATGTTTTAACTTTAAAGAAATGTCAAGTGTTATAGATTTAAGAAATTTAAAAAACGAAGTTTTGAAAGGTATTTTATTCTTATCGGAAAACGCCTCTAGCATTTAAACAGAAATACAATTCTGAATTTAAAAAAAACATTTTCCTAAAAAGGCTTCCATTTACAAGAAGGTTTACAAACGGTAATCACTTTATAAAGATTATTTCATTCTTATTAAAAATCATCTTATTACCTAAACGCATATACAGGTCTTAGATTTCAAAATACATTTCCTCTGAAAATCTAAATTTTTACAAATTCGAACAATTTTACAAAGGATTCCATCTCATTTCAGAGAAGATTTTTGGTCACGGTCAATCGATACGTACTTGAGAGCTACGTTTTCCGGAACTCCGGCGGGAAACAATATGCGGAGGCGCCAAGGCATCGAGCTCCTTTCGTTTCTTCATCTTCTTCGTCGGCTGACGAAGGGGCACTGTCACCGCCACTGAGTCCATCTCAAGCAACGCCGAACCGCCTATCTTCGTTTCGTTTCACGCGAGCTTGTCGCGCACGAGGAGACCCTTCTTTTTTTTCTTTCTTTATTTTTCTATACTTCTTTATCAACCTTTGCACGATACACACACGTTGATAATCGTTCGCAGCAGGTTCATTTCCGTGCTTAAAATTCGGTCGCGTTTTCACCGTTTCAAGCTGCTAGGACGCGACGATCTATAATTTACAGCTCTGTGATCATATTTTTCCGATCCTATCGTTTCCGCGAATAGAATATTCATTGGTATCGTATCGCGTGATCATTTCCTCTAAAAACAGTTGAGTTTGCACATCAAGATGTATGTTTCGACCCGTTCCATTTTTTTTTGTTTGAAATATTGCATAGTATTTTTATAACGGAACAGTTTTATGAGAAACAACTAGAATGAATTTTAAAAATTTGGGGAAACTAGACAATAGCGTAATAGCTTCTTCTAACTCTTTGAGTATTTAGCATTCTCATTATATGTCCTATGACTGTGAATTCATTAATTATTTAATAATTTACAATTATCTAAATGTATGTTTGTTAAAATTAAGAGAATTGTACAGTGCATTTGCAAATATTCTCAATTTTTCAATCATTGAGAAATTCGTTTACTGCACAGACCACCTCTGCCTTTTCAAAATTTATATTCCTAGACTTTTCTCAACATCTGGATATCCAAACAGTCTTGGAAAGATTCTATATTCCCATTATTTCTTCAGCTCCTCTATTGTTCAAAAATTCTTTCATCGGGAGAACAATCGATCATAGTCAAGCTTTTAAAAATCTGTCAACGATTTCTTCAGCATATCACAAAATCGATCGATTGATCGGGATGCTACAACAGCAAGGGACCGGCCCTCGAATGGTACGAAAAGAGGTCAGGAGGAACAAAAGCACCAGAAAGGCGACCGGCAAACAGAACCTCGACTAGCTAAGAAAAAACGAGGAACAGCAAGAAAGAAGAAAGGAAAAACGGAAAAAAAAGGAAAGAGCATAAAAAAAAAATGGGCACAAGGTACGATAACGTGACCACAATGATCGTAAACAATTTAAGTGTATCAGTCGAAATTGTTCAAGGTAATCGACTCGTTAGATAAGGAAACTCGAATAAAGCACTCGAACGTTATACATATGCGTTGTTAGCAACACAACACTATCAAGTGAAGGACTATCGAACTTTAGCAAATTGAATTTTACACATCCTCCAATATTAATTTTAAAATTCAATGCGAGGTAAAATAATCTAAAATAATCTAAATATTTATGTAGATTATGTATAGTTTAAGTAGTTTGCAATTTTTTGTTGTTGTTAAAATGTTTGTAATTATTAGTGGCTGATTATAAATGTGCCTTAATACTGATTTATTAAAGAAAATTGAAACTGCAATTAAAGTAAAGTATGAATTTTAATCATATAAGATGTGATGCAGAATTAATATATGTGCATTATAAATTAATGTTTAGATTTACATAGATTATGAGTATTACGTAGATTATTAATGATTTCTTAAGTATAATGCAACTGGTATCTATAGCACTATTTAGACAGAACATTGCCTAAAGCAAAGTATAAACTCACAATTTTATGAATACGTTATTTTATCTTACGGGCACTTTTTTCCTCGGTTGTAAAGATAAAAAATCTTCGCTTAAACGAATTCAATAATTCTGGAGATAATTGAAGTTAAACTATGGCTACGACGACGCCATAACACCAAGCACTCCAACTCCTCAACCCACGAGCATCGACCGGAAACCGCCAGTGGAACTAAACCAGATGGAAGGAAACTTATGATAAAACTCGAAGAATTCCTGCGTCATATTCTACCGAATCGTATCTTTCTATTGTTAAAAAATTTTTTAATTTATAAAAAATATGAAAGAATCATTATTACTATTTCTCACATCAATTGTGTGCCAAAGACTTTCTTAAAACACGAGTCTTTCTCTAGGTTGAAACTAAAATAAGATTGGGACATAACAAATTCGAAACGAAACTCAATAGAATATTAAAAAACCTCTGTCAATCGAAAAGGACATAGTAAATCTTACACTATGAATCGTCACTATTTATTTACTTATAGATATATCGTCGTCATTGTATTACAAAACTTAGGATTCGCAATTGATCACTGTCATGGACAAAGAAAGGCGTGATGGAACAAGAGGAATCGCGTCACGAACCGAACATCACCACGAAACGTTTCATACTGCGGGTTCTCTTATCATCGTCTGCCCGTCGTACCTGACAACGTATACAGGTAACATCCGTACGAATACACTACCACATGAATGAACATCGTTCTGAGTACATATTTGTGCAGGTATATACATTCATACAAAAGCAAATTGAACGCGCGTGATCGTGTATCTAGCGAGAAAGAATGGAGAACAATGGACCAGATGTGGTTGTCGTCGAGTTATGATGGTTATTTTACTGTTATAGTAAAGAAACTTTTTAATAATGCTTATAATTGGATGTGTTGTTTGGTATCGACTGCGTTGTAATGGAATCTTTGTTTTAAATGACAATCCAGTCGATCGCTCGTTTGATTTTAAAATTATGTTTGATTTTAAAAGTATGTTTGAAGAATGTAAGGAAGTTGAAGTATATTTAGTTTTTAATCTATACTTTTGTTTAGAAACAATAATTGAAATCGTGTATTTATACCTTTTATCTTTATTTTAACCTTTATTTCCGCAAATGAATAACTTGTTCTTAGAGAACTTTTAAATTGTATGACATTACAGAGGGTCAAGTCAAGACCTTGCTATAATATGGAAATCGTTACAGATGTACTGTTGTTATACATATGCAGAGAGTTATAAACGTATTAACCTTCAATCGGTCATAAGTTCGCTTAGAGAAGCGTAAATTATTAAATTATTAATAAAAGTTATTACAATTTCTAAATTGTAGAATATTTAATTTCATACATATTGTAGCTTTTATTTCATTAATTGTATATTTTCGTTGTATTAAATATATAATATAAAATAAAAATACATGTAAGAGAAAATATGTCGAATTAGAAAGCTATTAGTGTCATCAATGATCCAAAGATGATAGAAAGTTACTAAAATACAACACTACAATAATAAGCAAGCGAGAAATAAGCTTTATAAAATATAATTATATGAATACGTGTTTGTAAGTAAAAAAAAAATCTTCAAGAAAATAAGTAAAAATAATACGTATTACGTTATACTCCCAGTAATCTGCTTCATAAATATTTCATACAAAATAGGTTGGACTTGGTGGAAAAAATATCCTAACGATTCTATTTACATAAAAAACTGCTAATAAATTAAACTTGATCACTCACACAACCTATTAACTGGTAGATCTGGATGGGAAAGTGGAAAATGAATTTTCCATGAAGACATGAAGTTGAAAAAATATTCTTATTTTATATCTGTTGGAAGTTTAGATAATAGCGATTGGTATCCGACTTTAATTAACTGTAAGTACTTCTCACATATCAGAATGTCGGTTTAATAAACGTTTTATGACGCCATTAGGTTTCTTCACTGTGCACCTTATCTACAAATTGGACAATAAAACAAGGGAACGAAAGACAAATGATTCAGTACATGTTTGGAATGTTTCTGAGCAGAAACTGGCGCTTATGAGATAAAGATAAGGGAAAACTAAGTATTCGATAAAAATTTGTTCGGATCTCTATAATTTAATGTGATTTAAAAGTTTCATACTTTTGCATCTATATTCTACTATTTTCTACGTTTTTATCATTATATCATTGAATTTCAAGCGGGCAATTTATTTGTAACACTTGTAAATTGCTATGTATTTTCTTTGTGGAAATAAAAGATATAATCGATAGTATCTTTTTTCTTGCAGTTAGCAAGGAGACATCCGGATACAGAGGAATGCAAAAAAAAATGGAAGACAGAGAAACAATAAACGAGATGGAAAAAGAGAAAATATAAAAATATAGAACTTTGATACTGCAAGAGTGAAAGATCTCGAGTAAAGAATGGAATTTCAAAAGAAATCATGAAAACAAACAAAATATTATAATTTTCAATCAAGTAAAAAGTAAAAAAAATCAAAAAATATATACTTCACAAGAATATGTAACCTTGAACAAATGAAAGCTCCATAAAAGGAACAAAACTTCGATAGAACAATAATTAATGTGGTATAGAATGTTCAATGATTTCGCCTAAAGAATAGAATCCTCGCGAGAATTCCATTCGGAAATAGAATTCTCTTTAAAAAAAGAGAGAAAAAGAAGGGGATACTATAAAAATAGAAATTTCGTCAAAGAGAGATTATAGAAAAAATATTGGATCAAAAATAAAACTATAACAAAATAATAGAATACTTCTATTTAGAGTGTCTCAGTAATGATAACATTGAAAAGGACTACAGAAATAAAAATTTTCAAAAAAAAAAATTATGGTCTTTAAAAGTAGATTGTAATAATAAAACTCTTATATTTAAAGTATCTCACTAATCGTGGTACAATTGTAAAAGACTTTGTAAGATTAGTCCTTTCTCCAACGAGAAATTATAGAATTCTTAAAAGTAGCAATGCTGAATCAAAAAATGGATATCTCTACTAATATCCAAAATGACCCATGAAACTTCTGATTTCATACACCTCTTAAAAGTCTCCAATTTCGCGAAAGTCGAGCACGCATGACTTCACGGTAACATGCAACGAGCGACACAAATATCATCGCGGTACTCGTGATTAGCAGCAATCGACGACGCGACTTAATCACGTTGCGCCGCTGCCATCTCAGATTACGTTTGCACAACAGTGCAAAACATTCAAATGAAAAATCGAACGTTTCATTGGTTTCTATCCAACTTTTTTGTTTTTTATTCTTTATTTTTTCTCTCTCTCTATCGATCGAAGAGGAATTTTCTTGATGATATTGCTCAATTTCGAGTAAATCTTACGACATATTATTCATAGGCTAGACTAAGAATATATTATCAACTAAAAATCGATTAGGATAATTGATCCGGGACGATAAACTCGATTTTTTTGGATAATTATGCACCTATATCGAAATCTTTTTAAATTAGTAGTACAGTAATTGTTTCATTAATTAATAGTTTTTCTTAACTTTTAGTTCTATTATCTTATCTTGCTGTAATGGAAAACTTTTAACGAATCTATTTTAAAGTTTTTAGAAATAGCCACTCAAAAATAATTCGTAAAAATAGTAACTAAACTGCGAATGTTCATACGTTTATAGGAAATTTGAAATGGCAAAAATTCATAAAAAGCATATGATACGCTAAAATAAATAGAATATTCAAAGTTTGATACGTTATAATATATAGTTAATGAAACTAATTTCTTTAGTCATATATATAAAAAAAATTAATTTGTAATTGACGATGTAATAAAATTATCAATTACTATTTTAATTTCCTATGTTGCTTTAAATACTTGTTCGTTATATTTTATTCGAGACATGGAGTCACAACTTACGAATTTCTGCAGTTTTCAACGCCCATATCTTATCAATTCCAGGGCTGTATCAAATAATATGTACAACCTTGTTCGAGGGAATTCTTATAAAAATTTAGAAAGTACATTTTTAAAACAGAAGTTTCATCTACTACGTCATGTATTACTCTAAGTAATTCTAAATGGTTGTGGTTCTATTATTAATTCAATGATAATTACGTTGACAGACGATTAACCGTCTGTCAATATAATGCAATAGTCTATTTGCATCTCCTACATCTCACGACCAATTAATACAAAGTGTAGGTGATACCTTAATTATCTCATGTGATGTAATAATTCACGAATCAGATTCCAAGACAAAGGAAATCGGGAGATCAGTTGGCTCAAAGTCATTTTCTTTCGTTTACAAACAGTTTTACGAAGATTCGTCTTGATTTTATATCAAAACATAATCATAACCTAACCTTTGAAACTAAATCAAAATTTTTTGTAAAATTTTACTCATTTTTAATTGTTGAAATTATAGTGATCTATTTCTTTATTGTTTAGTTATTTAGAAATATTTTTGTATAATATTTTCAAATAATAACGAGAAGTATTCAATTTATATATCATTTCCAATTTTCGATATACACGGAAGTAATTGAATCAACCTGTGGAGTAACATAATTATTTTGACACGTTGTCCAAGCAAATTAAACGATTATGTTTTTGATAAAGCCAATGAGGAAAATAATATAATTATTATAAATACCATTTTCATATCTCTTATGATGGGTATAGTCTTAAATAGCTTCAATTATGATTTCTGTATGAGTAAACAAAAAAAATAACAGACAAACTGACCAAAGTGCAATAGAATAAACGATCAAAGTATATTAAACAGTTCTAACATATAAAATACCGTTAATTATGGCATGTATTTATTGTGTATACACTACTCAACGATACCAATTGAGGATTAACGCGATTTCCTTTAAGGATATGCTTTAAGGACTACGTTACATCTTGTGAAAAATTAGGAAGGAGCAGATATTCTGAAGCGATAGTGTACGTGATTGCAAGTGTTACGTATCCGTCATAGTCGCGGGGGTTACTTAAGCAAATCGACCCCCTCGTATATCCACCCCTATGAGATAGACACAAGACTTTTCGTACGTCACTCTATTAAAGACACTTCTATGTGTTCGTTGGACGATTGGGAATCAATAAAAGAGGAATAGAACCGTGACACCTGTCGACCATCGAACGTTTCAAACACCAAAAACCACGAGCACTTGGTGCATGCGGAACTTGACCTACGTCTGGTATAAATTATACATACGATTCTCTGATCGATTCCCGAGTCACAAACTCCACAATACAGGAACAACAAATCGTACTAACACACGATTTATAACTTAATATACCGCCTTAATAAATTGAGGACTGTTAAATGAATCAACCAGTATTATTTGTTAAATGAAATTATTAAAAGCTACGAACGATAGAATACGAGACGAAGAACGTAGACAACGCCTCTGCTATCTCACCGCGTACCACTCGCGCTGTGCGCAAGATATCGACTGACTGAGGGTTGGTACGCGACCGTGCTCGGTCTATCCTGCTAGGGGTCCCTATGATAACAATTCGCGGTAATAGGGAATTTTGAATTAATACGAAATGGAAGAAACAGAATAAAATAGGAACAAAAGAGAAGGAAAAACAGCAACGCGCGAGATTCGAAAATGTAGAAAAATAGAGCCGTTGTCAGCGATAACGCGACCGATAAGATTCGATAGATATTGATGTGTCACAACTGTAAATGTATATTGAAAAAATGAAATCGCATATCGAATATTATCTAGATTTTGTGCCAAAATTGTAAAAGAGAAATATGGAATTTTTAAATGGAAAAAATAGGAAATATAAATTAAACTGAACTTGAAAACATTAAACATCACAACGTTTAAATTTTACATTAAACGATCAATATTTCGATTGAAGAATAATTTTAGCGGAAGTGAATGAACCGAAATAAAAGTGTTCCTATTTATAACTATTTATATCTTAAACTTTCTTGTCGGATCTTCACTGTCGAATACACTGCTTTATAATGAAAGCCGACCTAAATTTACGATGCTGTTGGAAATAGCAAAGATAGACATTTGTATATTGGAAATTCAAAAATATTCCACCAAAGGAATTTTTACTCGAAAATTTCATAGTATGAATTACATTCACATGAAATATGTATGAAAATTTTATAAATATATGCATTAGTTTAAAATGAATATAATAAAGTTCATAAATTATAAATTAAGTCAAGTTTACTAATATTACTTTACAATAACATTATGATTCTTTGAATTTTTCCCAGTATCAGTTCCAGAATAAAAGCGGCATAAAGCAATTATAATAATTATCAGTCACATTCAATCATCAGTATCAATATGAACTTGACAACACGCATAAATGAAGAATTATGTGTTTACCTGATTTTATAGAGATATCCATCCTTTTAATTTCTCCATATAAAATAACAGCCAGCCAGGACAGTATTATCAACCAAAATGTAATTAGGACCGCTGTCAACCACAATGATATGATCCTCATATCAGACTTGCTACATCCGCAAGAATCAGTCTGCTTTATTTTTGCTGTGGCACTTGATCGATGTTTCCTGTAACATGGTATTATATTTTACACATAATTTACATACTTAGAACTTCCAATTTAATTGAAAGCATATAGGTTTGAAAAACGCGCGTTTTTTCTTACCGTCTAACTTTCTTCTTTCTAGGTGTAAAATCCAAGTCCGATATATCAGAATCACTTTCCGATAACAGATCAAGGAGATTTATGGTTTCTTTGTTGTTCGAATTCTTCATTGTGATCGGAGAATCATAGCACGGGTCATGAAGTTAACAGACGGACGCGAAATCGTATTGACGGCCAGTTCGATAACATAACCTCTCTAATTGAGATATTAGTCATCAAGGAACCTACTTTAGCTAGTAGCTATCTAATATTCACTCTGATTACTTCGACTATATATTACGCAACATGACTTTAGAGTTATTTCTGATTCTCACATATTATTGCTTTGGTACGGTTGCGATCAAACGATCCATCCTCATGCATCTTTCACGACATAACCTACATACATACTACATAACTCGCGCATTCTACCACGCAAGCACGTTTTCTCTTTTTGTATCATTCTGACATCTGGCGGGTAAAGGAATAGATACAGAAAAAGTGCATTTGATGCACGATTTATTGCAATTAAATTTATTGTGTCAGATCGGCTCTATCTTGCATATATTTATTATTTACGCAATTCGCAAATATTGTTTTATTTACTTTATAGTTTAAACTACGCAATATTATCAATTTTCAAAATGCGTATTAACTATGTTTATTAACTGTGATTTTAAAATAATGCCTAATTTAAGCAATTATCGATTAATTTTAATAGATTATAATTTATAAAATTAACAAGGTTCAGTTTCAAATAATTTAATTTGCAATTTCATTAGAAAATATTCCACTTTGTTATATTCTTGCTGTAATTATGAGGAATTATATCCTTATTTAATTTATTTTTTATATATTTTATACAATTTACATGAAACCGATAAAATTGTCAGAAATTTCATTACAATTATAATTATTTTTTTTCAGTTGGGAAAGTAATGATTTCAATTGCTGTTTAATTAGCCTCAAATCTTCGTTTGCTGATAAGCCCTAATAATCTACAAATTTATCGTTAGAATTACTATAAATAATAACTACAAAAAATAACCAAAAATACTGAAATAACCATAAAATAATTATCTTTGTTTCAGTTAAAAACAAGAGAACGTAAAACAATTTATAGCCTCGTGGCGATGGAAAAACAAACCTTGAGAGGTATTTCCTTTCTCTCGATTTTTTTTTAAGTATCCTTTCGTTTAGGGTTTTACTGAACACTTCAGGTTCAACACGTCGAAAGAATAGTCCTTCTAACGCATTAATTAGCGTGCACAGCACGTTACAACGCTTTCCATTGGAGACGGCATCGCATCCGGTAGAAGTTCGGTCAAAAACAATCTACGTGTATCGCATATGACTTCGCTGCAAATTTATCAAAATTTATATCGTTAATTTGATTCACTCTCGACATCCATTGACCTCGATAAGTGAATCTCAACTCATTCTATACTTATTACCAGAAATATACTTTATTACCAGGCCAATAGAACGCATGTTATTTTTATTTAATTGGTATAAAAAAAGATTAAAGTATAATTTAAAGCTTAAAATAACGAACATATACTTTTTAGAGCATATTTAAAATTAAGAATAATCAATTAGATAAAAATATAGTACAACGTTTTTAAAGATGAATTTTATAAAATTCTCAGTGATGTCAGATATCTTTTAAATACTTTCAATCATTTTTTCAAATCTTCAATAGTATTAGATATTTTCTAGATATTTTTAAAGATATTTCCCATGTATCTTTATGTGTTTAGTTGTCGTTTGATATTTATTAAATGGTTGTTGTTAAAATTAGGAGTGAAGACACGATGATTTCTTAATCCTCCTGATGGTTGAAATTTGCGTTGATGTCTGGACGTTCGGCTGGCTGGATGTGACACAGCCGAATTTTGAAAAGCATCAGCTATGCCGACATCTTGCCTTCGAGGCGCCCAGTTAATATTGTGGATACATTCTTCTCGTTGAACACAAAGATTTAAACAGAACACTCAATCACAGAACACTATATTATCTAAGGAATTTGGTTGAGAGAAACCTCTTTCTTTTTCCTATAACTACTTTAAAATTTCAATATTCTAATAAAAAATTAATAAAGATTAAATTATATATTATCAAATATATAATAAAAGATTAGAAAATATGCAAATCTTAATCCTGTGTGTATGTGTGTATGTGTGTGTGTAGATTACTAAACGCTGCATGCTTTTATGAAGAAAATTTAAGAAAGAAAACTTACTGATTATTATGAATGCTGTACTTTGATATTTTGTATGCCTCTCCATATTATGTTTCAGCTTTAAATTAACGATCTACTAAATATTTACTAAAAATAATCCTAAATGTAAAGTATATTTACTCCAATTACTAATTACTTACTTATCATTTTATTAACTATAAACTATTAATTCATATAACTAAGAACAATCTACAAAATTAATAATCACGAACATAAAGTATATCTTCTTCCATCTTCTACAATAATATCCAGCAAACTCCAATTTTGTCCTAAAAAAATCTAAGATACTATTTAATTAATTAATTTAACCAGAAACAATCTCAAGCAAAAAGTATATCTTCTCCAATCTCCTAACACAATGTCCACAAACTCACACTCTTCCTTATAGAATTAAAACCAAACAAAATCAAGTTAAAAATCATCGAAACTTACCAAAAATAGTCTTACCTTAACAAAATAACCAAGGAGACCAATTCCCAAACAAGGAAAATACAATATTCTCCGTAATTGTGTTTTTTTTCTTCAGGTGTGATCTTGATTTTATCCCTCCTGGGTAGTCCATGAAGAGGATGAGCAGTAGAAAGTACAGTTGACGCGTTATTCGAAAGAGACACCTGCACGAGGCTGGAGACTCGCCAAATAACTGATAGCGTGGGCGTCGCGACTTCGAAGACGACGTCGAACGACCAAAGTCGAGAGGGGGTGAAGCTTCCCCGTTCTTCTTGTTCCATTGGTCAGGAACCGATTGTGCGATTCGTGTCTTCCTCCTCTCCGTCTTCTGTTCTTACCGATCGTCCCTATCGCTGGTATTGACGAGTTACCACCTTCCGGTCGACAAGGCGTTAATGAAAATCTTTTCTAGGAGGCAAACTGCGAATTGTTGCACCGATAGAGTCGTCATCAGTTGCTCTGATTTGGAGAGGAAGATTCATGATACCAAGATGATGGACACCTATGATGAGATTTAAGATTCACTTGTGATAGATAAACTATCAATGCACTCAAGGAAAGTAAGAAATTATAATTTCTACAAATTAGAAATAATACGAATTTTAGCGGGTGGTTTTATGATGACGGGACGCGATGTATATTCGATATTAATAAGATTTTTATTAATGGATTGCGGATATTTATTCGTATTTATATTTTTATGAATACAATTAAAATGGAATTTATGTAGAGAATTTTTTCTTTCGTAAATATCATAACGAGTGTTATACTCTTGATATTTTGCATATTTCATATACATTCTACACATTTCTACACCTTTCGATTTCTCCTCCTTCTTTCTAATATAAATATATCAAAATTCGCACTTTTAATAAGCAATCCAACCATCACGATTTTTCAATTATCAAAATCTAAATTCCTGCACGTCGAATTAAAATAAAAAATACTCCTCGCTACTTCGTCTTTGAAAAACCACGTCGAACATTCCAAACAATAATATATCTTTAAACAAACATCCGACAAAAAATAACGCAACTTACGAAATTACAATGATTCGTTCGAGCAGATGAATGGCCACTGAAATCGAAGTTCCGCGTGACCAACCGGAAGTGTGCCCGAAAAGCGAGCGTAAGGTGCCTTTAAGAAGGATAAAAATGTCCTCAGAAGAACTATAAAAAGCGTTCCACGGGTTAGCAGGCTCAATCACGAGCGGAGTATCCCTCGGACCTCTCCGTGACTTCCGGTTCTTGGTAGCGGGCGACGACGCGCGTGTGCCAGCGCGGTGACCGGATATGGCGAAGAACCGACTGACCAAATCGTTCGACGGAGAGCCGCCGCTTCGCGTATCGAGCTTTTCATGCGAATCACGCGTTCTCCTGTACCAAATACCAAGCTCGTATCGGTGACATCATACTCCGCGTTGTATACTTGTGCCAACGTGCACAGGTGAACGCGTGCTAGAGTATACAATTGGATGGAACGATGTCGTCGTTTTCAATCACGAATCTCAGTCCTTTCTTTGCAGTTGCTTCACTTTAATCGTTTAACTTGTTAACTGGACGATGACTGAAAAATCATAATTAGAATTGACTAATTCTGATAATCATGGAATTAATAGTTAACAAAAAGTGTCAATTTTAATTTAATGTAGATACGATATAACGTCGAGTGCAACTTCAAAAGAGTATTGATAATCAGTATTTGAGATTTTTATGCTGTTCTTTTATTTCTTCATACTATGTATTATTACGTTACATTAGTTACATATTCTGTTTTCTATCTTATTTTGTCATTCTTTTCTGATTGTTCAAATTCCATCAGAAACCATCCTAGTTGAATTAATCCCTTATGGATTCAAACGAAACAATCTTTTCTCCATCTATATATCAAACCTGAAATCCTACTAAATAGATAATGACAAGAAAAATTAAGTAAGAAACGAGGGAGTTAACGAGAAAGTTCTATCAATAATATATATCTCGTTTGTAAAATGAAAATTTCAATTGGAGAAAACATTAAACGAAAATCACGAAAACATAAGCAAGCACTTACTATAAAGAAACCAATAACACCTAACATTAATGAATTGCTAAAGCTTTCACTAACGACATTCATGAATTTTAAAATAGAAATTCCGAAGGAGGAAAACGGAAAGTAAAAAATTACGAGAACAAAAGAAGGAAGGAAAAATGCGAAAGATGAGTAGACAGAAGGAGGAAAGTTTACGAAGAAAGTCATCGTAGGGTTCGGTGATTCGTGGCCCATCGAGGTTTCTCTTCTGTTCTTCCTTCGTCACGGTATTTACGTGACGAAGGTGGCAGTAGAGAAGGGAGAAAAAACCAAGAGAAGAATAATTAATCAGTAAGCGAATCACGTACGCGGGGATGCATATATAAGACCATAGAACGTCGTGTACTTACACGAAGGAGCAAAAGGAACGCACGTATGCACGAGCCTGCGTATATACCTTCCATCCGGTTCTGGATAATTCGGATGCCTAATTTTGTCCTCTTAGAAAAGTCGACTGGCGGAAATATAAACTACCGTGAACGAACAAGGAAACGATTTACGATTATGTTCCATTATCCTATATTTTAAATGTTGCACCATCTTTTGTGCTACTTTATGTCAATGTAAAAAAATAAAAAAAGGAACGCATTGGTTTGGGTTGTTTAACTTGTTACATTTTATGTATGTATATTTTTATAGTTAAACATTTTATGATTGTTATAGAATAAGTGAACGACGACGCTTGTTTACGAATATTGGAGATTTGAGACGCTGCAGATTGATGGTAGAAAATATGACAAATTTCGAAAGATATGCTACTAACCGATCATATGATCGGCAAAATCTCGAGAAACACCCTCGCGACTAGATAAAGAAAGAAGCGAAAGGCATAACGAAGAAGGAATCTCGAAGGAAGTAGGCCGTGCAAATGAGGAAGTCTGTCGACCTGCTCTGAAACTAAAAAATCCAACAGTCGCTTGCTAATTGAAGAACAAACAGGCACAGTTCAATCGGAGGTTCTGCAGGAAAAATCGTGACGAAATTTATTTTGACGACTCCATTATGGTACGAAATTTTTACATTTTTGACTTTATAAACCATGGAAACATCAAGGAATTATGGTTCAACATTTGAACTTTCTTAATCTTCCTTTTCCTTTCGCTAAAGGAACAGGTGAATATTCCGATCCAACTTGTATTTATTTGTTACACATAATCGAATGCTTCCTCTTCAAAACTTTTACAAATATGCGTATAAATGTGCAAGGAATGCACGTGGGATATTTAGTATAATTTATATCACGCATACCGATCATTAACGATAACAATTAACCCCAGTTAAGAGGAAGACGATAACGAGTTTCAGCTGGCAGCTTCTCTACCTAACCGTTTTACAAGCAACTCATAATCAACGATACTTTAATTTGCAAGCTCTCGATACATTTATCACCGGCATCCTTAAGTTCATCAAAACTGTCTTACTACCATACAGCTACTAATATCGCGCTCAAAATAACCAAACCACAATGTACCATATAAATACTATTCCAGTCGTTGAATGCCTCCATCTGTTACATAATTTGAGCGTTCAACTGCAACATTTTCGTCTCTAAATGCGCAAAAAGTGACTAAAGGACTAAAGACTTTACATTCTTATGAAGATTACGGAGGAAGTGGTACCTAAATAGAGATCTGTGAATATTATAACGAGCATCTTTATGCAACATCTTTGCACATTCAATTTCACATAAACGAATAGAAATCCGCAGTCTAATGTCTAGAGAGGTACGATAAAAAAGTAAAGAACTAATCTCAAACTTTACCTACCCTTTTATGAATAATTCCACGAGTTCTACTTTCTTTACACTTTCAAAATAAATAATCCAAAATAATCCACGATTTACTAATCGAGCAACTAAAATCGATGAAAAGGAAGTAAGCAACTCGGACCTTACCTCCGTTTCTACAAATAATTCCAAAAGTTCCATTCTTCCAATAAAGGTTGCTCTCAGCCACGCTCTTCGCAGAAAAAAGTCCCTTTAAAATACCGATTTCACCGTGCTTCTTGGTCAATTGAAAGATCCGTTAAACGTCTCACACTTTGCATAGATCTCGTTCGTAATTCGCGATACTCGCGAGATCGGTTGGCACATTCCGTGGAATCGATGGTAAAACCAGCGGAACCGGCAATTACCATTAAAATTACCACGATTCACGAGCGCGACGCAACGAACGAAGGAAAAAAGCATTGTTTCGACCAGCTACGAGCACCGACGAGACTTTTTATCTGAACAATATATCGAGCTCTTTTGCTTATCGCAAAACCGTGACTGATAACTCTTCTCTTTTTCCTTCGTTCTTTTCCTTTACCTTCTTCTTTTTTTTCTTTCTTTAGAACCGCATTTTATCACCGAGTGTAACAGGTAGCTCGTAACACGTTGCGACGAATCAACGAACCTCGTCGCGATTATCGAGCCGTTTTCACGGTTCGTGGCTCGCGAGTCGAACACCACGACCCGTTTGCAGATCAGTGTCGCCTCGACCAGGAAATCGGTCTCGTCTTACAGGATGCCGGTGCGTCAATATTGACACGTTTCTTACGAAACCACCAGAGAAAGAGGAAAGAACGAAGATAAAACGAGAGAAGGGAGGAATTGAGAATTTGGAGAAGTTTTTGGGAGGTGGCAGGATTTCAAGGTCGCTGGGTCTTTGGTAGAGTTCAGGGTCGTTTATGGCGTTGATTGTGATTTAATGTAGGGTAAGGTGATGTGGTATATAGGGTGTTAAAATTGCTTAGCGTTGGATTAGTTAGATTTTTATGTTTGATTCTTTGGGAAGTTAGGAATTTGTAGAAGGGAGAATTGGGATGTTGGTTTGAATCTTATCGTAGATGGGAGTGCAGGAGAATTGTTGAAATAGTTTTTTAATTGAACGTAAAGAATGGTTTATACGTTAAAGATAAATATTTTTGGGTACAGATTAGAATTTGCGCGTAGGTTGCGGATTTCCTTAGTGGAGAAGCGCGCTAAATTTCTTAGGATTAACGAAATTCAATCGCAAGTTTGAAGATTCAAAAATTCTAAAAATTGAGATGTTAAAAATCTTTTATTAAAAATCTTTGAAAATTTAAAAGCGTAACAAACCAAAAATATAATTATTTAAAAAGTTTAAGATTCAACAAAATTTGAAAATTTCCAAAATTTGTGTAATATTTAAAAAGTTCAGGATTAGGAATTTTTTATATTTGTAAATTTAAAAATTGGTTCATCTAAACGTGCGGATATTTGAAAATTTAAAAGTTTAACAATTTTAAATGGAATTTGAAACATTGAGGAAATGTGTGTCAAATGCGTGATTCCATTCAGATAATGGAATTCACCTGGGTGGCATACGTAATCATTGATCACGGAAACAGGAAATTGATACGATCGATCAATGGACAGTGGTAACGATAGGTACTTAACTCCATAATATTATGACCTAACAGTTACGAGAAATTTCCCGTTATCGTTGTAAATTTCCTTACCAATTATACAATTAGACAATTCTTGTTTTATCTGATAAATTCAATAGATATCACAAGTTTATTTCAATATTATTATAATTTAATAAATGTATCAGTAGCATCTAGTTGCAACGGGGAAAAAGTAATAAACATGAGAATCTAATTGTCAACACTTTTATTGTTTTCTTGTGTTAAACTTTAGTCGTTTATCGAGAAACGCTAAATAACAATAGTAACGCGTATATAAGATTATAAGGTGAACATTAAAAAGAAGTAGGAATATGTGGATATTTAAACGCATAAATTCGTGAAAAGATATAAACAAAAAAGCTGGGAACAACAGAGACTAGTAAGAAATAATAGGCAACAAACCAGTTGCATTATTTCAACGGCAATCAAATAAAACCATTACCTAAATATTGCAAATACTTCGAATAACAAAAATCTCAGTAAATTGAATAAATTCTTGTAACAAAATTATATATACATATGTGCGATACTATTAAGTAGAATCATTGACAATAATTTGTGCAATAAAAGTTACATAATTATATAAGATTACTTAAAGTAACGAAAATTATACGCTTTATATACCTTTTTTAAATATTCAGTCAATCATAAGAAATATCACAAAGAATATAAGAAGAAATACGGGAATAAAATTTGGAACATTCCAATTGACTGAGAAAATTTTTAATCAATGTATGTATATTGAAATCGAATTCAAGATTGTCAAACGTTAGTTTGTAAAAAATTAAATCTTCTAATGTTTTTATAACAAGCTAAACGTACATGCACTTTAATATTTCTCTTTTAAATTGGTGTAAAAGTACTATCATTATATTGAAGTTTCTCGTATTAACTTCTATTAATACTTTGACCTTACTTCCGTCTATGCGCGGTTGGCTACTAATATTGGCATAATTTTCTTAGAATTAAACTTGAACCTGTGTAATTCAATAAATATTTCTTAATTAAATATACGTTTTAATCTCTTGAACTGTTTACTGCTTGATATCCTACGTGAATCGAATTAATTTATATGTCTTGTAGCAACTGTTGCATACATTTGTTAATGATACAAAAACAAATTATTATACATTAATAATAAAACATAATAACAATTAAAATAAATTCAACCTCTTTTCAATAACAAATGTAAAGGAACACGAAATGATAAAAAGAATTGTCTCTCCTCCAAAACTAACTACAACCCATTAATAAATCACATAGTTAAATCCTAACAAATATACCTAATCTTCCATCGAGTAAGTTCGATATACTTCTCATTACAAACATTTATAATAACACAAATGTCTCAACAAGACGTCAAAAAAATTAGTATATAAAGACATATGTAATAACTATAAAATTCGATGGTGGGAAAGTATAAATGTTATAGATTAAATGTACATTAAATAAAATCTAAAGATATCTTAGTACGGTGTATATATAATAAAGCAGATTATTGCATTTGTGCTTCTAAACTGTTCACACAGGATCGTAAAATGCATATGGTCATGTGGTTTTAATCAACAATATTCTTAACCTGAAGATCGCAATAAAAAGATAATCATCATATGGTGATAACTTCGCAATATATCTATCTTTTTCGGTCCACTATCTGCTTTTACAGATTAAGGTTGTTATTTTTCTAGCATTTAAAAATTAAATATAGCTGTGATCCTAAGGCATACGGTTGATATGCTATTATAATATCCTACGAATACTACAATTAAAGAAATCGAAATGTTTCAAATCCTCGTATCATTCTACCTTATCTTAGATCTACTTCGAAAGTTCCTTTTGACGATCTGATAATGTACTAGTAAAAAATTTATATAAATAGAATGAAAAAAGTTCCATTCTTCAACATTTTTCTCCCTAAATATTGATCGATGTATTTTCTTATATTGCAACTGCAAGAAATTAGCAGGTATAATGTAGAATTACTCTATTCCTTAAGCTTATAATTTGCATTGTTAGGTATTATATATCTTTTAAACGTATCTAAAACTATACAACGTAGTACAATGCCGTTTCCGCTAGGCTGTTTTTAGCTGTTTTCACAAAATTGCATTTGATAGAGATGTGCAGTAGAACAATCAGTTCTACGTGATATTAAAATTGCCAAGAAGTATACGTAGCTGTCCATGGAGTGACGACCGTCCAAGATGGAAATTGTGCCAAGAATCGTTTAAATCTTAAAGATGTTTGGTGTTCACCATGTAAAAAGTGGCCACCTAATGCTATTGATAAACATGGAGTTTTGGGCATACTATTTACCTATATAAAAAATATATGTATATTGTAAACGTCGTTAGTAAAATAGATATCATAAGTATGTTCTACATACATTCAATTCAAGAGAAAATGTGAAAGGAACACAATCGGACGCACAAGAATAATAAATAAAGTATGTTTCTCTATCATTCCATTTAGGTCCTTCTAACGGCTTTCCTTCCAAAATAGACCATTTTCCTAAATGAACACCTTTATATGGAGATAAAATTATACTTATATGATCAGGACCTGAAAGTATATTTCGAATTAAATGTTTAATTATTATTTAATAATTTATATAATTACAAAGAAGTTACCTGTGACATTGAAGGTGAAACTGACAATATTCTGTTTTATCGACTTTGAAATGAGTTCAAGTTTTGTTGGTACATTAATCAATGGTGCAGGACCTGGAATCCAGCTTGTTTTCCTGTAAAAAATTTGTATATTAAATATGTATTTAATTAAATTTTTCAATGTGTCAAAAACCTTAAAAATTTAATATTAAACAAGTACCATAAAAATGTCGTAACAGGCATAAAATACGGTAGGCCACAATATAATTCTTTTTCACAATCTTTTATTGTTGATGTTATGGCACCTATTTCAGGTACCATACTTTCCACACTATGTGGACTATTCATGTCTAAATCAGCTATCCAATATCCTGTTCCAGTGTACCGCAAATTACCATTTACGTCGTAATATTGTCTTTGTGTGTGCTATAAATTGAATACTTATTTAATATTATACAATTATTTTCCAAGTAACAGAATTGTAAAAATTTCATTCAATACCGCAATCATAAATCGTTCTGGTGCCAATGATGACAAATCACCACTATAAGGAAAACCAAGTGGAGTCAAAATTAATACACCTATAGTTATTAAAAATATTCCCACTAACACACTCAGGATTCTCTCTGCATTTTTTATTAAAAGTACAAATGGCAACTAAACATAAAATAGTAGTTATTAAATTATGTCCTTATAGACTTTTCCTAACGCTATTGTTTTAATAATAATTTCAATAATTTACCGTGAAACTGAGTAATAAGGAAAAGAGAATGCATAACATATTAGCCATAACAACTTCTGAATTTATACTGCTACCAGATCGTCCCATTATGGGTATAAAAAGATACAGAGCTCCAATTACTAAGTAGAACGATTGTATATAAGGTAGACACATTGTCATTAAATAATAAAGCAACCATTTCCAACCTACATGTAAAACCAATTAAATTAATATATTTAATTTCATCATATTATTGCTCCACAATATTAAGATTATACCTCTCCACTTGTTAAAGAAATTACATCGGAGTATATTTCCAAGAGTCGGGAATACAACCCAATGTAATGGTATAAAACCAGATCGTATCTCCAATATAACACAATAGAAGAGAACAGACATCCATATTATAGAATACGAATCACAGTATATTTGATATAAGATCCATGCAGATTTAACTTCCTATAAAATATCAAGTCAAAATATCAGTTAACAATTTATACAGTAAAGCATTGTTGTATGTTACTATAAACTTGCCTTCTTTTGACGTGACCCAATAAATAAGAAAAACGTCATTGACACAAAGATAGTTGGGACCACATATAAGAAAAACAACCATGCTGGTCTTGCATACCAACTCATAACTTTCCCAAGTTTAGTAAGAATGAGGGCGATTAATGTACATGAAAGTATAGATACTAACCATGAAACGATTATTGCTCCGGTACATAATAGTAAATGCTTTAAATATACTGATTTTTTTACATCTAAATAAAAATAAAAACATTTAATTATATTTGTTATTCTATAGTAATAAATTTAATTTAATATGATATAGATACCTCGCCGAGCATTTTGCATGTTTAGATATATTGAATATATACCGGCAACTATACTAATAATATTAATTGTACTTGACGCATACTGTGGCCATCTGATTACAAATGTACCTAAAAAGTCAAAGAACACAGGATTTCCTGTGTGATCTTGAGGTGGTACCTCGGATAAATAATTATCTAATACTATCCCTTGTAATAAAGCAAGTATGTTATCTCCAGTCCTTTGTAAAGATCCCAATGGTATTTGATGAATATTATCAAACTTAGTATGGTACACATAACCATTGGTTGCCCAAGCAAAATCAAGACCTAAGAATTTTTAAAAATAGTATTCTTTCTAAAAGTAAATGTATAACATTAAAATAGATAGTGTAAAATAAATACCAGAAACGTTCCCAAAGTCTCTGAATATTCGAAAATCAGTATCTCCAGGTACAATACCACTTTCAAATATTTCTTGAGCTAAGGATGATGCATAGGGATAAGGAACAGATTTAGCATATATCTACAAAAGAAATAAACATACATTATAATATCTATAATAATAAAAATGGGTTAACTCATTATTCAACAGTACCTGAAGCATCCAAGAGCTATCAGGTCCAGCCTGAAATAATAATTCACGACCGCCTGCACCACAAGCTTCTAAATTTATAAAAGCTTTGACCTCCTTAGCCCAAGGGTGTTGCGTTATAAAACCATGAGAAGCCTATATAATTTAAGCAATTAGTACCTTTCAAAAAATAAAATAAATTTAATGTGTTATCAATATTAGACACAATTAATGTACCTGTAATAAGTTCTCTTCAGCACCATTAAACAAAAATATAACATTATGCTTAAACAACTTTGGACTATGAGAAATCACACGTAAAATTTCTAACATCACAGCACAACCAGCTCCATCGTCAGAACCACCTAAAATAGAAAGCTATATTAACATTTAATCATTAATAATCATTAAGTTAAGTGAGCATGGGTGTTTCCATTAATTATTACCAGGACTTTCTGGGAATGTATCAAAATGACAATTTATTAATAAACTACTTTTGGTAGGTCTATGAGGACCAATCTTAACAATGACATTTTGTACATTTCTGTATACATTAGTCATTCCATCCAGAAATTTTAAAGGAAAAGCTCCACTATGCTTGGTTACATTGACTAGAATCTTATGGTTCTCATTGGCATCTTTGATTATATTATTGATAATGTTTGTTAAATATTTAATTGCTAACACTTCGTTCTCGTAACTTCCAACAATTCGTGGCCCAATATATGTGATATTTAGAAGATGATTATGTGCTCTTTCTGCTATAAATCTTCCTGGATATAGACCTTCTTTATCTGTCATTAATGGCTCAGGTAATTTCTTCTCAAACGTGATAATGATAATGGATACGAAAAGATAGAAGGTAAACAGAAAGAGTAAATGTTGAGTTTCATTTGGCAGTACTTCTTTCTTTTTTGAAGAAACCTTATCCTGGTATACCACATCACTAGTAGTTCTTTTAGAGATATGTTGACGCAATCTGACTCCGTCTCTCTGAAAGGTAGCATTGTCAGTGCAAAGAAGAAAATGAAAAACATACTGATCAAAAGGAACAAAGATAATCTTACCATTGTCTGTGTTTAAGGCACTTTGAAAAATAATTAAACCTTTGAATTAAAATTTGATCAGAGACAAAAGGCTACGGTGTTCGACGACTCCGTTCAACTCCGTTCGACACATTGACCAAGTAACGAAGTGCGTCTAGTACAAATAAAATTTCTGATGTCTTTTAATATTTCGTATGAAACAAACAGAAAACACGCAGAATTTTATTAACGTTTCTTTTTATTACTTCAATCAAACGTGATAATCGTATTCTCCGTAACAATTTTAAATAACAGTATTACTGTTATGATTTTACATGCAAAATTATTATAATAAATGCAGTACTGAAATAAGAATCATCCCTACCTATCGTTGTGCCTGTATTTCTGATTAAAACGTCGCAACTCGTCAGTTACTTCAGGTCCGTTTTTTCATAATTCCACGTTGGTCTATCGTGGACCATTATCAGCCAATTTAATCCCCGTTAAAACATATTTTTTATATATGTTACAGCCACGCGTATTCATGTGCCACTGCGATTAGATAGCCATATCATATTTTTTGTATAAAGATTGTGTAAGTGCTCGTTAGGTAAGTTACTCGATACTTGCTAACACGAGTATCGGGCCTATATATATCTGAATATAGCATTGCGGAAAAGTTAGCGAAAACAGAGTATCTATCTATCATGATAAAATTCTAAATCTAGACAGGACGTCCCAAAGAGCAATAAAACACTCAAATAAAGTAGCGGAGTATTGCATTTTTATGAATGAAAGATGCTGTATCTCCATCGCGTGCACAACTTTTACTCTCGATATTACTCAGTTATGTAAAAAGAAAATTGCAATGTTACATAATTATACAATAACTTTCGAAACAAAGAACGTATGTATATATATGTTGTGTGTGTGTGTGTGTGTGTGCGCGCGTGTGTGTATGTATGTATGAAATGCAAAAATCGTCTTACTAAGGCTAATATGCTCGGTTAATCTTCGATTGCAAATTAATACAGTACGTTTGCTGTTTTGGAAAGAATTGACTCTGTTGCTACTACAACATTGTATATTTACAAGAGTCTCTTCGATTCGTAGATGATGCAGACTCTTCCATGAACTACTGTCATGCTTTGTTCATTATTCTACGCTTTTGTATATATATATATATATATATATATATATATATATATATATATATATATATATATATGAAATACTTTCACGTAGTGTATATTTTAAAATGCTTCGTAAAACATAAATACTCGGACAGATATGTTCACAATATCAGTCATCAGTTCTGAGAAGTCTTTCTTGTATATTAACAGATGTTAATCATCTCATCACCGATTACGAAGTTGCAAATAATTTATTTTCAATTTACTTGGATATTTTAAAGTTTAAAAATAGAAAGTAGATGATAAAAAAGAAGGAATTAGTGAAATTGGTTAACATAACGAAATTTTAAAAGCATTCATTGTTCTTCACTGAATATAAATATAGCTAAATCAGAAAAAGGCGAAAGGTACGAATTTTGTCTACACAAGGAAGATAAGAACATAACATAGATTGCGATAATTTATTTAAATTTGATAATTTATAAAAATTATTGGAGCTGTTATACATTTAAGCTGAAAATTGTCGCTATACATAAAATTCGTTTAAAAATTAGTAGCTCTCGTTAAATACTGATTTTTGTTACTGTATTTTGTAACTTTTAAATACTATAAATACTATACTTACTATAACTTATAAATACTATAATCTTTTATAACATCTAATTTTGTAATTTTAATTTTGTTGTATCCTTCGAGTCTATATGTTAGAAATAAAAATTATATTTCAGTAGATATTAAAAAATATATGTTTATATATTTGACTTTATTATTCAATATATCTATATTTTATTATATCTAGATTGTTAGTCTTATATAGTCCACATTCATAATTAAAGTATAAGATTTGATAAGTAGATATCTTTAAGAGTACAAACATGAAGAATAGTAAAAATATTAATAAGAGATTAAATTGAATATCTGAAAATATTTTAATGAAATTTTTCAAAATGTTTCACTTAAACGTGTGAGAGTCTAAATCTGAAGTTGTATTTAACGTGTCACGTATTTAACCCAACCATTATGAAGGATTAAAATTCATTCAAAAGCCAGATGTGATAAAAAAAATAGATACAAATGCAATCGTTTACTGCCATCTGTAGGAAGGAGTTTTAAAGAGGCCATGAAATTTGTTCGTTCGACGATAAGGTTCTAATGGTAGGGACCGATTCCATAACTAGCAGACGATCAAGTCTAGCAGACGACCAAGTCTAGCAGACGGCGCATAGCTAGCGTCGTTCGCGGGCGCTTGTGACTTTGTTTCAAACTCGAGGATTGTTGAACGCCGATAGACACAGTTTTACGTGAACGAAAAGTTTATCCCTGAAGCGACTGCAAAATCGATTGAAAATGGATCCCGAAGCATTCCTGGACATGGCCAATCAGGTCATTAAATTGAAAATGTTCCCGTACTTTGATATCGCACACAGTGTACTCTGTGCTTTACACGTCAGAGAAGATTTGGGATCCGGTAAGCCCAAGCCTACCCGACCAATTCTAAATTTAATCTGCTCAGAACCAGCTTATACCATTTCTAAGATTGTGTTTCGCTCCCAACCATTTTTCTTCATTATTCTTGTTTAACTCACTTCCCGCTTTATTTATTATATTATTTTTTACCTATTTTATTATTAATAAATTAGCTCTCCCTTAATCTCATTTAATAATACTTAAGCTAAGAGATTTTTTTTATTCATAACAATTGGATTATTTTATTCTAAGTGTTAAAGTAAAGTCTTATTATCTTTCTGTAAGCTTAATGCTATAGAATTATTAATTTCTTTGACATAAAAATACAATTTTGTTACTAAACATATTTGATATTATTAATATTATAAAAAAAGAATAAGAACATTAATACAACTTCCTCTTTTAATAATATTGTCCAAAACAAATGTATAAAAAATGTTCAAAGAGAAGAAAAATTATTCTCACACGGTATGTGGCATAATCAGAATAATCCTATTTTATGACATTCACTGAATTTACCTAGCTAATCTATTTCAGTATATACCCTTGCGGGCACGCCAAGTTTTTTCAAATCTTTGGCCTCAATTTTGATTTCTTATAATTTTTTGTGTTTCTTAAAATTATGCAAATACCTTATCATAAATAAATATGGAAAATAAATAATTGTATTGTAAATATTTCCTAAATATATGAAAGCTTATTGTGTAAGAATGTTCCCAGATATAGTAGCAAAATTTTTTGTATCAATGACTTTCTTATGCAATGAACCATGAAGCAGCAATCTTTGAACAATGACTCAAAGAATTTCTGTACCTTTTATATTCCTTGGTAGTAGTTATGGTATCTAAAATCATATGAAAAATAAATTTTATTGTGAAATATATTTCTTAACTATTTTCATATTTTTTTAAATAAACTTTTATGTAATTTAATTTTATACTTATCAGAGTGTTAAAAATATACCAAAAAACATTATTTTCATGTTTATAGTAGACTGACACTATACCTGCACGAATACATGTAATATAATATACTTGTAAGGATTCCAAGTGACCTACTTGAAAGGACATGCCCCTTTGATATTTCATGGTGTATTAGAAAACAGAAAATTTATCATATCTTGGATGTGTCTTTCTAAATTAAATTAAATGTTTCTTTACATGTTACTAATTAATAAATATTTAAAAATCTTTGAAAAATGTTGTACCATTAGTTTATCAGACTGTCTCAATTATAACTTTAATTATTTTTTATAACTTCATACTATCACAATTCTATTGAATAGGTGCTCAAGCATTTTCTCGGAAACATCCTCTTTCATGTTGGCTTTCAACAATGTTGGTAGTGTTTGCAAGTGGTATGCTATGCAATGGTCTTTTAGGAGAGCCGATTATTGCACCTTTGAAAAATACACCACAAGTGGTAGTAGCAACTATTGTTTGGTCAGTACCATTAAATTAAAAACTATAAATCTCTATTAATAATTTAATGAATTCTTTAATGAATATCTTTCCTTAACTTCAAGCTAGATTCCAAGTTTCAGATCAATTGTGTCTTTGTTGTACTTGCATTTTGTGCCAAAGTTCAAACACAATTGTTTACAAAACCAATAATATGACATTTCCCATAACATTTAGTAAGGTATATTATTATTTAATTATTGCACAGGTATATGATATTTTATACACCATTTGATATTGGATATAAAATTGCCAAGTTTTTACCAGTAAAGATAGTATGTGCTACTATGAAGGAAATATATAGGTGAGTACATAATAATAAGCAGATATTTGTTTTTTAACTTATTCTGTTATGTTTATATTATTTTGCCATAACTTACAGGTGTAAAAAGGTATATGATGGAGTATCTCATGCAGGAAAACTTTACCCAAATGCATATCTTATCATGGTGTTAATTGGAACACTCAAAGGTAACTTTTAATATCTGAAAAGTAAAAGTAAAAGTTATTGAAATACAAAATTAATTTATTTAATTTATTTTAGGAAATGGTGCAGGCTTTACAAAACTTTTTGAACGCCTTATACGAGGAGTATGGACTCCAACTGCTATGGAATTTATGCAACCTAGCTTGTACATTTACATCTTCTTTCTATTTTTTTATAAATTAAAACTGAAATGAGTAATACGTAATATTTTACTTTTTAGCCCTACGAAAGCATCAATGGTTGCATCCATTATTTTCGTCCTTGATAAAAAGACTGATCTCATTTCGGCTCCTCATGCGTTAGTTTACTTTGGTATCGTTATTTTCTTCGTGTATTTCAAGGTAACAGGAATTTTGTACTCCTTCTTAAATGAAAGCTAATCATTGCTAATCTTGTTTGTTACTAAGTGCTAATTGTTATTAATATTATTTCAGCTATCGTCCATTTTGCTTGGAATTCATGATCCGTTCGTACCTTTCGAAAATCTATTCTCTGCGTTGTTCCTCGGAGGAATTTGCGATTGGTTAGCCAAATTGTTGGGACGAGGCCAAGCTAAAGATGAGAAAGCGGATGCCAAGAGAAAGGACTAAATGTTTGTAAACTTCATTTACATAATATTAGATAACGCTACGTACATATAATTTTACTGCTATGTAATTTAATTTTCGAGTTTGCGATATATAATATTTATTTCTTCTTTTTTCTTTTTCGATAGGTACGCATAAAATTCTCCCAATACGAACGTTAATATATTAGCATTGATATGCTAAAAATCAATGCATGGAATCAATTTAAACTAGTCAGGCCATACTCGCATGTTAACGATGCGATGCATGATCATGAACAAATCATTAAATATTGGAAGTACAATAATTTATTAGTATACATATTTTAATAATGACAAGTGATATATTGGAGAGTATGGCTTCCACCGTTATGAATACCAACAGTATTATCTCTGTTGACAACAACTTGCCAACATAATTGCCTCTCCATAATTAATTAGACAATTTTATATGAATAACATTACGTAACAAGTAAATTCGTTATGTTTTATAAAATATAAGAGAATTGTACTTAAAATCGATAAAATCTTTACGCGAAGGCTAAAAAAATTTGTTGTTGATTTTTTAATAATCTATATATACAGGATTTCACACAATGTTTTAACGATTGAATTAGAAAAAAATTGTTGGTAAGTCATTTTATAGAGTGAAGTGCAATTTTTAAGTGCATATTGAGACATATTGTTAGTAATGTTCAATTCAAAATATCCTAATTTTGGTATATGTATTTTGTGTGAATGAATAATTATCAATCTGTCGTACGATATTTATCACGAAGAAATATACTCAGGTTATCGAATTTAAGTGTTAAGATAATTTTAATGCATATTAGAACAATAAGATTTCTGATAATAAAACGGATAACAAATGAAATCATCTATACATGACGTAAATATATCAACGAGGAAAATTATAACTCTTTTATACTATTTTATTATAATTAGATTGATACTGACAATTGATACTTACCTACCATACACACATGTATCAAGCGTTTACCTTGGACTCAACGATGTGAATATAATTTGCTATGGAAATTAAATAACATAATTTTCATATAATATTCCAATTGACAGAACGTTATACATTTTCATGTAATAAAATGAAGTTTGTTCTTCTATATCCTTCTGTCGACTTATCGTCTTTCCAATCTTTTAAATACGCAAGGGTTTAGAGGCAACAAGATTGCTTCCCAACCCAAGCCTTCTGAGTCCTTATTATGTATCTCCTATTGTAGAAAAACATGAAAAATATACCATTGCTTGTCATAATTTATAACAAATAAAGGTTGACAAATTCTAGTCGATACCCCAATACTATTAACAAACGGCAATTGTTTAATAACAGTTTCCCGAGGTGCAATACAGTGCGATATTTGAACGAGAAATTGGGACAAAAATCAAAATTCGCTAGCTACGTTTGCAAATCATATTCGCCACGTTCGCAGATCAGGTACGCGCGTTCGCAGATTACGTTCGCAGCCCACGTTCGCAATCCACGTTCGCAATCCACGTTCGCAGTCCACGTTCGCAGTCCACATTCGCGCATTTGTAGTCCACGTTTTCACATTCCATAGTACAGTATTCGAATAAGCATTTAGGACAAAGATAAAAAAATACACATAATGTACAGTGTTCCTAAAACTTAATCCTTTATTAGATGATCCGAGGTAAGTAAAAGTCTATTTATCAAATCTTTGTTAGTATTTTCCTTACTCTCTTCTTTAGTTAAAATATCTTGAATATTTATTTCTTTGTCTAATCACACACGATAACGTTTAAATAAATAGTGCAGATGCTGGCAATGATCTTTCCATTTTTTCGTCCAGAAATCATTTATTTTCCCTTCCATTTCGTCAGATATTGTGCCAGCATTTAATAAAGGATAGAGATTTTGGGTAACATTAAAAATTTTCTTGAAATAAATGGAGTCAGAAATCCATTTTTCAACCAAGTCACTATTACGAATGGACTTCACTTACAAAATAAAGAACGTTCAATGTAGTAGTTTGTAACAGAACAAGATCATATATAGCAATTTAGTGCAATTTTTTTTTAACAAAGAACAATCAAAATTCAATTCAATGACTGCGTGTAAAACGATCTTCAATTGTAGTAACAACTGTTTCTATATGCTGATATAAAGAAGATATTTTTAAAGATACAATTTTAAAGAATAAAATATGATACAATAATAGATTTAAGAAATATAACAATATCCAAAAGGAAAAGTTAATATGAGATCAATCATTTTAAGATCATACTTATTTCCCAAATAAACTTCCATATCTTTTTATTAGAAGATTTATTTATGTATTTTATACGTTATATTAATCCTAATGTTTGATTATTTGCTTCTAGCGTATGTATATTTTTGTAGTGGTCTCATGCATATCGGAATTTTCGAATTAGTAACATTTGAAAGTATATCATTTGTTACATCAGTCCAGTCATAAGATATTTTTCCTTTACAATTTATATCGCATATATCATAACTATCGATCATTTCATTTTCGCGCTCTTTACGAAGAGTAGATTTTAAATTGGCTTCGTTTGTTATTTTACAAACAGTGGACGGAATGCAAGTCGGTCGACCGCATGTTTCTACACGTTTGCTTATACATTTCTTTTCAAAATGTACGTCCTTTTTCATAGTTAACGTTTCTTTATCCGACCTTACTACCGCCTGACTTTCATTGCACTTGATCACTCGAACTAGTATCGGATCTCGTTTCTGGGTACCCACGCTTATTCTTTCTGTTATATCTTCATACTTTGCGACACATACAGAATCCTTGAACAATCGAGTATCACCTTGAACTTCTATGTCGCGATTGCACAGCTGCATCAACGATCCACTGATACCAACATCTTTACAATTCAAATGAGTACAAACTTCTTTGTCTATCATTGGATATTTCCTCTTCATTTTCTCTAATAGCAATATACCGTCTTCCATGGTTCCTTGTCTTTTATCCATTTTCGTGAATGTGGATTGCAATATTAATTCGAAAATATCTTCTTCAGTCATGGTTAATTTATTATTACACATGGTAAACGTGCCAATTTCCTTCAAACTTGGTCCTCTTCGAACTTCTGTCAAAGATGACTTTTTGTCAGCCTTCTCATGAAATTCTTTCACATCATCTCTGATAACACTTGGCTCTAGCATCATTATATATTCTTTGATTGCTGTCACCATTTTGTCCATGTCGATGAAACAATTTTCTTTTAGGCGATATTTATATTTGTCTGAAATTAAACCTCGTTAAATTATAAAAATGGATACATAAATTTATAAGGATCTGTTTAATTTTATACCTTGCATTTTTTGTTCATGTATAAATAATATTTTCTGCAGAAGTTGTTGTAAAACTGAGAGCATGGTGGGGTCTCTACTGAGATGTAGTATATTCAATGGACACGTATCTGTTGTACATGAATCCTCCAATTCTTGTGCTATCAATTAAAACAATTTTGTAAAATTAGTGTTTTATATGCATAGTATTGCATTATATTTTGCTAAGCTGCAAAGCAGTACCAATTAAAATGCTTACTTCCTTTTTCCACAAAATGTTTCAATTCCGTATCTCGACGAGCACAACGTTTCACAGAATCATCAGACTTAGATCGAGCCAAAGGAAATTTTTCTTTAGAAACGCATTGTACGAAATTCGATTTGAATTCTTTGATCTTTTCCGCTGTCACGCAGCCGACGCTACGCACTTGATGCAAGGACATGGTAGTACCAAATTCTACCATCTTTTCAAAAGACATACGGTAGGCTAAATTTCCTCGTGATACACAGATGCTACTCTGTATTCCTTTCGAAGTTTGATCTACCACATTTATTGCTACTTCCTTCATCTCTATCGTATCAGTCTTGTAATATTTATCTTGCTCTTTTCCTTTTTGGTCAATTTCATTTGTAGTTTGAATTGATATACAAACTGTATTTTGCACTGCTTTGTCAAAAGAATCCATTGCATTGACACCTATTTCACGTTTTTTCCTTCCAATAGAAAATCGCGTTTCAATTGCAAGTGGTTCTGATTCTGTACCTTGTTCCTTCTTCGTATCTCGACAAACATCTTTTGGTACGAATTCAATTGGTTTTGAATGTTTATCCGGATCTGGCAGAATTAGTTGGGTAGAAGCTTCTACGGTACCCAACTGTAATTTACCTGTTACTACAGGGTCCACATGTAGAACTTGCGTTTGAACTGATATGGATGCTGGAATATTACTTTTTAAAACTCTTTTTGGATCTTCGCTTTGTTCTATTTCTGTATGAGCACATTTCTTCGTAATTTGAATAGGTTTCATGGCAGAAGTAATTGATGCCTTTGCAGAGAGTCCTGTTATTAAAGTTACAATAGATGGATGTCTTGTTATTAAAGATGCAAAAGATGCATGCCTTGATAATGTCTGTAGAAATTCCAAATCCTCGGAGTTGTTCACATACTTTTTTAAATATTCTGATAGATCAGTAATTCCCATGGATCGAAAAGGTAAACCTGAATAAAATAGACAATAAATTTAAGTTGGTATCTGCACATACATCCAAATTTTAGCATTTCATCCAAATTTCAAACAGATATTTCTCTATAATAAAAATTGATTTTTTACATACTATCACGCGTGACTCTGTCACATCCGGCACACAGACTGTATCCATCAGAAAGATTTTTATTGTATTCCGAACAAGAAATATAATTTCTTCTCTCGTTTTTGTTACAATCAATTTGCTCATGTTTCACATCTTCCCAGCCACACAGTGGACATTTTAAGAATGGTGATTCATAACTGTTACCGTTTTCTTTCGTTAAAGGAAAATCACGGTTAAATCTGGTATCCATGGAAGTATTTGAAATAGCTGGAAGATATTCTTCTTAAAGTTAGAAAAAATTATACTATTAGTATTCTATCATATTTCTTTTCAAAGTTATTTTTCGAACAAATTTTTTACCTATCTCTTGAGATTCTACATCTCTGGTGGGTTTGTAGTACAAAAGTTCATCTATTTCATGATCCCTCGAATCATTTTTCTTTGGTCTAAAGGATGGACAAGGAACATATTTTACTCTTTTCTCCCTTTTTTCTTTTGTTATCGTTTCCCCTGTTGAATTACATTTCCCATCCAGACAAGATAGTTTTTCCTGCGATTTGCTCCTCTTTGAAATCATCCGACCGCTGGTGGCATTATTACATGGGTGAATTTTCACAAATTTTGCTTCTAGGCCCACTCTTTTTCTTTCCTGTGAAGTTTTTATACTATCACTGCTCAAGGATCTAACAGCAGAAGTCATTTCTTGTTCATGAAGTTGACCGCTCTGCCTTTCTTCATCATCAATCACCTTCGCCAGCATGCCTGCTACTACGTTATACCAGGAGAATGGTGATTTATATTGTTTCTGAGATTGTAGACTTTGGATCGTTCGTGTTTGTTCCAATTTATATCTGTGCCAATGAAAGTCATTGTTTTCATAAATAGTTTTGTAACCATTGATGTTAAAAAGTAATCATCTCTAAAATCAATCAATAACATAGTTTGTTAAATATTTTTAAGATAAAAATTTGTTTAATGCTTTGTATAGAGAACATTTCGTATTCATTTTTAATGTTTGCTTCGATGTTTAAAAAATTAGACTAAACTTAATTTTTTTGTATTTAAGATGACATGAAGGTCATAATACTACAGTAAATGAAGAAGGCTGTATATTCTTCTCCATTCAATACTGTGAATTCCGATCATCAAACGCAAAATAATCATTTTAAAAAGAAATTACATTCGTTCATGATGTTTTTTATTTTCTCTCTTATCTCTTTCACAATATTCATTACCAAAAATTCCGATCGTACATTACTTTTCTCTTATGCTCTTGATTTGGTGCAAATAATCAGTTACGGTAAAGCCGGGTATGCAGAGATCGTTGATAATTCTTTGCAATGCCATATTCTTCTCATAGCAGTTATAGTAATGTCTGTGATAAGGGTTCCAGAGGCATGGATATTGCTTGTACGCTTTTAAAAAACTGATTACTAATCTCTCGTTCCATTTCGACGACATTTTATAATACGAAGAATTTACCAACAGTATTTTAATACAGTGTCTCTATGAAAATAGTATTTGCGATTTCTTATACGTTTATAATTTTACGATTATCCACAAGATAAAATCAGTTTCAGTTAGAGAACGCGACTGAATTTGATCGCGCGATACATCGAACGGAAGCATTTGTTAAATCACTCTACGTTATTTTATTAATTTTGTTTCGCTACGATACTATATATTAATACCAGAACCAACATATAGAATCATATTTCATATATTATATCTTTGATAAAATTTTTTTCTAAGTACTAAACAAATACAGACAATTCGTAAACATTATATTCGTTGCTTGCAATCGAGATCGCAGGAAGAATCTGCCTTGATCATGATTACCGGAAGGCCGCAGCTGCAAACCATTTCCTTGCGCAAAACTGCACATTCGCTACAACTAGAAGCTGTACAGCAATCCAAATATTTCAGTTTCATATGATCCAGACGTTCTTGTGCAATTATATCTTGTATTCGTTTCTCCAATTTAACAGCAATTTCTGAAGACAAATAATTTTACCTTAATAATTATCTTTGTAATATATTACGCTATCAATATTCACCGAAACTTATATTTCGCAACTGAAACGCAACACTCTTGCCGAACATGTCAAACTCGTCAGTTTTCCTTCTTCCTTTAATGTCTTTCACTGGTGGAGCACAATCTGTGTAACTAATGTCTGTCTCCTTCTGAAAATTATTTCGTACATTTAATGTTACTTATAACTTTCGACAAACTTTACATTTATTCTCGTTGATTGAACTAAGGACGAGAATCTATTTACTAGATCTTTTTTCATCAAGTTAAAAGGTACTTCATTTTCCATACACACTTGACAAGCTGTACATGCGGTTTTGAAATAAGAAAGTTCAGATTGAGTCGCGTGCTCAGTACTGATACTTCTGATATTACTCCCCACATCGATTTGAGATACTTTCTGCTGGTGCAAGTAATATTTGCAATCTCTTGCTGTGGTTTGCGAAGTAGTTACACCCTTTTCTTCTGCCAGGAAGGAAGGTGGTTTTTCTGCTTTCCTAAGTGGACCATGTTTTAATATATTTTATTATGTACACTAATATTAATCAGTGATGTATTAACACTATGTAAATGAAATAAATTACCTAAGACGAGTACGAGGTTTAGCTATATTCGATTTGTCACAATAACAAGTTTCATATGGACAACCACAATCTGTGCTTAATGCTTTTGGTTCCGCAGGGACTGGACGTGTCGACTGCTCCTGTGTTTCTTTATAGTCATAACTTTCATGTGTGCCTGTTTTATCACTGCATATCTATAACAAAATTGTTATAATAAATAAATAAAATTTGTACGATGTGTTTTGTTATAAGTTGATATGTACCTTGCAGCAATCACTTGTACAATTGTAAGTTGGTATAAATGGAAAAAACAGTTCATGGATTATTGGAAACCAGTTCGCTATTGGTCTATAAAACTTCTCACAGGAAATTGCAGCACTGATTTTAGATAGCTCATAACAGTATTGGGCCTTTACACAGGTAATTCTTTTGATACAATCATAAACTGTTAAGCAGCAAACATCCATAGAATCCACAATTTCTTTGTAAGCTTTATAACGACATCGCTTGTTCTTATAATCCGGATGAAAAGGATTTCTTAGACATTCGTGTTTACTGTAAAAAATTACTAATCTCAACGTTAGACTATCGGTCCATGCAATTGGCATGATAAATTGCTTCGATCATTTGTAGCATAATCAGGTTATTTAATCCCCCACTTGGATAGATGCCATTATTTACATATCATAAAAGCTATATGTACATATCTTGAGCTTATATTAAAATTCGTAGCAAAAATTTGTATGCTGAAAAAATGCAATGAATGAATTACGTTCGGATTATACATCATACATACGTAAGATTCAAAAAGTTACTAGAATTTAGAAAAATATACATGAAAAAAAAATGAAAGAATACATGAAGTATATAATCTGTTTAGCTATTGATTTTCTTACGTAAATGTATGTGCATAGTGAAAGAATAAGATGAATAATTCTTAATATAAATAACGAACGATATACAAAGATCAAAAAATTTATTCAGCCATGTTTGTTGTTAAAAGCATCATTATAACAATATCTTAGAGATTAAATTATTTTAAATTACATCTGCATGTGAAATAAGAATTATTTTTAACCATAAATTCGATGTAATATGTTCTATGTTATAGACTAGAACCAGCGGTGTATACAACAAAATCTAACCCTTGAAGCTAGTAGTTTCTTAATAATTTATTTTTATTGATAAGGAGTTGTCTTTTATATTAAGTAATTCGGCTTTTTACAAAAAAAAAGTTGCTTTAAATCCTTAATAGATCTTCGGTTATTAAATTACGCTTGCACTCGTAGCTTCAAAGTATTCAAACACGTGAATATGTAACAAAAATGTCCATATAAAACCATGAATATGAATAATTTGTCACATGTTTGATAGCTTTATATTCTAAAACAACCAATGCTCAGTGTGAAAAATATTAGCATTTCCTTGTATCATGCGTCATTAACAAAAATATACATTTTGCCTCTAATACAAATAAGTTTGTATAATTAACTCTGTTACTTATGTAACACCATATTATATACAATGTGATATCCTTTGTATATAACAATTATACATGTATCTTTTCATAATTATTCATTGTTAAGATTATCTTACTGTATTATCTTACTTATCTTACTATATTATTTGTGCTATCGACGTAACCTTACGAAGAAGACTCAATCGTCGAAGCCATTGCAGGTAATTGTTGAGGTACAAAATTTATAACTTCATGATAAACAAGTTCTACAAATAATAAAAATGAATTACCGCGTTAGTAATATATTAATGACTATTTATAAAATATACATATATATATTACAATGAAAACATATACCTTTCCATTTTTCAACAGGTAAATCCATATCTTCAAAACTTTGATCATATGGTAAAGATACTGGTTCATCAGTTGGATCAGCATACTGTGCAAGATATGGGTGAGCTAAAGCTTGTTCTGCTGTAATTCGTTTCTCTGCATCTAGTTCTAACATTAATTCAAGTAAATCTATAGCTGAAAAGTAAGAAAAATATGTTAATTTAATTTATAAAAATAATTTCAATTTAGAAGACTTTTTAAATTCGGTAATTACCTAAAGGATTGGCTCCGCGAAATACTTCTTTGAAGTTCTTTTTTTTTAGCGGAGGTAAACTTTGTATATAGTTTCTCGCCTAAAACAATATTTTTACTTATTAATTTTCAGTTTTTACGTATAAATTGCATTATTTCAATATTTGAAATTTATACAATATTTCATGAAAATATTCTTCAAAAATTGTGCATGTAATACCTCATAAATGCGTTACATATTTTTGTTATAACTCATATTATACTCTTTTTGTAGCTCTTTTAATATTAATATTGCCTTATATTTTAAACTTCAAAGCAAAATCATATTATAGACAAAATTATTTTTAATATTATGGAAAGAATTATAAAATGCAAATAAATAATGTAAGAAATTTTAATTCATAAAAAAAATAATTAAAAAAGATTGCAAAAAATATTTATCTAAAAAAAAATTACCTCTTGGCTGGTAATTTTGCTTAAAGTTTCCTCTGTGGGTGTACCACAGAGTACTAAAACTCGTGTTAGATGATCAATGTCTGCTTAAAGTTAAGGTATGTTTAAAGCATAATTTATTATACAGGAGTAGGAAAAACTTAAAGCAATGTAATATGAATTATGGTTGTAATTATTTTAAGCATTTGTTAGCATTCCAAAGTACGAGTTATAATATATATATGGAAATAACATATATTCACCAAACAAATTTGTAAATATTATGAAGATAATTCTTTCATTTTAGTCATATATATATAGTGAAATTTATTAATCAGGGAAATATTGATAAAAAAACATGTAACATGCGAGGCAATTAAATCGTAACACGTTATCAATGAGCAGCATGCACTATTTAGGCTTTTTCTATGGATAAATTCTTATTTAACAATTTAAAAATTACTTACCGACTCTGACGATATTTTTTGCATAAACTCGTCGCGTGGAGTACCCAGTATCTCCATTATTAAGTTCAGTTGGTGTATATCTGCTCTTGCTAAGGTTCCACCACACCTTTTTCTACTTTCACTATATGGATACTTCAATTATTACATAAATACAACAGACAATTTCGTGCATTGAAGCATATTAAAAATTATATACATATTTAAATGAATTTTTACTTGTAAAATAGAAGCTAATTTTCCTTGCTATCAAACAGAAGCTAAATTAAAGCATTTTCTGCCAACTGACAAATAAAATACTATGTAATTAACATATTAGTAAAATAACTGAACATTTTAAAGCAGGAAAGAAGCCATGTAGAGCCTTAGCGAAAAGCATATCTTTTAATTCTGAGATGGTTAAAGATGGTTAAAGATTTATAATATTCATTGAAGATGAATTATGAAAGAAGTTTTATGTGCATACAAGTACAACATAATTAGGTGAAAACCACAAACAACAAACTTGAATATTAGACATTGATATTAAGAGGAATTATAAAAAGCATGATTGGTTGTAAAAAGGATACGATCTGTTCCCGGAAATAACGTTCTCCCCGTTAATAGCTCGGCCATTATACATCCAACAGACCATATATCAACTAAAAAGCATAAATATTATACTATTGTGTATTATAAGATATTTGCAGAAAGAAAAATAATAACCACCTGTTTGATTATAATGCATCCAATTAAGCATAATTTCTGGAGCTCTATACCACCTTGTAGCAACATAACCAGTCATTTCATTTTCTGTAGGTCTGGCTAATCCAAAATCTAAAATTTTCAGCTCACAATCTTCATTTACAGCTATATTAGAAGGTTTCAAATCCTAAATTTGACAAGAATGTATTTAAAGTATTCTATATTACATTTAAATTGTTATTATCAGTTATGCTACTTTACCCTGTGTATTATACTCGCAGAATGAATATATTTGAGACCACGAAGGATTTGATATACAAGAAACTGTACATGATCATCCGAAAGTTTCTGAGTTCTTACAATATTATTGAGATCTGCACCCATCAGATGCGTGACTAAATATCTATTAAAAGTACATGTGATTACTAAAACATGATAAGGAGTCATAATCAAGGGGTTGAAAAGAGATAATCAACATTATAAAAGTACATAAAAGCACTTACACCTGCTGAAAATCTTCTAAAGAAGAAGAGGGATGGAATACATCTAGTAAACCAATTACCTGCAATGAATTATATGATTATTTCATTGATTTTGATTTGCACAGGTCAATAATAGCATGATGGAACTCACTATACATAACATAGTTGTCCCTAAATTTAGTAACAAGATAAAGTTTCTAAATCCATTAATTTCTACAATGCCAACTTCAAAGATATATTAAACTTATATATAATTCACATTTGTATACTCACATTTTCATGATTCATATGCTTCAACATACGAAGTTCCCTGTATGTGCGTTTTGCATGCACAGCTGATTGGAATGGTCTGGCTAATTTTTTTATTGCTACTTTCTGTCCAGTTTTTGTGTCAACTGCCGAGCTAAAAATATATATATATGATTCCTTAATCCAGTTTCTACTGTGATTTATATAAAACAAAATAAGAATATATATAATATATAAATACTCAATTGTAAGATTATGTGAATGTATATTTATAATAAGGAAGTAGAAATTCTTGTAATTCAGAAGGGAATCAATAAATACATATATATTACAGTTTACATTTACAATAATAAACTTAAATCTTAATAACTAACTTAAACATAATTATTTAAAATTATATAATATATGTATATGTATATATCAATCTTCTTTTATGATCATAAGAGGATTTATCTTTCTAGAAAACACAATGTATTTCATGTACTTAAAGAATTAAATAATAAAGTAGGAGTTAATATAAATTTACGAATCGATTATCAAATCCAAGTGGTAGTTCTGTGAAATGTTTCACCGAGAAAATTCGGGTATAATACATCTCATTAAATTCATCTTCACGGAAAAGCATTGTCAAATAATTCTAATTTTAGTTTGGCCCCTGATGTAGAATACGACGGTGCACGAGATACTTGCACGAGCTGCCGCAATCGTAACATTTACGTATTGATAATCTCGTTAAAATCTAAATTACAAAATAAGAAAAAAGAAAGAATGACATATGTGTATATACGATTTTAAGTGGCATAATGAACGATCGTAGAAATGTCAAGGTTATGATTGGTTCATGGTCGCAACCAAATCTTAAATTATTAACGAGATATGGAGCGGGATCGTTTAAATATTATAGACAGGTTCCCGAATAAGGAACAATCTAAAAAATATGTGAGATTAGAATGGTATTATGCAATTATTGAAACATATAAATTTATGTTGGAATTGTTTTTCTGAATTCTTACCAGACCTGACCATAAGCTCCTGATCCCACTGGCGTGAGCATTTGGTATCGTTCCGGAACCTCCCATTCGGTCCTATTTATTTCGATTTTATGAAATTGCGGCATGCTACATTCAATTTCTCAGTCACGCCGCTTGATAATAGAAAGAATAACAACAATTACAGCACAAACACCATGCACTAACGTTTGGAACCGGAGTTTACAGACACTTCATGCATTTCCAAATTAGCCCAGTATTAAAAACTATATACCACATCTATCGTATAATCGTATGTCTACGATCCCTCGAAGTCGATTCTGTATTCAGATCGATAGCGTATTGAAATTTTTGTAACGGCGAGAGGTCGATTTGTCTTTCTCGATACTTGTTTTTCGTCGATTAAACAAATAGTGTGTTCGATTTGGGGGGGGGGGGGGGGGACTTTTACGCAAATTCATATTTTTGAGAATATAATTGATAGAGTACGTAATAAACGGATATCTATCCATTTTTGGGAAATATAAAGGTGCAAAAATCTATAGAACGAATATAATACATAAATATATACAAGATATCCAAAGCAGAGTATTTATCATAATATTCTGTGGATGAAACAAATTTCCATTTAAATCCAAAAAAAAAATAATTTAAATTCCCAAAAAAGAAAATATGAAAATCTGAAACAAAAATTTAAAAATATACAATAAGAAAAGATTATGCAACCTTTAAATGGGAAGTTGACTTATGGACATGGCCCACCCTATGTGTATTTAGTCTTATTCTATTGTCTCTTTCCCCTTAACTCGAGATAGCTTTTATTTCTGCCAGTTAGTCCAGCGGTTCTTAATCTTCTATTTATCATAGACCTCCTTTAAATAATTTTTTATTGTTGTGGATCCCTAAGATTTAACTCAAGATTTAAATAAGTAATGTGCCAAATATATATATTTAAAACACATTAACTGTTCAACAACCTTCTCGGAGAGAAGAGGTTCATTATGAATAAAGTAAATGATTTTTATTCGAATAATATAATAATAACTTGCATGTATGAAGATTTTCGTTCCCCGGGAACTATGGGCCACAGGTTAAGAACCGCTGATCTAGTCATGTCGTGCCTCATATGTGTCTTACCCTCTCAGCTATCATCTCACTCTCACCAACTTGAATGATGTCCCAATAACCTAATCCATGACGGTAACGCCATCTATAACTTCGCTGGTGTGCGGGCTAGAAACGACTTAATGTAGGATGTAATGTGTGGAGCTATGATTGAGCGATTGTAGCGCCACTCTCTGTCAATTATTGTGTATCTAACACAAAAAAAGCTCTTGCCCCATAACTAGCGACATTAGTAAATGACGTGGTAAAATTTGTTAGGAATACGGTCTTTCTTAATGAATATGAGCATAAATGATGAAGAAACGATTGAATATGAGCCTTCAATTAGAAACGTAATCGAACAACGGTCTTTACGATGGATATTTGTCGGTGGTAAAGGTGGAGTCGGTAAAACAACGTGCAGGTTAATATTCTAACCTCAGAAGTTCGTTTGTTTATCGCAGTTTGATCATTGCTTGTTTTAACTTCCAGTTGTTCGTTGGCTGTGCAGTTATCGAAAGTCAGAGAAAATGTACTCATCATATCTACTGACCCGGCGCACAATATCTCCGACGCGTTTGATCAAAAGTTCAGTAAAGTTCCGACGAAAGTAAAAGGTTTTGAAAATCTTTTCGCTATGGAAATAGATCCAAACGTGGGCATTACCGAATTACCAGAGGAGTATTTCGAAAGTGAAGCGGGTATTTTGTTTTATCAATGTTATACCTTTGCATTACACTTTATATGCTTGCAATGTTGTTGGTAGTTTGATGCATAAATATACACATAGATTGCTTACAAAATAGTTCCAGGAGGAGAAGCCATGAGATTGAGTAGAAGCATAATGCAAGAAATTGTCGGAGCATTCCCTGGTATAGACGAAGCAATGAGTTATGCAGAAGTCATGAAGTTAGTCATACTTTGTAATGTAACAATATTGGTGAAACCATAGAAAAGTTTTCTTACCTTTGATTTGGATGATTATGAAATATGCTATAGACATTAAATATTGAACAATTTTTTTCTATACATATAAAAAGCATAGTATCTCTTAGTTTTTGAGATATTTGCAGAAACCTGTTGATACTTCTACAATTCTATTTATATTCCACTTATTCCACTTATAGTTGTACATCTATGACGACATGTGTGTCAATATTGATTGCCATCTCATCTGCTTAATAAACAGAAGAAAAGCGGCTGGCAGTCGGCAATCAATACTGACGCATATGCTGCCAGACACACACAACTATAGGCAGAATTCACTGTAGTGGTACCGGTAAATCCCTTTAAGCGAAACTGCTGGTTATATGTATAGGAAAAAGTTGTTTAAAATGTTAAATTTTATGAAATAACTAAAAATAATCGAAATCGGAAGTGAGATAGTTTTTCTGTAGTTTTACCAATGATATTTATATATGGTATAACTTAACTGTTTGATATGTTATCCATATTTTCAGGTTGGTTAAAGGAATGAACTTTTCTGTTGTTGTTTTTGATACTGCACCCACTGGTCATACTTTAAGATTATTATCATTCCCACAAGTAGTAGAAAAAGGATTGGGAAAATTAATGCGTTTGAAGATGAAGATTAGTCCTTTTATTACACAGGTCATAAATATTTAGTTTAATGAATGATATGTAGTATCAGCTTAAACAGTATTCCAATTTCAAAACTACTTTATTATAGATCAGTTCATTATTGGGAATGACAGATTTCAACGTAGATACATTCTGTAACAAGATAGAGGAGATGCTTGTTGTCATTCGACAAGTTAATGAACAATTTAAAAACCCTGACCAGACTACATTTGTTTGTGTGTGCATAGCAGAATTCTTGTCACTGTACGAGACAGAAAGACTCGTACAAGAATTAACAAAATGTGGTATAGATACTCACAATATCATAGTGAATCAGTTATTATTCTTAAAAGAAAAATATACATCTTGTAAACTGTGTCTTGCTAGGCATAAAATACAAGACAAATATTTAGAGCAGGTAAATCAAAATATTATGATTTCATATTACTTCATATAGAAGCTTAAGAAATTAATACAATAACTCTTTGCTAGATAATGGATCTTTATGAAGATTTTCATATTATCCGAGTTCCTTTATTAGAAAAAGAAATTCGAGGAGTCCAACAAGTCAGAGAATTTTCGGAAAATCTTGTAAAACCATATAAGCCTTAACGTCTGTACAATTAACATTTCGTAAAAATATATAACTTTGACATGTAATCAAAAGATTTTTAAACTAAAAGGATCACTTATACATAATGAAGTTTGTATAAGACGTAATACTTTTATAATATTTAATATAATAGGAATGCATATATTAAAAATTTCAGTTTGATGTACTTGTATATTAAACATTACTTGATCAATTATATATGTGTAACTTTTATTTTTGTTTTTATACTACTGATTTGATTAAAGAATTATAAAAAATATTTCAATTACTAGAAATATCACCTAATAACATTAAGTTCTTTTCCAATATGTACAAATGCGTTTACAGCATATTCTATGTCCTTTTCTGAATGTGCAGCACTAATTTGAACACGTATTCGCGCTTTATCTTTTGGTACTACTGGATAACTAAAACCGATAACATAGATCCCTTGTTCTATAAATAGAAAACGATTATTATACGTATTGTTAAAAATTGATACATTACATGATATATTGTAAATATTTACCAATCATTTTATCAGCAAATTCAGTAGCTAATCTTGCATCACCTATCATAACAGGACAGATAGGATGATTGTCACCAGCAATTGTAAAACCAGCTGCTTTCATATTACTTCTAAACAGATTGGTATTATTTTTTAAATGATCCAAAAATTCCGTAGAGTTTGTTATTAAATCTATAACCTATATACAATATTAAAAAATAAAAATATGAGTGATCACATTATTTCTGTTATTTTAACAAAAAAAAATTGACATTTTAGTATACCTTACTAGCTGATGCAACTACAGGTGGTGGCAATGAATTTGAAAATAAATATGGTCTGCTACGTTGTCTCAACAAATTAATAAGTTCTTTTTTACTAGTTGTATAACCACCTGCTGCTCCACCAAGAGCTTTGCCTAACGTGGAGTTAATGATATCAACATTTCCTAATTGATTAAAATAATCCTCTGTGCCTCTAGAATTAAATTATAATATTAAAATAAACTTTATAGTTAAACTAATTATTTTTCAATAATACAATATATTTAAAAAAAATTAGAGTAAGTTAAGATAAATAAAACCCACAGTAAATTTAGGTCCGAATTTTAAAAGAGAGTTAAGAAATGTGAAAAAAACTGAACAATTGTTATAGAATAAAAAATTGTATCGGCATTAATTAATAGAAATTTAATACAAAGTGTATAAAAATAAATGTAATTACCTTCCAGCTTTTCCAAAAAATCCAGTAGCATGACAATCATCCACAAACGTAAGAGCGTTATATTTCTTTGAAAGCTCTAATATTTTTGGTAATGGCGCAACAGTGCCATCCATAGAAAAGACGCCGTCAGTTGCAATCAATCGTAAACGCGAAGACATACTATCCTGTAGCTTATTCTCCAAATCTATCATGTCCCTATGCTTGTACCTTTGCAAAATATAATATATTTTTACATAATAAAGAAAAATGAAATAAATTTAACTCACTCACCTCTGTCTCCTTGCTTTACATAACCTGATACCGTCAATGATGGAAGCATGATTAAGCTCATCACTTATAACAGTATCTTCAGGTGTTAATAATGTCTCAAATAATCCAGCATTTGCATCGAAACAAGATGCATAAAGAATAGCATCTTCTCTGCCATGAAAGTTAGCAATTTTCTTTTCTAATTCTATGTGAATGTCTTGTGTACCACATATAAATCTAACAGAACTTAAACCTGCTCCATACTTATCCAGAGCAAGTTTTGCAGCAGAAATGACTTCTTTATTATCCTAAATTTAAGAAATAATGAAAATTGATTAATATGGTAAACACAATTTTATCATATTAATTTTAGAAATTCTAATACTTACTGCTAACCCTAAATAATTGTTAGCACAGAAATTTAGGGCCTGTGTTCCATTTGTTAATACAATACGTGTTCGTTGAGGCGAAGCAATTACTCTCTCCTTTTTCCAAGTACCAGCTGCTTCTATAGCTTTCAATTCTGGTGTTATACATTCTGCCAGTAAGCTCATGGTTCTTCTCAATATTATCCATCTCCTATTTTGAAATTTTGTACCTGTTAAGAAAATAAACATTTAAAACACAATGTTTTTGTTCACAATTATAGTTGAATCAAAATATAGTAAGAATAAGATACTTTTATTAAGAATAGAATTCATATTTTAGTGCGCCTTACAATTTGTAGTATATCTCAATGAATACTGGACTAATGCTTGATTCTGAAGAAGTGAAAGTATAATGAACTAGACAAACCTGTTTAGGTGTATAATAGTCTTCAATCTCTGCATAATTTTGTTTTATAGGATATGATCTGTATGTAATCTTTTGCAAGTAATATAATCTGTATCAATGAAAAATATATCAAATATAAAATTTGATAAAATTGTAATATTTAGGTAAAAATAAGAAGCAATGATTATTTTCCATCACGTTTATTTTACAAGCTTTTTACATTTCGTCCATATAATTGCACTTAAATAATCATTAATAAATATCTATTATTCTTTATCATTCAAATAGTTTATTCTCTAAGTTTTTTTGCTTCCATTGAATGTTTTTATAGTACTAATATTTGGCAAATAGTTTTCTGTATAATTTAACAAGAAAAGATTTAAAAACATTTGCTTTGTTACATAACACTACCTGTGCTATGGAATTACCTTAATTCACGTGATATATGTATACACAAGATTATTACATTATAATAGGAATATTATGTACTATGTATCGCGGACACGATAATAACTATTAAACAAAATATTAGATTTGCATTTAAATAAAACTAATATTCTCTAGTGTTCTATATACGATTTGGAATTACTTTTATTACTAAATTCTGTATTTGCTAAAATTTGCCAGTCTTTTTATTCATAAATTGCATTCTGAAGTCTCACTATTTGGTCTGTTATTACTTGGTCTTAATTATCACGTACTCTTACATAATAATTTATCATAGAACGAGAAGTAATGTTCTCTCTCCTAAATAACTCTGCTATTTGCATTATCTTTATTTGATAGAGAAGATGCGTGGACGAAAATTCGAGTTAAAGTTAAACTATGTAACATTATAGATTATCTAAGATACAATATGTAGACGATTTTTAATTCAAGATTAATACCAGCAAAAATTAATGTACATACGGTTTTGCTTCACCTTTAACACCTATAACATTATATATTAAATTCATTAAAAAACGTGTAGCAAATTTTTACAATGCAACAAAGAAACGATAGTTGAATACAATTTCACGATGATTTGTTCTTTACAGAAAAACGAATTGCTAAAGTATATGCGCGAGGGAAATTGTGCACGATTACATAAATAAGTCCCAAATATATAATTATGGCAATTGTAAGAAAGAGATCGAATACAGCTGGTTTTACACTGAAATATAATAAACTACGTTATCTACAAGAAACAATGTTGATAACAAATGAAATAATAAGTGAAATTTAAAAATTTACCTGTACACATTCAATATTGCTTTTGTAATATCATAAAATACAAATTCTGGGTCTTGCTTATCAGGACTATGCAAGGTAACTTTAACATCTCCCAAATATCTAGCCATTGCTTCTTTTAATGTACCAACTAACATATTATTTTTGTCTACCAGTAATGTAGCAGCCCTTGGTTGCGACGCTAAGTAACTAAACCATAAGGATAATGATTCCTTAGAAACTCCCTAAAAAAATTAAATTCAGTTAATGAAACAAAGAGATGTATTTTCTCATTTCTCTTACTTAAATGATAAAAGATGTATACCAGAGGATCCATGAAAACTTGACTAGAGCTTAAATTATATATATGTCTAGCTAATGCTTCTGCGATTGTTTGTGTATGTTTGTATAATCTATCTATTTGTCTTGTCTCTATTACATCTAAGATCGTTGTTCTAATTGGATCTTCATGGCTTTTCAAAGTTGACAAAGTTGTAGCTGGAAATCTACGAATACTATATCTTTCATGTTCCCAAGCCAATGTTTCATCAGCTAGATTGATTTTTTTGTGTACGCCTTCAACAGTAGTCATATTCAATGACTCAGACACAGCTTTAAGTTTTTTGTAAAAAAGACCACCTGTAGAATTTTCTTTAGGTGGTTTGGAGACATGCACATAAAGATTGTCACTAGTAGATACTGTGTCTAGGCAAATAACATATGCAGCATCCTAATAATTGAAATAATATATTATTACTTCAAAATTTTAAAACAAATGTATGATGATAGAGGTCTTTTAATGTATATAATACTTGTATTATTGAGCCTTCAAGTCCATCTAATTGATCCTCCAGCCACTTTTTACTGCCCTGGTAATTAAGTTTGCCAGCACCAGTTACAATGAAAACAAGATTATATTGTGGTCTTGATCTACTAGTAGAATACAAAGTAGAAAATAATCGTGCTATTTCCAATAATATTGCCACTCCTGATGCATTACTGTCCGCTCCGAAAGACAATTCCTATTTGTTAGCAATAACATATATACATATATATATATATATTATATTTCTAAGATTCTTAGCAGCTGTATGAATAAACATTTATATCAATAGTTCTCTTACAGGTGCAACACCAGCACTATCGTAATGCGTTACCAAGGCTATAGTTGGTAACTTCTCTTCAGCTCCAGTGCCAGTTAGCTTCCCATGTAAAGTAGCTATTTTTACATCTGTCTTAGCTAATGCCTGTCCAGTTGCTACAACTACTTGATAACCACTAGCAGATATAGAATTAAACATTGCTTCAGCTGCAGATCCAGCTTTCTCATCAGTAATAAAACCATTGGAGAGGTCATCTAATATAGTTTGCAAATCAGGATGCCATGAAGTAAAATACACTGGAATTGTTGTTTCTGGCCCAAACAGCATAGATTCTTCCAGACTCATAATATGCTGCAATAAACAACAAGAATTATAGAGAATAACAATAAGAATATAGTGAAATTACAAGAATTTAAAATATAACTGTTATGTTTAAGAAAAAGATCTATCAAGAATAAAGTGGATCAACCTGTTTTTCCTCTAATGTCAAGTCATTAAGTTTTTCTGGTAAAACTACTATCAAAGCTCCAGCCTTATGTTTAATAGAGTGAAATAAACTTGGAGTAAGACTTAAAGCTTTTGTAACTACACAGTGTCTAGAAGTACTCCACCCTGTAAGGGATCTTGCTTCCAACGAAATCGGCGCACTACGGCAACCTGATCATAGATTATGTAAATGAAATGTTAAGCAAGTTAGTAAAATGGCAATATTAATAAAATAAATATCCAAGGTGAAAACATTTCGTTACCATGTGGCACACCGTGCAAGTCATACTGGTGCATTCGATAGACTGGGAATTCGTGAGATGCGGCAACTGGGTTAACCGGAGAAATAATAATAAAAATTGGCAAAATTATCAGTAAATAATAAGGCAAATATCCTCGACATAGTTCAGCAAAACTATCACATTCTTCTAGCCACATATTTCTTTCTGATTTCTTTCAAGTATACTAAAGAGTAAAAGAATACAACTCCTAATTATTTTCATTGACCTAACATCACGAAACGAACTGTACCTAACTCATTCTTGCTCTATCTACAGTAGGAATTACATATTATATATACAACACAGACGAGGTGATAGAGCATAAATAAAATATAAGATAGATCTAACATCCAGATGTAGTTTTGTGTTACAATGTCTAGGAATTTTTTTTTAAAGTAAATGTTATTATGCATTTTAATCTGATTTATGAATTACAAATTTAATTACCATGAATTTATTATAATATAATTGTTACAGAAAACTTAGAAATTCAAATTAAATATCAAAGACTAATGACACTTCTTTCATGATAGGAATCCTTTATTTTAGAAGTACATATCATTCAATTTGAAATTCCATACATTTACATTCTATTACATTTTGTTATAACGATCAAACATTACATTTAAGTAGGGACCAAAAATAATAGTGGTTTCTAAAATTTGTATCAAACAAGTGATGGATAAAAAAGGTAACATGATCCGGTAATACATATGTAATTGTTTAAATGAAAGATTGATAACTACATCTCAAAGAAATTAAAAAAATAATTAATAATTAAAAAATATTTATTTTTAAGTGTCATGGTTACAAATAAACCTTTTAAATAAAATAAAAAATGTTTTGGTTACCGATAGCTATTCTCGGTAATAAAAATTGCTCAATCGATAATGAAAACTAATTTCCCTAGATTTTGATCACGTGGTTTTATTAGGTTTTATTCATTGTTTTTATTTATAAGTCTTGACTCGTTAAATAAAGTTCTAATTTAATTATTATAAAAAATTGCAATTATAATACCATATGATTGTCATAGAATTTTCATAATAGTTGCAAATAAAACACTAAATTTGAATTTCATTTTCTTGATATAAGAATTTTTTATATTCGAATAGTTAATGATTGAAAATGACACACGAGATATGTTCATCATTTACTTGACCTGTTTAGACGAGGTTGCGCGAATGTGCATCGAATAATTGATCTATTATCAAAGTAACTATAAGTATTATTATATTATAATTAAATATCGTCTTCATTTATGAAAATATAAATGGATTTGGACGATGACATGTTCGAGCTTAGCGATGAGGAGTTGCCGATTCCAACTCCAAAGTGCAATCCTATAGAGGAACATTTAATGAAAACATTGTCGAATGTGCAAACTCGAATCGAAAAAACAACGAATGACATTAAAGAAGTTCAGGATATGACGAAACGTACTTCAGAATCTTTGTACAATCAAGCTCTGTATGGAGAAGACATATCTTCGGACTCCGATAGTGACGTGAGTTATTTGAAAAAAAATAATAACAATAACATAATAAAAGATAAAATGAAAAACCTACATTATTCATATATGACGAAATAGTTTCATTTGTTAATTAAACAAAATTTCTTCAAAGATACTTTATAAGAGTGGAGAAGAGTATTTTAATTTAATTTTTTTAATACCAACTAGTTAGTATGAAAGGAGTTTATAAACAAAAATTAATTAAATAGAGTTTTATATGTTATAATAAGGAATTATGAGAAAGGAAATGTGATATATTTATAATAATTATATTCAACAAGTGTTAAAGTATATTAAATTCAATATATACAATTTGTAGTTGTATGCAATAAATGGACAACCAGTAGTGAAGAAGAAAAAATGCAAAGTCAAGAAGTTCCATTATGAGATTTTGGTAATAAAAAGCAATTGGAAATATATTTTTAATGACAAATGGGTTATTGGAATAGAACTAATGAACAGTTCGAATAAGTAAGTACATTATTTTAACAACTACAAATAAAATATAATATAAAAAAGCTTTGATTTTCCAAGGATTATCTATAGATTTTAATTGAATTAAGAAAATAATAATAGTAATGTTTTGATGTGAGTGTTGATATTTTTATTTCCACCTTGGACAATCAAATAAGATATTTATTTTATCATTGCTATTTCCTTAACTAATTTAATTAAATATAATTTCATTCATTATAAGATAAGATTAATTTTCTATGTAATCAATTGTTTTTTAAATTTCTTTATTTTGTAAAATAATTATTGTCGTTTCGTGTTTGCAATTTATAAAATTATAAGAAATTGAAATTTATCGTATTATTTTTATCTCGATCTGATTTTACAAATAATCCGATTTTATTTGCAGTAAATTTTTCAATAATAAAAAATTTATATTTGCATTAGATTTAAGTACTACATAATGTGCTGTACTTTTTAATTAAGTCTTTATAAAAAGACCATTTCATTACAGAGATGTAACCCTATTAACTCAAATACCACTTCTAAAATATAAGTAAATATTGGAAAACTTTGAACTTATAGATCTCTAGATATTCTTGCATTTGGAAGTTGTATAATTTAACATACATCTTACTAATGCAATTATATATTACATTTCCTCAAGGCAGTATTATTATCATTGGTACAATGATAATAATTACTATTGCAACAACGTTTATATCAATATACGTGTATGTATATTTATATACACAGATATATACATATAGGATCAGGGAAAATGTATACTTTTTTTTCAAAATATACTAACACGAAGCAATTAACTCGATTTACTTTAATTAAGTTATATCTGGAATAAAACTCCACTGCACTCATATCAAATTGTATTCTATAAAAATTAATTCAGTTGAAACAAAAAAAGGGACGTTACTTCTACGTAGTCTATTGGGAATGCAAAGTATTCTATTTCGAACTAATAGGCTATTCTTATTCGATGTTAAAGCAGAAAAAATTTGACAAAGTGAGCATCACTCTTACCATAAACCCTTGTATATTAAAAAGTTCATTGTTGCATATGGTACTTAAGCAACGAGGTACTCTCATAGGTATAATACATTTAAAATCTTTTTTGCGTTGATTTATAACAGTTTACAAACATCTTGTTGCCTTAGGCCCTAACAATTGAATATACCGTAACGCTTCGTTTATCAAAAGTTTAAATGCAGCAGCAGTGCTTTGCAAGTGTATCGCTAGTTGGAGCAATTCTCGGTATGTTTCTGTTTTCTCATCTTAATCTTCAACAGATATTTGCTATCAAATATTTTCGTTGTAATCGACACCATTTTAATAGGTGTCGTTTAATATTTAAAGACAAAAAGATAAAAATAAGAGAAAAACAATTTCAGCGTTGATACGCTTGTTAGTAATGTACGAAATACTAGCATTACTTTTTACAGATTAACTTTGTATCCTCGTCTCTCCCAAGTGCTATGTACTCATCGGGAGAATAATCGAAAAGCACAAAATCATACCTGAAATAAAATACCAAGGATATATTATTATTGTTATTAATATTTCATTATAACTATATACAGTTGGACTATATTTTATGTATAATTACATCTTATCAATTCTTAACGTTAAAATTTCTCTTGGAATTAACTAGTTATCATAGCGTTAATGGGTGTCTCTTATTACTTACCCAAACATCTCGTAGAGATCTTTGATCTGTGATTTCGATAATTGAGCGAAATAATTCTTAATAACGTCTTTCGTTTGGACACCCCTGGTAGGATTCTTCCATTCAGGTTTAATGATGTGACCCACGTGAGCTTGTTTTATGAGATAATCTTGATCTTCCTTTAATCAATATATTTTTCCAATTAAAATATAGAATTGATTAATCGCATCGTTTACATAGAATTTTTTGAAAGATATATTTACATGGAGCGTTTCAAATTTTGCAATTACGTCGAATCGTACTTGACACGGCGTACAAAAGGTCACAATTGGAGTCCAGTGCATGTCAAGTTCGTTCCCAGCTCTCCATTGACATAATAACCACCGTACAAATTCTTCAAAAAGTGGATATCTTGGACCGTGTCGTCCATTTGTCTTTCGGTCCTAATTATAATCGATAATGATTCGTTAAATTCGACAAGACCAATCAAATTGATGAAACATAGAAAGAAAATTAAAATAACATACATAACTTTAAAGATAATTTGTCCTTACCCTAGATCTATAGTTCCAAACAATATGGGATCCAAGATTACTGTGAAACGTATGCGGTAAGCTATGCTCCAATTTATCTCTGTAGGCGCTGAGCAACCTCTCGAACGGATGTCTTACTATCAAGAAACTAATGCTGTCGTTTAGGAACTTGTTCAACTCATCGGCCGTGTGTCTGGGATATTTCTGCCTCGCCAGTGAAACAGGTACAGCTTTCGAGGCCTTTAAGAACTGTGGGCTGTATCTGAAAACAATTTATAAAGTTTGATGTTGATTAAGCTATTTATTTAAACTTAGCCTGGCAGATGTTGGATCAGTTTTGCTATGAGCGTCGAATGTTTTATTTTATAAGGATGATAATGCAAAGAGCTGACTAAGACAGATCTTTATCTCTCTGAGATATTTAAACTGCTGCTAAGACTCTTATGGAAAATTTAAAGATGTAAAAATACAGAGAATGCATGTAATATACAGAAATATATAAAATATTCAAAGCATTGTACTCGTAATAAATATTACATAATAAATATGAATATATAATATTTAACAATGAATTACATTTAATAAACAATAACGGGTAAAACAAAACTCTATTTAGATTCTATTCTTTTAATTATGCTCAAAAAAATATAAATTTGCATAAAAACTCGCAGTCTAACAATATTAAAATTCATTTAAAAAATTTGAAAGAACGATGATACATGTAAACGTATCTTAAAAAATGATACGTGTCAAAATAGTCTCAACTTTTGTTACATGAAGATGAAAGAACATTTAGCAAATTGAATGCTTCTTACCCCGCAAGTAGATTGAAATTGTACATCCAAGAAGTAGAGGCCGCTTTGAAGACGTTGCACCATATTAAATGATATTCTCTATTTACAAGAAATTCCCAGGCATTAGGCCTGTGAAGAGAATCGTTTCCAGGCCTGTCTAATCCCTTTTCGGCGCATTTCTCCGCCAGAAACTTCCTCCTTGTATACAATCGCTTCTCAGTTTCGGCGATCGCTGCTTCCTCCATTAGCCTTTCCTCCGGTGTCAGGTTCGCATCCTCCTGTTGACATTAATATTCATGTTGTATTCCATTAATTATATAGAACATTTTTGAGATGCTTTAAAGATGTGTTTAATTAGGACTACATAAACATTCTCACATCTCATTAGAAGTGGTAAAATAAGTAGACGTTATACGTCGCTTTTACTCCTAATGAATCAGATGCACAAATTATATTCGTAGATTTTACGATGAGTTAAGATACTAAGAGGCGAAACGGATGTAGTAATACTTAGGGTCGTATGCACCACTCTACTTCTACAAGAAAGGGTTGAATTAAGGCTAAGATATGTTTTATATTGATTCAAGTTGAGGAATTCTTATCCTTTTAAATTTCAATCGTTTGTCATCAATTAGTTGATGATACCTGCTATTATCATGGCTATTATCATATACCTATAGAAATCGAGAATCCAGGTACTCTAAAAATTCAGATACATAAAAAATTCAAGTATTCGAGAATTCGAGTACTTGGAAAATGTTGACACTTGGGACCTGAAACCTGAGATATTTAATAATTTGGATAACTGAAAGCACTGACATTAAAAAGATTCAGGTACCAGAATACTATTGTGTTCTAGTGTTCAAGAATCCGGGTATTTTTACGATCATGTACTCGAAAGGTGAAATGATCGAATAATTTTAATATTCAGAAATTCAAGTATATACAAATTTCCTGAACTATGTTTTAGGAGATCTATAATTTGAAATCGGATATTTGTGATATTTAATTTATAATATTTCCTTGTATTAATATTGGCCAAACTATAAAATTTCTGTGTCATACGAATTATTTACATTAGCAGCGTCGTGAAATTGAATACGCATTATGAAACTGAAATTAAGAGACTTTGTGAACATGATTCACGCTGCAAATTGTGCAAGTTTTAGACATTGAACACTGGCCAAGATTGCTACAGAAGGGTAATCGGTATCCGTTTTATCGATATAATTACCAACACTTAATACGAACACGTATAAAATCAATCGGTATCGGTTTTCACGTTCTACGCGTAAACAACTGCGGTAATAATATTATATATTATATATTATATATTATAATATATATAATACATTTGCGTTACTTCGCTGTTCATTTCGAGCAGTATATCATTCATCTAAACATAAAATGCGAGGGATTATTTACATAGTTTCTCACTGAAATTAATGTATGAACCTCTATGACTGTAAAAAAATTAATCGTAGAAAAGTAGACTAATTTCATTCAAACTTGTTCTATGAAAATTAATGATAGTTTCATGCAGAATTTATGAGAAAAATATAATATTTTTATGTTTTACAAATTACTACTTATATAAATCGTTACTAATTGTTAAATTACTATTTAATATACAATAAATTAAAAAAGATTGCCCATCTGTTTTAAATACTTTGAGCGACTGCAATACAGATCTGTTACTGATTGTCAGCAATCCTACGACTTATGAAGGAATAATTATGAATAAATAAACTAGCGAAAGAAGAACTAGAATAAATGAAATCTCAATATTCTAAGATTTGTTTGCATATTTATAGACAAGCTCTCTAGCAACTTGACAGTGTCTTTTTAAAATTAATACAGACGTATCAAATGTTTACAAAGAGACCTCAAGTTCGATGCTATTATCAGTAGACTATGGATTGTTATGACTATTTATGAGATATTTGAAGATATAAAAATGCAGAGAATGCGCATAAATATGCATAAATATATAAAACATTCAAAACAGTACCTTCTATGATATTTTATAGATAAAGCATTTTTCTATTTAACTTCCATTTCGTAAATTATATTTGCGAAAATACGAATTTGCATATTATAATATGATATATCCGCAATCTAGTTATATATCAATATTATGAAACAGAAAATTTTCTCTAAATATTTCTTCGCGTAATTGGTGCCAAAGAATTCAATCGAAAACTTTCATCATTATCTTGACCTTTCGATTAAATTTCTGCTACGTAGAATCTCCCAATAATCTTAGGCAAGGAATTTTCAGGAAGTAAATATCCTAAGACAATTATGCGAGCAATTTTGCTTCAGCGTTCGACTGCAATGCGTCAAATAGGCGTACAATGCGTAATCATATCGAGCCGCCAACGCAGCGACGAGCGTTCCGATTAATTGCAGAAATTAGGAAATTGGATTAACCTTGCACACAGAAGGCCGGCGCACGCGGCGTGTGCACGTCTGTCCGTAAAAGAAAACGACTTCGAGAAGCGGGGAGGTTTGAATTCTAAACCCGAATGGCTCAATCGACTGAAAGCCTACGAACGTTGTTCGTGATTCGAATCGTTTAGTCCTTGAATTTGCATGATAATTGCCTCGTTTCACAATCCATTGACTTTCTAGTTCCTAGACTAATTTCTGTATTAGGTATTTGTTTGTGATCTCTGTCCGATCGTTCCATCGAATATAACGTAGATTTGTTAGGTTAGGTTAGGTTATAGGTTTGAGATTTAAAATTACTAAAACATTACGGCTTATAATTATTTGAATAAGCCGAATATTAATTTCTGTATTAATCTTTTACGATCTGTGTTCGATCGGTTCGTTGAACCTAGATTGGGGTTAGGTTAGGTTAGGTTAGGTTGGGTTAGATTGGGTTAGATTTCATGAGGATTGAAAATTACATATGTAGTCACTATTGCTCATAATTATTCCAGCGAATTCTAAAGTCGTTGGACAATTGCTCGAATAATTTCAATTTAAGACACTTAATGTATTAAAGGTACATTCTTCAAATAATTATAAGTAGTACATGCCCTCGTTTATAAGTAATAGGTTATTAAGAACTTAATTTAGAGATGTCTCGGAAAAAGTATGCATTTAGAAGAAAATCTTCCAGAAATATTGATTATTGTTTAGGATACTTGAATTTTATTTTTGTCCATGATCTTATACTGTAGCATATTTTCGGGAAATTTAACAGCGTCATTCTAGACTTGAGAAAAAGATTGCTAAAAGAAACGTTGTTTACATCGAGGTTGACCTCTTACACTTTTTGAATCTTTTTAGTAAAGTGATCGTTATAACACGACTAAGTTACAAACTGCGAGGAAACTTCTTGCAATTTTGTGCAAACGATGTTTCGTGAGATTTTATAAGGGGTTACGTTCGCAATTTCACGCGATTTGCTGTAACGCTACTTAATTGGAGGACCTTGAAATTGATCATCAATTAATCGATACTTCATCGTGTTTCTGTAACTTAACGCGCACTCAACGTGAACTTCAGAATGCCGCAACGGATGCATAGAAATGAGCTTATAATAGAAAACAGTTTTCTCTCACGCGAAGTCAGATGCTAATCAGTTCTTGCGACGATTAAATAAAAAAAAAAAAAAGGGTATAAGAAGAATATTGAGTTTACGGGTGTAGTGCGAGAGTTTAATTCTAAGATTTCTTGGAATCTGCGAGAATGTCTTAGAAACCCTAGAAACGCTTATAGTCGCTTGTAGAACGTTTATGATGAGTCAGAAGATGAACTAAAAGATAATTCAGATCTTTAGATAAAGAATTTCGCGAATTTGCTTTGTTAGTCATTTGCATGTAACTGGGTTAAATCTTTAAAATTAAACATCAATTAGTAGATATTAAATAGAAGTTATTAACGATATTTGATTTACTTATTTATGGCCAATAAATAATTATTAACAACAATCATCGATAAAATCAATAACAAATTAGATATTTGGTAGATAAGAAATTAAATTACTGGAAAGTACTGATTCTAACTATATTTTAATTTTTTCTTTTTAATTTTTACAATAAAAGTTCTAATCTTTTGCTTTTGGGTCGCTAGACTTTTATTCGATGTACACTTAATCGAATATAGCTATTAAAACTTTTAAAATTCAATTGTGTCTAGTACAAAATGATTATATTTTGTTCTTAGACTATTCAATTTTCCATTAAATCAATACTTAAGTTAATGCAATTGTATCACTAATAAAATACTAGAAAAATGGATCTCTAAAAGAAAATTCTATTTTCCAAAGCTAAATAAAAATAATCAAAATCGAGCTATTATTTAATTGTAAAAACTAAATATTCCTATCTTTAATAATCTAATCTCAATTACAATTCATCTGTTGAAATAAAATCCATAGAATTCGCCAAGATCTTTCCAATTTTTGATAGTACTCCTCCATCTTTCTTAGATGTTAAAATCTTAAGAAATTCCTCCATGAATCAAACATGTCAGCTTTTTAACATTTCCTATGATCAATCTGAGCTACTGTACTCGAACAACTGGTAAGATTCCTCTCTGAACAAACGATAATGTCGTCGATAAAATGATAGATTTCTGATGGTCTCGGGGGTGGAACTCGATGGTCGTGGTCAGGCGGAAACGCCGAATATAGAAATAGTGGCTTCCGTTTATTGATTTCGGAGTGGAAGTCGAACGGCTGCCCCTGACGCTGACGCCGACGCCGACGCCGACGCCGACGCTGACGCCGATGCCGACGTGGCGAATATGGGCCACACGGGTGCTGCAGCGTGCGCTGCACTTCCTCAACTTTGTATCTGTCCACGTGTACGTGCACCCGTGTGTGTCTCTGTAGATCCGAGGACCAGATAAGTTTCGAAAATCATCATTAGACTATGGATTTTTACGCATTAATGGGAAATTTGAAATTGCACGCAATACACGTAATATGCAGAAACGTATAAAATATCAAAATTGCTATACGCCTTACAGTATTTAGTAAATTAAGTAATTTCCTACCCAGATTGAATTTTTTAAGATTATTCTCATAAAACTGTGAACTAGTGTGAACTAGTATCCGCAATCTAATCAACATAGTATGTGGAGTTGCGAAAAAGTAAAAAAGAAAGTGGAAGAAATGCAGATCTGATTAATTATAGTGTAATATTTCTTCTTAAATGGTACAATTATTTATTAAAATTAGATATTTGATAGATAAGAAATTAAATTATTGGAAACTTCTTGTCCTTCTAATTTTTTCTTTTGTTAATCTTTCTTTGTTATAAATTTATTATAAACGTCCAAAATTATAATCTTTTGTTTTTATAGAACGATTCTGAATCCTAGCTAATCATCAAAAATCTAAAAATAAATCTACCATACAAAGGACCTGCATAATATTATCCATTAAGGTCCTTTTCTTTGCTTAATCTCATGGACCAAAGCGAATATGACTGTAGAAGTATCATCACTTCGTTTGCATCGTTGCTTTATGATAGACTTCTAATAGACCCATACACCAGTTTATTAAAAACAAAGACATTAAGTGTGTAGAAATCTTTAGGTAAATTTATCGTTTAATTGTCGGTTTTGCTTTTGCACCAGTCATAAATGCATAATTATACGATGCCGATCAATCACGGTACGTTTACTTGTTTGATAAAAGAAAATCGTTCATAGTGGCCAATCTTTAATTATTTTAAACAGTGTACTGTGTGTTGCCAAAAGTCTAATAACGCAGACTTTTGGAACATTCAAAGACAGTTTCAGCAAAAGTGAAGTTTCTGAAAGGATTTAGAGTTGAGTTAGGAATAAGTAGGAGATATAAAGAGATTTGTAAAATATCTTCAACTTTTGAAATTGTAATTTTAACTCCTTTTGCATTTATAGACAATTAGGTCTATAAGAATAGGCAAAAAAAGACCTTAATGGAAAAGGTTTTTATAGGAAAGATTTAACCATTTAAATATAAGCAAGAAAGCCTTTTACTTTGAAAATGATTATTCACGTTCTAAGATGTTCTCGTTTGATGATAGTGTTATTTTTATAATTCAATATAGGGATCCTCAGTTTCAGATGGTTTACATCAACAAAGTTAGATCAGGAAATTATAATCTGAATATAACTTGTGATTCATCGTATAACCGTAAATATGTACCAAGATTTGGAACATGTTTTATAGTCTAATCTGCTTAATCTCTAGGAAAAATATGCTAAATCAGTTAGGGAAATATAAATAGGAATCACGATATTCAGTATGTTTTTAAAGGATCCAACGATTAAAGATTAAAAATCACGATTACTGATAAATTTCTCAAGATTAATAATCCTAAAATAAGTATACCTTTTAAGTTAGAAGCCAGTTGTGTCTGTGCATTGTTAGATGTATCTACTGTATATTTAAGCCAAGTACCTAACACGTATTTAAGCGAGTCTTTAAGCTACAAGTCTATAGTACAACCTTATTACATTGATCAGAAAATTATACTATTGTAATACAGCATGTTATATCATGTGAAAATTTTGGTTTTATAATTTCGAAACTTTGCATTTTATGTCAATATTAAAAACTTAAAAAAAAAATACATTTTTAATCTAATGATTATATCGATAAAGAATCCCAAGTTAGCAATATTATCGATTAATTAATTCTTTTTGCTTCAACAAAGCAAGTGATTTTTAGATGAGTCCTATTTGTCTATGTATCGATAGATTTGAGTAATGAAGCTTCCAGTCATAAAACACTTCTGGAATTGAAGTCATAAAACACTTCTGGAATAGAAAAGAAAATCACTTTTACTTTTTTAAATAAGGTAAATATAATTCTTTTATGGGTCATAAATAATTCTTTCGGCTGTAAATATTCGAACATCAATAGTAGTCGGTTTTACTATTAAAGAAATTGCTCCTTTATTTAACCTGTAATTATCCAACGAAATATACACATTTTACAATTACCGATTTTTCCAATAACTATTTTTTTAACTTTTGCAATAAGAAGTTGTTTTATTTATCTATTAATATTTACCAATTGCGATTCTTATTTGTTTATATTACTTCCTTTATATTATGGAGATCACTGATGTTGAAAAAATATGACATGTACTTCTTTTTTTAAATTGTGGATACTATTAATATTAAAACAATTATCAGTAATTTTTCTTATATTATGGCAACCATTATTATTAAACAAAATTCTCCTCAACATCTTTTTTTAATCGTAGAAATCATTATTATTTACAAAAATTCTAATTGATATCTTTTTAATTATAAAAATCAATGATTTTACAACAATGTCCTTTTTATCATCTTTTTCTTGAATTATGTAAGTAACATTTTATTTAAAAAAATTCTGTTCTGCTCAATTATGGGAACATCACAGCTAAATATCACAGTGACTTCATTCAATAATGGTTTCCGTGTACAACGCAATTTAAAGATCGATGCAAGATGATTTACGGAAGCGGTAAATAATTTTTTGTTCCCTCGATATGAGTTTCATAATAAATTGTCTGAAACGATGCTTATCTAGTTTGCCGCACTTGTAACGAGGGACACACCGCGCTGGGAGAATAATTCGCTATTCCAATGACATTAAGAGTGATTGCAACACGCCACTTGCTAGCTCACGAGTGTCTCACGGTGAACATCTTTTAACTTCTCCTTCAAACAGAAATCTACATAGTGACATCAATTCTTCAGTGTGGAATTACCTATGACGTACAACCGATCAAAGAGAGCAAATAAAATTGCAAAAGAAAAAATTTCTGAAACTTCTGTCTTAATTAAAAAATAAAAAAGAAAAGACAATATGGAAGTACTTAATAGTATAAAATTTTAATCGAAGAACGCAGAAGAATTTTTAAACAGTTTCTACAGCTATGCTCAGAGTTGAAAAATCAAAGAGAAAGAAAATATCAAGGTGTTCGTCATTAGTGGAAAATTACATAGGGTACATACTGTTATTAAGAAACATAAAGAAGCTATAATTGTAATTGGAAGATTAAAGAAAAGATCAAAGTATAGATTTCAGTGTTTCCTATAGCGTACAATCTCAATGAAGGAAACTATGTATAAACAGAATGCCTTGAAAATACCTAGAACTACGTTTATAATTAAGATAACACAGAGAATATATTAAACTTCATCACAACATCGCAATCTCAACCAAAAACATAAAAGCGAGAAGATTTAAAAATTATTACTGCAGAAAACAGAGAAAGTGTCTAGATTTTACTTAGAAATAACTAACGAAATTCTTAGAAATAGTCAAAGTATTCATATGTAAATTAGAAATCTAGATACTTTGGGATATTTAATATCTTACACATATTCAAAATGAATTTACTTTTTTTTGTGATTTAGAGAAATCTAAATATTTCTAGATCCCTAAATATCTCCATTAAAGATAATATATAAATTTTAAAAAAGTATCTACAATTTACACAAAATCTCAAGAAACGAAAACTTTATTGTAATTTGCGGTTGAGATCATCGTAAGATGTTGGATTTTAAAAGATCAATCCTGGACCAAGGAACCTCTTCCCAGTTTGCTTCGTCTATTTTCAGCTAATATATTTTTCTTGTTCATCACTGGTCAAACACGGAAAGTATTAAGGTGGACCGGTTCTAGTGGACCACCATATGTGCACGGGTAACGTACACATTATGTAAGACCCTTCCGTAGCTCTTCTATCCAGTTGTATAACTTCCTTCGGTTACGTTTTCTCACTAGAACTCAATTCCCGTGCTTGTATGCGGATCGTCGCACTTTTGCGCACAAGATCAATGGAACCGGACAAATACTTTACGTCGCGTCGTCCGGTAAAAACTATCTTTATCTACGTTTCTCATGAACACATGTAAAGATAGTTCCTTTCATCGTTAAAGTTAAAAGCCATGTTTGCCTTTGTTATCATACGATGCACAGGATGTACCGGAAATTTTTCAGATATTCCTCGAGAGATAGATTTAAGCCATGTATAGGATGTCACGTGACTTGGAAATCACATTTGTATATACTAGTGTTCCTACATTTTTAAGCTTCTGTTTTATTTCATTACGTTGTTATTGTATCTTACTAATATTTTGTCATGTCGATAGAAATTGCTTTATCCATGAAGATTATTAGCTTATCAAATTTAAATTAAATTAGGAAACTGTAATTACGCACAATATGAACAAATTAAAGAACAAAAACAATGAGTATCCAAGATCAAGTATTAGATATATAGCACAGTGATTCGAATTTTAACGATGACTTAAGATTAAAATTGTAAAAGGCATTTAATTATTAAATTGATCAAGTATACGGTGGAATAAATACTCAATTATTAAAATAAAAATTTTAATACACATTGAAATTAAAATGGTAGAAAATCTATATTCAAATTGTAAAAAATATTTAATCAATCAAATTGAGCAGAATAATTAAAATCACTCCAATTAAAATTTTAACGCAGATTAAGATTCAAATGGTAAAAGGTTTCTGTTCAAATCATAAAAAATATCACATTAAAAAGCTATCACGATTAGATATAATTAAATAAAACGTAATTTATAATTAATTTCAATACAAATAATTAAAATTAAAATGATAAAACGTCTCTATCTCCAACTTATAAAAACTGTAAAATTCTATACCAAAGTAAAGACTACAAAAGGTATCATCTAAAATCAACTGCTAATGTAGCACCAGTAAGAAGTGGTGACAAATGAAACTATCGATTTTTATTTCCCATCGGCGGATATTCTCAAACGGTTAGAAAAACGTCAAATAAAACGACAATCATCTGTATCGGCGGTAGATCGATTTATATCGGTAGAGTAATTGTCGAGATTGAGGGGTAACTGTAACCATCCTTTGCATGCTTAAAGGGGTGGTATCGGACGACTGTAGGCAGAACTGCATTTGTGTGCCGCATTGCGCTCCTGGAAGTCTGCCAATCTACTACGTTGACTTTGCTTTACGTAAGGAGACCGCTTTTCGATGTAACCTCTCCACCGTGGGGTAAAAAACAAAGGCAACGATCTTTTCTTGGAACATGTCGCACTTAGGTCACCCTACATTTGCGCAGTACCGCAAGAAAAGGATTCTTCCTTCTAACCGTGAGAAGAAGTCACGATGCATGACATCGTCACAATGGATACGATAAGTCAATACTTTTTTTCTTACACACTGTGAACCTAAATTCCTGGTACAGGTGAAGTCAGGAAGATTCTGTGGCTCAAAATAAGACACCAAATATAACTTATACACCCGTGAGCCTAAATTCGTGGTACAAATGAAGTCAGGACGATTCTGTGAATCAAAATAAGATATCAAATAAAGTTTATACATCGTGAGCCTAACTTTGTGGTACAAATAAAAAGGATTTACTTGAGATTGAAATCAAGAGAAAAATTAAGAGTAACAAAATTACATTGGAGGTTTCATTTTTTAGAAAGTCAAGCTTAAAAAGTTCTCAATTATATACGTGATATTTCTGTTCACAAGTATCAGGATACCTACCGATTGTTGTTTTTGCACAGATCATGGTGGACCCAGGCTTGTGGTTATACAAAATAAGACTGCAGACTACGTACTTGTACAAAATAGAAACCTTATGTATATGACAATAAGCTGATGAAATTATTTGCAAGAATTTCTAGAATTTTAAAATAATGAATTAACGATTGTAATAATATGAGGACCCCTATGCAATGTTTCGATCAAAATTCATTGAAAAAATTGAAGATAAATTGAACAGCCCGAAGTTTAAACATTAAAATTGTCCGATTTTATGATGACAAAGAAGATGTATATATGTATGTACTTCATTATATACAATTGGTGAAATTTTTTATTACAATATTGAACATATAATATTGAATGAATTAGAAGGGCGAAAATAGATGTGGTAAGGCGAGAGAGTAAACAAAGCATTGGCCTTTCTCTTCCCACCGCATCATGCCAATAGAATAACGGATTATATAACTATAAAACGCTTAAGGATATATCTTAATAACGTGAGAAATGTGGATAAATACACCTAGTCTCCTTACGAAATCATTTGTTTTTTTGATATAGATAAAAAAGTGCGCGTTAGCAAAAATTAAAACGGCCTAATGTACATGACTGAAGGGATATGAGTGTAATGGACACACTACATTGGCTCGTGTATAGTCATTAGTCAGACGTAATCGCACGTTGAATAGATTATAAAGACTTCGCTGTTTGAGGAAGCCAAAGTGTCACCTACGCAAGAGAGGAATTTTATACATCTTTTTATGCATATAAACATTATTGAAGTAAATATGTCTTATTGAAATGTACAACAAATTATTATAATAACTACTAGTAAAGTAAAAGATCAACATGAAAACGACCAAATTTTTTAACCAATCAATGACGAAGTACTAGATGATATTTCGTCAAAGACAAATAAATCCGAATTACTTTTAAATAATAATGCACATCTAATTTTATAAAGTATTGTAAATGTAATTTTTCAATAACACCATCTGTCTCATCTAACTTTTAAGGTTATTTCAAATAACTCAAATGAAAGAACTGTTCCTTTAAAAAAGGGGAAGGAACTAGAACAATCTTTCAGTGTTTCGAACAAAGGGATAGTTTTCGGCCGCGTTTCTAACGAGAACGAGTCTTCTATAGCTCTTCTAAAGTAATTGTTCCTTAGAAAGTGATCCGCCTAATTTTCCGGTGTGGTCCAAATGCCGAACGAGCGCGCGCGCGCGTGCACAGAAAGCCTTCCGCTAAGAACAAAAGAAATCCTTGGCCAGTGTCAAATAAAAGATCGTCACTCACCTCCAACAAAAGCCCTTGCTGCACACTGTTGCCGGCATCCTGGTTCGATAGAGCAAACACCAGCAACATCAAGATACCAGCAGCCAGCAACGTTCGCCTAATCGTCGCGAACACATATCGTCGTAGTGTCATCTTCTCACGATGTACGATCTTTCTTCGATACTCATAACGAACTGAAAAACAAAACCGAATAGATTTCTGTTGTATTCTCATTAATCAATACGATCAATAAAAAAGATAAACAATACCTTGACGGGGAATAAATAATGATTAGACTGTGAATTTTTATGTGTTTATAGGAAATTTGAAACTACAAAATTGCACACAATGCACATAATACGAAAACATATATAAAATATCCAAAGTATAGTGTTTCCTATAATACTCGGTAGATAAAACAATTTTCTATCAAAGTTCTACTCTTTCAATAATATTCTCAAAAGGTATGAATTTACATAAAAATGTACTATTATGGGGTTAATAGATTTTTCTAGAAAAAATTGAATTAATCTCATATACGATGTTTTATAGAAATTGAACATGTTGTGTGTATTAGAATTATCAGTATTTGCCCCGTTATTATAGTTAGGCTTACTTATGGCTAAGTATTACAGGTGAATATTGAGGTTAGATAACAATGGCAGATGGTTTGTCATTCATTCAGTATCACTCGTGGTTTATGAGAGATTGTAACAAAAATTGAAGATTCTTTTTGTGCTTATTTTATAAAAGATCTATGTTTCAAAAACCTATGTCACGTACCCTGATAACAAACTTAATTGCATCCTTTTTTCTCTAAAATGTTTTAAATAAACTTCCTAAAATAACGGAATTGGTCCTATATTTGTTAATGACGCTATAAATAATTAGCCATTAGAAATTTGAATTATTTCATTACAAACATGAATTATGCGTAATATAATGGAAAAAATACAAATAAGTAATGTTTCGTAAAGAGTTTATTGGGATACAATATATGTATGTACATCATATAATCACCAGTCATCAATAGTCACGTGTTTGTTTCGTAAGGATGCATGTTACGAACCTGTTAGAAACCTTAAAGTGTAACAATAGTATAAAATTACATTTTATTTGAAGTTAGATGAAAATATTTTTACCATGTACAGAATGCTATATGATTTATGTTGTTTATTAATTGAAAACTAATTAACAGTATCTATACTAATCATAGTACAAGAAGCAATTTACATATGTGTTATCAATTTGCACTTTTTAACTCGATAACAATACTCTAATCATACATAAATAACATTATCGTAATATCGATACTATAATTCCTTGTATATTAACGATATACATACAATATTGATTCTTTCATGCAATCATCAAACGAGTACCTATTGCATTTAGTATACACTGTTCGATATGAAACGATATTTCATAGATTAATATCGATCGGACATTACTTTAAAAAAAAATTGGTCATTATTATATAATATTATTAGAAAAGATATATATATATATATATATATGTTTGCTCATTCAGCCAAGTTCCAAGGCCATTGCAGAATAATACGTGCAATACTTATAAAGTGGAACGTCAGATTCAAGGATCGATGGCGCTCTATCGAAAAGTTTGCATGGAAACGCGAAATGCACACGCGCGCATAATCCAACGTTTCTTTTTATCAATTTAATTTTACATCTTTTTTTATAAATTTATCTGTCAAATAAGTGTCAGACACACCTTCGGTAAAATCAATACAGTAATTCTTGTCATTAAGGACTTTTTTATTTGCTAGTTATCATTCATATGTTATTAATTATATATCTAATCACTAAACAAGTACCACATCCGAGAAAAAAGCGACAAACAATTACAAATTACAAAAAAAACAAAATCATGTCCTTTGAATATTTTTTTATTTGTTCAAAATTTGGATAAATAGTTTTAGTCCAATTTTGAACTTTGGTAACTAGATTATTCTATTATAGTAAAGTTATACATGATAACTTGCAAATATTTTCCAAATTATAATACCCAGAAATCAGAATTATGTATATAAATGTACGACTACTTTACTAAAATCATTTTTCATTTATCCAAACTTTTCCACTTTTTACTTGAACTAATTTTTAAAATAAACAGTAATATGGCAATTCTAAAATTATTTTTCAAATTCTGTTCCACAGAATAACTAACAAATGATCAGATAATATCAAATGTCAAAATGGATAAAAGTCGCGATCAACGAACTTTTTAAGTAGCAACACAGTCGGTGCATACGTTTCCTAGGTCAATGGGTCACAGGACATCCCTTCTTTTTCGCGACCTAACTCATTCCTTTATGCAAATAATCATATATTTTGCCTCCTTTCGATACATTTTTATATTTATTTGCTCTAATACGTACTTGGCGTGGACATATATGCCCCGATATCAAGATTCAACGATGCATCTATCGTACCCCCTGCAAGAAATCCAACCTTCACCTCTTCGATTCTTCCACTGGATTCGATCCTCTGTGTATACTTGGTCGGAACTGACCGCGAGTCGAAATGCAATTAATATACTTTTCGAGTTGTAAACTGATGTCAAACACGTGACAAAACTGACTGATTGAACGAAAACTATAGACACCACATGATCACGGCGGCATCCTGCAGATTACTGAAGACTGAAGAGACATACACTGTTCCGTATACTTCCATGCATGCGTTGTCTGCTACTAACCGAGCCGTACTCGCTTGCTGATTGGCCGACGTTTTCGCGGGTCGATTTACTCCACGATCACCTCTGCGTATGCGCACCACATTGAAACTGTGTCTTCGTTACCCTTTGCGACACTATACAGACTCCCTTTAATTATCTATCTATCCTCCTTCGAATATTGCTTTCATTATCGAGCAATATTAAATATCAAATAGCTATGCAAACGTTTCCGCTTAACCCTCTATGTATCGAAGCTACTTTAAAGTAGCACTTTCACTAGAATACTGCTATCAACCAAATATGCTCAGAACCCTGATCGAATTTATAAGTAACACTTCTATGAAGTTCTTTCAAGTGTCATAAAATAATGTCAACGCCTAGACAGGCGTGTTATTTGAATAGGTTTAATGTATCTGTAATGAAGATAGTAGTAGAAAATAAATATGAGAGTTAGGATGAGGACTTAACAATAATGAAATGAAAAATTGTAATCCTTTTTTCATTATTCTATTTGTTACATTATAATAGCATATACACAGTTCATATTACAGAATGATATGAGTTAAGAAATAATAAATACTAAAAAAAAGGAAATTTTACTATCTCGATTACATATTCCATGTCAATTTGTACACTTCATATTTCTAATTTCGTATAAATATCGATAAAACAGTATTATAATGTTATTTACATTACTTGATAACTAGCCATTGTCCACTACTTAGTGGAAGTGAGCATTACAGTGGAACTCCATTTATCTAAATTCTTTGGGGACAAGTGTGAAATAATTAATATAAGAAGTGACATGAATAGAATATGAAAATTTCCAATAAATGGAATTTTACTGTATATTACCCCTCTAATTTGACTTCTTGAGATATTCAACTTCTTTTCAGGAAAATAAGAAATCCCCAGGTTTACATGTCTCTCGCAGAGGACGATGATCTTTGTGGCATGTCGATGATTTGGAACTTGGAGAACGAAACATTTGGATATCCAATCAATGAGATTCAGCCATCTAGCAAAGTCGTTGCTACCGTCGTTCTCGATTTACCAAAATTCGATAAAAAGCACTTCTGTGAGGTGTATGGTACAATCGCCTACGAAGTCGAAGAAACAGAATATCAAGTTCCAGTACCTATTATCCGTCTTACAATCGAAGACACTGTCGACGATAGTTACCAAGTCAAATTTCTAACTGCTGGAAACCATGTTAGCCCAATAGGAACGAATGATATTGTGCCAATGATTTTAGCATTAAGAAGTACATCGGTGGAAAAAAATATAAATGCACAAATAAAAGGAGTTCCTGAAAGAAATAAAGAATTTCTGAAGTTCTTGAAAGAAAAGTCTTTTCAAGAAATCTATACAAATACTTATATTGTACAGACAACTGGATGCCTGATGCACTGTTTGATTGAAATATTGCCTAACATCGAAACACAGGAAAAATTAAGAATTTCTGCAAGGTGAAAATAATGTTTTTTTTTGAGAATTTTATATTTCAAAAATAATTAAAATAAGATTTAATAAATGATTAAATAATTTTGTAATGTTCCTAGCAAAGCTACGTTTCATGATGTTCGACATATTACATATATCGATTAGTTTTAACGTACATTATGAAAATACTAAAATTATTTTGCGATAAGTTATTATTCTTGAAATATTTCATTGTGGAAATCAGACATTGAAAACAAACAATGACCATTTTTGGAGAATGATTTTGGAGATTTTTTATATAACTTTCCTTCGGTTAAAATACAATAAAAAACATAAAAATAATTTCAATAAAAATGTATAAATAAAATAAAAATCGATTGAATTTAATAAATTTCGTTTCAGATTGCTGAGAAAAGTTAATTTTCAACAAATCAATTTTTTCAGAATTTTTACTGGAAATTAATTATTAATGGTATTTTTCCTAATAATAATATATAAATTCTTTGATAATATGTCATTATTCATAATTAAATATAAACATATAAATTAATTCTAAAATCTGTTTGTCGCTTAGTTTTCAATACAAACAGGTCTCCGCAGAAAAATTTTCGTGTGTATTTCTGTATCGTAAGCATTAACGTAATAATTAAATTAAGTATTGATATAATATATACTGTATTTCATGAAATGTGGCTTTGTTACAAATAGAGATATATCCAACTTTTTAAAATTTGCATTATTAATTTTTTATCTATTTTCATTTACCTCAAAGGTTATATGTACATGTATTTATAGATCTAGTTATCAAATGAATATAATATTACGGCTTGTAAAAGAATATTTTCCGGATATCGTGATTGAAGAAGATGTTAATCCCATTCGTGCTGCGATGGTCCTCATAGAGGAATTAAAATTATATCTCCAGGACGCGAGCACCGCCACGCGACAAATGGCGAGAATAAAAACTGACCTACTTATCCCGTGAACATGGTAAAACAGATTTTGTTCATTAACGGAAGAATAAATTTGACGTACATGTATATAACAGATATATTAAAAAATGAGATCCTTAACCTCAAATAAATGAGTAAACAAATATATACTGTGTTTAAAAAATATGATTGATCCATAAACATATGTAATTAATTCAAAAATTTTTACTATTGCACATTGCATTTTTATACGAAAGAATCGTGTAAAATACATGAGAACATGATATTTATACTTAAAGGACACGTATGGCAATTTAAAATATCACATATAATATTCATCGAATGTTTTTATATGAAATTGAACAGTACAAATCATAAGAAATGCTACAACAATCATCTATTGATATAACTGTAGTAGGTTGTTATGCCCACACCAGCATGAGCATATGACCACAAGCTGTAGTAATTAAAGTTATATTTTCAGGACGCGAGCACCGCCACGTAACAAATGGCGAGAATAGGAACTGACTTCCTATCTTTATCTCATGAACACGGTAAAACAGATTTTGTTCATTAACGGGAGAATAGATTGAATGTATATAGTATATGTACATACATGCACATAGTACATACTTACTCTCAACGTTAAAATTCATTTCGAATTTCTCTAATAGAAAAGGGGATTATAGCGAATGAAATTTTCTATCGTTCTTTTCTATTAAATTTTATATTTTATATTTTTTATATTTATGTATAATTTGTATATAAATCTTGTACGCGATTGTTCACTGTATAACATTCCAGTATGAAATCACTATTTATTTGTAAATTCAAATCGAATTGTATAATATCGAAGGATTTCGAATTATTATATCTCACTCCTAGCTCTTGCTCCTAGACAATAATATCAGGATAGTATGGCATAGGTAGTAGCATCGTAACTATCGAGATCCCGCCGAAAACCGGTTTACTCACTACTACTTTTACCTAACTGCAATTGCACAAGTGTAATGTTGATATAAAACTATGTTATATCGTGTACGAATAATTTTCATGAAAATCTCAACTGTATTATTTATTATAGATATATTAAGGTTTATATACTTGTTATCATTCATCCAACATATTTCATTTTTTACGTAAATGTGACTAAACATATCTATATATAAATACATATGGAGATTAGTCTCAAATTCGAAGCTTTTCGGTGTTATAAAAATCTGAGTTGCCTCAAACATGATCTAATACTTAAAATTCTTGAATGTTTTTAAAAATTCCAAGTTTCTAAAGTTTCGGTAAGTTTTGAAAGGCCTCGAAAGAGGTTGAGAAGTTTTGGAAGTCTTAGAATCTTTCGAAAGCTTGATGCATATGCAATATTTTATATAAAATTTATATAAAATTTATTATATAAATATATAAATTGGAATATAATATAAAAGATTGTATAGATAAAATACTGAAGATACTGGTACTAAGTACAATAATAAATATATATGATATTGAAGATACAATATTTTCAAGACTTATCGAAAATTAAAAATCTGAAAGATTCATCAAAACTCAAAATTTAATATTTATCAAGACTTATAAAAGTTTTAAGTATCGAATCATATTAGAAGTGATTCGAATTTTCCGCCATATATATATATATACATAGTTGGAATTTAGAGCGCTATGTATAAGTATCTACTGCCATCATCTGTTCCGTGGGATTATGTTATGTCGTGTGTAGCAGCAGGGATTCATATATCATAGTAAAGAAAGTACCGTGTTCGTAATTTGCGAACAACAAATGGCTAACGCATTAGATGCTGTCGATTGGGAAGGTAGAGTTCATCTGATGAAAATATTGCTCTCGTTCTTTATTTTTTTACGGTCTTGTCATTGTCATGGCTTCTTGTATTCCGAAAAGCCTTGCAACAAGTAATATAACGGCTTGTTTTGACATATGTCATTCTGCTATTAATTTCATTTTCTTCGTTGCATCTAACAAAGAAATATGATATTATTTTATGCAATCTTACTCAAATTTAATAGAAGTGAAACATTTTTGCTTCCAGAGATTATATTACAAATATTTTACTTTTGTTACATCAAAGCTCACTTGAAACATAAAAAGTTCAATTTAAAAGATCTTATTATTTATACGTATGATTATAAGATAATAATTGATTTTACATGGTAGGTTCATGAAATAAAATTACTTTATAATAAATAATTCTATGATAATTCGCGTACAAATTTTGTTGTTATTATTCCTAACCTTACCGTGAAAACTAGTTAGTCATCTTTTTTAACGGAGGATATATAAATTAATTTCTACTAATACTTTTACCAAAAAAGTTTGTTTTTTAAATTAACTACGTCATATATATATATATATAATTTATATTTAAATATAATGCTTTACCTATTAATTACTTATATATTTTTATTAATATTAATGTATAATTTACTAAAATCTGTATTATTATTAACTTCATATTTAATTTTAGATCTTAGAAGGCAAGCAAGACACCTGGAAAATGAGATTGATGCAAAACTGGTAGCATTCAGTAAGCTTGGTGTCAATAGTGGATCTAAGATTGTCAATGCAGATGAAGAACCTCTTTTAGATGAAGAACATGTCTTTGATAATATGGCCTCTGAAATAGAAGCATTGTTGGCTAAGGTACGTTTAAAATATCAATATTACATTTCAAAAATTTAAATTAAATAGTTTTTGTTTGTTATAGTTGTTTTCTATAAATGAAAGAATGAGCAAATTACAGCCAAACGGTGCTGCAATGTTGCATACAATGCAACGTCACAAAGACATATTGAAAGATTATAAATTGGAATTCAACAAAATTAGAAATAATTTTGATGCAAGAAGAGATAGAGAAGATTTACTAGGTAGTGTCCGTAAAGAAATCGAGTACGTATGCCTATTACTTTATTACTTTAAATTATATTTCTTTTTAAATATTTGATTAAGAGTTTATAAATCTTCTATGGAACAGTAACTATAAAAGTGTAACTGGACTGAATCGTCGGGAAATGTATATGAAAGAAAATCAACACATTCACAAGTAAGTATTGTTTGCTATACTGTTCGTTTTATTTTGATTTATGCTGAGTTATACATAGTATAAAGTGCCCTGTTTGTTACATTTTTTTGCCTATATAAAATCAGATAATTTTTTTTCAGTTCGGATCATTTGCTTAATGATCAAATAAGTATAGCAATGGAAACGCGAGATCATCTGATGACTCAAAGGCAAACGTTCAAACGTATACAGACCAGGCTAAATGACATTTCAAATCGATTTCCAGCAGTAAATAGTCTAGTGCAAAGGATAAATTTACGTAAAAGACGCGATTCACTTATAGTCGGCCTTATTATCGGATTTTGCACGTTTCTCATGCTGCTCTATGCTTTTCACTAAATAATATCCAATACCAAAGTACTTCCACCCGTTAGTGATACATCAATGGAAATGCATATATGTAGATGAGGTATTTGGTGATGTATTTACGATATATAAATGGATAGAGAACTGAAATTGAAAAATGCGTGATTGTGCGTGATATGAACATGCGTAAGTGAACTCTGAATGGTCGAATGAATGTTCTTTCGTTCTTGCGAGTTAAGAAAGTAAAAGAAAAGAAAGAAGAAAATGTTAAAATGTACAGTTTTTTTATACGTAACATAAGTCGTGGGTGATACTATGTAAAAAGATTAAGTCCACGATCAATGTGTTAATTTAATAAACATTAAAACAAATGATGAAGATTTTATGTATTTACAGAATCATTTGTATTTTTTGTTTCAATTTCCTATATACACGACTATACAAGTGTTATTTTGGACACATCTTTGCTTTACGCCTTTGAATAAAGACTGTAAAATACCATGCATGTATAAAAAACTAAACCTTCAAAATTTTGCTACTGTTTTTTATATGTTAAAAAAAACAAAACCATGATTTACTATTCGCAGTGCAGTAGACTGATATTTATATAAGACCTTTTATTTACTATTGGTATAATTCGATGCAAGTACTGAGTCTGTGCTTGCAAGAGGAAACAATTTACATATTTCTTTCTTATGGAAATCCATTGTATTTTATACGCCTATGAATCAATGTATTCTCGGATGCTTTCTCGCGGTACAACATATACGTTTCAAAGCAATAGAGACAAAGATGCACGATGATTACTACTTAAGAAATTATACAACAATGGAGGAAAATAACATTAATGCAAATATTGTAATTAATAAGTGTGTAGTTTCGGCATTATCATTCGAAAGATCGATTTTCGTTAACATTACATTTTTTCTTCATTTTTTACTAAGTATTAATTTTACTTACACAGAAAACATTTATACATGTATATATACACACGCACGTACATATATATATGTATATATGTATAGCATCATTAGAATCTCTCATTCGAGTTCACAAAACACAGCACGTTACGAAAGGAATCACGTTACTTTCGGCAAGTGCAGTGCCTGGTTTCCACGTATACTAGATACCACATTTATAAATTACACCTTGTTTGTAATAGGAACTCAAGCAAGAATTGTAAAAATATCGAATATAAGGTACACGTATGACCTAAAACTGCTTTATATCCTTTAATATATATATTTACACTTTGAAAATGTTTTATTATAATCACAAATCACTTTCAATTTTTCTTTTTTTGCTTGTTAGCTGATAGTTTCGTCTCCGATAGTTTTAATTAAGAATCTCCACGTTCATAAAAGAACGAATATATATAATATATCAATACGAATGTTGCAGCTTTGTATGAAATGAATATTCCTTACGTAAAAGTAATTACATAAATGTTGAGAAAAATAAACACAACGAACGAATTATCTCTTTAATGTACATTAATAAATAATTTATTAGATATCTTGTATCCTACTAATATCATGGAAAATGATACAACGTAATAAGAGTATTTTCTTATCTACGTTATATAAATGTGTATTTTTTATATTCTTTCTTTTCTTCTTTCCATTTTTTTATTCCTGTTTATAAATGCAATATGTAGTGTATCCGTAGAAACGTAGTAATGTCATTTTTTTCTCATGGATTACATTAAAACGATTCTTTGTAGTAAGAATAGTTACGAAGACAAGAAAATATTCACAAGACAATTTCTCGCTTCATAGCGTCTAAACACGTAAACGCTAATTCACATATCCTTGTAGTTTTTCTTTTTTTTTTTGCTTTTTTTATTTTTCTAATGGAGATTCTACTTAAAATTAATTCTATCGATTTTTTCAAGATACCCTATTTACCATTCTTTTTTTAATTGGATCTTCCATTTTTCTTGTTTTATTACTGTTTTCTGTCGTAGATGATAGATTGTGAGATCCATCTTACTTAGCTATCAAAACTCGTCCAGGCGTACAAATAAACAACAGACATCTACTCAATATACATGCGAATCGCATGACTACTTTATGATTTTTGAATATAAATATACTGCCGTACGTATCGTTTGAATCTAACTTTTGTTTTAATGTTGACTACTTATAAATGGAGAATTATTGGGAGACGAGGTTATACATTGTTTCCCAAACGCAACTTTTTAAATTATGCATCTATTATTGTAGCTGATATTGCTATATCACTGTGTCTAATATAATAAAAAATAAAAAACTATATTTTGCTACATATAGTACGAAAGACGAATTTTTATAAAAACGAACAAGGATTACACTACCTTGGCACTTACTTCATAAATAATAAATGTTATTTTTAACATAAAATTTACGAGATTGAAAAATTCTCATTTATTACCTCGTCCCTCTATTCCCTATAGTAATAGTAGCAGTGGGATACTAGTACTAATAATAGTAGCAGTAGTGTAATAATATTAATGGTAGCAGTAGCAATGGTCATTAATTAACTATCCGATCAATTTAACGATTAAAGAAAAGAACTGGAACAGTTGCGTATACATCTGTGTATATTCCAACGAGAATCGATTGCTTGTTGCACTTCTTTTCTGATATAGTACTAATAATATTTTATATCTTTTCTTCCGGGTTTTACTTACTTCCGTTCCATTAATCAGTCACAGTATATATGCAAGTAAGTAAATCTTTACCTATCACTAAGATTTTACATAATCGATTCTCACTGAATGTTTAAATTTGTTCTTCAAGATATGATTAGCGTAAAATACGGTTCCTTAAGTCGTATGCATCGCTATGGTTTAATTTTACGTTTCCACATAAGATTCTAGCTTCTCCCCACATTCGATATAATTCTTTGTGGTAGATGCAACATAAAACTATTGTATTGATTAAAATTCTTCTACAGCGTAATGCGATCGAAAGAGAGAGAGAGAGAAAAGAACAAAACTAAAGTTGTTCTATATGCAGCGATGCCTTTTACAAAACAATTATATTTTTCTTTGACATATAAAATAAATGGCGAATGTACTTCGTATGTAACTATAATCGCGTTACAAAATTATGGATTTAATATTCTTTTTTACTCAGCGATGTAAAAAGAAGATAAATGAAAAATAAAAAAAAAATTCATTCCCACTAACGCCCAATTAAACGCGAGCGCAATTTATGACTAAAATTACAAAAAAAAGAAAGAAAATATTCTAGCTACTTAGTAATGTTTCATGTATAATCGAGGAGATACAACGGGCGAGCAAAACATACTTCATTAAAACGTTTAACATAGCGACGTCAAAGCCTAACGAAAAGATAAGTTTGGATCTCATACAATTCGCAGGTTGTAAATGTTCGTTCCACATGTTTGTTTCACTTGTCATTACCAAATCAGGCTTTCGTATCTACCTGATATATCCTTATTAAATGACTTAATTAATTCACATCTTTGTCGTGCATTCGCAGGTGCACCCTCTTCTTTACTGAATTTTGTCGCAAGACTTAGGAAGAGGGATTTGTCCACGTTATATTCACATTAATCGCTTCTTTTGGTCCTGTTCTTGATAACACATCAAAATTACGAACTTGCTATTCCTTTCCAACAAATAAATCTCGCTTTGATTGTTATATCAGTTACTTACCTATAAAAGCGGATTAACGAATTGTTCAAAATGTAAGTTCTTCGGTATTCTCAGCATCTGATGATAATTCTTGACGCAATATTTCCATACAGGACTTTGGAATAAGAGTACCGACTATTTTCAAGCCTTCATCTACAAGAAAAAAATAAACAAAACTTTTAACAGTTCCTATAACATGTGCAATAGTTTTATAGAATTATATTTAAATTTTTCATAAAACTTACCAGTTCGTAAGCGTACTACTTGCATCTTAGAGTTATGAGCAGAACGTGTTGCAAGAATGCTTTCAACTCGACTCCAAACGCTCAACACCGAACCTGATAATACGTTATAGGAACGTCTTCGGAGTCCAACCTCGCAATCCATACCAAGAGTCGCGTTTTTACAATTGCCGCGCCAGTAAGCATGTGAACATGTATCTACAGACGCTTCATATTGTTGTGACCAATGTGGTTCTGCTTCATCTGATGATACCTTCTTATATTTTTTCTCTAATTCACCCAGAGTTTCTTGTCTTAATTGCAATCCTGTATTGGGTCTTTAAACAAAAACAAAAACAATATGATCAATTTTAAATTATTAATCATTATCTTATATTTATTACGAAAGAGACACTCTACCTATAAACCATATACAGCTGATCTTTTTTACTCTCAGATTTTTTCTTTCCGGTATCTACTATAACAGCAAGAATGGCGGTTTGCTTTCCATTACGGATCTGGTGGCTTAAATAGAAGCCCTCTTTGGATCCTGTCAATTCGGAACATTTGTCCATTGCCTCTGCCCAATTCATTCCGCGTTCAACGTGAACAACGTGAAGCTCGGTTGGTGCCTTCCCAGTAGCGTGTTTCCGTAAGAAACGGTATAACTTAACCCTTTTTACATTTTCTCCAGATGTACCAAGATCGAGAATACCCATGTCGAAACGACCGGTTTTTTTTGCTTGCGTGACAATTGCGTTTAGAGTGTCCGTGAAATATTTAAATAGCCGATTCTGCAGGTCAACCGGCATACCGAGAATACGATTTAAGAATTTTGACATGTTGTTATAATCTTTGTCCAACGTGAGTACACCAGGTGTGCTCTCACTATTGCAAATTAAACCAACACCCACTAATGCATCAGCCACATCTTTGAAAAAATCTCCGTGATAATCTTGTGGTGGTGGTACAAGCGGTGGCTCGTATCTAGTAATTTCATTTATAAGAGAATTAATTTAATTTAGTAAACCATATTAGACATTGCAAAAAGTGTATAGGAATATATAAGATATATTATTAAACCTCTACTACCGGAGTACCATATTTAGTATATAAAGCTCGAGGTGGAGTCTATAATACTCCTGAACTTTATATGTAATTTATATATAAATCCAGAACATTATTGGCAGTCCTTATTGATTTATCTCTAGTATACATTTTCCTAATATACATAACACAATAGATCCGCCATCATCCAGACCAGAGATGGTCTGCCAGCCGATTTCATCATCAGAAATTATTACAGACAATATCTCGCAATCCTATTTATTGGCTGATTGATTTTGTAACGATGCAAAGGTGCAATATCAGTCCTTATAGATTTTTCACTTTATATTTGTAGATATCCTATATCGTAAAAGAATTTTAAGGTAATTACGCAGTTTGCGGATTTCTCTCAATTATTCCCCCTTTGACAGACTCCATCGCACATATATCAGTTATCATTTAATAAGATAAACAAACTATGTAAATTTATTTACGTAATGCATATATCGTAGTATTGTCGAAAGGTAGACGAAATATAAATACTTAGTTATAAACAAAATGGAAGACTTCAATCTGAGACTCCACCTCGGTAGTAGAAGGTTAAATTATAAGAAGTATACAAACTTCATAATAGTTCTCATTGTCGCTTCAAGCGCTGCACGTCCGTATTTGTTATCAATATTGAATTGCGAGAGATCTCTGGTTTCTGTAGCTCTTCGGTCACCGTGCGTAAGAGCTCCAAGACTTTCCAGACGCTTCGCTACGATGGATGCAAATCGCCGTTCACCGGCCAAATCCGAGATAAGGAATATGTATTCCGGAGCATTCACTTGATTAGAACGATGCGTTCGTCCGAATTGCTGTATCGCTCTGTCTGCGCTCCATGGTAATTCGAGAGTAATATGTACTCGTCGCATCTGATTCCTTGCTCGCCTATCACTTTGTAATGATATACCACTGCTGGCTGCCTCTGAGATAATGGCCACTGTTTTCTCGCCATCCATAAACCTATTACGACATTGAACCATTCAATCAAATTTAATCTGTTGAAAGTAGACTTTTTTTACGTGTATGTTAAAGATAAATTTATTATGTACCTTTGTTTTTCAGTTAGATTAAGCGTTTCCAATGGAACATCCACTTCAGATCTGGATTCATACTGAATGGTACCATCTTCTGTCTGAACAACTCGCCCTTTCCTACCAGTCATTTCGGCCACATTTTCCGGCCCACCAAACTCGTCAATTAGTTGATCCAAAGTATTTGGTGGTAGTCGTTCGCCTAAGTCTTCGACCTGTGATAGTAATTCCTTCTTCATTGTGTAAGCACGTTCCACGGCGTCTCTCGATGGTGCACGATTGCGCGTCGCTCCAGCAGCTATGGGTCCTGTATAATTTATCAATGTATTACCACTACATTTGTTCTTACTTACGGTAATATTTCTGAGAATATGAAATACATACCAGTTCGTTTCTTCACTGGTTTTTTTTGTTTCTTAGCGCCTTTCTTCCTTCGCCTTCCATCGCCTGAATCTGTAATATAAATAAGAAATTAGCAGAACATTTTGATTAAACGATTTTAACCCTTAATTAGTACCTTTAGGTCATAAGTAACAGACAACAGTTTGAATAAAGTAAAATTAAGCTTTCAATTTTAATCTATATTGTATAAATTATTATTCATTTTTAAAATTAAAATGTATGCTTTATTTATATTTCACAATTAAATAATATTAAATTTATTTAAATCAGTTGCTTATGATATAACGATATCAGTCAAATAATATGTGAAACCTACCAGAGTCTGATTCGCTGTAATTGAAAGAAGAATCAGAAGTGATATTACTTTCTTCGTCAGTCCTATGATCGTCTTCGCTCTCGCTGCCACTCTGTTTATATTCCGAACCAGAGCTATGCCCACCATTCCTCTCGTCATCAGTAAAATCGTCATCAGATGGGAATGTACGAACTCTCTTCGAGGCTCGTTGAGCTGCTTGTCGTATTGGTTTTCTTTTACTTCCACCCGCAGAACCGCTAGCTCCATCAATATCATCGAGATCGTCTAATCTCTGCATTTTCGATGGTTCAATACCAAGAACTCGGTGTATGTGATTACGGTCTGATGCTGGAAAATGTTTCTCGACTAACGTTTGAAGTACTCCTCTAAAATAAACACATTCATGTAGAAATAAACAGTCTTTTTGTATTTACATATTAATAAAACTGAATGATGTATTTACTTTGCAGTGGAAACGAAATCGCTTAATTCACCATCGTCGCGTTCCAATTGTTCTAACGTGCGTGCCTCACCGGTAGATTGTAGACCGATAACTACACATTTTCCACACTTCACGGCTTCACGTGCAACTGCCACAGCATGTTTCACTTTAGCAGCGATACATAGATATTTGAAGAAACGCTGATGTGACGACCAGAACTGTCCCCACATAGTTTTCTTCATACGATTCTCGGCATCCAACAATTCTGCTGCTTCTTGAAACCTCTGCATAGCTTCAACCCACTATACAAAATTTATTAATTAATAAATTATTAACCATTAATTAATTAGATCTTCTGTTTTAATACTCACAAGTTGAACTGAATGATCATAGACCTCGGTAAACTCTTTGGATAACGGTACTTCCTCTATTTTAAAGGCTACTCCATGGAAACTGAGTTGTCGGGCGATGTACATGCCTCGCAACTTCATGTCCATCGCTACAATCTCCATTGCACCGACTCCGCGCTTTTCCACGGCGGTGATAAAATCATTAAATTCGGGGAATGGTGTTCCTTCGCCCCACATACCTAATCGAACCATGTAGGCCATATTACGGGGCTCGGAAGCGCCTGTGGCACTGGCATACACTACTCTAGCTTTAGGAAGCTTGTTTTGCAACTCTAAGACTGTCAAACCTGGAATGTATTGAAAGTTGCAATAAATTATATGGAACATAATAATAAATATACGACATTATTGTACCACAAAATACAATTGCATTATATGAAACATAATAGCAAGCATGTTACATGTATAAGTTTATAATACAAATAACGTGTCTAATATACATACCAGTTTTAGTAGGTTTTGAACTTCCTGTAGGACATAAATTCTTCGCCCGATGACATTCATCAAATATAATCAACCCATCGAAATCTTCACCACACCACTGTAAAAGCTGTTTCAAACGACTTTTGTATTTTCCACCGCTTTGCGAAGATTCTCCGATTAAAGCTGAATATGTACTGAATATTACTCCTTTCTTTACGTTACCATTTACCGCTGACGAGATCTTTGCATACTTGAATTTATTTAATGCATGAACCTAAGAATACAATTTATATTTCCATTCAAATTTTATATCGACTTTTATATCTACAAAGTTGAAATAATAAATGATTGATATCTCCAATTGAAAGAATAAGTACCTCAATTTTTGATGCGCCAATATCATTTAAATCGCGCTCTGCATCATATTTGAGATCGTTCGAGACAGACACCCAAATAGCACGCTTCCTTCCTTTCAAGTAATTTTCGAATATAATTCCGGCTATAGTTCGTCCTTTGCCAACTCCTGCACCATCGCCGATAAGAAAACCAGCGCGTGTACCATCTGGTAAGAGATGTTCATGTTGCTGAGATGCATACGTTATTGATTCAAGTTGCAGCGCAGATAAAGCTCCAGTTCGCATCGTTTCTTCCGGTATCGAAAGCTTGTACCAGACGTCCGTTGGCTCGACGCTAGATAACGATGCAGTTTCCACAACAGGATCTGGATGCTTTCGTCCGAGTTTAACTATGGATTGTATTAATTAAAAGGTATGTCATCTAATAAATAAATATCAATGTAATGTATTTTCAAAGTGAAGTTAAATAACATACGTTTAGTAGGCATATAGTCGGCATATGTTTCTGCAACACCCATATCTTCATCATCCACCTCCTCTTCTTCTGGTATGGTAGGTTGCATATTCATTTTTGCAGGATCTCCAGCATTCATCCATAACTGAGACACAGCTTTGCCTACAACAACGTTTTAAATTACTGTATTGTGAGATTAGAATCTTATTATGTTAAATGATTTCAATTAGTACTATTATGGACATAATTATGTGTTTCAACAATATTATAATTATTAAAGTGATTTTAGAATATTAAAAATGTGAAGAATACCTGACAGCCCACCTGGCCAATTTGGATGTAAACCATTTTGGTTTAACAATTGAACAAGGGGATTAACACCCATGTTCATTCCAGGCAAACCCATAAAACCACTCATTAAGCTCATATCCATGCCTAGGGAATGATAACATATGTAAAACTACTCAATTACTCACCCAGTATTATAATTTATAACACTTTTTAAGATAATTACAGATAATACAATAGTTAATTACGCTTAAGTTACAATGTTATAATAAAATGCAACAACATGGACATAAATTTATTATACAAATATACTCTTAATACAAAAGCAATAATGTATGTGCATAAATGACTTGTACATACATTTAATTTTTATAATATAGACAGGAATGAATTATTTTGATTATGTTACAGAATATTAGAAATAAATAAAAAATATGTTGTACTCACTTGGTGGAAAGAAAGCTGCAGGGTTGAAACCTGCAAGAGTTGCTAGTCCTGGTGGAAAATATGGACCACCAGCAGCAGCTAACTGACCTAATTGACCTAACTGATTTGTATTAACAAAACCAGGCGGTGTACCCTGTGATCCTCCTACACGTACCATTTCATAACCTGGTGCTGCTGTCTTAGTCACCAATCCACCAGGAATTTTATTACCAAATTTCTGATTTAACACTGTTAAAGAAATATAATTTTAAAAAATATAAATAAAATTCTTTTTGAATCCATTGTATATTTTTCTATCATAACTCTATTATTAAACTCTATTTATTAAAACTCTTCTTACTATTTAAACCTCCTTGTCCTTTAGCCATAGCATTAGATGGGACATCTGCAGGTTTTTCATCTTTAATATTCGCAATCCCAGTAGCAGTGGCAAGATCTTTTCCACCACCTAATGAGAATTATTATACATTAAGTGCTTTTTTTATATTTAAAAATGAAATATTTACCAGGTACACCCATGTTATCGGGATCTTCATCCTCGTCACTGCTGCTATCTTCATTCATTGCGTCCTTATCCCTTTTAGTTGACTGACAAAAGATTTGTCCAATGTTTTAACAACACATATTATTATATATTAATTTATCATTAATCTAATAATAAAGTTAATGTTTAAATTATTACAGTCATTATTGATATTTTTAAATTTATAAGAAAACAATGGATCAAGCATAAATTTCAGTGCATTTTTAATCTGCAACTCACATTTTATAGTTTCATAACATTATGTAATAACTAACTTTTTATCCATAAATATAAGGATAAATTATGTAGAAACATAAAAACTGCTATCGTGTATGAGCTTCCCTTTTTGTAAATTTTTCAATTTCTTTATCAATATCATTATCTACATCCGTAAATTCATTCATCACAAAATAATGACATAAATAACAATAAATTCCAAAGTATGTATATTTAAAAAACCAATACTCATTATATTATCGCTTTCTCTTAGCTTTTAATTTTTAAGTTAATCAATGTATTTTTTGAATGGCTCGTACAATACTACAATTCGTATTTAATTGAAAAAAATAACAAAAGGAAAAGAACAAGGAAAGCGATCGTGAACTTGTTTAACTCGAGGAAAAAGCGGGAGGGATACGGAATAGGGAGAGGGAGGCTAGTGTCGGTGAGTCATTTAAAATTACAATAAGAGGGACTGTGTATATACGCGATACACGGTAACCGCGACTAATAGGTTAGTCGTACCAATAGATGGGATGCACAAAGAAATACGTATTAGTATTGGACGAAAGAAGCGCGCCTTCTCAGTACCAGTGAAACGAATCATAAACAAAAGCTCACCATGTCAAAAAATCCTTTTATAATCTTGGCGGTTACCGAAGAGTCAAGATAACTGGGATATCTTGACCGAACACCTTGTGAATAATTATCTTCGCCGTGTGCAATCGAAGATGCTGACTTGTGACAGGGTACACGAGACACTTTTTTCCTCGTAAAGAATATTTCGAATTTCGTGTCTCGTTAAATGGACATCACTCAGCGACGTTCAGTTGGCCGGTGAATTGTGCGAACTAGGAAATCACAGTGTTAGAACTTACTGTGCGCTTAGATCGTGCCATTTATGCGGTCTACACCGATCATACAGTTGAAACGCGTTCGCCAAACACGGCTGCCGCCATCTTGGCTTTCGCCCGGCCCACGGTGCACCGCGATGCAAATACAAAAACACACGCGCTGGCTATGGCTACTGCTTGCGGAATATAACCACGCGGCGTTGCCAAATTATAACAATTTAAGAGAACATTTTTAGGAGCGCGTTAATCAAAAAATCACCGCTCTTTCAAAACACGATATCTGTGGCTTACTATACACATATTTTTTTTATATATTTCAATATTCCTTGACTGTTTCCGTACGCTACATAAAAGTTACATTTATATCTACTTTATAGAAAAATAACATTTTTGTTGATTGTATTTAGTGTATATATAGATATTTTCAAAAACCATGATTTGACTTTGTCATTTTATGTTCTTAAAAAGAATCAATGTACAATTTGCAACTAATTCTATAATAGTACTGGTAAAAATAAATACAATGCAAAAAGTATTTATTTAATTATAAAACATCATTGAATTTTTAAGACTGTATTTCTCAAAAATGTTAAAAGTCGACATACAATATTTATGCAGTAAGCCATCAATGTAATAAATACTTTATGTTGATTCTTATGAAAGAAAATAAAATTAAAAATAAAAATATTTGATATTTTATAAGATTTGAAATAGTAAACATTTTTTAAAGGGTTTGTTAAGCACAAGCTTATGAGAACAGTGTTAGAAAATAGGAAAGATAGTAATAACAAAAATAGTTAGGACAGATAAAGTAAGTATACAGATGGTTTGCAAAAGTATTCATACACTTACCATAGAAAACTTTGATATATGTATTGTGCATGTTATATGAAACATCTTGAAATTTCATTAGCACTATAATGAAACACAACTGCAATTGATTATACACTGATTACATTGGCAAAATTTGGATCCAATCTGAAAATATATTTAGAAATTGCAATATACTTATTTTAAACTTTTATTTAGTAAACAAATTAGTATGGAGTATGAATAATCACTTTAAGCACATAACAAAAGTTAAAGATAAATACTGAATACTGAGACTTATTAATATTATGAATAATATTATGGATGATTATCCATTTGAATATTTTTAAGATCTCTACAAAATATACATTTGTACTAGATATCTTACAATTTCAATATACATATTCAGAATCGTTTCAAATGTTACTAATATAATCTAGATAGTTGGGTGTTATTACAGTACTAATGTAGTTATAACATAATATATTCGTAAAAGATGTCGACAAGTGTATGAATATTTGGCCAATATATATCATTTATGAAGTAGAGTAAGATAATGTTAAGTCTGTAGTTTTGTACTTTTATATTAATACAATTAGTAACACTAAGGGATTACAGAAAAAAAGAAAAGTATGACCGATAGGGTATGTAATGAAAACGTGCAATTTAACAAGTTAAAATTTGAAATTAGCGCGGAAACCGAAGCAAGATGGCTTCTGAATAACGCCTTTCTTCGATGAAATCAATGTAAAGATTTAACCAGGGAGAAAACAATAAACTTAACTTAACGTAACATCGATTCTTATTGCTCTTGATCAATGATATTATCTAATAATTCTAATTGAAACATCAGCTCACAATTAGATCGAAAAAGCAAAAGATAAATCCATATAAGGTGTTTAAAACATGAATAAAAAGAGCGGAAAATTCTGACATCTATCGACTATTCCGTAACTACATTTTTCATGACAATGCATGCAAATTTAAAGCGAACAGTGAGACAAGCAAGGATCGGTGTAAATAATATTAACAAAATATTTAGGCGTTAACATGCAATTCTGATAGTTCTAAATGATTAAAAATAAATGGTTCTTTTATATTGGGATAATTTGTAAGTGTCTTGTTTCTTCAATCTGACAAAAAAACTTTGGATCAGTATATTTATTTATAATACCATTTAAATAGTTCGTTGATTTACTGGCTCCTCTCTGATTTGTAGTATGAATCGCAGGTCACTTTGACTAAAAATACGAAAGACACGAGAAGACAAGTCGTTCATGCGTGTTAAAACGAGCACGATAATTTTTTTAACAATTGCTTATTTGAGCACGTGTACTTTGAAATTACAATGAACAGTAAACAAACCATGCATATCGCGTATCATGTGTTCGTAAGCGCGTGGTTACACTTAAATGAGCTGGGCGGACGCTTGGCAACGTTGCAGAGGCGCCGCGCTGATCGTTAGTTGATTTAAAGTATCCGCGGTAAAAAGAAAAGAATATGACAGCTATCTCTTTACAGAAATATCAAATAACTCAGATTTCGATAGATTTAGAATTTCTTCGGAAAATCAAAGGCTTTCGAGTCGATGTTTCGCTAAAATAATATGTGTTCATCTAGTATTCTACGATTGCTTACCTAAATCTATCTAAAAAATAACATCGTTCTAATACGATCGATCCGAGCTTCGCGCCGCTGACACCGCTATCTGGTGGCCAACTCCTGGAACTAAACGATATAGGAAAATGATTTGATTTCGTCAATTTTATATCGCGAATGTAGAAAATAAATAATTAAATTTATACGTTTAAGTTATGAATATACATACATATATATGAGACATTTTTAATTGTTGTATCTTGCTGCTTTATCTTATTTTTTTTAGTTAGAGTTAAACATATGTATTTTTTCAATGCGTCTTCGTATTAATCATGTAATGATATATTCTTTATTCTTAGAAGAAGATGTATATATCTTTGAACATTTCTGTATTATATAAATCAAACAATGACTGTCTTATTACACTTTTCAATTATTTTTACACATACATATGCATACCTTTTATTTAGTAAGAAGATCCGAATTTTATAACATTATACACAGTTTAGATGTATTTATTTACAAAGAAATCCCAGTATGACTAACAGTTGAATTTTATAACTTAAAACAGGTTTAGTATAAGAAAATATAATATAGTGAATTTATAATTTATGAAGCATGTATAGTGACTCATGAAAATATTTAAATAATCGTAGAAATTTTTTATATGTATATTATACAAAACATTTTAAAATTTCATTGGCATTATAATGAAAAATTAAGCTTCCCAAAAATCATCAAAGTATTTAAACAGTCAATTGTTCGCTATATTAATGAGCAGAATATGTAATGAGACCATCTTTAGCAGCAATTGTATGTTTAAAATTACTATTCATTCTGTATACTAATTTTTCACTATATATATATATCTGCAATAAATGTTTTGTGAGTTCTATACACGTTTTTGGAGCGATTTCAAATTTTACTATTATAATCGAGATAATCGTGTCTCATTATAGTGTTAACGAAATTTTAAAAGGTTACATGTAATGCATATAATATAATATATCCATAAAAATCTGCAATAGTAGGTGTTCAAACAATTTTGTGAGCCATTGTAGGTTTAATTGTAAAAAAATATATAGATTAATATTGTAAAATCACATATATATAGTTTATGAAATATATAACTCTATAGAAAGCGAACGTTGTAAAAATTTAACTTTGATTATTGAAGTATCAATTCCTGACTGATTGTATCGTACAAAATTAAATTGTATGGACACAAAGGGATAAAGATATGAGAAAAAATGAAAAACCTAATCTATAAAATGTATTTAGAGAGCAATAAAAGAAATATATGTGTGTATCTATAGTACTCAAAGATACAGATAGTATCTAATTTAATAATAGTATATCGTGTAGCATAGTAAGCAACATGGCGGCATATCCGGTATGTTATTTCGATGTTTGTAATTACAATTACTGCCTTGCCTCCTCGACAAAATGCTTCTAATAGATTAATGAAATTGTGAACAATGGTGGCGATATAAATTACTTATTATTTGGTCTTAAATGTCGCCTCGTGTTTGTAAAAATAAAACGAACACATTTCGTAAAAAAATACACGAGTGTGAAAATTCGAATTAATCAAGGAATCATTTATGTTAAGCACATTAGTGTAGAAGTGAATCGAAACGGCCGTCTCGCGTAGCTAGAATTTTGTATGGGAAAAGTAGAGTCAGTATTCATTCGTTACATAGGAAAATCAAGGGGTAACATGGTGAAAGGTAGGAATATAATTCGAAAAAATTCATCTACATTTTCACTAAACATTTTATTCCGATAATCAGGTTATGTTTTGATGGTTTTCACTTCCTCTCTTCCTCTCCATTTTGAATGTTACCTCGAAGACGCTAGTTTTCCAGAACATCACTTAATTTCTGCACAATTTTTACCAAATAAATTGTCCCGAATTTTTATTTATACACTTACGCTCCCAAAATATATTTCTAGTCACCAGTAAATGATATATCCGAAAATATTAAATTTTATATTTCCGTACATATTTTTTATATTTTATTACTCATTCGTCACGCTCATTGTAACAAGCAATTATTGTTGCAATAATATTTTCCACAAAGTGTTGTAGATATTAATATACATCTATGACAATACGATATTCACAGATATACATATATATATATATACTGTTACATATGTATACAATGTTGTGTAGGTTCTGTAATTACAATGATAAGACATGAAACTTGATCAGTGACATAATATATGTACGTATAATGTACATAGTTTAAAAACTCAATAATTAACAAAAATAAAATGTTAAATAAAATTAATATTACAATTAGCTATGGTATATAATTTTGTATATTATTTCATATTTAATATTTCATTTATATCATATTCATATTTAATATCATATTTAATATTTTATATCTTGGAAGATTTATAAAATGTAGAGTATAAATGGTTAATTTAATTGCAGGAAGACGAAAACGTGTGCAAACAAGAAATACAATTCGTACAAGAGCTGCTGTTTTATCCCCTCAATATGATACAACTTCACCAATGAAGAAGGAGGCTAAACTGCATGATAGTAATGTTAAAAATGTTAATTCTGATGAGATCCATTCAGTATCTGCAGCACATAAAGTGCCTGTGTGCATAAGTTCCTTTTTCTATACACAAGTACGTAATTTGTTTCAAATACATATTAAACATGTGAATTTTTCCTCTGGATGTCCAATTTTTTTGGTTGAAATTTATATTTACTAAAAGTACTTGTTAGAGTTCAATGATACCAATTTTAAGTTTAGAAATCTACTAATTCAAAAGTTATAACTGTGTAAGACTGAGCATTTTTAGAGTATTTTACATGTTATTTTGTTATTTTTGTTATTTTGTTATTTTGTTGTTGTTAGCTTCTATTTATGATTTGACCAATTGGTTCATTGTATTCATATTCTTTAATCTAAGTATATTTTATAACTTATATACAAATATATATTTTTTATTCAAAATGATAAAATATACAATAGTGTCATTTATTTTAAAACATAGATTACAGATGTCTCTAAAAATAAAGCTTCTATCCTGCCTATTGAAGAAAGGTTTTATGGAAGTAAAGAAACCAATGGTGTACAAAATGATATTCTCACTGATGTTGGTCAATTCAGAACGGATGGTAATATTTCATTAGTTGCTAATTGATAGGTTATAATGTACATATATTTAAATGATAATGATTCAATAAATAAACAAATTTTCAGAAACACCTGTAGCAGTACCTATTCATGGTCCGTCAACACCACATAGGATTAACATGCCAAACCATCAATTGGAAGATTTAGACGAAAGAAATACAAATGAAAATATGCATAAGAAACCTGCAGTAACTCCCACACTTAATTTGGAGCAACAACCTTTAAAAAAGTCTGCTAATCATAGCCGTAGAAAATTAACCAGCAATCAGTCTGCCACAAATCGGTCAATAGATTCTTCAAATACTAAAAGTACAAATCATAAGCTTACTGATTACTTTCCAGTACGCCGCAGTGTAAGAAAATCAAAGAAAGCTGTATTAGAAGAAAAGCAACGTGATATGGAAAATAAAGTACTTTATCAAATAGAGGAAGGCTTAGAAGTAAGACAAGTTGATGAAAGAAAGTTGTTATTTTATCGTAAATTCCACATAAAATATTTTTCTTTAGGTAAGACACTTTGCTGGTAAAGGTCGTGGTGTAGTAACAACACGAGAGTTTACGAAAGGAGAATTTGTAATCGAATATATTGGTGAATTAATCGATCAAGTAACAGCAAAGAAACGTGAAAAAATATACGCACAAGACCAGAACACTGGGTGTTATATGTATTATTTTCAACATCGTAATCATCAGTATTGGTAGGTATTTTCTTCATTATTGTTCATAAAATTATTGTAAATCATTGACCACTTACAACAGCACCATATTTTTAGCGTCGATGCAACAGCAGAGACTGATAAGTTAGGTAGATTAGTAAATCATTCAAGAAATGGTAATTTAATCGCTCGAGTCGTAGAAGTAGAGTCGACGCCACACCTGGTACTTACGGCGAAAGAAAATATACCTATTGGGGTGGAAATAACATATGATTACGGAGATCGAAGTCGCGAAGCTATTCGTCATCACCCATGGTTGGCATTATAGCGCTTTCAAATAATTAATTAATTAGTTATAATAGCATGATGTATTGTACAGCAGAATTCGTTCAATTGATTTTGTTCCTCCTATGAAGGAACAATAAATGCATATAGAGAATTTTAGTTGAATTTTATGAATTAATCTGAGTAAAAATATTTCTAAGATGAATGTATCTCTACTTTGATATTACAAATATGTAATTGTATACTTCCTTATCTATGTAACAAAGCAAGAGGAATTAGAAGTATTTGATATTTTATAAAATTGATAGTTTAGCTCGCATACGTGTTTTCTTTGTTACATAAATTTCATTCATAAACATTCATAAACTGTTAAAAACATCAAACTGACAAAATAGATATTAAACATTTTTAATCAAATACTTTTATAATATTGTTACTATTATGTTTAATTATTATTTTACGACTGTAAGACATTTTCGTGTCACAGTTTATGAACAAATATGTACAGTTTCTTTACGATCTTTAATAACAAATGCTTCATCTAGTCTTAGATTCAGTCTAGTATTATTGACTATAGATAAGACATGTCATTAGACATCTCAATATACTAGGCGACAACCTTTCCTGGTTGAAGGATTTGTAATACATTGATATGATTACAAATGTGTTTTCTTTTCTTTTAAATATTTTATTACGGAGTACTTCGATCTCTGTGTCGCGATACCTGTACTGTAAAACAGTTACTTTTGTTTTCTGTCAATTTGTCACTGCCAAATTCCAAATGACATGAGAAGTAATTCGTAATTAACTTTATAAACGAAAGATGTTATGTAATAATATAAATAAAAGTAGTTTAATTGATAGAAGTAAATAATATTCGCAATCTCAATCTTTTTTGGAAATCTAGGAAACTGAGATATCGTAATTCATCTTTTATTATATGCAAATAAAAAACTAAAAGAAATGCCTTCATATGAAGAAATAAAATATCTATGATCTTTCATATTCTAAATAAACCTCTATAAAATTTTGTGTATATTTTGCCTAAGTACTTTCATCAATATTTCATCAGTATTTCTTTTATTGAATTATATTTACTATTAGTTTTAAGTATACCTTATAATAACTTATAAAACGAGTTAATAATTTACTGTAAAATTTTATCATTGCCAAGTATATTTATGCGATAATTTATTCGTGTTTTTTATCGATTTGTTGAAACATTTTATACAATTGTATGACAGAAATAAATTAAAAAAATTAAAATTCTATGTTGATAGTAGTATTGTAATAATGTATGTTAATATTAATCATTATTGTCATTATCATTAGTATTATACAGGACATAACTTATACAAATACAGTTTTATTTTAGTGAGAATCATACATAAAATATGTAATTTATTTCGAATTTGTAAATAAACACATTATAGTATGTATTCTCACAAAATATATTAATATTTTATCATATGAATGAAACTACTTGACTCCCAATACAAAGTATTTTCGTAACAATAAATATATATTGCATTTATTGTTACGAAAATACTTTGTATTGGGAATTCTTATTTATTCTCCACTGTAATTTCTTCATCATTCTCAGAATTTTCACCGCTTCCTATAAAAGTTTCTTCTTTTGCTTTTAAAAATGGTGGTGGTAAAAGAGATGAGAACTCCGATTTTCTTGGTAAATGTATAATATTACTTAGTGACATTTCTTCTATTAACGTGTCATCCATATTCTTTCCCTTTAAATCTTCTTCACTTTTAATAATCGATTGAGCAACATTAGATTTTTCAGGCAATACATGTAATTGCAGTCTTGTTCCATAATTAGAAATTTTGTTATTACTCTTTATTAAAGAAGAAGTATTAAAGGATGGCATGGGTGGAGCTGTGGGAATTTGCTGAAGCTGATCATCTGAAGTACTTGTTTTTGTTATAGCTTTATACATTCGCTCAAGTGCTTTTGATTCTCTTTCAGACATAGATTTTTTCTTATCGGCTAAAGCGTCCTTTAATTCAACCATAAAATTTTTAAACAACGTTTTATCTCGTTTAGAACTGTACAGTGATATTTCGTCGGCTTCTTCACTCAAAGGTTTCAAATATTCTTCCCTAATATATTCTTCGAATACCTCATCCATAATTTCCGGTTCTGAATCAGTTACAATATGGATATTCGAATTTGCATTTAACATTGGAATATTCGTTTCCAAACAGTTAATTGTAGAACCACTATTTTGCGATTTTACAAGAAATAGACTACTAAACTCAATAAAATCTTTTGCAGTGTCAATACTTTTTTGAGCTGCAGTTAACTTCTGCATTGTGTTCTCCATACAACCTTCGTTTGTTACATCTTCAATTACATTGTTATCAATATCTTGGAGTATTGATAATATGTGGCTGTAAGCCAACTGTAATTTATTTGAAGCTAAATAGAGGTGCATATACAAATCTTGCCATTTAGATGAATCTGGACCTCTAAAATAATAGAAACACATAAACAATCTGTAATTTTTAACATTTATAAAGACATTTTAAAAAAACATTCTTACCTGTATTTATATGATATGGGTTCTAGTTTAAAACTATAATAAGCATCAATGTGTTCTGATAACTTGTTTTTATATGTGCTTAAGTACATGATTAAGAAACGTATGATATAGGCCAATTGTAATTCAGGAATTTTCTTGTATGATTGTTGCCAAGTATAATTATCGTATGCTATAGTTAATAAGTATAACATCTCAGACTGAGTGAGGATATAAGTATGATATAGAGTCTATTAAAAAAATAACATAATGTATAAAAATATACAAATATTAATTATAAAATAAGTACTAAAAGATATTTCATTTCAACCTTCAATTTTTGATAATTTATTTCACCATGTATTTCAAATGATTTACTATCAAATCTTGTTAATAAATCTTCATTACAAATATCTACTGGTAGCAGTTTTATAAGAGTTAAAGAAGCATGATAATAGATGCAAGCAATAACTCCCAAATATTTTACTAAATTTTCCATTATGGGTTGCAAATATTTCAGTCTACCTGCTGTGAGATCACTGTTGAATTAGATATATTAGAAATAATACAACATTACATAATAGTCTAATAAATTGTAAAATTTAAAAGCTTACGAAAATTGTTGGGAACTTTTCCCTTGGTGCAATTTTATTTTATACCCATATTTCAAAATTTTCAGTCCCTTCTTACAAAGATCAAAGAAATCATTCTGTAAAGACACAATAGATTTTAGATCCCTGTGTGCCCTTATTCTAAAAAATTCTATATAACTAATGCAATATAATACAGCTAATGCAAATAAACTAGCTGAACTTTTATATTGGGTATTATAAGACATATAGGCTGAGGATGATAAAATAGTGCCAAATAAAATAAATTTTGATGTTATAGTCCTGCAAAAAAGATAATATGGGTACGTTTTATTTGATTTAACTCTTGCACCAATTTTTGCTTTTTATAGTTGAGATAATTATAGTTAATTTCAGTATCATTTGATAAATTTAAAAGTTTACCTCCATGGTTTACATTCATATTTATCAAGAAAACTATGTATTGCACAACCATGATCATTTAAAAGAATTTTCGCATTTAAAATAGTTTCCACCTGTTTGTAGGATATACTATCATCCTAACATAAATAAAATTCTTCATTATAAATATTTTACAGTATTACTTAAGCATGTTGAATATAATATTTATACCTGAATTACTCCCAAGTATATAGAATATAATTTTTTAAAAATATTTTTTACGTTAAATATACAATCCTGAAAATACAAAAATTATTTATAAAATGCATATCGTATGATTTTCATTGGTTCATTTGAAAAAGTACTCACAAATAGCTTAAGATACTTCTTTTCATTTTTAGGTATTTGTTTTTCTATTGTTACACTTTCAAAGTCGGTATAACCTAATTTGCATAAATGTTCGTATAATGACGAACCCTAAAAAATAAAAAGTAAAATATAATAAAATATTAAACAATGATATATTATTGATTATTTATCAAATGTAGAAAAATTTAAAATACTTTTATGACAACATCTTCGTCTTCATCAATAATATCAGTAGAATTCATGGTGTATTTATGTTTGAAACAAACAATGAATTATATAATATTATTTCAAGAATTTAAGTTACTTTTACATTCATAAAATATACTTGTCACAATATTTTATTGATATTTTTTAGGTTAGGTAAAGATATTTCACTCTAGATGTCACTTTATTTTTTTGTTGTTGTATAATATATAATTTGAACAGTTTCATCTTTCCTTATTCAATATAATTCCTGTTTTAAACTTATTTAATTTATTCTATTTATATAAAATAGAAAAGCTACAGAACTGTTTTCATTATTGTCCTATATATGTATCTCTCACATTAACCTATATACTTTGAATTGTGTAGAGGTTAGTTTTTAAAGTTCTCACTTCTGTACCTCCAGTGAACCGGAAACAAAAATTCCTCGATTATTTTTTATATGCTTTTATCACATTATTATTAAATAATGAAGAATTTGGTAGTAAAACAACACACTAGTCGTCTTTTAAATATCCTAGAAAATCAAATGCTAAATGTAAAAGATTTAAAAATATTGTATACTGTTGACTCAACTAATGATGATTTTTATATGCTTTTAAAAAATAAGTTATATAAAATTCCATCGAATTATGTGGAAGACATAAGTTTCTTCGAAATCGATGAAAATTTAGAATTCATCGGTTTGGAATATTGTAGTGTAACACAAGAAATATATGGTGTCTGTAAATCTGGCAATATTATAAGAATAAATTTAGAACCTGAATTTAGATACGAATTGATAACTGATTTAAACACAGATTTACAATGCATGAAATTAAGCCCAGATCATGAAATAATCATATTAGTTACAAATAGTGGTATTGTGATTACAATGGTATCTACTTTTGAAATAATCTCAGAGGTAAATCTGCATGCACAATATTTCGGTCAAAAGCAATTTGTAACTGTTGGTTGGGGTAAGAAGGAAACTCAGTTTCATGGTTCAGAAGGAAAAAAAGCAGCAATATCTAAACCAACAGAAATATGTGAAAACAATCTAGATGATGGATTATATAAAATAACTTGGCGTGATGATGGTTTGTTATTTGCTGTTGGTTTGTTACATCCCGAAAATAAAGTTAGACAGTTTAAGGTATTCAATAGAGAAGGTATTTTACAATACACCAGTGAGATCGCTAATGGTTTGGAAGGATCATTGTCATGGAAACCATCTGGTAGTTTAATTGCATCAACACAGATTTCACAAAACAAGCACCTTGTTGTATTCTTTGAGAAAAATGGTTTAAAACACAGAGAATTTTCACTTCCTTTTAAACCAAAAGAAATTAGGGTATGTTTGAAAATTTCCAATTATTATTATTCTGAATAAATTTAAGAGTATGATAATTTTAATATTTTAAAATTTATTTTAGGTAAAAGATTTATTTTGGTCACCAGATTCAGAAATTTTAACTATTTGGTGTCAAATTCAGGCAGATTCTTCTTCAGTTCTACAACTATGGACAGAAAATAATTATCATTGGTATTTGAAACAAACTATTAAATTTTCCACAGATAACTCATTGATATGTGCCACATGGAGTACAACATCTTGTTTCAAAAAGTTGATTGTTTTAACATACAAAGAACTTATCACGTTTGATTATAATTGGTCTGTTGATCATAGTAGAGGCATAACTGTACATGATAAATCTGTTATTGGCATCATTGATGGAAATAAGTCATTAATGACTGGTCTTAGAGTAGGAATTGTACCACCACCAATGGCACATAAAACTTTAGAAATTTCTGAGTCCATAAATGCTATTGTTTTTGCACCTGATATAAAAGGCAAAGCTACCTGGATAGACAGCAATGCATTCTTCTGTGTTTCTGCCAGCAAAAAATTAATATTTTACAAGTATTTAGTGGTAAATATAAATGAATTATAAATTGTTTAAAATTTCACAAAGATTAAAGGATAATTACTAATGCATTTAAAAAATTAGGATTCATTCCTCTTAGACTATGAACATGTTGGAACATATGATATTAAATGGGATATTCTACTAGAACATAAAAATTTCTTTTACAATATGCATCACTTTTTATGGCTTAATGAAAACAACGTTTTGTGTTCATTGTCAATAAATGATCAGAGTTTCCTTTGTGTTTTGATGTTAAGTGCAATAGAAGATCAAACACAGGGACAAGTTATATTGAGGTATATTTATGAGAAAAATTTGTTCGATGTAAAAGTAGTATAAATTATACTTTAGTTTCGAAAATTAATAATTCTTTAATGTTTAAAGGCGAATACACATTATGGATGGTTTAATTCAACACATAGTTCGTTCCCCAGATTCAGATGAAGCATACATAATTGTAGACAATTCCACTATAAAATATACAAAAGAAACAGAACTAATCCCAGTTGATACACAATTGCAAGGATATACCTATAAAGTAGAAGTTGTGAAAATTGGTACAAAGCACATGGTATTATCATTATATCATAGGAACTGTTTTGCAATTAATGGAAAGCAAATTGCTAACAATATCACAAGTTTTTTCATTCACTCGGAATTTTTACTTCTTACAACTGCACAAAATACTTTAATATGCGTTAACTTGAACGAGAATGATTTTGAAGAATTAATAAAGCAAGATTTGACAGTAAAGCCATGGGAAAATCGACTCAATGATAAGTCATTTTCAGGTAAACCAATCATTAAGTTCTAATTGTTAAATTATTTTTAATATTATAATTAAGATGATTAATCAATATTTTTAGATGTAAATATTAGAAGAGTGGAAAGGGGATCTCTATTGATTGCAGCTATTCCTAAAGATTCCAAAGTTATTTTGCAAATGCCTCGTGGAAATCTAGAATGCATTCAACCAAGGGCATTGTCTTTATATATTATCGGATTTTACTTAGACAATTGCAATTATTTATCTGCCTTCGATTTAATGCGGAGACAACGAATAAACTTGAACTTGATCTATGACTATAATCCAAAAAAATTTATCGAGAATGCAAATAAATTCGTGGAACAAGTTTCCAAAGCGAGTTGGTTAAGTTTATTCTTGTCTGAGTTAGCAGATGAAGACGTTACCACGACAATATATGCAAATTACTATCGAAGACATCAGTCAGAATCAAGAAACCTTGAAATAAATAAAATTGAATTAATTTGCAGTTTACTGCGAAACAGTATGGAAGAAAAGAACAACTCTGATCATTTAATTCAACCAATATTAATCAGTTTGGTAAAAGATAAGAAAAAGCAAGGAATAGAAGCTGCGCTAACGAAAATAAAGGAGATTCAGAAGTTAGAGGAAAAACGTACGGGATATGAGGAACACATAATGTCTGTTGAAGCACTAAAATATCTGTTATACATAATGGATGTGAATGTACTATTTGATATAGCTCTAGGAATGTACGATTTTGATTTGACTATGTTCATTGCTTCTAAGTCACAAAAAGATCCCAAAGAATATATTCCATTTCTTAATGGCTTGAAAAAGCTTGATGAGAATTATATGAAATATTCTATTGATTTACATTTGAAACGCTATGAGTCTGCTCTTGAACATATTGCGAAAGAATCAAACAGATTTAACGAATGTATAAATTTGATACGCAATTATAATCTGTATACAAAAGCTTTAAAATTATTTGAGAAGAAAAGCAAAATGTATAAGGAGGTAGCCAGAAGTTATGGTGAATATTTATTAAATAAACGACACTATCATGAAGCTGGAATTATGTTTCATAGATCTGGTGATATCAAAGAAGCTTTAAATGCTTATAAATTAGCTAGTTGTTGGCAAGATGTTATTATACTATCTACTCAAATGGAACTAAGGTTGATATAAGCAATAGATATAAAACAAATTGTCGTCATTATTATAGATTTATAAATTTATAAAATTAAATTATATCAAATTATATTTCAGCGAAACAGAAAAACACGTGATTTACCAGGATCTTGTAGAACGTCTAAAAACTGATAAAAAGTATGAGGAAGCTGCACATATTTTAATGAATTATTTCAGAGATATGAAGGAAGCTATAATCTCTTTATGTAATGGTAAACGATGGAAAGATGCTGTAAGAATTGCACATGATACTAAAAATTTAGATTTGATTGGTAGGTTTATACTTTCAAAAATAATACATAAGTTAAATATCAATTTACTATCTTATTAATTAAAATTGTTATATTTTAGAATGTCATATAAAACCTAGTGTATACGAATATGCAGATCACACTCTATCACAAATAAAAAAAAATAGGCAAGATTTTGAACGATATAAATTGCGTCTTGCAACAGTGAGGCACAATATTTCTCAGAGAAACATAAAATCGGACAATGAAATACTTTGTGACAATGAGTCGATATGTAACAAAGGCATTTCAGATATTCTTAGCGATACAAGTAGCGTTGTTAGTTCAACTTTGAGTCAAAGATCGAGATTGTCCACTATGTCTGGGTAAAGACGTTTGAGAATAACGAATAAAGCTTTTTTAATGAATTTGTGTTAAAAATTAAATATGTTTATTACATGTGTATTACTTTTAGAAAAAGTTATAGATCCAGCAAAAATCGAAGAAAGCAGGAAAGGAAATTTTTAAGTTTAAAAGAAGGCAGTGTCTTCGAGGATTTGGCATTAATACAAACTTTGTATCAAATTATCAGCAATATGTACAAAGAACGAGGTTTGTGTACTTATTCATAGAAATTAATTATCATATAAAGATTATATAATATCTCTAATTTCAGATGATTTGCACATATTGATACAAATGCTTTTATATTTCGATGACGATGAATATGCGGAAAAAGTACAAAATTCCATGGAAGAGTTACTTTTAATAATAGAAAAAAATAAATCTGAAATCTGGGATAAATCTGCAGCTTCAAGCTTAGCAGAAATGGTACACATTACACTATAATTATAATTGAATTAATTAATTGCACTACTTTTTATGTTTGTAAAAAATTTTAGGAAAATACAGAACTCACGACGATGAAAGATTCACAAGGATTCTCTACCTGTTACAAATTAGTTGGTAAGTTATTGTTAAACTATTGAGGAAACTTATCTTAATTATTACTCGAATTTTCAGAATCTTATATTACACATCCACCGGTAGCTAATTCTTCACCTTGGAAATTGAACATATTTTACTAATTAATAACAGTAAATATTTTTAGAAATCTAATTTTGAATTATATTTTACAATTACAATCTCTCCATTAAAAAAAGGATACATTTATTTCTGCTTATTTTTCCATTTATTTAATAAATCTCTAAGTTATTTATCATTAAAGATAATTTCTCTCTAGGTATATATATGAAATAAAATATGTTACAATAATTATCATAGTTTATAACAAAGTTTTGCGAGGCAAACTCGCAGCTTTATAGTAATCTATTGATTTATATTATAAAACAAACATTTCGATATAAATTCAAATATATATATTATAATATAATATTTAAATTTGTATGAATTATATATGATACCCGGAAGAAACATTATTACAATTTATTTTCTATTGAAATTTTCTTTACATAAATTTTATACAATATTTACGTTCCAAACGCACACTGACAAAATGTCAGATATGAACAGTCATGTTCATTGATATAATATTTGTGAAAATATTGATATCAAAGTATAGATTATTAATATCGTCTGGAATACTCGGGTATTTTCATACATTAACATTTAAAACTATTTATAGAACTAATATCAAAATAAAAATGTTTTTATAATCATGAATAAAAGTTAAAATTTCTTCAATATTTCAGTATAAAAGATATGATTCACAATTTAAATACCTAAAAATCTTGTTTTCAATTAGATAAAAATTCGGCAAAATGTTCAATGACTACAGAGTTTAAAAATTATTGTATTTCTAATTTATAGTCTTTGCTAATTTCTAGTTTATGAAATATATTAGAAATATTTTATATTAAATAATTGAACTATATTATAATCTATATTAAATATAATCTAAAATAACTATCTTATTATCATGTCTTTAGTACTTAATTAAATTTTATAGTCAATTGCAGTATTAATTTCTAAAATGATCTTGGACTGAAATCAAATCCATTCCAAATTTCCCAGCTTTCATTACTTTTTTTACACCTTAATCATTTTGCCGAAATTTTACTGAATTTAAACAGAGATCCTTTGACAAACGTTGTTCGATAGTTTTCTATAGTGATCCAAAAATATACACATTTCCATATCAATTGACTATACTCATGCTTCTTTCTTTTTCTCTCCTCTACTAAAAAACTTTCTGTATAATTACCCTAAATTGTGTAATTACGTGCATAGATAAAAAAATCTTTAATAAGTAATTTCCATACTAAGTATCTGGTTTTTAATAAATCAGATATTATTCAACAAAATGCAAACTACCCTTACTCAAGAATAAAGAATATTCGAGTTACATTATATCATACGGAAATACTTACTAAAGTTTTTCTTTCTTTCTTACGAACTTCGTACAGCAACCCCGTAATATTTAGAATTAAAATGTCCCATTTTTAATAGAACTTGTATACTTGAGGCTAATATCTGTAATTAAAACGAGACTACCATTCACAAACTTTTAATTTAATAGATAAACAACTGCATTTTCTGTCTGAAGTATTTTTTCCCTGCAACTTTTTATAGGTAAGGAATCATTAGTTACCTTACTGAATTTTGTTTGTAAGAATATTTTGCATACCAAATTATTTACTCCAATAAATTTTGGAGCGAAAGTCATTATTTAGAAATGATTTTAATATTCATCATGGTAACCATCAAAATAAATGTTTAATTATGACATTTTTTATATGAAAACAATATGATAGGAAAAAAAGATAGATGAAGATAGTCTCGTCTTTCTCCCTTTTTTTATTTAGTCTACTCATCTCATATGTTTCTACCTCTGAAAATGTATCATCCTATGTGCGTAGCAATTTAATTTGTCCAATGAAATATTGAACAAATAAATGTCTCACTACAATTATCTTTTAAAATGAATATTATACTGCGCTTTTATCTGCAGTAGCTAATAAATCTATTGTTGCTGATCTAAGTTCGGGTCGGGTACTAATCTTCATGCACTTTGCTTGGGCATATTTCTTCCTCACAGCTTGATACTTAATTTTATCCGCATTAACTATAATACTTGCTGTTTCCCGTACTACAGGGAATACGTCGTCCTTGGAATAGGTACTGTAATGTGCCAAGGTATTTGTCCAGACAACCTTTTGCTGGTCTTCGTCATCATTATCAATAATTCTGCATAATCAGATAAAACAATAATGATGAATTATTAGTAAATAATAGTATCAACTATTATTTCATATTGATCCAATTTGCTTGTTTTGATTGATTTTTCTACATTAGGAAAGGAGAGAGCACAGTGACTTTAATCCTTTAAAATAATATTTTAATAGATAACTTACAGGAAAGCTAAATATATTGCTGCAGCTGCAATAAGGCTTGGGGGATAGTGGCACATTTCATAGTGAACTAAGCTTTGTTCTAGAAAATATTTAGCCATTGTATGATGTATTGGGAGTGCCTAAAAACAATTTATTGAGTTAAAGACATAAAATTATGTGATATGAAAATTAATCAGTGATACAAATTTATAAATCACCTTTCCAGCTTTGCTGTACCTCCTTAGGAAATGTAAGGGTAATGGTCTACCAAAAGAATAATCTAATGTTTTCACAATAAGCATTTCCATTTGTAATATTTCTACCTTCGAGTATGCATTATCTGTGATATATACAAAATCATTTATATCTGGAGAATACATTTCTTCATACTTGCTAGCAATGAACATAGCAGTCACACCAACCAATTGTAACCTTTTCCTATTTATTGAGCGAAAAGCCTGTTGAAAGAAAACTTTTAATATTTATGTAGTTTTCTTCAAAGATAAATTTTAAGCTTTTACATCTAACAACAAACCTGTAAAAATCTATCAATGATAGCAACAGTTAGGTATAATGTTTCTTGCATTAAATGAAATTGTTGATGTACATCCACTAACCAATCTATAAGTACACTCCTCATTTTTGGCGAAACTTCTTGTCCATATAGATATCCTTTTGAAATAGGGTACATACTTTCTAGAGTTCTTAAGTATTCATAAATGTCATTACTATAAATAGAAACTAGACTAGGATTTCCTTTATCTTCTTCATCAATATCTTCAACTGCCAATAGATCTGAGGAGAATGACTGAACCTCCTTTTTAGCAGGTACTGATACCACACTCTCTTGAGAAACTGCAACCTTTATTACAGGTTTAACTATTTGTACAGGTAGTTTCTCAGTTGCTTTTTCTGGTGGTTTGATAGCTTGTTTTGGGGCTATAATCGGTTTCTTGTCTTTTATTAGCAAGCTAGTTCTATCAATGGGTTCTATGCCTCTTAATGTGTTCACTTTGTTTCCTATTTCACCCAAAGCAGCTCTTTTTGTCTTCCCAGGTATTGTGGTCACAGAAGACTTAAAATTCTTTGTATTTTCTTGATTTACAATATTCTGAAAATTTATTTCATGATCCATATTTTGACTTTCTTGTACAAATCTTACTTGTTAAAAAAAGAAATACTCCTATTGTTTCCATATATATAAAAATAGATAATATTGTTACATATATATTTCAATACAGTAGTTATTGTAACAATAACTTTTTTGACTACTATCAAAACTATTTTTTACAAATATTCCATATATATGGATAACAATATTATTTTTTAATAAATCCAACTAATTTAATCTACTAACTATTGTATCACTTACTTTATGTAACAATACATGGTAAGTATGAAGAATTAAAAGTAAAATATTAATAAAATAGAAGGAGATATAACAAATATGAATTAAATATTTATGTACTGATCTTTCTAGCAAAATAATAATTAAATATTAAAAAGAGATTTTATCATTTAAACAATTTTTAATTTTTAATATATCCGAATATAGGAATATAATATTATAATATGATGTAAATAAAATAAATATAATATAATTCATACAATAAATAGAAAATGAAATGTGTGCTTTTCGTGATGTAATTACCTAAGCAGCACAAAATTCCGCCTAAATCGGCTCTAAATGTTTACGAACGCATTTCCGTTTAAGATACACAATGCAACTTACAACTAATTACATCTTTAATATTTTTATAACAATTTTTACTTTAGAGTAACATTACATAACGAAGGAAAAGCTGAAATTTATGCAATTTATATAAAATATTAAAAGATGCACGGGGCTTTAAAGATCAAAATGTACGTTAATATTAAATTTCAAAAATCAAAATTCTTCGTTATTAAACAATCAAACGAGTGATATTAAAATTCGTATTATGAATATTAAAATACATACAGCAATCTGGATAAATCATAATGATTGTTATTTCGATGACTTTTGAAATAAATGAAGGGCATTTAAAGATGTCAGGAACAGACGGTTACCCTGTTCTATTGACCTCCCCTTGTTATCAATGGCTAATTTGATACACATCGATGTTTTTGAAATATTTAAAACTTACCGTGAGCGCGGTCCTATTTCTTAAAGCCATCGTTAACAAAGTCAGGAAATAATTACACGCAACACCAAAAGCTAGTCTTCCGATTAGTCTACTTCCACCGTCTCCCAAACAACGTTTAACTCGCAGTAACGACTCTGTCGGTTTGAATTTGTTTAGTCGATCGAACGGAAGTTCACCTTCTGCGGATGTTAGTATACAGAAGAAGAAATGCCGCGAAAGTCATGAAACCTGATTGGTCGATCGAATGGTAACGTATTTCAAACGTGTCACAACTATGTTTCACTTTTTTTATAAATTGATAAATTTCAGGTGGCTTTCTTGTTTATTATATGAATGAATTAATAGTATGAAAGTAAATTTAATTAACTATTTTAAATCGTTTTTCAGAAAATGACTATACTTTTTTTACTGATGTTAGTTTTATTTGCTAAATTAGTTTGAAGAGTGATGTATCTAAAAAAATCATTATTTTTTAAATATTTGCACAACATTAGCTCTAAAATGTGCTATTTGTGAATTAAAAATTGTACAGTTATCTAATACAATCATATTATTTCACAAAAATGTTGAAATTCAGGATAGGTTCCCAATATTTTTTCTGGCAATGAAGCAATAAGCAATACATATTACAAGCAGTATTATATCGAAGACTCCCCAAACTTACTGACTATTAATTGTATTGTAAACAAAAATAAATTCTTTCATTGTTAAATAGTTGAATAATTAATATTTTCTAGTTTGAACTTTCTATTTCAAATTGACTTCCTAAAAACGTACTTTTTTTAATTGTATGAGTGTTCTAATAAGCCGACAATGTATGCTTTATATAAATAATGTCTTGATACATATTTTCTATTTCATAATTGTTTTTATTTCATGCGAAAGAAATGTTAAATCAAAGATATCAGAATTCCTTATGTCAATATGTACATTATATTGAAACAGCTGATTCAGTTTCTATTGACGTGTTGTCCTAAAATTTATACTTAAATATATTTATTTGCATTCTATTGCAATTAATTTTTTATTGTGTTTATTTGCTTTTTGCATGCAAATGTTCAGTGTAGAGCTTATAATTAATTAAACTTGACATAAATACTATAGATCACACATATAGTAACAATCGACAAATGTCGTTATTAGTGAATGTATAAACTCATTTATGATTATTACCTAATTAACAATCATAAATTGAAAATGACAATAAACATCGATATCAAATTAAAGCGAGCTAGTAAAATATATCATGAAGGGGTCTGTACTATAATTTATGATAGAAACATTATAAAACAGAAAATGTTGAGGTTATGTTTTAGGAAATAGTTGCTGGTTTTATATTGCTACAAACTAATTCTGACGTTAAACATGATGGAATATTCTTAAGTATGGAAGGTTCGGTCAATTTACAGCTTAGTTCGAAGAATTTTGGCATTTTTGAAGCATTTTACAATTCTGTAAAAGTTAGTTTTACCTAGAAATTTTCAGAAGTATTTCTACAAATTATGGTTCTGTTATAAAATAAGAACCAAGTGGATTAACTAATTTTATCATTTGTATTTTCAGCCAATACAATTAGTTCAATATACTTTAGATGTTGCTCCGAGTGGCAAAATACCAAGTGGTAGAACAGAAATACCATTTGAATTACCACTAAAACCTAGAGGGACTAAGTCTTTGTATGAAACTTATCATGGAGTCTTTGTAAATATCCAATATTTTATACGCTGTGATATAAAAAGAAGTTTCTTAGCAAAAGATGTAAGCAAATCGTTGGAGTTCATAGTTGAAGATAAGGTGCCTCCTAAGATACAAAAAGAAGCCAGTAAACCAGTGTGTTTTAATATTATGCCAGAATCATTGCAAAACACAAGAGATAGAATCAATGTACCTAGATTTTGCATTTCTGGAAAACTAGATTCATTGTATTGCAAGATTTCTGAACCCTTAACAGGAGAGGTAATAATACTGTAATATGCATGATTTGTTTGATAAAGTAGTATGAAAAAACAATATTTTTGAAGGTGGTAATTGAACATTGTGAAGCTGTAATAAAGTCAATTGAACTGCAGTTGGTAAGAGTAGAGACATGTGGTTGTGCTGAAGGATATTCCAGAGATGGTAGGATGAGAATATATTAACATTTCATTTGTGATCTTATAATGCTATATATATTTCAGCTACTGAAATACAAAACATACAAATTGGCGAAGGAAATGTTTGTACAAATTTACCTATACCGATATATATGATATTCCCACGATTATTTACATGTCCTACATTAAGTACGAGTAATTTTAAAGTCGGTAAGGTCATTATATGACTTTCATTCTGGATTTTTTTTATAATAAATTTGCTGATAAAAAGGTCATATTTCATTACAGAATTTGAAGTGAATTTGATCGTAATATTTGAAGATGATTATTTAGTTACGGAAAATTTCCCCATAATATTATCAAGATACTAAATTTGTATAGAAATATAGTATTTTATATAAATTATATGTATTATTTACAAATTGTATATATTTCTTATAATAAATGCAAATTTATGTAATTTCATTGAAAAGAATGTAAAAAGAAATAATTTTTTATCCTAATGTACATATTAATGGATGGATAACTTATTGTATTAAAAATGTTTCTTTTTACTCCAGTCCAACTTTTTGAGCAAATAATTTATAATATTTTTCAACTTGTTTATTATGAGTCAGTCCAACTGAAGCCAGCAGCACCACATAACCAAGCACAAATGTTAATAATTTATGTTGTTTAAACCATGCCAATAATCCTTTGTTGTTAATACATCTAAAATATTAGAAGTTTATACATTTCTATATTCATGTATTTAAAAAATATATAAAAGTAATGAATATTATACACATACCTTGCTGCTTGAACTTGTTGACTGTAAATAAGGAGGTATCGTACCCTTACCAATTCACTATTTGTTACCAAATAATATTTATTTGGAACTCTTCCACCTATGGAATCTGATACTAAACTTCTAGCATTATCTTCTATACAACATACTTTGCATAAGAAATGATGAAACTTTCTTAATATGTATGATTTCTTTTAATATCTATTTACCTGAATCTCCAGTTTTTACATCTGTATGATTAATAAGTTCACATAAAGCTACGCAGCTCATTTCACTTCCTAATACACTACCTCCCCACCCATAGCCAATCGGACTATATGGTAAACTTACGCCTAATTCACTCGAAAGATATATTCCTTTACCAAATAATGAGTTCTAAAAAATATATTGCATTTAATCATGTTAGAAAATAGTAAAAAATGATATCATACATCAAGTAGATTATTTTACCTTACACATATTCTGTTGTAGACCATAATGTATAATGGAATGGAAGTTCTCTAGTCGACTACCATGATAAGCATAAAATGTTGTGTGGCCTTGAGCAATTGTTTTCCATCTGTCTTCTGAAGTAGATTGTTTTGTACTTGTGACTTGGAATATTAAATTTGGTGCAACTACTGGCATTTCTGAGGGTACTTTTCTCAATATCAAGTCATACTATATCGCAAACATTTTTCCAATATTCACAAGATTTAATTGTAAAATATGATTCGGAATGAAAATAAAAATTTCAACAAAATTTATGTTACCATGAATACATATATAATGAAACTTACATTTTCTTTTTTAATGCTTTTTATATAAGGATCTCTCAAGCGCACTAAAACCCACTGTAATAGATCTATAGCCATTCCATATTTTTCATATGCATCTGATTCTGATAATGCTTTCAATATTACAGCCAATGGAGGAATTACTTCTATAGCTCTTCTCTATAATTAAAATCAATATATTCAATGATTATTACTCTTTAAAATCATTAATGTGCAAATTATAAAAACAATAAGATTGATGTTTTAAGAACTTTACCAAAGCTTCAATGTCTTTGCATTCATTTTTTATATACATTGGTGGAAATGGTTTTAAACAAGTGTCATAGCGATATGTATTACAAGCTGCTACAAATAAGGACCATTTTAAATCAGCTGCTCTTAGGTCTTTTTCCAATACATGTTTTAGACATTGAACTTTTTTTTCAACATCTTCCTGATTTGTGGAATCCAATCGAATTGTATATGACATATCAAACTCAGATTCTTTACAAATCCCTTGATCCAAACTTTTCCTTAGATTGGGGTTAGATTTTTTCTTCTCTTTATCATTGTGAAAGGCTTGTTTCCTGCTTGCGCTATCCATTATTGAGATTAATCGAATCTAAATTAAAATTTTTAACAAACAAATTATTATTTTTCGACTCTGTGTTATAATTTCAATCAAGAATCTACCTACCCAATATTTACAAGTTTATATAATTATTTTGCGCTATATCGTATGTTTTCAATATTACAAAATCTTAGCTGATAAAGCGTTAACAAACTTCGATGATAATTTGTAAATTAATATTGTATATGTAACAAATATCAAATTGTATCACGTAGTAATCACAATAGTTATGATTTTGTCCAAATAACGGATAAATATAGTTATATAAAACATTAATCTCTTAAAGAAATATTTAATTCATAAATATAATTGCAATTTCCTTGAATAAAGAAAGTTAGTTTATTTCATACTTACAAAATTTTAAATTTCAAACATATCGCCGGTATTTTTTCATTTTTTTGGTCACAGTTACTAATGATTTAGTAATTTGCCATTATTCCGTACGAAACGAAGAAACAAAGAACAAAAAAGGTAAAAAAGACTAACAAGTTTTCATAAAACAGCAAATCAACGTAAAGCCCGCTATCATTCAAGCATTACAAACTATATGCACAAATAACTACTTCCTTTGAAACAATGTAATTCTTGGCAGTGATACAACTTTCACAAAACGAAATGTAGATCAATGCGAAAAATTGAACATCTTGGTAGGAATATTTGCATCTTAAGTTTCCTAATGTTTGCACACTTTTGTTCAAATTTATTTGAATTTTATATATACCGTAGATGTTCAATGAACAATTATAATTTTTTAAAATAATTGACTATTAAAAAATGCTACGTTTTTATTTTTGTATTAATCGTACAAATAAAGCGCAGTATTAAAAAAAAAAATAAATAACTGGTATAGGATCAAAAGAGTATTTTAACTATCATAGCTAAAATTCCATCCCATGCAAATTTTGTTTTAATATTAGCGTTTTGTAGTAATACCATTGCAATCTTATTTATTATATTGTATAATAGCTCTTCTATATTCAATATAATATTGAATAATAGTAAAATATTTAATTGCATTTATTTTGTATTTAATAATTTCTAAAATAAAAAATGTAAATAGGGTGAAATTTTTGTAATAGTGTTAACGTGATTTCTTTTAACGATAACTTTTGAGGGTTAATATATACATTTATACATACATAATGAGAAATTCTCTTTTAATTTATGTTATGCTTTACATTAGAATTAAATACATACATAATAATTAGTCACCAAATATTTCTTATCTCTTTAAATTGAAAAATAAATGACAAGTAGAGCGTGAAATGTTTACCTTTATAATGAGTTTAAAATACCCTTAAAAAATATCAAATTTTTCCAACGATTTGCAATATTCGACGACCGGCATCTTCGAAATGAAAATTTTTGTCAGTGACGAATGAAAAAAAGATAGCCTTTTATTTAAAATAATATATATAATCCTCCTCGTTACAACGAATTTGTACAGAAATCATGTGAACATTGGCCTGAAATCTCATTACTTCTATCGCAGATCACATATGTTTCATTACGTTCGTTTGTTACGCCGATGTTTCTCTCTTTTAGCTTAATATTATTTTTTACACCCCCCCCCCCTTAATTTTTCATCAAATTCGTATATTAAAAGTACCAGAACATACAAAAATACAATATATACATATAACTACAATACCAAAAATTGAAATCAATTTATTGCAAGAAACGAATTAGTAACAATTTTATTATGTAATAAATACTTCTATTAAAATTACAAATAAGTAATGCATATTTCAAATAATATATGCAATAGATATTTCAAATAATTATGAGCACATTTATAGGTGTTCAAAAACTATTTCATAAATTTTCATAAACTGCTTTTCCTGTTATTATCATTAATAAATATAAAATTTTACAATTTTGTAGGGTTTACGATGATTTAAATACTAGTAGCAAAGAGGAAATGTAATTCCAGTTATTAATTTATAAAGTGCATACTCATAAATTCCCTATACTATGTTACCGTATAGGGAAGTTTCTCAACAAAATTGGCAAGCGTGTAACTCAATGTCATGCTTCAAGGTAAACTATCGATGACGTCAGTGTACGTCACTTAACAAGTGGGAGTGGATGGATAGATGTCGGCAGCCGTGGTGCCTCTCGCGAATAATCGCACACGAAATTCACAACGGACGATAGCCCGCGTTGTCACGATAATGTTGTGTGCTTCTTAGCGATGTAGTTTTTCGCGGTGGAGAAGACAAGCGCAGAAGAAAAAAAAGAGAAAACGTTGAAGAAGTAAGAAAAAAAACGACGACAAGGAGAAGGCAAAAGCGACACATCTCGCCACACGTGTTTCCGCGGTAAATGGAAAAACACCGAAATCGGTCTGCGCATGCCCGGCCACTGATGACGTCACGAAAATTGTGCTTTTGATCAAACTCACTCTCTCGCCGTTCCTTTTTTTTTTCACACCCGTGGATGTAATAATGTGGAAAGTGAAATAACTGTACGGAAAAGCTCTGTAGGAGCCGCGGAGAAGCCGGTGAAAATCGTAAGTAAATTTTACTATCCTTTTTATCATTAACAGAAGTCATCCGTTGACTTACAGTCTGTTAACATGGCCTTCACATAAATGTGCGCACACATGCGCGCAAACACGGATACACATGTAGGTATGTATGTATACACATGCACACTTGCATACACACACAGACACGTCGTAAGCGTTCACGATTTTCAGAAAAAAAAGCTCGTTGCTTTAGCGATGTTTTAATCGTCGCGTGTTTTTAAGCACTTACGAGTAAATTCATGAATTTATGTGATGAAGTTGAATAAATTGGATGAGTATGAAGGGCCTTTTTCCTTACACGAGATATATTGATCTTGTTCCAAAGGAACTGTTGAAAATGACAGGTCCTATTTTTATTTGGATATTGTTATTTTCTCTGTTAATTTCTTTTTATTCTTCTGTATTCTTTGTTAGATAGTTCTTCAACGTATCATATGGTTCTTTTTTTTATTAATTTCATCTCACGATGCATACTGATTTTCCGAAGTTTACCTCGTGTCTGTGTGTATCAGTGAAAAAAATAATGATTTTTGAAGAAAACCATCGTTTTTAGTTTAATGAAAAATAATTTTTCAAGGTGTCCGTAACTTCATGTTAGAATGTTTAATAACAAGTTCGTTCAATGTATATGAATATGGAAAACAGTCTTCCATGATCAATAAATATTCAAAGACTGTTTTTATAACAAATATACAATATTAACATAATTACATTTTTCTGTAAAGTGTGAATATCTTATTAAATTGATTATTTAATATTTATTAGAACTTCAATAAATGACAAAGATAATTTGTAAGATATTGGGATATATTAAAAAAGATTTTCCTATCATCACATTACATGGAAAATATCAGGAATATATAAATATTAGTATGTGTCTTTTACCTCTTCCATAATATAATAATTAATGAATAAAATTTAATTTTTAATTGAGTGTTAAATGGAATTAATATTTTGATAGTAAAGAATTAAACATTTCTCTTACTAGGTCATAACAATTAAGTTTTTATGTTCAAATAACGTAAGTTAGATAGACTTTTTTGTATTTGTGTAGGGGATTCTAATAACGTAAAGAGTTTGTATTCTTTATTTACATGTTTTGCATTACAAATGATTTTCCATAAACGATTAATATCTAGCACGTAGTTTTATAACTTTATGCAAACATTCTTGTAACAGATCTTGAAATGAAGAAATGTTTTAGTCACTATGTAACAATTTGTAGACTTATTTCACACACATGTAGAAAATAAAAATTTCATAAAATGATACTAATGAAAAAAAAGCAGCAGTTTTATACATAGAATTTGTTTTGATTATTCTTCATATATAGTGATATTTTCTGACAGTTTATATAAATAAAATGAACTTCTCATCATGCATTCAACATTTTCTCATATAATAAAAATCATATGATGCATGATGAGAGCAAATAAAGATTATAGAGATAAATACATAGAATAAATTTAGTAATTTATTTGTTTCAAAATATAGATTATTTTTGAAAAATATTTTTTATTGGAAGTTTTGTAAATAGCTGTGAGATGCTGCCACCTATAGACTTGAATCTTAATTGCATTTAGCTTCATCGGTAAAGTAGAGATCGGGTTTTTTTATGCTAATTTTTTTAATAAAATACGCAAAAGAAAAAGAAGAATAGATAAAATATGTATTTATAGTTTCGTTAATAATATGTAACATTCTTTCTAAATTTTTTTGTTATACATACTTTCTTTTATAATGAAGATGATACATCATTAAGTCATCTTACAATTACAGAGTTGTTGCGAATGATATTTTTCTATAAATCTTCTTATCTTTTTAAAGTAACATTCATTTGAAACGTTCTTTCATAACAGATACCAAGAAGAAACAGAATTCATTATTCTACTCAGGAATACAAGAAAAGAAAAAAGTATATTTCGCACTGCCACTCCCTAGGGTGCTAACAGTGGTACCTCATTTGTCATAAAAAAGACCCTAGTTAACTTTATAATTTTACGTCACTCTTCTCCATCGTGAATGATCTGCTTTAAATCCTTTTTCTCGGAAGTTTTACGCGTCTATTAATTCCTTTATAGTCGATCCTTTGTATATCATAAAATTTTAAACATAAATAATACTTTAGTGAAATAATATTATCAGAATACTTTTATTATCTTGACGTCTAATACATTTTTATGGAATTTATTTTTCTACAATATGTTGTAGAACTTAATACTAGACCTGCCGATCTTTAATATGTATCTAAGTGTGCTATAAATAATTAATTGCTATTAAAGCAATATAATGAAAGTGAATAAAGTATATGTAATTATATTTGTGTCTATAAATAATAAAATTAAGCATTAATATTACCAAAGATACTTGTGTAAATACTTTTAATAATTGCAAAAACAGAAAATGTAATAACAATCGTTTTAACTGGTTTAATAGTTCTAGTGTTAATATACCTAGGGAAAAATGGAAGTAATTATTGTTATTTCTTGATTCATAATCTGAAGTTAGTTTAGTTTTTGAGTTCTCATGGGATTGTTAAGAGAAGAACATACCTGGCGAAATATGTAGCGATTCACGAAAGTAATATTCGAATACTTATCACAGAAAATTGTTATATTTATAAATATATCTGTTATACGAATAATTTTGAAACGAGATACCACCTCCATGATTATATTGATCTAATTTGAAACCAACCTAAAAATGTACACAGAAGTTACAAAATATTTATCATCTTAAATATATTAGTAAGTGTTAAAGATGGTACCATTGTATAATATTGAGACTTATTAATATAATGATTAATAAACTATTTAAATACTTTTGTGATTTCTGTGAAATATATGCTTGTACTAAATATCTTGTAATTTCTATATACATTTTCAAATTTGTTACAAACTTCATCAATACAATCATGATACTCGGATCTCATAGCGGTGCTAATGTAATTTTAAAGCGTTTTATATAATACACGTAAAGATGTCTACAGGTATTCGAATAATTTGGCGAGCAATTGTATGTAGGGGGAACGCGATCTTTCACTCAGCGAAAGGAAGTTAACATGGGAACCAATGCGTTGGTCCGTTACGCGCATTTCGACGGCTGTATCAATTCTAGACTTATCGTGGAATCTCGCGGAACTTGAACCCGCCTAATAATGCGCGGCTGCTTGGTTACAAAGAATTACACGACCTCGTGGTACAAAGCGCGTTACAATGTAGGTCCTCAAATCTATGCAGATGGATGGAACTCGTATGACCTAAACGTTTGTCCATTATTTTGAAATATACATGAATAGAGTTATCTTACATGCCTCTTTGTAATTCGTTTTATCAAATCAGGTGAAATTAAATATCTCTTTTGTTGGAGTAACAAATATATCGAATCGAATAATTTGAAAGCCGTAATTAGTCGAACTGAGTTGTCGAATTAGCAGCTATTAGTCGAATGATCGAAAAATTCATTCGATCCTGTGGACGAGTTGAATGATCTAAGCTTGTGATAATTTAACACAATTCTGCTGGGTTCCTCGAATTTTTATATTTCATATATTCATTAACAATTAATCTCGTATATTATTCAAACTTCTTCTTCGTCACGATTGACGCGAAAATCTCAGTCTAAGATATCGAACTTCTTCTTTATTTCGATTTCAAAATCTTTTTTCTCTCTCAAAAGTTTTCTGTATACTTAATCCTTCTCTAGAAAAATTAGATACTTTCGATTATTCGAACAATTTGTATCTTACACGCGATTGAAATTTTTTTTCAAAATTCTATTTGGATGAAAGCTTCGTCTATGATAGAATACATACCATCTAATTATACCAGTGAGAAACTGCACGGTCGATAGAAAGGAAAGTAGATAGAACTTTTTTTGGGTCAGTTCAGATATATAAATTTTCGATTTCGTATCGTGTCATGATTACTCTTACTCGAACGGCATTGGTTTCCGGTAATTTCATTGCACCCGAAAAAAGACCGAAGTTCATAAAAATTCCACGAAGAAATTGTGCACGTCGCCCTCGTCATCGATCCCACCCACTCGCTAAAGAGAAAGAACAGTTTCATCGATAACCTTCCCGAGAACAACCCTAAACACTGACGTCATTCATTTTCGAAACATTATGCAAGCTTTGTGAATTGCATATTATCTTCTGCAAAGAAGCGTGAAACCTGAACTTTCGATTCTTTAAGATGAGCCGATGTCTTTTTGCTTTTTCGAATTAAGCCGAATCCAAGTATGTTCGTCTAAGGTCGTTTCCGCGTGTTCCGCCTCTTCGTTCATCTTATTAAGGAAAATAAAGGAGGGAAAAATGGAGGAAGGAAGAGATGAAAAGAGGAAAGGAAAATGAGGGAAAGTAGAGGAAAAAGGGAGTAAAATTGGCGAAGGAAAGAAAGAGAGATGGGGAAGAAAATGAAAGGGTTAAGGAAAGGAAGCAAAGGTGGAAAGAGCAGGGGAGGAAAGAAGGAAGAGAAAATAGAAATGAAGAGGATTGAAGGGGAATTATTAAGTACTTATATCTGGTTTTATGCGATGGCATGGTTCCGGTAGAAATTACTTAGCGTCTGTTTAATATAGGATTTTTATAGCGTACGAAAATCTATTATCTTCATAAATTTTAGCGAATACTTTAGATTTGATTTGCCATAAATCAGTCAAGATTTTAAACCATAAATAGCGCGTATCTTATCCGAGCTTTCTACAAATTTCATTTAATTAGGAACTAAAGAGGATGTTAATTTTATCGAAGTCCTATTGTTTCATCCTTGAAATAATATTATCCTGGAATCAACCTGTTAACCTGGAAAATATAAGTTAACTCTTCGTCCGAATTCCTTTATTGATTTATTATATTGGTCTTATATATCTGTTACAAATAAATTATATCATATATCTGCACTTGTGAAGATTAATACTCGCTTAAGTGAAATTGAAATTTTAATAATACCAATGCGTACAAAAAGGTCTCACAGTATAGTAAAGAATCTATTAAAATCTTTTCACGATAGATTAAAATTTTATTTTAATTTCTGACAGAATTCATATTCAAAGCGCTAGAATTTTATGTCGATATAGAATTCTATTAAATTTATTACGTATTACACAATGTTACAATACCTAGAGTATATAATACTCGAGAAATTTTATTTTTATGGTAAATTATAAATTGTACAAATTACATCGTAATTTCTGTTAGAATTTCTGTTGATTAATTTCTTTCTAACTTTCTCACTAAACGACCATCCGATTAACAAGTTGAAGATTTTCTGTTCGACGTCACACGGTCGTCTGGAGAGCGACGTTTCGCGAGCAAAATTAAAAACAACTTTACATTGATGCTTTTCAACAAATTTATTTTATATAACGTAATATGAATATTTACAGCGATAAACATTATAGCAACAAGCCTTTCAAAAAGTGTAGACTCTACTTTATTTCAAAAAGCAACTATTATTTATTAAGATCGATTGACGTTGCTACGAGCTGCAAGGTTTAAATTATTACAAACTTTGTACCATCCATATATCTGGATTAAAAGGATATTCTATAAAATCTACAAAGAACGATTGCAGCTTCATTTTGCATCGCCTCTCGACCACGCAATTGTCTATAAAATTTATAAAATGAACAATACTGTTTCGACAATACTGTTTATAGTCACTTTATAGCAAAAGAAATTCTTCGGAAATATTGAACTTGAAAAGTGGAATTTTGGTCGCAAAAAGCGAATCTTTAGAACATTGTGGCGCCAATATATCTCCTTCTCTTTTTTACACATCGCGAATTTCGTCTCGGTGAAATTGGCACAGTTGGAAGATTCACTTTGGTCTCAAATAAACGAGAACCAGGTGAGCCGATTGCAGATCGCCGGGACCACCATCGGTGGCTGCTTTGCAATCGATGGTGAATTTAGAAATAACGTTTAAAACGATTTGCCGGGATCTTTTAATGGGACCGGGCGCCGACTAATTTGATTCGGCCACTCTGCAATTCTGACGCTCGCTTTAATAATTCACCGGGCATACGTCGTATTCTTGGAACCGGAATAGATGGGTTATCCATGATAAAATATAATTCGAACGGTACGTGTGTCGCACGCGTATCAATTTTCTGTTGTGACAAAGCATGATTTTTCGAGTATCTATTCGTTAATAGGATATTCGAACTTGAACTTTGCTGGAGGGTATACAGAGGCTACAAAAATTGTATACCATTGTAATTATTATGGCATTTATATACCGATTGATTAGGTTTATTATATTAATTTTCGCGTCATTTGGTAGTACTTTTACGCGTGTGCAAAGAATTGATACGTATTGCAAAATTGAAACGTAGCATGTGTTGATAAAACGCATCTTTGGAAAATTGGTAAATTTCGTAAAATATATTGACAAAATTTGATTGGAAAAATTTGAAACGCTCTATGTATTCTTACGTATTTTTCGATTTACGGATGGGATAATGAGAAGATCGATCGATTTGCACGGGGTATTATGGTACTTCCGAGTTTTATCTATAAATACGAGTTAGGACATTCTCTGTCGTGTGTTTTGTTTCTTAGGCAAGATATCTAATGTTTTTCTCGTTCGTTTACGTACTATTTTCATACTTCAACTATTTATATTTTTAATATTCAATAGGGTTGTAGATTTTTATTGCGTTAAGGAAAAGATAAGTGAATTCTTTTTATCTACAAACTTGATTTTCTTATTTTGTTCGTATACGTAAATTATTGTTCATATCTATTTCTGGAAATTCTTTACTTTCAAATTCCTTAGTTGTCTGAAGGTAATCAGTATTCATCATATATCAGAAATTACTTTCTAGAGAATTAAATTATGTACATATGTAATATTGCATATATTGGATAAATCCGGTTGGTATTGGACATTTTTAGAGTTGAAGTTCTTTTTTCTTTACCGGAAACAAGAAATTTTCTTTCTCCTAATACATATCTGTACTTGAAGAAAAATTAACATTTAGTACAAACACGATACAAAAATTCTTCAATGATTCCAAAATTTGTCTTTCGTTATTATCTTCATTCTAAAGAAAATCAACGTTCAATTAAATACATTAAAAAACAGTTTCTTAACACTAGAATAACCAGCCTGTAGTGTATTTGTATTTAAGCATATTATATATAAATATATTTTATAAGCTTTCTTATACTTTTATACTCCAATATTTCTTGAAAAGAAAGAGGATCTTTTCTTTTTTGTTCCACAAGCTTTTGCTTCCGGGTATATGATTTATAATATTACGAAATAAGGATACATCATACACATGCATATAAAAATATCCAAAAAAGAAAAAGATGAAAACGGCAGGTATTGTGTTTGAAGAAGATTCCCATTACGTCATTTTTCTAGTACTTCAATATTCCTTGGAAAAAGAAGGAGGAAAGATCTTTCCTATCACTTCGTATCTTTCGCTAGATTATAATTTATAATATTACAGTTAAATTATGATATATAAAATAAACATATGAATATCGAATATAGAAAGAATACAGGAAGAAGAATTTTGTGCTAAAAAAAAAATGTCTACTCTATAGTCTTTCTTATATTCCAATATTCCTTGAAAAGAAAGAGAGACGGAGCTTCCCTTTCTCGTTGCACTGCCTATCTTCCGTTTCCCGCGGTAGCCATGTTCCCGCGCATCACGGCTGAAGAAGAACCGGATGTCAGTTCCCCAGAAACTCTCTTCTCCCCCTTTCTGTCTCTCCCTGTCTCTATCGCTCTTCCTCTTTCTCTCCGCAATATCGGAAAAAGCGTCCCAGCTCGTTTTCCTTTTAACCGTCATTTTTTCCCCCTGGTTAAAGCTAGGGCTGTCTTTGAGCCTTGCGTTCTCGCGTCAGGTCACGATTGACGTAAATCTGAACGCAACTCCGATGATTCCTTCCGCCTACTCTCACGTGCGATGTACACGTGTCATTGTGGTCAAAAGTCGATCGTCCTGCAGGTATACACACATACAGATGCACGTGCGTGTATCACGTACAAAATGCTAGCTGTTAGGAGGAAGAAAATTTCGACGACAGCAGACGGCTACGACGTTGACGCAAGTCCCTCGTCGTTATTGTGGTTGTTTCTCATGCAAAATACGGGAAATACATCGTCTGACTCGTTCTATTTTGCGCCCCATCCCTCTCTCTTCCTTTGTTCCACTTCCTAAGCCCTTTTATCACGTGCTAATGACACGTGCTTCTGAATAGTCGTTTTTCCATCACATTTCAATGGGTTATGCTACTCGATTTGTCGTCCAGTGGTATTATGCGCAGGTTTCTTAACTTTAATTATTTGCTTTTTTGATTATCTTATTCATAATTTGTCATGGATTCGTTCGATACAATAGTTTCGGGATAGTTTTAGTGGCGATAGTTTGAGGGGTTGTAGGATTAGGTTAGGGTTTATTAGGTTTGTTATTCGGTCGTATTATACGAAGGTTTTACGGAGTATTTCATTCATAAACTGAAGACCATTCGTAGTTTCTGTCGGTAGCTTTGGGGACTTTTGAATGGCGATACTTTGGAGGTGGTGAGATTAGGTCAGGTTTTGCCGTTTAAACTTATTATTGGATATTATTATGCGTATGTCTTTCAACCAGTTTTCCGTGAATTTAAGTGCATATAAGCCAAATTCGAATTGCGTAAAATATTTCGTAGATAGAAGCGGATAACGAAGAAAGCAAAAGAACGTTAGTTCGGCACTCGTCTGATATACATAGTCGTCGAAATAATATACATAGAAGTATTTCAACTTGGATTGAAACGTCGTGTAGCAATATTTAATCACGTTACAATAATAGACGCGATAACGCTTATATATTTTAATTTCGATATCCTGTCGAAGACTTAAATTTTCATCCAGCACGTGTCACTGACGATCACCTCCACTTAACCTGAAAATGCACAATTCATTTCATTTCATTTTCGATATCGTGCAATAACGATATCCTGTCAGTTTCTCACCAAATTAGCATCCACCATAATATCGCCAGATTACGATCTGTCGTTTCTTGGAAGATGCTGAATAATCGTGTGGTATCTAGGATCGTGATTGGTGGCTGTGTGTACAGTCACAAAAAGCAAGTGTTTACGCGGGAACTGGTCCGCTCTCCCTTCCACTTTGCTGAGACGCGCGCCGCCTCCCCCCACCCCACGCTCCTCTAACCTATACTCGTTCCCCTCCCTCATCCCTGAACGCGGACCCGATCACCACGTGTTAGCAGCACGTGCTGCTTCGTCCATTTTCCGCGGTTTATAACGTGCACGAATATCCGATCGATTTTGTCATTATTCTCCGTCGATAAATAAAACAGCTTTGTTACGACTCGGCCGTTAATGAAGCGTCGACGGGCGTGCCAGTGAAATTTCTGTAATTGGCGTGCTACCTTTCATGATACGTATGTACCACATATATATACGATTGTGTACGTCGTTATGGTGATTCTCTGGCTGGAAAGAGCGGAGAGAGGAAGAGTTTGGCGAAGTATATGTACACATATGTACGTAAATAAGAGAGAGGTTAAGTTTGGTTTGGAGCAGATTGCGGATTTTTGAAGATGCAAAAATGCGTACAATGCATATATTATTATGCAAGGGTATATAAAATATCCAAAGTGTAGTATTTATTGTAATATTTAGTAGATAACACAATTCTTAATCTAAGTACTTAGTATTTATATATAGATAAACATATGAATTTGTATAAATATTCGCTGTCTAGATCGGAGAAATAGTTTCAGAGCAGCATTTATGTATGTAGAGTTGGCGTTGAGGGTGTTTCGATTACAGTTATATTTGGAAAATTGGGGAGATATCATTGTTAGTATGTTGGGCTTGATATTTGTCATATTAAATGCTTAGTGACGTTTTAAGAAATGTTCTTTGCCCATATTGGATTCTATGAATTATATCGCTATATATTATGCATTATATTTTGTATAGCAAGTCGTGGATACTTTATGGTTTACGAAATTTCTTTTTTAAATATTCAGTAAGCATTATATCTTGCTGACACATCCATAAATCACGAATTCCACCTTGTGATTTTCTATCGTTTATGAATTCCAATCTTCTTCTTCCAAACTTCCTCGACACCAATCCTACTAACATTTATACCAGTCCTATCTATCAACATTTATTCTTTGCTGTATAGCAGAAAAATCTAGCCTAACCCTCTAACACCTACAATACAAATTTCCTAAGTGATAGACAACGTCAATCGTATCGATATTTCTACTACCTTGCTTTATCGCCCAGAAATAGACTCGTAAACTAACATGACTATAATATCTAATTCAGATCAATTAAGCTTAAATAAGCTTTAAATTATGTACATTCCTTATATTTTTACGTGCACAAGACATTTATTTAATTTATCAATAGCATTTCCTTTTTGATTTATATTTTATATTTTTATACTTTTATATTTTTAAATTATCCTAATAAAATTCTTCGACATTTTGTTCTGTAGATTCACGAAAGATCGAGTACTCGTTTTCCATTTGCTATCTATTTGAAATCTGATTATTTCAACACAAATTCAAGCCATGTAAACTCAAATAGCTTGTATGAACATAATCATACAACTTGAATTTAAGTAAATTGGTTAATCTAAACGATGCTTAAGCTTCTATACGTCTTAATCACCGGGCGGCGAAGGCTGGGTCAGTTCTGACTCATGCAGATATTTCACGTTATTAAGTTACATTTACGTCGTTCAAGCCACATTGATCAATTCCATAAATTGAACAATAGAGAAGGGGGATGATATTACAAACATTATTTTTGCAACTTGTATACTATACTTGTGTTTCTGATCAGTACGTATATAACCATATGCACTTAGAATATTTAATAATAACAATTTTAACGCAACTTTCAACGATCGTACGAATTTGCTGTATGTATATAGCGAGAAGTAAATACGAGTATAGTATACATTGAAGGCATGTTTACTCGAACAACTCTTACACATATGTTGTATAAATTAAAAATTGATCGGAAAGATATAAAGCATGTATCTATACAAATTAATAATAAAAACATAGATAAGAGAATAATTTACGAACATCTTCGTACGTCAATAATTTACGAGCCTCACTTTCGCAAAGTGTATACTCGCTTTCGCCTCTCACTGTATATACAATATTTTTATTATGTTTCTAATTATAATTAACGTTAAAACAACAATGGATTCTCAATATCCACGAAGGAGCACCGGCAAGGTGCCCCACAAAACGAATCCGCTATAATCGTCGGTACACTGTAGTGTATCCGATCTAGGGTACCAGAGGGGGTGTGTCGCCTCTGGGGGTGGTTCGGGGCGAGGGTACGTACGCGTCACGGCGCGGTATCGGAGGGGTCGATTATAAATTTTGCACGCGTGGTACGGTAACGTGCACGCTCCAGAGATTTCTATCGAGGATCCGATCCGATTCACTCGATACACCGTGCAGATAGGACAGCTTGATAGGGTTCGAAAAGAAAGATGACAAGGGGAGGGTGTGGAGCAAAGGGGAGAGAGCAGAACGTAGGCAGGTAGAGGAGGGTTGGGAAAGAGAACTTACAGTCCCTGGCGCAGGTACCATGCGCACCTACGTACACCTACGTTCCCCTAAGATTGCTACCTACGTAGTAGATAGATAGGTAGCTGCTTCTGCGTACCTGGCAAGGTGTATCATATACATATGTATATATTTGTGTATGTATAGCTGTGTATATGTAGGTATGTGTATGAACTGTACAGGTAAAAGAAACGTCGTCATGGAAACGACCATGGCCACTCTCAATCAATACGCGATGGGATGTCGGTTCGGCCGGTGACGTCGGCTGAAAGCCCACGTGGTCCTATCGGCCACGTGCAACGCCTCCGTCCTTCTTTCTTTTCATCCCTGATTACCTATATTTTTTTATCTTTTTTTTTTCTTTTTGGTACTTGTTTACCAGGTAATACCGACAAAGTTCCCGTGATTAAACAATTGTTATCGTCCTCGTATAACACGACTTGAGAAGGGACGATGAAAGTGAGATGCTCCTTAAGGAACTAACATCTAGAGAGATATTTACGAATAAAGAACGTACAAATCCGAAGCTAAAGAAAGTTCACATTTACGCGTTTTCGGTGCCATTTTGATTTTTGTATTTTTGTATCTATAAATTTCTTTTTTAATAATTGCGTCGAAGTTGGTTTTCGTCACGATATCGTTAATCTATTAAGTCTGTAAGATTATTTCGCTACAATATCTATTAAGCCTATAAGATTTTTTCGACTACTTTTCCGCCTATGATAACTTCGTTGAGATGAAATAGAAATGTTCACAATAGAGATTCTTTAACAATTTCCAGTGTAGTGTACATGCTTGGAATGTTTGTTTCGTTAGCGAGCTATTATATTTCGAATGTTTCTTTTGTGCGCGAACTATTATACGTGGAATGTGATTTTCGTGGGTAGACTATATTATACTTGAAATGCTACTTTCGTGGGTGTATAGATTTAACATAGCTGTGTATAAAGGATTTGAGCGTTTTGAATGACTAGGAACCAGTAGCTTGTAACACTGGTGCTAATGTTATCTAAGGTATTCGGGCGACATTAGGTTGTTTGGAATGAGGTTTCGAAGAGACGTGTTCATTAAATGTTATCCTCATCTTTCTTGTAGTATGTTAGCTACTTGTGTTCAATCAAAAATCTTCTATTTAGTGAAACTTGAGCTTTAAGTCAGTTCTAGCCATACTTGAAATTGTATCTTAAATTTCTTTTAAAGACCATGTTTTATCCGTAAATCCAGATTAAACCAAACGAGTATACGAAAATTGGTAACTATATTGCAACATATTCCACAATACAGCTCTCACCCTTTCTTACCTTTCCCAAAATAGTTTTCTCATCTTTCTTCTTTCTTTCCAAAGACTAGTTTCAACTCTAACGATAATTCTGAAACCTCGTTCAAAAATTTCGTTGGAAAGTTGCCACAACGAAATCCAAATTCTTTGTTTTCCCTAAACCCAGTATTATGTCTAAAGACACTAACATATAAAATCGATAAAATATCGTCTTCTGTTGGTCAAAAAATTTATCTACCTCCAACAAACTGTACCAAATCTTTACTCTTAGAAAATTCTCTCTAGAAAACTCCCACAGAGAAAACTAAATCCCCCGTTTCCCCTAAAATCTATCACCCATATACATAATCTCACCTTAATCCTCGTCAAACCTCTCCCATCCCCAGACCCTGTTCCACCTCTCCAAACGCTCTCACAATCGGACCAACAGCCTAACCACGAATCCACCGATCCGAGCGCAAAGCGAAGGCAGAAAAACGAGCAGAAGAGGCTCGAAGCAAATTACAGTGGGAAGGCTCAACTGCCTCTATCCGTGCGGTGTGGTACGCGACGAAAGGAGAGGATTGTAGCGTCGAGGAAGGCGGTAGGAAGGCAAGTAGAAGAGGTAGATGAAGTTTCGCGGAGGCTGGTGTGGCGCGCGTGGTTTGTCTGTTCTCAAGGTGTCCGAAGTGGAGAGTGTAGCGAAGGAGGAAGAGAGACGGAATGAGAAGAGCCGTGGACTTTGGTGGGGGCGAGAGCGACGCGGGGAGGGCCGTTGCGACGCCGGGCGTCCAGTGATCGCGCCTTAAAAGGTTCGACGCCGCACGCGCCCAACATCTGCCAGCTCGTTTCTCCTCTCTTCTCTTCCTCTGCTAGTTCGAGCAATACACGCGCGCCGCTGTCCCCCTCTCTACACACGTTTCGCATGTATGTGTTGCGTGCCGGTTACTGTGTGCGTTTGACGCGTGCACACGCGTAGAAAGGGAGAGGAAGAGAGAATCCATGGTAAGTTCGAGGAAAGAACCAGGGGAGAGTTCCACGGGGACATCTTGCTTCAGGAGCGTCTTCCTCCTTCTTGTTCTTCTGGTTCTTCTCTTGCTTCTTCTTCTTCTCCTTCTTCTCCACCTTCTCCTTCTTCTGTCTCTTCTTCTATCTCTTTTCCTACTTCTACTTCTTCTTCCTTTCCTTCTTCATCAGATGTGGAAAAATTGGAAGGAAATGAGCCGACTAGAGAAGAAGGCAGTAATTGTTAAAATTTGTAAAAGCTCGCTGTAATCTTGGAAATTCGCCTTTATGAATCTACAAAATTTCTATGACAGATTACAAATGTATTGTTTTATTAACTATTCTGATAATTTAGGTATTAAACAATCGATTTCTGGGAAATTGCCGTATATTCATAACGTACGTTCATAGTTTGCTAGGCTGTAAACTTGTAAAGTTTCTATGAAGAATTACAGATTGGTCATTTCAAGTACTATGATAGTTTTAATGTTAAAAAGCCAATTTATATTAGCATAAACATCCATAGCTTACTAGATAATAAATATACTCCTAATATTTTCTAGCAATATATCTTATTGCATTATCTTTTCACATTAAACCAAGACCCAAAATATTAACAACTGCACAATGGATAAATGCTGTGCAAAAGTTCCTGGTTGGGTATATTCTTTATTTTATCTTTCAAAAGCGATATATTTTTGAAGAATTGCAAATAATACTGTGCAATTATGTAATGGTATTTATTTGTCGTTTTCTTTCATTTACTATATCTTTGTGTATAATGTTGGTTATTACCAATCGAATATTCACCAATCGAATAGAGAAAACTAGATATAAGAATGTAAGTCCTTCAAACTCATAGGGCAAAAGAGTCATCAATAAATAGATAATACTGCCTTTCTCCATAGTTCAATAATATAGTGTGGCTGATCAATTATTGAATATATTTGAATAATAGATTCCATGGATAAATAATTGTATTATTAAATATGGGAAGGATATCAGGACAGAAGAGGAGCCTTGTTTTATATTGTAAAATACATAAGTGGGATCTTTGTTCTTCCTCCAAATTAAAAAAAAAGAAAGGTATTTTGTGTAGGTGTTCGTTTTGAGTTCTCGAATAGAATATTTCAAAGATGTGTAGGTGGTGCGACAGGTTTTCATATGTTCCATATCACTGTTCATATTGGTATGAACATTTGTAGAAGAGTTACGATATGTCGTTTAAGTGGTATGAAGAATATTCATACGAATGTAGGTAGTGATTTTAGAAAAGAAATACCATTTTTATCAGACTTCTTTTCATTCTCTTTGCACCCTTCAATGAAAGAAAAATTAATATTATTCTAAATGAAAAAGTAAAATAAATCTTTAAATTTTATAAGAAGATATAAACCGACATTAAACGGTATATAATTTAACCATCAATTAATTCCAATGATTTCCATGAATCATTTCTACAAAAACTGATATACCATCGTTGAAAAAGGATATGCACTTCTTTACATAAAAAAACCATTGACATCAAACAATAGAAAAAACTTCCTTGTTCTATTCATCAACCTTTACATTCTTTCCAATTTATACCACCTATTAGGAGTTAATTACCTAATTTCCATAATACTATTTATTACATCACATTATACGTAAAAAGTAGTTCTCATAATTATCTCGAATCTTTCGCCGCTAAATTATCCTTTATTCTCTGCAAATTAATTAGTTCTCACCTGCCTGGTAAAATGAAATTCGTATCGAATCGCAAAAAGCTTAAACATTTCTTACTTCTTTGCTGGACTCGACGTTGTATTTTGTTCCATTTTTTTCACTTTTAGCATATTGAAGCTATTCTTTACTTTTAAAATTAGTAAGCGAATAAAGATATACATATATATATTTATATATATAAAATAATGAAGCTGTACATGCAAACATAATTATTATATTATAATTATTCATCTACAAATTCATGGTTTTTGAGATATAATGAAATAAATGAAACTTGAAGAGAAATTGGTTTAATCTATTAAACACCATAATATAAATAATTATTTCCAGATGAAAATGTTGTAGTCAATGTTCCTTTTATATATTATTTTAGATATTTTTGTAGATTTGAATTTTTTATAAATGCATAAACATCCTCAGTCTAGTAATTACACAGAAATTTCTGGTATAATATACCAAAATTTAATAAAAGTAAACACAATACTCTCTTGTTATTCCATTCTGTAAGTAAAACTATCTGCCTGCCTACGTCCTACGTTTTTCATTGTTCGCATGAAAATACGAATTGCATGAACACGTGCAATCTAGTTATTATAAAAACTTCAAAAAATAGAAAAATACGAGATATCAGATAATTATAAAATGTGTGTCTATACGTAACAAAGTTTTATAAAAGTATAAAATTGTAGCCGAAGCCTTTGAAGCTATTTCATAGAATATGAAATATAAGTCAATTAAAATAAAAATGCCGAATACCAGTAAAGTGAAACACAAAGGGCTCAGACAGAAGCTTCTTAAGAAAATTCTTTCGTACGAAACCATTTCCCTGAACGAAGCCTTTAAAAGAAGAAAAATATGAATAAGAGTAAAATGAAGAAGAAATGGAAGAAGAAGAAGAAGAAGAATACTGAGAGAAGAGTCTACGTTTGGAATAAACGTAGTTCATGCGAGATTCTCCTCGCTCTCTTTATATGTGTTTATGTATGTACGTGTATGTTGGTTTTCCTCTCCCTTCCCGCGTACACGCGGCTCGAGTGTGCGTTCACTCAACTCACGAGCCTCCCTCTTCTTGTTTTCCTCTTTTCCCGACCCTCTTCCTTCACGCCACCTCGTTTTCCCTCTCTTTTCGCCGGCCCTCGGCGTTCATTCTGCTTCGCTTCGAGTAGAATCGGCCCGCGTATCGTCTCGCGCGTCGAGTATCGCGTTTCAAGCTCCAGTTTGCGCGCGCCTCAAACAGGGACACACAGAGTTGCAGAAGAATCTCTGCGGATGGCTCTGTACTTTCACGATAGCTTTATAGTTCCTTCGATCTGCCACATTTTTTAACTAGAATCATATCGACTAGCTTAGCTGGCTGGAATTGAGAATGTCAGATTGGATCAGTTATAGAAGCTTTTGGGAGATTTGCTCCCGCTTTAGTCATTTCTTTCTGTTCTTCCTCTTCCGTGATCGTAGCTTTGGTCTTTGGTTTTGGACTTACGTTTAGTCAAAGGATTTTACAATCCTTTAGGTTTTTTGGAGAATATGGAACGGAGAATCTGGCTTTTCTTTTTATATTAGAGTTAGGTTTATAATGTTTAAAAGAATTGAGGGATAAAAACCGGGAAGTTGGGTTTGTTAGATCTATGGCTTTTACAAAAATATGAGTTAAAGATTCTGGGTTACCTTGCTCCAAAATTAGATTTATTATTTAGAATAAAATAGAGTAGAGATTTTTGTTTATTAAAATCAGTTTTATATTGGGATATGGGATAAATGTGTTTTTTTATTAGAATTAGAATACTATATTATACTAATACTATAATAAATCATTCCTTAACAATCTGATCATTTTATTGAAACAATTAAAACAAACATTTCACGCTACAGTTGAATCGTAATTGATTATCTCAATACTCTCAATACTCAATACAAAACAATTTATCCACCTATCTGGATACATTTTCTTCGACATTCTCTGTTGTTTACTCGACCGGTTTCACAGTTCCGTACTTGTTAGCAATCGTTGTATCAATTATTAGACGTACCTCGTTAGATAGATGTGACCTTGCTAGCCGGCATGGCTTCGTTAAACACCAATTGCGTATCTGGCGAAGAAAGTGCGAAAGAGCTAATAAAACTTGTGGCGATAGCTCAAGAAAATCAAATAAACAAAAACATGATATATATTTTACTCCATAAAATTTGACGAATTTTAGGAATTTCGTTACATAACAGTTGATTTTTTTTCGTTATTTTTCACACGTGTGGACATTTTAGTTTCGTTTCTGCGCACACCAGAGAACATACCGAGACTCAGATCGTTCTAATATGTGTCTGGTCGCGTCGCGTTGGCCATGGCGAACCATGGGGTCCTATAACCGACGACGTGTGGCCCTACGTGTAGGCTAGGACTCCTTGCACTGCCCTCCCGCCACGTTATCCGCTACCATTCTCATTAAAATAAGAAATTTTTTCCTGATTATTTGTATCAGGATTGTCTGATTTTCATTTCAATTCAATCTTTTGTTTGCTTTTCTTTTTTCTTCTCGACAGACTCGCATGACAGTCTTGATAAATGGTTAAATGATTAAAAGTGGTAGTATCTCGGGGGATTAGATTCTCTCATAGAACATTATGTCTTTCAGAAGAGAGGAAACATTTTAAACTTGTTTACTGTCACTGAGATTTTAAGAATTGTACCTTCTAGGGCTGAGGATTGGCAAGTTAAGGGATTGGATAATAAAGCAAACGGGTTTCTAAAACAAGTAATTGGTACGAACATAATAGAAATTATAATAGAATCAATGGCTGAAGTTTCTTGTGATGCCTGAGTAAATCTTGATCCAATTTTCTAGGTTGGGTTTCAATTTAATAGGCGAAGATGTTATAAAAGAAATGTTTGGTGAATGAAATTGAAACTATTAATTCCTGCGTAAAGAAATTGAATTTTGGTCGTGCTGTTGATGGAATAGAGAATCTTAAACGGAGTCAGATCAAATTTCTATTAGGATGTTCATAGGTTATCGAAAGGCTGATTTTATGGGGAAATGTCTCTGTAGGAGAGAGGAACACGTGTCCTACAGTCGGTTGAGGCCACGTGTGAGGTGCAGGATGTTTGTATCAGCTCGCTCAGTTCGGTTTACTCGCATGCGAGATATTGATCGATCGTTTGGTCGATATAACAGCAATTAGACCAACCTCCATTATATATTTCGATTTTAATGGAAGTCATTTCGGTTATCCACATTAAAATTGATGTCGGTTCATTGATTATAAAATAGCATTGATTCACTTACCGGCTCAATTATCGATTTCGATATCGATATTAATATCCATTCTAAAGTTGCTTCCAATTATATTATCAATTATAGTATAATACTAGTTTAATTATTTACATAGATTTAATTATTGAATTTAGTATCGCTTTCGAAATCGGCCATAATTCCAATGTTCATGTATATATCGATTCTATCATTTACTCTAATTTCAACTAGCTTCAATAATCTCCTCATTATCGATTACTATTATCCACGGAAATTTCGTTATCGATCCTCGCAAAGAGGTTACTCTCGAGATGCGCTACAATAGCCACAAATTTCCAAACCTCAACCAAAGCAATATAGTTCTAAAACGCCCAAGAGATTAAGCTTTAACAATCTCGAAGCTCCTCAGATTGCAACCGATCTGCCCCTGAACCCAACCGTATCACTAACTCGCGTACACGTTCCACCAAAAATTCCTCTTCGTTATATCTTGTATACCAAACGTCATATAAATAATTGCCTGCTTTTATTCGCTTCTCTGCTTGGCTAATCGCAGCTCCAACGTCTTCGAACCTATCTACGTGTTTTTGTCCACCTGTACTTGCGAATCTTCATACACGATACAAGAGGAATATAGATGGAATAAAAGGTTTACCTGTGAAGCTCCATTTTGAAGAAAACAGTTTAATTAAGTGTTGGCTTAGTACAAAGCCTGTAATAAACTTCCTAATTTATTTGCCTCGCAGACAAAGCGTCGCACGAGACAATTTGATTCCATATTTTTGTCTTATTTTCGCACGTAGAAAAGCCTGCTGCTGATTATATTTACTCAAACCCAGTCGATAATTAGCCAAGTTCAAGTACGCTTGACAAGTTTTCAAACTCGATTTTTCTCGAAAACGAACGAGAGAGAGAGAGAGGGAGAGGGAGAGAGAGAGAGGGTGAGAATGGGAGGGAACGAGTGAAGGGGGTAAAGGGAACGTGAACGGAAAACGTGGCGTGGCGGGGAGGGGGAGGAAGGCACACGTCACTTAGTTGAAGCACGTGCTCTGGTTTCTGGCGGCTGCTCCTGCTCAGCCTCGGTCTTAGACTCAGCCCTGGCGGCTGCGTTTAATTTTAGCCACGGAGCTTTAACATCGTCGTGTCATAGGACAAAGAATATGGCGCGTTGCACTCGCGCCAACATCTCTCGTGGCTCGTGGGTTCGTTCTAGCCCGCGAACGATTCCTAGTCGACGATCCTCCCCTCGATTTGTACTACTGGGTGGCTTAAAAGTCTTCGTTTCCAGTTGAAACTGGAAATTCTAGGGGTTATGATCGATATGCGTTGATGCGCGCAACAAAGAAAATCGTTATTCTATTGTTAATGGGGGTAAAATTGCAAGAAAGCTTCTTTTTCCATTCTTTTGCTTATATTTGTAATCCGCTTGTTACCTAAGCTTGTAACGAACGAAAACCTAAAGCAATAATAATACTAATAATAATAATCAGAAAGAGAAGAATAAGAATAAATGATAAAGTCTTTTTCTTCTTTTAGATTTTTATTCTTTCTTTTCTTTTCTGGATCGGTCAAGTTGGTATTATTTGTTTGTTTTCTAATTAATTAGTTTTCGTATTAATTTCGCGGTGGATCGAAGGGAAGAAAGAAACTGCGCTGACTATAGGTATACGACAGGCTTGCAATGACGCAAGTAACGCTGATCGATGAAGCGTGTACCGTGTGTACGCGTATAACTGGCCGTTTTATGAGCGATACGTAATATGCGACACGCGGCACCACGGCTCTTTCCATCTGTTGCTAACGCGCAGTTGCGGCCTCGCTCACGGGGATGATTCCCGAGGATGACTTTTTTAAACGTTTCCAAGACTTATTCCGACCTTTATGTATGAACAAATTTGCATAATTATTACACTTAGTATCGATTGTTAGATTTGTATTGGTGCTAGTCATTAGTAGCTAAGTAATGATCATACGTGGCAATATTTCAAAAGCCACATATTGATTAACTCCATAAATCGAAAAGCAGAAAAGAAAAATGACAACGTTGAAAACATTATTTTTAAAACCTTGAAATTTCTTATTATTTACGTTATTTTTTTGTAATAAATGAAAGCACGCAAGTAAGCAATTTGTTTTTGGAAAATTCAATATTAATCGTATATTTATGTAATGAAATTGTGAAATTGATAACAAGTAGAGTTGATCAGTTTGGCTTCCAAAGATAACATTTTGATAAAGTTTAAGTTTCGAAGATTCATTGTGAACTTTGCGTGCCGAAAGATCTCTATAGCTTTTACGTCTTGTGCTGATTATTACTGATGTCAGCTATATTTGATAAAGTTCGGGTAATTTAAATTAGATAATCACGGTTCATATAAAATAATCTTTAACTAGCATTTCGAACTACTAATCGCAATACTTTGAACTTCGACGTAAATCACTTTCTTTAAGTAAGAAGAAAGATTAGAAAAAATATTTCATATAGTTCGACTTTTAACTTTTAGTATTTGCCGGTAGAAAGTTTTCATAAACGGTTATTGTAAGATAGGGTTGAGGTTATGTGGAGCGCGTGGGATCTTAAACGTAAGTTTTTCGTTGTGCGAGAAAATTGTTAGGGTTAAGAAAATGTCAAGGGTTAAAGTGTAACAGTACAATGAGAAATATAGGGAAAAATTATGTTTAAATTCTTTATACTGACTGGTAAAATCGAGAGGCGACCTCATATATGAGATATTAAATATTCTGAATCGTAAAATCATAATTATACCTTTAATTAAACATAACCTCTTCAGGACATCAATTATACGTAACGTCTTTGAAAAAAGGTAACTATATGAATTTTTAATGTTCCATTTTAATTATCTAAATTAGAATCTAGATAAATTTCGCTCATAAGTATGAAAAGTAGAAAATGATTTCGAATTGGAACAGATAACGTAACGATAGTAAATTATAACAAATGGGAATTTGCAACCTCTTAAACTTACATTCGATCGAATTTGAAATTTAGATAAATTCTCTCGAAAAGAATGTAAAAATTGAAGGAAGAAACAAGTTGTAATTAGTAATTTGGTAATGTAATAAGCAAAGTCCGTATCTTCGTTTGAAATTCGTCCAAATTCCACTATGTTACAATGTTTAGCTTCAAGCAGAGTAATCCAGGCACGAATGAACGCGTGTGTGGAAGCACAGAAGCCCTTCACTGAAGCATCGTCGTTCGTGCTAAGCTGTAGCGTGGATTATACACGTGCGCACACGTTCTCTTGGGGATGCAGGCCCTCCTGGATCGTTTAGAACGTGGGCCTAGAAACGAATCTACAATTATTTGTCGTAAAGTAGAACGTAATGGTTCAGTTAGAAAATTCGTTTCCTGTTTTCCTCGTGAATCTTCTCTTACGTAATCCTGAAACGTATCTTGAAATTTGATATGTTTGTTTCTTACACGTCAATGAAGTTCTAGACACGTAGTTTTCCTTTATTATACTTGCTGCAAAATACACAGAATTACTTTAAAGTGATTCAGAACGAATATTTAAGTTTTTTATATAACAATTTTTATATAAGCCACTTTAATATGAGATAATTAGTAAATAGGAAAAATAGACGAAAGAGAATATAGAATTTGATGAAGTGAATCTTAATCCTTTCCTATATTATTAACTATATTTTGCATAAAAATTACTAGAAAATATTAATTAATATGACGATAATAATTTATTAATTCTAGAAATATTTAAAGGTACTATGGAAGGTTTAAAAATCGTAAAGAAAGTAATTTAAAAAGATCGAAATATATTTTGTCTTATTCTTGTTAGATACATACGTGTAATTTAAAAGTTCTAGGAATTTAGTAATTCAGGAAAAGTTTGCTTTGAGTTTTGCGGTCGCTTGTAGCGACACCACCTTAAGGTGAATAGATCTAATTGGAGAGGGAAGTGTAACTTTGGTAGTCGCATGTTGGCACTCCCGTGAATCACATTGTGTATATTGAATTTGCTATTATCTCAATATGTTTTGCGATCTTTATTATGTATTCTATCATATGTTTTATTCTTTTTATTGTGGAAACCTTGTTAACATAAAGACAATCGCAGTCGCATTTGGAAAAAATTAATAGCAAAAGAGGTTCATCGTACGAATAATACTGTGGGTGAAGGTTAGGATCATTTATTGTAATATGGCTACGTACAATTTAAAATTTAGTAACACATTATCGATATAATTTTCTTTAATTATCTATATATATATATTATATTATATTTATGAAAGTTCTAATTTGCAAATTCTATGACTTCTAATGAAATAAATTCTTTTAGTACATTATACTTTCTTGTAAAAACTTTAGAGGAAGCATGTTTCTGTAATAAATAATTAACGAAAAGAGAACATAGCTCGACAAAATTCGGTTACAGGAGGACTAATTAACATTCGCTGCTATTGACGCATTCTGTGCGTCAATTCCATTGTCCAAGTAATAACGCTAACCAACGCTGACGCAATTTTTACAGTATAGGTTATGTTCATTTGTGAAAGACAAACAAAACAGTATTGAAGAGGAAACATTATTACTTAAAATGAAGACGTCTTTTACGGACAAAGATGCAATTTCATTTTTAATTCAAATATTCATTTAATAATTGGACAAATCTATTATAATTAGAGTGGCGATTTAATTATCAGAGTGGCAGAAATTTCATATTATAATAGCTGATAATCTTTGCGTATTTTATATACTTTTGTTTGTATTATGCGAATTCCAATTATAATGTAATGCTTCGAAGATGTGATCCTAGCATTCAGTCACGAAGATACATGTAACGCTTGGCGTGGCCGCGAAGAAGGGTCGCGAGGAGTTCACGTAAGAGCGAAGGGATTGCAAGAAGGTTGAGGAGGGGGCGGAAGAAACGTTAAGACACAGGGGAGAAAGAAGGGAGAAAGCGCAAGTGCAGGCGGGAGGCTGCAGCCGGCTGTGCCGTCAGCTGCCGACAGATTTATCGAGTGGCACGTGCCGATCCGGAGCAATGTCGTTTTATGCCTTCCTCTTTCCTAGTCGGCGGCTTCGGTGAAGGCAAAAATTATTGTCGCCTTTGTTTCACCCTGGAAACTTCGCTCCTTCGCCAACTGTGTCGACTGTTCCTTCAATTTTTCTGATTTAACAATTTCAAATTCCTTTAAATTAATGTTAACGCTGCCTTCAATTATGAAATTGTAGTTTTTTTATAGTGTTTATCAGGGTTAATTATTTTAATAGGTTTTGAATATATGTAAATTTCATATTTGGAATTAGTGAATCAAGATGATAGCTTTTCTGAAGTTAATGAACTGCAAAATTCTTTATTGTGAATGTCAATTTAATGTTAATTGTTTTAGAACTTCAATTTTCTGTAGATTTAGTGATCTAAAACTTTAAACTCCGAATTTCGGATTTCTAAATATACAAATTAATTTCCTTAGATCTGGCGATGTAAAATTTGTACTTCTGTATTTGGAAACCAAAAACATCAGAATCCCTGGAAAACGAAATTTTCATCTGACGACCTGAAACTTTCATGATCCAAAGCTTTGCAATTTTTCTAAGAAGACAGAAGTTATTGTCAGAAGTTATTGCGATTAACTGTTACAGTAGAATGGAGATATATTCCGATGATTCGATGACCACATAAGTAATATAATAACATATATGATTTTTCCAAGTAAGAAAAGAGAAAATTTCCGGGTATTTTGGCACGACCGTGCTGGTTTTAGTTGCATGATCTCATCAATGAATCAGTTGGTCTTCAAGATTTGGCTCGCTTTTTGAGCTGACACTTCTCTGACGTATATATTCTGCTGTAATAATGGTGGACGTTGAAGAGGAAGTGGAAGGCGGTTTAAAAAAATATTGAGCGATCGGTAGTGGTACGATTGGTAACTGAAAATTGGGCAATTTGTTACACAACCTTCGAAATTATATAATTTTCCTGATACCCTTTCCTATTTTTTAATGTATCGTAAAAAAAACTAATCTTATGTTGCTACATAAAAATCATTATCTTCTGTAAAGAAATTTGATCCCAAATATTATGTACAATAATTCTCTAAAAAATGGAAATTCCCTACCTTTTTTTTCTTTCTGCATAATAATCACTTTATCCATTGGAATATTTCTAGAAAGATATTTTAGCCCAAACACTATACTCGATAATCCCCCTGACGAATGAAAATTTCAAATTTCTCCCCTTCGTATATGCCTGCACAAAAATTATTCTATTCCATTCAAAAATCTCTTAATAGATATTCATATACTCCGAAGTAAATTCCCTATAAACGCCCAAACAGTGTCATCTTCTAAACGACATTCATATAACGTTGATATGACAACCCAAATACTGTATCCAATAATCTGTTAAAAAATAAATGGACAACGGTGTGAACTTTCGAACTCTGCCATCTTTCAAATGGCGATTCATTCCGATCGAAGCAAGACAGAGCGAACGATAACGATTTTCGTGGTGGCAGGCAGTATGGAACCGTATTAAGAGTGGCTTAAATTAATAACGACCGCTATTTTGGAGAAGCTTCCATGCTCCGTTAACCCGATTAAAGGTGAATACGGTGAACGGAGAAGATGGCATAAAGAATTCATTCGAATCTTCCAGCGTGACTGGTGCTTCGCTGATCCAATTGCCCTCGAGTAATTATGGAAACTTGGACGTTACGACAAGCTGCCGCGAATTTCGATCGTCGAGAATTTCACAAACCTATGCTTCGAGCCAAACCGATGGAAGAAAATCGGTTTTTAGTTGGAAGGAACAGGCATGGATAGGAATTACATTACGTCATGTCATTCGTTTGCCATCTTTCTGTTCGATTTATATATTTATAGAACTGGTTTGAATAAAATAAGTCCACGGGATATTCCTATTTTGGTTCATTTTCGAATTTCAATTATTTGGCTGGTTAGGATTATTTTTTCTTTCGTTTTGACAATAATAATGTTTTCGAGGTTTAATTGCGGTGATTGGGTGTGGTTTGGATTGGTTCCGGTTAGTTTGCTATTGTTTGATTTGCAACCTTTTGGTTTTCGTTTGTAATTCTTGGATTCCAATTATTTTATTATCTCAATCGGCCTTTTTTCAATAGGGGTTGAGTTTAGATTAAGTTTGATTTAGGTTTGGGCTAGCTTGGAGTAATGTTTTATTGCGTTTTTCAATTCGAATTATCTCGTGTGAGGAGCGTTGAAAGTTCGATCAATAGAAGTCAATATTTGAACTAATTTCACATGTGTGTCTTTCTATATTGTTATTTCATTATTCATAATTGTAGGTCCGTGGCAGTTCGTGAAAGAATAGATAATAAATACTTTTAATTAAAATTAATTTACTTGTTTGGCGAATTATGTACAATTTCTTGTCTCTCTTCTGTAAACAAGTAACTGCAATAGTATAAAATGATAATTATAAACTGATAATCGAAAGTGATATATAAAGTGATACATGTTATGTACATGTGTAAAGAGTTATATTAGTTGGATTGTTCAGAAAATTGAAGGTTTAGAAACTTGAGTCCTCAAGAGTGTTTCTTTCCGACGGCTCGTGATAAACTATAACTTTAATATTGCCATTGCTGTGATCTCTTTCTTTTTTTTATAAAAGATGAAATAAATATTAACTTGGATACTTTTCTTTGAATTTTACGATTTTCAAAAATCAAGAATATCTTCTTTTCTGTGTTTTAGGACCGCCGTCGTGAATGCAACACCGACCCTGGATCTTGGCTCCTACATGCAATAGAAAGGTAAGTCGTGGCTTATTTTTTGATAATAAGAGAAAAAGTTGAACTTAAATAATATCGAAGAAAAGTTCGTGAAAGTATATGAAAATTTCGCTCGTAAATCGTAATACAATCGGCAATATAAACGAAGCGAGTACGCTAACAGACATAAACAATGATAGTATTTTATATTTAAAAATAATATTCTATGTAAAAATATATAATAAATGGTGAATGAAAGAAATTAGTTTATCTGGTGTCACTGGGTTATCAAAAGAAAAAGAGATACTTCTTCGAAGCAGAAAGTCCCTTGCAGCTTCGATAAAGACTTTGTTGCGCACTACTCACACACGACCTTTCGAAACAATTTTCTAAAAATCTCAGAATTTTTCAAAATTAGTATTCAATGAAACTTTAATGACAAGCTATTTGCAAATTCTTTCAAAAACCAAAATTCATCATTCACGACATTAATCACTGTCAATACACGCCAAGAATATTCCATGAAACCTCTTCAAACCAAAAGTTAAATACCCAAATTATTCCATTATTTAAACTCAACTTGCCAATTCCTGCCTCAATTACAATCATAATAACCCTTCACAAATCACTATCTCGTACCAGGTTTAACTACCCCTACAAATATTTCATAAAAGGAGAATCCATTTTGGCAAAACCACCTTCAACATCTTTCAATATAAGAAACCAATTTGCCAATTTCTCCATCAATTACAGTTACGATAACCCTTTCACAAATCACTGTCTCATACCAATATCACCTACAAGAATCCCGTAATACGAAAGTCCATTCGTTTTTCCTTCTTTTTTTCTTTTATCATTTTTTCTTTTTCTTTTTTTGTTCTAAAATCACCTTCGACATTCTTGAACATCCTCCAACATTCCAAAGCAAGAAAAATTATTCCAATACGACTACAGTTTCTCTCGATGCACCTTCGAAACTTTTCTATTCTTGGTCGTCGTTTTGAACAGAACCACCCTCGACATCCTCCAACATTCCGATACTTGGTTCGATAACGTTTCTTTCATCGAACAACCGAATAACAGAATTATTCAATTCTTCAAACTATTATATGCACCATCTAAATGTCTGAACTCTCGTCTTGGTCGTCTCGATCATCGTCATCATCATCCATGTTCGTGGTCGTAGACTCGTGTCAGGGTAAGGTTAGTTCGTTCGACTCCGGTGCAAGCCGGTTGGACGTCCTAAGGAAAGAGCTGGTTGGTCGCGCACACAAAGACCATCGCAGAAAAGCTATATCGGTGGTATTTTGGTTTTGGCTCGGCTCGACCCGCGCAGTTCTGGGAGTGGAGTTCTAAAAACAGCAGAGGTAAGTCCTGCCTGCTTGTGCCTTGCTTGCTTGCCTTGCCTTTGCCTTGTGGCCGTTGCGTCTTGAGCCTTGCCACATCGGCATATTCGGTCTCTTCATCACTATCTCTTCTCTCTCACGTCGACTATTCTCTATACAAACAACAAACTAGAACAACAACAACAACAACGACTACTGTAAACCAGTATCCAGTGTTTCAGAATCCACCCTGTGCGTTCATAGAAACATTCGTAGGTGTTCCAAATATGTCTGATGGGTCTCTAGACACCATCCTTTCTCCTTCTTCTCGCCGTTCTTTCTTTCATTCTTCGTCTTCGCGATCCTGCGCACTCTTAGAGGTTCGTAGGTGTTCCAAATATGTCTGATTGGTCTCTGTTCCCTTTGTTTGTACTTCGTCATCCAGCTTCTGTGCTTTCGTGGGTACTCGTAGGTGTTTCAAATATTTTTGGCTCTTTTCTACATTATACGCCATTCTTCCTTTGATTTCTTCCGTTCGTTCTTTGTCACGATTCCCTGCCTTCGTAGAGATTCCTATGTAGGTGTTTCAGATATTTTTGGTAGGTTTTCAGGTTATACGTTCTCCATTTGGTTTCCTATCTTTCGTCATTACTTTCGTCATTCTTTCTAAGTATGGAGATTGGTAGATGTCCGATTGCAGCATCCCCTTTGTTTACACTTTAGTTCTTCGTCCTTGAGGTTTTGCGTATACGTACGTACACGTTTTTCAAACGTTTCAGATGGATTTTTCCTCTGCACTCATAGAGATTTCTAGATGTATCGAATATGTGTAACTGATCCCTAAACTGTTCTCTCGGTTCGTTCTTTGTCATCAAACGTCTGTGTATCCATAGATACAGTTTAGATGTTCCAAACGTCTCTGATTATTTTCTAGGTTATCCACTCTTCTTCCCTCGATTCGTTCTTCCATTCTTCAATACGATCTTGTGCAATCATAAAGATTCGTAGGTGTTACGAATGCTTTGTTGCAACTCTAAACTATACGTTACTCTTCCCTTGGTCCACCTCTCCGTTATTCGTCATCAAACTCTTACGTATCCATAGCTATTCTCTTATACATTTTTCCATTCTTTATCACGATTCTCTGCAGCTATAGAGATTCGTAAGCGCTACAAACATTTCCTACAGGTCTCTACATCAAACGTTACTCTTCCTTCGGTCCACTCTGTCTTTCTTCATCATCGGCCAGCTTCCGTAGGTGTTTCAGAATACTCGTAGCAGCCTCTCTAGGTTATCCAATCCTTTTCCATTCTTCCCCATCACGTTTCCATGCGACTGTTGCGATTCCTAAGTGCCCGAGTTATGTCTGACAGTCTTCTAACCTCTCTCCTCCACTTTTCGCCATCAAGCTGCTGCGTATCCATAGCAACTCGTAAGTGTTCCAAAAACGTCTGATAGGTTTCTAGAGTAATATATTTCTGTTCTGTCGAGTTGGTTCCCGTTCTTCGCGGCGGCAAAACTCTTTAGCGACTAGCCGATGCGATCGCTACACCGCTCTTCTTATAACTCGAGCATAGTATGCCGGTTTCATTCCCAGAAGGCACCCGGTGGCGAACCTTCTTTTAGGCACCCTCGCGACCGCCTCACCCGGATTTATTTCTTCACGCCGAAATTATTTTTGGGATCTTTTCACGCGGTTTGTTAATACACCACGCCACACCGGCAACTTCTATTCCTCTCCTCTCTCTGTCTCTTCACGCTTGTCGGACCTACGTTTTCGTTCGGTTCTTTCTCTTCCCGTTGCTGGTCTCGGTTCACCACTAAATGCCCGATCTTTCGCCGTACACGCGGGACCAGTTGCACGCCGAGCAGGATCAAGGAAACGTGTTCTCTTCGTCGTCTGTACACGTCGACCTATTCCCCTTTCTTTTCCAGTGGCGTTCGCCGACGTTGATCTTCCACGTTGCTTCGCCACTTCCTTGGGTCCAGTATACATCTCTGCCAGTGATCGCGCGTGTATCGTACAATCCTCAAGCTGTTTTGCTCTCACGTGCAGGTCTCAGGCAGACGCGTATCATTCGTCAACGACATTTTGCTTACTTTCCCGTATAAGTTGCTCTCAAACGACATCCGTCATCGCGTGTGTGCGTGTATCGTTCAATTCTACATCCGTTTTGCTTCGTCGTACAGACGTTCGCTCCACGATTGCTTCGTGAATTCTATCCAGATCGTGAAATATTTGAATGTTCCGGCGCGATTATGGCAAATGTGATTACGGACAAATTCGTGCAGAGAATCCACGTGGATTAAAGGGTGGAACGATCGGTAGTCCGGAGATCATGGTTCGTCATGGCTGTCGCAGAGGTTTCGACGTAAGTTCCCACCATTTTCTAAGACACGCGCGCGCCATCCTCACGGCATTTAAAATTCTATTTGCAATAGAATTTTGTTTCGTTGGTCGACATCGAAGATTTCTTAGACTTAGTATTTAACGTTGAATCGAAATTATTATCGAATTTCAATTGCTCACCAGGGATTTGGCGAGTGCACGTACGTTTATGTTTATGACTTCGTAAGGTGGTTGAAGGAACGATCAATTCTTAGTACGATAGCGAAAGTGGAACTGAATGGCTTTGGAGATTGCGCCGGTGAAATTCTACATTTCTTATTCGACATATTATTCGAATAATTACTTTTGAAATTCTCGAGTTTCATTGCAATTCAAAGATGATCGAAAGTCGAATGAACGTTTGGAACGGGTAATAGAAAATTCAATTGAATGAAGCGCGTAATAAATTTTTGGCTGTAGGTACTGGCAAAGTAAGAGGTGATTGTCGTGAAAGCGTCGATGAAGAAAATTTATCGTATCGTAAATTCTTTGCTTCATCTATGGACGTAAGTGACATTAAGTTTTTAACGAATAACGTTCGTGTATTATGAAGAAGCACGAATAAATAAAGAGTATCTCAGTTCTACGCCCAATAAATTTCAATAATTATTTCTCAGCCGTAAAAGCTTGAAGGCATTTACAACATTTTTATAAAACTCGTAAAGCAAGTAGAATGTATCGTAGTCAAAATACTTGAGCGGATATCTCATGGAAAAGCATATTCACGCCACGCTATACATCTTATTCTTCTACACTGTCACACAATAACGTGATACGATCGATTATATCATGCCTACGTCTTCTCGTTTAATGCAACAATATTACATTCCTCTGCTTTGAAGCTTGGGTGTTGATCTCGTCCTTTCAAGCCAAGAAAATATTCCGCACTTACCTCAATCATTCTTATCCCTTTTCTTCATCACCACTTTATTCAGTTCAATGAAATTTCCAATCCAGAACATCGTAACAATTTCCTTCAATCATACTACGTAAAGTTCGCGATATAATCATCGCTTATTCTAAATTATTTATCGCTAATGTAAATTATCAAAAAATTGTTGTTCCATGATATATATATATCATATTCTACGGTATCGGAAATAAGAGAAACTATTAAATAAAATATATCGGTATAAGAAATTCTCGTTAGATATTATAAATATAGATACGAAATATAAATAATATTATTAAGAAATATTATTGTTCATTTAAAGAGTATATCGTCTGTAATCCTAGTTGATCTCTTTTAATACTCTGAGAGAATACAACAATGGGCTGATATATTCTACAGTGACGTTTAAATATCGATCAATTAATTTCAAATAGATATATTACAAACGTGATAGAGGCAATTCCATATAGAAAATAGATTACAGTAGAAGAACCTTATACTGCTCGGCCATATTAAAAGTTAATGTGTCACCTAGGCGCACGTTAGTCAGACAAACCCTGTAGTCTTCGGTTGTGACGCGTTGCCAACACAATTTTGACAATTGCATCTGGCCGTAGTCGTAATATAACATTTTGAAATCGTCGGCCAACATATCTTGTTCATTAACCCTTGGCAAAAGTTTCGTGGCGTCTGCCGGACGCCAGTCTGCGTGTTTTTACGAACATTTTCTCGAACAATTTAAATAAACACTCTGAAACGTGTGAGTTGTTCGATTCGAAGAACGAATTTCTTTTTCTCTGATGTTAAGCAATCAAATTCTCTTCTCGCAACGCTATCCGAGAAGATTTTCCATTGAGAAATATTCGATTCGACTCGCCAAACGTTTTATGTACAGGGTGTGTTGTTAAAAACTTCAGACCAACTTTTCTATCATTGAAAGCGTTTTTGGATAGGGGATAGTCGAGTTGAAAATTACAGCTGGAATATTCGGAAGAATGTAGATTAATTTCTAGCGGCTAATATTTCTGCAACTTCGAGGATTCCTATTTTTAAAAATATTTTTGCATGGAATAATTGTGTTTAAAGTTACAGTTGGGATTTTTGGCGTTTTTTGGACACGGGATAGTCGAGTTGAAAATTACAGCTGGAATATTCAGAAGAATGTAGATTAATTTCGAGCGGCTAATATTTCTGCAACTTTAACGATTCCTATTTTTTTAAATCTTTTTGCATGAAATAATTATGTTTAAAGTTATATTTGGAATTTTTCAATTAATTCACATTAATTGGCAAATACTAGCTTCTATTCTTAAAAGTCTTTCTACATAGGATAATTGCGTATAAATTTATATCTATGATATTTGGAAGAATAGAAATTTGGAAAGATACAAGTTACTTTTAAAATGGTAAAATTTTATTCCGAAGTGTTCAATTATTTCTGAAGCTATGTTTCACGTATTTCATATATTTAAGGGCAGAGTAGAAATTTTAATTAAAATAACGTACTAAATAATATCCGAGCTAGAGAGTCATGGTTTCGTGCGGATTCTACCGTGTTTTAATAAAAAAGATTCTAAAAGATCCACGACGTGTATTGTACTTTATCGAGATATGTAAATATTCCTTAGATTCTATTCGAATTTACTTACTAAAATTCATCAAAATATTTCTTCGGAGAATATCAAAGTATACAGACGGGATAATAAATGTATTACGTAATAATACATTATAATGATCATGAAGGATAATGAAGGAATAAATTTCCACAGAATATAAATGCTTAAAATTAAGATATACAGGATGAGACAGGGGAAATTTTTTCTTCGACTTGGATGATTTATTCGCTATGAAACACCTAGTATGTAAATGTAGATCGGCGAATAACACGCAGATGGAACGTCACATTCGTTCTTCTGCCCTTTGCTCGTCACCTTGATCATCGTCCAAATCGAACGTAACAACGACGAATACCTACTCCTCGTTCACGTTCGCATCATTGTGATCGTCTCGCTATATCTAACCAAGCTATACCCTGGATCCATCGTCCCAACTGATCTCGCCGTTTTAGCTAATTCATTTTTCAATCCTCGAAATTCCACATATATGCGTCCCTATAGATAAATATTATTGGGACGCTTATGGAAAATTAGGAATCAATATGTACGAATATCGATCAGAGAATTGTTAAATGACTTTTGAAAGTTATTATTTTATTTTACATTTTAAATCGTAAGTTCTATATGTCGCGAATATGATAAAAAGTACGTACGAAATGTTAATTTCGTGATAAATTTTTGAATAAAAAATAACGTTAAAAAATTATTACGCCACTTGAATAATTAAGGGAACCATTATTGTTTAAATGTCTCGTTTATAAGTCCAAAGATATTCATCGGATATCATAAATCGTATTTGCTTTATAGCTAATGGTTTTTCAGTCCTCATAGATCTCTTCTTCGCGTCTTCTTGCATCATACGAGACACATTATCTTTATCTTTAATTTACCGTATAATTATGCTCTTTCATTTATATTTTGCTCCAATTTTGCCCTGCAAGTGTCTACGCCCGGTAACTACCTGTGTCTGTAAACGCACGTATTCCAATTGCTTCATCCTCTATGTAATTAAATAATCGAATAAATAATTGAATTAAAGAATTGTAAAAGTTAAACGCGAAAAATTCTGAGAAATATATCTCCGGATGACGATTCTTTATTGGCAATCGTAAAGGAATTAAAAAAAAAAAAAAGAAAGGAGAGAGAAGAATAAAAGATCGATTGGATTTCTTTGGCGAAGATTAACGTTGTAAAGGCCAAGAGTAGTTTACACGTTAAATTAGTTCGCACTTTCACTAGCCTCTTTATACGCGTTTTATCTTCTTTCACCTCGCATAATCTGCAAGAGTTATTTCAGGGTAACTTTGCTTGGTGCGCTCGCGCGCTTTTTCCCTCGCATACACGAGCAGAGAAGGGTGAATGAGGATCAATTTGTAGCTCGTCACTCGACCACCTTGAAACTGTGTTATAATGATCGACGGGTTTCACCCCTTTTTAAAGACGCACTTGGCACAGAGAAACTTTCTTCGGGGAAAAGAAAACACTAGGTGTCTGCGTCTCTGTTTCGATTCGACAGAGATTTTCAAAATATTAGAAACCTCACCGTTTTCATATTTTTTCTTTTCTTTTTTTTTCTTTTTCTTGGGAAGGAATGGAGAAACGAGGAGGTATCTTTAATTTTAGAATGAGATAAGGTAGAACTTCTTTAATTCTTGATTCTAAAGTTCTTGCATCGCAATCTTGCTCACGTTTTCATGCAATTTCATTTAATTTATTAATTAAACGGGATAAGATCTGTTTCTGCGAGAAGGTAGTTACAAAGTAAGGGGAAGATAAGTATCACATAGTTTATGCGAGACAATAAGACGAACAGCCGTACAAGTAATCTGAATTAATTTACTTTGCGGACTGGAGACGTTTTACGTGCTTTATATCCTATAAAAATGTTAACTACTGTTAAAACAGTTAAAGAAAAAAAGTATTAGATATAATATTGGTCGCTCGGAAAGTTCGTTCCGATTTCTAAGGAATCTGGTCGACATAAAAAATCATGCCGAAAAGTTTCTCGCCGAGAAACCTGAGAGGTGCAGCAAGCGTGGAATAAGATGGAGAAAAGTCGTGGAACAAAATGCCACCTATATAATTGAGTTTATTTTATATAAATTTATATAATTCAATAGGTGTATATCGGATCGAAATGTAAATCAGAATCAACTTCCTGAGCGACCTTTTTGTATCTTTTCAATCGCTCCAAAGGTACGCAGGAATTCAGGCTGTATGCTTGTCTAAGCATACGGTCCTCAAAGTGTTAAAACTATGTTAGTGCGACGATCGAGTTAGGTAAAGTTACATAAACCTTCTCTCTAAGGTTGCTGGTTGAGGTGGAAAAAAAGTTGGAATAATTGCGTAAAGAATTGGCATATAGGGCGTCTGTATGGTGAACTCCGAAGGAGAAGAACAGAGGATAGAAGGAATGAGACTTAGACTAGAGAATAGGATGATGCGTGGAGGTTGATAAAGCTAAGGAGCTGTGGACAGTCGACAAATCCATTTGAGATTTCGAATAGAAAAATAGCCTCGTCAGCCAATCCGGTAACAAGTGGACAAAATCTATACTTTAGCGCGATAGAAGTCGGATAGTCGGATTTATAAGCGAGGAAGCTTCTTCAAAGATCCAACTATTTAGTTAATTTCTGTGTCTGGTCAGGCGATATTTTGCAAACAGGAAGAATTGTTTGCAATGTTTTAACAGGATTTCAAGTAAAATTGAAATGGGGAATTTTACGCATCGTGCACATATGGCAAATAAAACATACAAATAGTGGAATGTTTAGATAGCGAAACATCCCAATAGTGGGATATTCGTGTACCGAAACGTTCGAATACTAAAACGTATAAATAGTAAAACGCTCGAACCAATTAAAATTTATATACCAAAAAATCAAATCTACCGTATGGCGGCATCAGATTGATAGAAAAATATTTCTGTAGTGTAACTTCCAACTAACAAATACGAGAAGACCTTCGGAACGTTGAAGCTCAGCTATCGGTGAATTATGAGCACGCAAGAATTCTTAACTAAAATCACCATAAAAGAGGAACGCTTCCACTTATCCTATGGTTGATTTGCTCTATCGATTCCAAATGATGGTCGAAGTGCATCGAGATAAACGTAGAATGTATCCGATGAAATCCACCCCAAACCATCAGGAGTGTTAGAGCTTCTCAGAGAGCAACGTAAAAGTGATACCAAACGGAGTGGACAACTATCTCGTAATCGGCCGAATAAAACGTTCGAACACATTCCCAACGTACTTTTGAGAATGACAAAAAAAAAATTCCCTGGAAACAACGTGCTTCAAACGGTAAATCTGCGAACAACAACAATTGGAACAGAGAAAAGCATCGTGCAATCGTTATTAAGCATCGAAAACACTTTTCGATCCTCCTGGGGAGGTAAGCGCACTCTAATCGCTTCGATCGAGCAAATCGACAGAGACAAAGCTTCCGTTGCGAGTCGAAAGGGCTTCGTTTCCTCGGTGGAACCGTAAAAACAGAGAGAGTGGAACCTGTTGCTCCCCCTCGTCGTCGATGAAAGCGTGTGCCTGGCGATAGTTCACAGTGTGAACACACTGCAAAACGGGAATGATCGGATGGCCTCGCTCTCGCAGATTTCGTCCGGTCTTCGTGATACTAGTCACCTGGTGACGTCATCTCCGGAGTTTGGTCTTATTCTCTCGCTTTTGGTCGCGTGCCAAGTGCGCAGATCACACGTGCCACGGTTAAATGGCAGCTCTTGGTGCCTCTGCCACGGATTTCGTCCCGTTTCAAAAGATGAACGCGCCGAAACTCGTTCTACGGAGCTTTTTTGCCATTCGTAGAAGTATGTTGGGAATGTAGTTCCTTTCGTCCTTTTAATCGATGCAGGCAACTTGTCGTTGCTTCGTTGAATATTTGTTTTCGTAATTTTTTTCTTTTTTTTAATTATGTTTCCTTTTTACTTCGTCGTTGTCCTCCTTTATCTTTTCACGTTTGTCTTTTCCCGCTATTAGACATAGAAATTAATTCAGAGCGATTCCACTGGACTTTGAACCTCGCTATGACGAATGAATAAATAATAATATAGAAATCAACTTGGTTTGCTTTTTCTTTTTAGATTTTATCATCTATCTTTCGACTTTACTTTTCGATCAATTCTAATTTATTCAAATGATAGGAAATTACTTTCGAAACTTCTACATTTTTACATTTATGTGTTTTATAAATGTTCAAATTGGTAATTTAAAATTGACGAGTGAGAAAAATGTATACAAGTTTAAAGTGAATTAGTAATTAATGCAACGTAGAAGATAGCGAATAGATTTCTACTCAATGTTATTTTATATAATCTTAGAGGAATAATTGTTATTATTCTTGGCCTCCTTAGGGGTACAATTATTACTATCGTTCTTTATCTTTTCAACGAAATAATCGTTATTCCCTCCAGTTTTGTGAAAGATGTTAGCTTTTCCTACCATTATATATAGATATTTCGTTTAATAGACAAATAAGAGTGACGACGTTTCTATCATGTTCGTAAAGCTTCAATTGCTATTTTATAATTGTGATTGACTAACTTCTCGTGGTCGATGCCAGAGAAAAATTGATTTACGTATTCTAAAATAGAGAGAAACTCGAGGAATAAGCGATTCCAGGCAGAATTTTAATGAATTATTTATATCTAGAATTGAAAGATATAACATTTTCTTCTCGTTTCTATTATACATTCAATTTACCTCCTATTAAGCATTTTTTTCCATTTATTAAAATTCGGAATCGTCACCTATGTTACTCAGATCCACTGACAGATACTAAATGAATTATTCGCGTGATAACAATTTATTTATTAAAGCACGTATAAACATCTTAACTGTCTGATCCATAAAAATCAACGACTGAAAATAATCAGCTAAATCTATGCCCTTATACACACGCATTAAACGATTAGAGATGCAATCGGTAATATTTCAAGTTATATCATGCTCCTCGAATCCAAAACACTCAAACCCAACGTAAATTGATTTATCGAGGCGTAATAGAAACCGAGTCGAGAACACTTATCGAAAGGCCTATATATTCGAACACAGCAGGACACGTGTTCGTATTTTATAAGCGAACGGGCTGCAGAGAGATTTTCCAGCGTCGTCGGAAGCCAAGATGTTTCTACGGTGGTGGCAGGATGAGCGGATATCCGGTATGGCAACAGACGCCGCCTGGACCACGAATGTCGTGCGTCTGAGGGACAGGACAGCCGTTACGATCGCCTTTTCGACTCGCTAGTTTCGCTCTAGAGCCGAGAGATGGTTTGGTGGCCACCTGGTATTTTCATTCTCCATCCTTTATAGCCAGCCTTTCCTCCTTATACGGGAAGCTAGCTGTTCGTCGGACGTCTACCGACGACGTCTCGTGACGATTAACGAGATCTCACGAGTTCTTGCGATGGGTTGCGTCTGAAATGGCTGGAATGGCAACTATTGTCCGCTTGTTAAAATGAAATACGACGGTTTCGTAGGTTAGCCTTTTTGGGAATTTTTAACGCTGTCGAAGTTTTGCTATTCGAACTTGAAATTTTAATTTAGTATTTAGGTCTTTCGGTAATACGAAATTTCGATTGTAGGAAACTCAGCTGAATCTTGGAAGGGTTGAAGATCTCTTAATATTGAGCGATATTTTCAAAGCTCTATTATTCGATTGATGGTTTTTGAGGGAAGATGTGAAATTCTGATTGTTCGGATGTTAGAAGAGTCAAGGTTACGGAAATGCGCAAAGGGATTTCTTTAAATTTTGTAACATTTTTAAAGCTGTATTCTCCATTTATAGTTATATCATGTGGTTCTTTTTTAGAAATGTGAATTTTCCGCTGTAGAATTTAGACTGGGTGAATATCGAAAAGAATATTGATCGAGAATATTTTGGAATTTTCGTTCACGTTTCCTTGCCAAGTTTTATCGTTCAGTGAATGTCCAGTTCCCTGATAATATGAAACTCCGACTAGGTAAAATTTAGAAAAGTTCCAAATATTTTCCATATTGTCTTTCCGAGCTTTATTATTTCGTTGGTATTTAACAAGAAATTTCAACGATCGACGTAATGCACTGATTCGACCAGAAAACATTCCTCACACGGAACCAACTAAGAAATTCCTCTCGTATGACGCACTTATCTAAAGCAACATAAAGTGCTAACTGCCCTAAAACTTACCTAGATAGGACTAGGTTCAAAATAATTTCTGATCTTCGTTAAACACGAAGCAACTTGCAACGAAGTTCAAACTCGGCAAATTTAATCGACTCAATGATGCTGGAAATGTTCCAACAGAATATTATGATTATTGAGAAAAGTATAGACGGTGGGAAGTCATAATGCGATATTCGTACATATCCAAGAGCATAGGGTACCACGGCACAGTGTGTCCCGATATTGCTATTGATCGGGGCTCTCCAAAGGTATTTGTTACGTGTAGGTATTGTTTTTCCTTCGCACCGTCGAGCAAAAGGAGATCACGAGGGCCGACATCCCTTTTACACAGTGCTCTAAGGTATCCGCGTCTAGTTAACCGTTCCCTTTTTCCTCGCTTTTTCCCCGCTTTCTCCGGAGCACGCTTTTTCAACGGCTATGCGACTCGATCGAACCCCGTTGCATCCTATGGGATCGTGCGATTTTTCCTTCGTATCTCTCGATGACAATTCTAACCATTAGGTTGCTGATATTTCTGTAAATTCATATCTTTACGGATAGAATTTAAAGAACGACGACTAGGTGGGAAATTATTTTGCTGGTTAAATATTACAAAAAATACTATGTCGCGGATATTTTATATATGTTTGCGTATCATTTGTATCCTATACATTTTTGAAGATTTCACAATTTTCAGATTTCTATATTCTTAACGGATTTTTAAAATTCAGATAATCGCGTAGAAATGCGCAGTTTGCTAATCGTTCTTCCGCAGCGATTCAATCTTTATTAAAATTATTTTTATTGAAAGTTGTATTTTATAGCGAACCTAGTTTGCATTATCGCGCTATTCTCTTTCATAATTTGTATTTGGAATTTGCAGGGCAATGACTAGTTCTGTCGTTCGTAATCTTTATTGAGATATGGTCGACCTTTATTAAAGTAATTCTTACTGAAAGCTGTGGTACAGTTAGTTTGCGAATTAGTAGAATTGTACAATTTTGAAATACGATGTATAACAGCGCATTCGCTGGCGACATAAAATTATGTACTCTGACAAGCCATACTTAATTATCGTAGACGCTTAATTACAGAATTATTTTATAAGAACTTCTAAGAAGTGGAAAATGTTAGTATGGAAATGAGCATTATTGTTTTCTCAGTAGCGAATTATTTAATTTCGTACTTGGTATCCTCACGAGCAAAATACAAATTACTTCTCAAAGTACTAAACAATTATCTATGAAAACCACCACTTTATAATTATAATAATCTTGAATCTCGTTAACGTAAACTATAGCTGTTTCAGAATTGATGAACTTTTATGTAAAAGCTTTCTCCTCCTTGGCAGTCATTATTATTATTATTATTATGATATCCTGTTCACACACACACGCAGAGAAAATCCTTTCTATATGTAAAGAAATAAATAGATAAATAAATAGCATGTCATCTAAAGCGAAATCAAGTTAAACTAATAAAGCTGATTTACATAATGGGTTCGATTAAATGTGTTTTTCTGTTGCACGTTTAACATGCAGATGGAAATAGTTGAAGAAAGGAAAAACAAAGCGAACGAATCTTTCCAGCACCCACCTTGAATTTCAATTGCGTGATTTTCTTACTAAAAAATATATCGATACCTGATATGTGATCGTCGGAGATTCTTAAATCCTACCATTATTAAAAAATAGTTTTCCTAATATATTGTAAAAATAATAATCCATTGACTGATATTTACGTAAATTCACATTTTCTTCGACATAATTAAAAAGAATAGAACCTAAGCAGAAATTTTTGTTATATCCGTTAAATATTACAATAATTATATTTTGAATGTTTTATAATTTTATATATTTGTCCATGTCATCTTTCAATTTTCTATAATTGCATAGAGATTCACGATCCAATAGTTTATTATTAAGACCATCAACTTTCTCCATGGCGCGAAATTCTAATAATATTTATATAATCTGCAAGAATTAAATTTATCAGTCAATAAATTATACAACATATATTATTTGCTATAAAACAATGATTATAGGTATTTTGAATACTCATCTCAAATTTTGTAAAATATCGCGTACCGTATTTAGCAGAGGAAACATCCGATCTCAATGGAAAATTCAACGTACGCGACACACGCGACAGGCAACGTGTTAACCCTTTCATTATTAAGAACCCCAATAGTAACCATCCGTGAATTTATCCCTGTGCACGAACAGCCGCTATGCTGGACCATGTACGACTCAGTACACTGTTAAAACAACTTACTGCCCACTTACATAACCTATAAATAAACATCAGCGAAGAATGTGCAGTCAGGGCTTATCCTAATTTAGCTTATGCCAAGAAAATGTTTTAATTATATGATAGGATCCTTAATAATACCAAATGTTTCTTCTATCCAGATATATTTTATTTTATCCCCTCATTTTGTATGCCAAAATCTTCATGTACAATTGAACTAATATCATTGCTGAACTTTCCCAAGTCTTGAGTTACAAATTACGGATATTAATAAACATCCTTAAATAGCAGTAATGAGTTTAATTAATAAAGCAAATGAAATTTTATCAGAGAATTTTTGAGATTATAGGTTATTTAACTATTCTGTTTGATGGAAAGTTATAAAATCGTAAGAGAAGAACTATAACCTATATCTTGTAACTAAACATTGCCCAATATGGGGAATTTATGCATTTATGGGAAATTTTCAGGTGCAAAAAACATTCCAAGTAGAATATTTATTATAATATTCAACAGATAAAACGAATCTTTATTTAGGTTCCATTTCCTTAGTTATATTTATAAAGACATAAAATTCCGCCCTCTACTTATAACTTATCAATTTACTAATATTATTTCAGAAGATAAATTAGAAAACTAAAGTGTCGCGACCTCGGTATATTATTTTATAACTGAGTACATGCTATTTATCATCTTCCAAATTTCATATTTGATGAGAGGCACCTCGATCGATAATAAAGGGACCGTTCCAATGTTTCGGAGAACTCGATTCGATTCGATCTTGCGCGGTACGTGCACCGCGTTCAATCTGATATTAAATTCTACAGGAAAATCTCGAGAAGTCCATCTTCATTATCGGATGAACGACGCTTAACCGTGTGACCCGGTCGATCACTCGCAAATAGAATCGTATCGGGAATGACAGAAACGAGACGGACGGTGAAACGGAAATAGACGCCGGTTCCTGCAACTATCCGCGAAATAATCGGCATTATGATTAACTACGTTTCAGCGGGCCGATTATTCCGGCCGCGCAACTTGCCACGCTGACGTTTACCCGATACACGTTCCGTCCCATCGAGTCGCGACGCGAGCAATCAATGAAATGGAAACGCTCTCCATGCCCTGTCTTTGTGTTACGTGTACATGTGTGGTCTCCTCCACAAAATTATCTCTCTCTTCAACTATTCATATGCATTACATATTCTTCTCTTGTTAGGAATAGGAAGGAGGTTAGAAGGAATAATTTGAAAAAATGACCACTAACCATATGGCGCTGCTATCGCACGATTTTTGATTTAAATACGTACTTGAATTTATATTCACTGTACATACTGGCCATAAATATTAGGACACCGAGTATAAGTACTCGTTACACCTATTGAAAAATTCTAAAATATTTTACTTTATTTAGCATTTTACATTATAAGACACGTATAATATGAATGAAATAACAGATTTGTAATAAAATACATACTTCGAAAATAAAAACAGTGGAGACCGTACAATTTAATACTAAATATCGGCTGGTGTATTATAATATTATAAGCCGTTTATTTACACAAAACAAAAAGTAGAGAAAATTGGTGAGACTATATAAGATAAGCATCAATCAAGCGGCTTGGCACTACAATTTTAAATGTTTCAAAAATTGAACTTTATCACTTCGGCTTATGGACGGCTCATATAATATGTACACTGACCCAGGAAAGAATTTGAAACATTACCATGAGAAGCTTTTATGTTCATATTGTGAGTGTTATATAAAGTATTTTAAAATCACATTAGAACTGTAATTAGACAGAATTGCTATGGTTATATTGGATAAAATTTGAAGCCAACCTGAAAATACATATGGATGGATCAGGAGATACAAGATCCTGACTGCAATCATATATTTAGTAGAGAATTATAATACATATGAATAGCCATCTTAAGTACATGATAAGTGTTAAATATGGTCCCGTTGAATATTGAGCGGAATCAATTTTTCTTTGCGAAATACATATGTGCTTGTACTAAATATCTTGTAATTCGTCTATGTATTTTCAGACTGGTTTGCAAACGTTACCAATATAATCGTAACAGACAAGTCTTAGTAATTTACGTATATGAAATAATTTCGCATAGAAACTAAATGAGCTTTAATTAAGAAGATAGAAAAATGTTTACGACAAAAGACAGTTTATTATAGTTCAAGTAAAATCATGTTCGAAAATTTCTATTTCATTTATTCTTTACAACGAGAGTCTTTAACCTACAAGTTACAAGCGTGATAATAAAAAGTAACATTTAAAAATTGTAGAAGTCAAATATCGAGAATTCTGATTCATTTTCTGATCAAAGAAAAAAGCCGCATTACAAACAGTGTGGACAGTTTAGACTTTAGTAGCGAGTTATCGAGAGTTCCAAGCATTCGTCCAAGGTATTTTTGTAATGCAAACCTCTCGGAAGCATCTCGCGTAAACTTGCACGCTCAAGAATGCATAATGTATCGGCGTGTCTTCACAAAAGTAGCTTACGTTCCGCGTTCAACGAAGATCATCCGACAATTTGACATCTGCCATTGTTGCAGACACAATTGCCACCGATCGGTCTACTCACTGCGATACATTGTGTTGTAACTGTTAAGCAACCTTAGACGTCATCAAACGCAATAACACCGTCCGCTTTGGAAAAAATTAATTGTTTGATTAGCAGGTTCTGGATTAGCTATTTCATAAATGGAAAAAATGAGATTTCTAATAATTATATGGTTTTATACGTTCAAGTTAATGTTTTGAATCTACAGATTCTGTTCAACTAAATAATGTATAAAATTATTATGAGATTATTATTGGTATATTTATCTCGGTTTCCTACATTTATTTGCGTCTACGTTTGATATAAAGTTATTATTACATTTATCCTGATTTTGTTCATTGGCTGCAATCAGAAGGATCTTTTATTCGTTGGAAAAATCAAATTTTGATAAAGATTTTACTCAATAATCGCAACTCGAAACCAACCCAGATATCTAATCTAGGTATATAATGAAAATGTAACGAGGCTAGTAAATAAAATCTAGCAAATTTATCTTCTTCGTATTGTATGATGATATTATAATTGGACTGCGGATTTTTATTCAAATTCATATTTTTATATAATTGAATGTAAATAGAAATTTTCGACCACTTACTATGTTAATATCTATTAAACTAAATTAGATCTAAGGTAGTCTATCTATGTAACACTGGATATTTTATATATACACATTGGATAATTTATATATTTTCTAACATAATAGTATCTAATAATAAATAATACATTTCTTAAATTCCCGGTATTCAATTTCTTATAAATAATGGCCACAAAACCAATTACGTGAGAGACAAGATATCAAACAAAAGTTCCCAGAAAATTCCCTAAACATATTGTATTTCTATCTCTCATTGTGTCACTAGTCCACCCGTCGATCCTCTTTAGGCCACAACTCGAGTACAGGCACGCGTGCATCAGAATTGGCCGGTGTTGTCCTCCTCTACGGTATCGCTCGTTATCTCTATCCGGAGAATATTAATTACTTATCCACTATCCCGTTTCTCGCGTCTTTTCGCGCTCGGTCGACGAGATCGATAGGCTAGGATATATTGAACACTCGCCGGCTCTCTCGACGGGTTAGGTTATCCGGCCTCTGTAGGGGGACAGCTACATTGCAGCTCATGCATAATACATACGATCCGACCTGGAGTAGATTTATATTTACCCGCACCTGGGATAATTCGTTAAATATCGACAGGCATTGCCAGCTCTTGCTGCTGAGCTTTTTTCGCGTACGAAGATGATTCGACAGGACGTTTTTACTCTGCCAGTCTAGATTCTAGATACTCTTTGTTTTTCCTTCTTCTTCTTCTTCTCTCTCTCTCTCTCTCTCCCTCTCTTCTAAGGATGAATCTCTATTTCTATTTGCTATTACTGTATTAGTTTGAAAGAGGAACTGTGAACGTTCTTTATCGGTGTCTAGTGTTATTTGGTAAGGATAAATTAGGTTATGTTGTAATGATTTTATTAGAAGAAAATTGATAATCTTTTTAATTAATTGTTCCTGTAACTTAGAAATTAAAAATTCCTTTCAAAAGTTCATGTAATTAGAAAACTGTGGTAAAGATGGTTCTTAGGAGGTTATAATTAGGTTCATAATTGATTCTAAAAGCCTTTTTCTTATAGTGGGAATGTAACACTCGTTAGTCAATTTTAGTGATTTACAATAGTGTTCAATTTGGATATTTCATAAAATGTTCAGTCAATTGATTTTCTCCCTTTTCCCTCATCTTGCCCGAAATTCAGGTCACTGTGACGATCGTGTGTGCCCTCTTGGGTGACTTCATCTTTTCGAAGAAGTAATTCTCTCGATCGAAGTAATATTCATCATTTAAATCTCACAGTAAAATCTACTAATTTTTCCATTTGATTTGTTAAATAATTTTCGGATTTTGAGAGCGTGTTAAGTTCAAACATTATACTTCCATAACTACTGCACTGTATTTTTAATGGTATTTTCAAGCAGGTTATTCAAATTTATCTCGAATATATCTTATCCAAATCTGTATGAAATTATCTATCTTTATTCTTCAATTAAAATCTTATATCTTGTTACAAATTTTTCACATTAACCTCCTAAATTACTTAATTAGTAGAATTATGCAGTTATCATAATATTTCATCTAATACATAGATAGAGTGCCGAAGATATTTAAAGTAACCAAAGACAAGTGTTATTTGAATTCAGTTTCCATTTTGGAAAAACACCACCCCCTAATCTATCGAAATTGATTTGAAATATTACGTAATCAGGTTCGAAGTGTTCAAGCGACTCGAATGTGGCTCCTCGATTCAATTTCATTTCGCACGGCTGTCGGATGGCTGGCGAATAACTGATGGAAGCTAGTCGCTAGCAGCCATCAAGCGTCTCGGCTCGTTTAATATTTATCGAGTTGGATTTTCGAGTTTACCGATGGCATCCGCCGTGATATGGCCTCTGTATTTGTCTGCCCCCGTAATTCGACGTATTCGCCGCAATATTCGATCAATCGTCTTGTCAATTTCAAATACCGATCCCATACAAGTTAGAATATTGCCTGGTAGCGTCAACAATTTTCTCCTAGCATTCCATTTGTCACTATAAAAGCATGATCTCTCCCTGATTTTCATCGGTTAATTCCTTTTCAATCGAACGAATCACTGTTAGAAACGCAATGATGAGAATTTAACATAACATAACCTCAAATTAACTAATACGGTTGACAAACTTTAATTAATAAGAAATGATCTGCATAACGGCATTTGTGCAAGTTTTTGGATAAATACAAATAATGTTCGTGTTTTTGTAACTGATGTACTCAATGAATATTTAATGTTTGTATATTATGCATGTAACATATGTTGGATAGACATAATAAAGCAAAACGTATGGGATTAAAAATCTGGCATTGTATGTGTGTATAACGGATTAGGCAGGGATAAATGAGACTAATGTATATACATGTACGGATTGATAGTTCAGCTGTGACATTATACTGGTAGGAGAACTGTACTGGCGTCAAGCTATTGACACGTAAAAGTGACGGTTCCATTATACGTGGTATCATGTCTATGTAATCTCATACTCAATGACTTAAGGATTTTAAGCTCGGAAATTGATCGCTAAATCAAATTTCGATGATACAACTATGTAATTAAAATCTTTTGTATTGACATCGAAATCTTTAAATATTTAAGAAATCGATTGTGCTATGTATGAAAATCTCATTAATCGAATCAAATTCGAATTCTAATCGCAGATAATCGAAATCAAATATCGAATATATTTACGTCTGACAGTTTACTCGATAAAATTTCATCTTATGTTGTTATGTTAGAAACGGCACATATTTGACTTTGATTTATTACTCGAACGATCGATAGAACACATGTATAATAATGTACATGTATCGATCGATAATCGTAGTTCAAATGGGGTACCGTTTATAATGCATTCGTTATTTTCATCCTCCAACGTACACTTTGAGTACCACAAGTGACACAGTGTAGTCGGTTAAATTCTTTAACCGCGTCGTTATTTCTGGCTGGCGAAATATTAATAAAGTGTAAAGATGCCACTTTTACGCATAGCTATCTGAACTTTTGTGGTTATAATTTACATTGACTCCGATATGAACCGACTTACAACTTCTGGGCGAAACGTTTATGAATGACCAGCGATATTTCGGTTACTTTCCTATATTCTTAAAAGAATCTATATTATTCTGAATGTTACGCTTTATTTTGAAATAAAAAGAATAGCCATACGTTGGTACTTCAAAAACCTCATCTAGCATATTTTTATTAGAATAATTTCTTTATTTTTATTTATATAATATGTTGACAATATCTATAAAAGTTGACATTTTTTAATAATACACATTCACTTGTTATCTAAACATTTCTTTAAGTACGTCATATTTTGCAGATTTCAAATATCTTTTATTACTTACTATTATTTACTTTTATTTTTATTATCTACAATACTTTATCTAATTGTTAACCTTGCTGTGATTCTCGAATTTTTATATGTCAATTTTACTCTTACTTAAACAAGCAAGAAGACTTATAATATTTTAAGCAAAACTTCAGCATAAAATTGAAACTGAAAATCAAAAGGAAATTAAAGTAAAACATTTCTTAATGTTAGAAAAACACGACTGGGTTTGAAATGATATAAAAAGCGCAGCTGGGTTAGTTACTTCAAATAAAAAATTTCCTTTTCTCTTTAGATCATGTAATTGAATTTTCTAAGCGCAAAATGTGACCATAACACGTTGACTACCACGGTGACCACCGGTGACCCACGTTACTAAATTGTGTAGAACTAAATTTAGAACTAAATTGTTCTGAACAGTTCAAATAAGATAAATTTCATGGACTAAACAATTTTCAATAATGTGAATGATTTAGATAACATCGTCAGAAGAAAGTGCGCAAATACAATATATTTTGCAAAAATTAATTGTTATAATATAATATATTTCAATATATTACTCCCAGGGCATAATATATAAAATTTGTGTGGCAATCAACGTATTAAAATAATTAAAAGACAATCATCCATATATGGACATAAAAAAGGACTAATTGACAGTCGAAGATTATAACACGAAACTGTAATAACGTCGTTCAACGCGCGGTCGAAGCTGAAATGCCAGCGCGACTGTCGAGGCTGAAAGCGGTGCGCATGCGCGGCGCATACGACGGCGCGCAATTGGCGAGTCGGCGTCTGACGTCGATCTCGGCTAGAGCCAATCAACGGTTGAACCTCGTCGACGTTAGTTCGGCGTGCCGAGGCGAACTTCAGAGGCGAGGTGGACCGACTGGTATGTGCAACACGGCCAGGCGCCCCCCTCCTCCTCTCTCATTTACCCTCTTTCTCTATTTCTCTTCCTCTCTCTTTCTTTCGTTCCCGTGCTCTCCACGCGACTTCCTCAAATCTTTATTTCAGGCTCGACCGCGAACTGGTCGAGGCGCGCGCGGCCCGCTTTTTTACCGTCCGATACGACGCTTCTAAATTTGAATCTTCTACGTGGAGCACAGTGCGAATCGACGGCTCCGCCGCACGTGAAAAAAATATATTTTAAGAAACGGACGCGCGTTTCTAGTCATCGCTTCTAGTCAGCCAGGATAATTCTAACCTAGCTAACCTAGCTTCCTGGTTAGCTGGATCCTGAAGAATCGTTTTTTCGCTTGGCGTTCATCTTTACACGTTTAATAAAGTCGTAAAGGTGAGAAAAAGAACACAGAAGGAGAAAGTATCGATATATCACGCATATATCGTGATACATACCAGAAGGGGACAAAGAAACGACAAAAGTGCAAGAAGACGAAGAAGACATTCAATCGCGAAACAATAAAGGAAGTTTCTTGTTGTCGCCGTATATACGTTGTCGTTATCGAATGGAATACGTTGATTGGCTTGTTTGTCGATGTTTGACGAACCCCAGATGAAATCCAGCGTGCGAACCAAGTGACGCGTGGTTGATCGTATCACCAGGAAAAAAAAAACGAGTGCAAGTTTTGATGTACGTGCCAAAAAGCTCGTGTGTTATTTCTACGTAATCGGCTTCGACGAGAAGTTTTGTTTTGATCTTAAAGTTGTACCTTTCGCGAGGGTGTTAGTGGGGAGATATCGATCGCGGGACCATTGACGTCCGTTCTGGAGAACGAGCTTTTCTCCTCGCACCTTTGACTAGGCTAACCTCTCGATAATTGTATTTTCTCACTTATAGCTTCGTATATACGTGTATACATATATTATAGATATATACATATGTACATATATATATATATCTATATCTCCTACATGTGTGTTTGCGTGTGCGAATGAAAATTAGATGCTGACTAGTTTTCAATAAAAGTTTGAAAAACGTGCCTGTAACGAAGTAAACTGTATTGTGACCAATGGAGGCTATTCCGTGAATCTCTAGTTTAACATTTGTCGACAACGGAAGTGGATCTGAAGACAAATATTATATCATTTGGATAATACGTTTCTTTCTCTCTCTCTCTCTCTCTCTCTATCTCTCTCTCTCTTTCGCTCTTTCTCCCCCCTCTCTCTTTCTCTTTATGGTCGTTGAGCGATCAAGAAGTCACTTTTACGAGTCCAGATTTTTATTAAGACATAGATGGAATTTTGATACAGACAATAAACGTGTGGATTTTTGAAACTTCGCATGATCGAGTGCCTGAACGGAGATTCTCCAATTACATTGTGATAATAACATCTGTGAAGAGTGCGCGATCTCTCGCCATCTTTGTTTTGATATCGATTCAGTGTGCGCAAGAAGATCGATCGATTGGCGAACGAGCCGTCGAAATGTTCGACTGATCGAGCTCACTTCGAGTCGGTGAGTTTATCAAACGCAGTGTTCAATTGTGAAACAGTCCTTTTCTTGTTGATAGTTGGCTACAGTTATTTATCATTAGCAATGACACTAGGATGTTTTAGGTTCGGCGCGAATTTCGCACGTTTAAATCGTATAAAATATTCTATAAAAATTCGTTAAAATGCTTTCAGATATCTAATTTAGATAGATGTAATAGATGTAACAGATTTTTATATTTCTAATTATTTTTGTGACATAATAACGTAAAATCAATATCATACAGGAAAGGTTTTACTTAGTGGTATAAACGGATTAACATATGATTGGTAAATTTTTGAACGAATTTTATCTATGATAGAAATTTCTACAAGTTAGGTGATTTACTGTATACGATGTATAAATAGTATAATGTTTTTTTATTTTTCTTGCGCGATTCTCTAATGTAGTTACAGAAAATTATCAGTTAGCAGGTTCTTAAACATTTGAAGTCTGCAATTTATTCGATCATTGTCAAAATTTAAATTATATATATTATAAATATTCATAAGTTTATTTTATAAACACTTACCGTTAAATGTTATAAGTATTTAAGAAAAAAGAAAGCAATTTTGATTGCCCCGATTATATCTATAGGTTTCGTTTTTGTTTTTCTACTGGCACGTTTTTTACGAACGACGACACAATCACATGATGTATCAACGAGCGAATCAAACCCACCACGATATCGAGATAACGTTTATCCGGTTGCAAACTATTCGAAGGAAACGATTTGGCAAAGTTCAACATATCGTACTATGTACTAAGTACGCGTGTCGGGCTACGCTTCCAATGTGATAAAGTATATGTTATCGCAACTCGTGTGAGCCCTCCTATCGAAATTAGTATAGCAAATTAAAGTAGCCCATCTGCAACTTAACCTAACTAGTACGTTGTCATTTAAATATTGGATTGGTGTTAGCGTCAAGTTGTTATTAGACAATTATGAATATTATTATACGATATTACTGTTTCGTAACAGAATTAAAAGCAGTGTTAGTATGGCTTGCATATCGGGACCAATGAAGTGTTAAATCTTCTCTAATTATCAATGTTGATACCATACATCGAAGTTTGATATAGCATGACCACCTATGGAAAATAATATTTTTCTGGTAATTATGTTATGTTAGGGATTAAGATAAATAGTGTCACTAAGTATCATGAATATCTGGGAGTTGGTTTTCTATTTAATGACTGGTACTTAGTAATTGTTAGTTTTAAAGTTCTTGCAAAATTTTAAACATTTTTTTAAACTGTTAAATATTACTATTAAAGATTACTAGATGGTTATACCGAGTGTTAGTGTAATAATTTCATCTATATGTCGCATTACAATGCAAGATGTGGAATATGAATGCTATGTTAACGTCCGTTAAAGTTAAAGGCAATTTCATCAAATTTAGATTTCTTTCGTTACACAATACAAAATTTATTCGATAAAGCAATTCAGAATATTACACGAAACAAATAGAAAATCCCCAAGAAACTATAACTAGGAGAAAGTAAAATATTGCATCACAATATCTCCTTAATAAACACCACAAAACGTATAGAATAAAACACACAAGATTACATGGAATGAAACAAAATTTTTAGAAAAATTGTAATTGCAAGAAACTAACAAATTTCGACTGGGCGTCTATTTAATAAACGTCAAATATTTACAACTAGATACGTAAATTAAAAGAATCGACGGAAATATTCCTAAAAATATCATAATTCATATTTATTACGAATATAATTTAAAAAATGCAACTTAGACGGAAATTTTACCTACTAAATATCATAACAAATACCAGATATATCTTCGCGTAGTATATACGTTCTATGCATTTTTGAACCTCCAAATTTTCTATAAATGCATGAAAATCCGCAGCCTAGTAATTGAATAAAAATCAGAGAAGTAACATTTAAATATCTTTAGATAGAATCGAATCACATCAATTTATAAAGTCCATTGAACACAGATTGTTATTTCCAACAGGGAGCAAAGAATAAAAAGCTGGTGGTTCATAATATAGCGAGACATTACTCGATTCGATAGGGATAGCTTCTGGACGCGAGTGCAAAATGCGACGTGTATAGAGAAATACGCGGTGGTCGCTGACCCTCGGTTCGCGTTCTACGCTCTTGTATAATAAACCGAATTCGATCGGACGACAGCTCGAGCGGCAACCTCTTCTCTCTCTAGCCTCTCCACGAGTGTTCTCTTTATTGTCACTAGTCACTAGCAAAGAGAAGCATCGAGCGGGTGGACCCTCTATTGCTTTTTGCTCGAGCTTTCTTTTTTCATCGCCGATAGCCAATAATAATCATTCGCGGAATTTCACAATACGAGAAACGTGCGATCGGCTTGCTGAATGAACGATTCATTCCATTATCTTCTATTTTGAAATAAATGGAAAATTCGCGACGGAATTTGTCTCGATTGTAACTTGACGCTTATCGTGTAATCACACTGTAATAGATAATAATACATGTACATCGGTTGGAATTAAATCATCTTTTTTAAGGCACTTTATCGCGCTCTAAACAATATCGCAAAATTTCCAGTACCATACGAACTGTACGAAAGTATATACTTTCATATATATTTAATATTAATAATGAAAGATCATAGGGAAAGAATACGACGACATATCTTTTATGCTTCTATAGTAAATGTACTACGTATTTGAAGTCTAGTTACTGAAGAAGCTGTGTCTCTATATAAGTCCTGAATTAAATACACGTTTTCATTATCATAATGTTGCTTATGCACTTATCTTTTACTTTTCTTTTCGCAGCTTAGAAAAATTCATCACCTACTTTTAAAAGATTTATATAGATTATCCCCGTTTTTAATTATACTATAACGTAACATTCTATTTTAGCTGTTAGATAACCTCAAAATCAACGAAAATGGACTTATATTTTTCACGTGAAATCTACAGTTAGTAACATGGAATATTTCACTCGTATCTAATATTTTGTTATTTAAGTGTAATATCGAGTAAAGAAACCCGTTCTCTAAATTACTCCATACTGTATTTTCCTTCTGATTTTCAATTAATATCATTTCTACATGTACCTAACATTTAATATTTCAGTTTGTTAATAGTTTATTTTGTCTGATACATCAAATAACGGAACCTAACCTCTGCATTATTGTGTACTGTGTTCCTCTCATGCTTTTCAATGAATATGTTTGCTTAAATATGCAATGTTTCATTTGAATCTTGAATCTAATATTTGATAATCTAGTTTAACCTAAATCTAACCTTAAAATTACTTATGTATGCAAGCCTTTTTTACTTTTTACGAATTGAAGATAATAAGACAAGTATTTAAAATCGTCTTATACTTAAAGAAAAGAACAGATGTATAAAAAGCATTGGAAGTAATTGTACTTAATCGTTGTCGACTGCTTAATTGTGGTTAGTGTTTAATGTCCTTGCAAAGGCGAATCGCGTGTTTGACCGGCAATGGTCGGTATTGGAATCGCCTTTGATTTGATCGCGAGAGTCGACGGATTCACGAGTGTGATATAATTACGATCGGTGACGGTGCAACATAATTTCGCGATGCACAAGATAGGCACGACAAAAATAACGTTTGCCCGTGAAACGCGTGTTAATTCATATAGCGAGAGATCGCGTGCTCGGAATGAATGAAAGGGGGTTCGGTAAATATAGTTGATGGAGTTTAGAATTAGAACAACATTAAAGCCTATGTTTTTACCGGACTCGGTGTATCCGAGCATTGGAATTCATCAGTCGAGAGAAAGCTATCGAATGCAAGCGATTAATTGATTGAATTTGATGCAATTTTTCTTAATTTCCAAATAATTTTTATTATTATACGATACAATTTTACTACTGCAATCGAACACAGGTTTCCAATTAATCGAAGTGGGTACAATTCGATTTATCGAATAAAAGTTGGCAGTCGAATATTCGAATAGGTTATGGACGGTTAAACCCGATGAAAATCGTATCGTATCGAATCGAAACTGCATCGATTGTTCCGAATTCGATTAATGAAATTGGCCGTTTCTCAAATCGAATCTATCACAATTATTCAAAATTTAAATATAGAAATAGTAATTTCGCCGAATTTGAAATTTGATTATTGAAGTCGAACATTATCGATTTATCTAACCAAATCGAATAAAAAATTTGAAATTTGAAAATAAAATTAGAATTTTTCAAGAATTTTGAATAAACAATGAACTTATCTGCGTAAGCATGAAAGTTAAATATTTATTAGTACTACACCACATTTATTTACGATGTTTTTCGATAATGTGAAGTAGAGACACTAGAAGCATCTCGAAGCCTCCTTCGAAATACATAATGCATTATCTAATCACGACTGGTGCAAAGGTAATTTGATTTTTCTACTCGTCTGTTGCTGACATTACAGTAGCGCAATATTATCGTTGATTACACTTGACGTACCTAGCAATTGCCGATTATAGCAAGGGGCCATAATTTAAATGGAAGATGGAAGAGCATTGAAAACAAAAAAGCTGACAAAGAGAAGAAAGAAATACACACTATTAAACTAGTCTGCAATTACCTTAGTCTGAGAACATTGTAAATTGCTCCCACAGATTCATTTACATAAATACGTAAACACACAGTTCATTTTATTTTTTCGTCGATTGATCTTGATTGATTGTTGTCTGATAACATTTACTGAAAGTCGTTTAAAATTCAAACGAAATTTCGTTTTTGCCTATTATGTTAATCGACCAAATTTTCTTGATTCTTGAAACTTTCGCTTAATTACTTTTCGATGGATTCGGTCAAAGCATGTATATATCTTTTAATTTAATATTTAAGCGATATCAGTTAAATTATAAGTGACTACAATACTTTGGTATTGTAGTCATATCTGTTCTAGTATCTTATAATATACGATAAATAGTATTGTTAACTTTATCAATAATCAAATATTCAATTTTTTATTCAATTTTGTATTGTTATTCATTAATCGAACGAATATGTAAATATAATTAAATATTTTTATTAAAAAGTTAACTTCCAAACTATTATAGTTTACGTTATCTACTGCTCAACGATATCATCTAAGGATTAAAAAGAATATATTCTAATTTATCGATAGAAATTTGTCCAAGATACTGACGATAGGAATATTACAGAAATTAAGATAGATAATCCTCGGAATACCAATAGCAATAAAAATTTGTGTAGATATTTTTTTACATTTGAAATGAGAAGTATAGCAGCTTTAATAAGTCTATGCGTTTTCCTTTGTTAACCATCGTTAATTGGCACGTAACTCGATGTATCTGTACTCCGTATACACTTTGAGGGAAACTCAAGTGATAAAGTCGATTATTATGTACATTAATTATCGACGATAAAATGGAAAGCGATCGATCGTTTATTACGCGTTTACTCCATAGTAATGGCAATAACGTCGTAATTAATTAGGTTATATCTAGTTCCACCTGAATTTTTTTCGGAACGACGAAATTAGGTTAGCTTATTGTTAGTTTTGCGTTAGATAAATTAATATCAAAAGGATGAAAAATTCCATTTTATTTTTACAAATATAATTTCCTTATTTTTATAACGCCATCCCTAAAAATTGAAACGAATAAAATATTAAAAGAAATACTAACCTATAATACATAAATAATAATTGGAAAGCCAAGTATATTTTTAACAAATATATCTTATTTCAATTTTTCTCTCTGTCTCTTTTTTTTTAATATAGTTCTATCTTCTAATTTCATATAACTGTTTTATACATTTTTTAAAAATCGAATTTACAGCTTTACCATTACCTAGAAAAAAAAACATTGAAATTAAGTTATAATTTACTATTTCGGAAAGTTATTACAATATTTCTTTAGTATGTTTCGCTTAAAAATAGAAAGAAAAAAAAATCCTATATAGTAGCCTTTTGTAGCGAGTATTGAATGTATTAACTCGATCGGATTAAGCGAAAATTGATTCATTACTGCTAACTACCATCTTCGCATCAGTAACAGGAAAACGGGAGAGAAATGTTTCGTTTTATCTTGCATCATTCCTTATCAGCGCCATCCTTGTAATATCAAAACCACGAGTTAATTACAACTTTGTTGTTCCACGATCGATAAAACATTGCGTTAAATCAATTGATTGATCTTGCCTCTGTTTTCGCTCGGAATTCTAATTACGTATCCTTATACAAATGTCATTTCGAAATATTACTTGTTGCTTCATTGAGAAGTGAAATCTTGTAGAAAATATGGTAAAAGATGACGTAATTGTAAAACTGTAATTTCCTTACAATTTGTTTAAAATTTTCGGATAGCTTATCCGTACATAATTGAAATACGATGACATTATTTTGTAATATTTCGTTTCGACTTTTTTTTTATTCTTATCATCAGAGTGACAGAACTATTAACTACGTTATCAACATGTCGTAAAAATGTGTAATTATCTAAAAATAGACTAATTGATATAATAATTATTTAAGAATAGAACAAGTAATCCTACTTTTATATATTTGTTGCTTGATTTACATAACCCAAGCGAATAGCTTCACTTAATAGGGGAAAAAGAACTCCATAAATATTTATGCTTATTTATTTAGTCATTTATATATATACATTGAAGAAGCTTTAATTGAAGTATAGACGTGAATCAAATAATTCATCATCGATCAATATGTTGGATAATAATGAATTAACGAGAATCTGGATTTAGTCACGATTACTAATGGACAAATGAATCAGCTCATCCCTAGATTTGTAATGTATTCAAACGATAGAGATATCCACATTTCAATAGAATTCTGCGACCCATCCGCGAAGAGACATTCACAAACAATGCGGTTTAACGTTATACAGAGTTTCGATGTTTTCAACACGTTCATCGTCACGTGTATCATCGATGACCCAACAGTGATATTTACATAAAATCAGACAGTAATTTTCATGACGAGATGAAATCGAAGTTATTTCCAGTCAGTTTTAAAATTTTTGTTATAAATTTGTAACTCTATTAATTAATAAGAATTTGTTGGTTAAGTGAAATAATAAAAATCGAAGTATTATTGTATAAATATTAGGTCATGTTTTACGTAATAAGATTATAAACCACACGATAATTGACTTGCACAATTACCAGAAAATCTATTAATTCAAGTGATAACTTGCTTTTATAAAACATTTTTGGTTTAAAATAAGTTATATTTATTGATACTGTTTACCTCGGAACAAAAATTATTATACACTCCAAACTAACCTAATATAGAATTTGTGGGAGAGAATTCATGTTCATAAGAAAAAAAATATCAAATTCTTCACAACCTATTTGTTTTCTTCCATTTTGATTCCATTTGTGTTACTAATAACCAATATCTCACAAAATCTGTTTTAATTAAAAGAAAAAGTCTAGAACACAAATATTTACAACTCTTGTTGATAAAATCATTTAAAATTCCCGCGTAATGTTTCGGAGTAACAGAACGATAATCGAAAGTGAGGTTAGTCGAAAGATAATGCAACTTCAGTGAGCTTCAATAGAGGAAACACGAACGAGACATGTCCGCTATTCTCCGTCGAATTTAATGTGTCATTGAAGTTAGTTGACTGGTTCTTCGGACGACATTAATCGATACACGAACACGACACGTGCTTTATACACGTTTCACCATTAGACTTGAAACGCATGGTCCAGTTCTGTCGCGCACGTTTCGAACTGCATGCGATATATAAGCCTTTTACATTCTAGTTTTCTATGGGTACGCGCGCGCTTTTTGTTTTCAAACCGTCAGTTAAATCACGTCCCTTTTGTTCATCGTTCAAAAGTTGCCGCCATTTCAAACTTGAATTTCATCATGGCGATGGTTAGAACGTCAAAACTGAAGTTTACCTCCTGAATTTTTATTTCGTGTTATATTTTATCATCCTCTCTCGTTTATAAAGATGCGATTCCTTTTATTGAGTGGCTTCATGGGTTGTTTGGAAATTCGGATAGTCTACTAGTAATAGTCTACTACTAGTGAATTATATATTCTTTTTTTTTAAATTTGATTTATTAACCCTGCTATTTCCTCTGAGTTATTTTTGATTCAATCATAATTTCTCAACTTGCTGATGAATATAAAGAAATTGTTATTAATATTTCATATCTAATTTCTATTTTATATTGAAGGTGAATCCTCTTCAGAATTAAAATGTTTTGTTAAAAGAAGTAATACCATCAAGTAGAATGAGCAGTTAACTTGAAAATTATAGCGGGATAATAGCAAATTAATTAAAAAGTATCATATAGCAGGAGTTACAGAAATAAAAATTATTTTAAGAAGTATGTTTAATTAAAAGATTATATAAATCTTTGTTTATTTCAAAATATACGATATAATAGGAAAATGATTCTTTTATATCTTATGAATATAACCTACATTCGTAAGGAATGTATTATATTTACTTTCCTGTTTAAAAGAAAATTATTTAATGTTTGAAATTTTATTTACACTTAAATTATTTAAATAAATCTAACATCAATTTGAATAATATTTTAAACGTCAATAAAATATTCATTTAGTTATAGGTTAATGTAATAAGATTAACAGTTTATTAATATGATTAATGTTTCAATTTTTTGTAAGGAATATAAATGAAATAAGGGGATTCTTTCTGTTTCAGTGTTTTTAATATTCCATCCACTGGTTCCGAAGGTCTGTCCCATCTCCACAACGCCGTTCAAAAATGGGTCGGAAGAAGATTCAAATTTCGCGCATCACGGACGAACGGAATCGTCAGGTACTACAAGTTTACATTAAAAGAAAACCGAACTTCATAAAAAGAAAAAGAAAGTTAAATAAATTACGTAGACAAATTTTTTTTATTTTCGGTGCTTTTATATCTTTCGATGTGTTTTATAAATTTTTCTAGCGCAATTTCTTTTTCTAATACAACGTTCGTCTTTGTAACCTCTTTATAAACATAAATACTAAATGAATAACACGGTGCCGATCTACACAAAGCATTGTTTTGTATTCTAAATAGTGTTATCTACGCTAACTGTACGAGTACTAGAAGCCACAAGTACTTCATAGAAAATATCCGCTATTGCGTTACATTCATTCATTGTATTATCATGTGTTGCCAACTACTCAAAACAGAACTCCATTCACACAAGTTACTAGTTATTATTGCATCGTCAATGATGTTATAGCAATATTAATATTTACATAGTGATATAATATATCGCTAAATTAAATAAATTTAATGTAAGATTGGATATAATGTAACGTGAATATTATATTTAAAAAATATTAGAGATAAAATGTACTATTCACAATATCATATAAATAATAATCTTCTTACGATACTGTTATCACGATATTTAACGTTTATCATCAACGTATAAGTAAATAGAAGCAATGAAAAACGCTAATGTATGACAGATAACAATCGTATCGCTTCCATCAACTTGTATTACTGATTAACGAATAATTTAGGATGGTAGAGGCAAATGGTGAAGGTGATTGATTCCTGATGATTCTCCAACAGGTGACATTCAACAAAAGGAAGTTTGGGGTAATGAAGAAGGCATATGAGCTGTCGGTACTATGCGACTGCGAGATCGCTCTGATTATCTTCAGTTCAAGTAACAAGCTGTATCAGTATGCGAGCACCGACATGGACAAGGTTCTTCTCAAGTACACCGAGTACAACGAACCCCATGAGTCCCTCACCAACAAGAATATCATCGAGGTGAGCCGATTTCTCCTTGGTAATTTTCAAGCTACCCAACAACATTTCCGAATGTCCACCATCTAGGGAATAAGTAGATGATGGAACGATAGAAAAAGGGATAGCTATTATCTAGAGAATTTTGTTTGGTGAATAGAGTTGTTTAAGGTAATGGGATTTCCATACTCTGGATAAATTCTGTAAATTAAATTTTCATAATAACATTTTGAAATGTTGATTTATTAGAGAATTAGAAAGTTTATTGTTGATAGTATTGTTGGTATTATTTATTTTCATAATATCTCTTTACCTATAATCTTCTTTATACAATATATTTAAGTACAAATTACAGGTTGGTAGTTCTAGTATTAACGAATTCGCTTACATAAAACTAGAAAAATTGATAATAAAATGAAACTATAGAAGTAAATTTTATTAAATAAAAACTATTATCCTATTTCTCGCACAAAATTCTTGTAAAAAGGAAATCTACAACCTATAAATAGTAACATATCAATTCATTGATATAATTAGTTGATAAATTATTGTGCAAAAGAATTTTAAAATACAGTATGCCCAGTATGAAATTATAATTTCCATGGTAACTATAGTCTAGTACTCTAAAATATTGAAGAACTCATGTTTACTATATTTGCAATGAATATAAACCCGTTATAGCCTAGTTCTGTCCAAAAACAGAGGTTATATGTCTCACGATTATTCTTTAAAGTTGCCCTGTAGTATGATTCTTTATTTTAAATAATGGAAACGTTTCTTCGAGATTAAGATGAACGTGTTTCAAATCTGAATGAGTATTGTTTCCGAAAGACTTGCCTCACATTCATGTAAATAATGTCGGAGTATGTTTGAAGCGCGTCTCTGCATCTCCAAGGCCGATTAGACTGTTCCAGAAGATACTGTGCAGCGTTCAAATCGTTTAACCAATCCTGTTGAACAAACTGGAAGACGTTTTGCAAGAAAAAGATCTTAAAGCTACCCTTGGCCAATAAAAATCGTTATTTACATACAGTATAATTATGTGGCCGTAATAATAATTATCTTGGGGATTCTATGCTCTGTAAATATTATTTGCTCTTTTATCTTATAATAGCCAAAACATCTTATCAACGGGTCTTTTTCTTACAGCTATCTACAGTACATGGTTTCTTTCATTAGTATGTTGATACAGAAAGCATAGTTTAGGAGGAATGTGTATGTTCTAAATATGCAGAAGTAAACAAGTAGATTACGTTGTATTTATGCAAATTGGACGTAGGATAATTTAAAAATGAGTTCTTCAATCGATATAAACTCTTTATTTTTCAAGGATTAATATTTAAGATACCACGCTTTTTCCATTATAGTAAAATTACTATTCTGAATTATTTCTTATATATTTCTTATGAGAAGATGTATATTTCGCAAAACGTTTAATAACGTTAAACAATTTTTAGAGAGGGTATTAAAAAATTTGCAATATTGTATGTTACGTAGCACTTTCAGTGGATTTAAGATTCTCTAGCAAATATTAATTCTGAGATTCTAGAGGGGATTTAGAATTGTACCTTCAAGTTTTCAAACTTCCCAATAACAAAAATATATTCAGTAAACTCGAAACTTGCAAATAGTTCAAAGTGTTAAATAAATGTTGCAACACAATTTTTCATCGGTTTCAAAATTGCCAGAATTCTGAATACGCTTCGTCGTTCGTAAAAAAATAATTATTATTGAATTTTTCAAGAACCATGAATTTCGTACGGCACTGAACCGGTGATATTTTTCAAATAACCCCGCCCTGCCGACGCGACAAGTCGTCGTGTCTGGATCAGCCGGAAGGCGAGCATATCTTGTAACTCGAGGTATCGCTGATATACCAGTAAATGAGAGATTTCACAGGGAAAAATTGCACGACGCTCGATACTCTCGCGTATCATCATTGGTTATTAACTTTTTCAAGTTTGTCGATCATCGAAATTACAACATGGGCATGCGGCAAATCTACATGCGCGGCGCTGCTACGAGACCCGCTTCCTGCGCGCCTTCTTTTTCACCGATGTTATACAGGGTGGTCCATTAGTAGAGACGACTGACCACCCCTGGTTCCGTTGCGTGTCTCGCTTGATGTTGCTCGAAAAAAAAACGTGCATCAACGAAAGACAGATGACTGGTTGGAATAAGCAACGTACAAGAAACTTTCATTTTGAGGACACTTCTTTTGCCTGTCTTTGGCTTTCGTATGATTACGGATATTAAGGTTATTTCTCCGGTGGTGGTACAAAGAGTATATTGATATTTCTTATGTACTCTTTTTTTTAACCACTTCCCCAGGTTTATTTTATTACTTGGAGTAATTGTAATATATTTGTTTGTGATATAAAAAGTTGTATTTTTTTGTAGTATTTTGTAGTCCATGTACACATAGTGTTATAATCTTAATATAATAATGAACATTTGGTTTACAAGTATTAAAAAAAGTATTTGAATTATGTAAAATGTAGCATAATTAGTGAATTTTTATGGACCACTCTGTATACGCATGAAGACGTATTTCTCTTATTGTTAGACTTTCAAGTATATCAGCGATGGAAGTTACTAGAAAAGATATATCCAATCGATCGATAGGGAATAATCGTGCCAGTATAAATAATACATTAAATCTTGTTGCAATATTTAAATCGGTATGGTGAGTCGAAAAGAAGACCAGACAGGTTACGGGCTGTCTTTTACGTGCACCAAACTTGTTATACATGTTCGATATTCCTTTATAGGAATTTTATAATGCATTATGCTTGAAACAGTTGGGAGAGAACCCTTTTTTCTAGTTCTGTTAACCATCGATTTATTAATCCCTATAAAGAATTGAAACATTCCACAGAGATACGTAAACAGTTTGAATTCCTTAATTTATTATTTCTTATCTTCCTTAATCTCTTAAAAAAGGTTAACGTATACTTGAAATCCGTAATATGTACCGAAAGAAAAGTATTTTACGAAAGAGTGTGCAATTTGAATTTGGAACCAAACCTATCATTTAAACTTCTTTATTGAGAAGAAGGAAAGTTTCAGAAATAAAACTAATAAAAATTAATAAACGCCATAGAATAATTAATATAATGCCTAACGTTATTCGATACAATATCAACGTTTAAAAAGAATCGCAACCCTTAAGTATCGACTAGCCCATTCCCCACATCGGCCCCATAACCCAGTCCCCCAATTGTTTCGAGCATAATAATGGTCAGGGTCGTTCATGGATCCTTCACACGAATCCATCGTCGACCATCGTGTCGCGTGACACGCGATATCTTCTCTCCTTTTCTCTCCCGTACACACCCATAAACGCATACGTAACCTCACTTACCATGCAAATAGTAAAAGTACACACACGAATAACCAATACACCAAAGCTACGTACATAAGAGCAGAGAGAAGGAAAAATAACTAGAGAGATTAGTCGACTGTGTGTATACGTATGTGTATGTGTGTGACGCTAGGCGTTTAAATTAACGTGCATGCGAAGGTTGAGTGCCCTCGGGCGGTGTGGTCACGTGAACCTGTCTGCTGACACTTGCAGGCACTCAACAAGAAGGAACATAAGGGCGCCATGTCCCCGGAAAGTCCGGAGCCTGACGCGATCGAGTACAATCTCACTCCGCGCACCGAAGCCAAATACACGAAGATCGACGAGGAGTTCCAACTGATGATGCAGAGGCACCAACATAACGGCACTCGGGTAAGTGGAGGTCGTCGTTCGGTGTTGTTCGACGGCCGACTGACGTCGAGAGGACAGACAGGGAGAAAGAGAAAAAGTCCCGGGCCAGGAGAATACCTGGGACGGCTGGAAAAATTGCGTGGATGTCCCGCAACGACGGTCCCTCGGTGATAGGTATTGTCGATCTTAGGCATTTTAGGCGTACGAAATTACTCAGAGTTTTTAGTGTTTTTGTAGTTTGATTGTGTAGAACTTGGGATTTGGTATTTTTGGTGATTTGAGGTTATTGGGATCAGTAATCGATGTTTTGGGGATATTTGAAACTCCGGTATCTTTTCTCTTTTGTATATGGAGAAATTTTTGAATCCTTATATATCGCGAGAAATTTTATATATGTATGTATGTTGAGAGAAATTGTTATTTTTCTAAATCGTATCATATACCAAGTTGGCATTTTTAGGTGTACATTGTTCTTAATGGGTTTGATATTTGTAGAAACGGATAGTGCTGAAGGTCAGAGATTGTGTTGCTGAGTATTACAACTGATTAAAATTGGAATGGGATTATTTGGAAATTTATTTGGAATGGGAACATTTCTGTTGTTCCTGAATTTGAGATTCTAAGGATTTTCATTTCTTCTGTATATTTTAAAAAACTATATTAAATGTTAGACTATAACTTGAAATTCTATCGATTCTTCTTTGTAATCTGAGAAATTCTTTATTAAAAAATTCTTTGAAACTAGTAAAATGACAGTACATATTTTTCAAAGATATAATCGATATGTCTAAATATTATAATTTCCGATAAAAAGAATAATCATCTTTATAAATATAATCTTCACCTATATAACTTCGTCTTTCTGAAATCTGATCAATCTTAACGATGACTTTCGTTTCGATGAAATTCGTTAAGTAATTACCAAACTTCCCATAATAAATTTACTATCAACATCTAATAGCGTGCTGTTCTTCCTTATCAGTTTGAAAACCTATAGTAGCTGGAAGTTTACAATGGCCGCCTGTTCCTTCTGGTGTTTCACTTTGGGAACCTCTGGCTCGGAGTTTTCACATGACTCGAAGCAATTCGTTAGTCCTCCTGGTTACATTTATTAGGTTTTAACAATCCGCCATCAAGCAATTTGTCAGTGACGGTTCGATTTAATTCGCACCGTTTAATTTATTATCGCAACGTGAGCCCGCAAGTTTACAAAACAGTCAAGCTTGTACCTCTAAACCATGATATTGGCAGGCATTTAAAACCAGGGTATTATAATCTCTGGTTAGTTGTTAATCTGTTTTTCGTTTCGTTTGTCGGACTTACTGTGTACATTGTATCAAGCTTCATCTGGTAGCGATTAATGCGGCATTCATAATTATTTTGGCAAGCAGAATAAGCAATAGAGGCTGGCTGTCTTCTTCAGAATTTGAGAAACCTTGAATATCGTATAACTGAAAAGTTTGAGTCTCATTTTATAGCGTTTAACTTAAATGTAAAAATGTGGTTGAGGTGTTCTTTCTTTCCTTCTTCTTTTTTTTTAAACATTTCTTATATGTATTATCTTTTTACAATTTGGATAATGTATATCTCAAAATTTATAATCACGAATTTTTAATCGCATGTATAACATTAAATATATAAATACGAAGTATTATCCTTTCTTTTATATATTTTCCTTTTTTTTTCAATCTTTTGTACAATTTGGAAAAATATATATTTCTGCAAATTTCAATATCACAATTTATATAAATATAAAGGTATATGACTCTATGTTTTATTTTTTATAGGAATTCTTTGTAATTTATTTTATTTATGCACAGAATGGAGATAAATTTGGTTGCATTTATTTTGTTTGATCGGGTGTTCTATATGTATACATATTTTTTTTTTATTTTGACTATTGAATTTTATCTAGCAGAAATGGGCAAGGGGATAATGAAGACGTAATCTCGAAACGAAGACCTTATCAGAATTTGCCAATTCTCTTGAAGTGTACCATTGGTGAACAATGTATTAATAATGTCGTCGTGATTTACTGCGATTTCAGGCAATGGGACAATCTAATTACACTCTACCTGTATCCGTACCAGTAAATAGTTATGGCGAATCTCTACTTGGATCTAGTCCCCAAATGGCGCATACCAGCATTTCTCCAAGACCGTCGTCTTCTGAAACAGATTCAGGTATGTAATCGATTCTCAAACTTTACATATTGATCTGCAAGGATATTAATAGATTCGTGATGGAAAGAAAAGAATTTCTTAAGAGAAGCATCTAAATAATTAGTAATTCAGTTATTTAGCAAATAAAGATTTTAACTTTTGCAATTTTTATTAGTGCAACATATTAATAATAATTGTGATAAGTTAATTCCTATATTAGTCACTAAAACGGTAAATCTTAATTTTGTTGTTTTTCTATAGTATATCCACCAGGAGGGATGTTGGAAATGAGTAATGGTTATCCACCATCGGCATCACCACTAGGAGGTTCACCTAGTCCAGGACCTTCGCCGGCACTAGGAGTCGGAGGAGGCAGTGCAAACAAAGGCAGTAATCCGTCTAGGCATTCACCACAACCTCCGCCTCCTCCACCGCCGCCTCATCCTCACAGGACTAATCTTCGAGTAGTTATTCCAACACCCCTTACGCAACCTCTCTCCGAAGACACTAGTTACGATGTTAGTACGCACTGTGCTTGATTTCAATGCATTTTATTCAGTGCATTCAGTTAAAAATTTTATTTCAAATTTAGGGAATTGAGTTATACTTTAATAATATTTTTATATACTTTATGTTTTTCATCATTGCATTGGATATTTTTTGTTATTAACTTCTTGTAATGAAATTTTAGAAATCTTTATTTTTCTTAATCTTGGATTTCAATTCTCATTTGAAAGAAATCATGAAAATTCAAATTCTAAATTTTTGCTAATTTTATGATGTGTAATTCACAAATTTAAAATCACTATATTTTAGTATTAGATATAATGTAAGATATTTTATAGCAATTTCCTAGTGATCTAGTAGTCTAACTGCGTGTAATTGTGTGCAATTTCACACACTATGGATAGTAATATATAGATACTTGAAAAGTACCCTTATGTAATTACACAATATTTCATTCTAATTGGTCTTTTGTTTTGTGTTTCTGATATACAGAGTGGCCATGCACAATCCACATTGAACACACCAGTAGTAGCGCTACAAACACCATCAGTTCCAGCTGGATATTCTAGTTTTGGACCAACGGATTATTCCTCAGACTTAGGAAGCTTAGCATGGTCTCATCAGAGGTACGTTGATGACTTATCAATGTATTCGGCAGCCACCATGTCCAGCATCAGGTAAATCATATTTCATAATTATTGTTGTGAAAGGAAACTATATGTCCAGTTGGTATAATCTATCGTTCAAAACTTTTTAATATCAATCGTAATATTATCGTAGTATTTAATATCAATCAAACTTAATATCAATCGTAACAAATAATCTCTAATTACATTTTGTTCATTTACGTGTATGTCGTCCTTCCTACAAACGAAAATATATTTAGAAACAAGCTTACAACGCAAAATATTGTATAAACGCTTATTCAAGAAAAGATTAAAGATTATTTGTAAAGTTTAATCGTGCTTGCAACGACGGTACTCGTTCTAACAACGGATCTTCTATATTTATCCAAGTTGATGATAAAAATATCAAACAACGTCCACTGGAGGTTTATAGTTTTTTTTCTTATTTGGATAGTTGTAGCATGCTAGTGAATTGTATCATCTTTCACTGAGATTTAAAATTCTTTTTCGGCAGTCAAATTTTCAAAGTTTTGAAACTATCTTCATATCAGTTTATCTCAAATCCTTTGGATCTGAAAGAAACAAGGATCTTGAACAAAAATATTTTGTCAATTAATTACTTTGGCTACTCAAACTTATTAAATGCTAAACCCACATAACAGTTCATCTATGAAATGACAATGAGCTTTAACGATATATACTTATTTTAAAACATATTATACTTATGTATTCATATTTAATACATTGACAGCTTTTTGCATATTTTATCTTGCCTCTGATGCTGCTGTAAGGTTTATAATAATCAATATGTGTTAGTAAATATGTTAAATGATATTCTAGAAAGATACATAAGATACAACATAATACAAGCCATAGTTTCTTTTCAATTTAATTATTGTATACAATTTCTTCAGTCAAGACCTGGTTTTATATCTTCAGCCAGCATATTCTCTTCCGAGGTGTTATACTTTAAAGTGCGAATCAATCTTGCTGGAATCCTCATAATCGAATCTAATATCTTCAAATTTATTTGATTACAGTGGTCTTCCCCATCTAGCAGTGTCGAGCAGTACACCGCCACCGGCCACGTCGCCATTACCAGTGAAGATAAAAAGTGAACCGATCAGTCCACCTAGAGATCCTCACGGTGGCAACAGTGGCTCGAACAGCGGGCCGAGTAATACCAGCAATCTTCATCACACGACTCTGAACGTGGGACCTTCGTCCAGTACCGGTGCACCACCTCCACATCATGTACCTCATCCGGGGCCACAATCGCTGAATCTTGTGTCGAGCAGACCGAGCAGTAATCCACCGCCATCTCACTCCGGTAGTATAACACCGACGAATCTTCCGTCACCTGGAAGCGGCACAGTGGCAGATATTCGAACGAGTCACTCGAACGCCGGGGGAAACGGTGGGAATAACTCAGACTATGAGAATGGACCGCTGATGAAGCGTTCCAGGATCACTGAGGGCTGGGCGACTTAATATCAATCGTAACAATTAATCGCTCGATCGTTTAATACCTCTACGTACAACGGCGTATAGTGCTTTTGTGAAAAGTTCCGGGACTTGAAGTCAAAGACTCGTTAATTATTATACGCAATGTTCGGCCATGGTTCTTTTTTTTCTCTTCTTGTAGTTGGATGCGCGCGTAAGACGAAGAATCCTTGCGAAGAGTCCGACTTTGGCTGGATAAGAGAGGACACAAATTTGTTTATATTTTAAAAGTCCAGAAACACACGTAACACGACACATACACATACATACATATACATATAAAAGAATACGTTTGTTTGACGATTAAATAACGGTGCCATAATGTTGATATATATATGTATATATATATATGTATATATATGTATGTATATATATATATATATATATATACATATGTGTGTGTGTATATATATATATATATATTATATTATATTATACAATATATGATGGATACATATATATATATATAATATTCATTATATATAAAAGATATATATATATGTATATTTTCATGTATATAATACAAAAGTTGTTTGTATATATGTCATTTATTCATTGTCATTTTCTTCGTGACATGGCATATTGTGTCTTTGATACTTGTCGCTAATGGCGAAGATATATTCTATTCCGAGTGAAGAAAGGTAATGGCGGTACGTTTAGAATTGATGTTAAGAAATGAATCGAGAGCACAGCATTTCGGAAGATAAGTGCATCGATAACCGAATTTCTAAGAGCTTTCGAAAACGTTTAATGAATTTACAGTTTAGATATTTACAAATAATTGTACTTTGTTACTTGTTTCTTTTTTTTTGTGCGTTATGATGGTAGGTAGGCAAGACCGCGGCATAATCCGTTAATTGATGTTTTTACATAATGAATGCCGAGAGCAATGAACATAATTTCTCTCTTAATTGAATGCCTAGTCAGAGAATAATGATATTCGATTAGTATATAAATTTTAATTTTACAATTTTTCTTTTTTTTTTTTGTAATTGCAATATCTCTTTCCTTTATTCCAGAGAAAAGAATCGTACTCTTATTTTATAAGCGATCAATGGAGTCGTACGAATATTTTATTAGAAACTATATACATTCATGAGTCTTAGATCGTTTAATTTTCTTTTTAACAAATCGTTGGGTTTGTTTTTAAAGTAGCGGAGTTTCTCCCTCTTCTTTTTCTTTTTTCTTTTTTCTTAGCGAACTAATTAACGGTCTATGTCCGCTAATAAACAAAAAAATGTTGAATAATTAATCGGCTGCTGTACTCAAAATAATTACGATATTCAGTAGAGAAAAAAAAATATGATCGAAAATTAATATATTGATTATTATGAAGTAATAGAGGAGATATATGCATATTACATGTGAAATAAGCATCTAATATAGTGTTGATTATTCAAACAGAAAAGAAAGGTATATACACACAAACTTGCAGGTGTATACATATATACATACGTTATATACATTTTCCACAAGTATTTTGCACGTTTGATATGAAGAAAAAAAATGAAAGGTGACACGGAAGGAAGAAACTTTGCAACCCTTAACGCCTAAGTCATACACAACGAGAGCTTGCACCTCTGTAAGCATTTATCTTCAAATAATAATCTATGAGAATTAGCAAATTTATTTGAATCAGTATTTAAATCCAATATTCATGGCACACGATTTTTCTATAACAGTGGAACACAATTAAATTAAATATGAAATATAGGGAAAGAGAATATTTATTATATATAGTACATCCTTGTAAAATGCTTTGTTAGTCGAATCCATAATTAGTTGGCAAGATAGGGTTGCAATTGTAAAATACAGAAAGTCTTCTTCCTAAGTTAAACCGCTTTCGGGATGGTCTCAGCCTATGCTTTACTCAATCTCAGGATGTATCCTGGTGCGAGCTGCTCTCAAGAGTCGTATTTGGTACGTTACTGTAATTAATTAACGCAATTAATGGAATACACAAACGGTATATGAATAAATAGTGCCTGGCACCATTTGTGGCCCTCCTTCAGGTTGACTTGTTCACGTTGTGACTCGTATAAGGTGACTCGTCGACAAGCTACGTGTAAAGAAAAGTGTGTATCATACTGAAAGATACAAAAAAGTGGATTAAAAATAGTAAAATAGAGCGATGTTGAATAGAGTGAGAAAGAAAGAAGAAAATAGAGAGAAAGAGTGGTAGAAAGGTTTATCCGTACTACACAAATTAGTGGAATCATAGACTTTGTTTTACAACGTTCTGTCGACGAATCGACAACCTGGCAAGTCAGTCTTGGTTATATTGTAACCGAAGATTATATTATACGTACGTTAAAGAAGATAAAGAAAGAAGAGTCGTATGAATCTTCGATATTAATTTGTTTCTTTACTAACGTTGCAGTTAGATACTATCTAATGACTGTACGAACAATCGGTGTGCGAAACATAAGATATATAATGTATAGTCACTAATGATTAATCACAAATTTTTAAGATGATCACAAAGTGCAATCTCTTAGCCAACACACTTTTTTATCAAAGAAAAAAAAAGTATAAAGAAATTGTTATTTTTCATAACGAAAAAAGTAAGATTTAATGTATTAAAAAAAAGTATATATATATGTCTCCACTAGTTATTAAACATTTTCCTATTGATGCAAAATTTATTGTATTTGAATTGATATTATATATATATATATATATATGTATGTATATATAATATATATGTGTATATATATATATATATGTATATATCAATATATATTATATATATCTCTGAACTTAAGTGTACATACCTGAAGTAAATCCTTGAAAGATAATCTACGATACGATTGCATTGTTTTCAATTTTTAAATCGCTACAGGTGGATCACATTGAATAATATAATTACTGAATTATATTATCTGTTACTTGATATTTTACGATTATTTCTCGGCAGTGTTTTAAACAACCAGTGTTATTATTGTGCTTCATTTGTATGTATAAGACAAAGCGATTTGCACAAACTTTTCGTATCTACATGTAATCAATAGAAATAACGATACTCGAGATTTCAAAAAGATTGAACAAATAAATTTGGCACAAGACATAACTATTGATCGTAAGTTTGAGAACGCTGCAAGATAAAGTCGAATACTTTGACTGACATATTATACAGTATGTTTTCATATTTCAGAAAGATGAATGTAAGAGTTTGATTGAAGTAAAGATCTTTCTTCGTTTCATATCTTAATATAGCAGATAAGTACAAGATACACTAAAGAAGCTAATCTATGATGTCCCAAGTACACATTATCTCAAACTTATGGAAATCAATAATGTGAACTAGTTGAATTTTTTCTCGCTCAATGCACAAAATTCAAAATTCCATCTTCAGTTGTGACCTCGTGTATGCAATTTATACAGAGTTATGAAGCATGTAATATATTCTTTTACAATGCATACGTAGTTAATGTCTCGTCTAGCCGATTATTAGGCGTACTTCTAATGCTAGACTGCCTGAGAGAAATCGTTCTAATTTGATCCACCGGTACTCATGGTCTCGGAACAAGGCATGGATTACGATTTGCTTACCGATCTATTTTATTGTAAGATACCCACGTGAAAAAAGAAGAAATACGTAGTGGTACCACTTAAGCTAGGGAACTTGTTAAATGGTGTACGTTAACGACGCGATTGTGCGTACCATATTAATGTATATTTTTAATATGATGATGAAGTAAGTTGCGTAAGTTACACTCACATACACACAAATACGCGCGAGCAAATTTGATCTGTATCTATATCTTGTTCGGGGCACAACCGAGAGATTAATATGGAGTTTCGTACCATTTTAAATGGTGTATCTGTTTGGTCCTCTTGTTAAACTATTACGTCGGTTCTAACCCTGTTGAAAGATTATTTACTTATTTACTAAGTGTTATATATTATATATGACGTTATATAATTAATATTTGCCAATCTCTTATGATAAATAGAGAGAGACAAAATGGTACCATTATCCAATTTATTCTTGGAGAGAATTTGACCATCCTCTAAGTTGGATCAATTAAATTAATTTAAATAGAAGAATTTTATACTCTCTGATATTGGTCAAACGGTTGTACCTATAACAAGGGTTGAACGAAAAATATTCGATTGCAAATACGTAAAGCGTCGGCGATTATGTAGTAGTTGAGAACTCAGAGACTATTATCGAAGTTGTTGGAACGCTGTGAAACGAAATGGACCATCATTTAGAAAATGTTGTCGTATGCATTAAACTATAGGACATACAGGAGTTAACAAGAAAAAGCATAAAAAGAAGATAAAAAAAACGTAGAGAAACAGAATTAGAGCCTTTTTGTACGGGAGCAAAGTTGTTGGACAAGACCGTTATCGAAAACCGTGTTTTTATTGGCCACGTGCAGAACTCAAATGGATGCTCGCTTCGATTTTTTTTTTAACAAATTTCCCTTTACTCCTCATTCTTCTTCGTCTTTTCGAAGAAATATTCGTTACTCGAGGATTTCGTGCAATTTCGAATAGTCGGATGTTGGACGGCTTTCTAAAAAATTAATTAATCATTTTGAATAGAAAAACAATTCCTTTTTAATATATATATATATATATCCGAGGATGTCTAAATATTCGAAGTTTTCGTTTCAAAATGTTTCGTCACTGTGGCGCCATCGTTACGTCACGGAGGACTGTTGAAACATTGAAGAGATTCGATAATTTCCCCAATCGAAGTAATCGAAATTATTTGACGCGTTCGAATGACTCCAAAACTCGGATATTTTTTAGAGTAGAAAAGAAATATATATAATAAAAAAGGTGTTGTAAATATATAAAAAGAGTTTAGTTAACGAATCGATTTATTAACCTTTCGTGCCTTTGAAAGCGAATCGTTATGAACTGTTGGGAACCAACTGATTTTTAACAAGCGATCATTTTCGTTTGAGATGTCGCGAAGCGATCGATCTATTCCGGAAAAATATTACAAAACTGGAAAATACGTCTCTTTGACGAATAGGAAGTAAGATTTTTCCTAAGTAAATTTTATTTATTTGTTACTTATAAAGGAAAGGAGGCAAGAAAAAAAAAATAGAAAAGAAATTGAACAGAAAATTCTCGTAGCGTTTCTTGTAAAATACTACATAGAAAAAAATAGTTGATATTTTGTAATGCAACCGAGCTTAACTATAAATCAAGATTCTTAATGATAAAATAATGATATGATAATGAAAAAATTAAAGGATTTTGAAAATTCAAGATCTCTATTCTATCTTTATGCGATCTCGAAGTATCCCCCTATATTTTTCGACCGTTATCGCTGTTCGTTGTCAGGGATCGATTGCGAAAAATCGAATCGAGTATCCGAGAAATCGATGTTGTAACTTCGATTTGAACTGAATAGAGAAAGATATAAAAGCGACATGTGTGTATATGTATAAACATGGTCGAAAACTCAAAGCACGGCACAAGTATCACTTTTGAAAGGATGATATAGCGAAGCGAATATTTGCAGAAAAAAAGAAAGAAAATGATGTTAGAAGAGATGGAAAGCTGAACTATAATTAATATACGAGGATGTATAAATGTACTAGCCACAACTGTTGTCACTGCAGAGTAAAAGTGAATTTAATATACATAAAATATATATGTATATATATATACGTATGTAAAAGTAAATTTAAAAATACTGAACATATCTGTAAAGCCACGTAGCATCACATTTTTAAAGGTAAAACTCAAGAATATACCGCCATTTTATTGTTAACCATCGATCGTGTGTTTATTGTCGAAACTTACCCTCCGATCGATCAATCGATAACGATCTCCCTTTTTTTTCAACGTTGTCTGTCTGATAAACAAATAAAAAGGGAAAAATGCTGAAAAAAAAAATAGAAAAATATATATAAATATATAAAATAATGCTCGATTCGGAGGGGATTCTTGTTTTTCATGTCTGTATCGATCGATTGATCGATCTATAGTTTCGAGACGCACGGAATCCGCGAGTATGGTTATTATTAACATACTTTTTAAATATTATTGCGTAGTGATATATTGTTATTTGTACGATATATATATATATATACATAAAGAAGCAAATGGTGAAGAATGAAAAATCTGTTTACGTTGCACTGTTGACAAACAAAGAAAAAGAGCGGCCCACTTGAACGTCGAGTGCAGAGTACAATGAAGAAAGAGCGAGAAAAAGAGGGAAAGGAAAAAAAGTGTATAAAGGAGTTTAACAATAGAAAGAAATAACAACCACTCTGTATATGTAATTATACCGAAGTTAAAAAAAGTAACCGCGTAACGTGCTATATAGATATTATTATTAAACAGACAAACACAAACACAAGAAAAAGCAGAAAAAATATATTATGGCGTATTATAGAGTTGTGCGTTTAAGTAGCCAGTGATAAATCTGCGAAAACAGAAAGGAAAGTAATTTTTTTTTATTTTTCTTTTTTTTTCCCCCTCCCGTAATTCATAATAGTGTCATTTATCGTGAACATTTCTCATCGTTTTTCAAAGAGAGACAATTCGATCATCCTTTTTTCCTTTGCACATCCTTATTTGTTTCTTTTTCGTTCGACCTTTTTTCGTTCTCTGTGCTCTTTTTTTTTCTGGTAATATTCTTGAACTATTAAAAAATCGTAATAATTGTAATTCATCATTTCTGTCACGTGGTTGTCAAGATCGTTGTATATCCGTGAAATTTGCGAGACGATTTTACAAAGGACACGCTTATTCATCTTGTTTGTTCATTGATAATGCACGTCGAAAAAAATGCCACACGCTGATGATGGTACAATAATGGACACGCCAGAATAGAAATGGTACCGGCAATTGTCGCGTGAAAATCGAGCACATGCGAGTCACTTTCTTTCTTCTTACTTTTCCCCGTTACGATAATCATTCACAAAAAAGTCAATCACAATTAAATTACGTTGAATGAATACATTTAAAATTAAACATTTTTGTAATATGCAAAACTAAAATTTAAATCGATAAAGACATACCTAATATTCGCTAATTAATATTAAAATAGCATTAATTTAATAGCATATGAGCCTCTCGCGAACTAAGGTCATTAACTCCACTTTTTGCCAATTTCATAATTAATTTTCATATTCATAATTACACAAGTTACAAGATTTATTTCCACAAATTCGTTTATTCCAATAAAGCGCTATAAATAACAGCGAATCCTAAAATTTGAAAAGTCATAACATCATCGCCTCTCTCTGCATTTTAATTTGTGGAATTGCTCACTGTGCCTTTTACAAGCGACCGATGTATTTCTTTAATAACGTTATATTTCTTTTTAATTAAGATTGCCAATCAGACACTTGTTCAATAATAAAACTATTAAAAATCCATTATCATTCTGAGGATACTCTCTATTACGATTATATATAAAATTATATATAAAAATATTCTCCATTACGATTCTCTTATCTATCGTTATCGATTGACCAAATACTTCAACCCTTTTCATTGTTAAAATATAAAGATGACAGTACAACCAACCTAAAAAAAGTAACTTATTTTAAAGTGCTCGCAATTGCCCGATTTAAACATAACTAGATTACACGTATTTCTTTGGTGCTCGACATATCCGGTCGTTGTTACATGTTATTGTCAATATCCTATACGAATAATAATAATCATCGTGAATCCTTGTCAAGGCCCATCTTTCATCGATCATCGATCATCGCGATTATTGCTATGTGCTATTACTATAACTATTACTAGTACTACCACGATCACCACTATTATTACTATTGCTATTGCTATTATTATTATCGTTATATCTGTATTATTATTAATTATTATTATTATTATTAATTATTATTATTATTATCATTAATTATTATTATTATTATTATTATTATTAATTATTATTATTATTAATTATTATTATCATTAATTATTATTATTATTATTATTATTATTATTATTATTATTATTATTATTATTATTACTGATCACAAACTATCATACGCGCCGCATCATCTATTGCTCGGTCAGTATAATTATTAGCGAATTAGGTTCGAGAAATTAGCGAAAATTAATATCGATGATTATTTCGTACGGTCTCTATGCACATCACAAAAACTATTTTTCCTCGTACATAACAATACACTAAAATACACATATACACATAAACATTCTACAGAAGTATAAACACACGTATGACATGAACACGTGCGCGCGCGAAACATTGTAAACACGCATTGTGGTTATATTTCAGTGTATCAGCATAATGATATGATGTTTCCCATAGAATACATTTTACTTGGTTTTTATATTTGGCAGTATTTTATTTAAGTGTCACTCGAGCATGTGCGAATCGAGTCGATCGGTCGATCGAAAGATAGGTTAGTCGAATTTTGAAAAGAAAAAAAGAATTCCGAAATTTCAGGATAGGAAAATAATAATAATATCGATATCGATATATTTTGCGAACAATGTTGTTTAAGATTGATTTATTACAGTACTAACGTCCTTTAATATTCTTTAAGGCTTAATGAAATTTTTATGATTCTTTGTATTTATATATATTAATTAATTTTCTTTTTTTTTTTTTTTTTTTTTTTAGATTAAATGTAGATAACTTTTGAAAATATAGAATGTAGAGGAATAAGAAAAGAAATAGAATAAAGTGTTAGAAAGTTATAGAAAAATTTGAACGTTGGACCATCAAGGCCATTCATAAATCATAGTGTGCTACGTAGAGAAAAATATCGAATTCGCACGTGCTTGGAAAGTGTTGTACCAACATCAATATACATGGTTTGTTCGAAGCAAATGAACAATTTTTCACCAATTGTGATATAATTTGTACAGTCAAATTTTGTTACGAATATTTTTTTTGAAGGTTAGATATCTTATACAATTAATGTATTTAACATTCGACTAACCTTCAAAGAACTTGCATAAAATAGGTACACGATAATTGTATTTTTTTCTAGTGAAATCTTTTTTAAATAAATCGATTGTTTTGATCAATTGATTTATCTTTTCGCACAATAGTTATGTTAGAAAAGGTGCCATTTTTACCGAAGCACAGATATAATATAATTCATAGTTAAATATTTTTCTAACGGTTCAGTGTTATAAGGAGAAAGGAAATTTTATAGAAAATGAATCGATTCAAATTTAAGCTCGAATCTGAGTTTCTTCGATACCGGATATGATGTCGAGAGGTATGTGTGAGACTAAAAAATCATTAGTTTCCTATGTATAAAATAATTGATGTATTTACAAAACATTGCCTGTTCCATGGTCTTCTCTTCAATGTTAGTGGATTGTAAAATATGTAATATATGCATTTATTATATTTTCTTAATTTGTGAATTTTTCCAGATTTAATGAACGCTTAAAATTTAAATTTTAAAAATATAAAAGAATTAAGAATCATTTTAAATTAGAGAATTGGTTAATAGAAAGATGGTATCTTCGTTTCAAGAAGATAATATATACTAAAACACAGTAGAAAATATATATTTCATCTATTACAATCCATTTGCATAAATTATATGGCTAGAAAAAATGTGTATACACATATTGTTGTATAAACTGTGCGTCTTTGTTGAGCCATTGGACGTGTACGAATGAAATATGAATTTTCTATTAAAAATTGCTACATTTGAAATTTGTTAAAACTTATAATAACTCATCTACGAAAATACTTATATATCACGTTTTAAAGTGAAAGACCAAGAATAAAATTCGCACACGTTCCAATAAACAAAACTACTAACACTGTGATGTGTTTCTGTGGTCATTGTAAATTTTCTTCTCTTTAATTCTTAATCATGTTTCATTCATTGATCTCATGACTGTCCACATCGTGAACGTCTCTTTCCGCTTAATATGTACATCTTCGTTGTTCAATATTCCTGATCATATGCAAAAAAACGAACACGTGCATATTGCCTATACAAAATACTATTCCTATACTTCGATTTTTTGTGGCTAAAATTAACGAATTACAAAAGAATTTTTGAAGCAAAATATTACTAGAAAATTGTTAAAATTATAAAATTATAATTTTAATATTTTTCAGGTATTTCATTTTTTCAGATTGTTTCGTGTGTCGAAATTCTTAGATAATTTTTTAATAATTTTGTTCTCTATTAGCGAGAAGCGCGTTTCTACTTCGTTATCTGTCTCTTTCTCTTTCTGTTTTCTCGATAGGAACGAAAACACGTATTTTCCTTGTGTAAAGTGTCGCACCGCAGATGTTGAAACACCATATTACATGTGTACAATCCGTACCCATTGGATGTCGCTCGATCATCATAATCTATCTAAACTTTGACACTTCTTGATCTCAAGACTCTTTACTTTCAAACTTGTAATTAATTTTCTATTGATAAATCTTTCTACCACGTTTGTACAATCTGTGCACATGCATACACACACATAACACGTACATACACTAGTATACATGAACACATTCTAAACGAATACATAATGTGGTATACTATTGTGTAATCAGTAATCGGTGTAATGAGACGCAGAGAAGCGATAAATAACACACAGATACGCATTTTTTGCACCGACGTACTAACACAACTTTCATTGTGACGTCCACTAATGCAATTCATACGATCGTGTACGTGTAAGATCAGCGCCGCTCTACGACTCTATTTCGCTCGGTTACGTTAATTAAATTTTCAGACGTTGCAGACGTTCAGAGGTTTCTTGTTTGCCATTATTTTTTTAACGCCTTCAATATTCTAAAATATATAAACAAAAATCTTGAAAAGAATTAGTCTAAAATTTACTAAGAATTAGTAAAAAGAACAATGTGTGCTTTCGAGGTTATTGTAAATTACTGGACTGCAAATATTCATACATTAGTCATATTTTTATAAATATGATTAAAGAAATAGAATCTAAACAAAAATTTGTTTCATTCTTTAAATATTTTCAAAAGTATTATGTGTTTTGGATATTGTATACATTTTTGTGCATTATATCCATTCTGAGGGGTTTCCCAGTTTAAATTCCTCATAAATGCATAAATATCTGCAGTCTGTTAATTGTCATAATTATAGAGCCAGTTCAATATCCTGTTGCAACATGATCTTCAAAAGAGCCGAAGTATCGGTAAAATATCTTCGTTGATTTATATTAGTATGTAAAGGTGTTTCACTTACAGTGATCTCCTTAAACATTTCCGCTATATATGTTTTCATCTTTTAATAATAAAATGCATATTGCTAATATATTTTAAATTTAGTTAATATTACTCCAAGGTCATGTTGTTACAGGTCATGGCATAAAATGTCTTTTTATTGAGCTTAAAATTTAGAGATGTATGACCTAAAAAAAAATTAAGTCAATTTAAAAAAGAAAAGAAAATTCTTCCTAAGATATTTTTTAATAAAAAGTAAAAGGCATATTTTAAAGAAGATATACGTGTGTTTAGAATTTTTAAATAATCGTGATTAATACAACACGTGGCACATATGACTGTGACAGCTTTTTAAGAGGAACACATGATATATAGAAGTCGCAAATCGTTCTCAAATATAATTAACAAGTTCAAAATGCTTTAAATAATGAACAAACATTGAAGAAGCGTGGAAAAATGAAATATCTTACATATGCACGATCGTATTTTGTCCTCTGTAGAAATGCCTTATTGTCACGTGCCTCAATTAACAATTAAACTGTTCACCTGCTTACCAATTACTTGTTAGTATACGTATCAACAAATATGTACGTGTAATATCGCGTTATTCTTTGTACTGCTCTTGTAAATATATTCTGAACGATTACTGTCACCATGTGTCGTCTATGAAGTCGAGCATTTTTACGAAATTATTTGTTTACCCCATTTCTCCTTATTCCGTCCCTTCATCTATTCAAGACGCTTGAATCAATGTGTGTGAAATCCATAGTCCACATTTTATCATATTTTTTCAGCTTTATAATAATTGTTTCGCATGTGTACTTGTACATATTTAAACCATTTTTTTAACAATTAAAGACAAGTTTTAGAAATTACAATTAAATTTTCTTCTTTATAGATTTAAAAATATACTCAGCGTCTTCAGCGTATTTGAAGTATGTAAAATAATGTGCAATAAAAACTATAAAACTATAAAACAGAAGTCATGAAAGCTACATACATATATAGTAAAAATTATATGCAATATAAAATTATTAAAACTATAGTAATGAAAATTACAAAATCAAATCTTGTTATGAATACATTTTTTTGTTTCTAAACATTACAAGAATTAAAGGCATTTAAATTATTAAACTTACCAACAGTAGGCAATGACTACTTTTAGTTACCAAAAATAAAAAAAATAAAAATTTCTGAATAATCTCATAGGAAATAGCTTAATTTTGAAATTTAAAAAATTATTTCACAATGATAAAAAGATTTAAAAAATTATACATATATCATATATCTATACCTATCTGGAATTTGTTTGGCGCTTTCGTCGTTAAATGTTATGAGATTATGTGGGTACCAACTGACTGAAATTTACGTGTATTCGAGATTCGAACAAGGAAATTATTTTGTTGGTAAATTGTGTGAATATGTTCATATTAAGAGCATACTTGAAAGAAAGGAAGTGAAGAACTACTAAAATTCTAAAATGCCACTTCCAGCTGCATTAGCTGCCCGGCTTGCTAAAAGAGGGCTTATTACTGGATCAGAAAAACACGGTATAATAATTTCATTCATTTGCACATAAAACACAGCATAACCAACAATATCATTTTATATCGAATTGATAATTTAATTAATAATAGTTTTTTATTTTACTACTTTATGCTTCATAAATACTATAAAGATCAGATTATTAATATATAGTTCAGAATGAACATAACCTTAGTTTTTCATACATAACCAAATTTAAAAAATGCTGAGGATACGACATCATGTATAAATCAAATAATATTTTTAGAATCTTCAAAAAAAGAATCAAGAAAAAAAATCCATGAGGAAGTAATAGCTGAAGATTATGATAGTACAAAAGATGATATTAATCAAATTGACATATCACAAAAATTTATGGTAAATATTATATCAACAACTATTATAAAATACTAAATACAGTAACGATAAATAATAATGCAAATATCCATAATATAAAAATGTTAAATAATAAACGTTTTACTTTAGGGATATAGTGGTTGTCCCAATAAGTATAATATTTATCATGAATGTACAAAGAAGTGCAAAGAGTTATGGGGTCTTGGACATGTACAACCTTCTGACAAATACTTGAAAAAGCAAATAAGATTAATACAGAAGTACCCCTTACCAGAAACCTGGAAAGCTGTTTATGACCCTGGATCGTTAGTATCAATTTTTTCTACTTATAATTTCTAGGGAAAATATGTTTATATCAAATTTCATATAATTATTTAATTCATTAATAGTGGTCAACATTATTATTGGGACTGGTCATCTGATTTGGTATCTTGGCTACCACCGGGCCACCCAAAATGTCAAATATCTCAACCAGCTTCTCAGTTAAGAGAAGAATTACATCTAAAAGCAGCAGATCAAGATGACAATATGTCTAGTGATGACAGTGGTAGTGAACAAGAGTCAATGGAAGTTAGTAATCAGTTTCTTCAATTTAATAAAAATTTAATGTCCAGTATATTTTAGCACTATCACAAATAATTGTTTAATTATCTAGGTGGATGAACCAGACATAAAGAAAGATAAAAAATTAGAGACTAGATCAAGACACAAACCTGGAGATAGTAAAAGAAATCAAAGATTAGAAAAATCTGAGAACAAAGAAAAGAAAGACAGAACTTTAGATCCTATGGATCCAGCATCTTACAGTGATATTCCACGGTAAATTTCATTTTATTCATTAATTTATATTAATAAAGTAATTATGATAAAATTAATTTTCATATATACACAACAACAACATTCAAATTATTTGATTTTTATAGGGGAAAATGGTCTGATGGTTTAGCACGACACAATGAAGCTAAAACAGGAGCAGACACAACTGCTTCAGGACCACTTTATCAAATGAGGCCATATCCTAGTCCAGGTGCGGTTTTGCGATCAAATAGAGCTAACAAAACAGATTCAGAATCGTCTAACAAACCTAAAGTATCGTGTCCCGAAAAACCAGAATAAATTTCTTTTTTATACCTTTCAGTCTATTATGCAATTTATTATACATGTCTAATGTAAATATAGTGTAACTTATCGAATTTGTCAGTAATCTTATTATTATATTATCTCTATGTATAAATGAGCGACTAAATAAATACTTTGCCATTTTTACTTGCTAAATTTCTTAACATGTCTTTAATTTACTTCTTTTTCTATTAATTATGATTTAAAGATTATTATTATTATTATTTAACGTATAGTGTTATATCTTATTGTAAAAACTTTTTAAAAAGTACGTTTTAGAGAACTGTTTCTTTGGGCGCGCAGATCGCTGCTTAAATTTTTGTGTTCAAATTTAATTTGAAAGCCAATAACAAAGTAATATATACGAAAAAAAATGATTGACGTTCATTTAACGTATAATTTACGATGTCAATAATTTATACATTTCTTAAATAGAAAAAATTATCACTTGTTTTTGAGTCATTTTAACGCTATATTTTTCAAGTTAGTTTTGATCTAATTGTATCTCTTCATCGTTATTAAACATGCATCTATCTAGTTTCAATTTTACGTCAAAGTCATTTTTTTCAAATATTGAGCCTTTCTGTAAAAGCGTAGTTAGTTAAATTATATAAGTATTGTAATCGCAAAATTGCAGTTTTAAAACACCTTTTGAAAATAGTAATATTATCACAAATAAATAATCACACAGCAAAATATCGACAGTAGTATACATGTATCAACAATATTCGAATAGCGAAACGAAAAATTTGCATATTTGATGAAATTCAATCGTGACAATTGCTACAATTTCATGTATCATCACTTTTAGTTTTGTGTGATATTCTGGTGCTTTCAATTAGAAAAGGTTGATTTATGCGAATGGAATATATTTTGATTAACATTGTTACAATTTTTAAATCGTTATGCCACAGTAATTTTTCTTTTAATTTTCAAGACTTTTATGGAAGAGTTATGGAAAATGTAATCAAATTTGAGATAATTCAAATTCTTTGTATAAATAATAGCTTTGTACAAGAAATCAAGAAAAAGAATTTATTAAAAGTTTATTTATTTAATTTTAGTAAATAGTTTTAGTTATCAAATTAAATTCGCTATGGTTCCAATCTTCATAATATTTTCAAAGTTAAGCTTCGAATTATAATTATAATATTATAAATATATTAAAAAATTCAGGAAGAAAATGCATTACTGGCTCTGAGCAGACCCAGACCGCGACGGCCATGCGAGTGTTAACCTTGTTCTTGGCCTACTTTGTCAGTAACGATGCAGGGGAGCAAGCTCGATATTTCCAAGGGATGATACGCGAATTATAGAACGAATTCTCTCCACAAAACGTTTTCGCACGTTGCTCTCCATTATATTCTATCAACGCTTCTCTTTAAATTCCAAAACGTATAACGTACAAGATTAAATAATGAAACGTACCGTAACGTAAAAAGAAAGATGCAAACACTGTGCGTAAATATCGAAATAGTGCAGTTAGTTTGTGTGACGTGAGATAAAAAAAACCGTGCAAAAGAAGTTTATGAATTGCAAGAAGTACTGCAAGATAAATTTATTAAAAAATACATTCAACCCTGATTTCCCTACATGTGCGATGTTTTACACGCGATGAATACGATTACTTGAAAAAATTTCATTCGTATACATTTAAGGTACGTATAAATCAATGTTATTATCTTCTATTTAATATTAAATAATCATGACATTTTCCATACAATGTAGATTATGTTTTAATAGTTGTATAATTTTTCATTAAAATTTGAAATACTCATCAAAGTATTTGATATCATGGTCATGCTTAGAAGCATATGAGGTTAAGTTATAAGCACATGACAAATCGTGAATTTTCCCGCCGATTTTAAACTGTCATGATTACAATACTCATCTGAATATCATTTAATTTATTCTAATTAATTGGTTGATGATTTCTATTTAATTGATTATTCCAAGTGTGAGTAATGATAGAAAATATATAATGTTATACAACGAATTAAAATCGATTTAGTAGTAATCTTCTTTTCTATTGTTAATTATCTAGCACATTAAAGAACAAATTTATTAGAAATTATGTATATTCAATATTAAAAACCTTTATTTATTTTATTATTATTGATTCTTACAAATAATGAAAATATTTGTGTAATTTTCTGGTATGAGTTAGATTTACAAAAAGTTAGATGAAAGTTAATGGAAACATAAATTTAGCATTTGGTGAAGGTTAAAGAGATTTTCTATTCCATTTAAATAATTTCTATAATGTGTAATTTATTAAAAAATTCTATAAATTATTTTAAAATGAACTACTCCAGGAATTTTTTAATTTTAGGATAAGTTAATTTTTATAAATTAGGAATAATGAAACTAGGTAGTCGTTAGAAAAATGCATTGAATCATATGAAATTGTTTTGATTGAGTAATATGATGTTTTAAGGTAATCTTAAGTGTATTGTTAAAGTTTTATTTGAAGAAAAGGATATTTCATATGCATGAATCTAATAAATTGTGTGCGCTATAATATCATAATTAACATTGTTATCAACATACATTTGCATTTAAATGATTTCTTAATTTCTTTCAGATAAATCTAATTTAACTGTATCAGTTAAGTATCTACTGCTAGCTACTAATCATAATCACTACTTTTGAACTGCAAGTTTGTTTTACTAAGCTTCAAATATACATTGATATTGTTCATGCAGTTCTATGTAGATATGATAGACAAAACCAAAAGTTGTCGTATGGTGAGTATAATAAAATACTTTTAACATAAAATGCATTATATCTCTATAACATTACCTCAACAATATTCCTCATTTTTATAGCCAAAATATCATTTCACAAAATGTACTTGTTGCCTTTTCTCTTACCATTAATTGTTTAATGTTTCATAGCTTTATTATTGATATAGATATCAAATAATGAATATTAAAATGCAATGAATATTGAGTTAAACAAAATTGTATAGGTATATATCATTTGTAGAATTATTTTATCATATAGTAAAATTTTAAGAGTATATAATTTATTTGTTTATAATGAGTGAAATAAATGAACTTCAATTGCCACAAAAATGTAGTTGCATTATGTGTAATTCAGGTTTTGTATTGAAAGTACATATTCAAAGAGAAATTTAAGATTTCTTTTTCTTATCTATATCATTTATCTTATCTCTATTGCATGCAGGTTTTATTGGTTTCCTTTAAGTTAAACTTGTTTTATTAACTACTCTATATTTTGCAAAGGGAAAAATGTATAGTTTTGTATTGCAAAAATATTATATTATTCATTGTTATATATAATTTCTGTTTGTATTATTCATAATTACTAATGATTTAATTTATAGCACAGTGTAATATTTGAAATTCCCGTAAAGAATAATTATTTTAAATATGAGAGTCAGAAATGCGTAATTAGTTTATTATGTGTTAGTTTATCATTACTTTTCTTGGTCCGTATTTAGTTTTGTTTGACATTTTTTTTTTTAGTTAGTGTATTGCTTAATATTAAGGTGAATGCATATACGTATCAAGATGGCAATGGGAAGTATTATTTGTGGAGCCAGCACTCCTAAAATGAAGAGAAAAAAGGCAAAGGTATCCCATGTTTTCATTTACTCTACTTTATTTAAGAAAAGATATTTTAGTCAAACATCACATTTTACTTTACCATTTAACACCGTAAATACTACATATTTTGTAAATAGATATATGTGTATATCATTTTGTAATGATAAATGAATAATTCAAATATATTTTAGGTAACTGAACGCAGTTGGATAGAGGCAACTTTTCAAAAAAGAGAATGTTCAAAATTTATTCCAAGTGCTGATGATGAACACAAGTATGTAATGTTCACTATTTTTTTATTTTTTACTTAGATATTCTTACAGAATACATTTGCATATCCCACATTATGATCATGATCATGTTTATAACGTTAAAAACGTGCAAAAATATTTATTAAAAATTATTTTAACTTTAAACATATTTTTGTGGAATACATCAAATAAATTTTTTTTCGATATATATCATTCTTGACATCATCATCATGCATTTATTGAACTTTTATGTTTATTTATTTACTTATTCTTTTATTAAACATACTTATTGAACATTGATAAATAGCTATATATACATATTTTGAATACATATTTCTTTAAAAGGACAATATTTTTGCAGAGGCAATATAAGCAGCATAATTACATTAACAATAATGATTGTATGCTATAATTATTAATTTTAACGTTATATTATGAAATATTGCTTTTCAATGCTAATTTTTAAATATGCCTTCCATTTTTATGATACTTACAATTATTAGTATTTTTTTACAATTTACATATTTATTATAAAAAGCTTATTTCTGAATTTTCTAGGTCACTACTAACATAATTTTTTATGTTCATTTTCCTTTCATTTACTTTTCTTTCTTTCATTCCATTTATAGGTTTATGCAAGTAAAGGGAGATAAGAATGCAGAGTATGATGTGATCACCACTTCCAGGTGAGAGTTCATTGTGGGTTTTGTCAAGATTGAGAATTTTGTGTTCTTTATGAAAAAAAGAAAAAAAGAAGGATAGGTGATTTAACAAAGATATTTAATATTGCTTCTGCAAATATATATCAAAATTATATTCCAAAATAGTATCATATGCATTTCCCTTATCTGTAAGCTAAATAATATTTCTCCTTTAAAGAGAAAATAATAATTTATATACTATTTTCCACATCTTTGAGTAGTTATTAATAAAGTACTGTTACATTACATGCATTCTATACAGTTCTCAGCAATAATGGTTTGTACTAAAAGAGCTGTTAGACTAAGTTTTCATAGCATATATAAAATCTGCACCAAAATTGCATTATGTAATCATTGAATTGCTTCTTTTTGAAAAACCTCACTGATAAAATTTTATTTTAAATTTTCTTTTTGTTTCTTTTTGTCGTACTGCTTTTCATAAAACGCTTCATTTTCTCTTAGAGTTCATATCCATTACATCATGCAGCCAAGTAATCAAATCGTATATTTATACAAATATTATTATGATAATATTATAATTCATAGTATTTGGATAATAATTACATTAAGAAAACCTGTTATGAAAATAATCGTCATAAAATCTATTGTCTGTAAAATATTTAAATATTTACCTGTGCAGTAGTTAATAGTTATTCTGAAACCATGTACATTTATGAGTTTCCCTAATGAGCAAACTATGTTGGTGAGATATAGAAATATATTTTGTACAGTCATAAGCAATCCTTTTATATTGACAGAAAAAGAAACGGTACAATTATATGCAACAGTTTTCTATAGCATTCTGTTTTATATTATGAAGAAAATTATCACATGCTTCTATTCTATTTAAAGAATATTTGTACCCAGTTGCATCTAGCCTCTTTCTCCTAGTAAAAGTATTAATAAATGGTTGATTATTATAGATGTTGTTGTGGATATTCTTATACTCATCACTGCAGAGCTGGTATAGATGTTCAAAGTTACACTCCTAGTAATACCAAAGAAGAAGATCGAGAACAATGGTCTCCTGGAAAAAATACACGTCCATTTCCTACTGATGCATATGGTACCATTGAATTTCAAGGTGGACCTCATCCAACTAAAGCTCAAGTAAATAAATGAAAAATATGTACATATTAAAATATATAATATATTTCTTTTTCTATATTAATGTTGAATTTTAAGTATGTGAGACTTGCTTATGACACAAGGCCAGAACCAATAGTACAATTGTTGTGTCGAGAATGGAATCTGGGATTACCTAAGCTACTAATAACTGTGCATGGTGGTCGATCTAATTTCGAACTGCAGCCAACTTTGAAAAAAGTTCTAAGGAAAGGTTTGCTGAAGGCTGCAAAGACAACTGGTGCATGGATATTCACAGGTGGAACTAATACAGGTAGATTGAAGCAAATATAATTAGGTTAATTGTCCTTATTGGAATAGCTGTATAAATTCTATTATAAATGAAGACCAAAAATAACAGTTAAGTCTAAAGTTTTTGAAAAATGTCATTGACAAGAAGATTTAAATAGAAGACAGTAATCATTAAATCTTAGAGAAATTTTAAAATTCTTTCATTTACAATGATTATTCATAATTAAAATCATCTAAATTAAACTATTGGGTTGGCAACTAAGTGCTTGTGGATTTTATCAATACCACCCAATGATAAATCTGCAATCACTTAGCTGTCAAACCAATATTAATTTTTAGACTGCAACTTTTTTAATTTTGATTCTAGCTGTTATGATGCCTGATTATAAATATTACATTTCAATTTCGTAGGTGTAACAAGACAAGTAGGAGATGCCCTGCTACTAGAAAGATCTCAAAGACAAGGTCGGGTTGTAAGTATCGGCATAGCACCATGGGGAATTTTAGACAAAAGTCATGAACTTGTAGGCCGTGGAGGTGAAGTACCTTATGAATGTCTTTCATCTCCGTGGTAAGATATAATTTTTATGGTTAATGTACTATTTGTTATAAATATCTATTTTCATACTTATTACAACTGTTTAGGTCTAAATATGCAGTTTTAAACAATCGTCATGCATATTTTTTATTGGTGGATAACGGTACCGGCGGTCGATATGGTGCAGAAATTGTGCTGCGTAGAAGATTGGAAAAATATATTTCTAATCTAAAATTACAGCCATGTAAGTATCGACATTTAGATGTATATAGTTTAAACAATCTTTTTAACATAAAATGAAAAATTTATTGCAGACACACACAGTAGCATTCCTGTCGTGGCATTGGTAATTGAAGGAGGAACAAATACGATTCGATCAGTTTTAGAGTATGTTACAGACGTTCCTCCTGTTCCTGTAGTAGTCTGCGATGGATCAGGTCGTGCAGCTGATCTCATCGCTTTTATGCATAAGTAAGAACTAGCTATACATATACACACAACTAGCTATACATATTTCTTAATATAATTATATTTTGACAATGATAGTAAATAAAAAATTTAGATACGCGTCTGAAGGAGATGGAGAGAATGGAGAGAATGAGGGACCATTAGAAAGTATGAGAGGACATCTTTTAGATACTATCAAACGCACTTTCAAAGTATCCTCTGAACAGGCATCACAACTGTACTCTGAACTTTTACAATGTACCCGTAAGAAACATTTGGTTGGTACACTAGTCATTTCATATAGATAAATTATTCATATAAATGAATAGGTTAATTATTTATACATTATATAATCATTAAAATTAAATTTCTACAGATAACAGTATTTAGAATAAGTCAAGAGCGGCCACAGGAACTTGACCAAACGATTCTGACAGCTCTGTTCAAGTCCAAGCAATTATCCCCTGCCGAGCAGCTATCGTTATCTTTAATTTGGAATAGAGTGGACATAGCGCGTTGTGAAATATTTGTGTATGGTCAAAATTGGCCACCAGGTGCTCTGGAACAGGCAATGATGCAAGCTTTGCAACACGATCGAATTGACTTCGTGAAACTTCTCTTAGAAAATGGAGTCTCTATGCGTAAATTCTTGTCTATACCTCGCCTTGAGGAATTGTACAATACCGTAAGTTCTTTGATTTTATTATACAACATATCTCAGGATTTATCAGCCAAATTCTGTGTATGTGTGTGTGTGTGTCAATATTTTCTATAAGTATAATCAAGCAAAAGATGTTAAAGTTAAGCTTTAAATGACCTACATTTATATCTTAATATAGCATTTGTATAAAATTTTTTCCTTGGTTATAACTATAGAATACAATGACAAAATTTGGCTGTTTCATAGGATATCCTGCATTTACAATTATTACACAATGAGCATTTTCTTCTTATTTATATCGATTATCTAGAAAGAAGGCCCTTCGAACACACTGGGCTACATTCTCCGCGACGTTCGACCAAATATTCCACGGGGTTACATGTACACACTGCACGATATCGGCCTCGTAATAAATAAATTAATGGGTGGCGCGTATCGGTCGCAGTATACACGCAGAAGATTCCGTATGATCTATACCAAAGTGATGAAGAGATCTGGGGCACATCCTCAACATATGCATCGAAATAGCTGCGTCATGAGTAGCACTAGTCGTTACTATTCGGGATCTGGTAGTAAACAGGATAGTTTAACAATGAGTTTGCTCGCTGAAACTTTACCAGCTAATCGAGACACGCCGCTTTTTGATTATCCTTTCAATGAGTTGCTTATATGGGCTGTGTTAACTAAACGACAGCAAATGGCACTATTAATGTGGCAACATGGGGAAGAAGCTTTAGCAAAAGCACTCGTTGCTCTTAAATTGTATAAGGCTATGGCGCATGAAGCTGCTGAGGATGATCTTGAAACAGAAGTTTATGACGAATTGCGGAGTTATGGGAAAGAATTTGAAAATATTGGTACTAATAATATAATATATTTGTAATACAATATTTATCATAATATTTTCTCTTTTTATTATTTTTGTACAATATAATTTTTTGTATAGCCTTGGAATTGTTAGATTATTGTTATCGTCAAGATGACGATCAAACGAAACAGCTATTGACTTCTGAACTTCAAAATTGGTCTGGTCAAACATGTCTTTCATTGGCAGTCACGGCTAATCATCGACCACTTTTAGCACACCCTTGTAGCCAAATTATTTTAGCTGATTTATGGATGGGAGGTCTTCGTACGAGAAAGAATACGAATTTAAAGGTGATTGAATTGGATGCAATGTAAAGAATATATTTTTCATATTTTATAATATTGTTTTAATTTGTTGTTAGGTCGTACTTGGGTTAGTTTGTCCATTTTATATAATGTGTTTGGAATTTAAAAGTCGCGAGGAACTGCAGCTGATGCCACAAACTCAGGAAGAACATTTGATCTCTCTTGAAGATGAGAAAGAAGATAGTGATTCAGAGCATGGTATACCAACAGGTCCAGATGTTGAGGTAATAAATGTTCTTTTTTAATAATATTTTGACATAAAAGTATTAACTAATTATGTAATAGATATTGGCAGCTAAAAAAGACTAAGGTTTATGGAAACTTTAATGTTGATTAATTTTTATGGTTATTATGAACATATTTTATGAATAAAATAAATTATTATAAAGATGTAGAATATTTGGTAATAATTAATACAGCTTATCATTGCATTTATAAGAGTCCATCATTACACATTTCACGCTGCAATTATTATTTCTGAACATAGTGGCAATCACTGCTTTATTATTTTGGATAACGTTTTCAAATTTCGTCCATTCATTATACAAGTTATCGAAAGTATTGTCATTTGTAAATAACAAATTTTCACGATAATAAATCCAATGCAAAATGTAGTCACTTCTAATAATTATTTAGAACATAGTTTATTTTTGAGATAACTTTCAGTAACACAGTTGGTACATGTGGTTGCTGGCTTTGAACAGTTATTTGAACCATTATATAGAAGCGTATACGCATGTAGGTTCTATTTACGTTATATATAATGAAAAGAGAAATGTTTTACAACTCTTTTATATTTGTATTAAATCTATATTTAAATATTTCACATAAAGCATAAAATACTATTAATAGATCATAATTATATTTAAACTGTGCCTTTTATATTCTTAAATCTTATTTCTCTGTACGCGTAGGCAGATAAGGTGTATGAAATATAATTATATTATATAATTTTATTTCATTTATTATTGAGATATGTATACTTAAGTATATATTGCTTGGAAAGGTATTGTGTGTCTAGTAATTGGTCAGTATTATATGGTATAGTGTATCGATCGCTATTAGAGGTATTGAAATGTTTTTGTGATTCATAGACTATGTGGGTATGCGTATGAATTGTTTTTTAGAAACGTCAGCGCAGGAGCCTGAGCGTACGCAACAAATCCAGCAGCCAACAAGGCGCTAAGGTATATCTATAATGACCTGAAATGCAATGACTCTATGACCAATAAGTTTACACTTTCCGGTGCACTTTTCAACTATCTTTCTTATGTTATTAGTTATCATCAAGGAAAACTTCTATTTATTCAATATCGGAATCCGTACCGGTGAGGATGATAACTAACGTTTCTATTCTAAAGCAAATCGTGTTGTACTGTTATAAATACTTAACAAAAAAATCGTCCATTTTGATGTCAAATATAAAAACAATACCGCTAAAATATCGGTATAGTTTTCATAAAACATTAACAATAATAACACAAGCTACTTGATATATGTTTATATATGTATGTCAGCTTTAGATTTCTTAAATGTGTCGTCACGACATACCGATGTTTTTCATTTAGCGGTTAAAATATCTCTAACCATTACCAGTCGTATGTTTTTGATAATTTATTCTTACCAATTTATTGTTTAATGTTCCAAAATACAACCTTGTATTTCAAACATTCTATTTATAAAGTTATTTCTAATTGACTCATGGAGAAACAAAAATATTGTTTGGTGATGTACTTTAAATTTTCACTTCCCTCGCGTTACGTTACCCACATGCACTAACAATTTATGTTCTATACAACCATAATTTTTAACACTATTTGCACTCTATTCTATCATTCTTTATCTTCTATTGTAGCTATTAAATAAGTTCACCCTTTTTTACACCTTTCTTTTATTTTTATTTTTCCTATTTATTAAAATACTCTTGTACTGGATTAGTTCTTTATTACAATACTTGCTATGAATCTCTACATTGAAATACAATACCGCAAGTAATTACTCCCTTTCATAAAATATATTACAAGTTCACCATGCTTGTACGCTTGAAATGTACATTTCATTCATAATTCTACATGATCATATAGTTTAAATATATAATAATAAATAATTACATATTTGTACAGAAATGAATGTATGTCATCTATATACTTCCACCTTCCATAATATTTTAGAATGCCAGAAAGAACTTTTTCGTTTAGTATGTGCTTTTTACATGCTATGTACCATTCTATCCAATTGATTTCTTTGATTATTTTGTTAGCAACATCCAGACTGTAAATGGTTTCTGAGAATGATCAAGGATTAGTAAAGACAAATGCTAATACATGTCTGATTATACTTAAAAGATTCTTATCTATGTGTTAATGTCCTGTACAATTTATCTTAATGCTTGTATACGTTGTTCTGAAATTCCTGTTTCTTCATGTAGGCTTTAATCAGCAACGAACACACTACTGCCATCAAGGAGACAATTGTACAAGAAAATGGTAAAGTACTGACAGATAACGATGATGGAATTCATCGTATATATGGTATAAACTCTGACTACTATGACATCAAGAACAGCAGGCCATTGAGATTGAGGAAAAAATTGTATGAATTTTATACAGCTCCCATCACAAAATTTTGGGCTAATGCTGTAAGTTTTATACATGAAATAATTAAATTTCTAATATATTACATGCTAAACTTATTTTTTTTTATTTTATAGATAGCATACATTATTTTCTTGGTTCTCTTCTCATACTCCATTCTCATACATATGGATGATCGTCCATCATTAGCAGAGATTTATGCCATTGCATATATTTGTACATTAGGATGTGAAAAAGTACGAGAAATAGCAACATCTGAACCAGCTACTCTTTCACATAAATTTAGTGTTTGGGCATGGAATATGTGGAATCCTTGTGATGCAGCTGCCATTATTTTTTTTCAAATTGGTTTAGCTTTACGCTTGAGACACTCAACTCTCGATATTGGTCGTGTCATCTATTGCGTTGATTCCATTTATTGGTACTTAAGGATATTGAATATTCTTGGCGTAAATAAGTACTTTGGTATGTCACACAAGTTAAATGGAAAGTTAGCAAAAATATGAAGTATGAATGCACAGATAATAAATAAATTTTATATTATTGTTCTTAGGTCCTTTAGTTACAATGATGGGAAAAATGGTGAAAAATATGACATACTTTGTGGTACTTTTAATAGTGGTATTAATGAGTTTTGGAGTCACTCGACAGGCAATTTTGAACCCTAATGCTGAACCGAAATTGAGGATTATTCGTGATGTATGTACTCTCTACAAATATTTACTTTCTATTTCAGTTTATTATTATTATATATTAGCTTGTTATTATTATTTCATATTCTATATTCTATTCTATTCTGTTCTATAAAGAATATATATTTTCTTTTATAGATATTTATGGAACCATATTTTATGTTATATGGAGAGGTATATGCCGACAACATAGATCCAGATTGCGGAGACGAACCAGGAATGATTCCATGTTTACCAGGCCGGTGGATCACACCTACTGTAATGTCCATTTATCTTTTAATTGCAAACATATTGTTAATAAATCTTTTGATTGCCGTATTCAATAATATTTTCAATGAAGTAAACGCGGTGGCGCACCAAGTTTGGATGTTCCAACGTTTTACTGTTGTTATGGAGTATGAACAGAAACCTGTTTTACCTCCTCCGCTCATTGTAGTTTGTCATATATATCTGGTGGTGAAATATTTGCTGCGATATGTAACACAAGGGAAAGCAAACACTGGTGAAACCTACGACAATGGACTGAAGTTGTTCTTAGAGGCAGACGACATGGAGCGCCTCTACGATTTTGAAGAGGATTGTGTTGAAGGATACTTCCGTGAGCAAGAGTTGAAATTGCAAATGTCTACAGAGGAACGTGTTAAAATTACCACAGAAAGAGTGGAGAATATGCATTCGAAGATCGAAGACATTGACAAGAAAGAGAATACTCAAAATGCATCTCTTCAAGTAATTATACTATACCATTAATATTTTACTGATATTAATAAATTTACTGTCAGATATTATAATGGAACTTTCGATATTATTATAGGCAGTGGAGTTTCGTATGCGCAAATTGGAAGAATTAAATGAACAGATTTTGGCACACCTAGGAGTTATACACCGATTCATGGCTACTCACATGCCCAACATGGAGGGCTTATCTAGTTTTGATATAGACGGTCGCCAGCGTAGGGTATCAGAACGCTCAGAAGTTCTGTCAGAAACAGATTCTCATACCCAACTACCAGCCATTGCGATTAAACGTAAGAGATTGGTCCGATCGATGACCGATGGCACTTTCCTTAACCTAGGCCCATCAATAGATGATGATGTGCTGAAACATTCAGAAACTGCTATATCTCGCGAGAACCTCAGTAGGAACGAGTCTTCTATAAGTGGAGATGGACACACTGTTCAAGATGACATAAAGACAATCACAAGCCAGGAAACTGAAGCGAGCAAAGTAGATGGTGAAGGAGAGATCCTAAAGAAGGATTCGCATTCTGACAGCAGAGAGCTAAGCAGAGAGCCAAGCAGAGAACCAAGTGGAGAGCCAAGTAGCAAAGAACCAAGTACGGAACCAAGTAGACAAACGAGTAGAGAAATAAGTAGAGAAACAAGCAGAGAAGCTACAAGCAAAGAACCGAGCAGAGAAGCCAGCAGCGAAGCGCCAGCTTCGGAACCTATTCCTAGGCAAGATTCTACAGAACGACCTATTAGACAAAATAGTAGAACACGTTCAGAATCAGATGATGTAACGATTTTTCCACCGTCGAACATATCAAGAGGAGTAACGTGGGCTGAGCCACGTGTTGCAGTCATTCCATCGTCTTCAACAAGTAGTACGCAGAGGTCTATCCTATTAGCCATGCATGCCGAATATACAAGCATAACGGACGAGCTGGAGAGCTACTGTGGCCTTCTAAGTCCACCTCGAACACCGCCAATTTCTCCACCACCTTCGAGAGCTAGAAACTTATCCGAAATGTCTAACCCTGAGATGGCTTGGCAAATTGAGAATGAACATCTACGTGATGCTGAGGAGTGCGATTACCAACAGATGGAAGATTTAATACAGAGGAGGTACATCGCAGATGACGAGGAGCCTTTGCATACTGATGAAGCTACCCTGTTCATATCGAACGAACACAGGCATCAACTTCGAAGAGCTTCTGCCATCGATGAAGAGTCTCGAAGGCCTCCACCTACAATTTGCGTGACCAGGGAGATCGAGCAAACGCTTTCAAGGCCACCGATCCGGGACTCGGAAAGCTCAGATCCTAACGACAAGAATCTGAGTACGGTACCTGCCCCAGCGTCAGAGACCATGTGCTAAATGTTAGTGCACTCGCCTCGAGGTAAACTAACCTCAAATATTTTATGAATCATTTAGGAATTGAGGTAATCTATCCTCAATACACTTTCTAAATTGATCTGACTCAATGAGATAATGCAAGTCAAGGTTACAGTGAAATATGTATTTTCAGTTGGTATTATTTTTCTAACTGTTTTAACATTGAGATACAGAGAATCGAATGAAACAGTATTTTTAAACAAAGAATGTTTTAAAATTGTATACTTGATATTTTATCGTAACAAATAATTATAACTAAATGGAATGCATTTTTCTAATTGTTTACTTATAATGCAATGTATTGTTGAGCTCAGATCTGAAGATCTTTTATTATAATATTTTAGCTGCAATTTTTGTAATTTTTTTTCGCGTAATTTCTTCTCATAGTTTAATCATTTTTAGCCGTAAAGTACTTAGTATATTATATATACATAATAAATATGCACATGAATACGTACATATAAATATTGCAGTTATTTAGCTCATATTTATGCTCATATTAAAATTAATTCGAGTATTCAAGTGCTACACATTAGAATTAGCAATTTTTAATCTACTTTAATCCATTTGCTTTTTAAGTAACCATTAAATATATTATATACAATTTTTTGATCATTTATTCGTACAACACATTTGTATGCTCGAAGAAATCCACATATTTGATATATATGTTTATGGTAATTTATTTAACAATCAATTTTATAAGGCTTTCAATGCTAATAAACAATAGAAATTACGATTTGTATGTACATTTAATCTAACTGGTTGTTGATATGTTTCTTGCAAGCATACAACCAACAGAATTTAATCAATTACTATAATTAAATTATTCAACAGTTAATGTTGAATTAAAATTTTTCTGAAATAATATTTTTGATTTTGTAGAGAGTGCTAAATGCATATATGCAGTTGCTGCTATTAATAATATTAATTACGATATTTATGTGCATAATAACTTATGACATACTTAACGTCAGAATATATACAGTAATTGAATCAATTTATCACAACACACGGCAGTTACTTCGAGTATTCGAAAAAGATAATTCCTGCAGATAATTAGTGTACTTTAATAACGACGATTTAGGTACTTGAACTTCGTTAATATTAATAATAATTGAAATATTCAAACTAAATAATTGAATAATCATGTAGTTTGAATATTTAGATGTCAGAATATTTTTTAAATATTAACTTTCAAATATGACACACGTTCGTAATTGTACTATTCGTTGTACACTTCTTTGAATATTCCAATTGCAATAGTATTAACATTTATAACCCTCGAACAACGGATGGCTGGATCACATGTATCTTTTTTAGACTCTAGACTTTGTGGCATTATTATACACACATTCTTATATTAATATGAGTATTTATAATTATATTTTTGTTTTTTAATTTTGTTCCAAGCTGTAAAATCATACAAGTATCAAAATGTGATGAAAATTATACCATTTTTCCATAACAAAAATTACGGTTATTGCATATAAAACTATCAAAATTAAATTAGGACCTTGTTGCACAATAATTTACCAGTTACTAATATTAGTGAATCAACAAATTACAGATACATGTAGTGTTCTCTTTTTTTCACAATTTCTCAACAAATAGAGCGATCAAATAGTTTTAAATTTATGTAAAAGAATTGTCTAGTTCTATATTAGGGAATTTATTGATACTAGTAAATTGTAACTAGTAAAACTTCGCTAATAATATCGGCTAGATTGTGCAAGCAGTATCCGATAATGAAAATTAGAAAATCAAATTTTGTCATTGAAAATATGTTTCTTCGTTTCATTGATGAGTCTTAGATGGTACAATCATAGTTGGTTGAGGGTTAAAATTCGTTAAATTAATTTCTTCTTGACGTGTAATACGGTTCAATATATATACGTGCCTACTTCAATGGAACTTCTAACGACTTTTTTAAACAAGAATATGTTCCGTGGAAGGTTGCGTTGCCGCCATTTCTGTAAATCAGGTATAATGTACTATACAAATGTTATTCAAGTTCCTTCCATTTTCTATGTCATGTATTTTTCAATTTTTTATGCGCACATACACACAATTCGTTTGTTATTGCATATTATAGTAATACGAAAGGAGTCGCTATCGAAAACGTTAATCTCCTCCCGTCCTTTATCTTAGTCGATGAGATTAATTTCGATTTCTTCGGTTTTCTCGTCCTCCCGAGAGAACTCTACTTCTAAGTAAATACGAGAAACCCGTATACACGATGTTCTGAAAGAAGTGTCGTATAAAATACTTACTAGACTGAGGATGTTTATGCGATTTTAGATTTTTGTAAACATAACTAAAGAAAGTGGAATATAAATAGAGATTTGTTTCGTGTACTAAATATTATAACAAATACTCTACTTTCTACACTTTATGCGTTCTGTAGATTTTGCATCTAAAAAATGCATAAGTATCCGGAGTCTAATAATTACAAATTACCAAAATAACGTAGATAGAATTTTCCTAATAGAATTTTCATTTTAAGTAAAAAATATTATATTTTTATTTTTAATACCATGAAGATATAAAAAAAAAAATATCTGACGAACTTACGCATAACTATGCAGTGACCTTTGGAGAATTTAATGTCTAGGAAAGATTAAAGTTGAAGATCGATATATTTGTAACTAATTATTTACAAACCATGTTTGTAATTCATACGACCAATCGATTAAGAATCATTGCGCGTGGACTTGTTTCATGCAATACCATCGGCAACGAATATAAAGTGACCTTGAGAAATTAAATCAAATAGATTTCCTTTTTTTACATTTCATGGTATTCTGAAATAAAAGTATATTATTCTATTCAAACAAGGTGAGAAAAGAAAAAAAAAAAATGATAAAAGATAATTATTTTAGACGACACTTATTTTGATACACTCTGTATATACACGTAAATATTATACATATGTCGACATAACGGAATCAAACGTTATTTTAACAACGATAAACTGTAAAAAAAAAAATCAATAATGCAGTTTCACCTAGTTTTCAAAATTAATCCTTTTTTTCTTTTTTTCTTTAAGAGAAAACATTTTGCATTTTTTTACTAACATTACTTTAGAATATCGTTAGTATCAGTGAGAATATCGTTAGAATAAATAAAGAAAGAAAGAAAAAAATTATCTGTTGTAAATACATTGGGAGAGAAAAAAATTCGATGCCAATTTGTGTTCAGGGATTTAGTCAAAAAATTAGGTGAAACTCGATTATCGAAATTTTCGAAGTACATACATACGTACATACATGTACAGTGGTGCTGATACATTATTTAATGAACACCAGAATCAACATTTTTCAAGGTCGTGTTTGCAAGACCAGAATGTACAACTAAAACATACACAGAAAGGGATCGAAAACCGGCGTGTGCTTAATCAAATATTAGATACTTACGATTAGTATAAAAATAAATCGTATACAGTACTGTCTTATAACGAATTAATTGAAATTAAATGTGGCCAGATAGCAAAGGAGAGTTTATTCCAGGAATTTTATTCTTTGGCTAAGAGAAATGGATAGGATGATATAATAACATTCAATATTTAAGATCCAATATTTAAATATTCGTTTCAGAGTTTGTAGATAGTCTATATAAAAGTGATACCGACAGTCAGTTATCAAGACGTATCACTTTGACCGGCTAAAATGGCAGTACTGTAAGTTACAAATCTATAGAGAGAACTGTACTGGCTTTAGATGCGATTTCGTTTCGACAAACCACTATCCGAGATATTATTTCGGATCCGATAACGAGATCGACTTTTAATGTAAATAATTTCCTCAAAATTTCCCCAATCACATGTAAATGTGTAATATTCAGCTTTATTATCTTTTAGACACGTGCGAATTGCAAAACTAAAGCGAGTCGAATCGTTTGACTGTAGCGCTTGACAAAAATATTACAATTACATTTAGTTTATTATTGTAGAGGTGTTTTTTCCTTAATTTTGGTGATAGAAATAAGCCAAATGAAAAAACCGAAGAAACAATCGGCGAAATAATTTAGATACTAATTACAATTAGGCACCGTACTACAAAAAATTATCTTCTCGTAAAAACAAAGTTTGTTCGTATGGAGCTCTGTTGCTCCGTTCTCGAGAAAATCGAGGTCGAATATTCGTTAAGTACGCGTGCACTTAACTAGCCCCGATCTTCTTAGTTTACCAGATCTAGCTAACTATCGCTACTTCTATTTATGTTTATAAATAATATTAGTCGAGGTCTGATATAATTACAAACAATGTAATTAGTATCTCTGACTAGTCTATTGACTTATCTATTTTAATTGTTTACGAATTTCTAGAAGCATCGCACTTCGTGTCGCATATAGATTCTTGCTCGGCGTATTAAAGTAGCGTGAACCAGTGATAATATGTTACTTATTTGACACTATATGAAAATATTTTACATATAAATTATTTTCGCTACAGAGGAGGAAAGTCTAAGGTTCGGTATAGATGAACGGTTTGCGGGGGCGTCAGCGGCGTGACACTCTGTGTCACTGTTTTAGAAGAGCATAGACTTGTATGAAGTAGTTTACACGTGAATGCAAAACGCGGCGGCAAATTAACGTAAAAATTGAACGCATAAACGCAGTGGGAAATTACCGCGGCGGTTACGCTATCGCAAATCGCTCGTCTGTCTAAATGGAATGTCATGCGGCTCGTACTGATCAATATATGTTTAGAATTTTCGCGTAGCTGCGTGTAATAAATGTACTATAAACGCGAGATGTGATCAAATGATTCGCACGTGTCTATCATCATTACTGCCGAAAAGTTTTTATGAATTTTTTGAATGTACATTTAGGGCCTTATCACGCACTACCTGCTGCGTCGAACACAAAATTTACGGACCATTTAAAACCAAGGAAAAGAAACAACAAAAGTAAAAAAAAAAGTAATATCAATAAACAAAGCGAACCATATCACGCGGATAATTACGTTTCTAAGAACGAAAGCCAATCCGTGTTAGTATGTACGGTATGCAAATGATAAGCGAAAACACGTTTGATATTTATCATCTAACGTAAAAGTAACAACAAAAAAAAGACATAAACGATAAACAAACGAATATGCCTAATTGTATAAAAACTGTGTATAGTTCGTAAACATTTTAAGATGAGAACAGAGCGAGAGTACGAGGCAAATTTAAGACTGTATCACAAGGAAATAGTATGTTTACTTATTTTATTCTAGAATCAGTAAATAAACGAGCGTGCGATGAATTGTTAATACAAAATCCGACACAAGTAGTGATGCAATGTCTGTATTCAGAAATGTTAGATGTATTGTTAAATTCGAGATATTTTTTGGAAAAATATGACCTTTGATTGAAAAATCGAATTTAGCGATACGATCACACTAACTAATTTTAATTAAAGGTAATAGATTTGTATCTATTTATACCTCGAATTCATGTTACTTTTATTATACTGGTAGAATGATGGAGCTTAAACTTAGAATTAAAAGATTAACCTCCATAAAAACTATCTATTTCCGCATAATAACATTTTCCGTTACTAATAGTATTATTATCGTTGTATATGTTAAATTATTGATTCAGACAAGAATTAACCAATTGAGTTTTTCGACATTGCCCGATGAATCAAAGTGACATCCATGAAAAGAAACGATTTGTGAAATAAAACGAAAAGGTGCTATCGTGTAAATCGAGCCTTACGTAATTGGAATTAAGCAACGAACACGCTTGCGATTTATCGTCGATAAACGTATTGTATAGTATTTCGATAAGAAGCTTCGTTACAGGTATAATCATTCGAGAAATACCGAATCGCTCAAAAAATGCTTTCGAAGACATCTCTTCCCCTCCATTCTATCTTCCGTAGTAGAATATTTCAAGCTAACATTAGTTCTGCTATCAAATTGTTTCTCGACAGCTTGTAAGATTTTATCAATAAGAAATCGATACGATCAATAAATCGAATAGCGGCAGAAATAAAGTGAGGATAGGTTGGTGCTTTGTTAATTATGCAGCTTGAAGTTTCTAAACTGCATAATTTATACAATTATTATCTAAATATGTTAAACACGAAGTTAATTTTGTTTTGCTACCCATTTGAGGCGGGATGTTCTAGGTGTGCTCAATACGCACATCTGCCTCAAGAACAGTCAAATTCAAATCACACGATAAATCAGATACTGCGAAAACAAAAGCATACTTTTTCATTGTAAAGGTACAAATGTGCCCGACGGATGCGTCAGATGCCTGCTGCGATATCGCAGCGAGATTGGGTTGATCTTGTGACTTGGATTTAAGGCTGCTTTTGACGCAAACATTGGACGCACAAAGGAATTCTCGCCTTTAAGCGGTGCGGTGTGTTAATACAAAAAAATACGTCCGTGGCGGTCCGTGTACAAATAAAAAGTTTTGTGTCGGTTCCCAGGAACAAAATGACAAAAATGACGTTTAACGCGTTAATGGAAGACCTGAAATGAGTTGTAATTTTGAATAGTACAAAATTAACGAAAGTAAATGTAAGTTTGTGACGAGTGTGAAAAAAGTAAAAGTTGAATGGCTTTTCCTTACGCACCGTTATCGAATAAATTTTGGACACCTCGCTATATTTCCTTTGATTGATAGTTTGTCCAGCATCTAAATCGCCGTGCTTTAGATTGTAATATCCATTAGATTTTACCTGTAAGTTCATATGGTACAAAATCAAGTTTGCTCAACATATCTTATGCATCATACGTAGGACATGTGCAAGTTAACTTGTGCTTTAAATCAATTCTTTTCCTTTCATGCTAGAGGTAAAATAAAGAATACATGGAAGCATGGTGGAAATTATTTTAATCTTATTTGTTTCATTTCCTTTAACATCCTAAATTCGATTTGTAATTTGATGAAAATTTTAATAAAGCTGCTTTTGTATTTTTATTTCACGTTATGAAAATACAAATTGCTCACACATGTCCGTCAAAATTACGTGATTAATGCAGAAGGCACATTATATCATGTACGTAAGTAAATGCGTGATATTTCATTGTCACAGTATATTATTCTTTTGTGCACTACTCAAAACAATTACAAATCATTCAATAAACTCATTAGGTCGTTAAAACATACGCGTGCTCGAAGTCTCTTTAACTGGTTAACCCAAATATGCAATAAAATCAAAATATTATTCAAAATATCCTATCAAGAAAGTGATCAATAAGTAGAATATATGTAGTATATTATTAATCTACGGAAGAATATATATACATACACATTTATTATAAAATATAAAAAATATAACTATATATATGTAATCAATATATACTTATTTTTTCTTGGATGCATTATATGTAACTTTATGAAATTTGAATGCAATAATTTCCTCATTTACAAAGTTCAATTAAATCTAACCTTACGTCATTTACTAACCTTACGTAATTGTTTTGAGTAGCGTATCTATTTCATTAAGAAGCAGAATAAGTGTCACCGCCTATAAAAGGATTAACGTGTCTCGTGCACGAACACAAAACTCGAAAACGAGATTTGAAAAATGGAAAAACGTTTGGTGTAAAGAATATAATATCTTTAGGATAGTTGATATATCGTTCAACAATGTTCCTCCGCTTCGTTACCTTTGTACGATATTAATGATAACGATTTCGTATAAATATGTACAGACAAAGACGATTGAAGGTAATGAACACGCAAAATAAAATACCACACAGAAACAGACGGTCGGAAATGCCCTACTGCGTTTTATGTTCAATTGAGAACTGTATCATTTTGTGTTTTTAATCCTTGAGATAGACAAATGAATGGATTATTGGAATGTTGTGTAAAACGAAACAATAATCAGACAATAAAAAACAATCATCTGTGAAGGGAAACGTCGCGTTACAAATTTGAAGATTTTGCTCATCTTCAATGATCTGAATAAAAAAAAGAAAAACAAAAAGAAACCTTCAAAATTCTTGCGCCATCTAGCCATATGTCGTCCTTTTGAAGTTGTTAATTCGGTCAGTGTTCATAAAGACAGATACTCACCGGCGAACAGTACACGAACGCTATTAATCACTTGTAATTACAAAATTATAAATGATTCAAACTATATCATATCTGATCTTGTTTTAATTAGACAAATGTCACGAATAAAGCGTGAATTTGTTATGTCGTTGCTCTAGTTCTTATTTACAGTTAAAAGTTTTATTTAGATTTTATATTTCATATAGTTTTATATGATCGTATAAAGTTAGAATTCAAGAGAACTGAATATTTGTTATTTGCTAAGTAGAATTTTCGTCATATTTTCATGAATTTGTACTCTTTATAACGATGAGACATATGTGCATTAGCTAATTACATTCTTTAGAAAAATGGGGTTAGGACAGTTAAGAACTAGGCCAATGAAGTGTTTACAAGAAGATTGCGTAATGGTTATGAAATATCTGGGAACGGTATTCGTGAGATGTTAGCCGGTGTGAATGTCACTTTCAACTTTTCACCGCGAACACAGGATTTCTATTCCCACACTTTTCGAGTTCAAGTTCGAGTTTGTATTTTCTCTTGATATGCAAGGAGTCCTATATTGTTCGCGAACGCTGGTGGAGACGCACTTTAACGCGATCGTTTTCCTGTAATGCTGTTACAATCACTAGTCGTCAAGAGTAATCGTAATCGACAAGGATTAAAATCACAAACACGAGAAATTGTCTGTTACACTTTTCGACCTGTATATATTCTCTGTACCGATATTGTAAATACACTCGTTTGTTCACTTACACAATCAATTGTATACATATACCGATGCAATGTAATTAACAGAAGTCTTGAACTGTTCGTTGTTCCACGACACAGCTGAACACGCGTATATTGATCTTTCTTTGCTCGATCTTTTGATCACAGGAATGCTGAATGATTGCAATGGACATTTCAAAATTTTGTTCGGTAAGAAACAATCTAATATTTTTTAACGTAAATATTCTTAGATTCAAGAAGTGATCAAATTTCTTCTCTTTCTTGCTTATTTCTATTACATTAAATTTTTATAAAAGACATCTATGTCTTTTGGGATATTTTTTTTAAACATTTTCAACGTTGAAACTTTTTTTCGATTAAGATAATGGGACAATTGACCTTTGGGCATTGTAATTTCTTTCTTTCGAAATATATAATTGTGTATTTGCAATCGTTCAACATTAATGAATAACATTTTTTTATTGCTTACCAAAAAATGTCCCGATTGACTATATATCATTGTATTGTCAATTACAGTTTATAAGATACTTTGTAGCAATTTTTATCTCTTAAATGGATTCAATCTATTCCGTCTTTTTACACATTCAGCACGCTTATTATTGTACATGTATATTATAACGATTCTCGAGTCTGGTTGATCTAAAAGGAAACGCCGTATCAAATTAGGCTAATTTGCTTACTCGCGATGTATTGCTGTAAATTCGAATCTCAATCTGTATTGATTGGAATGGTTAAGAGAAAGCAATCGACTGTAATAATAAAAAAAAGTACATAAATAAATATATATATATACCCTTGTAGTCCGGTATGAAAACAAATTGATTAAAATATATATAACTGATCTCGATGTGTTTTCTTGCTTTGTGGCATGTGCCCACCTTTCCTCAGTCGCCATATTGCATTTTTATATCCGGGCAATATAACACTTCCGGTCTACATATAACCTTTTACATATTTCATTATAATTTATTACAAATTATAATAAATTATAATATATATTATATGTACCTTACATATTATTATCAACGATATGACAATAAAAGATTTATATGAGTTTGTATCAAAAGATATCTCAGTTTTATATCTCAGTTTTGAAATTTCAATTATGATAAATAATTCCATAAGATTTGAAAACTACCTAAGTATGCAGGTGCAGTAAATGGTGCATGCACTATGTTCTTTAAGAATATCAGAAAGCAGTTTTTTTTATAACTTTCTCTATTGTAATTAATGAGTGAAAATGTGTATCGGTTTTTCATAAATATCAGATGCACGTTTTTACAATTGAATGAAAAAATTATTACAAGGGGGAAATATACAAATTTTGTACATCCTGTAATCAATGTATAGCCGAAACGGAATATTTTCATTTTCTGCGTGTAGGAATTTTAAATTGAACGTGAAACACACGGAATTACGGTCATGTTAAATCGCTTTGGAAAAACAAAAGGATCGCTTTCATCGACTTTACTGTCTTCGCTTTCACAATTAGAGCTGATTCTATACAAGTATTACACTTGGACCGTTCCTAGTGGAAATAATACGAAATTATTCGATGTTAGCTGAAATAGTGACAAAATTGAACCATAGAAAATTCAAATAACGACGCAGGATTCGTAGAAAACAATTTTACTTTACATCGCTTTCTTCTGAACTATAAAGGGAGAAAAAAGGAAATCTCCTTTACACGCTTCCTGCCTTGTTTCAACTATATAATTTACGTCGTGGAATTTTTGTAATTTCGATCGAGTTTCATAATTTATAACGCTATAAAGTTCTCTTTGAACGAATTAGCAATGCTAAAAATGTTCTCGTGAACAGAGAGAGTAATTAAACACGCTCAACTCGTTACTTATCTCGACGTCACATTGCATTCCTCCTCACTTTCCTTGCCTCATGGAAATGGCCTCGATAACAGCAACTCTACAAGCTGCTTCAAAAAAGGAAACAAACTCTTATTTTTAGTTCTCAATATCCTCAATTTATAATTAACACGTTTTTGTGCAAAAGTTATACAGGTCCTTTCAAAACATGTCTTCCAGTTTTCAAATTTGAACATTCTTCCTTTTCTCATGGAGCAAAAATAATCAATGAATCTTTTTATTTATGATGCCTATATTATTTAATCGTATTTTAATAAAGTAAATTCCAAAGATACTGATGTCATCTTCGAGTTTTTATCGTTGTTGCCTTTTATGAAAGAATTAATTTGAAAATCGAGAATTGTAAGTATTACTCGTCTGCTTCTATAAATTAACTTGATAATCAATGTAACATGATGATCCTTTTCCGAGAATTGTATGATTGTATTTTTGAATCGTCCTCTAGGTTCACTGCTCTGCATCACTGACATTCTCGTTGTAGTGAAATGACAAGCTATACGTGCGTTTATGTTTCTCAGCGAGAATCCGTTTCTCGAGAGTAATGATTAACAGGTTTGTTGGTAAACACGCTACTGCATCGGGTAATTCGACGTCAAGCAAAAAGCGATCGTTCCTCCGATGCCTCGATAATGCGTAATTACGAGAAACTACAACTAAATGATTCATAACGGATTATATGTTACAGACTGAAAGGAAGATCTGTAACGCAGGATGTGTTTAGTAGGCGAATTGGGTTTCTAGATCTAGACATCACCATGAAAATATCTCCATTTCTAAATTTGATAGTTAAAGATCGAACGACGTATACATTTCTTAAATCCTACAATTTTATCCTCAAGTCCTTTTAGGTACTAAGTTAGATTCAAATTGGACAAAGATTATTTGAAATAACACATTTTTTAATTTCAATCTTCAGTTCTTAACTCCTCTTGAGTATTAAATTATATCTGTGCCAAGTTTATTAGATTTAGTTCAATTGAGATGAACCAAAATTAAGTACTAAATTAAACACCAAATTAACATTAAATTTGAATAATTAGATCTAATCCAACATTGGAGGAAATATAATCTACATAAAATTAAGCATGAATTACATTCACTATCTCATTAGCAGAGCTGAAACAATATCTTAAGTCTCTTTAAACTCAACGTAGAGTCAACTTTCTTTTTCCCATGGAGATTTTTCTTTCTCGAAGAAATAGTCTTTAAAACTCCTACGTGAAAAACAACGAAGAAGATTTGTTTCTATTCCAAAGGAAGTGTGTAATATGTAAGTTAATTGAGAGTTAAATAGCCAATAATAAAAAAAAAAGGATTCATTGATAGAAGGATCTTATTGCACGCGTTTGTGAAGACACATGATTCATAATCGCATCTAAGAAAAATGAACGTTTCTAATTGGTATGAAAAGAGCGAGGAAGAAAGACAGTGATGGCAAAGAGGTAACTTTCGTTAGTGAGAGCGATATTCGTCTGTTTAAGAGCTGCCAGTTTCCACTGGTTCGTCGTGATCGCAAGTATGCATATTCCCCTTCTTCGATGGGAATCGTCAACGATCACTTTCTTCTAAGTAAGTTCCTTCGAAGGATTTACTCGTTCTAGTGAACGATCCGCAACAAGGATTACCTAGTCGTACTCTCGTCACTTGCCTCTATCATCTTTGTTAGAAGTTTCGTAGATATCTTTGTTAAAGTACCTTTTATTCGTTTATTTTATTTTCTTCGATTATGCCTGTCTTTTTAATATCATTGTGATGTTATCTGAAAGATGATAGAAATTAATTAATTGATAGTAAAAAAATTGATTTGTGTACATTGTGAGACTTGAAACATTCAAAGGTATATTAAGAAAATTCGTTATCGATAAAATAGTAAGGTTCGAAGTGTATATCGTTATAATTCAATATGAAGAGTATGAGACAATAAAGTGTACGGGGTTGAAGAAGATAGTTGTATACATGGTGTGCTTCCCTTACTGGAAATGAATCTTCGCGGTGGGCTGGCGATACTTCTTTTCATTCTTGCGGAGATCGACTGCACGATCCTGAGGATCGTTCAGGAAGATCATTTCTGTAAGTATAAGATAATGTTAAGCCACCGTTTCTATAACACTTATGGTGTATTTTTTGAATATTGTTTATAATGTATTTTTAGATATTTTTAAAATATTGTGTGTCTTTTGACTTTTTAAGGAAGACCATTTTTATTTTTCAAGTTTGATAGCCATCAAACATTTCAATGCAATTTCTATCCATATAATAAATAGATTGTTCGTACCTTTATGAGAAATGGAAAAATGGAAAAGTCTGCAGGATGCATTTAATATGGCAAAATAAAAGCACCAATAATATTTAATGGGTGACACAGATCTCCATTTAGATCCTATTTCTGTAACTAAACTGAATTAGAGTTAGAAACAGAATTTATAGAGGAACTGTTATACATATATTATAGAACTATTATATGCATTTTGTATACTTTTAAATCTTTAAATTTCGCGTGAATTCGTACAAATTTCCAGTCTACAAATAACCATTTCGTCAAACCATTGAATATATTACGTATTTAATTGATATTAGTTGACTACCAGTGAAAGTCAACGAGGTGGGAAACTTGAGTTTTTGAATAACAGCTTGCGGATGTCCTTCAGCATCGCATAGGCAGCCACGTGCGATTCTGTCGGTGAAAAACGTCACTTCTTCTACTGTGGACAAGCAAAAGAACGTCGGGAGTACAACGGGTCGAATATTCAACGGGAAACCGAGTAAACGAGGCTCTTGGCCCTGGCAGGTGTCTCTACAGCTTCTCCACCCAAAGTTAGGATTTATCGGTCACTGGTGCGGCGGCGTTCTCATTGAACCCACTTGGGTCGTCACAGCTGCTCATTGCATTCATAAGTGGGTTTCACTTTTCATTGAATCTATACGAACTTAGCGACGAACTTCTAGATTATCACTATATAGAGTGTCTAAAAAAAGATTTATTAAATTATACAATGTTGTCAGCCAATGAAATTTATCCGTATATGTAAAGATTAATTAAATATAAATATATATATATATTTTGTTCACCATCGATTTATAAACTATGCATAATTACTTACAGCGAGCTTTTCAATTTACCAATTGGTGCACTGTGGACGGCGGTGGTTGGGGAATGGGAATTAGACTCCGGTGGACGAGGCTCGGCAAGACTACCTGTTGAACGAGTGATCCTCCATGAGAGATTCAACAATTACTTGCACGATATTGGTAAATAAACAATTTTAACCCTAAAATGGTATCGTTGGCTTGATAAGAATCTAGGTAACTACGATAGTTTGTGTGAAAATTACTAAAATTTAGGATATTCAATTTTCTCTTAGCGCTGATGAAGTTAGCTAGACCAGCTCCTTTGTCCAAAGTAGTACGAACGATATGTTTACCGGAGCCGGAAGAGGAGCTTGCGAATAGACAATGCGTCGCTTCTGGCTGGGGTCGATACGGACCTTCTCAGTCACTTTCCACCGCACTATTAGAAGCCTCAGTGCCATTGCTAGATCTTGAAAAATGCATGAAAGCTTATGGGAAATCGGTATCGCTTCGAAGCGGTCATCTCTGTGCTGGTCACACCGATGGCTCGACCGGAAGCTGCGTGGTAAATAATCAATTTCTATATTATATTAACTAAATTCCTGCCGAGTAAAAATCTAAGCTGAAATGCTTAATATTATTATATCGTATCGTGCCTCATACGAGTAACATTGCTCTAATCTTATTATTTCAAAAGCAATTTTTTTTTTATCCAAATTCTAAAACATTTTCATCATTTCATTTCATGAAATTTAGAGTTATCACTTTCGTCGTTACATAAGATATCTACCACCGGTCATCAAAATACACTTAAGTAGATTGGAATCCTTGCATTTTCTGGATAATGCAATCTGGCTTTCAATGACAAGGCTCTATCCAGATGAATCTCTTCCTTTACTTATAAAATCGCTATTTAACATTGAAATCTCTCCATACTCATCATACTTCGATTTTAATACGCTTTCTGAACCATTTACTATGCTTTATAATAAATATTTTATCCTTTTATGGATATTCAGTATTACATTCGCATACCTAAAAAATATTTTCAACAATTAGTTATAAATATTTCTAAAAATTTTTTAATATACACATATATACATATATATGATATTAAGCAATATTTTAAGTTATAAGATAAAAGTATCTTCATAAAAGTATCATTTCTTCAAGATTATTAAAATTTGATCCGGATATTTTAACAATACTTTCAGTAATTAGTGTACATTTTAGCAATATAAATATACATATATAGATTTGTAAGTAATGTTTTAAATGATAAAATAGAAACATCTCTTAGGGTGATTCTGGAGGACCATTGCAATGTCGTCGCGCAGACGGAGTATGGCAATTGGCAGGCGTCACTTCTTTTGGATCAGGATGTGCTAGACCAGGATATCCTGATGTGTATACTAGGATACAGTATTACGTAAAATGGATAAGAAATACTATGAACAATGACGATGATGCGCAATTTTTATAATTTTTATCGGTATATTGATTCACGTGTACCTTGAAATGTAGATAATATTTATGTAAATATTATTCGAGTAGACCGTTGTACATATGCATATACGCTATCCTGTGTAGCTTTTAATGCAAATAATTTTTAATAAAAAGAAAAGTACAATGTACTGTTCTATTTATTATATGTACCTTATCCACGCAAATTTACCGTAATTTGGAAACAATCGCAAAATCTATATATGAATAGAACAGGCTGCATTTGAAAACCATAAAACCTCGATTTCAATAGGAAATAAGACCAAGCGTATACATATACATTCACGTGTTATGGAAATGAAAGCGCATCCACTGCACTGGTAAGTTCCAAAGAAAAGCCATTCGCCAGGGGCTAAGGTATCTTCCTATGCCCGCCAACGTACATTATAATATACAGTGGCTCATGAAAGTATTTTAGCATTTGTAGAAAACTTTTACAAATATATTACAATGTATTATTATCTTTTTTATTTTATGATATATTGTATATAAATATAAATGTATGACGTGTGTTGTATGAAACTCTTTGAAATCTCCTTAGCAGTGCAATGGGCCCAGTAGTTGTAGTACAATCGGCAAGGAATAAATTCCACGTGGAAAAATGAACAAAAAATGCAGAGTAAAATTTTCTTATTACTAAATACTTGTGATATACCTTGTATTGCAATAAATATCTATATACAACGATCAATCATCTGATTCTCGTGCAACGATCACTTTCACTTTGCACAATAATTTCGTATATGATGGAAAATATAAATAATCTTTAATTTATATTTTTACAGATACATTCTACTGTATCCTGTATGTTAGATCGTATACATGCAACATGTTAGTGTTGAATATTTTATGAGGCAAAATACAATTTTTAATAAAACAGTTGATTGTTATTAATTTAAAAACATATTGAGGATCAGTTAAGGATCAGTTCCTTAACTGATCCTCAATATGTTTTTTGACAAAGGTCAATTGTACCATTATTACTGAGACACCCTCTATATTTTGCTAAAAGGTTTCTGCAAGTGTTCAGATACTTTTGCGAGCTGCTGTATGTATACTTTGAAATGATACCGATGTTTCTATACCGGAAATACGACCACATCTGCATTTATATGACTCTCATAAGGGAAGAAAATCTGAAGTTGCTTCGCTCTTTTCGAACATCGTAGATTCGACGTTACGCAACCTCGTGATTGTGCGTATGACAACCAAAGCGATTGCATCTCCACCTCCTAGTCTCTCCTCTCCCTTTCAACCCATTTCCTCTCTGCCCCTCTTCAACCGATGAAATTAGAAGTATCGATCTGTCACAGGAACCGCGTACACCGTGGTAACTAAGAGACTCTGAACACACAAATTATGCCGAGATGCATCCATTAATTAGCTTAATACGTACCACTTAGCATACCAAAGCATGCTCTGATCAAGTTTCGTTTACACCGTCTATCCACTGTGTTTCTGTCGTTATTATGTACCGTGTGTTCTAGTGTCGAGTGTTTATCGATTTATTTCGAGCCATCTGTATCGCTTGTATATTATAATTTTTCACTTTTTGAAGAATACTATTTAGATAAAAAATGCTTCACAATAAATCTACAACGCTGTGTATCGTTTTACAAGTAAATGGATTGTAATGACAAATCAACGACACGATATTTCTCATTGTCAAATCTATTAATGTTAAAATGTTAAAATGTTAAACCCTCGAACATTGAGGATTTAACAATTTTATAGTCATTTTTCTATGTCTGTTCTATATATGATATATATGCTCCATTACCTACATCATTTATAATATTCTGTGTTTTGCATGTTATCTATAATATTCTGCATGCATGCTATCTATACATATTATATCTCTGATATCGTATTATCTATATTATCTATATTATACTTGTAGCGGCACATGGCCGTAGAAAAAGTTTCAAATTGAAGTGGAAAATTTAAATCTACGAGAGACCCGTATTATTGTACCTTCGAATGTTAACGTTATTTTAAGTTACAACTTAACTTTTTAACTCGACTTAACTTTTTGTGGTAATATAGATGTATGAACGTACTACCTATGACAATAGTATTATTATCGTTTCTTCTATTGGTATGAGCGAGAGACGATTACAACCGGCATACACTATCTCTGTACTAAGTAGTTGTACTTATTTTAATACATCCGACTATTACAAATTCATCCACTCGTTATTTTATTAAATAAACCTACACGTTATAACCACTTGACACTGTATATATTTTGTGTATATATATGTATACATATATTATCCTATATGTACCTATATTTTATACTATTTCACCCTATCACGTTTATCAAAATATGTTACTAAATATAATTCAAAATATTTTATGCGCAAGAATAACAATTTTTATTACAGTAGATCTGTGGTAAATCAGATGATTTTTAGAAAGGAAGAACTTCAAACTATCCTCTATAAAATCACGAGTTATCAACCAAGGAACATGAGTTAGTTCATCAATCAGATTATTTAAAAACGACTCGTATTATATTTACATTTGCAAGAACTAAAATCGACTTGATAGAAATTTATTCATTTTTTATTTCTAATTCGACGATTAGGAAAGTTTCTATTTAAAGGATATGCTTAATAGGTTGAGAAGGAGATCCTGTCAATATAAAAATTTCCATATTCGATGAATCTACTTAGATGTATACGAGCATTCTAGCATCAAGTATAAAAGCCTCACCATACTCCAGATTGAAGGAAACTACAAGAAACAAACTTCTCCATCAGCAGCAATAAATAATTTAGAACAAGTTCTGTAAACACTATTATTCTATGCACGTGCTGCCTTCTAAATAAAATTACTAGACTGCAAATCTTCACGCATTAATGAGAAATGCATTTATTCAAAAATGCATGTAACGCACAAAATACACGAAAATATACAGTATATTCCAGTATTTAACAGTCAAGTTTTGTTATAAGTAATGACGTAAAATTGGTGGCAAAGGTCGCATTCTATTTGTATTTCGTACTTTTATTATAACATGTCAATGGAACTTTAAATGACCTATTTAAAATTCGGCTATTAAACTCTAGATCATCCTGTATCGATATCTAGTGACTAGAACAGCAAATCTTTAAAATAAAGTTATGGTAAAATATGTTTAAAAAGTAAGAAAAATACAATGATCACTAAGCGTGGATGAAATTCAGTTTACCTAATAGATTAGACCTTTCGTGTCCGTCACACTTGCGTTGATTAGTAGCTACTACATAATTACATTAGATGCCTAATATAATGTGATAGCGCAGATGTTGTTGTCAGTGCACGTGTTCGTGTTTAACAGGCGTTTAATTAAATCGTACATTTCATTTCATGAAATTTTCTCATTAATGTAGGTGTATCATTTGCACGCGTTATTATTACAAACATAATAAAGCTGATTTTTCTGCTTTATAATATTTTTGACTTTCAAAAGTGTTTAAAGATGATGAGTCGCTTTACATATGTAATGTAATATCATTTTTTGATCCAAATTACCCATTCGAGAGTAATTATTTTCAACCGCGCCATTAGCTGATTAAGCTCGGTATATGTGATCTCAGGGGAAGTTGAGAAGGTGTGTCATTTGATATCAAGCTGTTTAGTAACGTTTCCATTGTATTATATGACTCGATGGATTTTGCAAATCTAAGAGTTCTTCTAGAAGTTGTATTCATAGATGTAAAATTTATCTCTATAAATTCATAATTAAAAATGAATTTACATTCGTTGAAAATTTTTAATTATGTCTATATAAAAGGATAAAATATAAAGAATCGATAAAAATCATGGAATTCGGAATAAAAACTAATGCATCCTTTTAAAAAATTAGCTTCCCTTTTAGTCATTCAGCCACCCTCCTCAGAACATTTTTGCCTGTTATGTACGTATCAATATATACCGTATCTTCTAACATTCTCAAATTTTTCCTAAATACCAAGGTATCCTCAATCTAGTTAGAATTCAATTGAAATCTAAATTAAACCAAATTCATACCTAACTTAATTTTATTAAAATCTAATCCAAACGCTATTCCTTCCTTAACGACAAATCGCCAATAAAGAAACAACTAAAAAAGAAAGAAGATCTATAGAAGTTGCAGTTATGACAATACTTTCGTCCAACATGTGGATTTTTGCATATTATGTACATTCTGTATATTCCAGCATCTACAAATTTCCCATAAATATACGAACGTGCTCTATCTACTTACAATGCAATTCCAATCTAAATTAAATTTAATTTACGTTTAACTAAATTTAAATGTAATCAAACTCAAACGCTCTTGCTCTCTAATCATTCACCCCTTTTGCCTGAAACAAATATCAACATGAAATCACCAATAAAACAAAACGAAAAATAAAAAGAGGAAGAAAATCTACAGAACAGCATAACATCACGACAATACTCTCATCGAACTATAATATATCAGCAAGACAGACGTTGACATGCGCGAGGTACCGCGTCCGTGAAACGAACAGGGAGAGTGCGCGTTCCTGATCAGTAGTAGCACACTTTCATCGCGGCGAGGAAAGTGAGCAAGTCGAGTGAGTCGTTTCATCCACGCCGTGGAGGAGTCATCCACGTTGTAACGCACGGCAACACACGACCGCGCGCGTGTTCACGAAGATCGTGTGTGTTGTACACAAGGTATAGAGAGGCTCTCGTGGTAGTGAAGAGAGGTGGATAAGGAGAGAAAGGGAGAAACCTCGTCTCTCGTCAGAATTCCTTTCGATCCGCGAAAAATTGTCGTCCGTTTTTACCCGGTGCAAACCCGGGTGGGGTGCTTGTTAAGAAAACGAATTGCTCGAGAAAGTCTCGAAAGGAAAGAATCGTTAATTGCGCGGCTTATTCGTCGTACACAAAAATATGTGATAACGCGAACTAGATATATACATGAATATATAGTGGCTGCAAAAATTATTTGAACATACCCTTATTTTCTAATGAAGCGTCTTTTTACCAAATTCTATGCGTTTTGCTTTCATGGTATCAAATTTTTATAGTCATGTGAAAATAATACCGAATAGTACGAGATTTAACGTACTTGGACCTAATTAATTAGCATGTGAATGCTGCAATAAATATTTAATACTATAATAAATACTATAATATATAGTATAATAGTATTTATTTATTATATAGTATAATATATATTAATGATGTATAAATACTTCTTACAACCACTGTATATGTACTTCTACATATAGGTATATGTATAAATAATAAAAATTATTTAACAGTGAATGAAATTATCGTTGAATACTTGTGGATAAAGAAATGATACGTGATGTCGCGTGTCGACTCGCCCTTTCCAAGGGGAGGGTAGAAGAGGCGTGAGGTGGATGAATCATTGAGGCAGCCTCTGACGTGTCGAATAAAAGAGGGAGGCGATCGAAGAATCAAAGCGGAGCAAGGTTGCAAACCAAGTAAAAACCCGTTTCCAGAACTGTTTCGTAGTCCCCTGAAATATAAATGAATGTAATGTCACTTGCAGCTGCGAATTTCTTTCATTCGGAATACAGAGGGTGAATTTGCTCGATTCAAGATGGCTACTGATTTTGTTATGTTACCTTTGTTCGATACTATTGTTCGAGGGAAAGTTCATTTGGAGAAGTAGACCTTTCCATGGCGAATAATGCATCTACAGGGTGGTTCGATAGTTATAGCTATTCATCAAAATTTCTTGGCAAACTGGAAAGATTCGAGCAAAATTATTTAATTATTTAATAAAATTATTTTATGGTCGCTCGTCAAAATTTCTTGATAAACTGAAAATTTTAAAACAAAATTATTTACTGAGAACTTTGCGATATGTTAGAATGCTTTTTCACAAGGTTTCATTTACCTGTTTATGGAAGCTATAAAAGATCTCCATGGATATAAATTTCCTAAAGTTGTTCAAGAAGTCATCTGCATTGTAAAATATCAGAATATTTTTCTTTCTATTTGTATTCCTTATTTTATAGTGAAGATGTTAAAATGTAATCATTATTGGAACTCCCTGTACATGCATGATTCGATAATATAAATGCTACATCTAAATTACATTGAGTTGCATATACAAATTAAAAACAGAAGAACACAAGTACTTGTCTTTTACTATCTGTTTCACGCTTTCTCGAGTTCCCATGGGACTAGATTTTTACGATATTGGTTCGTTGAATATTGAATATGAACGTAGGATTAAATTCTTCATTCACTCCATTTCATTCCTCTCTCAAAAAACGATTCTCGTAATAATTAAGATTACAAGAGAGGAACGTAATATATCACATCTCCTATTTTTTATAAGGAAGTACTTCCAAATTTATTAAATTATCGATCAATCCCATGATATCATGTTTTCTCCAATGACCTACAATTGGAATTCCTATGACACAAAACAAGCTATTAATGTTCCTTTTCTTTCTTTTGTATTTTTTAGTATTCAAGAACTGGGAAATTTGACTAAAGATCATGATGAGTAAAAATAATGAAAATGGTATATCCCTGGCGACGCCTCCAGCCATCCATGTTGGTCCCATAGTGAATCCAGGAACCAATGAAACCATCTCTATTGTAATTCCATTATCAGCTCAGTTGGCCACAGTTACCAGTCAGAAAATTGAAAAATCTTGCAAAGATTACACCAAGGATGGCAAACAGTCGTCCAATAATGTTCACTCTCGGCTAAGAAATGATAAAACCAAAGGATGTCCTTATCCTGGCTGCACCAGGTATGGGAGAGCCTTCTCGAGGGCACACGATCTGAAACGACACATTGCTCGTCACGAAATGAGAAAAGAAAAGCTGCACGATTATGAAAATCACACTATGGCCGGCAAACAAAATCGGAAGGAAAGTAACGAGAATATAGCGAATGGAATAATTGATAGACAACATATGGTTTGGAATGATGAATCACGCGAGAGTAAATCTTATTCTTGTTTGCATTGCAAGAAGAAGTACACTAGTGAGATTAAGCTTAGAGCTCACATGAGCTCCCATGAAAAGGTATGTTAGTAATTTCTAATAATTAATTAGATTCTCTTCTTAAATTTGTTGCTTCGACGAAATAGATTCCAGCATACAGGTTCATTCTTAATTTTGTAATATTCCAAATAATATTGAAATAATAATAAATGACAATTTCTACAAATTAATCAGACTCTCCCTTTGGATAACATCATTTGCTATTCTGACAAGGTAGATGCCAACATACAGATTTATGGAAGAATTCTCGCTTAGGAATATTTTCAATAAAATAATGAATACAACAGTTTTTAGTAATCACTTAGATTCTCTTGCATAATACAATTAGCAATATTCCAACAGAAGCAAATAGCTTCCAGATCTCGGAACATGTCTAGTTCATATTCGTCTACTTCCCTAATACTGCCTATCCATCTAACTTTATCGACTAATAGATCCATTAACTCATTACCTAGACAACCTTATCTTTTATTTATACGTATGTATATTACACTAGATCCATCTTTGACATTTGTATCATCAATATCTAACAGGTTCTAGGTAAGAATGTGTGTGCTCTGTGTGGAACATGTTCCCGGGATGAGGAAGAATTACAAGAGCATATGAAGCAACACACAGCAAACATGTTGGAAGCTCAAACAGCGTTAGAAAAGAGTGAAAGGGAACAACCAGAAAAAGAAGACGACTTCTTGCTTGAAGAGATGTTGCTTCTAAATAAGAATCCTCGAAGAATTGCGCAACCAGTGAAAAATAATTCGAATACGGCGTCCAAGATAAGATGTGACTACTGTTCCAAGACTTTCAAGACCAAATGGACATTGAGCTCCCACGTGGCGGCTCACGAGGGCCGTTTTCAATTCGACTGCGGTCAGTGTGGCAAGAAATTTGTCAGAAAGAGTCACTACGAAGGTCACATGAGATCTCACGAAGCAGCACGACCTTATGTCTGCGAACAATGCGGGAAAACGTTTAAAGAATTGAAGCATAGGAGAGAACACACTAAGAGGAAGCACTCTACTAACCAGAACGCGATTCAAACGCTTTTGGACAGCATCAGTCCGTGTGCATCCGATGAATTACCGGCGGATGAGACAAAGTTCACGCTCCTGATGCCTGTTGATTTCTCTGTCTAAGGTCCCCAATGTAGTTTTACCCTGAAATAACGGAAGATGGTTATAAATAAATGTATAATTTTTAGTTTTGTAATTTTATAATTTTTAAGCCGACTTTTTAATTGTTCTAATTTTAAATCTTAAATAGAGGATCTCAAGAAATTTTGTTTAATTTGGATTGAAAATCTTGATGATATGAGGTTTGGCTATAAGACAAATTAGAAGATTAGAAGATTTTATTAATGGGATAGAATGGAATGAATCGGAGGATTACTAATGAAAACAGGGTTTGAAAAATTAAATTAAGTCTTACGAAAGTTTCTAGTGGCGAAACTGATGAAGAACTGACACTGTTTGTTTATAATAAGGAGATTGTTAAATTATTTTAAAGTGATGCTCATTGTGAGATAAGGTTTTACGGCATCTTTAGATTAAAAACCTCTTATTAATCTCCATTTAGTCTCATCACTTTATTACAATTAAAAAAATTCAAAGATGTACAGTGAATGTGACAACTGCAACTACAATTGCAACTATTGTATACTCGAAAAAAATTGCTATGCTTAATTATAAAGTACATAATTGATTACATATGATTTAAGTAATTTTAAGTTCCTATCCTATATGTCGATCGACAGAGCTGTATATTATTTTCAATTTTCATTTATCGGAACGACACACAAACCAAAGACAATCTCGACTTTAAAATGACGTACAACTTGTACATAATCTAATAAATTGATCGCAAAAGAAATATCTCTTATTTTCAATAACCACAACTACCCAGCTATCCTCTTCATTGTACAAGCGGAAACTGTGTTAGATGATACGAAGATTGAAACACCCTGTGTAGAAAATTGTAATACAATTATCGAAAGAAGAACTCGATTACAAACGATAGCCACGTATCGTTTGTTTTGTTTCGTCTTGTCCGACATTCCCAGTTTTATAAAATTTTTACCCAGAGGCAACATTTAATTAGCAAAAAAGAGTAATGTTGTAACGAGAAAATATATGATTAATCGTTTAACAGATCACTGACGACGTAAAAGAAAGAAAAAAGGAACACAAAGAAGCGCAAAGTAGCATCGACATCAAAGGGAAAATTTGTTTTAACTCTATATTCTTTTTTAATGTTCTAATTTTAAATGAACGTGAACAAGCGACCGAAAATACCAATTATAAGATGCGATCAATATCAGGGATCGCGGAAAGAATCAGAAATATCCACGTTAACAGAACAAAGTTGTCACGGCTATGCATTGGACACGCTTCCGCCGGAAGTTTTGGAGATGATTCTTCGGTTACTGCCTCTTCATGATGTTGCCACTTCCGTCCGTTTAGTTTCTAGGTAATTTTTTTAAATACCACCGTTTGTATCAATATCTTCTTTAATTTTAGACTTTTATTATCTGCGTCAAGAAGAGAAATTTCTATAAAATATGCCATCCCATTTTTTTAAAACTAATAACATATAATGTTAAAAATAATAATTACGACTCTCACCTTTTGTATATTCCATGCTTTTTATGAGTAAAATATTCCAACAAAAGAAGATAACTCAAACTCACTTTTGTCTGTATCAGACACTGCTCAACGGTTGCAGCAGCAGTTTTAAATGCCGCCTTTCTGATGGCTTGCGCGAAGGTGGATGGTATAATAAAGCGCAACGAGAACGTCATGAAAACTACAAAAACGGACGCTGAATTATTTGCCTGTAGCAAAGCTTTAGACGCTCTAGAGCTAATTAAGGCACAGTACAAAATGCTACGAGCCGTCACTTGGAGGTATACACATCCTCCGACGAAGCAACAAAAATTTCCAAGGCTTTGTTTCTACGCTGGTAGTCTGCTCGACAACCTGAACGAGCTACTTAGTCAAATTTCAAAGTATCACTCGTCCATCATCAGTCCTCGTACAGCAGAATCGACTATCTCTTCTTTTATAGCCATCTGCAAACGGTTCATGAACTTCTTTGAAAAAGTCTCCGAACGCAGAGTGAACAGGTGAATCATTTCGTAAAAGAGTACCGATTATAACAATTACGATCAGACTGCGGATATTTGTGCAATACTTTTATGAAGATAATTAGGAAAATGAAATCTAGTATTAATACCGAATATCATAGAGAGTACTCTAGACATTTTCATATATTTTTACATGCATTCTGTATATATTTGCAACTTTAAATTCACCCGTAAATGCATTAAATTCAGCAGTCTATTTGTAATATATTAAGTTGTGGAAAAAATTTGCAGAGAAAGTTAAGAAAAATTTAACTGAAATTTCACCGTTATCATCTATAACTATACGAGTGATTTATTGAAAAATTTCTCATCTTTGTTATTAATTTCAGTGAAAGCTTCTCTCTATCTCTTGTAATATATGTATAGATTTTTTTTTAAATATAACAATTTTTTTAATATACGTTATCTTTTAGAATAAATATATATTTACGTGTTAAAATGTCACGCGATAAAATAATATTAGTAGATCGGCCCTGATTTCCGGATGCAAGATCGTAGACGTTCTGGACTGTCTCGTAGAAGGTCGACAAGTACTCTTTTTCAAAGTATTGACTAACAAACGAGATACCGGGAGAATTGTCAGCATGAAATTGAAATACACAATGAAACGCGCTTGGTTCACCAGTCTAGATGTTTCCAAAAAGGCCGAAGAGAATTCTTGGAGAGACGAACAACGTTTCATGTATCTTCGATTACGACGTCTAGTAGGCAGTGTGAACGAACACCTCTTCGAGAACTTACATTACGAACACGAATTACTCTTACAGGTGACATTTACATGTACAACAAAAATAAAACAATATATATACAAACAATTTCCTTCGGCAACATTATTGATACATTATAACATTATATTGATAGATTCATGGTCAATCTCTTAAAAAATTATCTTTTTTAGCAATAAATCGAAGTAGTTTTTACGAATTATTGGAGTATTCGCTTTATTATTATGAAAAAATGTTTTTCAAAAATTCGAATGTAAATAAGATGAGATAAATTCTTGGTAAATATTGAATAATTTTTACCTACTTTTCATCAATAAAATAAGATTTGTCTTTCGTATTGAAAAATAGCACTCTTTTTTACCGGTCAATACCAAATTTTTCTAAGTATCAAGTAGTAACATATAGATTACTAACATTCATTATTGATTATACTATTCATACTGTAACAATGTATCAATAAATAACTCTAACGATGTTTCTTTCTTTATAGATTCCTTTGACACTCCCGTTAAGACCTCCGCCAGCTTCCACTTACTCAGGATACGGAGAATATGGTGGACGTTTCTTTTACTATGGAAATATGAACAAATACGCTTACGAGAGCAAATTCATGCAGACAGTAAGCACGACGAATTTAACAGTTGAAACGGAACAACAAGTTCAGAGGCCACCGTCTTTCGATTTAATAATCGAAGTCGAACTGAAATGCACTCCAGACCTGGCTCCACTTGCTGTTAGATCGATATTAAGATCGGATGAGTTCGAAACTTACGAGATGAAAGTGTGCAGGAATCAGCAACTTTACTTGCAAATGAACGTCACGTGTCCAGCATCGATAGCTAATAGATTACCCGGTAATTTTGTGTGGGAATTGCATAGTCCACGACGTGTACTTATGGTAGAAGATATATAGTGAAATCATAAATTAAAACATAAGTTGAGGTCACTAATTAAATAAGCATATCAATTGATCTAGTAGAAGAAATATAGGACTGTATACATTTAGGCTGAATGTAGATACATAATTAGTCTGAGAAAGTCTTAAAATAGAAATTCCCAAATTTCAGATTACAAACATTATTTATAAATTGATTTAAAATTTTTGTCTACAACCTTGCATTAAAATTACATTGTATTAATGATTCACAATTATTTCTACTTCATAGTAATAATTATATTAGTGAACATTAACCTGTAGCTGCAAAGAAAAAACTACATATGTCTAATTTGATATTTTATACTCCTAATAAGCTTATGTTGCTAATTTAAGTTTCATATTTCCCCTTAGATTTTCTATTATTCTATTAATTCCCTAATATTAACTATTTATATTATACTATTCTATTAACCCCCTTAGATTTTTTTATTCCTTAGAAATTTCTATTTCAATATTCAAAATTAATGTATGTTCAAGCTTGACTATTTTTATGACCTCACTACTTATGTATGTACACCTCTTCTACCAAGAGTATGTTAAAATTGGTGAATTATCACAATTTGTACATTAAAGTATTATTAGTACTATGAAGTACTGTAAACATACATGCGCATATACACATACAAATGTATACATACACACAAACGTGTATATACATACATATATATACATTGATACTATATAATTATACGTCTTATACTAATTTTTAAGGCACTAGCTATATACTCGTATATATATATACAAGTACATTTAATAGTAGGTATTGATAAGAGGTATAATAAAGTACTCTACATATATGTCAATGATTAATATTTGTATAAATGTGTTTTATTGTAATTACGAAGATTCGTACCGAAAGTATGCATTTTTATTTACACTATATATTTGGCGTACTAAGGTCAGTTTCTACCAACAATTTCGGTACTCGCCTCCTCGTTATCTTCCTCGAATAAGGACGACCATGTTGTAGTGTTCAATTTTCTAGCGCGATTTTCCAATATGCCATACGCATATTGGTTTAAAAGAATTCCTTTGGGAAGTGCTACACCTTGAAATCTATACAGATTTTCCTGCTCTGAAACTTTGTGGACAGCAGCAATTGTACAACGTCCTATCAACGAACTGTTTCCTATCATAGGTCCTTTACTAATATCTATATGATTATTGATTCTATACAAAGTAATTTTATTATTGTTACTGTTTGCGATTTCTGGTATTTGTGACATTTTAATAGGGTTATCCTGGAACATGTCAAGCGCTAAACTTTCTGAAACCTCTATCCTATCTATAGGCAATTCCTTGTTTATCAGCTTTACATATTGAGCAGATAAGGCACGCATTTCTTGATCTGTAGGCTTCCAATCAGCCAAATCAACATGCGCATCATATATAAAACTACCTGATTTTATGACTGGTATGGGAAAGCTGTGTAAGTGAACTGTTATATCTGATTTAAAGGCCATATCTATAACAGCACCCAAAATAAAAGAACAAGTTCGCCAAAAGGCTGCATTTACTATTTTGTTTTCTGGGCTAAGCAAATTTAAAAGCTTTAATTCACAACTTTGTAATAGAGGTCTGTTCATGTCCCACGGTAACCCATCGACCATAGCAAGAGCAGACACTTTAGATACACCTTCAGAGATATGTTTTGCACAATCTGTAGGGGTTGATATACTTTTGTTCATTATAAGTGTTATGTCTTCTACAGATGATTGATATTTAACTTCTATCTTTTCAATTCGTCCCACAGTGCTTCTTTGTCTTTTCTTCTCCTCTTCAAATAACAAATTTCTTCTCTCTTTTGCTTCAGCTTTTAATAATATACTTTTATATCTTGATTGTATGTTTGATGTTAAGCATAGATTTTTATAACTGAAATACACATAAAAGAAATTATATTAAAAATTACAATGACAAAACAAATTGTAATTACATTAATTCATGAAAACCAACATTTTTTTAATAATACCGGTTAAAATAGGTTACGTACATACCGTTGAAACATGTTGAAATATATATGTGATAAAAATTTCACACAACTAGTTTATTCTTCTCAAGACGGCGTCACATATATATTCAATGTTGTGATTTTATTTTATTCGTTTTAATAGTTAATTAATTAAAACATCGTTTAAACAATGAATCAATCATTCATGACTGAAAATACAGAAATAGTAAAGAGAGATTATATATTTTGTAACTTAATTATTTTATATATTTGTTTACCAAAACAATTTTGAGATTTATTAGTACGCACAAAAAATAACCAACATAGAGGAGAGAATAATTTCATGCCCTTTTGTGTAAATTATCCAAATTTATCGAATGTAGCTGTAAATAAAACACTTTTTTCTGTTCTATTACCTTTTCATAAGTTATTTATGTATATTAAATATTTTGTTAATAATATTTAATATATATTAAAATCATCACTCATATAAACAAGTATATAAAGTTATTTAAAATATGTAACAATTTTTATTAATAATCAACTACATTAACAAAAGATTTGCAAAGACGACTCATACCGCAACGTCGCGAGGCAAAAGGCGCATACACATATGATTTCGTGTGAATTCCAACACTAACCCTAGTACAATCTGAATGTTTGTAAAATAAATTTTTAAATTATAAATTAAGTATTAATTATTATTCCTATCATATAGGAAGTCACTATGTAAAATAAATACAACTGTCTATAGTAATTAAGCTATTGATCATTACACATAGATACTTGTTCTAATATCTATACAGAGTGTGTTTGGTAATGGCGTATATATGTTTTGGATCGGAGAAGAGCCTATAAAGAACAGTAAAACGACTTATTTTCTAGGTAGTATTACGAAAATATGTTTTAGTGAATTCATTATTTCATGTTATATGTTTCATTCCCATAAATTTATAAATAAATAAGCAACGAAAAATATAGTTTGCTCTTCTAATGATTCAGCTGGATCTGTATTTGCACGATGTTGATGTTTTGCCCAACATGTGGCAATGTGCTCCGAGTAGAAGAAGCTGTGGCAGGATTGCGTTTCGCGTGTAACACGTGTCCATACATATTCAATATCGTGAGAAGAGTAAGCAGTCGTACGTATCCAAAATTAAAGGAGGTTGATGATGTATTAGGTGGAAGCGCAGCTTGGGAGAACGTCGACTCTACTGAAGAAAGATGTCCAAAGTGCTCTAATCCTAGAGCATATTTCATGCAGATTCAAACTAGGTCCGCCGACGAGCCTATGACAACATTTTACAAATGTTGCAATCCTCAATGTGGTCACAACTGGCGCGACTAAAGGTATTTTATAACCTCTACATACACATAATCATGTACTTAAAGTTTTATACAGTGTCCAAATATTTTTGTAATCCATTGTATTTGTGTATCATTAACTCTAGAACTGACACTGCTATCACTTTAATTAATAAATTTTCCGTTTTAAACATACAGTGCTATTTCTTACTTGGTGGAAAGAGAACGATTTCGTATGCAAAAGAAGTGGGTCCAATGAGTACTTTTCTAAATTCAGCTCATGAAGAAGTAGAAGCGCTAAAATGGCATAGTAATCATTGGATGTGCAAAGGAAAACGAACCTTAGCAGTAGCTGTCGCATTATTACAGAAAAATGAAATTATAGCAGTTCCAACGGATACGATATATGGTCTTGCTTGTCTTGTATCAAGCACCAGTGCCATTGAAAAGCTCTACGAAATTAAAAAACGCGACGTAGATAAGCCATTATCCATTTGTGTTAGTAACTTCAAAGATGTACAAACATGGGGTGTTGTAGATCATGTACCAATTAGTTTGTTATCTTGGTTATTACCAGGACCATATACCATCATTCTCAAACGAACTCCTGCTTTAAATCCTGCTCTGAATCCTAATCATGACACGGTAGGCATCAGAGTTCCACATCATAAATTTATAAGGCGGGTAACTGAAATAGCAGGACCTTTAGCGCTAACAAGTGCTAATATAAGTAATGAACCCAGTTGCATATGTGCTTCGGAATTTGAAAATTTATGGAACAAATTAGGTGGAATATTTCATAGCAGTAAAAAATTTGATAAAGCGAGTAACTATTTTAGACAAGGATCAACAATTATTGATTTAACCGAACCGGGACGTTACAAAATTATTCGTTATGGAATTGGGGCAAAGAACGCTGAAAATAGGTTAAAACTGTACAATAAAGAATATATTTCCAATTAAATCTATCATTGTGTGATCTTAACCATTTAAGTTCCAAGCAGCGCGATCGCGCTGCTTAGATTTTGTGTCGAAAAGAAAAGAAAAATTGCGCCGCTAGTTTCTCTTCGCAATCGATTAAGACAAGCGCTATCGCGCTGTTCGGGATTTTTTGACCTTGTATTTTCAAAGACCCCTGAGACTCAAACGGTTAATGTTACCTATACGTATAAATATAAGATATAAAAGATAAAAAAATATATTTTGATTTTTATATATTTAAAATGATGAATAATGTAACAAAAATAAGGATGAGCACTTAAATTAAATATTAAATAAAAAATAAAATAATTGATAATATAGATAAGTTATACTTTTATTTCTTGTAAAGTCTAATCATGTAGTATTATATTTCATGAGTGTTATGTACATACTTCTTAAGAACAATGATGTACTAGGAATTCAAACTTTAGTTTTTTATCCTTCATATTCAAAAAAAAAATAAAAGAAATATTCTCTTGCATCTGAAGTATGTTAAAGTTTCCTCCATCGTTTTTTTATTTACGTAGCTATTAATATGTACAAAGAATCCTCAAATCGAGAATTCCAATTTTATAAACAAATCCACAATATATGTGGCAATATATTAAGTATTAAGCAGTATTTTATATCCTGAGATACTGTTCTGATTAAATGTGTTAATAATTCGTCAGTGAGTATATCCTAACTGTTTTCTGTTTCTTAATAATATTGTATTGTCTCTTTGACAAGATATATATCACATAATATTGTTGTAAGGTATTGTTTCTTTCGCATATTAAATGTGAAACACAATCAAGAGATAAAAATGGGTTCATTTTCATTTTAAATTAAATAAATAATTTACTTCCTTTTTAAAGCACTAGATTTCAGTAATGAACTAATAGACAAATCAGTCAAGATGATAACATTTTAAGATATTCTGCATATTATCATCCATGCAGTTCGTATGTATCTTAAAATGCATATTATTACAATTCGTTACAAATGTATTTACATTCGTAAATTTTTAACAAACTCGTGACTACTATAGAAGTCATTTGACAAATATAAATCGATAAAATGCATTCAAACGCGATTATGAAATTAGGACTACCACAACACAGTACAATGTACGCGTGATTGTATTTCTTATACGTATTATCCGGTTATATCGATCGATTAGGCACGTTTAATGGCCTGTATATACGGCATTTTTCTATTTGAAGAATGAAAACTTATCATTTAAATTTCTAAAAATGTATTCTAAACGTTCATTTATGCTTAACTAACGCATTCGTGCCTTGATGTAGATACACATTCAAACAATAACCATTATTTAGGAAAACGAATTTTAACGCTTTTCTTTCATTCTCAGAAATAGTAAAATAGTAAAAAATTCTATATTGAGAATTTTTTTATTCGCCGGACACCCGCACATGCGTGTCTTTATCACAATACTGCGTTGTCTTTACATTGAGTTTACATTCTAGGTAAACTCACTTATATATAAGATTGGTATGTATATGTACTTTCGGTAAATAATTATTAAAATAGTGATCATATAAATAATTAAAGTAACTATACGTACACATACACATACACATACATGTGACGAACATACTCGACGCGTGTAATTGGCCCACCGCTCTAATAACATCCAATTAAATTTTCTAAACATATCCTACAGAGCATCACGTGTCATCAAAATTAAGACAGTGTTCCACGATTACACAATTCTAAATATACTTATGCACACATACACACGGTCCAATCACTTTACACATTTATATAATTAATATTATGTGAATATAATTATTTATCGTTAAGTTCCATTTCGCTTGCTTTTTTTTTAACGTAGAATATTTACTTTTTTTCTGCTTACAACGTAAGTCAGTCTAATCTTCTTTTGTAGAAAACATCCCTAAAAAACTTTTTTTACCTTCACACTTAAAGATTCCTATCAAACTACTCCTTAATCTGGCATAAATCTCTTTGCGAACGGTCGCTGTAAACTTTGTCACTAAACAACCAATCGCCGCCGTAGCGAAGATTAAATTATAGAACAGTACTAGTTCAAAGTTACCAAGCCATTCGATTCGACCGAAATCACCGAGTAGATCAAAGTTTGTCATACCTGAAATAAAAGATACAAGAACAGTGAAAAACCAATACAAAATTAATAACAAGCTTATTTATTTGGGTTCGTTATCTTCTTTTAAAAGAAATTCTCATCTTTTAAAAGAAAATAATTTTTAGGATTAAATATATACTTTAGTCACTTTCTTAAATATTAAAAAAATGTTAATGAGATTAATTATATGTAAACTAATTAACTAATTTATCATATTTTTCCGGTGTGGTTTTCATTTATTAAATGGGGGGTATATTTACCTAATATTCGAGATAACAGTGGCAATGCTGAACTCAGTACAAGAAGAAGACCGCAATTTGCGATAAGGTGAGTAAGTGGCATGGAATGAAGTCGTGGTCGAAAGCTCTTTACACCAGGAAGTGTATATAAACCTATTGCGCTCGTAGCAGCTAGATACAAAATTACTGCTACTTCAATTGTTGCTCCAATGGGACCTAGTTTCGACAACGAGCTGATCCCCAGAGTGAATTGCTAAACATTTATTAAATGTGTCATTTTTCTCAAAAAGCAATTCAATAAACAAAGTTCGCTTATTTTAATTTATATCTAATTTATATACTAACCCTTGTACTCAAAGGCAGTGCTTTAATACCAATAAGCAGTTCTAAGGTATTTTGAACTGCTAGCAAAGCTGTAGCAGTGGAAAATATAAGTAATGCCAGCATTGCCAAAGGATATAACAAAGTCCTTCGAACCCACCAGGTTCGCCTTTGCTGATCCAGAATACTTCTACGTTTCTGAATATCTTCCAAACGCTGAGCCAATCCTCGCTGGAGAGCACCGTTCCTTAAGCACATCAAGCTCGGATTTACATTAAGAAACTCGTCATCTTCGAGCACTAAACCATAAGTTGGTATTGACATAGGCACTGGCGAAACGTATGATTTTCCAGTTGCTTTCGCGTGTTGCAGTCTATGTATATAATAAAGTTTTTATGAAATGATTATAGATGTGTTCATGAATTTGCGGATGATGGAAGTAGAAACCGATACCTGACCTTCTACGAATACAATCTTCCTCTAGCCTGTACGCGAAGAATTCTTCATCTAAATTCTTTAGGAACTGCGGTTTTACGAGAAACGAACCAACTACTCCGAATAATCGTACAAATCCCATTGGTGTACATACTGCAAATTATACTTTTACTATTGTATTATTTTGATATAGGTAATGATATATATATACACACACGTAATTATTTGGTCATACTTACGCAATAACATAACAACTCCAACAAAAGAAACGCAAGAATAAAGAAAAGGTAAATAGTAACTCGATACATCTGGAAAGTTAGGTTGGTGGTAATTTTTGTATATCTATGACTTAAAAAATTTTTTACTTACTGAGCAACGTATGAAGACTTGATTTTTGATGATCTATGAGTGCTGATAGAATATATGTCATTCCTAACACAAGTGTTCCTAATAAGCAAAGGACTGTCACAGTTTCATAAACTCTAGCCATTACGCCCTGTAATGGAAAAATTATTTTTTTAAAAAGTACTCGATATATCAGGATTAATTTTTTTATCTTACCTTTTTGTAGCCAACAAATCCTTCTGACTCCGTGAACAAGTATGCGAACGGTAAAAATACGAAGAGAGATAAATTTGAAAAGAGAAACACAAGATTCCATAGACCTAATTGTTAAATAAAACCCAATTACAATTATTTTATATAAAAAACGATGAGTGTTTTTTATTAGATATTTAAATATTAAAAAACAAAACACACATAATATTTAAGAAAAGTATAAAACAATCATACGATATGAGCATAATCGATGATAATAATAATAATATACATGTACAGTCAATAAAAAATATACATAAATAAATATATTGACATTATAAATATTGCTCATTAACATTAGATGATTATCCTGTATTTCTGTAAAACATTAATTTGTAATATTGTGCAACGTTGAAATATTAAAAAAAATATTTTAAAAAAAGAAATTCCCTCTATGTTTTCCAATGTTTGAAAAATTAATTAAATGAAACAAGAAGTTTAATTTTTATAACTGACTCATATACCTTGAATAAGCGAACTATTGAGCCACTTGACATAATAGCTGTTCGGGTACAAAATCAGCACTTCGTTGCTTGCAATTGAAACCGGAAGCAGCAAGGTTGCTCCAACGGAAACCGCCAGAGCAACGGTACATAACCAAAGACTGATCTTGTAGACCGTCGCTTCATCTTCATCCACGGAAAAATAATCTTCGCGGTCTTTTCGTCGAAATTTCGCGATTAACGCGTAGCTTGAGACGTAGAGGACTAAGAACAGAAGGAAGAATATCTGAAACAGCCATAAAATGTTTTCTCTTTACATTTTTATACATTAAGCAAAATTAATTAATATACGAGTATGATTTCTCTGAACTTATCATATCCGAAACTATATTCAGATTATATTGAACTCATTGTATTCTTCTATTTTCTAAATAATAAAAATGATCTCATCGATTTATCAATATTTTTTTTTTTTATTTGTTAGAATATTTACAATCAATTCTCGTTGAGAATTTTCAATAACTTCATTTGGCGTGATACAATGACATAGTTTATAATAGTTTATATTGTTGATTCTAGTAGGATCTAAGGATTTAATCTAGAGGGTTTTTTTTTTTTTTATTTATTAGAATATTTACAATCAATTCTCGTTGAGAATTTTCAGTAACTTAGTTTGGCGTGATACGATGACATGGATTATAATAGTTTTATATTGTTGGTTCTAGTAGAAACTAAGGATTTAATCTAGAGGGTATTTTCTTTTTAGTCTGCGGATCTGATCCGCCGTGTCTAGTAGTTGGGTGACTAATGGGTTGTGGTGGTATATTTATCGATATATGTACATACATATAGAAAGTCGTCCTTAGTAAACGGTATATCACGTGACTCTGTCTTTGATACAGAAAATGTTCAAATATAAAAGAGCAATTAATTTGATAAATTCTGCAGAACTATCTTCTGTATGATTATCATAACAAGATGGCCACATCTTAACAGATTAAACGACATTAAAACGACAGATAAAAACACTCGACATTACATCATTATGATAATGATTATTATAACACGTTATTCAGTGTATTTATTGACCGTATACAAAATACACGGTTTACATTGAACCGCATTATCTCAAAAGAAAAGTAGTATACTAACTCAAAAATTCTGTGATGCGTGACTTTGAATGAACATTGCGTTTGTGTGCAACTCATGTGGCGTAACGATGTGAATCAATTTTCTAGTGTACACGGAATCACTTTGGTAACGACCATGGAAACCGGCGCTACGTGTTATTTAAGAATCGTGATCGATCGAACTGCGAAATATTAATAACGACGTTCGACTTGACTAAACTCTTCTCAACTATTGTTCTAGTTTCTACAAAGTTTAAACCTTTGATATTTAGACATTGTTATCACGTCGTGACATAAATTATAGTTCCGATTCGATAAGGATAGGTTATACTTCTGTATAAATATTTAATTTCAATTCCATCATAGTTCTATATGAAAATTTAATTTCTATTCCAACTTTAGTCTCATTTCCTCAGAGATCACTAAATATGTATAATATCCCGATATTTTACATTTGTCACGGTGTTAGATAAGGTGTAAATAATTGCGTGTATGAATAATTAACACGTAATTGGTATTACGATGAAAATATTATGATGGCGCGGGGCCATCGGATTTTTTGATGACTATGAATTTTGGCTAGGAAAGTTGCTAACGGGAGATATCGTACCTGAGAAAAAGTGATAAAGTAGTAGACAATAAATTTAAGGAACACACGAAGTACACAGATATTTGTTTAGGTCTGAAGGACCTTAACTATGAAAATGCCAAGATTTATGGTGGGTCCTTAAGACTATTGAGGGTATGCAATAAGGCTGTGTAAACATCTGGCTGTCATCTTGCCTAACTGTAAGATCCTTAATAAATGCACCTTGGTATGTAGAAAATAAGTTAAAAATATATAAAACGATCATAAAACCAATCTGGACGTACGGAATACCATTATGGGGGACGGCAGCAATGAGCCATATAAACAAAATAGAGGTAATACAGGCTAAAATCCTTAGAACAATAGTAAACGGACCTTGGTACGTCAGAAACAAAGATATACGGAGGGACCTGGGAATCCCAACGGTCAAGGAAGAAATTAGCAGATACTCAGAAAAATACAAATCAAGAATAGCAACACACCCAAACCGGCTAGCTGCGGAAACGTACAAAACCATAAACATGGACAGAAGACTGAAAAGGAAGCACCCAGCAGACCTTATAAAGGACATAACCTAGCAAACACGAGGATGGTACCCCGCTGGGGGTAGCCACCAACATGCTAATTTAACTGTTAAAAAATTCCACCAAATGTCCAAATTGGACAAATTGTGAATTTCAATAAATAAATAAATAAATAAATAAATAAAAACCTTGGTATGTTACCAACGAAATACTACATTGCGACCTTAAGAATACAGTTAAAGAAGAATAAAGAATACAGTTAAAGCGACCCTACAGTTAAAGAAGAAATATCCAAATGCAGTAATAAATATAACCTAAGAATTAACAACCACCAAAACCCACTAGTTACTCAATTACCTGACACGATGGATCAGATACGCAGGCTAAAAAGATATTACCCTCTAGATTTAAACATTAGACTCAGCTAGAATCAAACATACTTATTATACACGTTATAGTACCACGCCAGAATAATTTACTTATAATTCTCAATGAGAATTGATTGTAAAATTCTTCCAAATAAAAAAAAAAAAATCTTGCCCGCGGCGTGGGGCCTGGTTTGTGTAGAGAGTCACCGACTCTAATTATGTAATAGTACATAAGATTAATAATTATGTATATATATGTAAAATTATGCTTTTAGAATGTCGGATTTAGTCCCTACAAAGCGCAAAATAGAAAATGGCGTATACAAACATATAGCGCATAGAATAATGCACAATGTGTAGTAAATAATAACCAGAGTTGTGATAAACGCCATATTGGCGTGCTAGAAAGAGAAAATTGATCAAGGAAATTAATACACAAGTGCAAGCATAAACACTATAAAGAAAGAATGACCTTCAACCACGTTACCATGTTACACCTGTTTCATCATATTTTTTTTCATATTCGAATAGACATTCATGCACTTTGACGGTACTTTATCACGCGTTATGTTTCACATTGTATCCGACAGAGACAATGGGTCATATGATCTTAAACATTGATTATAAAATCGATCCATTTACAGATGAGATAATACTCGATGCAAAATATGGTAGAGCAAGAATTAAATTTACATGAGAAAAAATTATTGTCTCCTGACACGATAAAATGATGTGGAAATCAGCTATAGAACGTCCAGAGTTAAAAATAAATACCGAGATCAGCTGTAGCTTTACAAGTGTAACCGTGACGAAATGATGAGCTGGACACATTCGATGACGTCAATGTTAGATCGTATTTTACGAACGTCGAAAGATCTTTTACTCTCCACAGTTACGTAATACTTACGTACAGATAGGAATTTATAGGTCGTAGGAAGAAATAATCCATAAGTCGATAGAATTTTGTAAGAAAGATCATGGATCGATAAAAGTTTCAATCAAGAACTGAATCTAAACGTTATTCGCCTAAAACTGTTCTACATAGAAATATTTAGCAAATTGCTACCGCCTACGATCGCAGTAATTTTATTGCAATATACATAGCAGTAGAGATATAAACTGGTCGTTTCACGAATTTTGAGGGACAGACCATTACATTAGCCGGAACTTCCGGTATAATACACTTCCTCGTGTCCCTCTTGGTTATTGAGCACGCTAGCATTAATTTTCCATTTTCTCCTTTCCCCCCCTGGTGTGTTATGTAATAAGTGAATAACGTTTCCTTTTAAACAATACACGAACAGTGTACACGCTGTTATAGGAGTAATGCCGAATCGATATCAGGGTTGTTATTAGCCAATGTCAATTGTATATCGATAAGTTATCGGCCATAAATTTATATCGATAAAAATGTTGAAATACCCCGCTTAAATTGATGAAAGTATTAGAGAAGATACCCTTGATCACTTGAACTGATATTTATGTATCTATGAGAAGTTTCAATGTACAGAAAATATAGGAAATGTTCAAAATACTCATTATACTTAGAAAATTAAACAAATTTTTAATTCGGTTTATGAAAATATAAATTTGTATAAATATCAATATATATTTCTATTTATTACTTAAACATAATATTATAAGTAAATTAATATATTTCACGTTGACTATGTTCTTTTATTGAAGATTTGCCCTATTTTCGAAAACATAAGTTATCCGTGAACAGAAATAAATTCCAATTATTTCAACGAAGATTGCATAAATAAAAATAAATTTCAAATTATTTTTATACTAATCTATCAAGCGTAATGTTAAGTTAGGTACCGTTCACTGATTTACCGATATGTTACTTTAGGTCATCAAGTATCACGATGCTCATAATCAAGCGAGGATTACGTTGAAAGTCAAATGGGCCAGAAAATAATCGCTAATACATAGTATGTATATACCTATGGTACACTGACCTTTTCTAAGAATAAAACCGTTTTCTCATTTACGTCTATGTATTTATTTTTATACTTATGTACCAGCTCTTATTTTTGTCTTTTATGTTTCGTTTTTATATATTGTCAGCATTATATACACGTGTGTCCGTTAGAATGTACGATAGTAAACAAAATTAAACAAAATTAGTTCAAAATTACAGCTATGCACGCAACAAACAAATATAGTTTGATGTTTTCATCTAAAACTTATTTACACAGTGAAAAAAGAATGATATAACTTCGTATTCACATCTCACGCTTAAGCCAAACAGCATTTAATAGAACATAAAAAAAAATGAAAAGAAAACTGCATAACATATTTAATTTAAGAAAGGAGAAAATGGAAATGCACGATTATAATTATTTTGATTAATGCTGTACCTAAGCTTCTCAGTTGGCAGAGTTTATTCGAAAGCTGAGAATAGTAATAGTTCAAACAAGAAACATTTAAATATTTGTGAAATCTTATTTGAACTTAATTTAGAAACACCAATGTACTGGATAAGTAATTTTCATACATATTATCGGTCAGCACTCGGTAATAACGATAATTTGTGCGATTGATAGTTTTCTTGAGTTATCAATATGTATTAACGACGTCGCAGCTAACGGCATCTTAAGTTCAATATCCATGAAAGAGAAAGAGAAAGAGAGATAGAGAGAGAGAGGGTGCGTAAAAATGGAATGCACGATGAGGATGTATATTTTTAAAAACTTGCCCTTACAAAATGAACACGACATTACATACTAACAATAATATAATCAAAGGGAAAGTATAGTAGCAGATATAAATTAGCTTGATACGTTTCAATTACTTAACAGCTCAAATAAAGTTTGGCAGTTCAATTTTTCGTTATTGCATTCGCTATTGCCAATGCTATTGCATTAGTTCGAAATTAAGTGTTCAGTGATAAATGAAACAGATCTAAAGATTTTATTCTTTAACATCAAACGTAGCATAAGTACGTCAAACAAATATGATAATATATCAGCCTGAAATAAAACACAACAAAGGAAGATAAAATTATATCGTTTTAGAACGGTAATTTACGTGTCTTCGATGCAACATATTTTTAGCTTCTTATAGACCAAAAACATAGTCGACATTTTTAACAGAAAAGGAGTTTAACAGAAAAGGTGTGCTAGTCATTAAGGCGACCTTTTTTGTCAAAGTTATTTATCCTTTAGTAGAAACGACGAACGTAGAAATGGCAAAACGTAATACTTTCAAGAATGTTCCAAATTTACAACTTGTACAGTTAGCAAATAAGATATTGACCTCCATTAGTGAGCCCTCTATTGCTGTGCACTATGTACTTATAACAAATAAAAAAAAAAATATGAAAGGATAAATAGAAAGGAAAGATTCTTCTTAAGTTAAATTATATTATAAAATATACGAACGAAAGTATTAAACTTCTTACTTATTAAAATTTACTAAATAAAAGATTTTATTTAATAAATATTTAGTTAATACTTTCATTTCAAGTTAAAGATAAGTGGAACAAAGTATTTGCTTAAATTAAATTATATCATTTATTAAAATATAGATTAAAATGGATAGATTATACATTCGGATTAAATAGAGAATATACATTAATATCTTTTCAAGTATCGCTAAAAATGCGTGCAACCATAAATAATATTAAAATTGTAATTTTTATATTAGATCATATTATATATTTTCCAAGTGTTAAAATGGGAAAAAAGGTCTATATTAAACTTTTAATGGAGTTTTTCGAATATCTTATCAATAACGCCAAGGACGCTTATATATTTAACTGAAATGAGCAAGTGACTCAATCAATGGCACATTAATGGAAGTATCCTAGTATCCTAGAAAGTATCGAATGGTTTGCAAGTAGATCGTGCAACTATGTTCAAATGGGACAGACGTGATCGTTGAAGCAGTTGAAGAAGCTGCATAGTCGGTTGGAAACCGCTTTTTTTTATCAGCCAAGGTAGAAGGAAAAACCGGTCAGAGATCAGAAATAATGCGTGGTCAACGACTCGGCGGGAAAGTATAGAGAAAGAATTTATCGCGAAGAATGTATTTCCACAACATTCCTCCGTGCATTGACTAGAGATGATCATCCAATTATGTGTATTAAACAAAGAGTATAGAGTCAAGGGCAGACGGCAGACATACTAGGGATAGTCCGTGCAACATCTATACATAGCCATAGACGAAACCTTTCGGTACAATGTATGTACATATAATGACCGACGAAAGTATTTAGAAAGTACATATGTACATAGAAAACTTTCATGTATATATTGTGTGTGTTATATAAAACATTTTACAATTTTATTAGCGTTCTAATCAGACACAACTGTCATAATTTTATTATATTAATCAAATTTGGAACCAACCTGAAAATATAGAAGTTACTGCACTTAAGCATATGCAATAAATGTTAAAATAAGTCTTAAGTATCGAGGATTATTATCATAATATAATATGTTTAAATATATTTATGATTTCTACGAAATATATGTATGTTTTATGTTTTACGAATGTAATCATGATAATAGAATCTCGTTACAACGCTAATAAAATTTGTAGTATAAATATGTATATTTCATATAAAACACATGATATACTCATAAAAAATTTCCTCTAGTATTTTCAGCAACTGTACTTTGTGATTCTTGTCGTGACAATAAGCACGTAATATCTTTAGATATTTATCTTAATCCGCAATTGCAAAAAAAAACCTGCAATTGCACTTTATTAACGGATTTACGTAAATTGGTTGCCGGGGAGGAAGCAGGGAGGATAACGTTTATCTTGGCAGCTGTACAACTTTAATTTTTCATGGAAAAATTGATAAATAAAAATGCCAAAGTCCTTGTAAAATACAAACTGATGCACAATTGTGTGATTAAGTGTTACTAAGAAATGCCATTAGAAACTAAATATGACAAAGAAAACATCACTTTTATGCAAATATATATAGTAATCTTAATACCAACACAATAAACATGCGTATGTAGTAATATTAAAAAAAAAAATTTTAGATATTAGAGATATTAATTAAATAGTGAGGTCTTACAGTTATTTTTCTTTTTTACAACAAAAGTCTCCTATCAGCTAAAGTATAGGTGATGTATGTGCACCGTGTGCATACGTGACTAATTTCTTTGATTTTGTTCCCTTCTTTTAAATTTTCGTGTATGCGAATTGCTTAAAATTTCGATATAAAAAGACAAGTTAGAACATCAACGTATTACATCAATTCATTACTCTATTCTTAGAAATATTTGATAAAATTACATTAATACCAACATATATATTCAATTTCTATTTCTTTTCTCAAACTAAACAAAAAATGAATTTTAATATTAATATTATATTGTATTTATCCTGATTTTCTTGTTCTCTTTTTATGCTTTACAAGATGTACAATTATAAAATATAGAAAGAGTTTTATTCAGACGGGAAGATGAAAGGTTAGGATTTATTATATCATTTTTAGCTTTACTTTCGTACGTTAAAATATTGGTTATCGAAAGAAATATTGAATTTAATCGCGGGGAACGTGGCGATTTCCTATTTGCAGGAACGTCCCAAGAAGCTTCAAGAACCCTCCATTTTGATGGGAGGTCAATAAACAAGGGGCTTAATATGGCTAAAAACATTATGATTTTTACTCACAATATTCTCCCGTACTGTATTATGAAAAAGCTGTTCTCTAATATCCGCTTCATCTTCCATTTTCACCTATTTGTCAGTGAACTTCTTTTGGCTGAACGTACTGTTGTCAGCAGCAGCAGTGACATTTTCTTATATCGATAATTTTCTCGTGTAACACACCATGCCCAGATTTTCACGACTGACATAGAACGTGCTCCTGTCTTAAGGCAAAAGCTTCTGTTCTTTCACGAATTAAAAGCACAAAACTATCGTTGCCATCTCTTTATGAAATAGATCACATTCCCTATCTGGTACTAAAAGAAACAACACCAATCCTGGTCTATGGCTGGCAGCCTACTAAATACGATGCGTCGTTTCTGCTTTACTCGTAACCTGACATCTATATATACATGTGCTTCGGCCATCCTCGTGTGTTATACGCACCAACGATACTTACCGACCGTTTTCTAGTTTTATTTTGCAGATCAGATTCAAACTTTTTACCGACGATTAACCTATTGACAAGCCTGTTATTAAAAACGGGATAGTGAAATATTATATAAAAGTTAACTAATTACATACAATGAAAAACGTGTATACTTATAGATTACTTTATTAAGATATAAAAGATGTATTTGAATAATAGATACCTATACATAATCTACAGTATTACTATATAAATCAAAGACGCACAAAATTTCTATAATTATAAAAAAAAATAATTTGTAGAAATTAGAATATTTTATGTTTCTATCAAAAACTATTTTTTTATGGTGGAGATATAAAGTACTTTAATTTCCTCAAATTATCTTTTTCGTAGATTTCTATTTTAGTACATTTTCTATAACTTGACAACACGATAACTTACTTTATTTACGTTTTGTAATAATATTGTGTTTGCACAACTTTAAACATTGCATTTTGTGTGCAATATTATGCATGGTCCTTAAAGTAGTAAATATAAGCTTATATTCAAGCAAGCTTGTATTAAAGTAATACAACTTTTATTACAACTTACTTATAAAAATTTACTTTGTAAGAAATCATTCAAATTTGTAAAAATTATATTGTTGTAAATTTATTGTGAACTTCGGAAGATATTGAATTTGACTAGCGTAATAGTTCTAGTGTTAACATGACGCGCGTAAAGATTTCGGATGTTCTTTTACCAAGTTTGTTTCAAAACTTATTACTAAGATTAATTACTTTTTTAATTATAAATTCAACGTTGATTGTGATAATTTTATGTTAATTCATCTTTAGACTGTAAAATTTGGTGAGTTAGTTGCAACTAAAAGATACTTATTCAAATTGCTTATCAATAACGGTTTTAATTAGCAGTCATTTTAAGCGACTATTGCTGTTCTTGTTATTTGAAAGTACCAAATCGTTCGTGAAAAATTATGAGTGACTTTGTTTTGGACGTAAGGAAGCTCATTTAAATTATTTCTCAATAAAAGCTTTAAATGGCGGCCATTTTGAACATACCTTTTCGTTATCTGAAATGCAGAAAAAATTATTGGAAATGTTGTGAAATGTAAATAGCTGATTTATTTCACTTCTCCAAAACGGTAGGACTTACAAAATATGTACTGTATAAATATAAACCTGTAAATCTATCATGAATATTTTTCCTGAGTGATGAATAGTTATGAATTTCCTTATTTTTTAATTTGAATTAAATTCATTCATAATATATGTGTATTATTTAATGATATAAGGTTGACATAGTAAAGTATATTATTAATATAAAAAGGAAAAGTTCTGTGCTGGAGTTGACTAATAAATACCGTACATAGTTATTACAAAAATTAAATTTCATTTTTTTCTTTTACGATTGGAACTTGTATTTTTTACAGTGCATGCTTAATCATTTAAAAATCGCAATAACAAAAATAATTATAATACCCTAATTATATATATATATACATATATATTATATACATAATTATATATACTTATATACATGTTACATATATAATTACATATATCATGTATGTATATAAGCTTGGTGGATTGTTATAGAACTATACATCTTTATCTTTTTGTTATATTATATGCATATTTAGACTGTAAATTAAACTATCGCAATAGAGATCAAATTTGTTAAGATAACATTTTGCGGCTTTTTATGGAGCAACATTTCTTTATTAATAGAAGTGTGATGTTATTTAGTGTTTAACAATGATCCATTAAATTTTTTCGTTTTTCCCTCTTGGGAGCTGCAATTTATTCTTATAAAATTGGCTATTAACGGTGCTAAATTGATCTGCCATTAGAAGCGAAACTAAGTGAAACTCCATTTCGCTTTATAATCAACTTTATGATTTATTCAATATTATTACTTTTATATATTTATATATATATGTGGAACACATTTACTGCCAGTAAGGCTATGAATTCCGTTTAGGCAAATTTAACCAAGTATCACAGATTCTTAATCTCGCCAAAGAATATAGTCTTTAACATGTTATTACTACCAACAAATTTATCTTAAATAAAAATAACCTGTAAAATTAGATAATTAAGTAATTATTAAAATTAGATAACTAAATAATTATTAATGTTTCCTCGTATAGTCACAATTATCTTAAGTATATACTAGTTTAAATAAAGTAAACAGAATTTTGTATCAATTTGAAATTCAAATGTCTATAAATTTAATAAATAAAATACAAATAAAAATGTACTCAATGTAGATAGAATATACTTGGCTATGTTCAATAACAGTTCTTTGTACTGCAATAAAGGTAATTACATAAATTTTGGCGTTTAGGTAGAGATTTGGATCTTTAGTCAAAATTAAAAATCTGTGTATATTACATGTCTAAACAATCCTCATAGTGCACTGCATATATCTTAAATTAACAAAGTATCAATATTAAATTGCTAGTCCGCTTACAAGCCTCGTCTAAGTAGAAAATTCTGCTTGAGACTTGAATTTAGTAGGATTCTCAAACGGCAGTCCGCTTAAAAGTGATCGACAATTGTAAAGGAATCAATTTAATTCGCTACACGGCTACCTCGCCGAAATTCATGTGACCTGTCTCCTTGGCGTGTTGTCGAGCCTCCGTTTGACCATTTAATCTGACCTTACAATCATTACATATTAACATAAACTTTTGAATATCTGTGAATTGACGACTAGATTTTACTTCTTTCGCGAGTTCAGCTGCTTCGAATAATATCTTCTCATCCTCTATGGGAAAGATTGTTTGAATGCTGCCACCCTGTATGTGCAGATAGAAATTCAAAAGTCAAAACCAGAGGAACAAAACTAATAATAACATGTATATGTATATAATTGTTTACACTTACATCGAGTGGTTCCAAATATAAAGGATCATAATGGATTCCATCAAATATCAAGAAAACTCTTTGAGCATAATGTTGATCTTCCCCAAATCTATTAATTATAGCATTAATACTATCTATCACTGCTATTTCTAATCCATAAAATTTGGATAATATTGACAATTCAATGGCTCCACCCCATGATTCTGGTTTTAAGATCCATTTACAATATTCAGGATTTGGTCTGCCCAGGAAAGCTTCTGAATACTCCACAGGATCCGATGCTACAGCATTCGCTATGATCTCTCTCATAAAGCCTGCGCAGCTAGGATCAACTTTGCCTGAAAATATACTCTCAGTATATTGTAATTTATATATAGCACGAATATATTAATACAATTTATATTGTGTACCATTGAGAACATAACCAACGCTGGTAAATAAGCAGGAATTATCTGCTGGTACGACCTTTTTCATTAGTACACCAGGCGTATTCGCGAAACCCTTTTCATCGACGATATGAGATCGACCGATATCTTCAGAGTTCTGTTTCCCATTGTAAAGTGGTGGTTTCTCTTCGACGATCAAGGTGTCCCCAGAAATGATGCCACAAGCTTCGAGAGAGCCCGTTTCGTCGTTCAGATTAATTGGCCTCGGTGGAAAACCACAAAGAACGTGAAGCGCTTCAGCCGGTATTCCTGTTATCTCAACTAATTTTGATCGTAATTTGCCTAAGTTATCCTGCGGGAGCAATCCATTCACGACCTTTTGACCCGATTTCGTTTTAACTTTCAATACATATCCGGCCATCATTTATCGCGGATCACCTAACTGACTAGAAACGAGAATTTTGTCTGGAGAATTGTACCAGTTAGATCAGCTGTTGAAATACAGCGCCACAAGCTTTTTCTCGAGTTTCTGGCGAAGATTATATCATAGGACGGAACGCGGTGTTATTCGCAACACATACGTCGCGTATTTTTTTTCGTCAATACCGACTATCTTTTGCGATTCATCGTTGTACTTAACTTAACACACAACCAAATACCGTAATTTCCACCACCGACCAGCGTAACTGCTTGTTGGTTATAACGTTAGTAAATTTAGGGACTTTTGTGTTATTATATTGATAGCGTCTCGTCCTTTTCTAACTATTAATTTAGACGTTTGATAATAGAGGATAGATTGTGTTACCGATGCGAACGACCGCTTCTGACGAGTTGATTAAAATTACTATGTTATTGTTTAATTATTATTATCTAAGACGTATTTTATTAAATATCTATGAAATGATATTATATTATTGTTGTATCGATTACAAATGGGAGTTTAACATTTTTTTACTGTTTTTTCATAATTCTTTCTTTATAAGTTTTTTTTATATAGGTGGATTATATAACAAATTTCACAATAGATTGATTAATAGGGAAAACTACGCGGTACTATATAGTGGTAATTCTCATCTATAACGTAGTAGTATATGTATTGGGTGTTTCCGATATACGCAAAGCTTTTTTTATAAATAACAGATTTGTGAGATAAATAGAGAAGAAACAAAGATAAATCATTTCTTATACGTTATATGATAACACGAACAGATTTTTGAAATGTTAGTATTTCCACAAAAATGATAAGATTAAGAATTGAAGGAGAATAATGTTTTTAAATTGATACCTATAACGTTTTTCATTTTATATAGAATCTTGTTATTTCCGGACGAGTTCAATTTACAACATGATAAAAATCAATACTAACTTCTATAGAAAATGGTGGATTTAATGTCTAAAATTTATGCTAGATTTGAACAGAATAGACATGACATGCAATCCTTTATCATGCCTCATATTTTAAAGGGCACCATAGGGACACTTGACCGCTTTATCTTTTTTGTGCCATATGTTACATTATCAATTCAATATAATGATTATTTGTATAAACATAATTTTACTATAATAGCCAAACATGAAGTTGACCAGCGGTCAAGAGTCCCAAAGGGGAAGAATCTACATAATATTACAATTTGTAATAATTATTGATTTTTTGATGTAGGGTTCTTAAGCGAGTTTAGATTTTTACAGATAGGAAGTAAATTTCCACTTAAATGTAGTTCAGAACATTAGATCATTAGATATATGGTATCCCTAAAGAGATATGTTTAAATCGGTAATAGATAGGGCTTATAACGAAACTATAGAACTTCATGCAGGTTAATGTTAGAAAGAAATGCTTAAATTTTTGATAGATATAGAGTCAAAACAGGAAAACTAACTTTGATGTAGGTAGGGCCTATAACGAACTAAGTTTCGATGAAACTAATGTGAATTTAAATTTTTTCCAGGGCTCTCCGCAGATCTTACGGAGAGCCCTGGAACGTTATTTCAAGGTATATAAAATGTATTGAAGATGTTGAAAGGTACATTTATTCCATAAGATGCTCCCTTCTCTTTCTCTTTATTGCAGGTTTGTTGTAGATTTATTGAATTAGATATGAGATATGAGATTTCAATTATTCTGTATTGTCATAACAATGAAGATTGTTAAATATTTATGCAAATACGAAGTATCGCGTTGTACGATTAATTCAAGATTTAATTGAAATTTGTTTTCAGGGTGGGTCTCCACATGCAGCAACCTCCTCGCGGTGAGACCTGGAACTCATTGTTATTTGACATATAATTACTAACTGTATCATATTATATGATACAATTATGAATTATACAGCAAGTAATGTGAGCTAATTGGCTGCATTCGCGATTATGTTTTTATAAATATAAATGAAGATTATTCTGATTCTTTTTGCCATTTATGATTTCTCGTTCATATAATAATAGTTCACGTTCAGATAGATGGATTCATTGACCAGAAGTTTATTTAATCGAGAAGTAGCTAAAATTTTGTCTAGGTAAACGAACCGCTTTTGAACGAACTAATTACAATTATCCGCGCTTGCAATTAACGCGATATTGTAAATTATAGAGGGCGTAAGAAGCACTTTGGTCTTTTTTGAGGTCGGTATTTCAGAACGTGACACATAAAGTCCCAATCCTAGTCCTATTTGTTCTCAGTCTACGCATTGACCACCAGGTCAATATTAACACATAATTTCAAGCAATTTGTAAGTAAGTAAGAAATTTAAAAATATTCTCAAAACTGTAATTCAGATTCTGTCAGAATTGAATGTATCAAGAATGATGACATTTTAAATGGACTGACGGAAAGTATACTTCTGCTATAACATTAGTGAAATAGAAAACGAAGGAATTGGAATTTTAAAAAATTCAAAAATTTCAATTTCTTTGACTTTTGTTGACATCGGTCAAATTTCCGCGCGAGCCCAACTATATCATCAGAGAATAAGTCTAGCGTCATTGTGAGTTCATAGATGGCGAGGTTTACTCGGCAATCTTCTTGACACACTGCTGGGTCCACCGAAACGGGAGGTGAGGCGCTCCAAAAGAAACTCCAGGGGAAACTAACTTCAGGGGAAGGGCGGCGGGAATTGCCGAAGAACCGCTTGGAGTTCGAAGCCGCAAACGCATTGGCGCAGACGTCGGTACGGTTCGCGCGACACGCTACCGCTAGTACAAAGTTGAAGCGTGCGTTTCTCAGTTTGTATCGTGTGCGCGTGTGTTTATCAGATCTCTTGTAACAACTTCACGGACTAAAAACCTAAGTGTGCACATTTTAGTGAATACAGTGTGCTTAGGAAGTGTATTTAACAGAGTGTTCTCACGGATTCAGCACACAGGTGCTTTTGCGTTTTGGATAAGCTTCGTACACACGTCGAAAAGGTATGTCTACAGTTAAGGGACCTGTCACCTTTCCACGAAACGATCGATCGTACCGTGTGTCTTATCGAACGATCTAGTCCAATGTACATTCGATTTACATTGGTACATATAGTAACTACAAAAAGTGCTTATACACCATTGTATTTATTATAGCATTTGTATACTAATTAACTAAATTCAAGTATATTAAGTGTCATATTATCCAATAGTATGACTACAAAAATTTAATACTACGGAAATGAAATGTGGAACCTTCAACTTGATAAAAAGATGGTTATTTGCAAAATAATGGTTATGTGCACGTACTTTTTGTAACTACTGTATGTGTATTAGAACGAAATTTTCCAGATTTCGTACGAATGAAAGAGAAGAAAAATACTAAACAGTCTGCATACTGTCTGGTTAGATTAGGATTTCGAGTTTGTTTATCATCCTCGAACTGCTTGGTCGGCAAACAGAAAATTTACGCGCGCAAAGGTCGACGGGTCACGTGGGACATTTCGTGTAAAATATAGAGGATCCAGTGATTCGCTTCAACAGTAGCAAAAAGTCGTGTACGAAAGTTCTTGCTCTTTTAAGGCTTTCTTTCGTCATAACACTGACATCTTTGCGAACTCGTCGCATTGATCGAAAGGATATCCTTGATCTTTTCGATATTAGCCTTTTCGAGTGTCACGTTAATTTTAATTCGTTTTCTTTTTTTTCGAATATGCGCTTTCTCTTTGTATTGCCATTTTTGGTACCTTTATTAGTTTCCTCTTAAAAATATTATACAAACGCAATACTTTTTGCTATTTCATTTTATTTTCTGTTTGCTTTCCTTTCATCAATTGGGAGATTAAATACTACTATACGCTTTAGGTCATTTTCGATCCAATGGTGCTCTTGTATCATTAAAAAAGTTATCACATGGTTGAAGAAGCTATGAAAGACTCACTTTTGATACGTGTGATTTGTTATTTCAATTTTATGCTAGAATATTTCTACCAATATCTAAAATCTTCTTCTTTTTTGAAACGAGAGCGAGATTTTAATATATATTGAATATAACTATATATACATAGAAATTCGAAGAACGCAAGGTTAAGGGAACTAGAAGGATCGCGTGAGGATCGCTTAAAACGGAACAAAGGGCCTTATTCGATACCTGGAAATCGTGCGAAAGAAATTTAAATTTTTTACCACTCATCATCATCATTCCATTCGCATTGAACCTCATTTCTTAAGAATTTTTCTTTGTAATCCCTAAGTGATGACGTATTATACGTGTACATCATTTTGTTTGATTAGTAACTGATTATACTAATTTCAAAGTACATAATTTTCTTCTATATTACTTCATTTATTACTTTATTGATATAAGTATGATCAGCTTAACTTTTTATCTTTTTATTCCATTTTGTTACTTCGAACATGAATTCTGCAATAGAAAATAATGGCGGTATTTTCGTTTCACGAATTTCAAATTTCAACAATCAGCATCGCTATTCCACCCACTGGAAGACGTTATCACATCTGTATTTGCGTCTTATGAACCTGAAGATTGTAGATGGGAATAAATTCAGAGGTTAGGATGATATCAATTGCATATTTTGGTTAATCGCATTTCTACACATGCTCCATATCATTAACAAATTAATATCGATGTCCAAAATGCTAGTAGAGTTAGGATTTATAAAGCGAATTATTAAGGGGATATTTTGATATGAATATACTGTATTATTTGATACCTTTATTGTTCATAGTTAATCTTGTTGACATCACACCTAGCCAAGTGTTTGACAAATATTAAATTATGCATTAATGTCAATGATTCATAAAATTTACCACAGCTTGATCAATTTTAGAAGTATAGTAATACAATCTGAAACAAATACATTAGTGTCAAATAAAAGAAAGTTTAAAAGTTCATATTTGTGTATAATAACTTTGCTGTACTAAATATTTCGTAACAGTCATCTATATTATCTATATCTATTCATAATTTTATTGTTTCGATCGATTATAAATTTTTTTTCTGAAATTGTTCTGTCTTTTGTATTCTTTAAACATTCTTTTATCCTCCACTATGATATAATATAAAATAATAAACAATCCGTGTATTTTATATAAAAAAGATCTGATTGTCTTAACTCCATTCTTGCATCCCACAGTAGAGTCCACTTTGATATCCGTCCCGCAATAGCTTTCCCCTTGTGACGATATCTTACGTCCCCGTATTCCCGTGTCTAATAGCTTGTGCGTAGAGTCATTCCGTTACGAGGTCAGAATTCCTCGCGGAGGAGAACTGGTCGTTTGCAAAGGTCGCTCGACGGACAGCTGGAAAACCGCGCGCGCGCGCGCTTGCGTACGTATGTATGCATAAGGGAGCGTAAAGACCGGTGGAGATTTTCCTTTTCCCTCCGCGGTCGGAACAAGTTTCTCTCTGTTGGAAGCGAAGCGATCATAACGGGGCGCTGGCGTCGTTGCACGTGAAATTGGAGCGGACTTCGATCCTTTCCCGAACGGTACCCGGCATTTGATCAGCCTTAGCCCCTGCGTTCCACGAGGAAATAATATTACGCGCGCGCCGCCGCGCCGTACTGCCTCGAGTTTCTAATGAGCCCCTCCAACACTCTGTCCGTTCCTCTACTCACTACTCGACGAATACCGTAATTCTCAATGGATGTCGTTTTTTTCTGTCTTTCTCACTTCCTCCCTATCGTTACGTCCTTGTCTTGGGAGTCGTTTTTCTTCCCCCCACCAATCGTACTTTTCGCGTTCCCTCCACCAGCGGTCCCTTTCGATGCTCGTCTGATGGGCGAAAGTCGTGTGCGTGAAGTCAGCGATGGGTGTAACCTTTCTTCGGTTTTGTTTAAAATGTAACGCAAAAATTGGTATATTTAGGATTGTTTATTTTAATCGAAGCCTACTAATTTGTTGAGTTTATTTGACGTTAACTTTTTATAAATATGCAAAATTTGTTTGAAATGCAGTATTTAAACAGAGTATGTATTTTTAATGTATATATTGACTTATTTTTGCCTTCCGTCCAACTATACCATGTATAATGTCAAACCCTGTAGGACTGATAGACTTTCTGACTGACAAAATGTATTATGTTAGATTATGTAACCGTGGGGATCTTACTGCTTGATAAGATATTAATACGTAAATATTGTTTGTTATAATAATAATAGAAATGTTGTGACATGTTTGATGAGAAAAAACGCTGTATAATAGAGATTATGGAGTGATGTAAATTTTTAAATAGAGATGCGTAATTCATGAGATAACGCCGGGAGGAATTATCAGATTGAAAGAAACATTGCTTCCAAAACATCATGTTCGCGTGACACCAGCCAATATAATTAAAGTAGAACCTAAAAATATCCGGTTTGGAAGCTCATTAATATGCAAATGTAAACACGCGTTACAGATTCAGTATCGTCCGGTGAGCACACTTGTTCAAGGATTCTTCCGCTCAAAGTCGTTTCAAGGTCGTCCCTGTTAAATACTTACATTTCGTCAAACATAACTTGTAAACATTTGCCATAAAAGCTATCAATATGGAGAATATCTGAAAGACCATAAAATATGACCATCACATGTAAATCCTATATATGTCTATACAGTGTTATGCAGGATTTGCTTACAAGTTTCCAAGTTAAATACATAATAAATTATATATTGACACTTCATCTTCTTCATGCAGTACTAATAATATAGATTATATAATTAATTTTCAAATTTATATACATATAATGAATCTGTGAATGCCAAACAATGAGTAAAATACGATAATCATTCCCATCGCTATCCAACGTTAGTTAGAGTATTAACAACGAAACGTATATACGTATCTCATGCGTGCGCGCGCGCACATACACGTTTTCTGGGGGAGTTGCTGGACCGCTCTCAAAGTCCCCCTTTTCTCCCTCCATTTCTTCGTTGAGCCCGCTCGTAGCAAACGAGGAAGATAGAAAAAGGAAGAAAGAAAGAGACGAAGAGAAAGATCCTTGGCGAGTCCTGGAACTCAAGACGCAAGCGAACAAACCAAGACTCCGGTTACAGACTTCAAGGCTTAACGCGTACTCCCGCGTTCCGTCAATCGTGGATTTACGAACGACCACGGGAAAAAAATTCTCGCGTGCAATGTTATTGTACCGACTCGAGTATCGCCATTACCGTCAACCTGTTTCAAACTACGCGATGGTGGGGGCCGTCTTTATGCTTTACCACGCAACTAGAGGAAACTAGGAATTTAGGATGCATGAATGGAGAAATGTAGGACAGTAATGGCTCCTGCTTCTTGCTCTAAAACGAAAACATAAATTATATGTTGACTTGCTTTTGAATCTTCTTACAAATGGAATTCAATTAATTTCCAAATTTTTTACAATTTTTATTTTAAGCGTTTTGAGCTAAATTTTTTGATACAAACGTAGAATAAATATAGCGTTACGATTTTTGTCCCAAGATGAAAGGATAAGTTGTATTTTAGATAGCTTTTGAAGCTTCTTATAGATAGAAATTAATTAATTATCAAGTTTTTATCGTACATTTTTAAACAAAAATTGCTCGTGACGAAAATGCATGAAATAAATGTATATATATGTATGTACAATTGACAGTGAACATACGTATATACAGTTTCTTTCAAATTTGGTGTACAATTCATGTAGTCTTCTTTAAGTTACCATTTCTCACTCAGTTGTTTTGACTGCTACAAAATACGGATAACGGAGACACGAGTGACAAAAGGCAGATTTTGGCCGTACATCTTGAACGACATCTCTCATTGGCGTAATTAGTTGTAAGTCCCCCATACGTGACCCGTCGAGACGCGTCAACAGAATACGATATGAAGGAACGGAGTTTTATCTGGCGCGTACACGCGGTCGGATTCTTCTAGTAGACGGCCACGTCGCGACGGTGAATGTAAAACTGCCAGAACGCATGCAGGAATGTAGATTTTTCTTGTCAACTTTCTACACGCCTCTGACGTCACTACGGGAATCATTGTCGAATGCAATAGAGAGCGTTTAAAAAATTAACGACCAAATTTTTGCAGATTATCACACTTACCAAAAAAAGAAAAGAAAAAACATGTATATAGCAAAGTTTTGCATAAGAATGACCAGAATAATTAAAATGATCAATTTGTAGTTTTCTGTAAAAACTTTATAAATTATAGCCGTGTATTTTGAGGGATTTAGATGTCTATTTTGCAAAATATATATGTATATGGGGATAATAGTTGTTCTCTATAGGTAATGAGTTGTTTTTCTCTTTGCATTGTATATCTTTACAAACTTTATATCCCAGTCATTGGTCATAATTCTGATGGTAAAACGAATTCTACTACTAAGACTGTGTTCCTATAAACAATCGACAGAATACATTAACATTTAAAATCAACTGACTAGAGACGTACATAATTCGAGTTATAGCCACTTTAAGAAACACTGGCTCTTCATTTTTGGCAAAATCTTTATTTCAATCGAATGAAACATTGCTGTATTGGTATGTGAAGAAGATTAATGAAGAGTTATCAAACAAATAGTGCAAATATCATTACTATGAAAATAAATATGAAAATAATAATAAAAGGAGATTGAAAGGGAAATATGAACAAGTGAATAGGCGTCTGTGAATAGAAATCTGTACCGTTTAACATTCCGTGTAATTAATGCAGGAATGACGATAAGATAAAGGAATAAATTGTTTTCAATTGGCTTGCTGCAGCGCTATCTCTGACCTGGTAGCGTGAAATCATTATTCAATGCCTATTCTCGACCGTAAATTCGAAAGAATGCAAAAGGAACGATGAAAATACTATTATATGATACAGCCATAAATTTTTCCGACTTTCCTATCACATTTTCATATCGTTGCATTTCATTTTCTATTTTCTAAAATGTCTATCTTGGATTTGAATTGAGTCTCGTTATCTTTCATTAGACAAGGTAAAAAGCGTATCATTTTGGTCATCGACCTCATTCGAATTTCACCACTCAACTCGGTGAAACGATTCATTATCATTCGATGCGTCTTCTCCTATGATCAAACAGAAAAATTATACTGATAGGGTCTCATTTCACTTTTCACCGATCATTTCACTTTACGAGCATTTCATTCCTGTTCCCATTTAATGGTGTCTTCACGCTGTATTTAACAGCTCGTTCACAGTACACTGAAAAAACTCCACTTCATGCTATCAATATATAAGCATGTATATAGCCCTCTTTTAAGTACAAGTGTCGCATGGTGAGAACATTCCAACATCTGCAGGGTCTCTCAGGGCAACCATCTTTTATGAATCTTCTATCTGTTAAATTATCAACTATATTTAAATATTTTATATTGAAGATAACAGATTATGATAATTAATCTGAAAAAATGCCTAGATTATTATTAGATTATTAATATATACATTTATATAAATATATCAATAGTCACAATACCAAAATATCAAGGTTTCAGTAGTTTCATTATTAAAATATGCAGTGCAAGGGAAAAAGTAAAGGTCATTTTCCAATGACCTTGAGTAGACATTTGATTCAGTACATATTATAGGACACCTCCATTAAAAGAAAGAAAAAAGAAAAAGAAGAAGATGAAAAAAGAAGTATCAAAGAATATTGACAGGAAAAGGTATACAAATTCTTACAGGAAGCAATTTATACAACGGAAATTTTTCTCGCATAGCAGTGATGTAATGGTCCGTTTCGGTTTCCGCTCAAGAGGATACAAAAATCTGCAACATCTTCATAATCTAACGGTGAATTCTGTCGATCGTGGGCTTTTCCACCTGCAAGAAGTATGCGCAACGCAATTTTGCTGAAATTCAATGGCCCGTTAGAGAGGCATAGGCAGACTTCTTGGAAATTCGCCGAGCGAATCAGAGCGACGGAGCAGAAACTGGAATCGCCGCGATTCCATCGAGATTCTCGGGTTTCAACGTTCGATCTAGACTCTAGACGATACGATGGAATGCGTGATAAAAAAATATTCAGGAGGATATTCACCCTAACGTCTTATTTTAAGTTATCGTGCCGATTAGATAGTCATTGAAAAAGTAATTGGACTAGGTGAGGCAAATCGATTGACTGATTGAAAATGGCTCGATTATCCTAAAAGTGATTAAGTTCGCTGAATATAGGATGTAGTTAATAACTATTTAACTATGCTTTCTTTTCAATTACTTATTATTATTACAGGCGAAGAATGTAGTAGAGAAAAAGTGGGTTAATTGACGTGCCATTTTATGATCGAGAGAGCGCTACTGGTTTAGGGACAAATATAAATCTTTGTTACTTAGCTTCGATCTATATTATTTTACTTTTTATTATTTAATACAATCTCTTTATATTTTTTCATAGAAATTGACATGATAGCGATTGAATTCCTTGAATTGAAGGTTTAAGAAATGACACTTACCTGATAAAAATATCTTTTCTACATATTTTAAAATAAATATAAAATTTGAAAAGGTAGTGATTACTTCTATAGTAAACATGTATAAACTTGTCAGAACTAAATACATTCATGAGAACTAATGTAATATTCAATGTATAATTCTCAGTAGGTCAAGAGTAAAAAATATATATTTGCAAAATTTATTTACACTAAAAAATTGTATAATAGAAAGACATATACAATAATTATACACTGAGAGTATTATTTTACAAAACAGTAGTTTCCTGCTTTAGAGTCAGCAAATATTTTTTTGATACACGATTGTGTAAATGTTGTAGAGTCATTAAATCATTCTCTAAGGTGTCATTTTGCTGTTCAAAATAAGTTATCAATTTTTCTAGCATTGTTGTTGCTTCTAGGTGGTTGATATCTGTTTCTTCTTGATGACATCTATCAATAAAGGAGTCTTGAATGTCATCTTCATCTTGAGTGGATAAACGTGCACTCACAATATCATCTTCTAATAATAATCGATCTGAGTTGCCATTAGTTATGGCATCCTCCAGTAAACTTTGACTACAGAGGGTCAGTTTTATACCATGTCGGGCTTTCCATCTTCCTAACCATCCTACACTTGCTGTAAAAGTAGGATCACCACCTAACTTTTTATTAAGACTCAGAGCTTTTTTTCTAAGGATAGGTCCTGACATAGGAATACCATTTTCAAGTTCTTGAATATACCACATATACAGTGCATCATCTAGTGTTACATTCTTTGCTTTTTTAATTGTTCCTCTGTTGCCTAAGCTATCCCTAGAAACCATCTTGGCACAAAAATCTTCTATCTCTTTCCTGTTTTTTTTCCAATCAGAAACAGTAGATATTCCTACTCCTAAATCAATAGCAATACTTCTCAATGGCTCACCTTTATCAATCCTGTACAAAGCTTTTAACTTCTTTGCTATGGTTACAGTCACTTTTTTCCTTTTACCTGACATGTCTGTAAATGTCAAATATCAAAAAAACACAGCACAATTCAAATAAAAACAGTTGTTAAGTTTAAATACTATTGACCTACTTGTAGCATTCCTATTTGCAGCATATTGATTAATCACACTAGCAGTGTGATATTTATGATATATTGAAGAATCACTCTGTTGGATCAACTATGAATACAATTAATTAGAAGAAATGAGCTTTTAATTTATATTTCAAGAGGAATTTATAATTGAAATTAATAAATCTGAAAATTTTTGTTAGCAAGTGATTTCCGCTAAAGAGTATTCGTAGTTTTAAAATAATTAATGAAAAAGTAAACAAATTATATGAGTAACAAAAAATGGAATAAATTCATTCCAAATATTTAAACAATTGGATCATATATTCTCCTTATATATATATATATTCTTACAATTGTCTATAAATGTTAAAATTGTATTATTTTATTAATTAATAAACCGCTAACTTATAGGTTATGTCATCTAACCTCGTTCCAACTACTTGAATGTGTCAATGAAAATCAAAGCAAATGAAGTAGTTATTTTAAAACTTTAACTCACTTTCTGTTCCCTCTTTCTTTTCTAGTACTTGAACAACTTTCACTTTAACGAAATTTAATTATTTTTACAACACTGTTATATTTGAATTCCCACTCTAAACGTTATTTAACCAACTGGAAAGGAAAGAACATGTAGAGGCACTCTCAATTCTGCCACCAGATGGCTACCTACACTTTCGTACTACGCCGACGTATAACACTTTCTCGCTAGTACTTTCTCTTCTATTTATCAATAATTATAAATATGTATCACGTCTCAACATTCTTATCAGGGTGTCTATGGCACGGGCACATGCTTTTTAAGTTAGTGCAACTGATGAGTCCTCTGACCTTAGCAGATTCTTATGAAATACACTTTTCTCCTCTTCCTTCCATCTCTCCTTCTATCCTTCTATTTCTCTTTATTTAAGATACCATAGTTTACTTACAAACATTTCACTCGCAACGTCTTTTATTCCTCAATAAAAAATATTAAAGATATTGCACATAAAAGACTCCGCACATAAATAGTAACTCTACTTTAAGTCGCCTTTCATCAATAAAATGGGAAGACACTCTATATCGGAGCGTCGACAGCTTCTGTTTGATAAGGTGGCTCATCGAAATTCATATTGAAACGCGTCTGGATAATTCTAGTCCATTGTATTCGTATACCGGCGACGTAAATTCTTCAGTGAACTCGTGCCTCTAACTCGAGAATGAAAGGTGGCCTAATGTGGCACGTGGGAGTTTACGCGATAGTTACAAAAGGGACCGCAAGCCACGTTGTTGCGTAGATCAGAAACGCGAGTCACAGTGATGTTCTCGACTAAATGATGCACGTATGCCCATTTTCTATGAAATAACACGTTCCGTTCGGCCACATTCTCGGTAATATACAGGTAGACCGATCTGCAAGTTGTAATATACCGTATACAGCGTGGGATGTAGGAAACATAGCGGATAAGTGGAAAATTTCCAGAGATGCTAAAATATGTGTTTTAGTATAGCGGGTGAAGCAAAAATTGTTATACATTGTCTAAAATGTTTCTTTGAAATTTAGTTCAGGTTAGGTGAAATAATATGGTCTGTTAAACTGAAATGAGATAAAGTAAAATATTCAATCGTCTTAGTTAATGGATATGGAGTTTCGTGATAGGGTTTGTCAATCTTTTGATCTTAAAGACAGCCAATGAAGAATTCGCGCGAACAATTTGTGAAACATTGGTTTATCCTTTTCCTCATCTCTCGAGATCGAGAACACAGATAATTACGTAATGTAACAAGTTGCCCAATCTGTTCCGTGAAAGTTATAATTTAACAATTAACGTCCGCAGGAAACGGAATGACTCACTAACATCTTGCAATTAAGGGTGTTCCTTGAACAAACTTTTCGAAAGATAAGCTGTTATTTATTCGACCTATGGAATTAAAAATGTAATATGGCTCTTTCTTTTATTTCATTATAAATGTCAATGACATTGTGTGGAAGATCATGTAAAATTATTATTCTCTTTCCATAATTATCGTAATAAGTATTTTCCTGTGGTTAACAGCGAGGTAGTTGTTTCTTAACTGAGCAAGAATTCAAACAGTTTGTTACAAATGGGTCATTGTGTAAACGTTATGACTCTGTACTGTGAGGTGCAATTTTTCATGAAAAGGGTCTCAAACGTTGCAAAAATATAGCGCGGTTCATTTCAGCTTCGAATTGACGAATTTTATAATTTTTAAGTACTCAAATTATAGAATTTTCAAATTTTAAATACTGACATTTTTAAATTTAATAATTTTTAAGTTCCCAAATGTTTGAATTTGCAAATTTCTGATTATCCGAATTTTAGAATCCAAATTTTGAGATTTTCAAGTTTCTAGATATGCAACTGTTGGAATTTTCAAATTTTTAAATACCGAAATTGTAGAATTTTCAAATTTCCAAATACTGAAATTGTAGAATTTTCAAATTTTCAAATACTGAAATTTTAGAATTTTCAAATTTTCAAATATTGAAATTTTAGAATTTTCAAATTTTCAAATACTGAAATTTTAGAATTTTCAAATTTTCAAATATTGAAATTTTAGAATTTTCAAATTTTCAAATACTGAAATTTAGAATTTTCAAATTTTCAAATATTGAAATTTTAGAATTTTCAAATTTTCAAATACTGAAATTTAGAATTTTCAAATTTTCAAATATTGAAATTTTAGAATTTTCAAATTTTCAAATTTTCAAATTTTCAAATACTGAAATTTTAGAATTTTCAAATTTTCAAATATTGAAATTTTAGAATTTTCAAATTTTCAAATTTTCAAATACTGAAATTTTAGAATTTTCAAATTTTCAAATATTGAAATTTTAGAATTTTCAAATTTTCAAATACTGAAATTTAGAATTTTCAAATTTTCAAATATTGAAATTTTAGAATTTTCAAATTTTCAAATACTGAAATTTTAGAATTTTCAAATTTTCAAATTTTCAAATACTGAAATTTTAGAATTTTCAAATTTTCAAATTTTCAAATACTGAAATTTTAGAATTTTCAAATTTTCAAATATTGAAATTTTAGAATTTTCAAATTTTAGAATTTTCAGATCCCTGAATAATCAAATATTTGAGTACTTAAATTTTGTAATTTTTGGATTCCCAAGTTCTCGGATTTTTAAAATTGTGTATAGTGCACATATTACAATTGGCGATGATTCAAGCAAGAGGGGCGAAGTAAACCGGAAAGAATCTTCCATTGCACTTCGTCAGACATCGTGATGGCATTCCTATTGAGCTTGCGGCGTGTAATGACGCCGTGAAATTGAAATTAAATGTCGGCAACATGTGTAAACTTCTGAGAAACCAGTGATGTCATCTGGATTAACGAACTGCCAAGCGGCTAAATAAATTACAGCTCGTTCGCGATGGAACATTTCGCAATTATGTAAATATCAGCTGCACTCTTATTGCTTGCTCTAATCTACGCGGAAAATTGTCAGTATTTTGAACGCAAGCTGGGAAATAATTGTATTTTAACTGCCGGAAATAAAAATGATAGGGGTAGAACTGATCGTCTTGTAATCAAGATTAGTGATCTCGCTAATTGGCTATGATGTAAACGATGTAAATAAATTCCAGCCACATAATTTCAAAACAGTTATGCAAACTAGAGTAATTAAATTGCATTTTATCCCAACTGTTGGCTTATCAGTAAATATGACTCAGTTGTAGTAACATATAACGAGATTGGAACCATAAAAGTTATTTCAAGAAGTGATATCATATTTAAATTAAAATCGAATTACGTCAAACAACGTGTTTGTCTCTTACGTGAGCGGAAAGAAACTTACAAAAGACTGTCAACATTGAGTTCAAAAAATTATTATCCTATTAGATGAAACATTGAATTTAGTTAGAGATTATGAGATTCGTTTCTTCTGAGAACACTTTTTAGCAATACTCTGTAATTTTCGTACGTATTGTGTATTTGGTGTCTTACGTTCATTCACATAGTAACATCATTGTTCTACTTCCTTTAATAAAGAAACACTTCCGGTAAGGAACTGTTATACGGAACAAGTGAATGAAGGGCTCGCTTATGGTATATCGTAAAGATTATATTACTTCCTGCTCGTTAAATTTTTTCTCTATGGAACTCCGATTCTTTCACAAGATATTACTGTATAGTAAAAGAAGAATCACATACATATAATTGTTATACTTATATTTAATTTAGCATAGAATATTTAAAAAATTATATTTGTAATGGTATGCCTCCACAAGGAAGAAAAGATGCTGCATTCCTAGCTATTACTAGCTTCATACTGTATTTAAATCCTTGGAAATGACATTGAGTTGTCTATAAACTCCAATAATACTCATATTACTCATTTCATCACACAACTCATCAATCTAGCATAAGATAAACACATACACTGATTCGATCGCTCAGAGATATTTTTTGAAACAACTGATTTCAAATGAAAACAACATATAGATGGCACTCATACTACTACGAATAAGTTACAAAAATTATCCTGCAACTTCTCAATCTAACATGATGTAGATATACAATGTCTAGGGACTTTATTTTTCAAAACAACTAACCTCAAATGTGGAAACAACTTACATGTTCCATTCATACCATTACAAATAAGTTAGAAAAAGATTGAATACTGGAATATTCCAACAGATAACCTACATAACGATCCTGAACTACTAAATTCACGGTCAAAATGGTAGACGGCTAGCAACAAGTGCCATTGAAAAGTATAGGGTTGCAGGAGCGGATCGTTGTCGTTGGTAATGTCAGTGGGTGGCCAAATATAGACATGTCGTCATATCGTTTGAACTTGGTACAGCTTGCCACATTCTATATTTCGTCTCTCTTGGTTGCAAGTGCGTGTGTAATACATCAGATGAATATTTGTCTAGGTTTAAGTTATCAGTGTCAATAGTGTGTTGGTATGTCTTTTCGAGGTGAGTTAGGACGAGTCTCGATAATAATACGGTTCAGATTTCACCTGGTCTTCTTTGCCACGGTCTTCCCTGCTCCGTCGTTGCGTACCACGCATTTCCGGGGCAATTTCGTACTTCCTGGCAGCGATCGACCACCTTCCAAGTTCGTCGAACGCTTCATCTTCGATTCATTCTTCGTTTTCTTCTGATTCATTCTTATCTTCGGTAATCTATCTTTAGTCGTTGAATTGGGAAATTTGTATAAATAAAAATATCAAAGGAAGCTTGAAAGGTTATTTCAATTATTCAAAGTTTAATTACTTATTTAAAAAGCCCTTTTAAAAGTTTTCGATTATTCTTGGTCTAGATAGTCTATGTTTTCTTAACTGACAAATGGACAAGATTGGTACAATATAAAAATTATAAGAATGGACGAATCATTGCGTATGAAGGAGTACAAATAATCTTCGTAATATAAAAAATTTATAATCGATTATCTTTTTCAGTCTTGAGATGAAAAATTGCTTTTTGATACATCTTATATCTAGAACCAATGTCGAAAAATCGTTGATTCTTATTTATAGACGTTGCTGCAAATCATTGAGGTGTTTCTGTAGCTGTTTCGAGGTGCATGTAGCGTGGTTCCGGGCGAATCTCGAACTTCCTATTTGCTGTCCGAATAAACGAGCTTATACGCTGGCTATTTCAGTCGAAACTGAACGATGAAATCTAAAGCAAATGAAAATTGACGTTGTAAACATCAAGAAGGAAGTAATTAAGCTCCTAGATTAATCTAGTAGCTTTTATAAATTTCCTTCTAGAATTTCTAAGTACAATTAATCCCGGCAATGTATGGGAAATTAGTGGGTGGTTCATTTTGGATATCGTTGTACTTTCTATTATGCCTCGTGTGGAAGGTTAATTGAAAATAAATGGAAATTAAGCGAATATAAATAAATGATTCCATGAAATAATATACTATAAGTATCATATGTACTAGCATCGTTCACGCCACGAAATAACGAAATATAATTTTTGTTATGTTTGTGGAAAAATTTAATAAGTTTGAATATTTGAAACGTAAAAAGATAGAATCAATGAATAATTAAAGAAATTCAAAATTGGATGAATAAATGGTGGGCGCCAATAAATAGTTAACAGCCATGTGGCGCTAGTGTCGCGTCACCGGTCTTCATAATATCAACGAAGTTCCAAATATTTTTATATGCCTGTGTATTTCTTTTTTTCTCTATCAAATATGTTGAGTATCGGCGTTATCAAAAAAAGAAAGAAGTAGTAGTGACATGGATTTATAAGTCATAACGTCATCGTCACTTCTATCAGATAATCGCCAGAACAAGTTACACAAGGCAAGGCGTTTACCATGTAATGATGATATTCGATATTTGAAAAGCTATTTTATGAAATGACTTATTTCAACGTATTAATTTTTATTTCATACAAGTTATGAATTTTGAAAATACTATTAAATGTTGATAGCCGTAAAGTATGTATATTGATTGGACTCGACAAAAGTTAAGAATATCTATAAATGTTGACTTACTAGTAATACGTGTTGACAAATGTTTAAAAGCTGATGATGTTGAAAGATGTTAACAAGCTTAAATGTTGACCAACGTTAAAGCTGTTGACAGATATCGAAGACATAAATGCATGTTGACATTGTTGGTAGATGTTGACAGATTCCCTAATAATATTAAAAATTTACCCAGTAAAAGCACCAAATTCATGATAATATTTCAAAGTTATTGCTATTTCACATGATTAAAACTAGACAATCGAACAATTCGTTCTCTTCAGTGTATTTATCGAGTTTTAGAAACGATCTCTCATTTCTTGTCACAGTGAAGAACATTCCAATAATTCTTTATGTGTGAAGACGTTACATCACTAGCTGGCGATATGCTAATGCCATAAAAATTTATTTATCGTACGTGTTTCTACCTCGTGACATCAGACCTTCGACTAGACTTAAATGGCTGTATAGCAAGCATTAAATTTAATTTGGCAGATGTTTACTCTATAAAAGCTACAAATGTTTTAAACAATTTTGTAACTCATTTTCGATCGAATCATACTTTTCTATCGCATGGAGAATAACCATTTGTTTATATTTGGGGAGAATTAAAATCTTAGATCATTCTTAAACTATTAAAAATTTGTTTCGCGGCCGAGACCACAGAGAAACTCACACAGGGAAGTTTGAATTAAAAAGTTATGAATTACAGCCGCTAATACTTTCTTAAAAAATTATCGTCTCTTCTGTCACGGTCATACAACGTACGTTTAATTTATGTAAATTCATTCTAACGTACACATTACATAGCCCGCGTCCCTATGAAAACGTCACGGTTCGTGCTCGACTGCATAATTGCATCGTAGTTTATGTACAAACGATCATCTAATCAACTTGAAAACGATGCATGCTTAATCATGCTACAAGCAAATTATGATTTATTTGAATTCGTGAACATATTTTATTCAAGTATAATTGTATTACTCTATTATTATCGACATTATTTCTATTTTACTTGCTATTTTAATCTTAGCTTCTACGGAAGTTACTATAATGGTACAATTTGTCTGTCCTCTTGCGTTTCCCTTTCTTTCTTCTCTTTCTAAAATGAGATTACCTATTTCACCCATCAGTATCATTCGATCAAACGAATTCTAAATTACCTTTACTTAACAATTTCCAAATTTAAAAAAGGTGTTATTATTATTAATATAAAGTTTAATTTTATATGTAAATTTATATATATTCGATTACAATCAATAACTTAATTGCTACGCCATTGGTAGGTACATTCCCGCTCAGAAGAACATATGTACGTATAATATCTGGCCACTTGCTTTTGACAGATAATATATCACGAAACTTTACAATTGCAAAACAAGTAACGATAAAAATTTGCGTATTGTTACTATAAGTCGATCATGTCGCATACATTTGTAAAAAAAATTCTGCTCTATACTCATATACTTATTGTTAACGTTATTATATAAAAGAACGGACACAAAATGTTCGCGATACGCGATAAGAGTCCTGGCAGTTAAAGTGGTCTTGAGTTAACAGCTGAATCAGTTCGGTGTCGCCATTCGTAGACGTCCAATCGTTCTTCATTCGTCGTCTCCTCGTTTCGATATCGAGTCGTGATTTTCGTCAATTTTTCATGATATTGACTTTGGTGAAAGAAGTCATGAAAGCAGACCAGTGGATCAACGGTCATTGAAAAATGAAAGGGACAACCGTGTCAGGCAATTATTATTATGGTACGTTGAATTTAACCAGTTGTAATTTAATTTGTGAATCAATAGATCGTAAAACGTGGATAAAGGATCACATTTGAGTTTCTAACGAAGTTTCTGATTAGAGGCCATTGAATAGGATTAGGCGTTGATAGGTTAAAATCTCTGTATCTTTTTATCGAAAGTGATTATGGGTGTGGTAGTCTTCTCATGGTAGAAGAACGATTTGGAAACTGCCATATCTACGCAAGTTTATCTTAACAGATAGATTATCTATCGAAATCCTGCCGCGCATTCCATGTAATTAGAGCTCCATGAGTATCGTTTACTATTTAGCTGTTCGTCGGCTAAGCTCGTACGATTTAATCGACCCGTGTTTTCTATCGGGATTTGCTGTCTTTTTGTGTTTAAACAACTTTTAAGCTTATTTTTAAATATAGAGGCTTGATTTGTTTGATGTAATTTGAGGGCATTTATAGGATTTAATAACTGATTTGGTTATAGTTTGAATTGGAGATGAATCAAGCCGGAAAAGGTTAAATATTTTTAAAATTATAATTAGAAATTAAAAGTTTTTCTTAAAAAGTAGACAAAGTATTCAAATGTATCTACTAAAAAATAATATTTGTACCAGTTACATTCTATTTTAACTCTAAATACATACATTTGTTCTGTACAATTCTATTATAGTGAAATCCATCATGGCTGCTTTTTAACCTTACATTACGGAACACACAAAATTCTATAGTCTATCCCTAGATTCTATACAAATTATTTTAAGTTCTTCCATAGTTACCCTGGTTCAATCTCTCTTCGTTACTGAAATACTTATTGCATAAGTACTGAACAATTTTTCCAAAAATTATTACGTTCAATTCTTAATCTAATTTCCTAGAAAAATCGTAATATCATGCATTATATGTATTTTACTTCGGACAAGTTCAGAAGTAAGGTTTGCTGAAAACTACAAGGAACGTGTGCAAGTAGTTGTGTTTGCAGACGTTACGCTCGAAGAATCCGCAAGCGTATATACGCGCGTGCGTTACAATCGCGTTACATGGTTTCCAACGGCTTAGAAAAGCGACGAACAGCTTCAGACAGAGACAGAGTTTAAGCATTTTAATCAAATCTACGATGTTACCTGCTTGTCATTGCCCTCTCGGTTTGCACGTAGCCATCTATTGGCACGCTTTTCAGTGCGAACGCGAGCTAACCACTGAGGTTGCTGTTTCTCCTCATTGGCGTATATAATCGCATTTTTCTTCTCTTGAATATCTACATTTTTTGTTGTTTTCTCTTGTTGTTTAGAACAGTAAAAAGTTCCTTACAATTAGGTTCTTGCAGAAAAAAATACTTTTTCAAAACAAACATAAATATTATTTAAGTTTAAATTAGTAGATACTTTAGATTAAGTTTCAACGAAGGAAAGTAAGTTAAACTTGATTTACATTTAAACGAAAAGTTCGTCTTTACTAGATTTTATGAAAGGAGAATATCTTTCATAGCAATATTCACGTTGTTCGACTATAATTAAGTACAGATTTTAAGTTAGCTTCAAATGACACAACATAGGTTTCATTTCATTCACATTCGAATAAAAAGTTTCTTTAACTATATATCCTGTGAAACAAAAATATTTTTCAAGGTAACATTGATGTTAATTAATTTCATAGGTATTTTAGGTTAGGTTCTAAGTGTTTCAAAGTGGATTAAATTTGGTTTACATTTCAATTATTATGCTTGTTTAACAGGATGTATGGAAGTTAAGAGGTTAGATTTTACTAGTGACTCATTCTAGTGAAGTTATGATGAATATATACTGTATATCATATGATAAACATAATGTGTATCATTTATATTTTATATTGCCCTTACTATCTTTAAAACAATATATTCCGATGATGTATCGTGTAAATATCGTTTTTCAAATATTTAACTTTAAACTTCTCGATTGTCGTTATCTAAAAGGAGTGCAAGAATTCTCAGGTGTGACATATCTACAAACAACATATCTTCACTGAAGAATTCGTGTTAATTGGCGAGTCATTTTGCAATGAAAACTAGCTTCTTTTGCCAGACATCAATTTCAAAATAGCATTGCATTAACATAATGAACACTCTTATCGAATATGTTTTTCAACGACAACACGCGTTGTATATGTAGACATAAACGATCACAGCACGAACGTATTTAGTTATGAGCTCAATTAATTGTAATGCCTCCAGTCACTGCTTAGATACATAGCGTCAATAATGAAGGATATAAATACTATTCAAATAAGCGTCGTTCGGTGAACTAATCGGAATAAATTGTTTGTGCTAACGATTTGTAATCCATTTGCAATTCTTATTTCCCCTCAATTGTTTAAATAGAAAAATTCATTTAATAAATTAATAAAATTAGAATTTTGTTCGTATATGTTGTCGGTGGAATAATTTGTGTTTTCGAATTGGAGATAATTTTAAATTAGAGTATTATTGATAATAAGCTGTAGTGGAAGTTTATATAATTTTTAGATGATAATTGTAAAGCCCAAATACATATGTATCTGGAACAGAAGATCAGTATACTTATTAATCGAAGTAGCACATAGAGTAATAAATGGAAGTTTTAGTAGCCGGAAAACTACGTCTTTAAATTGGATTCCGTCGTTTTATTATCCATAAATTTCCATTGTTTTATCTCTAACTCACTTAAAAAGAATGTTTTTGCGTATCTTACTTTAGCGTTAAAAAAATACTACAGAAAGATTAGAAGAAATATTTAAAAAGTTCGTTAAAGAAGTGTTTGAACAATCTTATTAAATATCAAAATGTTCTATAAGCTGGTAACAATATTAAGGGTTAGATTAAAATTATATAAAATTCATTCAACATAAAATTACACGAAGTAAAAGGAGAATTGTGCCACAGTGTGCTCGACTATTTCAATCACGAGCTATCGCCAGGTTCCGATAAGGTATCTTCCCTGAGAGTGAAAGAATCATTTCCATCGTCGTAGAAATAGAAAATTATCCATCATTAGTGAAAGTCATCAGGGTTATTTTATTGAATTCTTCTGTGTAATAATGTTTTTGTCGTCTTGGAAAAAATATAAAATACTTAAAAAGATTAATCTCTTGAACGATAATTCTGCGATATGAGTTGATTATTGGATATACATCAATACGATAAAACACACTGTTGGAGTTTGAACACCTTAAACTGTAATAAGTATGATTCGTGTCTTTGAAAAACTTTCGTTTTATCCGTCATTTTTAGCGAGTTATGAGTTTATTATCCGCCTCATTTCGTACCATTCAGACAACTGTCATCAGTTTTTTAATGTGCTTACTGATTACATTGGCAAGTTAACAGTATATGTTTTTGAAAATGTATGAATTTTTTGCTAACTTATAGTTCTGTCTCTCTTTAATAATCTGTAACACATGCACATATATACGAGGAATAATCCGAAATAAGAAGAAAATGTATGTATGTCAGAACATTAAAAGTAAAGCAACATTAAAAGTACAAATAATATAGCGAGCGGTGTAGAGAAAAATGCTTAAGGATAAAAGATATTGAAGATAAAAAATGTAAATATGACGAAATTCTAGAACTCTTCTTGTACTTGTTTTTAAAAAAAAATTCTTGAACTATATTATCTATTTTTGGATTATCTTGTATAACATATTTGCTAAGGTAATTTTGTTACTAAATTTTTACGATGTTTTATTGTGTGATGATCCTTTATCTTTGATAAATTATCGGATGAATCGTGATCGAGGATTATATGATACGTAATTGTCTAAAGAGATCAAGAGATCAAGAGATGAAAAGATCAAAAGATCATAAATCTACTAAAGAATTTAAAAACTTGATATACCCCTTGCGTCTTACGATCATGTTTTCGTATAAATTAACGATCAAAATAAAGAATTCCTCCCAACTTTATCGAAAAGTATAAAAACGAATTTGTGATCCCTAAAACAAGTATTGACACCTATTTAACATAAATTTCCGATTTTATATAATATTTTTTTAATCAAACTAAACTCAAACATCTTTGAAAATCTTGTCAGAATCATTAATTAAAAGTCATGATTGATTTTATGCTCAATTTTCTGCTTTAAATCTTACCCTTCCAAAAGAAATCTTGTTCACTGACTTTCATGAATTAAACTACCGGCAAAATTAATGCGTCGTTCACGGACAATGGCGGACGAGCCTGGTTACTAGGGGAAAAAAGGGGGCAGCATTGTGGCGAAACGTGTGCAAGGTAAATAAAGAGTAAGCGCGAACGACGTTTACCCGAGAGAACCGTTTTGTTTTTTACCAGTGTTCGTGACTCGACGAGATTATTATCCTCGGTTTATCGTTGCTATCGTCGGCATGTGTCATAAATTTTTTCTCGTCTTATAAGGACCGAACAACAACCGAATAAATGTGTACGCGAACTTGAATTGCATGTTTAGTGTGTATATGGAAAAACTGGGATTTAATAGGACTCTGCTTCCTTTCTACTGTGCGATGAGGTAAAGGAAGGGAACTCATTGTTCCCCTTGATCCTTAATCGTAGAGTTAGTGCAAAGTTAAGCATCTGGAACAAAAGTACTTTACGTGTAATATTTGTATTAAAAAAATAATTTCCTATTTTTAAGTTAAATGTTATTGTAATGCCTGATATTAAAAATTGAAATTCTTATTTACTTATGAGAGAAATAGTATCATACTCTCTTGTGGACTGAGAATTATAGCGTAATATAAGCCAAATTATGAGAACTTGAATTTAGTCACGTATTTCAATTCTTGATAGAATCATTCTATCGAGTATTATACAAGTTCCATAACTAACTAAATTATAACTTCACGCTTGTGAATATTCTATTTCTAGTTTCGTGATTTGAAAAATTTAGCAAAATTTTATAATAATAAATATATTACGCATTTTTATGACTTACTCTTTACACCGTTATGATTTTCAGTGCTCTACTTATAGGAAAGTATTTATATTTTACCAATATTGCAACTAAAATAGAACTGTTTAGAAATTCCCCTAGCATTCCTACGAAACATCGGATTTGAAAGAAAACAGAAATTTCCATTTCCGTTACTAGTGTTTCTAAAACCTTTCCAAATAAGGTGCTGTGTTTAAAGCGTGTCTAATTTTGGTGAAATGTTTGGTTTTAGGGGCGCAGTATGTGCCCGGTGTTGGGCTTGGCGCCGCACCCCAAACAAGGAGTTACATCTTCGACTACACGCCAAACTATCCACCGTCCAGAGTCGACAAATTCAGGGGTGGTACTGATATACAGAAGAGAATGACTCAGAGGGAAGATACACTGAGGTTTGAGCAGGGCCGTATTAAGGCCCTGCAGGAGGAACGTCTGCATATACAGAAGAAGACATTCACTAAATGGATCAACTCGTTTCTGTTGAAGGTACATTTTGCTTTCTTTATAACTTCCGATATTATAAAAGAAACAATAATTCTTAAGAGAATATATCTTTTAATTTTTCGAAAATAATTAAAAATAATTAAAATAATTAAAATTAAAATATAACAATACTAAAGATATTTGTAAAAATGGTCTACTTTTGTGTGAATATAACATTTATCAATTGCTTGTAAAAGACATTAAAATAATTTGAAAAAAAAAATGCTAGAAAAGTAATTAGAAAATGTAGATGGTACGATATTTATACAAATACCTAAGATATTTATAAGAATGACACACGTCATATTAGGGTCGCTAGAATATCTATATAGGAAGGAATCCGGAGACTTGTTGAATCGATTACTTTCACTTCGCAGGCACGTATGGAAGTGGAGGATTTATTCACGGATCTAGCGGACGGCAAGAAATTACTAAAACTGCTAGAGATCATCTCCGGTGAACGATTGGCTAAACCTAACAATGGTCGTATGCGGGTACACAAAATCGAGAACGTGAACAAATCTCTGGCGTTTCTTCATACTAAGGTAGATTTAATTAATCGTTTTCCCACATACTATTCAAATGAACTTCATCTTTCCATGTATTTCAAAAGTGTATTTTAAATACATATACGTCTTGTTTCTATTCCACAAATAGTCACGTGAGAATTTAAAAAATATTTTAAGTTTTCTAAGAAAATATACCTAGGGAAATCTATGATTCTAGGGATACCTATGGATCTAGGGATACTTATGATTCTAGGGATCCCTATATATTTCTAATTTCAGAAAATGATTCTAGAAGAACTTAGGTAAATCTAAAAAATAGTATCTATGGAAACTCGAAATACAAAGTTTCATATTTTCTAGAAGAACATAAAATTATACTTTAAAATTAACATTATAGAACCGAGCGTTTTCATTGACAGTCATCACTACTAATCTTTAATAGCTTTTGCATCAATCTTTCAATATTTGCAACGGTTGTATTTACACTAAAAGTTTACAGTTCCTGGCATAATCAAACAAAAACGACTTGACAGTTAATTTCTCTTGAAATCTTCTTCTTAATCTTAAGATATCTTCATAAACGAACAAATTATCATATTCGACATCTTCCTAAGTAAGATTAGAAAATTTCTCCCGGAGGTATAGATTCTAGTAGCTTTGTTCACTACATCGATGTATCTAATTGTTCGTTAGAGAGGACGTAGGAAATAATTCTCACGCTTTCACGATTGTCTTCTCTATTTCGCGACAGCGTTACATTCGATTATGAGATTATGTAAGGGGCGGCGCTGTTACGTAAGTGAAAATTGAAATTTTCTCCCGGCGAGGCTTTTCCTCGCCATGAACATTAATAAATGGCTATATGTATTATCTGGCATCCGACTCGTGTTTGCTCGATCGTTTCGTTACACTTGAGCTATCAGCCGTTTTATTCAAGTAACTGACTAATTACGGTTAAGTGTAAATGATGCCAGACATGAAAATTAAAAGTGATTTAGTTTCGCGAATTTTAAGAGCACTGCAAAATCAGAAGAATGAACACGTGAAACCGTAAGAGAAAAGGTGAGATAAGCGACGCGTGGCTGCTACTTCCGGTAATGGGAGACTCTGATCGTGATCATCTTTCTTGGGCAAAATCATAAATGTGCTATGCACACGTGTGGCGTTCGATGTCTAGAGAAACGAAGAACGTAAAATATAGGATTTCAGTTTATAATATAAAGTATAAAAACCTTCGAGTTTCTTCTTTCGAAAGAATAATTTGAGATCTCGGGAATATAGAAATTTGTATCTGCTGGAAAAATCCAAGATCTTTGAAGATCGAAGATTAAGAACTAGAAAACTTTGAAGTATAATAGGATTTTAGGTTTCCTTAATAAATATGAGGTCTAAGAATCTTTGATATCCTTGAGCAGTGTAAGATCTAGGGAAATTTACAACCTAGGGTTTTGAATCTTTAAAGGAAGCACAGAGATCACGAAAGTGTAGAATATTCTATGTATAATTCTGGGGAGACAAAACAGTTTGCAACGGTTTCCTTTGGTTTACCAAGTCATACGACAAGAATAAATTATAAAAGTCACAATACTTAGAAGCAACGTCTTTCAGACGCATCTTGCGCCCACGATCCCGTAACTACATTACGTCGCGCCATATGCAGCATACATAAAACTATTATGTCATAAGCTACGAAGCATAGAGGCCATTCACGAGGACTTTGCACTTGTAGGGCTTCGCCGCAAGTTCCGCGTTCACGTAGGATGTCTTTTCTAACTTCTATAGGGTATGGTGTATCGACTGTGAGAGGTACACCCAAGCACTATACATTATACATGACTAACATTATTATGCAATTTCGACGATAAGAATAATAATTAATTACCATGTTAGAATCGTTATGCAATATATTTAGTACTTTTTAAAGAGAACTTTTTAATTAACAGAAATCTATTATCACTTTATCTCTATCAAAATTATCATAAAAACAATATTAAATATAACATTTTAGATGCTTAAACAATTTATAAAGAATCATATAATATTTTAAATGTTCTTTAAATTGATTGTTTTCTCACATACTTTAGGATTAAGGCAATATTATATCTAGGGAATCTAGGTTCTCCCTAAGATTCTAGGGATCCCTATAGTCCAAATGTAAGAAGAAAATTATAAAAGATTGTCATTGAAATTCAATCAGAAATGGTTTCGTATAAAAGCAGAGAGTCGATTGGAGGAAAAGAAAATCCGCATTTCCGCATACATTCCACGTGTCAGTTTTGCCAAATGCGGAACTTTCGTCAAATACTTTCGCGATTTGCAGGTTTGAAATTCGTCGCGTTAGCCGATTTTCCTTCACTTTCTAAACCGGATGAAAAATCGTTGGGACGTTTATGGAATGTGTTTGCATTAGCCGAGGATCACCTTCCAGAAATAGCCGTGTCCTTTCCAATGATCCTGGTGGGAGATATTGCCCGTCATCACTCGGTAAACCAAGCGACTATATATACAGACTATGGTGATTGATTCACGTGCCAAATTCGATTGGGTGTGGTTGTCCCCAGATTTCGACATTTGTCATTCCTCTACACGTATCGTTTCAAATTATCATTCGAGACTTGTTACTCGAATATGTCATTGTTGAACCAATCGTGGTCGTTTATCAAGTACACTTTGGGGCGTCTGATTGATAAGCTGACGCATTATAGCTATTTTTTACGAGATGAAAATATTGTATATTAAGTCTAGAAGCAGAAATAAAAAACACTTGTGGTTTTTTTAGCAGAAATGCTAGGGACATTTTTCTTCCTTTGGAGTAATGTTAGGGACATTTTTCTTCCTTTGGAGAAATGTTAGGGACATTTTTAAATTAAGATTGAAATTAATTTAAACTAGGGATTGCAGATTTTCAGTTTGAGTGTTTGGGTTTATTAATAAGTAATAATTAGGCATAGATTAATAAATTTGTAACTAGCTTAGCTAAATAGAATTATGGTAAGCGGTTTAGCTAGATAATATTATTATACATCAGAGAGGAATATTTCTGTTAGGGAACGCATCTTCTTCCAAAGAAATGACATTTTTGTGATATTTAAAATATAATTGTCCAAGATCAGAAGAAATTTAAAAAATATGAAAAATTGTATTAATTACGAAAAATTCTTCTTAATTCTCCGAAAGAACAAATATCACAAAAGATAAATTTAGTCTGAATCGTTAATCCAGAAATGTTGGCAATCTCTTTTGTTCTTATTATCAAATGATAAATCTATCAAGCGAATAATTCGCGGATGGAAAGTTATTCGTGGAAAGGACATGTTTCGCGCGTGTTTATTACCGCTCATGTTACGCGATTCGCGGCAACCTCGTTACGTAAAGCATCTTGCTAATCGCGTATAAAAAGTGTAAAATATGCGGACGTGATCTTAGGCGAGCATTAAATTTATGTACCTGTTCGTAATCAACGTTGGAGCTTTCGGTTTACATGTTGTACATTGCTACATAGAATACATCTACCTTATGGTTAAATTCTCTTATTTCCCATACTGTTGCTTTGTTCCTTGAAAATTCTGTATTATCGTAGCCCCAGTAATAGTATTGTGATAAGATAAGCGAATAGAAGAATATATGAAAATTGTTTGTAACTCTTTATCTAATAATAAATATCTCCACAAATATATAATTCGTGCAACAGCATATCACCTACGTAAATCTGTAAGATTCTCCTTTGGAATACAAAGTACATGTATTATTTACTGCTAGTTCATAAACACGTCGTGATTGTTATTTTTAACTATGATGAATTTGTTTTGACTACTATAGTTTTCGAATTCTTGGATTTTAACATCTTGCTCAATAAGCCAAAGGAGCGTCATTCTTTCTATTTTTTAATGATGATTTTTATATGCTTTCCTTAAACTCGAACAATTTTTTAAAAATACAAAAATAAAATGAAAATTCAGGATCCTTTAAACGATATGTAGGTTGTACAGAATGGTTGAGGAAAACTCAGAAAAAATATAGCTGAACAATGTAGAAAAGTCATACTGTGAAAACACATTTTCATTGTATCGTAGAAAGAGAAACAAAGACACGGAATTTGGAAGTTTGAAAGAATGCAAATGATGATAAGGAGGATGTAGAGAACATTATGCTGCGGGATTGCAGGATAGTGTTCCTGGAGCATTCTGTAACTATGTATCCAAGGCTCTGACAAGATAACTGCGTCTAAAACGTGGATGGCTCTCGCTCTAGGGGCTGTTCCCATGACCGAAAGAATCGGAGCCGACAGTAATTAGGGAGGTAGCCTCGGGCTATTCGGAGAAACCGTAGTCCCCTTGCAGCTTGAAATAACCATACGTACAAGGGTAATATTTCTCAATGTCTAATCTCAAGGATAAGGGAGGAGTAATGTAGGTACGGTCTGAGAAAGAGGAGGAATTTTAGGATTTTTAGTGCTAATAACCTTTCTTTTAAAATGGTTGTAAAATATATTGTACAACGCGTCATAGATAGGTTATTTAGGGTGAGTTTACAATGCTGGAATATTGATTTAGTGTATTATTGGAATATTGAGATATTAGAATGTTGGATTCTTTTGATTTTTGGGATACTTGAAGTTCTTTTTTTTTTATTTACTTGCAAGTAGTCTACTATCAATTATCATTGAGAATTATAAGTAAATTATTCTGGCGTGGTACTATAACGTGAATAATAATCGTCGATACACGCATCAGGCTTAATTATATTGCCTTGTTGAAAAACGTAAGCCAATTCTAGACGTTTCTCTTTTAATTAGTCTTTATCTGCAGTTTAGTATTCAGTTAGGAATACAGTAGGAACTTCATTTGTTGGTAACTTTAATTAATGAGCGATTAACAGAACTTTTGTTGGTTGAATTCTCTTATCTAAATGCGAGCTCCTATTATGTAAACGAAAAATAATTGGTAGCGAGGAGAATTGATGAGCTCCTCAAGTTAGGATAAATGGAGCGTTAGTGTAATTTTTGTTTGCACTTCGTCTCATATCTTCTCCAATTAGGAGTTTACTACGAGTATTAGTTAATTATGTATCAATAACGCCCACGAAATGTGATGTCATTTTGATCGATGTTCAATTGGTTTTTATTGGCTTACTCAAATTACTCGAAGGTGAGTTTGTATCTCGATTGCAACAGACCCTTTAAATTAATGAGTTAAGGATCGATTCGAGATTCGAATAGAAGGATCTCGCGACGGATAAACGAAAGGGATCGAAATCGAAGGGTACAATTAAAGACAGAGAGAGGAGGAGATCTCTGAAAGGAGGACAGAACTGGAGGCAGGATCAAAGGAGCGAAACAGGGAGACATGGAGAGAAAGAGAGAAGTAAGGGTCAGCGACCGAGGCGAAACTTGCTAGACCGTGAGTCCCGCAGATGTGAAATGAAACCAGACGGCACATACGTTGCTCGTGTGTTGATCATTTCGCGTTAGACGCTGTTCCGCCACGAAGAACCGCTCTTACGAGCCTGTCCACACCTTCAGCCGACGCTTCTGGCTGCCTGTGAACACTCAATGACACTTCTTTCCTGATGTTTCACTTACAAAACGCGTGATTCAATGATGTCGATCAGGAATAGCGTTTTAACCAGAGATAGATCGAGATGTGATTTTTAGGTTTTGGGATATTCGCGAAACTCAAACCCGAAGCTTTGTGTTTCGGAACTCTTGAAACTGGGAACTCTGAAAATGATTATTTTTATTTTATTATTTTTTTTTTTTTTTAATGAGGAGTATCCATCTTGTCAGGAAGAAAAAATGTCTTTTCAGAAAATGAAATTATTTTCTTTCGATATGAATGATTAGGATCGGTGAAATCGTACCAATTTAAATCAGCCTGAAGATTATACAGCAACTGGATTGGATCGGTATTGGTCAAATAAAAATAAATTCATATCGTAATCGTAAGCTATTTAAATAAATTATTATTTTCCTGGCGTCCGAGACTTTCGAATCTAAAAGCAAATAGAACATGGATATTTTATACATTTTTCCACATATCTTTTCTGTAAATGCATAAGTATATAAACATCTAATTTTTTCTTAATGTTGATAAATTATGATCTGAAAAATAGTGCAGACTTGATAACCTGCTGCCTCTAAACAATCGTTAATTCATCGAATCAAAATCACAAGTCTAGAAACATATGAATGTACTGTAGAAATATTGACTGAATCACCCTGTACAATTAAGTTCCTAACCTTACTTCATATTGTAACATAGCCTATTCATAATTTCGCATTAGTTGCGCCATCTTGCAAAAGAACTACCAAGATTCACGCGTGTTACATCATTTAACCAACAAGAAACCGATGAGTGGAGGAATTTATTTATATTTTTCCATGTACGCGTGATTAAAAGCGGACTCGTTGAAAGGACCGAGTAAAAAGTTTCGGTGAAAGTACAGCCAGAGGAACGTGTGACTTGCATTTCTCAGCAATTATCGTGAAAGGAGCAAAGAATCAGAGTGACTTGTCGCAGATTATACAAAGTGTTAAAAAGAGACCATTCATTATTTATGTAGTACATAGGATACACCGTACTGAGTAAGAAAACCTTAGTACATATAGGTCGAAAGCTCAACCATTTCTGAGATATAAATATTTCTATATATTAGTATCACGATTGTTTTGCTACTTATCGAGTTCTCGATATTTATAGAAGCTGTTCCATACGTCCTCCTTCCATCTCCATGCACGCTTGGCATCTTCATCTTACAAAGTCGCGATTTCTCTTAAAAATTCCAGATCTCTGACGAATTATTCAACAAGCATGCTGGATTCGGTTACATAATTCTTCGGTCACTTATCAGCGAAGAATGCACTTTGCTTTTCAAATAGTTACGTCCATAATAAAAGGTCCAATGGAGGATATTGAGAACGTGGTTCATAAACACTGAGGTAAACGTCGCATGCGGCACGTAGAAGCCAGTAAGTCAATCACGATGCTAACATAAAGAAGTGTATATATCTCGAAAACCGTCGAGCCTTTGACCTGTGTTTACTAACAATCTTTTTGGCTCAGTATGGTGTGTCTTATGTACTGTACAAATGTTGAATGTTTTTTTTTTTTGAATACCTTGTATATTTAACAGCGTAAAAATATCGAATGACCGTATGATAATCTTTGTTTTGAGACCACGATAGACGTAGGAATTCGGTAAACAATTAATTGGAACGATCTGGTGTTATCAGTTATTAGCTGAGTTAATGCCGCGGGAGTAATTGGAACAGGGACATAGTGCGAAGATCAAGAAGATTACTTCTGAATGCGTTAAAATACAGTTAATAAACAGAATATCGGACTTTGCGGCATTGAAAAGAATCGTTCATCAACTTGAATTGCATTTTGTAAAAATCACAATCTGCTGTGACATTATGTTACAAAGGATAATCGGCCCTTATCTTTTTGAGGATTTTTATTCGTTACTCCGTTACACATTTGTCTATTCTCTCAAGTTCTCGTTGTCAGATTTAGATAACGTTAAAAATTGAGTAGCTATCTTGGAAATTTGTCCAAATTTCTTTTTCGTTAGTGAGATTAGTAATTCTATATATCAAGAGAAATACAACAGCTTATGGTTCGATAAATAAATTCATATTTCGCAAAATTAATAATGAACGCTGACAAGGCACATGTTCACCATTGTATGCTTCATTATTTTCACCGTAGAGAAATAGTCGTAGAAACAATCAGAATCGTTCGTGGTACCCAAAGACAACATGGTTACCAGGGCAAAATCATTTGTCATATTTCTATAATAATTGTGAATTTTTAAATTACTTCGCTAGTTAATGTTTTCTTGTAGAAATCCAAATTGTAAAGTACATTATTTATGGAATGACATGATACAATGAGTGTGAATATCTTGTCTTTTATTTATAATGATGATTTAAGATTACGTCAAATGCTAATTTATAGCGGTCTTGAAAGAAAGATTCGTGCTTTTTAAAGATAAATTAGTGATGTCACCGACAATTGTATAATGAAACGCAGGATTTACGTAGGATGCCTGACTTAATGTCGTCATGAGTCACGATCGATTCTGTGGTGGAACAATTATCATCGGAACTCGTCCTCTTCCGGTATTCTCTTCTATATCCGGTGCACGCTACACTTCTGAAAAATTGCACGATTTATTTCCTTTAACAAAGGAAAATGACTTGCATATGTAAGATGTATAACAAAATGTGTTTAAGTGGTTGTTAAAAGTTAAGATGGAGGTTAGGTTGATTAACAGTTCGATAAATTGTGGATGGCTTACGGTTCTTTCGTGTGTACGTATTGCCCTATAAACAATCGATATTAATGGCCGACGAGGTTCATAAATATTCGGTTTTTAAGTTAACCATGATTTTATGCCGGTGACCTCGTATGCATTTCCCAAGTTTCTCTTTTTAGCACCCGTCAGAGAAAGCAGTACAGGACGCTTCAAAATTTTGGCCACACGTGTTCGAATGAAAACTTATATATAAGGTGATACAGATATATAGATATATAGAATTAATCGAAGTGCTTAGATTTTGTATAAATGTTTTGAAATGATCTTGAGATGCTTCCAGTTATATAGGACATTCCAAGTATCATACGTGATGTCATGTATATACATAACACGTACATAGTTAGGTTGGTTTGGTTGCTGTTGGAATTAAGTTTAGGTTAGATTTGGTTAGAGTTATACAATCATGTGTGAAGCGATTTACAAATTGTTTTAGTGTTGCACACATTATCTTATTTAGCTATAGAAACTTATAGAAAAGCTTAAAACTGATATATGGTCACAGTGTGGGCAATCATTCCTATGTTTTCTTGAACAATTTTTTATTTTCTAATACAAACATTAGATAACCGTTTTTCATTCTTTGGATACTTTCACGTTTGAATTTATATAAAAATTTTAAATATCAAAACCACAGATTCTTATTTATACTCTTGTTGAGATAACCTCTGCATTTTGGTTGTCTATATAGGAGTTAAGTCAATTTTAATTTCTATAGAGCGCTTCATATAGTATATTGTAAATTTAAATGGAATAATCAAAATTAAAGAGACATTGATATAAATGATCAGGATATACAGACTATCTTGGAAATTAATTAGAAAGTACGTATCTATATCAACAATTGTACAGGGTGTTTCAATGAAACAATACAAAGAACCAATAATACATAATATATGAGGTCAAAAAATATTTATATAAACTGTCACTGTTCTAGAACGACCTGTACAGACTGTACACTCCTATTTCGCCCTCGCTATGGCAGTTTCCCTGTATTTACGATTCTGTCGGAATAGTTGCCTCGTAGAAACGGCCAGTGGGCCATCAACATCGCGAAACGGTCGTAAAACCGAAAGGACGCGGCCCCAACCTCCTTCTAACAGATATCCACTTCTTTGCTGATCTTCGCGGTTGGTTCTCGTTGGCCAGCTGTTCAACGCGTTGTTCGATACTGTTTCATATCCCGTTGCAAATGGAATTACGTTTCTTGCGCGTAATCTCTAAAACACTCGGGCAATTTGAATTTTTTGAACTGTTCTGTAACTTGATAAATTTCAGCTTATTGCAAGGTACATAACGCTAAATGATCTTAAACTATTCTAAAGAGCGTTGTAAATTTTTGTTCAGTTACTATCTTTCCTTTTTATTGCAATTTTATTTCATGCGCGTGAGATTTATTGAAGGAATAGAACATAGATTAGAAAAAGATTTAATATTGTATAGTTTGTGATTTAATGATAATCTGCAAACTAGTGGTTAACGTGAACAGAGTATTGAATTCTTCAAGAAGAAAGAACTTCATCGTCTTAGGTTTGCTATGATAGCATCGTCTGCAGTTGGTTGCATTGCCATTGGCCAGGAACGAAATATTGCGGAATTGCTGGTCAGAGACTGGAACAGCGTTCTTCGGTCGGTTCATCATTACGAAAGCTGATTTATTTGTTTCGTAGTGATGTATTCTCCGGGTATTGTTGAAGGCTTCTCGATCAACCTTGTGCTCTATAACCGTACAAGGTACTTCTGGTTAAAACATCGCATAACATTCATGGTTTGCACCTGTGGTTTGTTATTTTTTTATATTAATTGGAATGTGCAAAAAGTGAAGGACAAAAAGATCACTGTAGATAATTGTTGAGTTAATTGTATAAACGACGTAAAAGGAAGAAATTGTGGAAATTAACTCGGTAATTACTTGTGTACTTAATAACTCATATCTTTATTACTCAGTCAGTTAAGTTACCAGAGATTGATAATTAAATTTGCAATACTAATTACTTAAGAAAGATCAAGCGATAAATTAAATCTTTAAAAAATGAAGCCATTTGCATAAAAATAAGCGGACGATATATATCTATATAATATTTTTATGGCAAAAGTTGCATCTTTACCGCAAAGAAAAGGGAGAAAGAAGTGAGTTAATTATGTTCCTCGGGAGATAAGTTTCACGTTTGATGGGTTGACGACTCGCAGGAATTGCGAATTTTTCGTATTCACGCGCTGCCTCCTGTAATAAAATCCATTTACTGACGCTTCGATGCTGTGATATAAAAGTGACATGGGTCTTACTACATATTCAAGTATTATAGCGGTATGTGTCGTTAAAATTGATAAGGAAGAAACGCCCGTTTCTTGGAACGTATTTTATCAAGCATAATACGAATATCTTTATTTACATGGGATCTCGTATCTTCACGATGATTGGTACGAACGACAACCATTTCTAGGCGAATCTCTGTAAATCTTTTTTAACGAAGCACCTCGATCTTCTCTTCTTACTTCTTCAATTCGCCAAATTGTAATTCGTAATTTCTTCAAGATAATTGCTACTACGTAGAAAAAATATAAAAATACTAAATAATATTTTGTCTGAAATCCTCTCTCACAGAAATAGATGAATTATTCGCAAAATTACATGCATAAGAACTCTCTCTACTATCTCTCTATAATCATGAATCCTAACTTCACATTCCAAGAGAAATCAAATAAACTTGCTGAATTAGCTTCATTCGAGCGAAAATAATCATGATCGGGTAACGCTATCGGAGAGTGTAGAGATCAAAGGGGCAAACATGTTTCAAATTCGCTAGTAATTTTCATCCACTAGACTTTTCCCTATCCTCTCTCTTTCCCCCCTTGTTTGAGTCGGGCCATGTAGCGGTTTTTCTACGGCATCGTTTACAACTGGCGATGCGCATTCTTGGCAGGACTGCGGAATGTGGATCGAAGGCACGCGAACGTCAGCTCGCGAAAGGACATTCCTGATCGTGACCGTGCAGTGCACGCGGTGCAACACGAATGATTCTCGATGTTTCGTCATCGTTTAAGGAATCGTACAAGCACCACGGATGAGTTGCTTATCCGCTTTTACCGTTAAACCTGTACCACTGGACGTTCCGCGTAATTCGAGCTCCGGTTGTCGCCATTAGGCTTCCTGGACCATTTTTCCTATCTTCTTCTTTATGTCTTTTTCTACTTGTACTCTAGATATCCTAACATCATTTTACATACTTCTTAGGTCTTCTTTGTAACTTTTGAGTGCTATTGAGAATAGTAAATCCTGATACGTGTATCCTCCTTTAATATTTTACATTACCTTTAAATCTTCTTTGCAACTTTTTAATGTCGCATGAGAATTTGGAATTCAACTAGTTATAGTGTTTTTAGAATGGATGTAATTATTTACATACATGTTTTGTCATACTGTAAATTTAGAATCATAGATCAATTAAGCCACGTCTTCGCTAAAACGACATTGTTTTGTTGCTGTTCCATGTTTCTTGAAAAAATCACAATTACTTCAATGTGGAAAAATATTTCTGTAAGTTGCTGCATGTAGGAAATGTTTTGGAATACGCAGCAACAAAAGAAGAGAACAGATGGTTGTTTGTTGTTTGCTTCGGTGGAGTCGAGGCCTCGAATTATCATCGCTGTTCAATATCTTCGATAACAAGTTGCTCTGAGATTTCGTTGCATTTTATTGTGACACGAATGATTAATGTATCCAAAACCACGCTATGAAGAGTGCCATTAGCAAGCCATCGTAATCAGGTCCATAATCTTACATTGTGATCTAGTAGTCACAATAGATTTGTGATCATCTTGATTAAAGTCAGATTATAATACAACGCTTTCAAAGCATGTTGGGATCACTTCCGTCAAAGTCAACACGCGAACAAGCATACACAATGAGATTCCAATTTGTTTCTTCATAAGCAGTCAGTGATTCTTGCTGCCCCGATCTACCTACTACTCTTTTCATCAGACACGAGCTTCTTACAAAAGCGGTAATCGATTTTCATCTTGACTTGCACGACTTATACGTAGACCACCCAGCTGTAAATTATTGAATAACGATCGTATCGCCGGTTACGGTGCACGTTTTTGCACGCTATATTGTAGCGGTCACATTTTAGCCAGTAAACGTCGGACGAAACGAACGAGTTCACAGGCGGGTTGTAGCACGGTGTCGGTCGATGCAGGGAACGTAGGAGTTGCATTCCACGTTAAATGCATTAAGAATGCCTAGTACCATTCCATTGGCTTCGCACAGTCTGCGAACCCTGTTGTTTACTGTAATATGTTTATCACACTGGTATTAATTTCGTTTCTTTGCTTTGTATCGTTTTAGGAAATTCAGACGAAAATAACGTTGTTCATTAATTTTTACATGGAGACTTCTTTTTAGTAACTGATGTTAATGTACTACGGTTAACGAAATTAAAAAATATGAGATCAATGGAATATACATACGTGTATTACACCGTATGTTTTCAGGAAAATGAAGTGTAAATAACACAGTTTATTAATTCCAAAGATTTAGGATAGTCCCTGATAATAGACCGATAACCAATTTAAATGTACTGCAGTTAAGTAGATTTAAAGAAATATTAAAGGTGGTGTATTTACTATAATTTATTCTTTTTACTATTTTCTCCATAATCCTTGTACGTAATTATAGCTTCAGCCTGTGATTCAACATCCTCTCTCACACATTCCATAACTAGTCTCACTTGCCTCTGCAAGCATAGTTACCTATATATGAATTTAATCGCACATTATCATAACGTGATCCGTATATGAATAAACTCGTCTTTTTATAAAACAACCGAGGATACAGCGTTCCTCAGACGTTCAGCGTAAAGCCCGTCTGATAACGGTGTGGGCAATTAAGCGAAATGAATGAACGGATAATCGGATGAGTATTACGAGACGCATGATGCATTTAAGGACGTCGACTTTACGTATATCCGTGCAGGATGGCCGAGGCAACCTGTCTAACAAGAAAATGATGCGTAAAGTTGCTGCAAAGTAATGCTGATGGAATTAATCGATCAATGCTCGTTACCTGGTCAACGGAACTAGTTCATCGTGTAAGATTCGATAGTTTATGGGAGACGTTAAATGCACACGATATCGATCTTGAACATGAATTTATTGACTTGGGATAAACGCACTCCGTGGAGGCGTTTATGTCCTTTTAAATGACGTTGTGTCAGCTGTATACGCCGATGAAAAAATTTCAGTGCGAATAGAATCGAGTTTAACACGAATTGTAATAAATATTCTCCTATTTGCAAGTTGAATATTTGTAATTATGTGTATATAATCTTTTTTAATAATATGACTGACAATCTTGTGAATCTTTATTGGCTCGATAAGTGTTTCGCAGTCCGTGAAACAACACGGTTGTCACACAACGAAGTCGTGAAGCTTCTGACATGCCGCGCACTAAGAAGAGAAAGACATTGCTCGAAGGGGGGATCATATCGTCTCGCTATATTGTGGCAGCGATTCTAAACACGATCGCAGCGAAGAAGATCGTTGCTTTGTTGCGAATATCCGTGTACTGCCTCTGGGTTCATATTCTTAATGTTCTATTCTTGCTCCCTTTTGTCGTAGGTTAATGTTTCATACATCTAAATCTTCCTCGAGAACACCGCATCGAAATTCTTCAAGTGGTCCTCGAAATTAGCCCTGAACATACAGGCGCTTACCGGGAACTCTATTTTATGCTGTGTATAGATTAATAAATGCATCTGTTCGGATCAAATGAAACAATTATATAGACTATTGAAGTTGGTAATGCGTATGTTTTTCGTCATTTGATTAGAAGATGGCACCAAAAATTCTTAGCTTCAGTGTGATGCAAATTGCTTGTGTTATTTCAGAATATGTAGCTACTTAGTGAGGCAGATTCGTGGTACATTCCCTAATGACTAGTGACTCTATTTTCTTCTTATCGAGAAACCTGACCTAAAACATAGATATTGTACAATATGTCTAAATTAGACATTACAATTTCATCTTATTACAAAGCATACTTTTCTAACGCAACACGATCGAGTCCTTTGTTAAAAAATTGTTTCCATCGAACGCTTCCCTTCGATCTTTCTCGATTCGATCGAACTCGGCAAAGAATAAAAGAATCAGACAAAAAGGAACAAAGAGAAGAAGAAGAACGCGAAGGAGAAGAAGAATGAAAACAGAAAGAAGGCAAGAAAAAAAAACAAGAACATTAGCCGTTTCGCTGGTCAACAGAGTGGTGCTCGAGCCTCGAGCTGACGTGCCATGGCCTACAACAAAAAGCAATCGGCCGATAGGACGAGTACCGGTTATTTAACGCCGTCGTCTTTATGCCTGCTTATTGGCCGGCTGTCTCGTTGCACGAGTTTTAACTGTGCAACCCCACCTTTTCGCTGGATGTAACAGTACCGTATAAGACCGTATTCTCAGTCTTACTATGCAGTCCGAGGCTCATTCATTATTCATACACCATACGCTGATACTCTGGGCGCTTATAACGTGATCGTATGCAATTTGGCTGGTTGGAAATTCGACAGTCAATGTGTGTAGCTGGGTTAACGGACGTGTCGATGAAATTGTAGCGAAATACAGGCACGAAGATAATAGTCGTCCAAAAATCATGCTGTGCGTTTGGATGTTGGCTCCTTCAATTTGTTGTCGTGTTTGCCCAGTTATTAGGTACGAATTGCGGCTAGTGATGACATGGAAACACTTCGATTTGCTTCGAATTTGTATTGTGTATGAGGCGACAAATTCGGATCGCTTCGAACATGATTCGAAGTTTAAAGCTCTTTTGTAAATCTTGATAAGTTTGAGACTTTCAAGTCTCGAAAGTCTTGATCGTTTTGAAGCTGTTAGTTTCAGTTTTGCAAGCTACAACAAATGTTTATAAAACGCCTGGAAAGATCAAATTATCATATATACATTTATTTCACAAGATGATCGAGACTTGTAATACGATCAAGGCTTTTAAAATGGTCATAATTTTCAACACTTCCTAGACGATCGAGGTTTCCATGATGATCAAGACTTCTAAGACTGCCAAGACTTTAAAGATTCAAGACCTTCTACATGATCAAGAGTTTCAAGCTTCGAATCATGTTTGAAGCGATTTGAATATACAGATGCGATACGATTTGAAGTGTTTCAGATCCCATCACTAGCTGCGGCACGCTCGAGGAGTGGTTGAAATGCGTTAAGTGAAATGATCTGTATCGCGAGCAAGGGTAACTGTATCCTAACGTCGTGACGTGAAACGGTGGCTGGAGTTGGTCATGTTTAACGTAGAAAAATGTAGAAGGCCTGAAAGCAGAGCATTATTTGAAAATGAATTATTAATAACTTCTAAGTTAGTTACTTTTAAAAGAGAGAGTCGCAGCTATCTTGATTTCTTAAGAACTCAAACCTCTAGATTTAGCCTTCCTCCTCTTCAGTTTGCCACAAATCTGTGATAAATAATTATCATGCGAGTTTTGATCGTAGATCTAAAAGAAAATAAACAAAATTACAAAATTGTTGTGTTGTTACGTTGTGCGCTTCACGTGACGGAATCGTAACCATGACTGATAATGGTACATCATCTACAATAGTTACTCTTCTATCTAACTGATCTATCCTGTAGAACATTCGCACTAGTTTGTAGCGGCGAGGTTCACATAATATATTAGATGGCAAAATTGATAAAAGGTACAACGAAGTGGTTAACGTATACTCTGGTAGGTATTATGCAAATATTCTTGAATCTGTTATTATCGAGTGATCGCGTCTATCGTTACATATACGAAGCGAGCGTCACGACTACAAATTACGCGACAGGAAGCAGTGTATTTGCTCTACCGTGTAATGCGCATCGTTCAAACATTTGTTTACTCATCGTAAGCTAATCGTTTCACCGGTGAACGCGCGATGATTGATTCTAACGTGTGGTTAACATCGATCTACGAGGCGCTTCGAGGTGGAAGCTTGTCTGCCACATTGTTAATTAAATGGAACGTAATGGTTCGGTGCTCGCGCTTAGAGAAATAGATAACTTCCGTATGTAAATGAGAGTGGTCACGAAGGTAAATCGTCTTCTGGTACCATTTAGCTCTTTTACTTAATATCCCCTTTAAAGACCTTCGCATTACCAAAGACAGTGATGATATTTTATCCTTTATTTCATTATTTTTCATCCTTTTCTTTGAAATGAAATGGAACGGGAAATATGGAAATAATCATAGTAAATATTAATAAGTAAAATACTAAAGAGTATTGTTGGAGTAGTATACCATAAACAGTATAAAGTATAAATACTAAAAAGTATTGCCACTTGTTGAGACAATCTGCAATGATATCATCAGTATGTCATCAACAGCGACACTCATTTCTATATTTATATAAACAGTAATTCACTACGACGAATCATCAAAACCATAAATTTAATCACTCAAAATCTGTACCTTTGTCCTAGTTCCTCCCATTTATGGTATTTTTCACACCATTTTGCCAACTATACAGGATGGTCACTCTGCTTCAGGTATTGTATTCATAGTACAAATGGAGTCATCGATTTTCTCAGAAACAAAACCAGCGTAATTGTGTTATTCTTGATTTTCCTCTTATTCTAAGTCATAGAATCTCTCTACCCATGAATTACGGATCACCTTCTATATATTTGCGAAAACAGTAGAATATGATTATTTTTGTCCTAAACTCTCAAGGTACGAAGGTGCGACTTTATCGCATTTTACTGAAAAAAGTTTTCAAACGATTACAACAAGTTATACTCGTTCTCTACAATCCGGAATTCAACAGCGTAGTAGCGAATTTTCCAATATTTAATAAAATATTTAATAACTGCTTATGCAGTTATGGAACGTAGGTAAATTACCGACCGATCTATAAGTGAACGACCCAATTCACCGACAAGTACGATTTGGTGCACATTTGTGCAATTTGATTTTATCGCTAACTGTTATATCGCAGTGGGACCAGGTTGCATCTTCAGGATGCACTCTATTTTTATACCGACCCGTGTTTACCTACCATCGATGCCTTTTCCCCCGTCCACGTAAATTCTTAATGTCCCACATGTTTTGGATTCCATAAGTCGACCAGAAAGAAACGATTTTCATTTCCCAACGGCCTTGATAGACCGGGTACAAGTGATCGGACGGCATTCCAGCAATCGCGAGAACGTCGCGCTTCGGGCGCACACCGCGATTAAGTATAATAACGTAGTCGAGTTGTTTGTTGGCCCACGAGCGTTTCTTCGGGATCGTCGTTCATAACGTTCCATCGAACGTGTCGGAGGAATCAATGAAGTCATAAGTCGATGTTGAAACACCGCTACAACTTCATTCTACAAGATCAACCTGATTGCACAATATATTTGTTATGCACTTGTATGATTACAACTCAAATAAACGAACGTTGTATACCGTGCACTATCTACGTGATTATTAAACCTATAAAATAAATTAGAAATTATACTATAAAATAAATTACACCATTTTATAATGGCTATCTACCTATCTTATAATAACGATCAGTAAACTGCGGATGTTTACGCAAATCTATATTGTTCTGAATGCAACTGAGATCCTATATATGTTTATAATTGGACTGCGAATGCTTGTGCAAATTTATATTTTTATCAGCATAAGTAGGAAAAGGAAACCTATGTAGAAATTCATTTCACATGCTAAATATTATAACAAGTGCTATGTTTTTAATATAATTATATGTCAAATATAATTATATCTATAACCTGATATAACGAGATCGATTTTCAATGTTAGATAGCTAGACAAGTTTGTCTAGGTTAGGTTATTAGTATCCATGACACTTTTGTCGATATTATCGTTGTGCTCTACACTCCAATAAGCCTGCGGATACTTCAATCTGCAAAAATAACGGCACGTAGATTAAACATTCTTCCATGTTTATCTTACCAGGAAAGTGGCGCATATGTCACTCGATTTCCTCGTTAGCTTTCAGGAGAAATATTCTTCAACTGTCAAAGCTAAAAGTGACAGTGATTATTCAATTTAACGTCTATTCATGTCTACTTTCGAACGTTTATGACAACCAGAAGTGGATGACCCAGTACCTTGTATATCTGGCTTCTTTATTTTCAATAAGTGCATTATCACAATGTGCTGTACCCAAGGCCGTCTAGCAGTTGTTACTTTTCACATGACGCAATGCGAATGCATGGCCGTTTTATCATAGCAAGATGCTCGTGCACAGGCGTCTATTAAGACCCACTGTTTACGCAATACGCACGATGCCAATAGCCAGCGTGCATTCCGCTCTTTTACTTACTCGTGCACGCGCGCGCAAGAGTACACATAGATTTATGCATACGTGCACATTGGAATGCGAATTATCATTGTGCTAGCAGTCCACCGATCCCTCCTCATAAATTCTCTATGAGTATATTATACGTTTGCATTCACCTGAACAGAGAATTAGAAGCTTTAATAAAGTTTAGGAAAGGGGAAGCTGAAATAAAATTATAGAAAGGATCGTGGGTATGATTATTAGATTATGCATATTTAGCTCTTGTATTAGATTTAATTTTGATGGACTATTATTATTATTGTTTATAATATTAATTAACTTCTTGTGGTTTATAGGTTCGTCTGGAGAGTATAGGAGCAGAAGATATAGTGGATGGAAATCCAAGGTTGATACTGGGTTTAATCTGGACTATTATCTTGAGATTCCAAATTCAAGAAATTGAGATTGATGTAGACGAAGAAAATGACAGTAGTGAAAAGAAATCGGCCAAAGATGCTCTACTACTCTGGTGTCAGAGGAAGACTAATGGATATCCTGGTGTTAATATTCAAGATTTCACTGGTAAATGCAACAGTTTCAATTATTTTGGATTCTGTATTAATTACGAAATTAACTTACAATTTGTATATATGTATACATAAATGTATGGTTGATTATAGGTTCATGGAGAAGCGGTCTTGGTTTCAATGCCCTTATCCATGCTCATAGACCAGACCTAGTTGATTGGTCAGAATTACAGCAAAATAAAAATATCGACAATCTTAATTATGCCTTCGATGTGGCCAACTCGGAACTTGGAATTCCGCGATTGTTGGACGCGGAGGATGTTGACACTGCTCGGCCTGATGAAAAATCCATCATCACGTACGTTGCTTCTTACTATCACACCTTTGCCAGGATGAAAAATGAGATCAAGAGCGGCAAAAGAATCGCGAATGTAAGTGAATTTTTATATTATACATCTTTTTTTAAAGTTCATTGATTTAATTATTAAATAATCTTAAAAATCAATATTATTCTCCTTAGATTGTGGGACAAATGATGGACGCTGACAAGATGAAGATTCACTATGAAAAGCTTACAACAGACTTGTTGGAATGGATCAAGATGAAGATAGAAGTATTAGAAAACAGAAACTTCCCCAATTCCTTAGAAGGCATTCAGAAAGAATTGTTAGCTTTCAAGCAATACAGAACAGTAGAGAAACCACCAAAGTACAAGGAACGATCTGAAATAGAAGTTTTGTATTTTCACATTAATACCCAATTGAAATCCTTGAACCAGCCTGCTTTTACGCCTCAAGAAGGTCAATTAATACATGATATTGAAAGAAATTGGGTGGAGCTAGAACGAGCTGAGCATCGCCGAGAAGTCGCCCTCAGGACTGAACTCCTTAGACAAGAAAGACTAGAACAATTAAATTACAAATTTGAAAGGAAAAGCGTTCTAAGGGAAGGTTACTTGAAAGAAATGATTCAAGTTTTGACCGACCCACGATATGGTAGCAATTTGGCCCAAGTAGACGCCACAGTGAAGAAACACGAAGCTATTAGTGCAGATATTTTAGCTCGCGAAGAACGCTTTCACGATTTGACTAATATGTCAGAGGAACTAGTGAGAGAAAATTACCATGGGTTAGAAAGAGTGCAAGTCAGGGAACAGGAAGTTCTCCAGAGATGGAAGGAGCTTCTAGCACTCCTAGATCATCACAAATCTAATCTAGTTGCCCTGAGTTCTCTCATGAGTCTCATGCGAGAGATTGATACAACTTTGGCCTCCATACAAGAGCTGCAATTGAACTTCCAAAGTACAGATGTTGGTCCACATCTTTTAGGAGTCGAAAATTTATTACAGAAGCATAGTTTGCAAGAGTTGCAAGTAACTGCTCTTGGAGAAACTCAGAGAAGACTTGGTAGGCAAGCAGCTCAGCATTTGGCACAACCTCAGAGCAAGGAGGTGCCTTTGTTACAACAAAAGTTAGAGATGTTGAACCGAGCTTATGATGATCTAGTAGAATACAGTAAGGAACGCAAGGCTCGTTTGGAAGACGCCAGGAATTTCTTCCACTTCCTCCAAGATCATGAGGATGAGGAATCCTGGTTGATTGAAAAGCAACGCATTTGCAAAGCTGGAATATCAGCCAAGGATTTGCGTGCTGTAATTTCATTGCAACAGAAGCATAAAGCCCTTCAGGATGAAATGAAAGTACGAAGACCTAAGTCTGAACAATTATGTGATGCTGGACGGAAACTGATAGTTGACAGTCATCCTTCAGCTTTGGAAATTCAAAATCGCATTGATTCGTTGCAAGAGCATTGGAAGGTCTTAGAAGAGTTAGCTGCCCTGAGGAAGAAACAGTTAGATGATGCAGCGGAAGCTTTTCAATTTTACGCGGATGCAAATGAGGCGGATTCCTGGATGAATGAGAAGATGGCCCTTGTGGCCTCTGAAGATTATGGCGTTGACGAACCTAGCGCTCAAGCGCTTCTACAAAGACACAAGGATTTGGAAGGAGAACTGAATGCATACAAAGGTGATGTACAATCACTAAATATGCAGGCTGAAAAGCTTGTCAAGTCTGGAATTTCTACTCTTGAATTATCCGCTGACCCAGAACCCGTTGCAGAACTGGAACAAGAAGAATGGAGTAAGTTTTGGTTTTTAGTAAAAATTCCTTTAATACTTCTTCCATGAAATGGATTTCAAAAATGTTTCTTTCTTTCTTTAGGTAAAGAAATTAGACTAGTTCCTCAAGATGAATGGGTGGACGAAGTTGTAGAAAGACTAGAACCTAGAACGGTTTTTGAAGATAGATTGGTACCCCAAGTAAAGAGTTTGTATCCATTCAGTGGCCAAGGAATGCAAATGATAAAGGGTGAAGTAATGTTTTTATTAAATAAAACAAATCCTGACTGGTGGAGCGTACGAAAAGCAGATGGCACCGATGGATTCGTACCAGCGAATTATGTACGTGAACTGGAACCTAAAGTGATACAAGTTCAGGTTAGAAGACCAGAGAAGGTCAGAGTTACACAGAGAGTGAAGAAAACGAAAATGGTTAAGCAGTTAGTTCCAGTCAGAAGAGTGAAGTCTATAAAGTCAACGGTGAAACCAATTAAAAGGAAGACTGCATCTGATGGAGATAGTGTGGAGAAACGACTGAAGAAGATCAATGATACCTATAGCGAACTTCAAGAATTGGCATTGAAACGACATGCTTTGTTAGAGGATGCTATAAGACTTTATGGTTTTTATCGCGAATGTGATGACTTTGAGAAGTGGATCAAGGATAAAGAAAAGATGTTGAGAGCTGATGACACACGAGATAATGTTGAAACTGCTAGAAGAAAGTACGAAAAGTTCCTAACAGATCTTTCAGCATCAGGCAAACGAGTAGAAGCTATAGATGCTGCAGTCGATGAGTTCGTTAGACAAGGACATAGTCAGTTGGATAAAGTCAAGGCTAGGCAGAGGCATATCCATCAACTTTGGGATCATTTGAACAGGTTAAAGGCACAGAAAGAAAAGAGTCTAGAAGGAGCTTCCAGTGTGGAATTATTTAATAGAACTTGTGACGAAGCTCATGATTGGATGTTAGAAAAAATTACTCAATTGGACACTGCAGAACTTGGACCAGACCTGAAGACAGTCCAGGCTCTACAAAGAAGACATCAACACTTGGAAAGGGAGTTGGCACCAGTCGAAGAAAAAGTACGAAAAGTGAACTTATTAGCAAATAGCGTGAAGAGCTCCTATCCACACGAATTGAACAATGTGAATGCCAGACAAAATGAAATCAAAGAACTCTGGAATCAAGTTCAAACAAAGGCTAAGGAACGCAGATCCAGATTGGAAGATGCAGTAGGTCAACAGATTTTCATGAACAGCTCAAAGAATTTAATTAATTGGGCTGCCGATATGCAAGAGACAATGAAGGTTGAAGAACCTGTTAGGGATGTTGCTACAGCTGAACAACTTAGGAAACATCACATGGAACTTGGAGAGGACATACGAACCCGAGAAGACGAGTAAGTATTTAAGTATTTCGTATGGATTTCTTTAATTAATTGAAACAATGATATAAATAATTTTTTATTTGTTCAGATTTCGGGAGGTTGAAGAACTTGGAAACCAATTACTACATCGTAATCCAGCCCTGTTGGATGTCAGTGAACGTTTAGATAAATTGCATGGCTTATATCAGGCTGTAACATCAGATTGGATAGTAAAAGAAGCCTGGCTGCAGCAGTGCTTAGAGCTACAGCAGTTTAATCGCGAAGCTGATCAGATCGAAGCTACTACTAGTTCTCATGAAGCGTTCTTAGAATTTACTGACTTAGGGGAATCCCTCGATGACGTTGAAGCCTTATTGAAGCAGCATGAAAAGTTTGAAAACACTCTCCACGCTCAGGATGATAGATTAAAAGCGTTTAGTGATACTGCAGACAAATTGATCGCTCAAAATCATTATGAAAAAGACTATATTAATGACAGAAGAAATCAAGTCTTAGCTCGAAGAAATCAAGTCAAGGACGCTGCTCAGCGTCGTCATGCAGCCTTAAAGGCCTCAGAGCACTATCAACAATTTTCTGCAGAAGTAGATGACCTACGAGACTGGTTGGGTGATAAAATGAAGACAGCATCTGATGAAAGTTATAGAGATTTAAATAATCTTGAACGAAAGCTTCAAAAGCACGAAGCGTTTGAAAGAGAATTAAGAGCTAATGAGGGACAATTAAGAGCGGTGAACAAAGCTGGGAAAGCTTTGATATCTGAAGAGAACTATAGATCAGATGATGTAGGAAAAACACTAAAAGAATTAAATGATCAATGGGAACAATTGGTGGCCTTATCTTTGGAAAAAGGTCGCAGGTTGAGGCAAGCTGCTTCTCAACATGGTTACAATAGAACGATGGAAGATGCCAGGTTGAAACTGGAAGAAATAGAGAATTCTTTGCAAAGTAAACAAGTGGGAATGGATCTTAGGAGCTGTAAGGAGCTGTTGAAGAAACAGCAAACACTTGAGAGCGATATGTGCCAATGGGAACAGAAAGTGGATGACCTAGTTGCCATGGGCGAAGAGATGGCTCATGAAGGTCACTTTGATGCTGCGAATATATTGAAAACCAGTCAGGCCACGCAAAAAAAGTACGTAAATACTCTGTATAACATAAAAGTAATGATAAAAATTATTAAATACTTAAAATTTAATTTTTATTGTTTGATAGGTTTCATAGCTTGAAAGTACCAGCCAAGAGAAGACGAGACGCGTTAGAAGAAAGCTTACGATTCCACAAGTTTGGCTTTGAACTGGATGCTGAATTACAATGGATAAAAGATCATCTTCCTCAGGCATCCTCGACGACACTGGGACAAAATCTGCATCAAGCTCAGACATTGCATAAGAAACACAAGAAACTAGAAGCAGAAATTGCTGGCCATCAACCAATGATAGACAAAACTGCCGCTTCTGGACAGGCTTTGATCGATCAGGCACATCCAGAAAAAAAGAAGGTAATAATATATTTAGTAAAAATATTGTTTGAAAGGTTTCTAGGGAAAACCAGATGCGTATATTTTCCCTGTTATTGTTCTTTGATAGATACTTGATTAATTTGAAATAAAAGTTTATAATTTTTGTACAGTTGGGACTGTTACAAGAATATTGGGTCTGCAGAGGTAAGGTCGGCACAGATGCATGGATATCATTGTTTTGTTTGAAAAGTAACAATATCATTTGATAAATAGCTGTAAAAATAAAAAAATTAATTTAATTAATCAAGATTTTAAAAAAAAATTTCCGGTGAAAAAAGCTAAAAATTTTAGGTGTATTCGTAAATAAGAAACAGGGAAGTTTTTATTGCATGCATGTGCTTGTCTTACGTGATTTATTTTAACGTTGAGATATATTTTGTTACACAACATATTATTTTTTATTACATTGTGCTTTAAGCTATTTTATATTTTTAAATATTAACAAAATTTTGTTTTATTTAGTTTTATATGTTGATAAGAAAGTTATGTGTAAAATATGTTTTCTGATCTATATTTTTATGTTATTGCTTATACAATCATATTAAAATTATACTAAAATATTTAATTCCTTTATAGATACGAGAATTATGCGATGTGCTTGATGAGGCATGGAAAGACCTGCAAGAGAAGGCCGGAGAACGAAGCAAAGCTCTAGATTTATCTTTAAAAGCACAGGAATTCTTCTTCGAAGCAGGGGAAGTTGAAAGTTGGTTGAATGAAAAGAACGATGTTCTCAGTTCAACTGATTATGGCAGAGATCGTGATGCCGCTACAAAATTATTAACAAAACACAAGGTTGACCTCCACGTCTTTAATTTATAAAAAAATAATATTTATAAAATATAATTTATTAATATGAGAAAATTCTATTTTTTATACAATGTTATATAATTTTTCAGGCGGTTGAGCTAGAATTAGACACTTACAATGGCATTGTAACAGAGATGGGACACACTGCAACTACTATGATCAATGCGAAACATCCTGACAGCAAAGCAATAGCAAATAAACAACAAGCAATCGCACAACAAATGCGAGCATTACAGAGATTGGCTACAGTAAGACAACAACGCTTGATGGAGAGCATGTATCGACATGAATATTTCCTAGAAAGCAGAGAATTAGAACAGTGGATCAAGGAACAGGAACAGGCAGCAGCTTCTGAAGACTATGGTCAAGACTATGAACATTTACTAATACTGCAAGCCAAATTCAACGATTTTAAACACAGGATAGAGGCTGGTTCTGAAAGATTTAACCAATGTGAAGAATTAGCTAGAAAGTTAATCGCTAATGAGAGTCCTTATATTCAAGATATCGAGAAACGACAAGAACAATTAGGGTAAGATTTGACCTTGTAATTTCAATGATGTATATAATGTGGACTTAGAATTTTGGTGTAAGTTACATGGAATCCTTTATTTCGCCAAATGCATGTTTACTCTTTCGAATTTAATAATGCACTATTTCTGGTAATGTATAGTTAATATAGTTTTTAATATGATTGCAAAAGGGTAATATAGAATAAAGGATATGATTATATCGGTGTTGGGTTACTAACTGTTTTTGTACATATATTTAATGCAGACAAGACGATGATGACCCTGTAACGCAAGTGCAGAGACAGCATGCTCTTATGATGTAAGTTGGTGGATTTTGTAGCATAAAGTGTAAATATTATAGCATGTTTTGTAGTCTTTATAAAAGGAGATTAAACAGTAAAAATCACCTGAATGATAAAATTAAGAATATTCTCTGTAACTTACTAGGGAATCTTGGCAACATCTTCTTGGTCTCATTCGAAACCGTGAACAGAGGTTACAAGCAGCCGGAGAAATTCACAGATTCCATCGGGATGTAGCCGAAGCATTATCTCGTATACAGGAGAAAGAAGCAGCTTTACCAGAAGACCTAGGACGCGATTTAAATTCTGTGCTTGCGTTAATTAGACGCCATGAAGGTTTCGAAAACGATCTAGTCGCCTTGGAAGCACAACTCCAAGTTCTGGTTGAAGATGCATCCAGATTGCAAGCACATTATCCAGGAAATAATGCAGTGCATATTGATCAACAGCAACAGATTGTTCTTGCTCAGTGGGAAGAGTTGAAAGATAGATCTGCTCACAGAAGAGATCAGTTGCAAGCAAGTTGTGACCTGCAACGATTTTTGACTCAAGTTAGAGATTTGATGAACTGGGCAGCTGGACTTCGTGCTGCAATGTCAACTGAAGACAAAGTTAGGGATGCGGCGAGTGCACAGATCTTAAAGGCAGAACATGAAGCTCTGAAAGGAGAAATCGAAGCAAGAGAAGATAGCTTTAGCTCAGTTCTTGATTTGGGTGAGGCTATGGTTCAAACTGGTCATTATGCTGCCTTAGAGGTTGAGGAAAAATGCAATCAGTTGTTAGATGAGAGGCAAAAGTTACATACTGCCTGGCAACAGAAAAAGGTACATTTGGATCAATTGATAGACTTACATTTCTTCTTACGAGACGCGAAACAATTAGACAACTTGTCAACTACCCAAGAAGCTGCATTAAGTGGTGATAATTTTGGTGATTCCGTTGAAGAAGTAGATGCTCAAGTAAAGAAACACAACGAATTTGAAAAGCTATTAGTTACACAAGAAGAAAAACTAACTGCTCTGCAAGAGCACGGAGACAAACTTCTAGCTCAGAATCACTTTGACTCGCCTACAATTGCCAGACGATTAAGTGAAGTTGTACAGAGACGTGCAAAAATTCGAAATCTTTGTGAGACGCGACGGAGGAAGTTAGAAGCTGGTTTGTTACACGCTCAGTTTGTTAGAGACGTTGCAGAAGCTGAATCCTGGATCGGCGAAAAGCAGAAGAAACTGGAAGCCGAGGCATCGAAAGGCGAAGTGTCTAGTTTGGAGGACAAAATCAAGAAATTAAAGAAACACCAAGCGTTCCAAGCTGAATTGGCGGCGAATCAGAGCAGAATCGAAGAGATCAAGGCTAAAGGAGAGAGACTGCTTCAACAGAAGCATCCAGCAAGTGCTGAAATTCGACAACAACTGGAACATCTTAATGCTTCTTGGAGAAAACTGCTAATCGAGTCTGGAAACCGTGGTAGAGGTTTGGAAGAAGCTCAGGATATTCTGGAATTCAACAACCAAGTGGAAAAAATTGAGGCTTGGATAAGAGACAAAGAGATGATGGTCCAGGCTGGAGACACCGGAAAGGATTACGAACATTGTTTAAGTCTGCAGAGGAAACTTGATGATGTAGACAGTGACATGAGAGTAGACGACTCTAGGATAAAAGCTATCAATGCTCTGGCTGATAAGTTGATCAAACAGGGCAGGGACAATGAATCGAAAGCTATTCAACAACGTCGTGACAACTTCAACAACAAATGGAAAGGCTTGCAAGGAGCACTGAGTGATTACAGGGAAATGCTAGCTGGAGCTTTGGAGATTCATTTGTTTAACAGAGACATAGATGATACTAGTCAAAGAGTCATTGAAAAAGCAGTCGCCATGAACACCACTGATGTCGGTAAGGATCTACCTGCTGTTGAACAACTGCAGAGAAAACAAGAAGCAATGGAGCGAGATATGACTGCCATAGAAGGAAAATTGAAAGAACACAAAGCAGAGGCCAGAGATCTGTCATTAAAGTATTCAGACAAGGCTTCACAGATAATGGGAATACTATTAGAATTACAGTCCAATTGGGACGATTTGCAACGATTTACTCAACATCGTCGTGAAGCCTTAAATCAAGCTTATACTTTGCACAAATTCCAGGCCGATTTACTCGAGTTAGAACTTTGGGTAGCTGATACAATTAAACGTATGGATGAGTCTGAGCCACCAACAACAATATCTGAAGCTGAAGCTTTATTAGAACTTCATCAAGAGAGGAAAGCAGAGATTGATGGCAGACAAGATACGTTTAAAGCTTTGAAAGAACATGGACAGAAGCTTCTAGCTATTAACGAAGATATCAAAGATAACTTGGAACATTTGGAAGAGCTCCGACAAGGGTTGGCCAATGCATGGGAAACTAGGAGGCAAAAATTAACACAGGCACATCAATTGCAATTGTTCAAAGAACAGGCTGATCAAGCAGACAGTTGGCTAGCGACGAAAGAAGCGTTCCTGAACAATGATGATCTTGGTGAATCTTTATCTGGTGTAGAAACATTGTTACGTAAACACGAGGAGTTCGAGAAAATGCTTGTCTCTCAATTGGGTCGTATTGACGAATTGGAGAAATTTGCGAATGAGATTTTGTCCAAGGAACATGCTGATGCTAACGTTATTAAGCATCGATTAGCATCTGTCTGTGCTAGAAGAGATAAATTGCAAAATAGTGCAAGGGCAAGAAGGAAGAAATTATTGGAGAGCCATCACTTGCATCAGTTCCTTAGAAATATATATGAAGTTGAGGGTTGGCTTCATCAGAAACAACAGGTGGCTAGTGATGAAAACTACAGAGACTCATCCAATTTGCAAAGCAAGATACAGAAGCATGCTGCTTTTGAAAGCGAACTCATGGCAAATAAAGGAAGAGTAGCTGCAGTAGTCAATGAAGGTAAACTGAATTTATTTTTTAGGTCACAGTATATTTTTAAAATTGCAGCTACAACTGTCTTGTTTAATAATTTTTACTAATTTTTCTATCAGGTGAATCACTAATTGAGGAGAAGCATTATGCATCAAAGAGCATTCAAGAACGTCTAGACGAGTTAGAAGCAGAATGGCGTTTACTCCAAGAAACCAGTGAACTAAAGAAGAACAGATTAAACGATGCTTACCAAGCTTTGCTCTTCAGGCGAAGTTTGGACGAATTTGAGGCATGGATGGATGAAGTGGAAACTCAATTGCAGTCAGAGGACCATGGGAAAGACTTATCCAGTGTAGCTAACTTATTAAAGAGACATACGAATTTGGAAAATGATGTTCTGGGTCACAACGAAGCTTGTGAATCAATTAAAGAGACAGCAACGAGTTTTCAGAAGTCAAATCATTTCATGTGTGACGAGATACAAGAAAGGGCGATGGCTATAATAAATAGATACCATAGTTTGCAAGAACCAATACAGATAAGAAGGGACAATTTAGAAGATGCTAAATTACTGCATCAATTTACGAGGGATGTTGAAGATGAGATGCATTGGTTGTCTGAAAAAGAACCTCTGGCTGCTAGCAGTGATCTAGGAAGTTCTCTAACTACCGTGCAGCGGTTACAGAAGAAACATCATGCTCTAGAGGCGGAATTAATTTCCAGAGAACCTGTAGTTGCATCTTTGGTAAGCAGAGCTACGATTATGGTGAGAAGTGGTCATTTTGCTTCAGAAAAGATTGAAAAATTGTCACAAGAATTGCAAGATAAATTATCGCATCTCAAAGATTTAGCTAGCGTTAGAAAACTGCGTCTGCTTGATGCTGTTGAGTCACAGATGGTAAGAATTATTTGAATAACTTGAATTAATTAAATTTACTATACAGAAGTTTATAGTGTCTTTGTCCTTTTAGTTCTATGCTGAAGCAGCAGAAGCAGAGCAATGGATAAAAGAGAAACATCCACAACTAACTGCCACAGACTATGGAAAAGACGAAGATTCTGTTCAGTCTCTGTTGAAGAAACTGGAAGAGATAGAACGAGACTTAATTGGCTTTGAAAACACTATTGGGAACTTAAAGAAACTTTCACACGGTTTGATAGATAGACATCATTTTGATAGCAAGAACATTACACAAAAACAATCAGAGATCGAACAGAAGTTCAAAGAATTGCAGAAATTGAAAGAGTATCGATCTCAGAGATTGCGTGAGAGCGAGAAGTTCTTTAAGTTCATCAGACAAGCAGATGAAGTAATTGAATGGATTGGAGATCAGACAACTGTAAGTTCCTCATCGAAAAACCTACATATATTGTCCTTCTAGGATAGTCTAACTTAAGCTAGGATTAATTCTATTAATATTGAAATAAATAAAATTAATTTATTCTATAGGTTGCAGCCTCAGAAGATTACGGTTGTGACGTAGAACACGTTGAGCTTCTCATTCAGATATTTGACAACTTTTTAGCCGGTTTAACAACGAGCGAAAGTCGAGTATCAGCAGTACTGGATGAAGGACAAAAATTAATAGAGGAAAATAATCCAGAGAAAGCTAAAATATTGGCAAAAATCGATGAGACCAAACAACAATGGGAAGATCTGAAGGAATTAGCGCATGCACGACAAGATGCACTAGCTGGAGCAAAACAGGTGCACATGTTCGACAGAACTGCGGATGAAACTATTTCGTGGATTCAAGAAAAAGAAACTACTCTCAGTTCCGATGGTTATGGTCATGATCTAGAAACGATTCAAGCTTTGGTAAGGAAACATCAAGGATTCGAAACGGATTTGGGTGCTGTTAAAGAACAGGTATATTATAAATATATGTTCATTATGAGATAAATTATAATTTATCATATATTAATTGAAACAATATTGTTTTTAGGTTGAACTGCTAATGGATGAGGCTTCGAGATTAATTGAATTATTCCCAGATGCTCGTTCGCATATAGAAGTGAAGCACCAGGAAGCTGAAGCAACCTGGAATGAATTACTAGAGAAAGCAGCTCAAAGGAGGAGCAAGTTAGCCCAAGCGGAACAACTGCAGACATACTTGGGTGAATACAGAGACCTGATATCATGGATAAATGAGATGGTAGCCAAAGTAACCGCCCCTGAATTGGCTCGTGACGTGCCAGGTGCAGAAGCATTGATATTGAGGCACAACGAGTACAAAGCAGAAATTGAAACACGCAATGAAGCCTTTGAAAAATTTTACAAAACGGGTCAGGAATTGATAGAAGAAGGTCATTTCTTGGCAAAGGAAATAGAAGATAAGATATCTGTCCTACAACACAGACAACAGCTCTTGAAAGACACTTGGGAGCAAAGAAGACACATCTATGAACAGAATCTGGATACCCAGTTGTTCAAACGAGAAGCAGAGACACTGGAGAACTGGATAGTGAGTAGGGAGCCAATGTTGAATGATGGGAAACTGGGAGAAAGTATTTCACAGGTGGAGGAATTCATAAGAAAGCATGAAGACTTTGAGAAGACTATCGAAGCTCAAGAAGAGAGGTTTAATGCACTTAGACGCATAACTATGTTGGAAAAGGCGTTCCAGAAGCAACAAGAGGCAGAGATGGCAGCCAGACAGGCAGAGAAAGAAAGAATAGAGCGTGCTCGTTTAGAAGAACGAAAACGGAAGGAGGTACAAAGAATAACGGAAGAAAGGAAACGCGAGGAAGAACGAAGAAGACTACTAGATAGTCCACACCGTACTGTGCACGATGAAATCAATGGAACGTCCGATGAACACGAGTCTATTAACAAATTATCACCATTAAAAACTTCTACTGCAGCTGAAGGCCTGGACTCAACGCCTCAAAAATCACATGGACTATCACATGTATTTGGTGAAAAATTGAGAAGAACGACTCCTGACATTAAAAGAGCAGAAAGCATGAAGGTAGATACAAAGAAACCGAAGAGAACGCCCAGTTTCACGACCAGAAGGAGGACTCAGAGCTTCAGAAAACTTCAAAGGATGGAGAATATGGACGCTCTTCCACCAGTAGAGATCCAAGGTTTGTTAGAGAGGAAACATGAGCTTCAAAGTGCTGGCAAGAAGGCAGCAGTGCGTTCCTGGAAACAATACTATACTGTATTATGTGGACAACTTCTGTGTTTCTTCAAAGATATGGAAGATTTCTCACTGAGCAAGGCAGCCACTGCTCCTATCACCATCTTCAATGCCATATGTGAGAAAGCAGATGACTATACCAAGAAGAAAAACGTGTTCAGGTTGAAATGTACAGATGGATCAGAATTTTTGTTCTTGGCACCAAGTCAACAAGAAATGGAAGACTGGGTGAACAAGATATCATTCCACGCCAAGTTACCTCCCAGTATGCAATTGTTAAGTTACGACGAATCGCAAAAGGAAAGTTTAGAGAGGTTGCAGAATGTGTCTATAGAACATACTGATGATAATGTTTCAACTAGTAGCAGTCACGCTTCGACTCCTGAACTGGAACGAAAGAATTCTGTAATTAGACGCGATGTACCGAATCAACACTCTGCAAGCAACGTGCAGATTGAATTCCTCCAGATGCATAGGCAAAATCAACAGAAACGTGAATCACAGAGTAGTGCTGAGTTCATAGCTTCGCAAAGAAACGAATCACCTCAGACCCAAACACAGTTCTTGCAAATGCACAGACAGTTACAATTGCTTGCACAGCAGCAACAAATGATACAACAAGAGCAACTAGCAAGTCAGAGGGACCAGTATCAATCAAATTCTGGAGATAAACCACCTATTCCACCAAGAGGAGCACCACCTCCTATTCCAATGCGATCACCTAGTTCAGAAGCTATTCCTCAATACAGACGCGATGGTATATTAATTTAATACATTTTCTTTGAATGAGTTGATTAGAAAAATATGAAATAGTAATTGGAATATGATATTCTTGTGGTTTTGCAGACATAGAACAAGGAAGATCCAGTTTTTATCAACAACGTAGCGCAACCTTGAATCATAACGGTTCCAGTCAGTATTCATCGACTGCAACCTGGCATAGACAAAGTAGTGCAGATCTTAATACTTCACAAGGTACTTAGGAAACCCTCATAATTATATTTACGTATGCGTAGGAGATCCCTTGTTTTCATTGTATGTCGTTATTTTGTAGAATTAGCACCTCCCTTGCCATCAAGTGCCCCTCCACCAACCAGAATAGCTCAGTGGAGTGTTCCTCATGATCCTGGTTAGTCGTTGTTAATTGTTTGTCAACGCATCATTCTTGCATGTTTTGTTCAACCTTCCAATTTTGTGTGTTTTTATCTATCCTAAATTGTCTTCCTAATAATATCTATTTAAGATAAAAGTTTTCTGCGTCAATAATTGCATAAGAGTCATCTTAACAGAAAAATAATAAATATTATTTTCTATTACAGCTTATGGAAATGTCTCTTATGGAATCACAAGATCCAGAGAGGTAATTATATATTTAAATAACATGAAACCAACATGAAATCAGTATTATAAATTCTTTTATAACTAAATTATTGGCTTCTTGATAAGAATATTCATAAAGTATCTTATACAAAACTCAAACGTGTTTACCAATTAAAATTAATTAGATCCTTACAAAGCAGTTATTAGTCCATTGCTGTTCATTTATCTTCCTTATTCAGTTGATAGGACTATAGAAATAAAAGAAGAAAAGGAGATAAAGTTAGGAATAAAGAAAGATTTAAGATACCAAATTCAGAATTTAAATCTTAAAACATATTTTTATTTGTTATAGGGTGTGCAACAGAATAACTCAACCTTCACAGGTAGACCAGTTTCTCTACCGCCATCATATGTGCCTCCTCCAGCAGTTCCACAAAATTCTCAACCCCTCACGAACGTGGAAAGTAGAAGAACTAGCGAAAGTGGATCAGAAAGTGAACATAGCGTGGGAAATAATCGCAAGGACCGCGATTACAAACGAAGCTCTGTTCTAAGTAATCTATTTGGCAGACGCAAGAAACCTCAATCGTAATCCTATTGATGACAATATTTACGCATACAGAACATGTCTGTAACGAGCGTATAAGTTTTTATGGAACAAAACCGAGATTAAGCTCCTTCGAGTCAGAAAAGACACGTGTACGTGCTATTTTTGTAGCATGATACATGAGAGGATTCCTGTAAATTATATATATTTTTGTGTACTATACAAATTAAACTTTATCGTTCACGTTATAATACATTGAGTTGATCATGTATAAAAAGAAAGCTATATAGAAACCATAACACGAATGAAGAGAATATTTGACTCTAATAGTATATGAAGTTACAATTTGACCTAATTTTGAGAACAATATATCTGAATGAATCCCTGATATTAAAGAAGTATACATTACAACGATAACTTCTAAGAAGTTCTGTGGCATGTTCAACTCAAATGTTAAAGTCAATATAGAATGTATGAAATATACATATATAGAGAACTTGCATTTTTCTATTATTTTTCTTTTTTACTTGCGTTGAAATGTGCAAATATGTCTGATATGTCAGGGATTAAAAAAAATATTAAAAAGAGAAGGAAAAGCGACTGTTGGACAAATAATTTTTAAAGTATCATTGTTATACAAAGATCCTCCATTTTTGAAAAATCTACTATGCACCATATGGATTTTATGGAAATTTATTAGAGTTATTACGATCGTTCAATTGTTTCGTTGATTTCTTTAGATGCACCGTAAAGCTACAAAGAAAAGAAATATGTTAGAATTACACCTTACACGCAATGAATGTTACTGAATTTATTTAAAGTGTACCTGACTTTAAGAGGAAAGTTGAAGTGTATGGAAGAGGAATATGCATTTGCGCGAATAATGTAAGGTTTAAGTTTTATAGATGTCAGTAATATATGTATTGCAAATACTTATATATTTGGAAACGCCTGTTCGGGACCAATGAATTTATAATGTAATTAAAATACCAGAGATATGTATACATATCATATTTTTTTTAGAAAAACGGAAAAATTATACGTTCTCGAAGATTACCGATTATAAATATCTTTTCTTTTTTATGATGAAATATTACAATGTGTAAAATGTATTTAATGCTACATAAAGATTGATTATATATTATGTAGGTTCGTCAATGCTATTTCATAGTTATGTAGGACATCTTATTTTGCACCAAGATGTCAATGATCGAAAGTTTAAACATATTAAATAAATAAAGGAGAAATTTAAATTAATAAATGATATATTTAAAATCCCAAAATCTATTTCTTTAAAATTCACTATAATATCTTTTAATATTACGCTTTGGAATTAACAATGCATTATACTAAATTAATGTGATGCAATGCTGCATTATTGCACTGAACACAATGTTACTTTATAGTGCAAGATTCATCATATACAGTACTATTAAAATTAGCTAAGTATTTCCTATAGCACTAAGTAGCATTTTCTTTACGTAATTATCTAATATGTACATATATTTATTATTTGGCATTCTTTTTTACACAAACATATCGTCGCAAAAATAAGTATCGATGTAAGACTCTGAGTATGTAACAAGGGAAACGATGTTTAACAACGAGATCAGTCACGCGAATACTAAAAATATAATTCCAGTACATTGATATAAAAATGCATTTATGTTGCATAAACAATATTACAAATCTAGTATCTACTTATTACAAAATTACATTAATAAAGCTTAAAATCAATCTAAAATGTAACAATAGTAGCAACAACAAATAATTCAATTTCCAATTAATAAAATAGAAAATTCTCAAGTACTCACAGTTAATATCATTTGTTATGAAATTATCACACCTATTGAATTTTATTTGATTCTGTAGCATTACCATAGAAGGTCTATGAATTCTACTATTCCAATTTTCAATCAAGTAATACAAAATATGATCTGTTTTTAGTGAAGACGGATCTACACAATATGGTCAGTAACAGATAAGTCACAATAGAATAGTTCACCGTCAGTCATCGACGATTGTCATGGCAATGAGCATATCAACAGTTATACAATGGTTGGCGGTTGAAGAACAGCTGGTGCTCGCCTGACTTTCAGTGCTTCTGGGCTCATGGCGCGCACCTGCTTCGTGATCTGGTCATAATCATACGTAACAGCCAATCCACCCTCCGTGTTCGTCTTTCTCACATACGCTTTATTTTGAGATGAGTTCACATTCTTCTGTCTATCTGCTGTAGGTGTATTGCTATATAATGCATCTGCGGCAATGCTACCATCTTCTTCTCGACGATATCTTCTATTCTTCAACCTTAACACTGAATATACAGCAATGGATACTAGAAGAAGAAGAAACAATAACCCTACTGCAGCTGCTGCTGCAATTACTTTCATCTCCGTTGGGTCACGAATAGTTAGTTTAATATTAGTGGAATCTCTACCCTTTTCGCTTTCTACTAAGAGGGTGTATATTCTAGCGTCCTCTATTTGAAGATCCTTGATCATTAGCTTCGCCCAGTAGCAATTAGTTGGCATATCGTTTTCCTTGATATGCTCTAATGATAATGCTTCGTATTTTGGATGAATACTCTCGCCTAGAAAAAAAAGAAATTGTCTATTTGGCTAAAAAACATATGCTGCAGCTATAAACCTTTTTAGAAAGCTCCATCATTAACAAACATATTTTGATACTCGCCAGCTCTGATATGCGAGCTTCCCCATTGCCAAGCAACGAGTCTAGGCGGAGGTCTCGAACAAAAGCGAGACTTCAAAGTGTGTTCCGGTTCTCCGGCCCATCCTAGTGACTCGTAAATGCCCTTTCCACCGGAAGACGGCCTCGCCTGTATCTCAGGCGGTCCGGTTACGTGGAGCACGTAACGAGCCTCGCTGGGCATTTCTCTCCGCACTCCGTTGATCACATTGAATGCCACGCATCGATATTCCCCTTCGTCGGACCACATCACGTTCTTCAAATGTAAACGTTTTCCACCGTCTTTGGTCTGCAGCGGATTCTCAATGGTCTCCGTCACGCCACCACGAAGATGCACCCATCGATATTGAGGTGGAGGATTTGCTTCAAAATCTATACACTCGAAGGGTTCCAAGCTTGTACCAAGCAGAGTCGTTTCTTCAAATTTTTGCGCGGTATCGTTGTAAGTAGGATCTTCTGATTTTAATCTGGGACCATCTAAAAATAGAAGACTTAAATAAGATTTGAAGATAATTGATGGTGATCACTATCAATCAAGAATAATTACAGTAATATAATAAGATTCTTCAAATTTGCAAAACGGGTACATTATTCATAATATTTTTTTTAAATAGAAAATGTACTTCCATTTGCCATGGCACTGTATATCATAAGTCTCAGTGGTATCAGAAAAATATCCAGCAACAGATAATATCGTCGCTCTAGTGTCGGAAGGATTAAAGAAATAATTATTCTGAATGAAAGGAGACTACAGTGGTCTAGAAAAGAAGCCACAATTCGTCACAGGGAGAAACCCAATAACTATTATATAAAGCAAACCGTAACGCTACCGCTAATAAATGACAAATGGACGTTCATGTCAATGAGCACACAACTGCCATTATTCTATCCAACTGTTTCTCTGTTTGAAAAGCGCTTAGAACAAAAGTGCAGCATAGTTAGGCGAGGAAAGTAGCCAAATTGACGTGTTCTCGTTGTTGATCACGATGGTTGTTGTTCGTAAAAGAAAAAGAAGAAAAAAGAAATAGGCATCATGGTAAAAGTCGCACTAACATTGTACGTCCAGTCTATAGTTAGCCGCGGTGCTTTCACCGATAACGTTGACCGCCTTGCAAGAATAGAGACCGGCATCGTTTCTCTTGACCGGCTCGAATCTCAACTCGGAGCCGGTCATCGTGCCGTTCTGCTGCGTTCTGTTTAGCATCAACGCCACCACGTTGCTTGTTACCGCGATGGGAGTTGTATCCTTGAACCACTTGATCGTTCCGCTGGGATTGCCATCCGCGAAGCATTTCAGGCTCATAAAGCTGGCCGAATCCTCCAGTGCCGCCACCAGGAGTCGGGGCTTCGTTTCTATTCTTACATCTGGGGAGTCTGAAATTTGATATACATATAATTTAGTAATGGTTGAACATTGTTTTTCCTTTAATGGAGCACAATTAATATAATCAATTTTTAAAAACTTTTGGATAAAAGTTGAAGATTTAGTAGATGATTACTCAAAGAATTATTTTTAGTCTTTCCTATAAAAAGAATTAGGATCGTAAGAAATTTGAGATGTAATCCCAATTCTAAGAAACATATCCCAATTTTAAAAGAAGTTTTAACGCATTTATCTTCGAAAATATGTGCTATACAGAAAATCTGAAACCTTGCAATGATCGTTTCTCGACAATTTTATATAAAGAAGGAAAAATCCCAACTCATAAGTTACAGAAATGACCATTTTTCTAATATCTTACGCCAAAACATTGCTACTTTCCAAACAGGGTACTCTTACAAATAGAAACTGGTCAAATCATCTACCTAACTGCAATCATTAGAAATTCAGATCTAATATTAGATTTCTACTTTATGAAAGGAAAGATTATCATCTGCCATAGGGTTCTAATGTGTATTCACTGGAGTGGTCAAAAGTGAAGTGTAGCGTGAATTGCAAATACTACGATTGTTTCTATTCTGCATTGATAGAAACTTGTCTAATATCGGTTGTACAAAAGTACGTGGAATATACATACAATGCACATCCAGTCGTGTTTCCGCAGATGTTGGAACAACGCTGGATGGATGTATCGTGATGCACCGAATCGGCAGACCATGGTTTTCCCTTTGTCCACGGACACGGAGGAGGCTGTGGGCTGCCCAGGTTTTCGGACTATCCACTTCTGTCGCGTTTGTTTGCTCCCTTAATGGTTCTACTTCATCCCCTCCTATGTACCTGTGTAAAGGACAAACAATTGATATTAAAAAGTTTTTTTTATAATAAATATACACTAAGGGTAAAAATTTGAAATTATTTTTTTTAGACGCAGCTACATATTTCTCAATTTTCTAACAATTTTAACATTACATTTTTATTAATATTAAAATTAATGTAAATCGAGGTTTACTTTTTATGTTAGGAAATAGTCAAAGTTAATTTTACTATTAATTGAAAATTATTCTTCATCTTGATAAATTTTTGGCTAAAGGATTTCCTATGGTAACAGAATTCCAATTCTAAGTTGGCCTTTTTTTTCTTAAATTCTTAAATTATGTGGAGTATGTAGTGATTTTAAACTTTTCGATAGTATACATACACCTATGTTTTATATATGTTAATTCTAAAATAGATAGGGTGAATTGTTATATTTGCTAAGATTCACATGTACCGAAAGTAAGTCAAGGATATTCTCATATACTTATGGAGAATGAATGATGTATTCATACTGCATATCTACCGCAGTATAACTAGAACTCCAATATTGTTCATTAGCTTGTTTTTAATCCTTCTGCTGTTTACTAAAGTTAATTATCAAGCTAATGTTTGGTTTCAGTCATATGTTTAATACCCATCTATCAGCTTATTGTTGGTTTCATAAGTATGTTTGATATCTTATTATTTAAATATTTTTAATATATTTGAAGATTGTTCTTACGTTGGATTTAGCTATTTTATATTTGGCATGAATGAAAATGTATCACAGAGTAATATAGGTGTTACAAAGAAACATTAACTAGAGTTCATTATTAAAGATGATCAATTATTAATTAACAAGTTCATTATTAATGATGATCAATTATTAGTATAAAACTCTAAGGGTAACATCAAAACTATTTCATTGACTGAAACTCCTAATTGAATGCTAAACAAACAAATAATACTCTTCTGAATAACTCCAAATTAATTCTTTAATATACTTATTCTTCGGTACAAAATACTTGGAAGAACTTCCACAACCATAAACAAAAAAAAAAAAAGTGAATTATAATCTTACCAATCGGCTAAAAATTTTCGAACTCAATTATCTACAAAACTTCCGATATATTCTAACAAAATTTCTACAATTGCAGGTAGAAAATATCGTCACTGCTCCATCCTAATCGCAACAGCCGTTACGCCCAAGTTTCCGGAAAGCGGTTTAGTAATTTCCCACGAATACCGATATTCAAGGTTTATACCCTTTCTAGAGTGATTCACGGGGAGACTATGCCCGCGGCCAGTTTCTCCGCTTCTATGGCTACAATCTGCATAATTACGCTTGCCGTTGCATCTTCAGCGAAATGGAGCAAAGAGGAAGAGACAAAGAGTAAAAGGAAAAAATATGAGAAACGACGAATTATTTAGACAGCGTGCCTATTAAAGGCTGTAAAAAGAGTCGCTGCTGCCTCGCCCCGTTGCAACGGCCGGCATCATTTCTACGAACGCAAGACCAAGTGTGAAATTAGGAACTGTTCTGGCTCTCTTCGTTCCACATTCGATTCGTTTCCAACGAATGGGAAAAGAATACACCGGTATACGTAAGTGAAATTCACTGTTCCGAGTCTCTTTCCTGTGAGTTGCTCTTTTACAAGCACTGATGACACTGAAGACATAAAAAATACATAGAATAGTGAAATGCGCAGACTATGGATTGATTTGAGTGAAAATTTACTATTCATACCGTGGATGTATATGGAAATTCATATTTTTACCAAAATGATTAAACGAATGGAGGAAGTGAAACCTAAATAGAGATTTGTCTTATCTATTAAATGTTACAATACTTTACTTTTAGTTTAGATATATTTATATATTTCTTCATATTATTATCCCGTGAAGTATTACATCTTGAAATGTGATAGCAATCGTCTACTTAATTTTTATTCTTAAATCTTTCTGCTTAAACAAAAAATCTGTACAGGGAATATTCTATTTTAGTATAATTTGTTGGTAATTTAATTTGCCGCTAGCTTAGAGGCAGAATTCTTTTTACCTGTTTTTTATTTTATGAAATGATTTCCAGCGAAGAGAGAAATCATTCTTTACAATTCTTGAAATAAACGTTAATCGTTCGAGAGATAGAATTCCGTGAAAAATGAAACGGATCGAATCCGATTCACGGACAATTACCAGTGAAACTTGTCCCCCACTCGTACCACTTCCTCGTCTAACTTAAATCGTTTGCGCTTTCTAACTAAGCGATTAACGATCTATAGCGATGAAATTTTCGGCCACAAAATATCCGTTTTATTTTTAGAGATAAAAAAGAATAAACTTCTCAAATACCTAAATGCAATTAATTAATCTGTTTCTCAATTTGAAAGAATCAACAGATTTCTAATTTCACGCAGGAAATAATCGTGCTATAAAATTCAGTGTACCGGAATTAATATGCAGTTACGGATGGAAGAAAGTTTCAAATTGATACGCTATTAATTTTAGTATCTTACTTTTGTACTAAATATTTTTACCATATTATCGACAGTCATCTAATTCTACAATATATAGTACATTTATTCATTGTTCGTTGTGAATTCTTTCATTATAAATGACCAAAAAATAAATTTAAAAGATCCGAAACAAAAATCTAAAAATATTCTATATTTAAAAAACTTTTTACAATCACTCTTTTGTCCTGTAAATTACAAATATTATTATGTATGGTTCGTTGTTCCAATAGAACAAAATGGATCATACATAATTCAGTAAAATAATATAAAATAAACAATCGTTGTGTATCTATTATTTCCTTATAAAACGAAAGAAACTTTTGGGACGATCTAGTAAATTAAATCGTGAATTGATCAAATGTGGACTAAATTGAACAATACATATTAATTTCATTTATAACTTCAACGACTATATCAAAGGCACAAAATGAAAGTAGCGACTTAAATTCGCAATTAGGATTATATATCGTTTGAAGATCAGATTAAAACGTTCCGCGGATGTGTTTACATCGCGTAACACGTGCATTCACGGCTGCCAGGCGATCGTGGAAATTGTAACGCCGCTCATGCGAACATGATGATCGGTACAGAAGTGAGTTTTATGTTATAAGAATTTAGATGAGGTGTGGCTAGCTGATCACTAGACCATGACGTGAAAAAAGAAGCTGCTAGCAAACCTCTCCGCTGCGTAAACACCGCGTTATGGGTTCTTGCCTCGTCTATAGCCTTTGTGAACCGCACTTTTTATCTCTTAGCGAAACACTGTTTTCATGAAACCAGAGAATCTGCAAATACAAAGTATACGTCAGTGTCTAGTTGTATAAACGAGGAAACTTTTTAGGGGATTCTTTTTGTCAATGCCAATTGGAGTATTCCCAATAAATAACATTGAATTACATTAGATAATTCCACTTTAAAAAGGGATTTGTTTTATAGCTGAAACTTCCAGGAACGTGGTCGCATTTCTTTTTGAAGTTTTAGACCCCTGATTTTCAAGAAGAAATTTATGAACTAAGATATTGCTTATAATTTTCAATATTATAAAATTAATCTTTCACTGTAAAAGAAAAATCGATTTGAATATGTCGGACTTTTTACATTGAAGCTAAAAAAGAAGCAACTCGGTTGGACAAATAATTTTTGAGATAAAAATTCCTAAGTGTGATGACATAAAGTCTTCCTAATTTTATATAAATTACATCATATTTCATTTTAAGTAAGGTCCATGACACTGACAAAAAAACTGACCAATTTGACGCGGAATGACCTCATTTTTGCTTTTTATAAAGTGTTCATTTCTGTTATTAGATTTGTGGTTAACATTTTATTTAGATTTAAAAAGTAACAACGTAATTTCGCCTACAGTTAACATACCTTGAAACGAAAGTCGTTGCAAAAACGATAGGATATAGCCAGTACCGTTGCTCAAGTGTTTTGTTGCTGTGTACAATTGGAATGAATGTAGCCAGAGAACCAGAAGTGAATTGAAAAGAATACAGTCTTGCACCATTTTTTAATCAAATTATTAATTTTAGTAATTTTACTTAGTAATTAAAAGGCGATTCTTTTAGTGATTTCACAAGAATCTTTTGACTATAATATATAATGATGGATTTTTCATGGAAAATTTGTGGCAGACGAATCTCATCTTGTGGGATAGCAAAATGATGGAAAGACAGGATTGTGTACCTATATTAGATATGGAATAGAGAATATAAGATCTGTCAAATGAAATAAGAGATATAAAATGCTACTGTAGGAAACATGTATGCTCTACTAACGATTATGCAGGTTTGGGCTAGGTTTACCCTTATAGTGGAGTAATTAACTGAACTCACCATTTGATAAGCGCTGGTGGGTTTCCATATCTTGATACGCAGGAAATGGTAACTTCCTGGCCTTCCCTTAGAGTTAGGGCGGAGTTTAAAATCGTCCCTCCATATTCCAAGCGTGGTTTGCGGGGTTTTACTGAAATACATTGACATTTAATAATAACGGAAATAAGAGAGAAACTTTCAATTTTTTTATTTTCATTCATAATTGCAATTAAACCAAATTATCCACTTTCATTTTACTTTCCCTAGCACATTAATATCAAATAAAAGAATATTCTTTATAACTTGCAATAAGTACACTATACATGTTTATGCAAATTTATAGTTTTATTAATATAACTAAAGAAATAGAACTTGAATAGAAATTTATATTATCTACTAAATATTCTACAGTTGTGCGTGAAAGTGAAAGAAAATTTGAACATATTGCAAACATTAATTTCTTAAAAACCAACCCTTAAACGGATTTTATTCTGCACTTTTGGCTTATTTTAGCTCCTGCTTCACGTATACTAGACAAATTTGTAAAGTCGACTCTCTCGAGAACAAATCCTCATATGAAAACAATTTATACATTTATACATTTATTATAGATTTATTCTTTCACCTAGATTCACCCCCTTGTCGACTATACTATGATTATCAAAATATCCTATACACGTCGAGTTATTCTATTCTACAGAATATTTTCGTTAAAGCGGTTGTTGCAAAAATCCAAGCTGCTAAGAGGAAAGTAGAACGGAACGACTGGTTCACGTTGCATCACACTGCTGCCCGCGTTTAGCGAATTTTAAATTGCACCGCCAAATCTGCATCGTTCCATTCGAGGAGGCGTTAGAATCTGATTAGCCACTTGTACGATTCGTCGAGGATCATTCACGTTTGTGGAAAGCGATATCTGTCAGACTGACGTAAAAACCCAACGTTCCGTTAAAACTAAGTGTACACACTTATTTAACGATTTAACGTTTCGTGGAACGTTGTGTGCAGATCGTTAAGTAGCCTCTGTTGATTTCTTAATTTAAACATATTACATATGTACATTAATATGCGATCCATCTAAAGCGGTAATCCTGACCGTGGAATCTCAGTGGAAATTGGATTACTGGGTTGATAAATTTCAAGATTTTTAAGTGTTTTCTTAGAGATGAATTTTCGTTAGAAAAACTGGGCAACCTGTTCCCATATCTTTTTTCTAGATATCTTAAGATGGTGATATGGTACAGATGCAGGCTGGTATCGAAGATCGGCTCTCGAGTGGATGAAAAAATTCTTGGTCTGGTGCAGGTCATGGAAATTTGGTTGATGATGGCGGTAGAGTGAAGTGGAAGGTTTTTGGAGGCGTAAAACGTGCCGCTATTTATGTGGGATTAGAGTTCAGTGAATATAGAAAAAAAAAGAACGTTCAATGAGATTTTAGAGATCAATTTTCTTAAGTAACAAATGGTGCTTCATACAAAAAATAGACAAAAAAAGATACATGGAAAGTTGTAACAAAAACAAATAAACAAGAACAGTATGTTCAAACAAAGCGTAAAAACTATCTAGAAATATATATGAAGTAGATACAGAAGGTTAACAAAAAGTTTTAGAAGTAATAAGAAAGTAATAGTAAAAAACTAAAACAAAAAGAAAACAAAATAAGAATTATTATAAAATATAATGAATCTTATAAACCATACAAAAGAAGTTCCTCCCGTAGAAATTACTAGAAAGTACAATTGATATAACTATATGTAATGAAAAATGGTAAATGTTATTCAGTTTGATAAAACCTATCAAAATAATAAAGAGATTGATATATCACCTTCCATTGAAATACAATTTAAAGGAAATTCTCCATTGAAATACAGTTCTAACCTCTCTTTTTTACCTCCTAAAACTCGCTTCAAACTTCATTCATTTCTGAGAAAATAGCTTGTAATAGGTTTATTTAGGGTACCCTGTATATAAAATTTAATCATTAAAAGCTTGCGAGAATAAGAATTACGTATTATCCCTCTAGCGGCGATTAATCAAACTATCAAATCCCGCCAATTTATGTACAAAAATTGTTAAAAATTCTTCAACCAAATCTTACCCCTAACTAAAAGACGAGATGGTAAAGAAGTTAAGGCGTCCTGTCGCGTGAAATCACCAGAAGTGACTTGACACTCCCAGTAGCCGTCATCGAAGTCGAGGGAGGCTCTCCTGATAAGAAGGGTGCAATCGCTGCCGCGTCCGCTGGCCCATTCGTATTTATCCGGATGCATACCTACTGGTTTCCGGTCCTTCTGCCATATACATTGACCCCGTTTGTCCTGTACCCTGCACCTTAATTGTACATCGTCACCGGAGGAAACTTCTTGATACAGGGCTGGAGTTTCCGCGAATCTTTGCTCACCGGTAATTCGAACAACTATCAGGAATATGATCACAGTGATGCTTTGGAGATAAATGAATTTCATCTTGGAAGGTAGTAATTTAATTTGTAATTGAATATTATATTTTTCTTGAAAATTCTTCTTCGTTGAGATACTTCTTGTGTATTTATTATATTTATTAAAATTATTTGTTTTACTTGTATATTTTTTATAGAGTGTATTTCATTTTATAAAGTTCCATTGATTATTTGGATGTTTATTATTAATAACGCTTTAGTCTTGTTCCTGTTAGCGATTTTAATTTCAAGTGAATTATTAATTGTTCTTTTAATTGTTCACTTGTATTGTTTTATTTCGTGGACATAAGTTCGTTGTTAATTATATCACAAAATAACTACAATTTTTAGTTCGTTGATGTAATCGATGTTATTTCGAAATAATCGATTGTTAGATCGATTATTAATAGTTATAGCAAATTAGCGGCAAAGGAATCACAATGAGAGAGCTGTTTCGAAAGTTCGTAAAATCACATCACTTTGTTATTTCTTCCGTATTCACAATTAGTTGTACATATTGAATTAAAAAAAATTATTTATAACAAAAAATTAGAATATCTTTTCTTTTCTTTAATAAAATAGTTTCACTGCAAACACTATACGCTTCGATTCGATGAAATTTTAAACATAAATATTCGACGCTTGCAAAAAATTAAAACCTTGTCACATTTAATTTAAATTAACAAATAGATTTGAAATTATAGTTTCAGAGATGGCGTTGATGTTCGTAATTAATCCAATAATCTACAATCAACATCGAGATTCTCTCTGTCGAAGAACATAAGACGAAGTGAGCTGTTGTGAAATTCGAAGGAAACTCCGTGACAGCTAAGATCCTGCAGCGCCATCGTCGGTAGTTGACCAAAACATTTTCACATCCCTTATGAAATTTAAATTTTTTACACTGTTTTTTACTACCACAAAACACCAATATAAGTACCAATTCAAAACTTATTCAAGTAAATTAATCTTCTTTGATCTTCCCTAGATACAATAGTCTCGATCAAACAAAGTCATGTTTCATCTAATTAAAACTTTGATACGTTATAATAATTCGATCACTTTCGTTATCATTTGTAGCGGAAAATTGAATTCCACTGCATCCCATACTCAACAATAACAATCAGCTGTATATCATCGTAAGTAAGTTTTACAAACTTGAAGATTTTACTCTCTATATAATCTTTTTTCATATTTTAGACTTGTATATCATTATTTTAAAATGTTTTGTTTTTTTTTTTTTAATAGGGATTACTGTATAAACCACCATCAAAATTTTGAACCAATAACTTCACATAACAAAGTTCTTCGCTAGACACGATTAAACTTTCACAACACGCAATTTTTTTTCCAAATGTTATTGAAGCTAGGTATTAGTTGTTAAGTATTATAATTTGAGGAGAATAGACGTATTACGTACAGGAAGCAGCGATGGTTGAGAAGGAAGAAAAGAAAACAGCCCGCTGGACGTAAAATCGAGTGTATCTAGGACGTTGGAGTACAATGCTGGAAGCACGTAGTGGAACTGAGCCGGAGTTAAAGCCAGAACGTTCATCGGAGTGGAAGCGGAAGACGGGCCCCAAACGCAGGCCCACGCGTGCGTATCCAACCCTGTCTCCTCTGTTGGCTATCCTTATTATTCGAGCGTGTTATCATTATGCCATGCTACGGCGAGTTTAGCCGCCCATTTGTTCTATATACTTTTTATTTTTGTGCTTAGCCAGGGAGAAACAGCATTACCGCGCCCTCTCCAATTTCCAACCCGGCCCCCAAACTTGTCTCCACAAAGTTTCAAGAGAAAGCTCCTTACAGATCATTACAAGTCTATACTAAACGTAATTTAACTACCGAGGCCCTTTTGCACAATAATTTATCAATTAATAATATTAGTACGTTAGAAAGTTGTAAGTTATGGATTATAGTTATCTTTTTCGAAATTTTACAATTTTACATCAAATAGGATAATTAGATATTGATATTTGTTTATTTCATTTGCTTTATTATCAAACTTGTTACTACAAGAGAGCCTATTAATTTGTAACTTGTAAAACTTTATTAATAACATTAATTTGATTATACAAGGAGGTCCAGCAAACAATTTGATAAGTTCTAAGGAAGAAGAAACGCACGTATTTTAATGCTTTATTACATTTTAAGTTCATATGTCCTAAATCAAGATAGAAAGAAATAGTTATGTTCCTATTAATGTGTTCTATGAATTATGATAAATTACCGACAGAGACGCGCGTTACTTTCTATTCCCAATGCGACCGTCGAAACTCAGTAAAGGGAATCATATTGCGCGTAATTTTCACTCGCGGGATAATTTATAATTACTACTAACAAGGTTAACTATGTGGCAATAAATACCGTGACTGATAAATCGATAGTTTAATACAGAGTGAAAGCAGTTTTGCGGGAAACCGATGAATCGCTTCTTCATAGACGCACGAATTAATAACTGCGTTAATGAGCTATTAATAGATCTAGTTAATTGCTTATCTATTTTATCGATATAACGAGCTTATGGCAATGAATAGAATTTGGAAATATCGTAAGAATTAGTCTGAGCTGTTGCATTAATCGTGACTATTCAAGGTTGTTTTTGTATTCTTGGGAAAATGAGTTTTCCCCTATGGGAAAATACACTCCCTGCGTTTCTGAAGGAAGTGCTTTTCATGGCTATGAATGGAAGTACGTGCACGTATTCTTACAACAAAGTACACGCTACGTTTGACGTAATTCTGCACTAGAATATGTTTGAGTCTATAATTGAGCTATTTATTGATATTTTAAAAAAGAATAATTCAATTTATCCTTTGTTAGACTTATTCAAAAGTAAAGTTGATGTCGGACGCTCATATATGTACGTGTATAGTAATCATACGCACGCTTAAAGAATGTTGATTATCTATTTGAGATAACATCCCAATAGCATATTTCCAATCTTGCCTTAAATGATATATTAATCCATTTAGTAATTTTTAAACCTTATATTAGAAAAGAAAGCATTGTTTAGGGGACTGATATCTATCGCTATCTAAAACTATTCATGATAACGTTTATCTCTGACCTATGTTCCCAATATTATATTACCAATCTTGGTCTAAATAATATCTCTGGAGTCACTTATCATTTTCTGGAAACTTATATAATTCAACGATTACACCATTACTTAGTCTAATTAGAAGTGAAATATTCATACAATTTTCGAACGATCTGTGTAATTTTGAGAAATGCAAATCAAGTTGAGGTATATTAACTCACCTGTACATAGTTTTATAAATTATAATTATCAATAAATTCATAAAACTCCCAAAGATTCTACAAATTATATATTATAATAAATTTTTTGAAAAAGAAAAGAACATAAAAATATGAATATGAAGGAAACGAGTTCTAATATATTTCATTTTCAGGTATATAAAAATATGTCTATATGTGAAGAATTTTAAATTATAATTATTAGTAAACTCATAAAATTTTCGAAAACTCTAAAAATTGTATTATAATAAAGATTTCGAGAAAGAAAAAATGCAAAAGTATGAATAAAAAAAAAAGGAGTTCAACGTGTTTCATTACGAGACACAAGATCGATTGATCGATGTATCGCAGGAACCGCTTACCCAGTCGTGACTAACCTCAGAGCTGTTGTGAACAATGGCGACGTTTCGACGAAAGTGACATTTTGACGAACAAATGTGTTTTTACACTTTAACGTTAATCTTCTTTTGTAGATATTAATTACGCTCGTTAGCTGATAAACCGGCGGGGATACGTGTTTTAGAATGGCTTTGAACGCAAACGCGTTGTCCAGTGACATAAGCCGAAGAAATCCACAGGATGAGTACGAGCTCATTCAGAGGATAGGCAGCGGAACGTACGGAGATGTTTACAAGGTTCGTACGTTCATGCATTTTTTTATATTCGCCATTGAACTCGTTATGTTTACATACTATTCAATTTTTTATCGCAGGCCAAAAGACTTTCCATGAATGACCTCGCTGCAATTAAGGTTATCAAGTTGGAACCAGGTATGTCCTTCCAGTTTTTTAAACTGTTTTTTCTAACCACTCAAGTTTTAATTCACTAAAGATTTTCCAGAATTAACATTGATATGAGTGATCAATTGCATTCTCGATCTATTTCTATGATTAAATAAAAGTTGATTAACTGGGATTTCAAACTGCTTCTTTATATTGCTTTTTGTAACCAAGTTACTATTAGTCAAACAATGATTGATCTACATTTTGTACCATTCTTTTCAACTTTCCTTTTTATGTATTTTTAACTTTTCAGTAAAGAATATATATTTGAGTAAAAGCTTACAAGCTTATATCTTTATGTTTTTATAACAATATATAAAAAGCTCATGAATATATATTAACATATCTTTTCTCATTGATTATATTTATAAATTGTATTTGTTAATCCATGATTATTTATTTTATATCTATACACAAATAAAATACATTTTAATTTAATGTTCGATAATTTTAGTTTAATGTTAATGTTTAATTTAATATTATTAATGTGATGTTCCTTTAACGTATCATTTAAACTTTGTATCATATTTTTAAGGTATCAAATTTTATACACACAGTAGGGTATTGAATGTTTTTATTGATAAATATAACAAGACTGCAAAGAATAAATAAAAATTTATGTGATATCTATATTATTTAAATGTTTTAGGGGATGATTTTGCAATAATTCAACAAGAAATTTTAATGATGAAAGATTGTAGACATCCTAACATTATTGCCTATTATGGAAGTTACTTGAGAAGGGATAAATTATGGATTTGTATGGAATATTGTGGAGGTGGTTCCTTGCAGGATATATATCACAGTAGGTATTTTATTATCACCATTATGTAATGTTTTAATTTCTAATTAACATGTAAACAGGAAGTATTTATATTGGAAGCACATTCCTGGGATATGTTGAAGTATTAAAAAATATTTTAATATTATAGTAACTGGACCATTATCAGAAATACAAATAGCATACATGTGTCGAGAAACTCTTTTGGGATTGGCTTATTTGCATAGCATGGGAAAAATGCATCGTGATATTAAAGGTGCCAATATATTACTGACTGAAGCTGGTGATGTCAAACTAGCTGACTTTGGTGTGTCAGCACAAATTACCGCAACTATTAACAAAAGAAAAAGCTTTATTGGCACTCCCTATTGGATGGCACCTGAGGTACCTTGATACTCTCAAATAGAGACCCTTTATAGAGACCTTTATGGAGACATTTATAGAGACCTTTTAGAAGTCTACACTTTAAACTTCTGTAGGTTGCAGCTGTAGAAAGGAAGGGTGGTTATAATCAACTTTGTGATATTTGGGCTTGTGGTATTACTGCAATAGAATTAGCTGAATTACAACCACCTATGTTTGATTTACATCCAATGAGAGCTCTTTTTCTCATGTCCAAATCTGGTTTTAAACCACCTACGTTAAAGGATCGTGACAAATGGAGTCCAACATTCCATAATTTTGTGAAAGTTGCTCTAACTAAAAATCCCAAAAAACGACCGACCGCCGAAAAATTACTGCAGGTTATTTTCTTCTTTAGAATATGTATAATATACATTGAAATCGTCCCCAAATTTTATGGAAAATATTTTGAATAGAAACTTTCGTTTCAGCACGCATTTTTTCAAGGAGAAATGAGTAAACGTTTAGCTCTAGAATTGTTGCAGAAAGTATCGAATCCTAGTCATATGTTCACCGATTTAGAAGCAGATGAAGATGGAGCTGTACCTAATGTTCCACAGAGGATAGCATCGCGTCACACCGCGAGACCTAGACCAAAAAGTCCTATACCACAATTAGACACTGATGGTAAACACAAGTATATTCAAGTATATATTCTACCTTTTTTGCAAATACGAATTACATACGTATTACAGACCAAATTAATCTTGATGGAACGTTACAAAGAGACGCGATTTCTCCTTCTGTGGATGCTACCCCATCTTGGGATATCATGGATATTATGAATAACGTCAAGGTGATTTCACACTTGATAAAAAATATTTTTTATATTTTTCCTATATCATATAATAAGATATTTAAAATAATATTTCTATGTTTAACTATTTAGTCTGTTCATAACTGTGATGTTCATCCGGATTGTGGTATCGGGTCAGCGTTTGAAGACGTACAGGAAAAGTAAGCATATTTAAAATAAATCTATTTAATTATGTAAATCGATATGTGGTCCTGGAAAATTCAGGGAGGGGATGCTTTAAGATCCTTCCACTAATATGGTAATTGCTGTTTTGATTTCCTGTCTTTTAAACAGGATAATAATTAACGATTACTATCTAATTAATTAAGATTTTATATAAATTTTAATCTCGTTACATAGTTGACAACTGTTTAAAGCAAAACAGCAATTTTGATCTAACAAAGGTCGAGATGCATATGGCACGTTTGCTTCTGCTTTGTATACAGCGCATCGACTATTAATGGTGACGAGCGAAAAGTAAATTTGTAAATTTAACATTTCCAAAGATTTAATAACCCAATATTATTTTTGAAAGATATTCAGATATTTTTTTTAGCTTATTGCAATTATTTGCATAATTCTTATCCCTTGTGTCATGTAAAAATTAATGGAAAAAATTTATGATGTTTTGATTGCCTTATATTAATGATTCTGTAGTCTTCCTAGACATGATATAGTTTATCTTTGTATCAGTACTGTTGCCGCTAACGTTACAACAGATTCAACAGATAGTAAAGAATCTCATCAAGGCAATACAGACACAGAGATATTTCATATGAGTTTAAGGTAATGAAATACAGGTAGTTTGGTGTGAAGATATGATACAGTTTTGAATTGTTACCTAAGAAAATTTGACATTAATATTATTCCAGATATATAAATAAGTTAATAAAACTACAAGCAAGATGGAATGACATTTTTTATTTAATTTAAAGTATATATATTATGATTTTTAAAGTAGATTTGCATGCCATATAAAAAGTGACTAAAAATCTAAGGCATGAAGCTAGTGATTATAGATTTTTTCTTTATATATATATTTTTTTTTCGTAGATACTATAGTTTATAAATAATTAATATTTTTGTTTATTTATATTCTACAAATAATTGATTTTTTAAAATAATACATATTACATACAAAGTATGCATGTGATGATTGGTATATAAATTAGTTTAAGTAGTGCATGATTGAAATGAAAGTTCAAAAAAGTCTTGATGTATTCACTAGTACTGTTACGTAAGTATTATTATCACACTTGTATATTTTATTTTTATATAAAGATCTTTTTGTCTTGTTAAATTTATTTCCATATCTTTCATAAAAAACTATATTTTGTATATTTTGATATTTTGTATATGTTTCCATAATATTTTATGCATTCAGTAATTGATGAATGATGAATAGAAAATAATATGATTTAATGAGACACAATAAAATTTGGCATGTTTATATACATATATTTTATTCAAATTTGAAATTTATAATCTAATTGTTATTATTATAAATCCTAATCTTGAATTAGTATAGCATCTTGAAATTATTGTTACATTATCCTTATATTACGTCTGATCCTTATCCGAATTTCTCGGCTCATTTTAATTCTCGTAGCTTTAATTTCTCTGATCAGTTTGTAATTTTAATAATTTCTCCCAACAGGAGTCTATTGCAGTACATTGATGAGGAGTTGTTGCTAAGGTATTGGCAGGTAACCCTTTTCCCTTGCACCTTGCACCTGGCACATATATTTCCTAATGCCTTATATTAAAATCTTCTAGTTTTTCAGCAGCTTCTTACTAACTTATTAAAATGTACTTAACGATTTTTTGTTTAATATCTTCTCTTTTGCATTTTATTTGATGCATCAAAATTGATTAAAGCTATTTTGCATTATGCATTTCTTTGATTCTTCCTATTAGTCACCTTTTATTTATATTCCTTGTACAACTTCCTATAGATATAAATATAACTCAATACATGTATATAAATATGGTAACTTTGGAGTCTATACTTTGAAAGTATGGCTCTTTAGCAATAGATGTTTTTAATGTTGTTTATTGCATGCAACTTCTTTCTTTCTTTTCTTTTCTTTTTTTTTTTTTTTGTAGAATTAATTTTTACAACTGTTAACCATATTGGTGGTGGAAGTTTATATATCTGTTACAGAGAGATTAAGATTTTGAACATATGTTTCAACTATATTTTTGTAATTTAGTAATGATAAGGAATCAGCTGTGATAAAAGCAAATGAAATGGTATCTAATTAATTGGTTGTGCTAATAAGTGTTACTACATAATATGCCTTATTTATAATTAAACATAGTCATGTATATTATTTTGACTAAGAACCATTGCCCATATATTCCCCATAAAATATAAGTGAATCACTTTATGTATAAAAAAGTAATTATATGAATACATAGACAAAAAGTTCTACAGGATTAATAACAAAAAGAATGTGTAATCGTTTTATAGTATATGATTATAGTTTCATGTGTGCAGGGGGAATGCAATGTCGATGGTTGGTGGGCATTGCGACCAGCTATATTCCCTGCAGTAAGTAAATGATAAAATGTAATAGTAGGCTGTTTCATCTATTGGTTGTACATACAGTTCGGTTGTTTTTGTTACTTTTAGCTGAAAGTAATAATTGCCTTTTAATTAGTACAAATTGTTTATGATAATTGTTTAAGTTTAGTTTTAAATAATTCATTGATACATTTTATTTGTAACAATTACATAGGATGCTACAAAATTAAATGTACATAAAATTCATGGGAAGTCAAATATTTTAAAGAGAACCCATATATAATTTCGAAATAGTATTATTTTAGAGTCTTTCCCCTAACGATTGATTTATTCATTGATAAACATTGTATTAATAAATTCAGTTGTACATTTGCTTAAACATATCATTTTTTCTAAGCACCAATTCTTATAAGACACACTATATTCTTCCAAAAACACCTACCAGTGCTTATTAAATAATTACTAACAATCACTAAGTATGATAACAAATGCTTTAATATTCCATGATTTTGTACATGTTGATTTTACCTTCTAACATTTTTTCATTACATTTTCTCGATTTCATAAACAATGCTATGTTTCTTTTAAATTCTTGACTAATTATTATTATTAATACATATTTCTCAATTATTATTTAAAGATTATTTATAATTTACTAACAACAAAGTAGCATTTATTTTTAGAAAAGAAAATTTCTAATACACTTATCTTCATTGATATATAATAATATTTCTTAATAAATGCTGGTCTATTTATTCTTTTCCAGAGCTACCCTTCCTCTTGGAGAGTCATCCAATGATTGTGAAGTGCATTGTCCATATTATAATATGTCAGGTAAGCACATATTCTTATAACTATTTTCTACTAAATTATGCAGTCATTTTATCAATATAAAATACTGCATGAGATTTTATGTATATTAATCTTTGCTAATTATTTTTTATAAATTTGTAAAACTCAAAACCAATTGAATTAAAATGGTAAAAGTGTATTAGTTTCAAGTTACACATCAAAGTAGTTTGATAGTATTAAGTGATTTGGAAATACTGAAAATTGAAAAGTATCAAGACAATAGTATAAAAAATAGATTCGTTGCTTAGGATCACAAGCAAGTCCCAGGCGCCACAGCTCTGTGGATGAGTTGTATGGTCTGGTGAACAGTGCTCAGTCCTTAGCTGCTGTCAATGGACAACGTCAACGATCCCTTTCTGACAGTGGTCCTAGAGAAGAATCTCTCCAATCAAATGGTAGGAAAGCACTCTAATTCTTAATTTAAAACTATAGATTACAATTTTTTTCCTAAGAGGACTCCTTAATGTGAATTTCTATAATTCTACCTCCACTTTCAACCTACACTACTAGCATGCTTCTAAAATTCGTTTTTCTTTTTCTAAAATAGTTATATTATCAATTTCAGTACATTAAAAATAGTTCGTTTAATCACTAAACCAATTTTTTGTAGGTCAAAATGAGATGCCAGATGAAGGAGAGAGAGAAAGTATGAGCCCTGATTTATTATCTGATACTCCTCCTGTTCCTCCAAGAAGAAGGGACAGAAAACGCCATACACCTCCTAGACCAATCAGTAATGGACTGCCACCAACACCCAAGGTTCATATGGGTGCATGTTTCTCGAAAGTTAGTTCAGTCTATCTATCTTTATCTCATTCCAAATAATCATAAAAAGTAATAATCTAATTTGTATCTGGAAAAATATTGGAATCTTTGTATAGGTATTTAATGGATGTCCGTTAAGAATACATTGTACCGCAAGCTGGATTCATCCAGATACGAGAGATCAGCATTTATTAATCGCGGCAGAGGAGGGGATTTATAATTTAAATTTAAATGAACTTCATGAAACTGCAATAGATCAATTGTATCCCAGACGTACGATTTGGATGTATGTCATTAAAGATGTTCTCATGTCTTTATCAGGTAAGATATTAATAATATAAGGTATTATTTTGTAATTATTATATACGCAATACTGATTTCGAATTGTAGGAAAAACTCCGCAATTGTATAGACACGATTTATTAGCGATGCAAAGCAAGCAGACTCACAGGTTTTCATTGCATATGAACAAAATATCTGAGAGATTAGTACCTAGGAAGTTTGCCCTAACTACTAAGGTACCAGACACAAAAGGCTGTACCAAGTGTTGTGTAGGAAGAAATCCATATAATGGGTAAGTGAATAAATATTATATTTTTTCTTTTATGTAATCCATTAATCCATAAAATATTTAACGCAGGTATAAATATTTATGTGGTGCAATGCCGACCGGAATATTTTTAATGCAATGGTACGATCCTCTTAATAAGTTTATGCTGTTAAAACATTTCGAGTGTACACTACCGACACCGTTAAACGTATTTGAAATTATAATTACACCCGAAATGGAATACCCGATGGTGTGCGTGTCTGTGAAACAACCATATCAGCAAAATAAATTGAAGTTGGATTTAATTAATATGAACTCGGGGGCAAGTTGGTTTCACAGTGATGAATTGGAAGATATGGATGGTTCTGGTATCTTTCTCTTTATTATCCCGTACTAATTAAGTTTAAAAAGTATACTTGTTATTATTTGCTCCCATTTTTACAGCCACTGTGATACCAAGAAGGGAAAACCTTCATGTTATTAATGTTACACAGCTAGAGAAAAACGCAATATTAGTCTGTTATGATAGTAAGTAAAAAAGGATCCTTGTATAATATTGTTTGAAGATCTATAATTTATTTACCCTTTCGCTTTATAGATGTAGTGAAAGTGGTAACGCTACAAGGAAAACCTAGGTCGAGCAGGAAGCATATGTCAGAGTTACACTTTAACTTTCAAATTGAATCCATTAGTAAGTTTCTATTTCTTTTATTAGTAATGTTTTTACTTTGCTATATTTATAATAAGTTTTTTCATAATCATTTTGTTGCTTTCAGTTTGCTTACCTGATAGTGTACTAGCATTCCACAAACATGGCATGCAAGGTAGAAGTTTCAAGAATGGCGAAGTTACACAAGAAATCAGTGATCCGAGTAGGACGTACAGATTACTTGGGTCGGATAAGTATGTGTCTGTTGTACAGTAATAAATTTTTATACATTTTAAACGTTTGTAAATGAAGTAATAAATTTTAATTTTTTTTTCGATAGAGTTGTGATGCTGGAGAGCCATTTGGTTCAATCAGGTACACTGACTGAATCCGAAGGCGCGGATTTGTATATACTTGCTGGACACGAAGCCAGTTACTAAATTATCTTCCAACTATAAATGTGCAGACATATAATGTATCGCAAGTGACTTGTGATTCCCACTGACTGCGTGTAAAGTAAAATGTGACTCAGAGGCAGTGGTCGATGTTGGTAAGAGAATTGTTAATTATCCTGTTTTAAAGTGCATATGGATAAGATCAATGTACATTAATGTACACACATACAAACACGTCATTCGTCACTGTTGTCCATATAGTCATTGCTGCATAGACTGGTTATTTGCCGAGAGAAAAAAAGAAACTTTTTAACGAAGACGTATTTAGAATTAGTGGTCTTCGAGGTCTGAATGAAGATCACGATGGAACAGATTATTAGAAAGAAGCACGATATATTTAAAGTAATATGTAAATTTGCCCTTATGCCTGGCAAAATAAAGCTTATACCAATCGGAACTTCTCCCAAGAAACATGTGTGCGATCACGAAATTGAATATTCGCGATCTACTTTTCTCGACATTCGTTATTATAGTAAATGTCTAGTAAATGATAGACACGAAACTTGATTTTAAGCAATTTTTTCCATTTTTTAAATTCATCTTCTTACATTCATGGATCTTGAACAATGCGAACCGCGCATATATAACGATATTTACTTGTAGATACACGGATACTTATATTTTTAGAATAATTTTTAGATAATATAAAAGATCTTCACAATATTGGAAATAAATTAATTGTATAATCGTAAACATCTCGTCTAAACTTTGTACGAGCCATAGAAGATATTTGCCAAAGGTAGTTTAAGTAGATTAATATATTCGAACAAGTAAAACAGAAAGCAACAAAGACAACGATTTAAATACAAATTAATTATCGTGTATAAAAGTATATCTATTAAACGTCAGTCCCAAATATATATTTTTCTTGCATGAATAGAGGAAAAAGGGAAAAAGAACAAAATATAAAATTGGAACCCATATATTCGATACAATATAATGTTCTGTTCTTTTGTATAAGTTTTACTTTGGTAGGCATCGGGCCTTTGCATCAAAGTTATTTTAATAAGACATTGCGTTCATCAGTGTCTCTAATTTTGGATGATTGTACTATGAATATACAGTAGAAATTGCAAATAGTTTATGATGGGGCAATCATAAATTATTTATTTTAAGAAGTATATATGAAAATGGTCTTAATGATTAATTCATCTGAAACAATCATTTTTAGTAGGTATCATAAACGATTTAAAATGTATGCACCATGGAATGCTTTATGTTGTATAATTAATTGTCAAGCTCTAATATTGATAATTAGCGATTTAAAAAAGGAATTAAGGTCGAAATTCCTGCTCCATAATTTTCTTCTGAAATATGGCTTTAGTGGATATATATTATAAATATTCGAAACAATTTCTTCGTATTGTACATGAATTCAAAGTTTAGGAGCACGGTGTGTCTATATATATTATATATAAATTTCAATTAACGTCTTACTTCTTCAAGATAATGGACATTAAGTGCATTTTGTGTGATGGGTATTAAGACTGGGAGAAACGCGATTTCTCATTTGCGAAAGACTTTCTTAACACGTGAACTGTGTATCCAGGAGGAAGAGTGCTGGATGAAATAGAGCTTAAGGATCAATGCAAATGTTAAACGCTGAGTATTTATTTCCGCTTCTTAAAATTAATTTTCGTTTAACATTTGAGATTTTTTTATATCATCTGGTATATACAACATAATATTTTACAAATATATAAAATTTGATTTGCATCAGTGATTTAATTAATATTAGTATCAGTTGATATCATGTGATATTTCTATGGTGTCTTTGTACGATAAATACAGAGATGAATAACGTAGTTTGTATTTGTAATGATCAATTACTTAAAATATTCAGAACAATATAATTATTATTTATTTATAGATTAGTAGACATTTTATTTGCATTCGAGATTATTTTTAATGATATTCAATTAGTTCTTTTTTCGGCATATGATAGCATAAAATAAATGTTTAAACGACCAATTTAAATGCATCTTTTTACGAGTAGAAAATTTTACATCTTTGCACGTAATAAATAATATTAAATAAAAGACAAATTAGAATTAAAAAATTTATTCTTGTTCTTTCCAAAAATTAAGTTTTTTAGTATTGCATGTTAAATATTAAAAAAGAAAACAGAAATGAAATCAATTTAAAGACTGCAATTTGCACGTTGCAGAGAATAATAGATCTCACTTCAAGCGTTATTTTAAAACTAATAGTTTTTATGAAAAAGCCTATAAAAAAAGATGGTCAGTTATTAGTAATATTTAAACAAATAAAATATTTCATGATAAAGATTTTAGTAATTACTATTGCTTATTGCAAGTTTAAGTAGTTAAATAAAATTAAAGTATTAAAAAAAAATTATGAATACTTTTTACATAGTTTAAAATTTATTAGGATAGTGATTTATATTTTAGTATTTTAGTATTATTATCGCAAAATACAATACTATTTATATTGAATATAATTTGGCCAGGTATGCTAATAAAATAATGTAATGAGGTCATTAAGAATCGATTATATGATAAAATGAAATATTTTAAAATACTTAAATTCAACAATGTCTTTTAAATGCCATTTAGTAGATTTTGCGAGTATCTGGCACTTTTCCATCCATGTCGATAGCTTGCAAACCAAAGTAATTGATTTGCAGTGGCAAGAATGAAATGTAAATTGAGCTAGGAAGGATTGACAGAGTAAAATTATCTTGGAAATGTTGAAATATTTTGGTATTTTATATGAAGATTCGCTGTGTAAATAGAAAGTAGGATTACTAAAGAAAGTATTATGCTATGAAAAATTTACTATAATAATGTCATTATAGTAAATAATATCTGACTGCTTATTGTTTGTGGTAAATAATTATGTTATATGAATGTTGTATCTATTGCTAGCAGCATAAGTGGTGTAATTAAATTTTGATCACAAATTTAATTCTCTTATTTGAGAAATATTTTTTCAGCTATTAGATTTCTTCTTACAGTGTTTTATTATAATTTAAAAAGAACAAAACATGTAGATCATGTGGTTGTAAAGTACCAACATTTGTACCACTTATGTTAAGACAAGATTGAACACTGATTTAATACTGATTTATTCCAAGATGCAGCAAAATTGTGCTTGAAACATTTTATGCTGACAGTCTATTAAATGGAAAGAATTGAAATGATCATGTGTTCAAAGTATGTCCAGGATAGTAAACTTTACCATTTTAAATATCACTCTTGTCTTGCATATTACCTTTAGATATCAATTTCCACATACTTATTCAAATGTTCCATTCCAAATATAATAAAGTCTATGAAATAGAATTTATTCGTTCATCATAAAGCTCTTGTATGCATGCACATAGTGCACAAAGTGATAATTAATTACTTTTTAAGTCTTATTGTTAAATGTAGTGTCACATTTGAATGCTGAATTGAAGATAATTCTTAAAATATCTGCAATATTAATAAGTTTTTTAAGAGAATATATATAGACATAGCTTTAAAGACAAGAGAGATGTTTTTTCAGGGAATAAGATTAAGCAGGTCAATGCGTCAGTATATTTACACGTTTGTGTCAGCAGTTTAGTATGCAATTACAATCAGTGCTTGAGCAATCAAATGTGAAATCGTTTAATCAAATTGTATAACAACATGATGGAGAAGTCTAGTAGAGTGTTATTCATGTAAATTGGTAGGATTTGTAAAGGAAAGGTATATAAAGCAATGTCTTCCTTGTATTTGCTATTAAGCATGTACCATTAGGAGATATTGAGTGCTTGCAATGTCGGCATTTAAATGAAATTTTTGTACATTATCTAACGTTTCAATTATGTTCGTTGTTTTATTCAAGTTATTAATCATTTTTCATCTCTGTTATTCAATAGATAAATGTTCATAACATTCTTTTATATAGATTTGTAAGCATTCGAATGCTTCTTGTTAAAAAAATTGTTTCAGTATATCTTTTAAATTGTACAGTACACATTTTGTTCATGTAATTAGTATTTTCTCATGTTTTAGAGATAATTTTGGGGCAAATGTATAATGGTGTGATATAGATTACTAGAATCAATGAAAGATAAAAAATCTATATGCTTTCTAGGTATTCAAGAATGTATGTACATTACATGTATAAAGATATTGGGTTGACAACTAAGTGATTGCGAATTTTGCCATCACCACCTAATGATAAAATCCGCAATCACTTAGTTGCCAACCCAATGCACTACTAATTTTTTATATACGTATGTTCTTTTGATTTCATTGATGTGTAAACATTATTGCGTACAGATTCCACATAAGGAAAAGATTGAATTTTTATTTCAATAATGTCGTAAATAATGACACTGCAATGTTACCTGGCAAACTTTTATATTATTGTAAAGACAATAATTTCATTCATGGCATCAAATATGTAGTGCGAAACGCATATACAAGAACACTGACTAAATGCAACAATATTTACACTAACTAAACAGTGAAAAAGAGTATTAGGAAAAGAAAGAGAAAAATAATTATAAATACTTCATGGCAGACCAACTATTAGGAAACAAAAATTTAGGATCAAGAAGAAAACATAAGAATTCAGAAACATGTTACACATGCAGATTTTACATATCCATGTTCTACTTATGACCACGAAATTTTAGATTCTTCAGGAGTGTTTCTGTTGAATGTAGTGCATAGCTGAAAATATTTAATTTTTATTGAATCTTCGTGTATATGTATGCTGTGTGTAAATTGAGCATTATGAAATTGCAACAATTGATTTTATGAAAAAGATCTGTATCTTCTATATTAATATTTTTTATGGAATCACCAATATTTCTGCTGTTCAATTCACACACAATGTAGATTTCTATAGCAGTAGGACAAATAGTACAGCGATAACATGTACCTGTCCATATTGACCAGATCAATGGCTTTGCCTCTATTTACGAATGAGGAATATAAAATTATCTGAAAAAATTACAAGATTATATTTACAACTGTACAAAAAGCAAACATTTGTTGTATGTCTTGTAATCTCTCAGATCTTATATTCTATACAATTTCTATTATTTTCTAATAACAATAATATTATAAGTAATCCTGAGAGTGACATGAATAAAATTGCAATCACTTGATTATTTTATAATTTATTTCTTAATGTAACAAAGAAATGTTCTTGAGCTTGAAAAATTATTACTATTGTCTTTATTGCTCTTTACGTATAAATAATGCTAGATTAATTAGGAGAAATTGCAAAATCACTCTTGGGATTCATAGATCATGGATTTTTACAGGTGCTCTTCCACGATATCATTAAGTTATGTTATCAAAATTGATTTGGTTCTTTGTTCAGCTATGTATTATGTTTTCTATTAACAATGCGTGTAAGCAAAAAAAAAGAATATTTTAAGAGGCAAGTTGGTGTTGTAAGAATGACGATACGACTTAGGGAGAATGAGACAAAAGAAAAAAGAGAGATATATATAAATATAAATATATGAATATATATATTTAATAAAAATACTCTTCGGAGAAGAAATGTAAGTTCAAAGAAGTATAAGGATTAGCGTGAATAACGATGTCGTCGGGATTTCGTTAGTTTGCGCTGTTTCGTGGGAAAAAAGGAAAGGGAGAAACTATAAGAATTGTCAATACTGTCAATAGCGCATTATTAACCAAAGCTTTAGCTGCGAATAGAGACGATGATTTAATGAGAATATTCTTGCAAACGAAATCGTAGGAAGAGGATGTGTCGTTGTCGCATAAGTGAATTTTTGTAGATTTAAGTAGCATCTCCATGAGATGCTGTATAAAAAAGCTAAAGGAAAAGAGATAACGATCTCGTTAAATTTCTTTCGTTCGTTTGCAACAGCGTTTTCCAATGCTTCTTACGAAGAAGACTTTTCATAACAATTAGACTGCGGATTTTTATGCAATTATAGGATATTCGATAATGTAAAAATGCTCGGAACGCATATAATAAATATCTTTTTAGGTTCCATTTTTTCAGTTGTGACCACAAAAATTTGAATTTGCGTAAACATCCTCAGCCTAATAATGACGTCGTATTCGTGTTTCACGGAACTCCCAAATTTTGTATAAAACCTATGATTGATGTTTTTATTATTTTTTATATTATATAAATAAATTATACATTAAAGGAGTTCCTAAAAAGTTCTAATTGGAAAATGCTGATGTCTTCACCCTTTTAATGCAGCAGAAAGTTGCACGATCGGTCTCCATTATCCAAATCAGTGTTGTCCTCGAACAAAGCTTCTTGTATTGTTTTGTCGTTGCTGCAGTATCGCTTGAAATAAAGAGATTAACGAACAAAAATTGCGCGGGGATATTCAAAGTAGATGTCAGTAGATGGCACTCCAGTAGCATAACAGAGACAAGATGGGGGAAGTCCCTTAATCTGTGAAGCTTAACATTGGACAACATTGATTTCAGTAATTAGCATACGATAATCCTGTAATTAAACGGAAATGGATGACTCGAGACGATTTTTATGCCGAAAGGATCGTATTTAACGCACTACTTTCCCTTGTATTGTTATACAAGATGCTTTCTTGTTAGGTAAACGAAATAACGAATCTTAATTTATTCTTTATATTTATATTCGTAACCTCAACACTAATGGAGATTTGAAAGAAGAAAGTTCTTCTAAATAGAGAGAACTCTCATTCGAGATAATACTAAACAATTAAATGTATTATATAGTTACTACAGTTGTATATAATGTGTATAATGAACGATCGTTTCTTTTTCTTTTTCAGTTCATTGAGTTTTCTATCTTTTAGTAATTTTTCTTTCTTCTTTTTCTTCTTCCTGTATTTTTTATACACGTGCAGTATTGCAAAGCTAATTTATGAACATTATGTATCATTTACTCTCGTATCTGTAAACATGACTAGCCGAAACTTCTTGTAAATAGACATTTCTCGTAATAAAACCTACCTGAAGTAATCAGGACCTGATCTTCGAATTCACCTTCGGATCCTTCTTACGAAGTATTTCAATGTGAAAGTATGACAATGATTTTAAATAATGGAAACGAAAACTGACAATAATCAAGTTGATTTATTGCAAAGATACTAGATCATTCGCATAGTGCGATTGCAAATAAATCATAATCCCATTTGCATCATGAGTTCATTATTGTCTAATCTTAAATCTCTGATGGGCAGGCAAATGGCTATAAATCCACAAAATACTTGTAATATGAAATAATAATAGGTTTTATTGGGACTATAAGCAAAAAAATAGCAATAGGAAATATATTAGAATATCTTGTTTTGCCCAAACTTTGACTTATACTCTTTTACCTATCCACCAGAGAAATATACTTCGGGTTTCTCCAATTTTCTTCTTTTAACTGTAATTAAACTTAACCCGTTAGGTTCTGCGAATAAATAAAAAATAAGAAGTGACTTCCCTCTTTGTTCAAACGAACACGTTTATTGTTGAAAAATAAAATAATCATTTCTGAATCCTAACGAGTTAATTTGCAAGTACATCGACGCTTAAAACATTCAGTCGACATGTATAACGATTTACAATAGTCTGACTAACGACATTAAAATATGAAAAAATTTGTCCTTGTAAAAATTTATATAACAATACAGGGTGACTATACAATTTTCAATATTCAACTCTTTATCGTATCAATTTACTTACATGGTGATCGATATTTCACTAGAAAATACATTTTATTAAAATATTTAAATTACCAAAGGATATAACAGCTTCCTCCACGAAAAGGCTTTTCAAAAATAATTTTCTCTGATTACCCTGTATTATTAACATAACATTTAAATTTATATATGACACGGATTAAATATGACATACGATATTTTGAAAAAGTATCACTTATTTACGTTTTGTTCTTTTTACCGCTAGTTTACACGATACAACTTGTTCGGCAGTATTTGTTTCAATGTTGTACAATACACTTCAACACTAGAACTTCATGTTTGCGCGGGAAATAGTTTATATAAAGGACGAATAGAATAAACATAAACGTAACATGTACATAATAATAATATTTTTTTAAAATCTTGATTGGACATAAATGTTAATATTAAAAACTAAAGAAACAAAATGTGTTCACAGTAATTCATTATGTACATACTATGTCTTTCATTGAAGTATCTGAGTTTTATCTAGACCAATATTACTCCTTATTTATTCTGCTTCCACTTTATTTTCAATCTTTCTTCCTCTCTTCCATTGTACTAATAAAATATAATCTCAAGGATAATTGTACTTGATAGATCACTGACTCTTCATCATCCAAACGAGTATTATTGATTTCTAGATAATAACTACTTAATCCTTTCAAGATATATAATACTTCTTGAAATATTTAAATTAGACTGCGGATATTCATACAAATTCATATTTTTATGAATATAATTTAGAAAATGGACTATATTTTGGACATTTTGTATCAGTTTGGATACTATGTTAAAAATAGAAATTTTCCAGAAACGCATAAGCATCCACAGTGTAATTATTACATTTTTTTATCAAGTATGCGAAGAAAAAAAAAAAAGAAAAAGAAGAATATTCCAATATATAAATTAAGATGAGCTAATCTCAAAAGGATTAAGAATATCGGCAAACGTGAAATTCCTGTGTTTAAGGCTACGAGATTTGTACACTTTCATTGGCATAAATTACGTTTCAATGTGACCCTGCAACTGACCCACTATCTTCCTTACCCAACCTGCTTGGCTCTGTCCCGCCGACACATCGTCGTTCTCTTCACCACTGTTTGACGAGCAATTGCTCTGCAAACTGTTCTTAGAACAATGATATGTTCCACTTTCTGACACAGGAGATCTCACTGGAATTTTACAGTCCAATTCTTGCTGTCCCTTTAAGAAAACCGACTTAACCTTCAAATAATCGGGTTTCTGAGCCACGTTAGGTTTGCATTTTGTCGTTGCAACGTTTTGTCCTGAGGGATTTACCGCTGTGATAGACTCTGTTTTCTTTTTCGCTGGTACCGGTGGCGCCACTTTGTTCTTAAATGGCGGGCAATCTTCGGGAGGCTGACTCGATTGTGGCCTGGCCACCAGAACCTCTTCGATATCGCTAAATATTGCACTATCCCGGAACGCGTCGTCAACATCCGCATCTACGTAGTTCTCAATCGTCTCGAATGATCTTTCATAGAAACTATCCGTTTCACTTTCTCGGTTCTCTATACTTTCTTCATCATCTTTCTTCTCTTCCTTGGTCTGTGACTGACTATTCGCCTGCTGAAATCGTTTGCTTTCGAAAAATAGTACACTTGGATCCGCATAGTCAGACTGAGCGATCCGAGCACCTAAACTTGAGCTTCCCTGTTTGTAATAAACCGAAGGGATTCTTAGATCAGAAACCCCCCTCGCTGTGCATCCCACAAGCTCTTCCACATCCGAAGAGGATTCCCTCGAATGCTTCATTTTGCTCTTCTTCTTTAACTTACCTGTACTCAAAGAACGGAAGTACTTGGTCCTCTCCAATTCTTCGCTACACTCTAGAGTCTCTGTGCTCATGGTGTTCCTCAGACCTTGAAGACGATTGCCAGCTTTAGAAAGGACATTCTTGAATATCGTGCTCCCACTCGTGTTTGCCCTATAGATTTTATGATCAGGATGTATGTTCGTGGTGGTGGATGATATATGAATCTCTGAATAAGCGTCTGTCAATGTATCGTCCAATGAACAAAAGAATGTTGATGTGGATGTTGAAACGGAAGTCGGAAATTTGGCAATTCTTCCTTCTGGTTGACATGTAGAAGCGTACCTTTCCATGTCCTCCAAGTTAATCTCTGCTGGCTTGTCTGAAGCTATGGTAAATGGTCTCTCGCTCATAGGCTTGCCATCCCTCTGCAAGAACCGTGACTTTGTTACGTTCTGATTAGAATTAGGGTGAATTTGGAAGCTACGTGGAAGAGAACCACACTTTTGAGGCGATGTTGGCAACCCTTCGCATAGTTTGGTTAACCAGACTGCCGGACGAGTCGGACTGTCATTTCCATCCAAGCTTTTCTCTTCTTGCAGACCTTCCCACACGTGTTGCAGATTATCATAGTTTCCAAAACCTTTGTTAGACTCGGTAACCTCTTGGTTAACTTCAGTTGTACATTCGCCATTTTCAGTCGTTCCTTTGTCGCTTTCTACAATTTGAATTTCATTTTCCTTCGTAGCTTGTGGTTGAGTTGCTTCTTCGTTCCTCGATGTTGAATTGTCTCTTATCCTAAGCGCAGTCTTGATAACTTTACTTTCTGTTACGATACTCTGTTTCTTGAATGCTTCAAACAACGCTTTCTTTTCTTGTACAAGGTTAATCTTATTTTTCGAATTACTGTCCACTGATTTATTATTTTCAGTTTTGTTTAAATTATCATACAGTAATTGTAGCGTAGGTTGATGGTCACGGGAAGAAGATAACGAATTCCAAGTATTATTCGTTTTAATGATTCGCTCTCGATGACCTGATCTATTACGCGATATCCTGTTGTTAACCGAATTGTCTGCAATATAGTTCGTATTTTCTGAGTCACTATCATCAGACGTGTCAGCAGATATACGTTTATTGAAACGTTGCTGCTGTCTGACGTTGATTATGCTGTTCGTCCGCTGCTTCTCTAGGAGCTTCTGGAATTCCTGGTTTTGCATGAGAATATGACCAACTATTTCCTCGACTGTTTGCGCTTGAGTCTGCTGTTCATTGTTCTCTTTGGTTTCAGGTGGTGGAGAGTTCGTATGTTTGGCTTTCTCGATAATCGCGCATTCGGTCTCAACAGTAGCAGACCCAGTATCACCCGTATCTTCTTTTTGTTCTTCGTCAGACTGGTTAAGGCACACATAAGATTGAAAACCTGGCTCTGATTTCCTCCTCCAACCGGTAAAGCGATCCTAAATGCAATAGTAAATATTTTTCACGTGCCACATAATCAGCCATAATTTGATAGAAAAGCACAATGATAATTTTTTAAAGTTCTAAACATAACCTCTAAATTAAAGAAAATTATTTATATTTTTAAGTACCTTGACTTTTGATCCGCGTCCGTCTGAAGTTTTAAATCCTTGTTCATTAGAATCCTCGTTTTGATTTTTCCGTGGCGATGCTGGAGAATCCTATTAGAATATTAGAAAACCAATTAAGTTAAGTATAATTGGAAGAGATAAAGTTGGAGAGTGTTGTACAGAGAACATCTGAAGCCGTACGTACCTCAGTTGTAGTCTCAGACCTTCTGCCACCTTTCTTGAATTTCTGTCTAAGTCCTGTCTCAGATCTCCGTCTTTCTTTCTCCTGTTTTCGTTTCTCTAGATACTCTGGAGGTGCAGAATGCTGCTTCTTCGCCGATCCTCTATCTGCCAAAGCGTCGTCTGCGTAACAGTTTTATTATTGTTATACAATTATCGTTTAGTTCAGTATAAGAAAAGTATTAGCAATTTAATGTATAATCCTACCCTCTGGTTGCATCTGGCCAAGTTGCAAGACCAATTGTCTCGCATGCGAAGGTATAACCGCGTTATAATTCTCCAAAATTACCCTTTTTATCTGTAAAGTCCATTCTCTTTTCTGTTCCAAGTTTCGTGCCTAATTATAATAAATATTATATATGAAATACACTAGTGTAATATTAAATTAATATTGAATTTAATGTAAAGATTATAGTTATCAATATACAAATGGTTATATTACCTGAAGAGTATACTGTAATCTGGGATTATCGAAAGGAATCACGTGGAAACTAAGTGGTTCGCCTGGTATACTCTCAATGAGCATTAAATTCGAACACTGCCAATACAAAATAGTAAGGCATTAGTAAATAAGTTTCATTGTACAGAAAGGCAAATAGTAGAATAGATACATACCATAATGTGAGCTTTGTAGACTAGAAGCCCATCCTCCTTTTTCTTAGTGAGTAAAAGCATGCGGTCAAATAAGAAAGCATGCCTAGGAGCTTTGGCCCTCCACATTCTGAATCTTCCTTCTGCTACCAGTTCCCCACTAGTCGTTAAATCTGGACCAGGCCAGCCGTACAAAAGGGACTGGATCTCTTGAACACGCACTGCGTGCTCGTGCCTTCGTTTCATTGCATTTATGTGCTTTGCAATATCAGTCATAGCAGCCAGTGCCGCCTCAATTGCCTTGCTACCTTCAGTCTCATTTTCTCTTACCTCGCAATCTGCTGCATACTCTTTTGACAAATTCTGTAAATAATAAATCATAAAACTATATTGTTTTTCTTTTATGTAGTGATAAAATTGAAGATACAATTTACCTCCAGAAGTAAGTGGTACTTGAGGATCCTTTGAACAGGTTTCAAAAGAAAGGATCCAAGAGGTAATGCATGACCTAGGGCTGCTTGTCTTTCTCGGAACGCGTGTGCAGTCTTTTCTTGACTCATGAGGTCGGTCAGAACGGAAACTGTGCTAAAATGAACAGTATTAATACCAAGCTACAATTAAGAGATATAAGCATAGCAAATAAGAGATATAGCAAGCATCAAGTAGCATTTGTTTCCACCAGATTATCTTGCTATATCTTACCTTGGATAATTGGTACAATATTCTGTATACACTTTAAATCCTGACTTGTGCTTTATGAATGTGTTTGCTACACTGACTGGATCCAGACCACATTCCTCTATCTCTTTCAGGAACTCTCTGAAATCAAATTATGTTATAAATAATTCCAACCTTTTTATGATATACATAAGAAATTACTTTACCTGTTGAACTCGAAAATATCCTCAATATTACTAAATAAGTTACTCAGCTGCATTTGATCCACAAACGATGCCGAATCGTTTCTCCAAAATATAAGGTAACCCTTAAAATAACAAAAAATAACGAAATAAGTTTCATAATTTGATAGATGATATTGATGAGAGGTAATGCAGCTACATCTAAATGTTTACCTGGATGACCTGTCGCAGATGTTCCACGTATATCGCCTCGGTGTCGACTATCTCAAGAAGTACCCTTTCCATAGGATTCCGATGGGGGTCGCAATAACGCGGCCTGTGGCACAGGGGATTGAAAGGATCCTCCTCTCCGCTATTTCTTCTTTGATCACTTCCATCATCTTCTATTCGACAGTTGGCCTCCGAAACTGTCACCACTCCACTATCCCCAGAACCTGTTCCCAACATTTTATCATTCATTAAGTAGATTTATTGAAATGCCTAACAAATTCTACATAGATTGCAGTTTAATTGAATCGTCTTACACACTAACAGATTGATCTATAAAGATTGCTATCTATCCAAAGGATCCTAAATTCTCCAGATTAATTTTGATCTAACTAACCAAGAAACTACTTCATCAGACTTCATTAAGTTCTCTATCAAGATCAAAGCTAATGCAAGTGCTTATCCTCGCTACGACAGAAACATTCCTTTCTTCCAAACTGGTTCTAAGTGTCAAACGACTTCCATTAAAACGAAAGTGAAAAAACTGTGTGCTCGAAAGAACATTTTTTAACGTGTAACGTGTTATCAGACGGTTGTTTGATCGTCGAAACGCACACGTTTCCTTGCGATTCCAGGCCGTGGCAACGGTTTCCCTTAACGATGACCACGGAATGCCGAGAGAGAAGTTTATTGCCACTGCCGCTATCATTACTGTCATTGCCGTTGATTACGCTACAGCGGTGGAGAAAGTCGAAGGCCTTGAAATCTCTTTCGACCAATACATCTAGAAACGGATTTCTAAGGTATTTTTCAAACTTTTTAAACCTTGACGCTATACGTTCATTTATTATAGTGTGTTGTACAACTTTACAAAGCCATTCTCTTCTAATAAATCAATAGGCGCAAAGAAAAGAGTGTTGAAAAAAAATCTAAAATGATCTATAGAGGTACATTGATTGACGCACTGCTGCTTGATGATAATTTTGTTTAGCTTTTGGTATCTTTCTCAAGAAGAATTACAGCAATACTGTTGACATTGTATACTTGAAGGAAAAGTATAAGAAGGAGGTAAAAAGAAGGTGTATGATCTAGGATTATATCGGAGATTATTTTATGATGGAAAAAGTGTTATCGGTGAAGATAAGAATATTCCTGACTGACGAGGAACATTAAATGTCATCAATTGGTTTTAGTGCTTCAAATAATCTCAAATCGATTGTCTGGTACAAGAATTATAACTATCCTTCTAATCATCAACTGTTGTTTCTAAATCTAAAACGTAAAGGAAATACTTCTTCTATCTCCTTAAAGAAACTCGCTAGAAGACTCTCCAAACAGATCATCTAACACCAGCAATCCTCTTCAAACCTTCTACTTTCACCAACTTTGGAAAAGCCCTCTGAACCCTCACCTTGAGAGCTGGCGCAAGTGTCTGCCAGCGATTCGACCGACGCCAAATAAGGATTGATGGTACACTGGTTGCCCTGGTTACTGCACCCGCTGGAGGAGGTACTCGAGCTTCCAGAGGACGCAACGGAGCTTCCAGAAAGCGGTCTTGCAGCGTTTCTGCATCGTCTGTTGTACCTAAGTGGCGTGAGACCGTTGCTTTCGCGTCTATATGATTTCTTCTCTACTGTACACTCGCTTCTATTCTCTTGTTGGCTGTTCTCCAGGGTTTGTAACGCGTCGTTCTCTTTCTCAGGCGTAACGTCATCAGCGACTATGTCTACCACCGTGTTCTCTGACGTCGGATGCTCGGCCATAGCGTCATCCGGTTGAGGTTTGGATAATTCAGGATGGAACTGGCCGAATATGGAGCCTCGATGGGATACCAGGCTCAAACGTTTCTGTAGTGCCGCTGATATGTTACAGGCAGGCGGAAGTACCACGTGGTCGGTGTAGCCATTGCCCCGGCGAGCTAACTCGTCGAACATCCCCAACAGCTGGGGCACCAGATCCGTACTTGTTCCTGGAACACGAAGAGATGGAAGTTAGGCAAGCTGATCATGGTAGAAGTCGTGGAATATTTTTTATATGTGATATATGATACGAATGTAATTTTAGGTAACTTGTGGAATTGAGTAAGCAGAAAGTCGAAAGTAGGTAATAGTTCTGTAAGATTCTGTCCGAGATTGGAAGATTACTTAATTCTCCGAAGCAGCGGTTCTCAATCACAGTGTTCGCGTATCTTCGATGGTATGGCATTTTTTAATCTTTTCATTCGACGATTCATTCGCTCTTTAATTTTGGTCTCAATGGTGCACACTTACGCGAAGATTATAAATTTCTGCTCAAAGGATAAAAACAACAATTCGGTAGGTAAATTGATCGACTCTGTTTTACGAGAATTTGAAGTTTAGTTATTAATTGTTTAATTTTGCCATCAGAATACGTTATTTATTATTTAATTCTTCATCAATTGTACAATTAAACTTGACGGAATTGATCAACTTAGCTTCTGCATGGCTCGAACGTTTGTTCGTAGAAACATGTGTATTGAATTTTCTAGGGATCCCTAGATGAATAGGATTCCCTAGAGTTTCATTAAAATCAGTGTTCGCTAAGGTTACAGAGAGTGTAATACTGCAAAAAGATTGAAAAGAAACATTGAACATACTTTCCCTAAATAATCTTTGCCAATGCAATTTTCGATTTTCCTACTAATATTTCATCAATTTTTGTTCTTACACTCGCATAAAATGCAAATTGAAGAATTACACCTAATTTCGGCTAACATTCCCAAAAAATATCATAGAGAGAGTTTCAAAAGATACTTTGGTGTTTATCGATATTGCCAAATATTATTAACAACTAAATATTGTTATTGTCATTTCAAAATATGATTTACCCTAAAAAATCCCTAGATATAGTATTCTAACCTCCACCTAAGGCACTGAAATCTTGTTACCAGTATCTACACTCGATCATTCGGGTTAGAAAACAGTTTCGTTTCGGCTATCTTCCACTTGGGGCACGATAAGATCGGAAGAAAGTTAGAGAATCGACTTCACTAGGCACTTTATCGCATCCAGACGGTCCGATTTCGCACGTGCAACGGGGAATTTCGTTTATTGCGAATATGGTGTGTCTGGCAAGGCAGAAAGCTCGTGCTTTTACTTCGAGCGAAGCATAACAATATCGCATAAACAAACGTGCAGCCCTGATGGTTTCCAATTCCCCACGAGTCTGACGTGAATCAACGTGGTCCGATGAACTTGTATCGCGCGCGGTTTTTGCATTTCGCGCGCGCTGAAATTCTATAGGGTGATCCAAGGAGAAAGTTCTTAGGCGAAAGTCGCAGCCGATTTTTTAAGTTTTCTTTAACAGTAATATCGGATCTTTCCTTCTTCTTCCGTGCAAAAGATTGAGTTACAATTTTAAAAAATTCTGTTTCTTTTTAATTATTATTATTTAACTGAGATTCTAGATTTTTTTTCTTCTTTCATACAGGAAATTAAGGCAAATTAAAAAGATAATTGCGTGCACACGAGTATATCTAATGTTCATTTTTATTTCTTTCTTTTTTTTATTTAATTAAAATTTTAGATTGTTTCATTGATTACTAGCTTGATAAATTGGGGAAATTTTTATATCACTGAATATATTTTTTACAATTTAGTGATTAGTAATCTCTTTCCTGTTTTTCTTCTTTTTTAAATTTGATAATTAGTAAATTCTTATATTTCTTTTATGGTTCCTTGATCGAAGAACTATTTCGACAAATTTCTCTTTTTTCTATAATTCACTAAATAGTATTTTTCCTGCAATTCGTCGTTTAATGAACGTTTCTTTACGACGCGATGATCGGCAAACATCTCCTGTAACGTAACAATTAATGTGCTTCTTTTTACGCCACCGCTATCAGCGAATATTTTTATTTTAATTAGCTTAGCTCAGCTTTCCACTTGGGAATAATTAACTCAGTTTCCACGTTTATGTAGGAAAAAGTTGCAACGGTAATGATCCGAGCAAGATATACGGAGCCCTCGGTGCAAGAGCCGGTGCAGAGGAAGTTATTCTTTCAGAATTTGCAGCTGTGTCGAGCATAAATGCAAACACGGCTCGTAAAGAACGTGCAAAGAAAGCAAACCGTATTTTTCCACCGTGGGATTTATCGATGGGCCAATTTGCTTGCCGGACATTTGCGTCCAAACAAGAAAGTAAAACATTTGTTGCAAATATTCCCAACTTACCTTTTCTCTCGTAAAATCTTTCGCTAACTTATTGCAGCGAGACATTCCTTTTCCTCGATTATAACTTTAATAAAAATCCTCAATTATTTTCTACTCGTACAATATTCCAGCCCGAAGATATTTCACCACTGATCATCGATATTTTTATTCAATGTTCTCTATAAGGCATAAAATTCCTAAAATATCTAAGAACTTTTACACTATAATCCGACACATTTACTTCATTTTCATGAAAACTCGAAATCCTTTCGTCTCTACACTTTCTTCGAACAGAAGTTTGAGATTTCGAATTTCTTCAAACTTTGCTCACCGATCTAGTTACTCCATCTCGAAGATATCGTTCGATCTCAATTATTAATATTTCCAATATTCCCTATAACATTGATAACTGCCAAAATTCCTATGCCATAATGCAAAACGTTTAAGATATCTCGTTCCCAGAGACCTTTAGTCAATCTTTAAAAATTTCTTCGCTGATGTAAATATTCCACCGCGAAGATACTTCTCGATCAATTTATCGATACCTTTAACGACACTAACAATTGCCAAAATCACCAAAAGTCCCTAAACCATAATCCAAGACACTCGTCTTATAGCAATCTCGAATATACATAGTCGATGCTTGAAACTGAAATACTCGACCCTAAAAATATACCTATCTCGATCAGTTGATCTTATTAATGCTTGCAGTGTTTTCTCACTGCGCTGGCAACTGCCAAAATCCCGGCAATCCCCAAACACATAGCGTATCGTATCTTCAAAGTGATTTAGTCGATTTTGAAACATTGTATTTTTTAATATTCCCCATTTTAATACGTCCTATTCTTAAACTACGTCACGATCAATTGTTTTAACGCTTCCCCTACGACCTTATTAATTTCCAGGATTCCCCGAATCTGCAAAAGTTGCTCAATTATGATCCAAAAGCATCGGAATATGTTAGAATGTTTCATTCGCAAAGACATTTGTCCGATTCTCAAACTTTCTTCGCTAATCTAAATATTCCATCCTGAGAGCGCTGGTCGATAAATCCTGAAATCTCGACACAATCAGTTCATCCATCTCCAGCAGCGTATCGAGGTCCAGAGCAAGAGGAGCAAGAGGAGGAGATGAGGAGATGAGAAGGAGGGGGAGGAGGAGGAGGAGGAGGAACAAACAAAAAATAACTAAACAGAGAATCTAGTAACGTGGAGAGGCAGATCAGGCCGACACGGTATCTCCCTCGCTCCGCTTCTTTCCGCTTTGCTCCGCTTCGCTCGTTGCTGGCCATATGCGTTGCCTGCGCCGATCGCGATGTTGCACTTGGCTGGAACTCGGCTAATAATAGAACGGGACCAACTTTCGTCTCGGCCTCGCGTGCACCAGCTTCCTCGCGGCTGTCACGCTCGAGACCGATGACACGCTTCGCCGTCTCACCTCGCACCCGAATTAACGCCTCTATTATTCGTTGCTGCAGCGTTATAGTTGCACAATTACTGACATTAACATACGGACGATTTACAGCCAAGTAACTCTTTCAAAATCGAGCCGAACGACTCGAGACCTTTCGAAAAGTCGGGGGAATTAGTCGTCCCAGATGACGTACAAAAAGAGAGTTGTGAAAAAGTCGCAAATGGGCCGGATTGGCAAAGACAAAGGTGAAGGTCAGGTTTTTGCAAAAGTTGTTTTTTAAGATTGAACATTTTTTAATGTCTATTACGCGTATTTCGCAAATTTATACGACCACGAAGATCTTATTTTTAATCCTTCTAGAGGATTTAGTAACGCGGGTCTGTCGATAACCACCGTGGACAGTCGCTTTTTTTTCGTTCGTTCAACTTTATGTAAATTCTTGCGTTAACGAAAATTGAGAAACTGATTAATTGGACGATACAAGGAGTTGCGTGAAATTAGACGAGCGAAAGAAATATTGTAACAAGGAACGTGCAATTTCAGGGTTGAATTTTGAAACCGGCCGTTTAACCAGGCCTGGTAAGCCTAGCGTTGAGGAGTTTAGCTTCTCTCTGTGTAGTTGGCATTTTTTCAGGATTAAAATACTGGTTTATCGCGACAGGTGAGTAGAAATTACTGACTTCCGGTGCGAGAAGACAAATGGCGAAGGGTGGATTTGTTGGGATTTAAAGATGCTCCGTGGCGTGACCCCGTTCTCCGATACGTGAGAAGCGATCCAGCGGACCGATGAAGTAATCCGAATCGGATGATAGACGCAGCAGAATGTTTCAGATGGACTTTGTGGAATTTTGTCTGGGATCTAGTGCTTTCGAGGTATATCTTGGGAATAGAGTGTTGGAACTGATTTTTTCTTAGAAATAGAACCACCTTTGATATACCATATCTGTATATCTTCTTTGTGAAACTATTCTCTAGTGATTTCTGGTAATTTTCTTGAACACTGGAATAACCAATCCCTAGTGAGTATTTAAATATACTATATATAAAGATAATTGTGCTTAAAATGGTATAAATAAATAAGCACACATTAATCATGTTTAAATGTCGATAAAAATGAACGTTGTACACGTATTTCATTATAACTTTAAATTCATCTCATTCGTTCGAAGTTGTCCTGATGTTGATTAGGTTAGGATAAGATGACTGCACGATTACTTGGTTACTTATACTATTCTAATTGTAATTATTCATATAATATTATGTATATAGTACATATATATACACATAATTACACAATTATCATACAAAGCTTACTAGATCCTCTAGCTATGATTAAAATAAGATCTCCATAGTATAGTACAAATCTTCAAACTACATATAATAATACATACATATAATTCTTCCAAAAATAATTTTTCTCACAAGCATTTCATTCTAACATATATTCTATATATATGTACATAATTGGAATACAATTAGACTTCTATCGTCTATTTTAATTTGTGAAACTATTCTCTAGTGATTTCTGGTAATTTTCTTGAACACTGGAATAACCAATCCCTAGTGAGTATTTAAATATACTATATATAAAGATAATTGCGCTTAAAATGGTATAAATAAATAAGCACACATTAATCATGTTTAAATGTCGATAAAAATGAACGCTGTACACGTATTTCATTATAACTTTAAATTCATCTCATTCGTTCGAAGTTGACCTGATGTTGATTAGGTTAGGATAAGATGACTGCACGATTACTTGGTTATTTATACCATTCTAATTGTAATTATTCATATAATATTACGTATATAGTATATTCAAATACACACCAGGGGTTGCTTGTTCCAGTGTTCACGAAAATTACCAGAAATCACTAGAGGATAATTTTACAAATTAAAATAGACGATAGAAGTCTAATTGTATTCCAATTATGTACATATATGTAGAATATGTGTTAGAATGGAATGCTTGCGAGAAAAATTTTTTTTGGAAGAATTATACGTATGTATTATTATATGTAGTTTGAAGACTTGTACTATACTATGAAGATCTTATTTTAATCATAGATAGAGGATCTAGTAAGTTTTTGAATGATAATTGTGTATTTATGTGTATATATATATTGCATTAAATATATTATTACATTAATAATAATAACATTATATTAATTATATTAGTATAAGATGTTCGTAGTCGTATAAATCTTCAAACTACATAGAATAATTTCTTTCAAAAGCATTTGACTCTGATATCAAAGGCTGTAATTATTAGGAAACAAATTTTCTTCTCTTTCATTGTACCTTCAAATACTTGCAGTCTGGCGTAATCCTGGTTTAGAGAAATTTTAAAGCGCGAATTGGCGAGTGAAACTTTAAGAACATCTTCATTATACTTTCTCGACCGGAGCAACATCTTTTCCAGGCTCAACCATATGATTTGCCCATGTATGATGACGCATTTATGCATCTTCGAAAAGTATACCGGTTGGCCGGTCTTCAATGAGGCATCGTGGGAAAACTTGGAAATCACCAGCCAGTTCAAGTACATTGAACTTCACTGGCATCGTGAAGAACGGCCACACGTTGACATTTATATGCTTTTTATCGTGAACGGGGCCCACTGTACTCCGCTCTACTGGGTGACCTAAAAATCCATGGCCACAATACTTTTTCTAAAGATAATCCCGCGTACCGCTATTCTTTCAATCTTTCGTTTCATTTTCAAGATTCAAGAATTTGTCTAATCGTTATAATTAAAAATTACTCCCGTGGCCACTATTCCTCGTATCGTTTATTTTAGTTTCTATTTAAGAATTTCCCTAATCATGGTAATTAGAAATAATTCCTTAGGCCACGTTATTCTTTGTACTTTTTATTACGACTGCTATTTAAACATTTTTCCAATGACAACCAACCAATAACGTTTCTAATAGTTTCTAAAAATAATTAGAGACAATTTCCTGATCCATCGTTTTCTTTGCTTTGTATGTCGATTTGTTTGAAAAATTTCAATTTGATTGTCCTCCTAATCGGAATAATTAAAAAAAAACATAATCTAAATCAATATTTTTTCCATTTTTCATTCGGATCTCCGTCTCGATTCTTTTGTAAGAAACTGAAACATTGCTCGGTTTCTCATTGCAGTTTCACGGACAATTTATAGTTGGATTAAAATAAACCGAAAGCCGGGAAAAAGATTAGTTTGACGTTTGATGGGTGTATAAAGCCGATGATACTCTCCTCGCAAGGCTTAGATTTACTGCGATCCACTTTTATGCTCCATCTTGCTCAGTCAGACGCTTTCCTCTCGGTTATTCACCTCGAGATCTGTCCAGAACGACCCTGTTTCTCGTCTTTGCGTACAGATTAATTTTGCTTCCTTTACGAAACAGCGAATAAACCGACAACTTGACGCTAAGGGTGGACGAGACGATTCGAGAAACCCGATGAAGAAGCGAGATGTTGTACTTTGAAGGATGTACAAGTTCCTTTTTCCTCGAGAAACTTGTCTTCTTCCACGGAAGAACAGGAATTCCAATTGTGAGCATATTGTCGAACATCGAATTCCAATTTAACATCACAGACAAAATCAATTAATCGGAGATTTATTTGTCAGAAAAATGAAAAAAAAAGAAGAAAAGAAAAGAAAAGAAAGGACTCCTAACGAGGATAAGAGCACCCTTTTCTAGATAATTATTTATCTAACATACCGGAAAAAGAGAAAAATACTGGTTTTGATTAAAAAAAAAAAAACTTGTAATTTATCATAGAAAAAAGGGTCAAAGTTATCGGGAAATTGCACAATTATTACTACTAATTACAGTAGATATTATTAGAAGACATAAGGAAGGCTATCGAGTTTAAGAAGCAAAGATGACATCATTTTTTGATAAAAATCCCTGGCACGATTAAACGTTAGTTTTAGGAAGCAGTTGTTTACGTGTTTTCGAGCTACGATAAATGATTAACACGCTACTAGAGCAAACAACACGTAAGAGACGTAAATCGTCTTCTCTTACACGAAGCAACAAATGTAAAAACAACTGTCTAGTTCTCCCACAGAAAACTCTTAAGGCGTCTTCTATTAAATAAAATAAATAAATAAAACTGCGATATTTTATCATGAATTTACTTTATATATAACAATTGTCCTAAGTTGTGAGATTTTTTAGCGCTAGTGTACATTGAAAATAACCGGCCGCAGGCGTTTGTTTCTACAGAAATGCTCTTTCAATTTGGTATAATAAGATTGCTCGTAAAATCTCTTTTTTTTTTTTTTTTTTTTTCTTTTACTTTCGTAGCTCGTGCCACAGCGTGCGGATAATCGTTTCGTAACTACCGTGTAACGCCATAAATTGCTGGTGATAAACGACGTTGCGACGGTTACTTAATTGCCTTTTGTAGCCTCTCAGCTTGTGACCCTTCGACGCGCGACCATTTTCATATGCCAACGAAAACTGGCCCCGGATTAACGTGGAATCCGGTTACCTGGGGAACTTTTGTCGGGAAAATAGATCGTTCCGGCGCAGTGCGGCGGAAAAAAATTGAAATGATCATCGCTCGATTTTGATCTTATTATTCGATGATACTATCGGTGTGTAAGCGTTAGAAATGTAAGCGACAATTCGCCAAAAAATCGACAAAACTTTTCATTCAATTAACAAAAATCGAGAGACTTATTTATATTAATCGGATCATATAAAAATGTACACGAAGTTAAACGAACAAAAGAAGCAACGACGAATGCACAGTTTTAAATTAAATTTTTAAATCGGTCGGTTGACCGGACCTGCTAAGGTTTGTGTTAAACGTTACCGTGTGTGGTTAGACAAAGAAATAAATATTGGAGATATTTCGACCAAGCCAAGTGGCAGACGAATCACCAACAAAGATTCGATATCGCGTCGGATCGCCTGGTGTCAAGTTTCAGTCAGAAAACTGCACGTCGTAGGCTACTTTTTTGTTTACCTTTGTCCCGAATCCTCGTTCAAACGGCGCAACGTGGAACGTGAAATCTAAACGTGAAATCTAAACGTGAAATCTAAACGCGAAAACGTGGCCTGCAAACGCGCGAACCTATTCCGTGAACGTGCGAACGTGGCCAACGAATTTTGATTTTTGTCCCGAATCCTCGTTCAAATGCCGGACTGTGCGGCATGCAACGTGGCTATTAAGGCGGATCCGCAATGCGCGACGTGTAATCCACGATTGCGGCACGATTTACGTTCGACGTTTGACAAAGGGATTGATCACAGACGAGGCGTGCTATTGATCATAGACGAGGCGTGGAATTGTCGAATTCCACCGTTGACTGTGTCGGACGACTTAACCGGCAAAGGGACTGACATGGAAATAATTCGACAGTAGCGGGTATTACCTCGTGAAAACCAGCGATTTCTACAGCGCTACATATTACCTCGCTTTCCACAAGTATCGGTACGCTTGCCACAGAATTCTTTACGACTATATTACGTGCATTATGCAAAGCTTTTTAAAACTCCGTCGGCAAAGGACATTCAAATACACGCTAGAGTTTATAATATGGAACGGTTGAATTTTAAAAAATGCACATTTTTTCTTTCATTTTGAGCACGCAATTTGAAAGAGACGTGACTTCTCTTCGACTTATTTTAACTCCATATCATAAAACAAACATATTTTACGTATATTTCTATATATTTCTATAATTATATATATAATTATTTATATTAATAATATAAACATGTACATCGAAATATTGCATCCTGAAAATCTTCAACAGGTTTGGCAATAAGTGGTGAAGCAAAAGCGTCAGCCTATATTTAGACTACCTCCTCTAAGAAGCGATAACTAGCTACTACATCCCAGTGGTTTGGCTGGCAAATCAAACCATGTCCTACATTGTTCCAGTCGTTTTTGATACTCTGAAAGTGGTAGACTACAACGCCAATGGATTCAAGCAAAAAACAAAGAAAAAAAAAACAAAAGACGAATAAAACAATAGCAACCGCGCACGTTTCAGCCAGTGCTGGACATTGAGCCGTCTACGCGATTCCAGTAACAGACGTTGGAACGACGTTGTATTCTCGATGGTGATATGTAAGCAAACACTGGAACAAAAGGTTGATTTTCGGATTGGAACGACAGCACGCTACTGCAATGAAAACACTGTTTACGTTATTTTAGTTTCGATCCAGTGCTGGACCAGACTCGCTGGATTGGGATGGTATCTAGCGGGCCAATGTAAACGCAGCTTTAAGTTGCGACTACGGCGACGATCTACCACGTAGCTGTGGCGTTCTCGTGAGTCAGAGCAACGTGGTAGGCATACAGAAACGTCGGCCACTCGAGACGAGTCTCTCGTTTCTATTGCTTTTCGTCAATGAACCGACGTTTCCCCCTTTCTTCAGCACCCACTCGCTATTTTTATCGTCTCACCCCGACGCCACACGTTGCGTCGCCATCTTCTTTCACTTTGATTATTATTTCAACGCGATATATTTCGATGCAGTCGACCGTAGACGATGATAAACGATCATTGAGAAATTCTGTCTAATTGAGAAATTTATAAATATTCCGGTTCCAATTCTTTTGAAATATCACGTTGTTAGGTTTGCTTATTTTCGATATATCTCGACCGTAGACACGATGACGATACTCGTCGTAACACGAGACATTGCTATCTCTTCGTGACGAACTTAGTATAATATCTTGACAAATTGAAGGCAAACCTTTGTCTTCACAATGAGATTCTGGAAGACTCAGTTACTTATCCACGGATTGTGTATCCTCTCTATACTCGTATCAAATTTATATAAATATTACCATATAATGGCAAAGAAATGTCGATTGAAGTAAAAATTGCGGATATACGAAAAGACAGATAATTCAAAGCGAATGGACAAACCTATTATTGTATTGGGCTGGCAACTAAGTGATTGCGGATTTTGTCATTAGGTGATACTGATAAAATCCGCAATCACTTAGTTGCCAACCCAATATAAAGAAGAAATATTATATAAAGGATAATTCAAAATTTTGCAAATCCACCACTGCGAATCTATAACATTATTATGAAAACTCGAAAATTGATCATCCTGACCACTCTGGTACTATGATTCGTCAGAGATAAAAATTATGTCCATACAATTACCAAAAAGGAAGCGTATGAGATATGAAGTCATAAAAAATGAAATTAAACGAAAGGAAGAATCGCACGATACCATCTGACATTCTTGTGCAGATAATAATGAAAATGTTTCAAGCAAGGCTGTTTAAAGCAATCACAGTAAGTATACTTATATAATCTTTTATCTATTTTATCTGTTCATTAAATTTTCATACGTCTATATTTTTAATTATGAGTTAAATATAATAATATTTAAGTGTTATCTATTTCTAAGAAATTTGAATGGAATAAATAGTGTAACTTTCGAAGATATTATGTAAGTTTTTTTCTTGGTAATCTAGGAACTGAATAAAGATAGTAGAACGTTTTGTACTGTTGAATTGCAAGTCGATTAAAAGGCGGCGTTTACTGTCGGCGATATAATTCGCAGTATAAACGTTAAACGCTTCCAGCTGCCACTTTCGCTCGTTACTTTCATAAATCACGTTTTAGATGACGTTGCGGTTTCTATTTGCTTGGAATCGATCCAATTGAGTAACTCAAACAGGGATAACAAACTTAATTGTTATTACAATCTTTCTAATAATACAACCACGTGAAATATCGGAATAGAAAGGTTCTACTTTAAGACATACTCTTATTTTATTAAAATACTTTTTTCCCAAGATAACGAATAAAAAATAAATTAACTAACGTTACAAGCCTCTTTTTCAATCATTAAAAAAACCTACTGAATTGTCATTGCAATTTCTTTAACTTTATCCTATATATAAAATACTCTTCTATGTTTTAATAAATAATAAAAAAAAAAGCAATAAAATTACTAATACCATTAAAATGCGAACAAGACAATCAATAATTGTCAACTTTTCGTTCACGAACTTGGAATTGAATTTGAATCTGATATCGTTTCAAATGGCTACACAGATAGATCATAATTCCTTTTCATATGTATTATATCTTTCCAAATTTGTTTTTTAATCCAGCATCGTTATACAGATTTTATTTTCCCGAACAAGCTGTTTACTTTTCTTTATCGAACAGTTTTCGTTCGGCAGTAGCCAATCTTCACGATGCAGCTTCTTCTTTGGTGTTCGGTCCTTTTCCATGAGTCATTCGCATTCCAGCGCATTCTTCTTTCGCGGTCGTCCCGCACATTCCATCATCCGCGTATTTATTAATCTCTGTCAAAGAACCGCGGCGGAAACTCGTCGAATTTACCTTGAACCCAACGTTACACCTATCATTTAATATCTTCTTCTTCTTCTTCTTCTTCATAGATTCTAAGAAATCATTGGCTCCTGAGTATAATTTATCACAAATATTTCATCGAACGTATGTATTCGGGTAAATATTCGTTAATATAATGGTAATATTTGTATTAACATTGGAACGATATTAAGCTTCAATTTGACGAAATTCTGAGTTGCGTACACTTTACAGTTTATCAAATTGTAGTTTATCGCAGCTGAATTTCCGTATTCACGAGATTGCAATTTTATTCGGATAAGTTTCAAAGTTGAGCAAAGTTCTCATAGATATTTGCAGACAGACGAATTTTAACCTGTTATGCAAGAGAAATCGATGATTAATCAGAACTATGTCACGAAGAACGTGTACTAATTTAGCCAGAACATGTTCATAATTGATTCGTATTGAAATTCATAATTTAATCTTCAATAAAATTCCTGCGCAACTAGAGCCCTTTTCTGTCTTAAGATCCTGCGCCTCAAAGAGTTAACAGGCAGTTAAATGGCAAGTCCAGTTTCAAGCGTGATTTATGGTTCCTAAAATTGACTTGTAAGATTGCACAATAATGTAAAGGAAACTTCATTCCACACAAGCAACTTGGGAAGCTTCATTTGTTTTATGTATAAATAGTATAAAGCTTCATTTATTCGCATAAATGCCCATGACATAAAAGTGATACAAATATTGGGTTGGCAACTAAGTGATTGCGGGTTTATTCAATACCACCTAATGACAAAATCTGCAATCATTTAGTTAGCCAACTAAAAATTGGCTTGTAAGATTGCACAATAATATAAAGGAAACTTCATTCCACATAAGCAACTTGGGAAGCTTCATTTGTTTTATGTATAAATAGTATAAAGCTTCATTTATGCTCATAGCATAAAAGTGATACAAAAATTGGGTTGGCAACTAAGTGGTTGCCGGTTTTGTCAATACCACCTAATGAGAAAATTCGCAATTAATTAGTTGCCAACACAATATGACGAATACTTCCGAATCGTCAAAACTCCCAGGTATTCTTTGTTCTAACGATTGGATCTCGTCTAAAGACACAACATTTTTCGGTCATGGAATTCGTCTGCTAGATGGTTTTAAGTTACAGAATTGAATTGGACAATCTTTTTCAAATAGATTATTTAAAAAAAATTTTTTCAAGAATTTTTAGAAATAAGCTATGGTATTTTTTTTAAATAGATTATATATGAGTATCACTGCAAAGATTATTATTATTTTTGACGTTATTATTATAAATGAATATTATAGTTGGATAAATAGGCAACAGCTAGATAAATGATTAAATAACCAGATTACTGGTGTGTGTAAATAAATGTATCGGATAAACAAACAGATTTATAGTGTAGAGTGGACGGTAAATCGAGAAAACAATTGCAAATACGAGTCCCTTTTCGTTGCCAAAAGGCTGAAAAATAAACTGTTATTTATTTTATTTAATTTTAGCTTCACAGGCCGAAAATGGACCTGCTTTTTTTAAATTTACGTACACTGAACTCTTATTACTATTATTGTAAATTAATATCGAACAGCATCGGATGGATATGAAGGATAAAGAAAAACAAAAATTATTCAAACTCTCTGAAACATCCTGACCGACTGTAAGAGCCGACTAAAAGCGGACAGTTTTGACGCGGTCACGTTGCATTATCCTGCGGAATGCACGGCTTCCGGGTGCATCTCCGGGAACAGATAAGGGGTTACAAAAGGCAGGCCTGGAATTCCGGAGCAAAGGAGTCCCACGTTGGTTTAAACGTGATCCTCGCGCGGTTCTCTACGTGACGCGAATACGATCTCTCTCCTCCTTTTCTCTGCCCTCCATCGTCCTCGCGACTTTTCTGTCTTTTCCAGCATTCCCTGCACCCTGAACAGAGAGCCTGATCGTGTTCTACGTGACCGGAGGACCCGCGCAGCCATTAGCTTCTGTGTGCACCTTCGAACTCGAAGGCACGTGAATTTTGGACGTTGGCCAATGGGATAAGGATAATTCTTTTTGTTTGGTGAAAAGAAAAAAAAAGAAAGGAAAAATAATGGGAATGAGGTGTTTGAAGGGGGAGGATCCTAAAAGGTTGGAGAATATTCGTGGAAGATAATAACAGGTTCGCCTAAATAATAATAGGTTTATGCAGGCTGGGAAATTACTTAAGAGATTCTTTGAATACTTTTTAAGAATATTTGCTCGCTTTTTAACCGTCGAACGATATCTTGCACTTTTAACCCTCGACGTAATAAGGAGCAAAGGAAATCGCAACGCAAATATGAACGCAAAACGTTCAGATTAAAAAATCGAAGTAGGAGACTTTGGGATTAAATTCGAAGTACTTAGAAAAGTAAAAAGAAAAACTGTATTACTTTAAAAATAATAAAGGATTCTATAGATATTTATACGCAATAATTTGCAACCCCTTGCGAGGTACAAAGTGTCTAAGGAAGTTAATAAATCTGTATTGGTTATATATATATAAAAAAAAAAAAAGAAATATAAGAGATTCTGTAGGTACTTGTCTCTTGCTTTAAAAAGCAAAAGATTAGAAGAAAGGATTGAATGCTAATAGATTTTGCGGATATATATGGTATCAGATATTATTTAAAAAGAATTGTTAACGTTAGCAAATCTGAATAGTAGTATCACCATTGCTAATAGATTTGAGGAATTGTGTTAGAATTATTAATACATTTCAATAACAGTACTGCTGAATACTAACAAATTTATGGAATCTATTAGGTTGTCCCAAAAGTTTCTTTTACCTTATAAGGAAACAATAAATGCACAACATTTTTTTCTTTTACATTATTTGGCTGAATTATGTATAATTCATTTTTCCCAATAGAACAAGGTTCGATCCCAAACAAATAGAACAAAAGAAACTTTTGAGACAACCTGATATATATAGTATCAGACTATGGATACTTATACGCAAGCCTTTAGGGGTAGCAAACTAAAATATACAAGTAACAATTATAGCGCATATTCCAAAAATGTTATTAATTCTCATTGTAAATTTATCTAAAAATCATGAAATAAAATTGCTTTACAATCATGCTGATGGAAGTACTCGAGATAGGACAACTCTAGATTAATTCATTTCTTCTACACATAGTTACCTCTATCTCTATTTGTACCGAGTAAAAAGAAACAAATTGTTCTTTCCTTTACAATCCACATAATTACACATAAAAATAAGTCTTTTGTAAATACATTAATCCTTTTAAAAATGAATCACAGAGATACGATGATACTACAGTCCACGATATTTTTATCAGATTTGTATGCATGTTAATGTTCTACTCTCCCATTCTTGCGTAATCGAGTACATCTAGGATCGATAAAGGAAATTGCACGCAAACGCTATCGGAACACTGTGTTTGAACGACGATAACCCGATTCCCATTACCGCTTGGAAGATCAAATAATCGATCGACCGTGCGATAAGTGTTATCTTCTGTGAAGATAATCGTCGTGAAATTGTGACTCCTATGCGCTTTATCTAGGACTATTTACGTCTAAACCGAACGTTTTCTCTATTCTTATCTGAAAATTATTAAAGAATGGAAATATATGTTTGCAATGAGAAAGACATTGCAAAGACATGTAAAGCTCTCGAATTTATTATTTTTTCTTTCTAACACAATTATTGTTTTAAATTTGGTTTTTCCATTACTGTGTATTTTTAGGTCTCGTTCAAACAATTTCTCTGAATTCTTGTTAAAACAAATAATCTTTCTTTTATTTTCAAAATGAAATATCATATTAATTATTAATTTATTAATAAAATATTAGACTCTTTTTTACTTTTGTTCGGACAATTTCAACTTGTAAGAAGAAGGAAAAAATGATGGACTGATGTATTGATAAATTAGAATAAAATTCCCCTAAACAGGCTTCTTCAACTAATTTACCCGTTGTTCTAATTAGCTTGATATTTTATATTGCGCAATTATTTAAAGAAGCGCGTATATCCTTGAACATTAATAATTTCATAAACCGGAAATAGATATGTCGCTGACAGACTTCCCACGAGACAACCATTAGACTGTGAGTGTTCCATGAATCACTTTATCTCATAACAGAACTCCAAACGGGTACAAAGTTCCATTCGTCGGGTTGGAATAATAATTTCTATTAATATTTTCATGAAAACGCTATCTTTACCATCGTTTAGATTATCAGTGTCAATAACCGGACTATCATCGCTCTTAGAAATATTTTTAAATATCGATTATATCGGTTAACTCGAGTAATTTCGAAGATTATACACTTTAAACTTCCTCTTTAATGTAACGTACGAAAAAAATTCTTAAAAATCACATTCTAATATCGACGAGTTTATTGAAATCTTATTTTGCTACTATAATTGAACAATAATAATTTTTAAATGCGTGCCGAATATTATAATTATAATTATACTCTAGACATAAACGTGAATGATCGGTTCGATTCAATAAATTATTTATTACGTTTATCCAATAAATTATTCTGTAAAAGAAAGATGTTTCCGAGTGTTGGTATCGGTTTGTGCAACAGCTTGGATCAATTTAAAATTGCCGCGCAATTTCCACATTACGGTATAACCCTACTGCAGCCCTCAAGCTTCTACGTTTTTCAAGCTTGTTCTCGTTTTGACAAATAAAAAGAATTTTTGGTTTTAAAAAAATTTAATACAAAATTTAATCGACGAATCATACACGCCAATAATAATATTGTTTCGTATTTTCTTCAGATTCAAGATATTTGTTAACGTTACGAGAAGTACGACACGTTGACACGTGGGTTGCCTTGTACACACTTTGTCCTGGAATTCTCAAAAGATTGAAAGAAATATACTCCGCCATAACATTTAACTTCTGCATATTGTAGTCGCATACTTTTCCTCTGACAATGTCATTTAAATGAATCGCATAATCGAGCACTTTCTTAGTCTATGGAATTCATATATATTTGAAAAATTGCAACTGAAATTTGTCTTATTCTAAAAAGCTTAGTAACTTGTTATTCCTACGGTAATTTTGTATTGGCAGTTTACCGTGTCATTATATGGATACTTTCTCACTCACCAAAATAGTCTTGGAATAAAATCAGGCACGAAGTGGCACAGTCGATGGCATCCTAATCGAAGCCCTCGTAATGGCTCAGGAAGTAATTGATTCCAGCGGCAAGAAGAAACACGCGTGCACGCGCATGCGTGTCACTGCGACTGATCGTCGTTTCAAGGAAAAGAATCACGCACTGTTCGCCGAAGAACGATATCGATCACGAGTTAAACGATTCACTGTTTCGCCCAGGAGAAACTGATGCAACAAGCAATAAAAGACACAATGATCCTTTCTTCGAATCCTTTTCTCAAGTTATAGAATAATATTTTCACAAACACCAATGAATAGTTTGAAATATAAAGTTGCGGTTAGGAATCAGGTGCGCAGATCGTGTGAATAGAGCACAAACGAGCAGGTACTGCGCAGCCTTCGCTGCTCGAGCAACAGGTAGACACTGTGGAGAGAGGCGAAGATGGGAATGGAGCGAGTGTGCCACTCGGATAGACGGATCCGAATGCCGACGACGAGCGGGACTGGACGTAAAGGAACACTCACAATGCGGTGACGAATGGTTCTGTGCTGTTTAGATCGCAGATAACGCTATTTGGATGGCATTAAGGAATTTAGTCCTTTGTCATCCAAAGAGGGTGTGTACTGTTTGTTTGTAAATTATCAGCTTGAAACGTTCTTGTATAATTAATTGAAGCTTGTTTTTGCAGATGATGGTGTTGGGATTTATGCATTTCTTATAGCGTTATTTGTGGCGCATCGTTTGATTATAACCTATGAGTTTCCTGCAGTTTCCTATGATTCGTAGAAGTTTATTTTTGCAGGTGAGATTTATGAATTGGAATAGCGTTCAGAGATTCAATCGTGTCATCCAGAGAAAGCTCCAGCGCATATCATTTGATTTTGAACTGTGAGCTTGAAACATTTTCACATAACTAATAGAAGTTTATTTTCGCAGGTGATGGCGTCCAGATGTATGAGTCTTTCGTAACGTTATTATTCAAATTCATCGAAACGAAACTACATGCGTGAAGAAAACGAAACCTTCCACGAGAATTGTTCCATGAAAAAGTCCATATGCATTTACAAAACGATTATGTGGAAGGGGAGTGGAAGTTATCTGCCCAGTCTCACCGCCATAAGTACACTGTAATGCAGCCTCTCTTATCGGCCTTATTAATCATTCAACGAGTGTAACATGGTTGCATGAAATAGAAAGAACGTATCGCGCAATTGTACGTAACGAGAAGGTTAACAAATTGTACGGCTAAGGATGTCATCTATCAGATCGACTCGTGTTACGATTATCACACAATCTGTCTCGAGACTCGTGTCCAACGTTCTTTACGTCTCTTTCAGCAATAACGTAACTCGCATACATCATCGTAGGTACCGTTTCAAAGTGAATTATTGAATATATATATATGTAAATTTTCTCTCGACGTGAAATTCCTTTATTTGCGATATATAGAATTTAATCTGTATTTTACATTTTTTTCTAAAAGCGAATTCTTCTGTTTTGCAGGGTATTCCTTTGACAAGGAAAATTCAAATGAGGTTATGAACTAAGCCTGAAAAGGATTTTGAATGTATAGAAATTAACCTATAGCGAATGATAGATACTTTGTAATTTAAAGACACTCAATTTTCAGAGAAAAATTTACAAAGAATATGCTTATAACTCTCCAGACTAAAGAAATCAATTTTTCAATGTGAACAAATATTATTAGAATAACAAACATCCTAAATTAAAATAAAAACAGAAAAATGTGCGACGAATAATTTGCGAAATAAAAGTCTACAAGTACAGCACGTTCTCATAATAGACAGAAATTACAAAATTCAAGATTCCGTATCTGTTAAACAAATCAGAAACTAGCAAAATTAAACTCGCCTTAATCTCACGTTTAATCCATCATATTTTATTTTGAAAAAGATGCCTAATACCAAAGCCAATTTACTATGAAATCTTTTGCTATTCGAACATTGCAACAGCAAAAGTTTTAGAATAGAAAAATTTAGATACCTTTTATTTCTTATATAGTTTCATCAACGGCGTCATGCAAGCAGAGTATATAATAATAGCAGAGCAGAGCAATAATCGTTCCCTAGATTTCACGAGGATTTCATAATCGCGATAAAAAGTAGATTTATTCGTACAGGTAGTAGAAACATAGCAGGTCAGCCAGAGATTCAATTAAAGAGCTCACATACGTGACTGATTTTGTAGGATTTACTTTCCATTGAACTCGAGCATCTCAAAATCTAGCGCGGAATTATCTCAGAGTTAATCGAAAGAAACTTCATCAGACTGTTCGTCTGTCTCAGGCAGACGATTGCCCAAAGCTAGGTTTATTAGAATTTAGATTATAAGATGGATATGAAATTCTGTTCATTATCATGTTCGTTCATCGTCTTCAAATTGCAGACTCGCACTACTTTAATTTATCTATCAGATATGTTTCGGTGAATTAAAGATTCGACACAGAAAATGAGGAAAATGTGGCAAAACAGTGGAAGATTTGCACAAGATCCTTCAGCTGACTCCTACACACGAGGTGCTGGCTCTTCTATGAGGAACTCTGGTTGAATTTTCATTAGAATTCATCAAACCACCTTCAGACTTCATTATACTGTAATAGTAGTGGGGCTGCATAATAACAGACTCACTGTACAGACCTTATTTGCATACATTAAAAAGGAAGATACGGTGTATGGGATGCATCTTCACACTTTAGAATGCTAGACATATTGCAGGCAACGCACCATTGTTAGAACATTATACTTCTTCATACATAGTAATGAGTAAATATAAGATAGTATTGCAGAATATATTTTCACATGCTGTAATAATATTTATGTTATACGTAAATACAAGGCGCAATGTATTAAATTAGTCAATATACTAAGGAGAACATTGTTTTGTATGTTATCACATTGATCAGATTTCCAAACATTAATATGCTACGATAAATAATATAGACTATATGCATGTTAATATTTCTGTACTATGTGTCACATATTACACAATAACAGAGATAACATAGAAAAGATATTTTTACATACTATGTAAGTATAATGGAAATAGTATTATAAATATCGTATTCTTATCTCACTCCTTTTAATAAATACACATCTAATAGAATACTTCGTATATTATTATAATAAACATCGATATCATTTCTATATATATCACGATGTATCATGATACTGGATGCGCTATAAATTGTGTATTACCTTCATATCTCGTGTATATCAGCAAATATAATCGTGATATTCCCTCATAACCCGCAATACTAGATAATATGCGCTATACAAACACAGTTCTCCATGTATCATTCAGGAGATATCTCCATATGTTACAATACTACATTTATAATGCATAAAACATATTGGACGCCTTAATCGACCCAATCACAACCATACGTACATCTATTTCCATACTGCATCAATAAATATACTAGTCACAAAAATACTACTGGTATAAATATTCCATAATGTACAATGACAATTTTCCATAATAGATCTCCATCGATTATCGCATCAGAATACTGAACAACTAAATTTCTTATCGACCATGCCAATATTGTTACGTTTTGTACATTTGTGCAACATCTGCATTGTAATATACAAATTTGTTGCAGAACACCTCCTCGTTCCAATCATATTTCACTATTCGTAAAAATCTGATTTATAAATATTTATAAATGTGCCCATATATAAAAAGAAAAAAAAGAAAATTTCAGAATTAAGGTACATAATGTATAAAATGCATATCCGTCACCCTAATTGCATCTATGCTAAGGAAAAGAAAGATAAAACTCGAGCGTGAATACACACAACGCGTAGAGTACGTATTCGCCACCCTAACTGCAGCCACACTAAGAAAAAAAAACGAGAATTCCTGCATTACCAGGGAGTGATTCGATCAATCGAAAGTGCAGGCGAGAAAAACAGCTGGTCCCAGGGTCACTGGGTTCGTCCGTTGTGAATGGACCCGTACTCGACGCAAAGAACTGGTGGTGGGGGTTCAATCATCGCAATGAATTACAACGAGCCAGTCACCGAGAGTGACTCACTACGCTGCTCTAGCCGCTGCAGCTCGATAAAAGTCTTTTTCTTTGCCCTGCTCGTGCCGGAGGAATTCGAGAGAGCCCCGGGGAGCAGAAAGAGAGGCGCTCAAGGAACGCCAACAGAAGCGGCCGCTTATGAATCATCTGTGTACGCGGGCAAAATGCTTCGGCGAGGGGACACACAGTACAGTCGGAGAACAAGAGGACTTTCGTTCGTCGCGACTGCCAACCTAACGGGATTTCTAGTGCTCTTAATGGCTCCCTGCTAACTCTTTGTTCCTGCGGTTGTATAACTGAATTTCGAGATGGAAATGGGAAATTAGTACTAATTGAGGATTTTCGCTTTCGGTAATGACAATTTCTTATTTTACTTGTTTAACAAGCTGTGCTATAGTAGTCGTAAAACGTGCGTAGTAATTGTGTTGTTATAGCACAGTAGTTGTTTAATTGTTTCTCTGCGAAGCTCATTTTTATTTTCTATAAATAAGTTTCATAAAATAATTGTTTCTATGACGTGGAGACTTTACAGCATCTGTTTAGTTTGGAAAACTTGAAATTACATTTAGAATCGAATTAGATTTGTAAGAAAATATTTGGTTAAAACTTTTACAGGAAGAAGGCTATCGGCAGAGTCGAAACATTGGTTATTGGTTATGCGACAATGATTCCCCCACCAGGAATGTTACCAGTAATGCCCACTCTTGGCAATTTACTACACGTGTCTTTCCAAACCCAATCACGAATTAAAGTTCTATCTTATTAAATCCAAACCTAACCTACAATTAAAATTCTCCTTTTTGTTTAGCCGTACCCATCGCTAAGTGGAAGTTACTCGATTTATTTACAATGTGTTTGCAACCTAATCTAGGACTAAGATTAATGTTCTATTCCACTCTTTCCGAATCGAACCTAAAATTAAAATTCCATACTAAATTCAAACCTTCTTTTTAGTTTAGTCACCACCGACTTGGATTTCCCCGATCTGGGTACAGAGTATTTTTCGGCACCGACTAAATCCAAACCTAACCCGAAGAACCTAAAATTAAGATCTTATTCTGCTGAAGCCAAACCTAGCCTAAAATTAGAATTCTAGTCTACCAAACGTAAATCTAACCTAAAATTAAAATTCTAGTCTACTAAAGCGAAACCTAACCTAGAACTGAAATTATAATTCCACTCTCGTCTCTTAACCTTTAGCTAGGTTATTATAAAACATTCTAGATCTACTTAAAAAAACATTCCATACCCCATGAAATTCGCAATTCTGACATAACATCGGACCTACGATACATATGTATACACCTAACCTTCAAAGAGTCAACCTAACCTCGCATCAGTGACCAATTTCTATGTATCAGGGCTACGAGACGTTCGTTTCGCGGCGCATCGCCAGAATTCATATCGGCGAGAGAACCGTGAAAAATCGGAGTCCACGTGAGCCAGCTCCTTAAGTATCTCTCGGTATCTTTTTTTATTTTTTCGAAGCGGTCGCTCTCTCGAGCCGCGCATACCGTGCCAATTATTCTCCGCACGGAAGTTCCACGGCCTGGCGTGAGAGATTGATGCGAGAGTCGATGCACTCGGCGCTTATGTTTTATTCATACCTTTCACCGGGTTCGATAAGAAAATTATATTTAAAGCCGAACGCGGCCGAGTAATGTCGCGGGAAAGGAGAAAATCAATCCGATCCTCGTCTTTCTCGAAAGTCATGCCTCTTTTCTATTTTATTTGGGATCGAAGCTATGGTCTGGGTTTGGAACTTCGGTTTCTGTAATTGTGTTACTTTGATGGTACATGCGGAGCAAATTACGCAATTATAACTATGACGGATGGGAGACAGTTCAGAATATTTTATTTAAGTTACTATTGTTCATAAATGTGTATATAAATACACATGAATATTAAACTTGCTTTGGTCCACTGTACGTAGTATATTGTACAGTGGCATATTTAATGTAATATAATTATGTTAAATTAATTGGAATTGAATTAATACGAGTTAAGTCACGTTCACATAAATTAGGCCTACTACGGTCAGGTTAAATTGAGTCGAATAAATTAAGTAGACGTGATCCGTTAAATGCATGATAATTTTCTAATTGAATTTCCCCTGCCTTTTTTCTCTAAACATTTTCAAATTCACAGATAGAAACTTTGCTCCATATTATAGTTGGCGTAGGACTTTCTCATCATGGAACGGTCGGATGATCGGCGCTCGTGAGAACACACGTAAGACGCGTCCTATGCAACCTATGCAATGTTCAACGAAGTAATTAGGTGATTGAACAAAAGACTGGCTGGTTATTACGTCTATGAAAGGCTTCTACGAATTGCTCTCGAAAGCACGTTCCATTAACCTAAGGCACAGTACATAGAAACATTTGATGAATCCACGGGAAATAGCGTCAAGTATTAGCATGTTTCAGAAGATGAAAATATATTTTTCAACATATGATATCAAAGCTTGTAAATAATTTAAATGTTACATATCAAAATGAAACATTTTCTTCTTCGTCTTATTCCGCATTGTTTCCAACTTTTACTATAACGTTACGTAATGTATAGCTAACAAATTTAACTGTAAAAGAATGAAAAGTACGTTGTAGAAAGTTGTAAAAGTACAGCTCAATTTCTAGCTACAGTACAACTCAGGGAATTTTAATTCAAATTAATTCGACGCAGCCAGTGATCAAGATTTCCGATTAACTTTTTTCTTTTTACTATACGTGTGGATATTCTTCGTTCCTTCACAGTTTTTTTGATATCGTTCCCTTTATTTGTTCGATCGAAATACCCAGCATTTTTGAGAATCGAAGAGACTGTTCTGTTAAGCTATGTTCTGTTGAAACTATAAATTAATACTACAAATTCCTAGTCAACTAATTCCTAGCCGATAATTCTCCTTTCGTTTATCCAACGCTTTCTGCTGTATTCCAAAAATCCTTGAAATCGATTGATCGATTGCATTCTCCTTTTTATCGAGGCAGGCGAAATTTGTAAAACTTGTGGAAATTCAGCGTATAAATTACGACCGTGGATGAAATTCACGTTCGAGGACGTACAACCATAACGCGCAGTCGATAGTTAGCCTGTAAACAAGGGACTAGTTCTAGTGAATCATTTCGTCCAATTACGAAACGCATATGACTCGATTGCTGGTCGAACAGCGCCAACTATGTGACGTCGATGCACTAAAATCCTCGCAGAACAGTCACGACGTCACAAATCAAAGACAAGGCACTGTCAAGGTTAGCGATCCTGCGATCAACGCTGGAACGCAGTGTGGTTAGGTACGCCTAACAACATCTTGCCATGTTAACACTATAATAATAACCAGCATAGTACTCGTAACGTTGGAAAATTTGTGAAATATGCGAAATATCAAATATATTGGGTTGGCAACTAAGTGATTGCGGGTTTTATCATTAGGTGGTAATGACAAAACCCGCAATCACTTAGTTGCCAATCCAATATATAAAATACGCAAAGTATACTTGTAATACGTAGCGGGTGAAATAATTCTTTGCTGATAAGACACACTGACAAGACATTGATAAGACATTAGACAAGCAGTCTAATTATAATTTACTACGGTCTTGTCTATTCTAATGGTTCAATTTTAATCGCTACTACGCGTAGACATTGTTGCAGTCGTAAGGAATTAGTCATTGTTATAGTTGGTGACAATGCTTCGCAAGAAACTTTGTTGCTTTGTCAAATCAAGTTGTCTCGATTGACGAACAAATCTACGTTGTTTTTCAAATTATCGTTACGACGATTCTTCTTTCAATTTCTATGATCGCTGGAACGAGCAACAGAAACGTTTGTTCAGAACTTGTAACTTTAAATTCTACCACCAACTAGCGCCACATAGAAATCGGCGGATCAACGAAAACTAACTAGTCGGATTTCTCCCGTATACTTTTCATATTAGTATTATGTTATTTCCTAACGTAAAAAGGATTAAACTATAATAAACAATCGTAACCAGATTGTTGAGAATTGTGGATCTTAATCGCCGAAATAAACGTATAGAAACACTTCGATTATACTTAGAATTGATATGAAAATAGTTTCAGATTTATTTAATATGTGATTGACAAGATATTCGTGGATATAAATTTGCATGCGTCTCACCACTCTCTCTCTCTCTTTGTCTCACCATCTTCTATACCACGGTACTCACCGAACAGTTGCATTTATCTGTTTCACGAGACGCTGTGCACGCACATACTTCCACACACTCATACTCATATATGTGTGTCACTACTACGCGGCTAATCTAGTCTAGCACACAAAATTACACATATCTCAATACAGATAAACCATAAAAGCAACTCCGTTAGGCGCATAATTTATTCGATAATCGAGTGGCCTCCTAAAGGTTCGACTTCACCTCTGATAGCAGTCAGATCGCTGAAAAATTGCCTGACATTACACGTTGTAACGCTCGCACGGTAGTTTTCACGCCGCCGCGAACCAACCAAGTATCTGGTGGTCGCGGATTTCCAGTTATTTACGAGCATTATTCAGCGGCAGAATGGCCCGCGAAGCTGTAATTACGCGACGCGGAGGCGTGTTCCGCGCCTCGATTCTGCTGCGCGTCGAAAAAACCACCGAACAATCTCTATATTTATCAACGCTCTGGACACTGTTGCACGCTGGAGATCGTAGCCGACCCTCGACACTCGTCGAATCTTGAAAGCGGACGACGCGCGTGTGCTTTCGAAGGGCAGAGTGCAGATGAACGTATGGAATTAACACAGGCTTAACACACGACAGCGATAATACGTACGATGATACCGAACCTAGGTAACCACGAAGCTTAACGCTAACTTTACTTATTTAAAATTTGTAACATTCAAATCTTCGCATCTCTGTTCGTCACAATCTTTAAAATACTAACTTCGGTTGGCAACTAAATGATTACGGATTTTATCGATACCACCTAATAACAAAATCCGCAATCACTTAGTTGCCAAGCCAATAAATACTCCTCGTGTCGTTGAATACGCCTGCACAGTTGGAAGATGACAAAATTTGAAGATTCAACATTTTAATTACATACTTATAGTTTATACCGTCTTACTGTTCGAATTAAACTCGTGTAATGGGAAATTTATCGCGATATCATCGAATGAAAATGAAGTTGTACGGTTCCCATGGAACGGGCGAAATTTCCATGCAACGAATTTAATGAACATCGACGGTCATTGGGCGCGCTCTGGCACGACGGCCTACTTCGGCCTGGCGCCAAGCGTAAAACGGGAAAAGAATCGTACGATTCTTAGCTGTGCAATGTGCGATCGACTCGATCAAACGATCGTCGAGCTCTGTTTCAGGTGAAACGTTCGACTCTGTTTCCTTATTGCCATGTTTCCATTAACAGTTTCCTACGTTTCGATATGGAAATCTCGTTCCGACGTTGATCTTTGGTGATGGCAAATTTTTATTTTCATTCGTGGGAAATTCAAAGGTGCGAAAATCTGCGAAATATCCAACATAGGGTGTTTACTTTTTGTAATTTCAAATTTTAGTCTTGAAAATGACAACGCGAGTTCGCGCTCGCTAACCATATGCAGATCCGCTAGTTACAATAAAAAGTAACTAGAAAATAGTTCTAGATATGATCGATAGGTTTAAGATATTCTTTTAGTTTTAACCCTAGCCCATGTAAGAAAGCGCAATAAAGGTTTTTCGGCTCAGAACGGTGTAATAGATTTATTCAAAGAATAAAATAATAGCTATTGTGATCCTAACCTCTAAATGCAGAAATAACAACGTTTAATAATCCACGGAATAATTAAATTTGAATCATTTTTTCATCGTTATATAATTATGTTACGAATTATATAAGCGTGCACATTAAGGATATTTGATAGAAATAAAAATTTCCATTTCTTCGGCTACGCCCATAAAGATATAACCGTATGGGAACTCGCAGCAGCTGAACCATCTTTCTATCGTCGTGTTTCTTCTTCCATCAAACTGCTCGATCACTGACTCGTCGCAAGCGTATGGTGTGGAAGGCAATCGGGTCGAATCGATGTTAGATAATCGCAGTTTTCCGATTCAGAGGCTTCAAAGTGGCAACCAAACCGGCAAAAGAAGGTCGCAGAAAATATATTTCGTGGCAATTATTAATTCTTACATCGATCGTAATTAATCGCAAACGCTGAACAGACGGCCATCAGAAAGGCGAAAAAATGTACAATGTGTTCGAATTTTTAAGGTTGCAATAAGATACACATATGAAATTTATTTTTCAACATATCGATATTTACGTAGAAATTGGATTTTCTTAATTAAAAAAGTAGTGTTATTTGAGAGGATTATTAGTCGACGAGAAGCAATTGGGAAGATTGTCGAGGTAAATCATGGAATTGCACGAAAGTAAGATACTGTGTGAGAAACTGAGTGTTTTTGCAGTAATTGGTAATTGACAGCTACGCGAGTAGATTTGTACAGATTGATTGGGACAGTTGTTGAACTAGTAGCTAGTAGGTTAGCTGCTAGAACGGAAACTTGCTAGCGGCGAAAGAACTCGCGCGGTTGGAAAGCATCGTTATAAAGTAAATCCGCTTTTCAGCGTATTTGTGCTGCGATGGTTTTTGCAGAGAATAGGATTTTTATACTTTTTAACTTTCGAATGGATAAAACTTTGGGTGTTTGTATGGTCAGATGAAAATAGAAGTCTACGAAACTTTGAATCTTCAGATTGTTGAGATTCGTAGAATTTCAGGAAAATGGATCTTCGAATTTTCAGATGCCCGAGATCTTCAAGATTCTTAAATTTCGGATCTTAACCTTAAGATTTCTGAAATTTTCAGGTATTACAAAAAAGAGTTTCAATTTTATAACCCGAACCCAGTTTTCAAATGTACAAATTTTCAAACCTTCGAGTCTTCAAACCTTGAAATGTACAAATTCTCAAACCTCCAAATCCTCGAATAATCAAACTTCTATAAACCTTCAAACATTAAAATCATCAAGACTTCAAACCTTTATACCTTTATACATTCAGTCCTTGAAATCTTGAAATCTTGAAATCTTGAAACGTACAAATTGTCAAACCTCCAAATCTTCGAATATTCAAACCTTTACAAACTTTCAAACCTTCAAATCTTGAAATGTACAAATTTTCAAATCTCCAAATCTTGGAACGCTCAAACATTTATAAACCTTCAAATATTAAAATCTTCGAGACTTGAAACCTTCAAACCTTCAAACCTTCAAACCTGTATACCTTTATACATGAATCCTTCAAGACTTGAAATTTTGAAATGTATAAATTGTCAAACCTCCGAGTCTTCGAACGTTCAAACCTTTACAAACCTTTACAAACCTTCAAACCTTTAAACCTCCGATACCATAAATCTTCAAACATCTAATAATTCCCAAATTCCCAACCCCTCAACCTCTCAAACCCGCAACATCTGCAAATTTTATAATTTCCACGCGTAACGGACCACTGCCCTGCTTCTCTCAATCCCAACCTGCCATCTACATACAACAAACAATCTAATACATAGCCCTACCGCTACAAAATTTCTATGTAGCACGAACTTCGACAATAACGATAGAATCTTTATCTTTCTAACCTGTTAGCCGAACCTGTCGAGGTTCGCGCGAGCGTCTCCGGTGTACGGTACGCGGTGTAACGTGTCTACGTAGCGGTCACGTGCCGGGCTGGGTATCCTCTCCCAGAAAGCGGGCTATGCCTCGTGCCGCGGCACAGATCGACGCGGAAAAATGCGCGTGGAATAATGCGTGCAGCAGGACGGCGCCAGTACGCGTTGCCCCTCGCTCCTCTTCCTCCTTGAACGACGCCGCGCGTCTCGCACAGACGACTGTGAACGAAGAAGTGGGGACTAAGGCTCCAAAGGAAGGGTTAAGAGAGAGGCATGTATCATGAAAGAGCAATAGAGTTGCGGACGAAAGTATTCCAACACTTGTGATTTTTCTTCATCTTATAGTTTCAATGTTACTTTATCATAAATAAAAGATCGTTTTAATACATTTTTATGCAAATTTCATATTTTTTTTTTCGACCATATAATTCATTCCGCTGTCCTCATCGGCTTTACGATGATCCGGAACTGATGTCACATGTCGATGAATATTATTAAAATATTGATAGTTTTTAAATACAGATATCCGACGATAGTTAGGTATGGCATGGTAATTAGGTTCCGGAAAAATGTATTATACGAAATCGTATTATACGAAAGGAGGAACTGACGCGAAGATAGTATTGGGTTGACAACTAAGTGATTGCGGGTTTTGTCCATACCACCTAATGACAAAATCCGCAACCACTTAGTTGCCAACCCAATAGTAGGCGGCAACAATAAGCAAAAGTACGTGCGTATTATTTGTTCGTAACAACTGAAGGAAATATTGTTGATTACGAGCAGTAAATTAGAAGACGTAATGGTTCTAAACAAACGATTAACGTCCTTCTCCCACTTTTTTATCTATGTATAAAGAAATTTATTTTCAGCATGTTGAATAATTTTTCCTATCGCATACTGCACACTCGTTTCTCGTAATAATCCAGCGAATACGTTTGTTAAAACAGTGAATAACTGAGGTACGAAACAATCGATTGAAGGTATCGTGTATCGATATTATTTATTTATATTAGTTATGAAAAATGTCGTCGACTTTTTATCCGTAAATCTCGCAGTTGCAGCTTCTCTGTGGCGAATAAATTGATACAACTCTATCGACTAAAAATAAATTAAAAATGTCGATAGTCAAAATTCCATACGCAAATCCGAGACAGCGTATCGCGCTTGCTCGATTAAGAAACATCGAACGACGCTGCTTGAGTATAAAAATTCCCATTACGTTCCCTTTTTTCGGCGGATTTCTCCAATTTCTCCAATTCTCGAACCACTCGTGGTAGAGCGCGAAATCGTATTGTACGAAGGTTTTCCCAATTGTCGAACCATAAGAATACCGCGTTATGCGAGGAATATCTATATTTGGTTTTATCGTTCAATGTGATTTTTCTATCTTTTACGTACATCACAATTCATATGAAGAGAGTGGCTAAACAAAAGAAAATGCAAATGTCCAAAGAGATACAAACGCGAAGAGGAAGCGACGAGGACAGCAGGATGACAAAGGAAGAATCTCGGTAGAAAATTATTTTATGTTACTGCAGCAAGCACTATGCTTTGAATATTTTACGTATCTTTTCGTATTACGCGCATTCTGTGCAAGCTTTCAGTTTCGAATTTCAGACTCGTAAGCAGACCGCGGATTTTTCTGCAGATTCATATTTTCAAGAATACGTGAAATTAAAGGGGCAGAAACCTCGGTAGAAAATTGTCTTACGTAGCAAATATTACATATATTTCTGCTCGGTCCTGATGGTGGTACAACTGGAAAAATGTAAATGTTAGAGCAGAGGAATTTTAAAATTTGCAATTTTCTGGAATCTCCTACAATCATTTCGACGACATTACGAGGCTGACTTTAACACTATCCGCGAAAGCGGTACAACCTTCCACTTGTAGCGTCAGAAAACAGCCGAAGACGAGCCAGTGTCGTTGCGAAACTAAGATCAAGCAGCTAATTAAAAATTTTCCCTCTTGATGCAAAACTTATGAAATTATAAATATACCATATTTACAATAAAGATAGAAGCATCGTATAGACGTTCTACTCGATAAGAGCAAAGTTGAAATTGTTCGAGTTGTGCCATTATCAATGCCAAGTTACGTGGAAAGCACTGTGTACTGTGAACATTTTCTAAACTTTTTCATATTATGCACGTTCTGTGCGATTTTTCGCTTTCGAGTTTCTTGTAAATCTATAGAAATCTGCAATCTGATGATGGAGTATCTTGTTAGGTCTAGAGATTTATCTACTAAAAAATACCTGATGTAAGTTGATATATAGCTATACTAAATCATTTTATATATTTTCACTGCATGTAAAAGAAAATAAAAAAAAAAGAAAAAATTCGGAATTGATACACCAAGAATTCTAGTAATTTTTCTACTAGCAATTTTCTACCATATTGGTAACAATCTGTTTCGTGCCATATATTACATTCGTTGCCCTCATTAAATGTAGATCCATTTTGTTAAATTACTGTGTCCTTTTTTTACACTCCTTATTTTATGAACTTTCTCTTGCCCACCACTGTATGTTATTATGCACTAAATTATCTTGTAATTTATATCACATATATATAAATATATATATATCACATATATATGTGTGGCATGATTATTATTATTATTATTATTATTATAATTCGTATCTGGTGTTCAGAACGATTCGAGTGATTTCTCGTCGATTCGTTCGACAGCTACCGTACGGAGAGGATTCGATGAAAACAGCTCGTCGGCGTTTTTTCGAGGCCGACAACACCGCGGAGAATGATCAGAACGAGCAATCCCATGCGGAGGCGCCGCCACTCCGAGAAAAACGATCTGGCGAGCAGACATCCGAGACAACTTGCTTTCTTTTTCCTGCCCTTCCCTCTCCCGCCTTTCCAACAACCGCTGTCGTCCACCCTGTTTCACTCCGTCTCTCCACTTTTCATTTTTCACTCTTTTTCGTCTTGATCCGTTTGTCGCCTTTTTTGCTGCTTCCCCCCATTTTTCTCTGTTTTTCCCAGTTAACCCTTCCCGATTCTCATTTGCATTCTATTCTTCGGCTTTTTCATTCTGGTTAAGTAGCTTCTTCTATTTAGTCCTCGCGTCTTTCTATTTTCTCGATCTTCTGTGATAGGTGTAACGGCGTGTAAAGAAAAAGTTGAAATTGATACGCTTTGAATTTTAGTAATTGCTGTGCTAGACATTTTTTTATCGTATCCGTATAGCAGATTAGAAATTTAGGTTAGATTGTACTTTACGGGTCGAAAAATTGTCGATCTTTTTATTCGTTCTTGGATCGTGGAATCTGTGAATTCAAACTTTAAGGCGCGCAATTCACCGGTACAGAGGTTACGACTGTGTGAAATTGAGCATTTTTCGGATATTTTACACGGTACTTTACGCCTGATTGCCTTTTATCCATCATCCGATTGATCCGCACGAATAAGCATCGAACTGAACTTTGCCGGAAATTAGTTTGACCAGCGTAATCGGAGGATAAAGAATAGTTCAAACCGAATTCGGTATTCACGATTCAAAATCCCGCCACAAAATGGCCGTCATCCACGGGGATTTCTTTACAGCGGTTCTGCCCATTGGACGAATCATGGATAAAAACCAATATGGCGTCGGAGCAAGGTCTAACCTAAAATCTAACCTGGAACCTAACCTAAAGTAGCCTAAAAATGTACCTCAGCTTTATATAGACATGTAACTTTCGAACCAATGTATTCCGCGTCTTAAAACTTACATTTTCATACTCTATACGTCGAAACCTACGAGGTTGCGAATAAAAAAGCGAATAACCTTGGTCCCCTAAAGCAAAGTTCAGCCCAAAGGAGGATGGTAAAAAGTAGCCAATTTCTGTCGTTCTATAGATTCCGAGGAATTACAAAACACAATTTTTTACCGGAAAGTTCCAAAAGAAAACAATCGAAAACAGAGCGAAAAAATTGGCAATCGTTAACTTCGACTAATCGTAACTTTGTAACAAACGGATGAAATTCGAAAATTCAAACGCTATTTTGTACATGAAAGTTGATACTTTTATCGTTATTTTGTGATTAATATGCCAATTGTATTATGCCTAGTAAGGCAAACTACAAATATTAAGTCTAAAAAAAAAAAAAGGTGTTACATGATGTTCTTTTCTTTATTGGACAGTCTGTTACCAATTTATGTATTTATCCATTTAATTAGAAATTAATAGATGAAATTTGATTGTGACTTTTTATGAAATTTATTTGGTATTTATTACGCTTTATGGTCGATCGATGCTGTTTTCACCTGACAACGAACGAAGTATCGAAAGTGAGGAGAGGTTTAATGATTATTAGGCTTACGCAAAGGGAGGCAAATTTCTCGTTGGGATATTACATCACGGTTTAGTGAGTCGTGTAACGATTGTCTCAATTTCTCGCTATCTTTCCATCGACTGAACTTGACTTTGATTAGGGAACGCTATTCTTGGAACAATTTTCGTAAATATCTTTGGCCACGAAGGAAGTCCCACGAATTTATCTTATCTTCATTGAACCCAATTTAATTCTTGCCGGACCGTCGCGTCGTCGTGGTGCCATCCTTTAGATGGTTTCGAAATTTAATGGCTCCTCTTCTAAAAAAAAATAACCTAATCACCGTCCAACTTCAGCTTTAGGAGAAATAACAACGTTTAAATCTTCTTGCTTTTAATAATTTCCTAAATTTGAATCGTCATAGATAATCAAATACTTTTTACCGTTTCAGAATTTCGGAAAAATCTCAAAGTATATTAAACAATGTTGCAACAGGAATGAGAATTATTTCTTTTTCTGTTTTGAAGAAATTAATAACGAAATTTCACCTATTAATCGTGTACATGTATGTGTATTCTTTTCGGTATGTGTACACTTCCAAATTTGAGAATCACTATTTGGGATCTGTTACATCTTGCTATTGCATAAATCCAGGAGAAAGTCACGCAAGTAAAAGTAGGGAAAATCGATGAAATTATGTACCCAAGACAAGCATCGATGGATTGGTTGGACACCAAAAATTTCAAAAAGCGTAGTTAACCATTCCAGCCTGCGAACAGCTCGTAAAAATGACATTCACGACCACACCTCGAAGATACGTATTATATAATACCAAGTTACCTAAATAATTATGTTAGCATGGAAAAGCTATTAATACGTAACAATTTCTGAAATTTATGGCACCTGTAACGCTACTAATAGCCATATACATATTATATCTTAATAATCTACTATGTACCTTTAATCTATTCACCAATAACATGATCTCAATTTATCTCCGATAAAAATGTCCACTCATAAAAACAGTAGTGCCAATCAGGGAAAAAATCCACTGCCAAAATCCCTAAAATCCCTTTATTAAGAAAAAAGAAAAGAACCAAAAAGAAAAATAGAAGAAAAGGAGGGAGAGAGAAACCTAACCCCAACCTAACCCCAACCTAACCTCAAACGTCACACATGAAAATCTGTCCATACAACGATCAACAAGGAATTTGCTTTGGGTAGAAAATTCGCAGAAAATCACCGAGCGAATCGCGCGGAATGATCAGGGGCTGGGCCCAGGCGATCACGGGAGCATTTTACCATTAAATGGAACCAATCGGCCGGGCGACATTTGTCAAGGGAAAGGGCGCGTCACTTTCTCCGCTGTCGGGAGTAATTGAACCACGAACGCGAGGAGCCAGCGACGCGACGGTCTTCTCTTCCTCCCAAAAAAAAGGGGAGGAACATCGGCAGTGGCTGGTCACGAAAATAACTCAGATCGATTTTTCAGCGAAGGCTCAGCCGGTTTCCAAAAAAGGACACAAAGGTGCTCTCGTGCGCGCTCGCGTCGTTAACCTACAATTTTAAAACCCGGTCAACTCTTTCCACCTGAATACTCGTCCAGCAAGTGGATCGTCCTGCTCGCAGGTGCACCCGGATCCAAAAGGCTTTGACGTTCTTCCAAATGAAATCTGCGTACAGGACGCCTGAAGTATCTCACCGCTTTCGAATTTCGCGCCAATTTTGAAAGGGCCGATTAGAACCGGGCGCGTCGATTCGTTGTTTGTGGACGATACGACTTTTTAGGGGAAAAACGTGTTTCTCTGGGGTAGACGGACGTTCTCTGAACTTTGAATTTCGCGCCAATCTTGAAGGCAATAATCAAAACTAGTTTCCTTGGTTTGTTAATTATGCGCAAGATTTAGGAAACAGACCTGTTCTTCGGATTCAATTAGAATTCTTCAAACTTCAAATTTCGCGCCAATTTTGTAGCCGGCGATCGAATTTGCAGGTCTCGGTCCGTTGATCACGAACAAGATTCGGAATAACAAATTTGTTTAAGGTCGAATGTCCGACATCGAGTAAGAGGAGATCACTTTCATCGCTACCTCCCTCGCAAGGAATTAGAAGAAGGAAATAAAAAAAGGAGAGAAAGAAAGAAGTGAGAGTGTCTCCGGGAGGACGTGAACCTTCACGTAACGAGGCGATCGAGTTACTCAGAGTCGGAAGCTGTGCTTCGGCCAATTTTATCGGCGATCGATTTTCTATTTCCCACGGCTCCGCACGTCGAGCCAGTCTTTTCTATTCCAAAAATAGAAAATCTCTCGCTCCAATCAAATTAGATCCGATCCGAGAGAATTTATAGAAATCAACGACTCTAACTTTCTAACGTGTTGAAATATTTTTAAAAGGTTGACATATTAGATGATATATATACAGAATATATATAGAAAAAGTATTGGATTAAAGCGATGAGAAAATAATTTGTCACATGTTTTAATACAAGTCGATTAGGAATACGATAAATAAGATGAAAATAAATTAAGAGTAAAATTAAATATGGCACAATAAAGTAACGATAATATGTACATCGTCATCAAAATGTAGATATTTTTTAATGTATTGAAAATGAAACAAAAATTAAACGCGATACAGTGTAATAATAAAAAAAATATATATATACATATTATGTTATAACAATTCTTAGAAAGCAGCTGGCAGGAAGGGCAATAGCTCGAAAGGGAAACGAGGGGATTTATTAGGGGCACGTTCCGAGTATTTATTAAATATTCCTGCTACGAGCCGGCTGGCTGGTAAGTAATAAAAATTACATTCGAACGAACGCGACGTTTCTAATTGTCGTATTTATTGAACGTCCCGTCGAAGGCGCTGAAAGGGCCATTCAGCAGAGTTCAGCCAGACTATTCGCGATTTCCTCACACCGAACACGATATCGCGCCAGACCCCTCCGTTACCCCATAAACACTAAAAATACCCGTGCTATTACCTTCTTGAAACACCAGCGCCTGTTCCATCATATTCTTTCGGAAAAAATCGGAGAAACAGAGGGTCGAAACAAGTTGTTGGTCAATTGGCGGGAAATTTGAAATTCTTACTAACTTCGTCAAATAATGTGCATACGTAAATATTATCGTGGTGTGTTGAATTCTTTTGTTGTATCGGGGCTTACGCATATTTGTATAGTTTTTTCGATAATGTACATATATGGAAATGTATTTGTACACGGATAGTTAAAATACAAATTCTATTTAAAAGGAAAAGAGAGGAATTATCAGATGCAACATGTCGGAAAATCTTCAACTGTAAAAAGATATTTAGAAAAATCCTTGAAATCCTCAAGTGCAATATCTTACATTAGAGGAGAAATATTTTGTAAAAAAAATCTCTGGAAACTTTGAAACAGGAAATCACGGGATACTAAACACCTGAAATGTTAAATACGAGATCCTAACCTCTAAAAAAAGATGCTTGTAATTGGCAATTTACGTAAAGAACATTTTTAAGCAATTTTTAAGAGATCTGGCAAATTTGTAAATAGGAAATCATGAAATACCAAACACGTGAAATGTTAAATACGAGATCCTAACCTCAAAAAAAGATGTTTGTAATTGGCAACTTGTGTAGAAAACATTTTTAAGCAATTTTTAAGATATCTGTTAAATTTATAAATCGGGAATCATGAAACACCAAACACGTGAAATGTTAAATACGAGATCCTAACCTCAAAAAAAGATGCTTGTAATTGGCAACTTGTGTAGAAAACATTTTTAAGCAATTTTTAAGAGATCTGGCAAATTTGTAAATAGGAAATCATGGGATACCAAACACGTGAAATGTTAAACGCGAAATCCTAACTTCAAACGAATAATATTTATAATTTACAATTTGTTGTTTAACTCGTTTTTTAGCAATTCATCTTATTATCATTTAACTCTTAATAGACAGGGAAGGAAAAGTATAAAAATAAAGTATAAATTACATAATAGTTTACGTAGCTGTAGCATGTGTGAATTTACTCGTAGAAGGTGAGCTTTTTTCGCGGATAGAATCAAACTATCGTTAAAGATCCCGTGACCACCGGAAGAGCGACGATTAGGATTGCTAATACCCGAGAGATAAATGTGGCAAGCCGCTAATTAAGAACGTCGATAGATCACGCTTCGGCTAATGTCGAATTTTGCATATCGCCGCTCTGTGGGAAAGATCGATCGCTATGCACACGATCGGCTTTGTTAATTAAAAGAAGCAACCGATCGCTGAAACACTTTCTTCGGTAATTTTATTTCATTCGAAAATTACGTAATGCAGCGGGCCATTTACATCGTTAGTTTCACGGTTGAAGTCGAGAAGGTTAATTGTTTGAAGTATTGTTAATTATTATTGCGTAGTATGTTCGAATTCTAATGAATATTCAAGCAGTCATTTCGTAGTAGTAACGTGTACACTTTGCTAAATATTTGATTCTCGGTGTTGGAATTTTGGCGCACTCGAGAAACTTTAAGCGTTTCGTATCTTGGAAGATATTCAAAATTTTGTGTTTATAAACGTTGGCAAATGTTCAATTAATACGTTTCCCAAATACTTAGGTTGTAGCGTTCTGGATACGAAAATATTAAGTTGTCCGAAAAGTTTCTTTCGTTTCATAAGATGATAATAGATGAACAACAATTTCTGTTTTATATTATTTTATTGAACTAGGTATGGTCTATTTCGTTATATTTCTATTATTATGTTCGTGCATAATTCAATAAACTAATACAAAACAAGAAACATTGTGCGTCTATTATTTCCTTATGAAACGAAAGAAACTTTTCGGACAACCTAATATTATATAAATATTTCGACATATTACACATTTCGAGTAGATACGAAACATGTCACAGTTTGATATGTCAGTGTGTATATTATTGGCAATTAAGTGAATGACACCACCTAATGACAAAACCCGCAATCACTTAGTTGCCAACCCAATATTTACTGTAGCGAGACTACAAGTCTAGTACAATCTTTGTTTACGTAAGTGTACATTTTAAAATTGGTGATTAAGATATCGGAAAATTGCAACAGTTTAAGTTCAAGGATATCGGGGCAATAACTTCGGAAAGTGAAACATTCAAATATCTAGACATTCTGATTACAACATATTCATTTTGAAGGTATTGCGATGCTAACTTTGAACACTTGCAAATTTTAATGTTTCTGTCGTTGCAAGTATGGAAATATTCTAAGCTAAAATAGTCGGAATATTTGAAACTTGCAAATATTTACGTCGTAACATTGCAAACGCGAAAATATCCCAAGTCCAACGTTACACAACTTTCCAACAGTCGATAACCCAAACGCGCAACTCTCAAACTTAGTCAAACATCGAAACAACGACGTTGAAACTGTGAAAAATGTTTCTAATCCGTAGCAAACCTCGAAATATCCTACTCTATCAGCAAAAAAGAAAAAAAAAAGGAAAAAGAAGAAAACACCCGCATATTCCGTCTAAAACGACGATTCAAAGTCTAACATAAAATTATTGCATCGATCGTATATACCGATGATAATGATCATTGTTTCTCCAAAGTGGTTTCTAAACAATGACGATAAATCGTGACGACAATGGCTGCGAATAAAGTTGGCTCTGAGAGTCCGACGATTATCCTTCGTTATCGTAGCTAGTTATCCCGTTGAACTAGAAGAAAAAGCCAGGGATGGGCGAACGTTGCAATTCAATTGTTCGAGGCTGAGGCAACTCGCTAATTACAAAACAAACGCGGCGATTCCGCGTAAATGCGCGCGTGTGCTTTCTAATTACGTGCACCACAGCCCGTCGTTCCACCGCATTAATCCGTCGAGTATCACCGAAGCAACTGCGGTTATGAACTTAATCCTCGTATTTAACGTGAATGAACACACAACATGGCGCCTAATCCCCTTCACCTTTTTTGTTTTGAGCAAAGATATTAGCTTGGCAACTAAGTAATTGCGGATTTTCTCATTAGGTGGTAATGACAAAATCCGCAATCACTTAGTTGCCAAACCAATAGCTACAGTTGCGCGCCATGTTATTAAAAATACCTATATACCATGGAATTATCTTTAGAAATATATCGTTGTATGATATTATATCGTAGTAAGAAGTATACAAGTAATTTGAGAACCAACATGAAAGTTTAAAAATGTTTACCGTGTTTGTAAGTTAGCTTGAAAGTTACATGGCGTATAAAAGTTGGTGCACAGCCATGAATAGGTAAGCTTAACCGGTTGCCGGTTTCTGACGAGTATACTCGTCACGAAGAAATGACGATATTTCGTGTTACGACGAGTATACCCGTCGGGCGTGATATGTAATCAGAATTCATCGTTTAAATAGGAATTTCAGTGAAAAATAAAGAATACTTCTTAAGTTTGAAGATGTTCCGAATATTTGCAGATAAATTGAAATAAACAATGCTGCTAATGAGATTCCAAAATCTTTCGTATAAGGAATCAAATTTTACATTTTACCAAGAGATAAAGAAGTTACAACCATAAATGTTTAAATTTCAATTAGTTTACTTTATGTAATTAATACGATACAGTAACACGATAAATGGCCCCTCGAATACGATAAATTCTATTCCAAACGTTTCTTCTCTTTTTCCATAGGGACAATAAGTAACCAACATTATTACAGATTCTCAAGCATCGCATAAAAAGTGCGTAAAAGCGTTCGAGTACTTCCCTGAACCATTGCACACGGAATATCCCAAACGATGAACCGTTTTCGTTTTTCAAGCAGTCACATCGTATTATACGATATCTCGAGCGCGATGCAGATTTCACGAAGACACACGCGAATAATAACCAGCCCGATATCCTCGTCTCGTTTCTATTATTAACGATCGACCTTAATTTCACGTGCGGTTCGAAAACATTTGCCTCGGCAGTCACCGTAGGGCCACAGTTTCCAAGTAGTCACTGGTCGCCATCGCGTTAATCGTTCTCCCAGTCTTACGTACGTGCCTAAGAACAATGACGGCCAATTGACGTAATTAGAACGGCGGGTTTACAGTACGAATCAAACGCAGCTGTTCGCCCGTGCATATTACTGCACGCATAATACAATTCGCCGCGTTTCGTCCTTAAAATTCTCATAAAGAGTGGCTGGCTCTTCCTACAGCGAACCATCTCACAGCCTTGTCCGTCATTTCTCATCTCTTCCTCAATTTTTCCAGTCCTTGAACATGTTGGAAGCTGTTGGAGGCTGTTGGAGGCTGTTGGAAGCTGTTGGAAGCTGTTGAAAGCTGTTGGAAGCTGTTGGAAGCTGTTGGAAGCTGTTGGAGGTTGTTGGAGGCTGTTAGAAACTGTTAGAGGCTGTTGGAAGCTGTTGGAGGCTGTTTAAGGCTGTTGGGAGCTGTTGGAGACTGTTGGAGGCTGTTGGAAGCTGTTGAAAGCTGTTGAAAGCTGTTGGAGGCTTTTTAAAGCTGTTGGAAGCTGTTGGAGGCTGTTGGAAGCTGTTGGAGACTGTTGGAGACTGTTGGAAACTGTTAGAGGCTGTTGGAAGCTGTTGGAAGCTGTTGGAGGCTTTTTAAAGCTGTTGGAAGCTGTTGAAGACTGTTGGAGGCTGTTGGAAGCTGTTGGAGACTGTTGGAGGCTGTTGGAAACTGTTAGAGGCTGTTGGAAGCTGTTGGATATTCATTGGCTAAACGGGCATCGAATATGTCTCGGCTAAACGAGCATCAAGTGTGTATTGACTGAATTAGCATCGAATTGCTTCCTCTAATTTCCACTGAGAAATTCCAACCACAACGAACATGGTAAATTACCATATTATACGGCAATCCACGATTCGATGATTCGATTCTTCCGATCTGGCAAGCCGAAGGTTGCAGACAGCGTTTGTACACAATGGAGCGGATTTTTTTATTAGTAGGCGGCATCTTTTTTTATTAGCACTGCTCTTTTTTATTAGCAGGCTGCGTTCTTTTTTTATCAGTAGATTGCACAATCGTAGGTTTGCGAATATGATTTAACTCTTTGCATTCCTATGTCGAATGTGACTCGACAACAGTTTTTATCTCAGGGGCTCCTTTGTTTCAATCCCACTTTTTTTTGTGAAGCGTGCGAAAGAAACGAGGATTAAAAATTGTTTCAAGATATATCGCACACTTAAAAATTAGAAAAGACAACAATAGTGTGAATAGAAGTGGTATTTGAGTGAATTTGTTTCTTCCTTTATTTATTTAAACTGTCTTATTTTTTTACTTAAAGTAAATTTCAAATAAAACACTTAGAAGCATTGGGAGCTACTTCCCAACGAAATTGAAATAAAATTCAGAGTGCAAAGGATTAAAAAAACGAAAGACCATCGTTTTATTTACTAATTAGCACGAGTGGCGCTATATTTTCTATATTCTTATGTATTAGCATTTATTATTATTTTTCTACATTTGCCGAGTAACATAGAAAACAGAATTACACTGAGATGGTAATTTTTCGATTTTCACGAAATTCTTCTGTCTGAATAAACACCATATACCATTCGTATATTAACTGATATGTGGATGCAATAATAAATTTGCAAAGACATGCAAATAGTCTTTGCAGAAACAGTGAATAATTCGAGTCTTCTGTTTGCTATTTAGTATTTATTTCAGTACTTTTCTTTTCTTCTTCTTCTTTATCGACGAATCGTAAGTACAGTGAACTGTGTTCTTTTGTAACACAGAAACCGATCGGTGTAACGAAGGTCGTGGTGTTTGTGGCCTCGAACGCGGTACCAGTGGCTTTTCGTCGGCTTCCACAGAGATATTAGCTAAGCGAACGGCTACGTACATATATGGAGGTGAAACAGCCGGTTCACAAAGGACATTCCATTCCATCTTACGCTGGTTGCATTAGCTTTGAACCACCGTGGCTACCTACCTCTTCGATGCCACAGTCGGAAGGTTGAAATAGCGTGTGCCCTCGGCTTTGATATTCAGAGCTGCCATACGGAAGGTGAAATTTCACGGAAGCGAAAGAGAAATTTTATTTTGAAACTTTTTTTTATTAGGAATTGGTTATTTTTATCAGAAATCATCTTAAAGGAAGTGTAACTGTTCGAATTTTGGGAGAATTTTCTGAAGGTGCAAGTATCGCAAATCGACGGAATATCGAGAAATATTGCAATATCGTCGCTTCTAAATTTCGATAAAGTTCTCTAGGCGGATGGATAGAAAACTTGAATAATGTTTTTTTGGTTTCTCTGAAATTTTGCAGCTGGCCAAAATATCCAGCAGCATAGCAAACACTATTCCTGAATCCTCATAGGAAACTATCAGAACAGTAGTCTTTCGAACTTGATGAAATCTAGACGAATAAAAATCGATCGAGTTCCATGTTATTTTTAAACTTTGATGGGAGGATAAAACTCTGATTAAATATAAATGTTTGATAAAGTCAGAAAAATTCCAAATAAAATCAAATTGAATAGTACGTATTTCCATGCTATTGTAAACGATCATGTACCATTTTTGCTCCACGAGTGTAAAAAAAGAAAACAAAAAATACTTTCACGTGTCCATTGCCGCCCACGCTTAACATATTTTCTCATCGCCGTACCTTTCGCGTAACGTTCTAAAAACTAGAAATTTCTCTGGGAAATTTCTCGATGAAGTGAGACAAATTCCTGTGGATCGCCGTCGAAAATTCTGAATAGCCTGTCCGTGACAGGGCACGCGCTATTTTATATCCAATTGCAGCGCGTCCATTGCGAAACTATGTTTTGTTTACGACGCTTTCCGACTGCTGTAATATATGCGCGCGTGAAAGTGGTCGTCGTAGAGTCCAAGTCCGACATCGACGCGGTGTCACGAAGGGAAAAAAGTCAGACGCGTTTAATAATGACCTAATACTAGGTCGGCATTAAATTTGAACGAGAGATCCGTCGAACGACATCGAACACCGTGTACGGCCATTCGATACGCCAGCTAGTTGGCAATGGCGAGGATTCTTGCGTTCGAATAGTAACACAGTAACTAAATACGCGTGATCTATGCGTAGAAAAATTGGAAGAGCAGTAAAACTAGCTAAGTGAACTAGCTGAGCGATCAGAAAACATCAGTTTTATTGAAATCGAATTAATTTTGATCGTGTGTTAGATTTGTTAAGGTGGGTTAGCCGTAGGATAATTAAGTTAATTCTAATAAAATTAGGCAAATTATGAAAACTAGCCGATTCTAACAAGACTAAAGTTTGTATCGAAATTGAACTGATTTGAATTTTGATGTAAAAAAATTGATAGAGAAAATTAATACAGAAGATCCTAATACAAAAGTTACATTGATTTTAATCTTAGTACAATTTTAATTAAATTAAATTTTAAGTTAAATGTTTAAGCCAATTTTAATAAATGTGATACAATTGTAAAGACTAGCTAATTCTAACGAAACTAATTTTTCTACTAAACCGAAGCTGATTTTAATTTTCATACAGCCACATTGAAGTGGATTAATTTCAGGGCAATCAAACTGATAAAAATTACGTAAATTAGCCAGGTGATTTAACAGAGCTGACTTCTTTCTTTATCGAAGACCAACTAATTTTATTGACAATTTGATTATTAGAAGCTTTCGATGGAGAAGCTTAATTTTTCCATTCACTGAAGATCAATTTTCCTAAGAGAATCAACCAAACCAATTTATTTCGGTCGAATGAAAAGTTCGAAGTTTCTTTAAGTTGTAACAGAAAAAAGAGAAACGTTTTCTCGAAACGAGCAAAGGCTACGAGAAAACTGGTCGTCCGTACGTGTTGCTCACCGAACTCGGACTCGTAAACTTACGAAATATTGTTTACCCAGATTATTAGAATAACGTGAAAGTAGAAATATGTTGCCGATACTTGTTTCGAATTACCATCGATTTATATTCTTCGTTTGCTGCATCCTCCACCATTTGTTTTTTCCGTTTAACATCTGCGAATAATGTGCAATACTCTTATCGTAATATTGGCTTGGCAACTAAGTGATTGCGGATTTTGTCGTTAGATGGTATCGACAAAATCCGCAATCACTTAGTTGCCAAGCCAATATATCAATTTTGTAAAATAATTAATTCCATCTTCATAAATAATTCTGTCGATAACGCGTAAATAAAATTTGCAAAAATAAATCACAGAGTGGCAGAAAATTGAAGCTGCGTCCGTAGGTCGTCGCAAGTTGCCATGAAAAATGGGAAATATTAGTTCCACGCGAAGCTTTTCCAACGAGGACTGCAATCGGAGCTAACAACGCTTCAGAGGGTATTTATTTTTGTCATCTTCAGACAGAACTTTTGACTTTTACTATACGGGATGTTTAAAAAGCAGAGTCTAGAACAAGACTTTAACACGTTGCCTTCCGCGTACGTACGTAGCCACCAGTGTACACCCCATGCTGAACTTTCCTCTTAGTCAGGATTATTTTCGTTACTAAATCTGGCTTGAAATGTTTCGTGAAATCTCACGTCGATGCCTAAGTATCAACGCTGTTCGTTTCGTAGTGATTTTTAGCTGTTGTATATTTCCCTTGTCGTTAACTTAAATTGTTACATTTTACGTTAACACGAAGCCTCAGTCCTCGAATTAGCCTCTCGATCTTCAGTTTTTCATTTTTCACCCCCTATCGATGGATCTTGTTTACGAAATCAATATTTTTATCGAAAATAAGAATATTTTTGGGAAACTTAGTTATAACAAAAAATATTATCAGTCTAATTTTCTTTCTCTTCCATATCGTGGAATATATCGTGAATGGATCTTTATGTTCAATAATAAATAATATATCGAATTTCAGGGATAAACGCGCCAATCAGAATTTTAAATGGAACATTACGGAAATGTATTGTATGTAATTAACATACGTACATTGATTCACCATTCGTACGTGTAAATGTTGTATTTCAATGAAAGAGAAAATCAAATGCCTTGCTGTTTACTTGTTGATGTCAGTCACACGATATTCAGTTTCAGACTCTCCCTCGTCAATGCATTTCAAAAGATAACAATTATCAAATATTAATAGGATTTTCAGTGGAAGGGAATTCGAAATTGAATAATTTTTATTTACTAATTTGTATAGTTTCGAATTTTCACAATTTGAAACTACGATTTCCTCGTATAGAATAGTATCTTCTTCCTGTTTGAAGATTCCGTAAGACGCGGTAAGGAGTGGGGTAGTCGCATGGTGGGGGAACTTGGGCTCCCAAGAGGGGGAAATAGTTGAGCGTTGCCTCGAGGAGCCGAAATATTCGACGCAGACTATAATTGCGACGACCTCTACGTAGAATATTCGCGCTATATTCCTGGCGATCTTCGTTGCAAACGAAATATAAAAAGAATTTCATAGAAAGCCTAAAGTTTATCGAACCCGACAGTCGCAAAAGTTAACATTCACTGTTGGAAAGAGTAAAAGCTATTCGTCTTTAGAATGACGATTTTTCATCGAAAGTCGGCTACGATCGATATCGACGCCGAGTGTATCGCGGAACGGATTGTATTAATTTGCAAACAATCGCGCGAATTTTCACCGCGTCAAAACCACTTTCTCCCTTTCTGCCGTCGCTATTCTCTAAGGCCGCTCGACTTTTTCATTTTTCCAACGAATTCGTTCCACCAAATTCACCATTAAAGTTTTTCAACCTTTTTTGTGAAAGTGCCATCGCGTTTGATGTCAGCCACTTTCATCTTATTAATTGAATGTCGACACTTTTAAATCGAATCTTCCATTTTATCTTTCATTTTCTTCTGCGTTCTTTTAATCACTTGTTGTTGCTGCGAACGACAAAATCTTCGAAATCTAACGTAACATTGACTTCTATTGGAGGAACGTTCACGTCTTCAGAAACATTGCTACGCTATACTTATAAAGCGAAAATCGAAATCCAAACCGACTACTCTACTCGTAAATCAAACGCATGATTTTCCCCATTTTCCAATCTAGTGAATTTTCTATCATATTGAACGGTGAAATTCTGTTACATCGGGTGGAGAAAATTTTATTATATTAAATAGCGAATTCTGCTATATTAAATAATTTAGCCTACGCTATCAACCACATCGTACTATGAACATTGCATTTCTACTATGATAAAATATCTTCTCCACCTCCACGAGCATATAAATTAAAATCCAACATATGACTAAATATTAGGTTAGCAACTAAGTGATTGCGGATTTTGTCAGTACCACCTAATGACAAAATCCGCAATCACTTAGTTGCCAACCCAATATCTTGTATCTTAATTTATATGCTAGTGGAGGTGGAAGATATTAGAACTAGGAAGATATATAACTAGGAAGATATACAACTAAATGATTTATATGCTTGTGGAGGTGGAAGATATTAGAACTAGAAAGATGTAGAACTAGGAAGATATACAACTAAGTGATTTATATGCTCGTGGGGGTAGAAGATATTATAACTAGAAAGATATAGAACTAGGAAGATATAAAACAAAGTGATAGCGAATTTTATCAGTACCACTTAATGACAAAATCCGCAATCGCCTAGTTGCCAACCCAATATCTTGAATTTTAATTTCTATGCTCGTGGATGTGGAAGATATTAGAACTAGAATAATATAAAACTAGGAAGATATACCACTAAATGATTTATACGCTCGTGGAGGTGGAAGATATTATATTATGACTAGAAAGATATAGAACTAAGTGATTGCGGATTTTGTCAGTACCACCTAATGACAAAATCCGTAATCACTTAGTTGCCAACCCAATATATCTAAAATATACGCAAAAACAAAGAGTATCTTCCACTGTTAAAATATTATGTCAGCTATACACTACGTTGGACCAACAAAGAACCATAGAATAATCCTGTAACCATTTCCCAACATTTCACAATTTTAATAACAAAATACCCAATATCCTGCGCAACGACGAACGAAAAACAATTAATACCAGGAAAATTGCTTACCGAGGATCGGATCGCGCGCTTAACAATGAACGGGATATTAAAATCGTATGCACGCAGCTAATTTCTCATTCCACCGGCTCATTATGTCCGGCAACGCGGGACCGCTATGAATGAAACATTAGGCCCGATGTTTATCATCATCGGCTTCAGTTAAACCCCGCTAGCTATGAATATTCATCGAGGACGCGATCATGATAATAATAATAACGTGGCAGTGAAATAAGGATCGTAAACAAGGGGGAAATAAGTCCTGGCAATCGACGATACCTTGGCCGATCGCCCACGATCCTTCGGCCGATCTTTGTTCCATTCATCCGCGAATTATTGGGTTGACAACTAAGTGGTTGCGGATTTTCTCATTAGCTGATATTGACAAATCCGCAATCACTTAGTTGCCAACCCAATACATCCATCCAAACGATTGCGTTTTTTCAACGAACCGATCTATTGGCTAATTTGCACAATGCCTGGAAGATAATGTGGAAGTTTGTTCCTGAAAATTTGTCGTTTGACGAGGACACACTTACCGAATCGATTCTCTGCGTCATCCTCGCGATACCATCTTCTTCTATGTTGGATGTTAGCAGCGTTGCACAGGATTCTGACGAAGTTGTAGAGGAAATGGACATTTAAAAATCGAACTGTCCTTTCCGACCAACTTTTCTAATCTCAACATATGCATTAGGTTGTTGTATAACGATCGTTGTTTCCAAATGAGGTCTCGTCGCGGCGTATTTCAAGAACATGATTTCATCGTCGATAATTATGCTGATAATATTCTTGAGATATAGTATTTTGCATTTTTCTTTTTTTTTCGTGAATATGAAGTCGCTCAAACTGTCGCTAAAATAAGAAAAAATACCAACGGATGAATTAATACGAAGATTCGCGAGTATGTACGCATCAAAGTGATTCTAATTCTGTAAAGGAAGATTTTCATTTTCACACAGAACTGTATTTTGTAGTCTTGTACCTTCAAAAGATTATATTCATCGTAGAGAATTTTCTGTACTTAGATGTTATCAATGTTCTTATCGAGTTTCCATCAAATTGCAAATTTTTTAATTTATATCGCATTGAATCTCCGGATTTCCAATTACAAATCACAAACTCTATCGCTAAACAGAATCTTCGTATCGTTATCAGTTTCTATCGGAATTCACAACGTTTCAAATCGTCCCATTAACGAAATCTCCAACTTTCCATGCTCTCTTATTCCGATCAAACCGAGTAAACGACAAAGCTAAGGAAACACACACCCACGATTTCCTATTCTCGGTAATTAGACGAATACTCCATGTTGTTAGCATTCATTGTGACTTTCCATATTTTAAAAACGTCTGTACGAAACAAATCTGCAATCCGTAATGTCTGTAAATTACATCTGATGGAACGTGCATATTTGCGATTGCAATAAGAACACGAAAAACAGACAGGATTTATTTTCTATGGCTAAACGAAGTATTCGAACGGTTCAACCTTCGTATCGATTGATATGATCGGTATTGGCGATACTTAAAATCATCTCGATCGATTAAAGTGCCCAGACTTTCCACTTTCGATCCACTTTTATTATATAACCAAACCGAACGACGATAAAAATAAAAATAGGAAAAAAGAAAAAAAGAAACACCCACAATTTCTTATTTTCTATCGAACATCGATTCTCTTCGTCTTCCACTCGCGTACGAGCTCGCGATTAACAACGTTCGATTGGAAGAGCGCGCAGGGCAAAGGAGACGACGCGTCGAGACACAAGACGTCGCGTTGTCGTCGTCGTCGTCGTCGTCGTCGTCGAGACAGCACGGTAAACACTGAGGATGCCACCAGTGCGGGAGACTTCTGGTTGCCAGTGCACACCGTTTCTGTATCGCATAAGGTTCACGTGGGACAGGAATACCACCGCGGAGCCACGGGGTGCGGTCTCGTTTCGCCACGGCACTTTTCTGTCTCAAGCATAGACCAGAAAACCGGTCTCACGAACGAAACGAACGAGCGGACGAGAGTCCACGAGTCGTCGTCGTCGATCGAACCAACAAGTCCTTCTTCCTCTTTCTATGCTCGGTCGGATAACACAACTGGCGACTCTGAAGGATCAGCTGCTTCGTCGCTGCTAGCTACATGATCTACTCTTGCGTTAACGAGCGATCAAGATCGATCCGATTTTTCACTTTCGTTCGACGTATTATTTGGAAGTTTTCGTTCGCTTTTCCTTGGAATTTCTGCGCGTTTTTTGTTGCTGTAGAGGATAGTTGGTTCAAATGACCGGATAACTCGATGTTGAAACCGTCAAATATATTTTAAAATAATTAATAAATACAGGGAATGTTCGCTAAGACGCTGGGTATTAACAGATTCGCTAAACACTGTGTACTGATCGCTATTAACCCCTTAACCTGCGTTTTAGGTTCGAGAATTTTGGGCCGAAGACGACCATCTACTACTACATTTTTTTGGAGGATTTCTCGAGGATTTTGGTATTACCGTAATAAAGAGAATATGTTTTATCGATCTGATTTTATCCTTTCGTTTAAGGATTTCGTAGTTTACGATCGATTTACGTTGGCATTTTTTTACCATTTTTTTTGCTACTTTTGTTGCTTGAGATTTTTTGATCGTTTCCTTGAAGATTTTCTTATATTTTCATTACCTTATATTATATTATATTATATTATATTATATTATATTATATTATATATATTATATTACCTTATATTATATTCATTACCGTAATGAAGATAATACATTTCATCGATCTGATTTTCCCTTTGGTCTAACGATTGGGTGGATTACGTTCAATTTTGGTTGAAGATTTTACCAATTTTTTAAATATTTTTTCCTAGACGAGATCTCTCGTTGTTTTCACATCGGAACTACCAGAGTGCTCGAAACGATCTACGCTTAATTTTTCATAGAAATCTCAGTGCATTTTTGCAGCTTTTGCTGCACTTTTAAAGATTCGAATGATTTTTCGTAAGATACGAGCAAAGTCTGACATGCGTTTTTTTATTGCAATCACGAACTTTGCGCCGTATCTTGCACTTTAATTTCTCTGATACGAGCTTCCTGCTTCATCCTGGGTGGCTCCACCCTCAAAGTTACGATAAACTCGATACGATGTAATACGTATCGTAATATACGACGCAACGAAGAAACTCTGTCACGTGGTGTTTAATTCGGTTTCGATTGGAATTTCGCGCAGCAATTTCTCTTTGCCTCGCGTTACTCCGATTTTCGACGCTACCGTTCATCACGGAATTTTAATGACCTCGTCTATTTTCATCTGAACCTCCATCGCAGCTATCGAGATTCTGCCGCGATACTATAATCTATAGTATGCAGGAAATTCAGAAAGAAGCGGAACAGAGTAACCATACAGGCTTCTTGTAAGTACTGAAACACGTAGAAGTAAATACATTAAGTTGCCCCGCGCATCCCCGACCATAAAACCGATCGCTTTTAATAACCCGTTTCACGTTTCCCCGATAACGAGTTAACCGAACAGGTTTATTCGATCTCGTCCCAGGGTGTCCTTCTTTTCCGAGTTTGTTTACCGGTTACGCCACTGCGTTCGCTTAGCATCGTTCGCTTAGACCGTTTCGCCTCCCACGTGCCGCGCGAACCGCTCGAAATGCCGATCTTGAGCGGAGAAATCGTTGAGCTGCGCTGTAACTCACGGTACACGTGCGGATTCCATGACAAATCGATCCGATTCGTTTCCCTCGTTCTCGCGAAATTACGTGAAGGCGCATTGATTGTGAATTTAGAATTTGCGGACGCAGCGCGATCGACAGATCGTTCCGCGCCTTATATTTGTCACGTGTTTGTCTTGTGACTCTATTTTACAAGAAAAAGAAAAATAGAAAAATAGTAAAAAAAAAAAAAAATGTAACTATTATACCGCGGATTTTCATGTAGTCTCGAGCAGTATGCGTTTTTCGATGGACAGGAAATTTGGAAGTACAAAGGGGATACACGTGATACGAGAAGATACGTAAATTTAAAAAAAAAAAGAACATGATGGTTTCTACGATATTTGGTAAAATAGTCTTCTATCGACGATAAAACTTGGCGCAAGAGCTCGTTGGAATTTGTCTATGTATTCAGCCGATAAAATCGCAAAATTGGGATATAAAATCCATTTCTTAGGTCTAGTGTATTTTATTCCTGCGTAACCCCGATTCGAAGATATTATTTATTATTGTAATTATTATTATTACAAGCGGCAGGCTTTCGCTCGTTACGAGCTTAGTTAACAAGCTTGGGTTAAAAATATATCAGTAAGAAAGTAACGATTCTATCTCGCAGATATTTCGACCGTACAATTATGAATAAACATAGTTTCTATCGGTTTCTTCTTTACCTTCTTCTCTGAAGACTAGTAATCAGTACGCGTTTAGTTCGTTCGTATTATACGAAGACATTATTTCAACGAATAATAATAATAACGCCGATATCTTGATAAACACTTCGACGCAGTTTGTACGATTTCTTATTTCAATGAATACACACACAGTTTGTTGCTTATCGATCGTAAGCTGTTATTGCTATAGGGGCAACTAAGTGATTGCGGATTTTGTCATTACCACCTAATGACAAGACCCGCAATCACTTAGTTGCCAACCCAATAGGATGAATTCGTCTCGATATTTTAACGATGGGACAAAATGCACGTCTTATCGTGCGTTTCGTGTATCGAACATCAAAAATCGAAATAATCGTTGCTCCATTTCGATCTTACTATTCGACGACATCGCTGAGCTCTATATAAGCCCATGTGCATTGGCCATGTTCCAGTATACTTTTATAAGTTTAATTTTCAAAGTGAAATAAATTTTCAAACTCGATTTGCTCGAAGATCAAGCCGAAAATGAGAACATTGTATTTTATTGGCTTGGCAACTAAGTGATTGCGGGTTTTATCATTATCACTTAATGACAAGACCCGCAATCACTTAGTTGCCAACCCAATAGGATGAATTCGTCTCGATATTTTAACGATGGGATAAAATGCACGTCTTATCGTGCGTTTCGTGTATCGAACATCAAAAATCGAAATAATCGTTGCTCCATTTCGATCTTACTATTCGACGACATCGCTGAGCTCTATATAAGCCCATGTGCATTGGCCATGTTCCAGTATACTTTTATAAGTTTAATTTTCAAAATGAAATAAATTTTCAAACTCGATTTGCTCGAAGACCAAGCCGAAAATGAGAACATTGTATTTTATTGGCTTGGCAACTAAGTGATTGCGGGTTTTATCATTACCACCTAATGATAAAACCCGCAATCATTTAGTTGCCAACGCAATATTATGTGCAAGAACGAAACATGTTCGTGAGCAGGTACGCAGGAAATACGTTTATGGCTAAAGCAAGCGACACGAGAAGCCGCAAATCCCTTCCGGATGGTGTAGTTAGCGGTGGAATACCGTTGACCTATTTCCGGTAGAAGCTCGATCGACTAATCTCGCATTTGCTAACGATTTTATTAGTGCCGTTTGTACCGATAACGATCGTGTGCAATTTACAGGAAATTGCTCGCATTCTCTCCTTGATTATCGGCCGTGCATGCATTATGGATGATTTACGTGTTGCGCATACGATTCAGTGAAATTGGGAAGATTTGGGCAGTCGGAGAAATTCTAAGAGAAAATTAGAAATACGCGCGTGTCTTCCGTGGATTATTAGATGGAAATTAGATTCTTTCAGATTTAAAGTAGGAATTAAGATATTAGGTGGAAGTGAGATTTTATTCGTGTCGTAAGTTTCTTTTTTAATTTAAATATTTGTTAAATAATATATATTTGTACAATTTGTAGAAAATAAAAGATACAGTTGATAGTATCGATATCGGCGCGAAATATATTAAATAATATATATTTGTACAATTTGTAGAAAATAAAAAATACAGTTGATAGTATCGATATCGGCGCGAAAGTGATCAATACACCAGGCAAACCAGACCCGAAGCTCTACTCTCTGAAGAGTCTTTCGTCTTTTAAAAAATCCAATCGTCCTTTGTATGTCGTTGCAATTTCATTGGAAGAAAAATTCTTTTCCGCTAAAGTTTCAACATATTTTTAGTTATAATCACGGTCGAAATACTTCGACTATCGTTTTAAGGTAAAAATCAAAATCAACCGAGAAGTTACCCTCTGAGGAACCTCTCGGCCCAGCTACGATCCTTCAAGGATCATAGCTTTAATACGCATTCGAACGACGGTTCTTTCATATTTTTCACCAAACTTAAATTAGTTTTCTTTTAACATCAGAGAAATTCTATAATGGGATCGATAAACTTAAAACCACCTATCAATTTCCTCCAGAAAATCGAATGTCTCTTCCCATCAGTTAGCTGCGTTCGACGTGTGAAATAAAAATTTGCCATTTACTATAAAAGCTCAAAATCTTAGTAAAAAGTATCATAGATGACATTTAGTGGTGCGTTTGCTTTATGCTTCCAATAAAACTATTCTGTATTTATAAAAAAAAGAGAGTTCTTTGTTATCTTTGAATTTAAATTCTCTTTGCTATATCGATTATGCTCTGTACAATGTACTGCTTTTCATAAATTGAGCTGATTATTTTCCCCAATGCATAGGATATTCGCCGAATTTATTCGAGTAAATTGAGGGAGGATTGTGCCTGCTTTTTCAAATTGCAGAAGAATCCCATCGGTTCGATACTGAGGGGAAAGATCGCAATGAGCTTAAGATGGTCGATCTGCTGCACGTCCTTCAGAAAATCGAACGCCTCTTTTAAAAAGCCAAGCATCCTCCATAGGTCAGTGCACTCGCATCCTTACGAGACTATCGACTCGGCTGAACAAAGAAGAACAAAGAGAGAATCGGGTACCGGGTATCGAAGAACCCTAGGAACAAACAGGAAAAGGCAGCAGTGTGGGACTGCCACTTGGCCGATTGTGTTGCATCGTGTGTGTTTGCTGGTAAACCGAAGAACACGGCGAGAACCTCGCGGAACCGTTAGACGGCTACTAAATCTGCTGGTCGGTTGCTCTCGGAGTACGTGAGTGCTACCAAGATCACGTGGAACGCAACTTCTCATGCTTCTTATGCTCATCGTCGCGAAGGGAAATCGTGCGGCTCGTATGCGGTTTCCTGGAAAAACTGTGCAGGCCACGGGAAAAAAATAATTCACCCGGACGTACATCGTGTTCGCGGATTGATTTCTCCGGCGCACAGGAAACGCTGTTCAACCCTTACGTGCTGTGCCACTTTGCTCGCCTAGGAAACCAGCGTTACGTAAAACGTCCTGTTTATGGAACTTTTCTTTTTTCTTTTGTCTTTTTTTCCTTACTTAGACAGGTTATAGCAAATTCTGTAATTTCTTTTCTCATTGTTGTTATTGGTGTTACTGTTAGCTTAAAGCAGTTACTGCATTATATCAAGTTAGATTAGACAGATTACATTAAATTTGTAATTTTGTCTTTTTCTTTTTGTTTACTAGATTGAGGGATTTACCAGATTATATTAGATTTTGTAACTTTGTTTATTCTTGTTGGTAATGCTGTTTGGTTAAAGCAGTTACTGCATTATATCAAGTTAGATTAGATAGATTATATTAAATTTTGTAATTTTGTCTTTTTCTTTTTGTTTACTAGATTGAGGTATTTACTAGATTATATTAGATTTTGTAACTTTGTTTATTCTTATTGGCATTACTGTTTGGTTAAAGCAGTTACTGCATTATATCAAGTTAGATGAGATAGATTATATTAAATTTGTAATTTCAACATTTTTCTTTCTGTTGGTATTACGTACTACTAGATTGAAGGAGTCACTAGATTATTTTAGATTTTGTAACTTTGTTTATTCTTATTGGCATTACTGTTTGGTTAAAACAGTTACTGCATTATATCAAGTTAGATTAGATAGATTATATTAAATTTGTAATTTCAACATTTTTCTTTCTGTTGGTATTACGTACTACTAGATTGAAGGAGTCACTAGATTATTTTAGATTTTGTAACTTTGTTTATTCTTATTGGCATTACTGTTTGGTTAAAACAGTTACTGCATTATATCAAGTTAGATTAGATAGATTATATTAAATTTGTAATTTCAACATTTTTCTTTCTGTTGGTATTACGTACTACTAGATTGAAGGAGTCACTAGATTATTTTAGATTTTGTAACTTTGTTTATTCTTGTTGATATTACTGTTTGGTTAAAGCAGTTACTGCATTATATCAAGTTAGATTAGATAGATCATATTAAATTTGTAATTTCAACATTTTTCTTTCTGTTGATATTACATACTACTAGATTGAAGGAATCACTAGATTATATTAGATTTTGTAACTTTGTTTCTTCTTGTTGGTATTACTGTTAGTTTAAAGCAGTTACTGCATTATATCAAGTTAGATTAATCAGATTATATTAATCTTGTTGGTATTGCATACTATTAGATTGGGGGAATTATTAGATTATATTAAATTTTGTACTTTCCTTCTTTTCTTACTGGTATTATTGTTAGGTTAAAGCAGTTATTAGAAAGAATACAAGAAATTGATATCTTTCCTAAAGACATTTGTCTGCAAAACTTTTAATATATTCAAATCCAATTAATTAATACAACCTGCCAATACTTTCTCCAACCACCGTACACAGAATTTTTCTATAGTTTGAAAGCGTCGAAATACTTTTAACGAGACACTGTAGACTACGTATCGGTGTTGATCCCATCGCTATCGCTAATACGACGCTAATTGCACCGTCGCAGCGTGACGTCGACTCTATTCTCCGTCCGTGCACAGCACCGACCGAAACAAAGGGAACAAAGAGCGGGAAGGATACAGAGAGACACGCGAACCCCTAATAAAATGTAATATTCTATTGTTGCGCTTTGCACGGGGCGCCATTCGCGGATTAACTAGGCCGCTACAAGCTCCGATATATATTCCACAACTATTAATAGTATGAACCGACTACGTTAGCTGAGATTTCGTTGGAGATGTTGAGAGGATCGATCGATGCAACTCCGGTGACATTATGAACAATATTATGAACAACATAATGTATGCAGAAACGTACAAGATGTATCGTAATACGCGAAGATATAGAGGAAAGCAACCGAACATGGAATATTATATTACATTATAAGCGATATGGAATTTTTAGAAATCTGAGAAATTAACGTCGCTCACGGCTGTAGACTGTGTCGTTCATTTTGGTACAATACACGTTGCGTGGTTCGTTAGTCGAACGAACGTTAACGTCATGGTAGGATATTTTTATTTTCTTGATGTTCGGAAATTTTCCACGATGTGTTAAAACGTAATGTGCTATTAGTTTTTAAAATATAATTCTTTTTAAATGCGTTTTCATTGCCAAATAGGGATATGACTATTTTCTGTTTGCTTTCTACGAAAATATAGTACCCAGTTCGGTATTTCACGTTTCAGTATCTCTGTTGCATATTAGTTACAACTTGTGTATTTTTTTTTTCTTTTTTAATATCATTTCAATATTGAAAAAGACTAAAAGCGCGTAAATTTATGATCGAATACTCGAAAGAATCTTTTCTTATCGTGATTGATTTTCTTAAAATGACATTCGAAAAATGGATGGGATACGCCATATTTCTCTACTTTTCTCTACGAAATATCTGTGATAAGACAAAGTAGCGATACTTTGGAGGATGAAAGTTTCTATTGAAAATCCATTTCGTTACTTGCGTCTATACGAAAGTATGAATTCCCATAAGCATACGTGGTTCAATTATCTCAATTACTATTAATCGTCACAATTCCTGTATCCATATCTGGATTAAAAAAGAAATCCCTGCTCTTAATATAACATCGGAAATTGCATGCTTTACGTGGTAAATAAATTTCATTTTCGCTTTGCATAATCGAGCATTAAACGAAATGCGAGCAATTTTCAAACGAGAAACGTTATTTACAAGCGTGTCGGAATTAGACACCAAGAAAGCAGTTCTATTTGAGCTTACTTCGTCAACTTTGCGAATATAACACATCGTGTATTGCTTTGCCAAGCCCATTGACCAGCCGTCAAATGACAGTTTTTCTCGTTGTGCCCACTTTCCAGCCATATAATCCTCGAGATAAACGCAACGCGCTATACGGCACACCATATCGTTGCCCACGCGCTATTAAATAACATTTTTTCCCAAAACCGAATCCGGCATCCGCGTTTCGATCGCTTCGTCCCGCGGCAATGTTACGAAATTGGCCGCGATTTACGAGGATTTCATCTCGCAAAATCGTCAATTGGAAAATCGTGCCACCAAAAACCGGTTACTTTTTGGATCGCTCTTTCGGTTTCTGGAATATAACAAAAGACTGAGAAAATTAGAATGAATACGTATCCGTTTGGGGAAACGTAATAGACGTTCGTTTGAATTATTTTTAAGAAAATATCGCGAAAATTTTACCAGAATCGAATCTCTGAATTATTACTTCCGCGCGCTTTGACACATCCTGTAAAAATCAAGGAAAAGAAAAAAAAGAGAAGAGGAATTTTACGTGTCAAATATACTAAACGTAGGCAACACCTAACGCTAGACATTGAAGAACCGGAAACCCCCTCTAATCAGAATTCAAACTCCACGCCAGAACAAGCTTACTCGAAACACACCCTTATTTTACATACAACAACCGACTTCCTCATCACCGTCATTATGATCTCATCGTCAAAATTATACGCCATCCTATTATTTAGTATGTTCCGAAAATTATAAACAGCCGGCCTAAACCACCTTCTACAACGACAAACCTGGAAACGTCGCGTCAGAATCACTGCAACCTCACGCAACATTCCAGGACTGGTTGATCCTTTTCGTCGTCCAAGCAGAGATAAATTACACGCGCACTAAATCGCGTCAAACAGTCTCAAACAATCGAGTCAAACGATCTCAAACAGTCTCAAACGATCTCAAATAATCGAGCCAAACGATCTCAAACAGTCACAAACGATCTCAAATAATCGAGTCAAACGATCTGAAATAATCGAGTCAAACGGTCTCAAACAATGTCAAACGATCTATATCAGACAAGAAGATAAACGGCGGAAGATTAGTTTATGTTTATTTCGCGATCATGGAACCATGGTAATTTAGAATTTATGCCAGGAAACGATAAAATGAAATTGCGATGACGATGCCTGTTGCAAGTTTCACTGTTCGACGTTGTACGTTTTCAATGAAATTTTATTTCGTTGCGCCATGCATCGGTGTACCTGTACAAAAGTCGAAACGTTTAGGCTCGTTCTCATAATGAAAGGGTTCGTAGGAAGAAGAAAGCAGTTGCAACCTTTTTGCAGATTTTTCATTACGTATCCTATTTCATGAAAGAAAATGCGATCTTTCATTTGCTGCGAAGAGGAATTAGTTGCAGGTAACAAAGCACACGTACAAGTAAATAAAAATGTTCCACGTGAAAAAGCAAACATTGATAAGAACGAGTAATCTCCCAACCAGCATACGGAAACACCTTACCATTAAAAGTTGCGAAATACAAAAATGCGTTACAGTTTGCGGAAAGGTAGATCGATGAAGATAAGATATCTCTACTAACAAACTGAAACGATGAAAACTCGAAGCTTTAAAGTTCAAAAGCAGCGGACCTTATTCCGAGTTCCTCCAAGACCTCACAAACTTCTCACACACGCAAATTATTATCGCATTGTATAACAGTATTATTCGACTAAAAAATATACAAATATTTAGCTGTTCCCTGAGAAAAGATTATGTTCGCAAGTAGCTGACGAGTGTTTTAAAATTATACTAAATAATTAATAGTTTGGCGCATTCGAATTTTCAATTAGATTTCAACTTTCATTTATGTTTTGGGTTACCGAAAAATTGGCAGAACGAAAAATTATTTAAAGCGGGTCCGTGGCAAACGAAAGAGATTAAGAACCGCTGGTTTAAAGCATTCCAAGGTAGTGCAACGTTCCGGAACAAAGTTCATATATAGGTATATATGTGTGTGCGTTGAGTATATGGAAAGTATGTAAGGGAAAAATGGTTCGTAGCGCTGGTGACAAACTAGAAACGTTTCACGCGGGACAACGCACCCGTGTACGCCCACGCGAACGCATTCGAAACGATTTCAGGCCGGGCACAAAAGACAGGCCGCGCGGAACGGGACAAAAGAGTCTCGCGCGAAATCGTTTCGATGCACATACGCGGCGTGGCGTGGCGCGGCAAGGCACGGTGTGGCGTGGTCTGCTGCCAGACCGAGCTTTGACCGAGTCAGCGCGCTTTCGCGGAATTACGAATTCGGCGCGTGACACGTGCTTTGGGCGCGTTTACAATGGAGCTGCGATAAACGATAAGAGCGCGGCGATGAGAGCGACGCGTGGAAAAACATTCGTGCGGTTGTTTTGTAATAGAAGTATCTGTTGTATAACAGAATTACAAAACGGTTTCGATTAAAAATGTTATTAATGTTACTTTGTGAAATGTAAAATGTTAGAAGCTACGATAATGCTTCATTATACAGAAATTTTCTTTTGTGGCGAGAGAAACGATGAGAACAAAACGTAACAGGAGTGTATTTCATAGTGGGAGTACGTGTTATATAACAGAATTATAAAAAGATTTTAATTAAATGTTCGGTACAACAAAGTTAGTATCGATATAGTATATTTAGTTATTGTTATTATACAGAAGTATGGATTTGAAATTTTCTCTTGTTCGCCGGTGCATCTACATCTAAGGCTAACGTTTACATTGCAGCTGCGATAAACGATAAGAGCGCAGCGATGAAAGCGAAGCATAGATGGAGATACGCATAATTGTTTTATAATAGCAGTATGTGTTGTGTAACATTATTTTTATTATTATTTTACTACATATTGTATTATATTATCGTCGATATAGTAGCTATTCTTATTGTTATTATAGGCAAGTATGGACCTTTTTATTTTTCTTTCGTGACGAGGGAAATGTGGAGAGCGAAACGTAAAAGGAAATACGTGTAATTGTTTTATAGTAGGAGTATGTGTTGTATAATACAATTGTAAAATAAGTACACGTGTGTGTTGGTTTCTACTCTTCGCTCTCATCGCTCTCAGCTCTTATCGTTTATCGCTACTTTGATGTAAACGTGCCCTTAGGTGTATATACACTGGCGGACAAAAAAGAAATCTTAAGTCCATACTTCTGTGCAATAACAATAACTGTACTACGTCAATAGTAACTTTGTTGTACTGAACATTTTTTTATCTACAATGTAATTATTCTTGATCAGTTATAATGTTTTTTTCCGAAACTATGGTGTTTTCTGTGTCGCTTGCTTTTTTAACTTTCCTTTGTCCTATACTGTACGTACACGGCGAAGCGTGTAAACTTGGATTCAACAAGAATAATAATAATTGGAATTTTTGAAATAAGGAGAATTTTTCACGTGCTTTGATTTGATTCGTTTTATAAAACTCTTTTGTCCTAAAGAAGCAATCTCACAAACTACGTTTCACAATGGAATGTAAAAAGTACCAGCTGTCATTGAGCTGGTGAAAAAATGTGCATCACTCGTATGACAAGTTTCAATAAGTATTTCTTTGTTCAGCTGTCCACAAGCTATCATGATGATCGCTAATTATCATGATTCAATGTAGTAGAACGCGTGGGAAGCGTGGTAACTAATGCGTGTAAGCGTAAGCTGCTTATGTTTCTCTACGACACCATGAAACAGTAAAACGGGTTAATTTGCATTTTAAATATCGACCGCACGCGCACCTCACATTCAGTTCAGCTATACATTATTTGGATTACAAGCTTGAAAATGCAACTTATTCCGCTCTCTGACTCATGTCGTTAACATACTATCCCAGAAAACGTGTACGATTTAGAAAGTTAGGGAATCCCGTTTATTTTTTGTACAAAAAGAAAAAAAAGAAAAAGAAAAAAGAAAAAAGAAGAAGTATCAAATTTTGTCTGTTCGACGTTGTTATCTCAGAACGATTGAAATACGTATTTTTAGTTACATTCGAAAAATCTACGTTGATTTATAAAATGTATTATCCAAGACGAACATGAAACTTGACATTATTTTACATTAATTTTATTTATTAATTTTATTCCGATATCCATGTTAGGTCCTTTCGCTCGTTTCCATTCGAATTGTATTTTTCAAACACCGAAACAAATTTTATATTTTACTCTTCTGGATCTATATTTTAGATCCAAGATTAAAAAATCAATTTGAACGATCAGTATGAGAAAAATATGACCAAGATTCAAATAATGTACGATACGTAAGGATTCAAGAATCGTCGTAAGGTTGGTGATATCAGTATCCACAAATCTGATACCAATAAAATTAATGTAAAATACATTTTAGCCGGCCATCATCAATATCCATCGATGAAGCGATTTAATTTCCATTCCAATGACTGTATTAACTTTTAAAGACGCGATCGATTAATTATCGAGTGGACCCCGTGCATTTACACGCTCGCATTTATTAACTCGACGCATCGATCCTATCGACAGGTAAATTCGCCCGGGGTCGTAATACGATTGCGTTCTAAATCATTGGCGCGGGTATAATCGCATACTTGATCCGGCTGCTCGGTTTCTGCGGATTGTTCAATTTATTTACCACGGTCCATGGTATTCAATTATCGCGATGCCGTACAATTAACGGGGAAAATGGACGCTTCGAATTATTACCGAGACCCTCGACAGTTAATTGTTCGCGATTCATTGCGGATTTCTGCACGTAACACAATTACTGGACAACGTGCGCGCTTCTTGCTCCGATCCAGCCTTTCCACGAGACACGCTCTACGTTCGATGTTTTATAAATTTTCTTCACGGATCGGGAAATATACCGATACATGATTTATTAAAACGATTAATAATTTAAATATTGAAATGGAAAAATTCTGTAGTTTATTAAAACGCGATTTCTAATACGAATATTATATTGGAAAGGTGTTTCAGTTTATTGAAACTACTGCTAATTCGAATATCGAATTGGAACGTTTCTTTGATTTATTAGGACGATTAATAATTAGAATATTGAATTGGAATATCCCTTTAGTTTATTAAGACGCGATTTCTAATACGAATATTATATTGGAAAGGTGTTTCAGTTTATTGAAACTACTGCTAATTCGAATATCGAATTGGAACGTTTCTTTGATTTATTAGGATGATTAATAATTAGAATATCCCCTTAGTTTATTAAGACGATTACCAATTCGAATATCAAATTAGAAGATTCCTCTTGTCTATTAAGACGATTACTAATTTGAATATTGCGTTGAAAAATTTCTTTAATATACTACAACGATTAATAATTTGAATTTTGAATTAGAATATCCCTTTAGTTTATTAAGACCACTGCCAATTTGAAAGTTAAATTGGAAGATTCCTTTTGTCTATTAGGACCATTAATAATTAGAATATTGAATTGGAATATCCCTTTAGTTTATTAAGATACGATTTCTAATACGAATATCAAATTGGAAGATTCCTCTTGACTATTAGGACGATTACTAATTTGAACAGTTTTCAATGAAATGAAAGCTTTAAAGTCGCTTAACTGAAGCACATGTACATCTACAGAAGCAACATTTATCCGTCTTCAATTATCGCTCTGTTATTTATACTAATTAATATTAAATACCTTTTTTCATAATTATCTACTAACTATATATGGTTGCATGAGATAAAATGAGAAACTAAAATTAAATTAGAGTTTCATTCAAAGTATACCTTACGCGTTTGCAACAATTTAGAGACGTTTAATTGCTTACACACGATGGTAAGACGTGCAACGCGTATATTTAATTTCACTTGCTTCCTTCTAACATAATGCGATATAATTATCCGCAAATGATATGCTAATGGTAAATGATTCCGTATATGGTAATACGGTAATATCTGCACATAGTTGCCCTAGATAAAAAGAGAAACTAAAATCAAGTGAAAAAGTTTCGTTCCGGCTATACTTTACGTACTTGCAATAATTTAGAAACGCCCAAGTGCTTATACGTGCTAATGTGTATTAATTAATTCCACGTTTCCTCTCTTCCAATACGATACATAACATAATACAATTATCTACAAACTGCAAATAATTGCCTGAGAGAAGATCAGAAGCAAACGATCAGAAAATAAAATTGAAAAGTTTCGTTCGTAATATACGCAACGTGTACGTGTTCGCAATAATTTCGAAATATCGAAATTTATGTACACGGTAGTGTATACCAAACACACCACGGACACGTTCATTTCATTTGCTTTCTTTCCTTTTCTCAACGTTGTTTTCTCATTCCGACTGAGTTACGAGCCATTCTTCTCGGTGAAAAACGTTAATAAAATTCGTCGGGACGTTGCCGCGCTCGGTGGCTGATTAAAACGCGTAGTCGAGACGCGTCGACGCGTGCGCGTCTAATGCGCCACCAGACAAAAGTGTCTCGAGGCTGGCGATTTACGAGTTCGTTCACACTCTGCTTGCATATTAGGTACGCCACCACCGCCATTTGGCTTGGCTGCGAAAGTAATGCCACTTTTTCATCTGACTGAGAAAACCAGTTTCAAACGGTTCGTACATTGTCGTTAGATGGTGGATTTTTATGCGAATTCGTGTTTCCATGAGTCTGATTTCAAGCATCGTTTCATTCATGGAATACCATCGCACATACCGATGTACATAAATATACGTTTTACGAAAATATTCCCTTGGCAACTAAGTAATTGCGGCTTTTGTCATTACCACCCAATGACCAAATCCGCAATCACTTAGTTGCCAACCATAGACACGCGCTTGCCAAGATGTACCTAACGACTTGCTCGTATTTGCGTTAGTCGAACTGCAGTGAAGTTGGCGTTTAATTGCAAGATCGTGGCTGACGATGATTTTTTAAACATATTTCTTTTAATTAAGCATATTTTTTTTAATTGCAGTTACCATTTATTATTATTTAAAATTTGCTGGAGAAAAGCGAAGAATATTAACGAAACGTATAATTTTTATACTCTTTGACCGTCTTTGGCGTAATCTTCTTTCACGTGGTATTGGTGAAAGCCAAGAGACCGCACTCTACACATATAAATTCAAGTGTTCTCGGTATCGCGTATCTCCTCTACTTGTATATTGTTTTGAAAACGTTGGTTCGCTTATTGCTTGAAATACGATAACGTACGATGCGAAAAGATATAGAACGTAAACAGAAACGTTTAAACTGTATCGTAAAACCTGATACATTTGCTCAACCTACTATACAATTGACTCAATGCGACAGATAGGTACATATGTACAAGCACCGTTCGTCTTGCATCAATTCTGCTCGGTTGATAAAGATGATCTTGAAAAATTATTAAAAAGAAGATAAGTTGAAGCGAAAATTACCGAATGAAAGAATCTCCTACGTTTGCGAAGAAGGAAATCCTACGGTTCTTGTTTAATCTATCGCAAGATACGTAACCGAGTGCACGTTTAATTGCTGTTAAATTCGAATACAATTCGAAAGAACTAAAAATACAAGGAATCATTGTTATACAAAATAGCTTTAATATACTCGTTGGTGAAGAAACGAATATACGTCGCAATAAGAAAGAAATAATTTCGATGTGACACGAGCGAAGCTGGATTATTTATACGACGTGTCAACTTGGGAATCTTTATTACCGTTTCAAGAAAAAATAAAATAGAAAAAAAAATACAACGTCATCGTCGAAAAATCAAGCGGATGATGCAACGCACGATTGCAGTCGGTGCGGTAACGTGGTATTTTGAATAGCGTCACGCAAAGTTTGCGGTGACGGCGAAAAATGCGCGCGGCCCGACGTGACGCTTGCACGCGGGGCGCTAACAAATTGCAAAAGGAACAGAGCCAGTTAAAGGCGACGCGTACATTGTATAACGAGCACTGTTCTACATATTCCACGCGTTAGTCATGCATTTGTACTGTCGAGTTGTACGAGCGCAGCTACAAAGATAACGAAACCGATGAGGAACGACAAATCCTGTTCGAATGCCTTTTAGAAATATTTCTCTCGATATACGAGGCTCGTCCAGAAACTGTTACCCGCTTACCTATACAAGCCATAGGAAACGATTGACTAATACTTGTATTAGGTTGTCCGAAAAGTTCCTTTCGTTTTATAAGGAAGTAGTAGATGCACAGCATTTGTTGTTTCATATTGTTTTATTGAATTACGTTTGATCCATTTTATTCTATTACTGCAAAATAAATCATACATAAATCCATAAAATAATATAAAATAAAAAATGTGCATCTGTTTCGTTTCATAAGGTGATAATAAATGAACAATGATTTCTGTTTTATATTATTTTATCGAATTAGGTGTGATCCATTTCGTTCTATTTCTATTATTATATTCGTGCATAATTCGATAAACTAATATAAAACAAAAAACATTGTGCGTCTATTATTTCCTTATAAAAGGAAAGAAACATTTCGAACAACCTAATACAATACAACATCGCCTAACTTCATTCATATCTTGCCATAAGTCATGCCAAATTTTGAAATATTCATATTTGTCTTTATACAGTTACAACATCGCCATCGTAGCGTGCGTTTGAGATGCGTGCGATTTCGACAGGCGAGTCGAAAAATCCAGCTCTTCGAATGCTGCAACTCGTCATCGAACTACTCTAGTCTACGTTAATAAACTTACGAACGAGTGAATTTTACTTTTCCATTTGGCGACTAGAGGCGCGCGATTCGCGCTCCCTGAAACAATGCGCCAGACGTTCTATTTGCTAGGCAGTCCGCTCCCTTGGGGCACGCAGGGAACCAAGCGGACCGACATCGTGACACGCCACCGTCGTGAAAGTTTCAGATCTAAAATAAGACCTGCTAGAGTTGTTCGGTAAACGTAACCGACGGATGCTTCAACAGCTACGACTCGTGGTCGTACTACCAAAGAAATCTTCCTTCAACCTCCCCCCACGTGCATCTTCCTGCGCGTTTTCCGTTGACGCGAACGTGCTACCCGTCCAATTGCACGGTTTCTCGGACGATGCCGCGTGGATCGGCATTCCGTACAACAGTTAGACCGAATCACGGTGCAACGAAGGGAGAGAAGATGGACAAGGTAAGGTAGAAGAAAAAGCGGGCCGGTGTCGTCTGTGGCGATCCCGGCAGGGTCGGCCGACCCACGCTTCTTAAGTCCACAATTGACTGCGCGTGCATCCAATATGGCTGATAAAACCGGATCTCCGCGCGAGGGGTTAAGCTGACTGCTGCCATGTACGCGGCAAACTCGATGCCTAATGTCGTTACTCGTTACGATTCCCTTATATGTAACGCGCCAGGGATTGAGATAAAGCTTCGTTTACACTAAAGTGGTGGTCGAGCCACCACGAGAAGACCCGTTTAACCGCGTTGCGTTTCTTCCAACGATCCGCTCGACGATGCCGTTAACGAAGGAAAAATCATCCAACGTGGTCGATCGCGACGTGCAATTAGGCTGATTCGCGAGGTCGCTCACCTTTCCGCTGATTGCTGTCTCGTGCGTGTCTTGGTGCGCAGCTTCCCATTAATATCGAGGATCGAGTTTCGACATCTGGCACGGCGTATCTCAAAGAGAACATCGGACCGGGGAAATTTGCCACAAGAAAGGTGAGAATTCGCTGGCTACATTGGCGTACCAGATTCGTAGCTTTGTAGCGCGTTACACGGTGCGGCACGAGGATTCGCGACGAACATCGACAAACCCGTTTAACGCGCAATTTTCCCGCGACTCGATATCAGGGGGTCCACGTGAGTAGAAACCCAGTGAATCTTTGTTGGTATTTTCTCTGCTTCCTGGCTCGGTTTAAATGACTCTAGTATTTCTTTCTTTTGTTTAACCACACACGGTGAGGTTCGAGGGAATAGCGCCGTTGCCAGCAACGATGTTCCAATTTTTTCAACATGCGTCGGTCAGAGATCATTCTCGCTATCGTTTTTCTTCTTCTATCGTCATTCTTCTAATCGTCGACAGCGGTTTGGCAAAGAACAGCGTTGAAAATCTTCTTGGAATTGGCGCGGTGAGAAATCCACTGTTCGATCAGGTCGTCATTACGAATGGATTTCGCTAAACGGAAGATATTGGGTTGGCAACTAAGTGATTGCGGATTTTGTCATTAGGTGGTATAGACAAAACCCGCAATCATTTAGTTGCCAACCGGATATGTTTCGTATCGTTACGTTCGTTTACGACTGCAACGTACGTGTCGCTAACGACGATGTTAACACTTTACCGATCGATAGCCGATTAATCGGTATTTTGTTACCGACGGTTACCGACCGATAGCCTATTAATCGGCTTTTTGTTGTCGACAATCTTTTTCATTATTTGAACAATTATTTGTTATTTAGTATTAAGGTACCTTGCTCAGTTGCGTCAGTTGCGTTGCTCTATAAGTTCCCACAGTTTTATACCAATTTGGAAAACTTACCGTTCGCGATAAACGAAAAGAATGGTATTGGAGAGTCTAAACCGAAACAGAGCCGGCGCCAGGGAGAATCTGCTAACGGTCAGTAAAGTGTTAACGCCAGTCATAGCGAGAACGCGTAGCGACAAAAACGGTTGGCTGCTGTTTCGTGGACAGGTGCGCATTTCCGTACAACGATCGCTGCGTAGCAGCGTACTTATCGTCGTCATCATCATCAACGCGTCCAATACGCGTCTATGAAGCGACGTTTCGTGCACAGCGGAATGGAGGAATTTTCGCGCGAAGACAATATCGCTGTGGCATATGATTCAACTCGTGGGCGAATGGGATTAAAAAAGCCAACAAAAAGATACGTTTAGATAGGCAGTCGCGTGAACGCATTAAACTCGTAAACATCCTGCGAGCAACGTGCTCTCTCGCCGCTGTTTATTACAGACGAGGAAAAGGATGTGTCCTGATTCCGTTTAGATAGTAATTATCGTTAATTATCGTTTCTCGCATTCTCTTTTTCGTAAAATCGTTCGCCCGTGACTATTTGGCAGACGAAGATGAAAAAGTAGATTTTGCAGCGCGAGCACGTGTAATTAATTTAATCGTGATTGCAATTATTTATTTAACTCGGGTGGGAGAACAGGAGCATTCGATGCGAGTGGAGAAAAATAGGACAATTGAAAATGGAAAATAGAAAGACAGGAAGGTTTAATTTAAAATACACAGAAAAGAAAGAAACAGGGAAATTTGATGTACATTGGAAGAATTGAAAAATTGTATCCAAAATGAAAAGGATAGAAGTAGCGAAGAATAAAAAAAAAAATAGGAATTCTAAAGAATTTTATTTTTGTTTTATCATTTCATGTAACTTTCATGTAACTTTTATAAAAATTATTTATAAATAAGGGGATGTTCAAATATATTACTTGCCTTTGCTTATCTGTAATTACTCATCTTACAATTTAGGTAATATTCACCATTTATACAAATTTTCTGTTGTAATATATATTATACATATAACTACTCTTTTTCTCTTCTTTGTTACAAAGTATTCATTTAAAATCGTTATCGTCGAGTATCGTGAAATAAGCACGGATTTTTCATGCGCTAAATAAAGTTAATTTTGAAACAAACAGGATGCTACGGTATTCCGCGTGATATCCAATCGAGATTCCTATCGAATTCAATTAAAAACGCGGCGAGGGATGGAAAACGATCAACTTCGTAATTATAGTGCAGAGAAATCACTTTACACGGCAGTTGTTGATCGTTTAACATTGACTGCCACGCCGAAATCACATGTTTCGCTCAGAACGCCACAGGAGTATTTTTATTATTCAAAGCATATAATGGCAAAATAATAATAAATTGATGATGTACGACAACATTCTTCCCCAATGCACCGTTTATCTTATTGGTGGTCACAGGTGAGTACCACAGGTCAAGGTGGTACCTTGCTAACAGTTGATGGCGACATATTATAACAAAGCTTCGTTTATTTCAACAAATCATTCGCATTCATTGTTCCGTCGTAAGCAAAACGTGCAGAATATATCGTTGAAATGTGTAGAAGATATTGGTAAATAGTATTTGCTCATTCTATATATAATATAATAGTAAGGTATGTGCACACTTCTAACTTCAATTATATGATTATAAAGCAGTATTTAAAATTATTTTCTAAGCTGTGTTTATAATAATATTGATAGAGTACCCCTCAAAGATATGGATGCAGACACAGTGCACCGTTAGATGTGAGGTGGTTTAAGGTATAAGTGCCCAAGAAATACTCTCGATGTTCAACAATATAGTTTATTTAACAGTCAACAGTCAACAATCAACAGTCAACAATCAACAGTCAACAATCAACAGTCAACAATCAACAGTCAACAGTCAACAGTCAACAATCAACAATCAACAGTCAACAATCAACAGTCAACAGTCAACAGTCAACAGTCAACAGTCAACAATCAACAGTCAACAATCAACAGTAAACAATCAACAGTCAACAATCAACAGTAAACAATCAACAGTCGACAATCAACAGTCAATAGTCGACAATCAACAGTTAACATTCGACAATCAACAGTTAACATTCGACAATCAACAGTCAACAGTCGACAATCAACAGTTAACATTCGACAATCAACAGTTAACATTCGACAATCAACAGTTAACATTCGACAATCAACAGTCAACAATCAACAGTAAACAATCAACAGTAAACAATCAACAGTCAATAGTCGACAATCAACAGTTAACATTCGACAATCAACAGTTAACATTCGACAATCAACAGTCAACAGTCAACAGTCGACAATCAACAGTCAACAGTCGACAATCAACAGTTAACATTCGACAATCAACAGTCAACAGTCAACAGTCAACAGTCGACAATCAACAGTCAACAGTCGACAATCAACAGTCAACAGTCGACAATCAACAGTCGACAATCCATAGCCAACTGTCAACAATCAACAATCAACAATCGACAATCGATAATCAACAGTCAACAGTGAAAATCAACAATCCACGCTTGCCGCCACAGATGCAAGATTTGTTCTCTTTTTTTTTTTTATTAATGTTCTAATAAAAATGTTTAATTGTTCAATGGAGCATTTTTTATTTCAAAGTATCTTCTATTTATCGGTACATTCAAAATGCCCTAACTATCAATCTTCATACAATTTTTAGAAGTTGATTGTTAAGAATTGTAAGAAGTTGAAGCGCTCCGGTCACCAATGACCACCGTGGCGTCACAGAAGAAACTGTGGCGGGTCATATATGACCAACGTGGCAATCAAAGTGTTAACAGGTTTTAAGAGGGTTTTATCGATCTCGCGGAAACTTTGTTCTTCGAACTTCGTTGCTTGTATTGTTCCGCGCTCGCTTATAGCTCTCGCCTGTGCATTATTTTATGTAACCAAGATTTCTATACTGAAATCCAATACGTTGATTATAATAGATAGACTGTGTGGAACTGCTGGCGCTATAATGTGATCCAAAAACAGTTATCCTTTTCTGTGGTTTAATCGAGTGACGCCTTTATTTGGTAAATATTAGAATAATCTTTGGATCATTTAAAAATTTGTTTCTCTGTTTTGGAAAAGATTTATTCGTAATACTTGACACGCTTCCATAAAATTCACAATTTACATTTTCCACTATTTGATAATTATAGTTTGTATAATTTAGATGAAGCTGTAGCAATTTGTATCGTAGTTTAAAACTCGCGTTCCCTTTTTTTTTATTACGTTAATTAACACGGACAATAATAATGAAAGCGAAGCAGAGTTTCAGAATAATTAAAAGAAAATTTCAATTGTCGGTAAATATCGTAGTGCTCGTGGTATAAATATCGCTGCAACTAATGCAAGTAACAAAGTTGTAAGAGAGAACAGAGTTTGAGGATTCATTTAAGAAAAGTCCTAATTGCTAATCGTCACCCAATAACAAATATTTTAATAATTATCTCCTGCGATAACTTGTAACAAAATAGGGCTGTAATAATTATTTTAATAATAATTACAATACAAATGTTTCATAATTACTTAACAATCTTTATCTCCTAACTTGGGTAATGAGACAAAATTTTCGAAATTACTTTTAAGAACATCACAATTATCAACTACTACGAGCATAGAATTACTAATTATCCAAATTATTATTATACCAACTAATCAAAATGTTTCAAGAATTCAATCGAATTTGAATTAGAAAAACACCCAATTAGATACTAAGCTGATTTAATCGAATTTCTAATTTACACAATTTACTAATAAATAGCAATAGCTAAATAAGTAACGACCAAACCAATAAATCGCGAATTACTGGAAAAACGAAAATCTATGGATCACCCGTCTCGAAAATCGCCAATTAAATTACCAATTAAACGTCTATCTGGCAAGAAACAATTACAACTCAATCGATGCCAATCTCAAACAGGTACATACCCACGCAACGTTTCCACGAGTGAATTGGCTGATCGCAGTGAAAGTTTGCTATTCCAAGATTCGACGATTAATGACGGGTTCGCGTAAGAAGAAAAGCAAAAAAAAAACAGGAAAGACACAACGAAACTCGAGGGAACGAACGTTTGAAAAACCGTAAGGGCGGCTGTGGAAACCAGCCGCAGTTTTGCAATTTTTTTCTTTCTACATTGCATACTTTACAATGTAAAACGTCTTTCTTTTTGTCGTCCAGTATCGACTATCCAACTCTCGCCCAGTACAGACTAAATATTTTCTATCTGTAAGTTCGATTTGTTGGCAACTAAAGTGAAATTGGATTAGCTGGATGCAGCTTAAAAGCTGCTACTGTAAAATAAAATGATCCAGAGACAGGCCGCATCGAGGTTGCCGATGTTCTGTGAAAATGACGAACACGAAGGCTGGGCGCACGATCGAGACCAACGCACAGACTAAGAGAATATCAACTACTTTACCGCTGAAATAACAGAAATAGAAATACAATTTGAACGAAAACATGAATTCCAACGTCCAAATACTGAAATATCTTTTTTCTAACGTTATCGATCATTTAAACCGGAAAATCTACTAATCGGATAATCGGTCGGTACCGGACAATTTTCCCTTTCTATTACAAACTATAACATTCTTATAGATTCTTATTAACAAATTTCAGAAAATGAAAATTCATGTTTCTCAATTCTGATTTTTACCGACTGTATGATATGAGAAAAATACCCGCAGCGGTCGGTACTGCACGACTTTCCCTGCGCGAAGCAGCTTACTAAAATTTCTCGTCGGTCGACCCGCCTGTAGCCGCCCTAAGACAGTCGACCCGTTCTCAAGATCCATATGCAATCCCAGGCCTGGCGATACGTGAGACAGCGTCGAGGGCAACGCCGTTCTCCTTTGGAGTTTCTGCACGTGCAACCACGGAGACCTGGTGTCGGGAAATCAAGTTCAATGGCGTCTCGGACGCGCACCGATCCCCAGTCCGCATACGAGCACGTTTTCGTGAACGCGGCGACGCATCTATTCCGAGGGACTCAAAGTTCAACAGGACTCGGTCCGTTTCTTACTGTTTGATCGAGTAGCGGATCGAAAATTAAACGCAACCGAGAATATGATATAAATAGCAGTATAGATAAAGAGATGTTTATTTTATTTTATATATTTTATTTGCAAGTTCGATATAAGATGGTAATTGTACTATGGAAAGTTTTATCTTTTTGTTGTTTCGTAATATGAAATTCAGAGCCACGTTTCTTGTACATTGAGACACTGCGAACGTAAACTTCGTGGCTGCTATTTCGAAAGATGTACGTTCGATCGAGCGTTATTACGAATAACGTTACGATAGCGAAGGTGGTAGAGTGGTAGGTTCGCTGGAATTACTCTGTCACGAGTTCGAATCCTTCATCATCGAAGAGTTTTATCTATAATTTGAAACGCTACGTGAATATAAGAAAAACTAGGCTTTAGATTCATAGAATCCTTTTCAAATGCGATAGCATTGGAGAAAATGAGTTTTCACTTTCTCCCTGTTTCATCTTATGTCCGCAACTTGAAGCACACTTTCCATGGAAACTGACACTTGATATTTTGTAAAGTATACAATTATCGAATTTGTAATAATATAGTAGAAATGACAGTTTTCTGCCACTGTTCCACTGTATTTGGAGATTAGTTTGATCTAATCTCTTGTATCTGTAATAACGCACACTCTTAAAGCAAATTATTATCCTCAAGTTTTCTTACTATTTTAATGGTTTTAGGGTATATCTCATAAAAAGTAGCCTTAAGTTCAAGGACCAACTGTTGAATGCACAAGCAGTACCGCGGAAAATAGTTATTTCCGCTTAATCGTCCTTTATTTTAAGGTTAGTTCGAGCAATGGAAACTGGTTTTATATTTATGACTAGGCGCAATGAAAACTGGTCTTGTATATTTGTAGCTAGGCATAATGAAAACTGGTCTTGTATTAAAGGATCAATAATTGATTATTGTCGTGTCGATCGTTACTGTTCAATAACGATGTTTGATCGATTTGAAACGTTGATTGATTGTTTACTAAAGAGATATTCTAAATTTGAGCAGCGAGTGTCAGGCGAGACACCCTGTATATAGAAGCATCCCTAAGAAACGTAATACAGGTGCCTCATTAAGGGTTCGAATAACCCTTTGCTGATAGAGGGTAAACCTCGCGTCTCCTTCCATGGAATATTCATATGTAAGGCTTCCTAACTTTAACACGTGCTTGTGTTGTAGTACGCCGCGCGTAACGAGATCCAATTATCAGCATACCGAACTTAATTCTCAATTCCCTAACAAGACGCGGTGAAAAACCTCATCGCTGATCGCACATCACAGAAAGAAAATTACTATAGAAATTGGAAAATCGAAGAGAGGAATGTTACTGCAAAAAGTTACAGAATCGAACAGGGGTATGTTGTTACAAAAGTAACTAAATTGGAGAGAAGGATGTTATTACAAAAATGACTAAATTGGAGAGAAGCATGTTACTACAAAGATTACTAAATTGTAGACCATTAGGAAAAATTGAAAATATAGGGGCACGGCTTACTGAAACAGTAGTGCAACGAACATCGTGTTGGCCACGTTCAAGACGATAAAGTTACTAGAAAATTTTTCTATACGTGTTACGATCGAGCGTCAGGTAGACTTATGCAAATTTATATTTCTACGAGCCCAATTAAAGGAATGAAACAAACGAGGCATTCGTCTCAGACAAATTATAGAAATTATTTATATTAAGATATTAGATATAGAGATTTATTTATATTATAGAAATTTATTCATTTATATTATAGAAAAGACGCTATTATAGAAATTATTAAAAAGTATAACAATTATGATAAATATAATACTATTACGAACACCATAGATAGTACGATACCTTAGATATTTCGAATGTTATATATATTTCCAAATATTATGTGCGTTCTATACGTTTGTACAATTTTAAATTCCCTATGTAAGTGCATAATCATTCTACCAACCATCATAAACATCCCCAGTCTAGTCACAAATCTGAAAAATCTATCAAGTGACCAACTCGATATAGATCAATCAAGAAAAATTCCCTATGTCCAAACTGTTGCTGTAACATTCGTTTTATGTAGATATCCGTCAAGAAGACGGACAAACGAGACTGTCACGTCAGCTTCCTTCCACCATAACCTTATTGCCACACAAATACCCATCGTCCTCCGCTCTATGTGTCGCCCACTTGTTCCCACATCGCGTGATACAGGTTGTCTGTTCCGTGTGAGCTCTATCTAGCAGATCTCTCTGTTTAATCTTGTTGCGAATATCTTTCAAGAGAATCCTATAGTCAATTTTCATAACTATAACATTATAAAAATGCACTATACGTACTACAGCAAGGATATCGAAATTTTATTAGCCCCGTAATAAGCAGATCGTGGATTTTTATGCGTTCATAGAAAATCTACAGCGTTTAATTCAAAATTAATATTCAGAAATATGGGAAATATGAGTAATAGAAATAATAAAAAATAATATTCATGAAAATACATAATTTTCAGTAGATGAAAATATAAATTTGTCTAAGAATCCACGATCTAATTGCGAGACCCGAAGATTATCGTTATTATTAATTGCAGTTGTAATCAAATCGTATCTCTCTATCCTCTGAAAAATTTCTCAAGTTCGAGGAACTTAAGAAACGATCGTTATTAATTTCTCGTTTCAATTTTATTCTAAAAAAGGTTGTATAAGCCCGTTGTTGAATGGAGACAGAGATGAGATTAAAATATAGGGAATTTAGATTAAGAGGAGCGCGGCAAGACTAACCGAATTTGTCCGACGAAACTGTACACACGGTGCTATACAAACTATGACGAGAAATAGGTACACCTAATCCGGCGCGTGTGACAAGATCTATGAAAGAGCTCTTTCTAAGTACGATGCAGTAAAGGCGTAATTCCTAAGTATCCAGGTGACTCATTTTACAAGTATGGATGAAACCTATGTACGTAAAAGCGAGATTAAATTCGAATTTTTACGCGGAGATAATAGAACAGAAAGATAGAAACTTTTAAGATACAGAGATAGTATGACTGTAATGGCTGAAAATATGCCGCAAAGTTATATGTTTAGTTTCGTCCGTGAAATACTGTGGGTCACCAAAATTGAATGTACTGTAGCAATGTAAAAGTGATAAAATAACGTGGAGAATTTTTCTAACGTTAATCGCAATGCAATAACGTAGAATCAATAAAATTGAACTCGCTATTGTCGATATATAATTAACAAAAGCATCGCGGAATATACCGTAATTTATAAAAAATCAATATGATGTATAAAAACAACAAGATATAGTTCAAAAAATATACTAATGTTAACGATGAAAATTGAACTTGCTGTAGTCAACAGACGATTAATAATATCACCACTAGCATATAACAGTCTGTACAATATTAATAAGATTAATGAAAATAATAAGATGTTGCTCTAAATTGTTTTAACGTTAACGATCATGCAAAAGTGAACCATCCAGATTCAGCTCGCTATAGTCAACGAACGATTAGCAACATCACCGCTGAAAACACTGTAGTTGATAAAAAAAATTAATACAATCGATAAAAGTAACCAAACATTATCCAAAATTATTGCAACGTTAACGATAACCCAAAGATGGACCATCAAAATTGAACCCGCTATAGTCGACATACGATTAACGAAATCACTAAATTCAACAATAACAGAATCTTATTTAAAATTTGTCCAGCATAAAAGATACGCAATAGACACATTATCTGCAATACAATGTGAATCAGCCTGTATACAATAAAGGAAGGATAAATCGTATTGCTTAAGCCGCGGTTACAAATGAGCCCGCAATAAGCATTAGAGATAATATTCCCTCTTATCTTCATCTGCTTCGAAACGCAGGATTAATGGAGGCGATGTGAATCAGCCTGTAGATGCACCTATGAGTCTATATATTCGCGGCGCAGGCACTTGGCGTTACAAATGCAGCCGGAGGAGCATGACACGCCTACGCTTTACTAAGCCCACACGAGGACAGGGCCGTAGGTATTGTGACCCAGGTGTCACATGGTGGAATGTTATTTGTCAACGGGACGATCCACCAGGAATGTTAACAGATGGAGAAAATGGCTATTTTCATAGTGGATCATGATCTGTGTTAAAAGGATAGTTCTATTTACGCTTATTATTATTGTTATGAACACGTATGCGATTAGTACAACGCAAAGTATATACCCGTGGCATTCGAACGTAAGAAAATGAAGGAAAGAATAAGCCTGAGTTCGCCAATTCCGTAAAACGCTAACAAAACCATGTCAAAAGTAACGGTGAAGAAGAAAAGAAGTAGAAAAGAACACGATACACGAGTTTCGTGATTTAATAACAAAATTGGAACGAGATATGACTGTGCTGTAAGTAGTAGTAGTAGTAGTAGTAGTAGTAGTAGTAATAGTAGTAGCGATATTTGTAGTATGTACACGATGTAATAAAATTTCCAAGAAATGTATATACATATGTAGAAGTTTGGAGACATTCGTTGTAAACATTGCCTTAATGAAAAATTAATATACCGCGTGAGTAGTATTGTTAAATGTATATTTATGTATTAAGAAAATGAAAAATAGGTAAAACGTAGTAGAAACTGTAGATTACGTGAAAATACCTGACTTGAACAGAAGATAGAGAAGAGAAGTCGAAATAAAGGAAGCAGATTTACTGAAAGCGCGAAACTTACAAAAAAGTATAACGTTTATACGTAGGATGAAAAATCAAATACTTTACCCTTAAAAAAAAAAATAATAATAATAAAAATAAAGAAAAAAAAGAAATAGGGCAAATTTACTCTATCCGTTAATATGACAGAAACAGGTAAAAGAAATATTATGGAAACCGTTTTAACGATGCCAAGCGACGATGGTTCGTTTATTCGGTCGAATTTTAAGCAGTTCCGGGGCTAGTCCGGTCCTATAAAAATCCAGACGGAACCAGAGAGTCGGTTGCTCGATTTTTGGGCGTGCACGAGGACGGGAATACATGTGACACACGCGCACACATTTTGTGTGCGAGCGCGGATACAGACGCTAGTATACACTGCCGCTCAAAAATATACAGCCACTTACTTACTTTCATCCAAATATAAAGGTATATAATTACGATAGTTATATAATATAAGGTAATATAGATGGAAAATTACAGGCAGGAAGACTCGCCACGGTTTTATCCTTTATTAAGGCTATCTTAGAATATTACGACGTGATAAAATTTGTTTTTGAAAGTTAATATGCAATAAAATGCTCGGGACATTTATAAGCGTCAAACACTACGGAGCTGTTCTTTTTGCTTTAAGGAGCTCATTATACGCGGTTCGCCTGATTGTCAAGCTTCAGATAAGATAAGCAAGGATATTCCAAATTGACTGAGAAACTATCGTGATCGATAATAGCAACGATATTTAAAACCGCTTCATACGTCGACAGAACATATACTTAATGCAAATAAACAATTTAGAAAAAAAAAAGATAAATGAGCCGAAAGAAAAAAGAAAATATTTTCATATGACGTACGAAGTATCTAATTCTAATAAACGAGAAGATACTAATTAGTACATGTAACAAGTAAATACATATCTCATTTGATCGGTAAACTCCTAATTCTTCTTTAACTATTTTTATTAAGTAACCCCCCATTATTTCAAGCGTTTCACTTGAAACGTACCACAAAAGACAGTCAATGGATCACAATTAAATAAAACAATTTTATCAAGTATATAATATCGCTCATCTAGAAAAGCAAAAAGTGAAAAGAAATATCGCGAAACATAATACACGTTTAAACTGGCAATTTAAAACAATCGAGCGTGACTCGACGTAGGGCTTTTCAAAGGGTTCATTCATACGCGCTTAGTAAGAAAATTAAAAGATCCATTATGTTGTTAATAAAAAATTACACGCGTTATAATCGCGAACAGATAACGCGGATTTGGATAATTTGGATTTATAGGAAATTCGCTGGCTGCACAGAATCCGCGTAATACGAGAAGGTACACAGAATATCCAAACCACAGTGCTTTCTCTGCGATACTTGCCAGATAATACAATTTCCTACAGACGTTCTACTTTTTCTCGTTATATCCCGAAAAGTTGGAATTTGCAGAAAAATCCACAGTCTACTTATGAACGTCAGTGTACACGTAAGCGAATCGAGGAAAGCAACGACGCTCTAAGCTACATCCGGCAGAGCAGCAGTTTTTTGTGCACCGCGTCGCATCCTTAAGTTCGCCACACTTGTTTCGCTAGTAGCAGCGTCCTCTTCGTGACTATGGTGCGCGAGCGTGGAAGCGCGCGCGCGCAGGTCAGCGCAACAACGAGGCGCGCTTCACCGTAGCGTGCAACTGAAAATCAGAAATTTCCGCGCGCTGATAGATCACAGAGTCCGCGAGCAACTCTCATCTTGTCCCGCCCCTCTACCGGCGATCGTGAGATCGTCTACGATTTACGGAATAGTCGAAAGAAGCAGCAGACATTGTCAACGTTTCAAGGTTCTCAGCGTCACTGCGGCTTGTCGATAAATATTAACGAATAAATAATATCGAAACACATCGACGAACCGCATTTTTCTCACAATTTAACGTTAATAGTTTAACGTTCGTTGACGATACGTCCGGTTTCGAGTTAGCGTTCGCTTAAACAAAAAACTCGTGCAACTGTCATTTCAGCATTGTCAATGAAGAAACCAAGGGAGGAAAGGGTAAAGTAAAGGCAGTGGCTTTTAAGAAGAGATACATTTTCGCCTACGAGTTCGTCGAATGAAATTCGAATATTCGATGGGAAAGATTTTCCCTTTGCACGATGAACGTTGAAGATCTGGAAATACTGGCAACATACAGTGAACGTCTGAGGATCCTCTTGGATTTTAAACTCTCAGTGTGGCTATTAAGGTGGCGTACAATTAGGGAGAAGAAATAAGCGAATTGATAATGGAAATAGATGGGAATAAAATTGCATGAAATTCAGTATGTTTATGCAAAATCGTAAATTTCATTTATTTGATTTAATTCAATGTTGTTAGCCCAACAAGGCTTGAAGAGATCTGTCTATCCTTTTCCTATGTGTTTTTTACCTTGAAGACTTTTGTTACTTTTGCGGAAACTCGTATATTAAATAAAATGAAATGTTAGTTGAGGAGTGTGGAAGAAAATGAAAGAGGAAAAGACAAGGAGCAAAGCGATATTTATTGTCGGTTTTTACAAGTAGAAAGTAAGCAAAGTTGATTATCGCTGTGTTTCTTTTAGGGAAATCCTTAATTGGTATCGATATACCTTTTTCCCAATAGTTTCTCTCTTATCCGGCTAGCGATGTAACTCGCGCAATAACATACACGCTATTGGCACGCGATTTTATCAACACAGTGAAAAACAGGCGAAACGAAGAAGAAGGAACTACAGGTTATGCTTAGATAACTGGTCGAAACAGAAGCAGAATCGAAACAAAGTTAAATTTACAAAAATGTAATTTGAATCTAAATTTCCATTTATGGGATATTGTATTTCCCAATACAATCATAAAAAGTGCACAATATCGTTTACCATCTTCGTTCCAATGTCTCGCGCCAACTTCTATTTCTTGGTGTTCCCTGATTATTTTAACGATATATGTATAATTTTTTCAGGTAGAGTTTATAATCTTGTGAAGATTACAAAAGGATCGATTGTAAGAATTTGCTGGTCCAATTGACTACATTGCTGTAGAATTACTTTAACGTAGCCCCAACATTGTCACGTCGATCGACTGTGCCAAATAAAATTATAGATTTTAGATAATTATAACCGTGATTTTTCATATTTGCTATTCCCAGTGTTTCGGAATTTTACATGAAAATAAGCTGTGAATCATTTTCTATTTTAAAAACTTTCTATTTCGATGCCTGCTTCGATCCAACCGAGAAAAAAGTTACAACAGAAACCTGTTTTCTTTGCGATACGATATCGATGACCATTGTAATATTTCTTAGGAAATTTCAAAATGCAAACTAAAATATTTCATAATGTGTGCGATGAGAAATATGTGTCTCGATGTCTCTGGGTTTACAATTCAAAGATATTCCTTCTTTTATTCTTAACTTACGGAAACCATAATTTCATTAGAAATTGGTATTTAACTCAATCAACATTGAAAATGATATTTTCTTGCTGATCTAGTTCTCTTGCGCAATAAAGTGGATGATATTGTAATTTTTATCTTGTTCGTGTTAATGAGAACGCCGTCATCTTGAGAGCACACGCGCGGTTGAGAACCATTGATAATTTTATCGAACCAATACTTGCCAATGTACTCGTTCCGATTGATAGTATCGATGTTCGCAATAGCTGTTATCAATCTCGCGTACTCTTCTTTGATTTTACAGTTCCAGGAATACAATTCTCTATTTACATTTTCCTCCGCGATTTTTTATTCAAATTTACAAAGACCGTAGTCAAGCATGGATTGCACTTTTCAATTGGCGAAGAAAAAATGAAATATTAAATTTGATACGCGTTGGAAAAAACGTAGTTTGTGCTAATTGTATACTAATCGTGCGAATTAATTCATCCATAGGTATCGCTAATTTGAAGTATTATGCTGACACAGAAAATAGAGAAGCAAATTCCAATCTGTCCACAGTCTTGAAAACTGCAACGAAAGAGTTCGAAATTCCAAGAAGTAAGCGATTTTTGCCTCACCAACAACGTATACTAAGATAAAAAATAATTTGAAAAGTATATATCAAGTACGTGTATGCTATGATTCCAACAAATGATAACGTAGAATACTTGTGTATCTACCATATTGTTACTTTTTTCCTGAAAAACTATTTCATATCTTATATTATCTGTTACTCTGCTGCTCTTAAACCTCAATTACAAAGATAATCTTTTAATTATCCTGTTCGAAATTTTTATGCTGTAATCATTGGCTGATTAAAGTCTTTGAGGCTTGGGACTATCGACCTAGCAAAGGAGAAAATAATCTCAAACTAGAAGAATGGGAGAAGGAGAAGGACTTAAAATGAAATAAATTTACGTAAATAAAATAGAGAGCCTGCTATAATCCCTGTCTGATAATAATAAAAATATTCTAACCCAACCTCTATATTGTCGAACTGATTGACTACCCAAATCCATTTGGTCCAAATAAAAGCATAGATTCAATTTCGATTGCTGTTTCTCATAATATCCCTAAAATCTTATATAAAAACAAATTGCGATAAAAAATATTCCAACCTCAACATTACAAAGTTGATTTAGTAATTAAAATCATAAAGTTCTACCGACTAGTATTTGATATGTCAACAGGTTAGTTTGACATATCAATAGGTTAGTTTGATATATGGACATAAGTCAGTTTGATATATCAACGTAGGTTACTCTCTTATAACAATAAATCACGTCAAATTTACTTTAAGCTTGTCTAGGTTATGTCAGAAGTTAGTTGAAAATTATTTTTATCTCCATCTTTATATCCACAGTTTTTGGCTTGTTGTTCATTTTTATGTTGAGATATCAAATAAGTGCCGTCTTATTTTTGATTTCTCATATTTTAACGTTCTTAAATTCGATTCGTCGAACATAACGATTTAAACCATCATTTCTTTTTTCTGTTTTCAACAGTTCGTCTGGTATCGCGTTACCCTCGTCCAGACAACCAACGAGGCGAATTATCCACTCGAAAGAGGACGCGCGATTGCATTAGAGACAATAAACACGCGACGATCGTTTACAAGCGGTCATGATTGGCGGTTTCTTTTCGCTACCGTTCGTAAATTATTACTGACACGAAACGCAATATCATTTCGCGCCTTACTTTATACCAAATTTAACCTAAACCCTCTATATCCAATGTAGGACAAATAATTTTATTTAAATTTCAGTCTTCCGTAAACAAATATTTCAAATATTTCACGTGGAAATCTATTAGGTATTGTAGTAGAAATATTAATAAGTAGCTGTGAATTTTCTTTGATATTTTTGAAAGCCTGAGATAGGCTAGAAACACGATCTGGATCCTAAACGTTCCATGTTGCACATGGTGTTAGCAAAAAGAAAAGCTTGCACACGAGGGGTTAAAATGTTATTTTCCTCTTAGTAAAGCCCACGTTTTACTTGCATTGTTTATCGTTTCGTAACAACGTCCACGTACAAGCAAATAATAACCACGCACATGCCAGCGATAAAGAACCGGCACGCAGCTAACGTCAAACTTCAAACTACATTGTAGAAACCTGAAAACTGTTACTCATCGGCAAACTTAAGAAACGATATCGAAGCCATAGAATTAAAAGAACACGATCATTCATATTCTCTATTGTTTTATGTCAACTTAAAAAATATATATCACTACAATCTATTAAAGTACATATGTTGACGTCACTATAGTCAGATATCAGACATCATCACATATCAAACACAGACGAAACACAGTACGCACGCGTATACACAGATTATGTACCTACATATACATTTGTATAATATATATAGCTTTGAAAACATGTGCGCTGGTGATTATGAATGTAGTCTAGTCTAGATATTATTGGAAATGTTTAACTTTTGCGTTTAAATATAAAATGTATCTTTTTGTTATGGAATAAAATATTTTATAAAATACTGATCTTTGTATTTTGAATATTTCCCGTGATGGTAAATTTTGTAAGTAACTTGTAAGAAATCTCAAATATCTCAAACTATTTTCAAAATCAATGATGTATCTTACACGTGACTTATAAAAACAGAATCAAAAGAATTTTATTTACGAAAATGAATTAGGAAGAATCATATTCTTTATTCATTTTATAATTGCAATTGAATGCAACAAATCTTCGTGAATCATTTTAATATTCTTCTTTCTCTGAACTATTACCTGATAACACATACCAGAATAATAATTACTTCCTATTTAACAAATCATAAATTTACCAGGGAATACATAACCTGGATCCTTATCAAAATTAGCATGAACTGGATTCGAAAAATGAACATATATGCGCTATATCTATTCTACAAAAATACTGTCCTATTACTATAGGACCACATGAAACAATCTAAAAGATAAATTCAATTCTTTCAAACCTTTAACTTAAATGAGTTTCATGATCACCAGAGAACATACAAAGGAATAGACACATCAAAGGAAACAAACTCACCGAAAAAGTCCTCCCAGCTAACGGATCCATCCGAATCCACGGCGTTGGCAGCCGTGGTCTCCGCGTCCGCCTCGCTGTCCATCTCGTCGCATCAAATCCTACGATTTTTCCCGCAAACAGTCACACAACCGACGATCCTTTCTCGTTGTCACTGGTCCATGAAATTTTGCACAACCACAGAATGGTCCTTACTGCCGTCACCGACGTTGCTCTTAATATCGAATCGTCTAACACACGTCACATATCTCATGTGCGCGCCACCGATTTATTTGGCGCGTTGGAAATTCATCAGAAGAGCAATGCAACGGCGAGAAAGGGTAAGTACATGGATCGATTATTTAAGACGAGTTAATTGAAATGACGGAAAGAAGAAGTAAAACGACATCCCTTTAGCACGCGGTCGCGAGACGGACTGAGAGAGCGGCAGCCTTCGACCCGAGCCGACCGACCGTGCCGGCAAGTCAACGAATCGGCAAACAGCCGCCACCAACCCATACACTAAACCGTTCGTTCGCTCTCTGCTCAAGCGTTCCTACGCTCTGCTCGCCGGCGAGTCGCTCAATGCAACGACTGTCCTCTCGGCGGAGGCGAGCGCCGTTCATGTATACGCTAGTACCGAGTTTACTGGCCACGATTTCGTCTTCGTTCCTGGCCGCTGTTATCCCCGCTGGATGCTGCAAATGAATTCATAGAATTAGCTTCTGGTATTGGATATAATATAACATAAGGTATTTTGTAATTAAATGAATTTTATGCATTTTTGCACGTTCAGATCTCCCATAAATACATAAGGATCTACAGTCTAGATACAGGAATCTTTTTTCCTTTTTAGTAAAGTTTTATAGAAAATTTGTTAATTTTCTTGGAAACCGACAAAGGTACAAGATTGCTTTAATTTTTTATAATGTACTCCCACTTTAATATTTGTGTAGCATACATCCTAATAAATAATTGTCTTTTATATCAATAGATCAGTAATGTGTGATAAATATCCATATCTGACTTGCATTCATTGAAGAAGAAAAATAATAGATACTTGAGATTTCTAAGAAATACACATACCTCCCTCGATTACTGGCCAGATAAAGTGGTAACTCGTGGTCAGTTAACGAGACACTGCTGTAAATCGCCGTACGTCGGCCGGTCATTGAATTAGGAGCATCGAATATGTATTTTTAACCCTTCACGCTGCGCCACCGTCCGCCTGCCTTGGCATCGCTGGTGCTGCTTCTTGTTGCGCCTTTTTCCGGCGTTCCCGCGCCGTTTGTGTGTGACTTTTAGGATGGTACGTAACTGGAAATATTGGGAAACAGTGTTATGTTTATTTGGAATTGAGCGGTTCGAACGCGAAGTAAAGCCTTCAACGATGACTCAATTGAACTATCGTTGAAGACGAATTGGCCAACTCTATTTTCTTAACCTCTTAATTTCTGAATTTTGGCCACTAGGGGTTTCTTGTGTTTACATAGTGTGAATCATCTGATTATTCTACTTGATAAAAAACTATGAAATCCTACGAGTGAATCTTATAATCTAGAAATAACAAATGTTATTAACAGACTTGTTACCATTAAGCATTAGAATCTATTAATACTTAATGATATTTGACTTGTAGAATTATTATTAATTATAAAACTAATAAAACTAGTATAAGTTAGATTGTATAGAATTTTATATTTAATTTCTCAATAACTGAACAATTCATTTCAATGAAGTATGGCTTCCCTGTAGCTGAATTACTTTTATAATAATTATAATTTTATCCAAATATCATTTTTGTTATCCGTTCTAAATTCAAATCTATATACTCTCTAAATTAACTAAACATTTTAATAAAAGGATTATATTTATTCGTTATGTTTTATGAATTTTTGTTATAACTTACATCAAGTTAGAATATTTTTCATCACAGTATTGGAAATGGAAGAAAAACCGCCAAATCCTATAAACAACACGGCGTCACAATATGGCGTCCTAATCGCTTAAATTTTGGTTACAAATGATTTTTTGAATAATTTATTAAAACAAACGAAATTATACAGATAATCTAACGTCTAAATGTTTAATCGTTGCATAATGTAGCTATGTGATTAATATTTTGAAGAGTTTCATTGGTAATAAATATTGTTCATCTGAAATCCTTATGGAATCATCAAAGGCTTTTCTTGATTATATAAAATGAATTAATTTATAAACATAGAAGTTATACAACATACTGCGAACATCCATATAGTATTCATATATAATTGCTTAAGAAGTGTTACCTGTATTCTGCATTATTTTCGGTAAAATAAGTAATTGTGCTGGATCGCGAATAAACTCGACCGCGGTATGAAACATTCGAATAACAGACGTATATGGACTAACAGTATATAGACATTCCCCCTACTTAAATTCTATTCCCCTACTCTCTGTTTTCGTCAAACACGCATGCGCGCGAGGAATAATTATAAAATGTTAAGGCGACGCTCGTAATTTAAAAATATTATAAATTTGTGTCCACATATAATTCTATATCTGATGATATTGACTAAATACTTTCTTATTAATGAATTAGAACATCAATTGACGTATTGAGTACTGCTTTTAGGATATAAAAGTTCCATCGTATGTTATGATTAGACTGCGGATTTTTATGCAAATTTCTATTTTTATGAATACATGTACAGAAGTAAAATTTAAATAGAGATTTGTTTGATCTATTAAAAATTATGCCGAGTGTTCTACTTTGGAGATTTTACATATTTTTGCATATTACATTCGTTCTATGCATTTTGCACCTTTAAATTTCCCGTGAATGCATAAAATTCTGCAGTATAGTATTACTATACGAATGTATGTGAATGGTAACCTTTTTAGTATTTTCGTTTTAATATGTTGCGTGATTACATGTATATATACATATGCATGCGCGTATTTACTTTTAGACAAGTGCACCTTCGTTACCGATTGTACAGAAATCCTTTTACCATAAGGGACGTTACAAAAACTTCCGTGAGACAACATATGGCGCAACGATCTCAAGCACCGAATTAAATCGCTTCTTTTTAAATAGAAGAACATTTCTTTCCCTTTCTCGCGTGAAATTTGATTTAAAGCTAGAGGAAGATAATTTCCTCTATTTAATTTTTTAAATAAAATAAATTATATATAAAGCGTGAGCTATTTACTTCCAAGTAAAGGAGCCGTTCTATATTCAAATTAGACAATCGTCGAAATTCTCGAATAAAAAATTCGAAATATATAGTAAATAATTAATCTTGAACTTACAAAAATACTTCGAAGGATATTGATTTTTAATTTCCACGGGTAGTTTTTGAATACAAACATTATTGATCTTGAATTTTTTAACTCAGGTCACAAATTTTAACCTTCCAAGATTAGAGGTTCGTGTCCTTTATATTCCAAGGACAAGGACAAAATGACGAGACGTTAATTTAAAGTCTTTAACAATAGATTGGTACTATGTCTAAACTTAAAATACTTGAATTCCTCCAACATTATCGATATCATAGTATTAAAAATCCAGGTGTAAAAACTTTTTATGACTCAGAATCGACGCGATAATCGTCTATAGATCTTCAAGTGTCATATCCATGACATTGTTAGAAAAAGATATCGTAAACTTTTTACAAGTTTTAAACTGCAAATTAAAGAAAGAACTTTTTTAATACTCATGAAGATTTTTTAATGAATTTGAAGTTCAAGGTCACGACAGCTGAGGACGTCAGCACGAAGATCATATTCCAATGAACGCGTGCTGCCATGCCACAGGGGCGAAAGACCCTCGATATCGATTTTCAAGGACACTTGCCCAGTATATCCACGAAATTACTATCCGTGCATGTATATTGGTTGACTTATTTGGCCTAAGTTGACGGAGTAACCTTTTTTTCTGCGTATATGTATAATGCGTAACATTTCAAATTTCTGATTTGTTTCTGCATTTTTAGATAACGAGGCATTGAATAATTCAGAAATAACCGCATAATTAGATCGCATTTACATAATGTAGAACAATTGCTTGCAGCACACAGCAAATTTTGAATATTTTCCTAATTAATTTCGTAATTTTTTCTTTCTTTCGTACGTAACTTTTATATGCACCTATATGTGCAACTATTTTTTCTACGATATATTGTAAAAATCAACAGCAAGAAAGTTATTATCATTCTGTTATCAACAACGAATAACATTGGAAATAATGAGAACAATTATTCTATATATAAAAATCAGTGAGATTGATGAAATTAAATAATTAACGAGGTATATGGTACTATGATATATGATAATAAAATGTTCTACATGCATGTAATTTTATTGTTAATCTTCCTGTATAACCGATTTAAATATTATTTTATTTTAAGGAAATATAGTAATAATCAGTAACAATAACAACAAAACACTACTTATATATTAGTAATGTATAATATTTTCCTTAAACTAACACCTAATTGTACATATTCTTTATGCATGTACTCTCATTATTACCTGCCTGTACTGAACAAAATTCCAATTACGTTATTCCACCTTCATTTGAATATCAAAACCAATAATCGCATTACGAGTGAATTATCTGTCGCCATCAGAATAATACGCTACTAAAATACACATAATACTATATCACAGTTATAAAGGAACAAAAGGAGAGCCTAAGAATAGTCTGTGGCTGTGGTGCAACAACTGTGCCAATGTCGTATTTATGCAAAAATAAGTTAAATCCGGTACTGAGCTTCTAAACAATCGTACACTGCATATAAAAAAGGCGACAATTTGAAACTCTATTTAGAAACGACTATACTTGCATCTGTGAGTGTCAAAATTTTACATAAAATAACTTTTCTGGGAAAGATACCAAAGTCAAAACATAAAAGAAACAAATAGCGTGAGCTCTGAATCTCCCTCGTACTGTACCAGGAAAAAAATTCGAGACAGCAGAAACTTCCGTGTCAGAAATTAATTGCACATGAATTTTCGAACGTACCTTCAAGCGAGCTACTATCACAGCTTCGTAAATACCGACAATGCTACTTCTTGCACCGAGTCACAGACACAGATGCCAGAATACGCGATAATACGCATAACGAGCAAAATCATACAGCAAGGTTTTTCCCCGTCCAACGTAAAACCTTTTCTCGCTCAATATATTATTATTCTCTCGATATAAGAGTCTCAGAGCACGTACGTGAATTTTTATGAAAAATCTAATATCCAAGTTTCAAACGAACGTACTTGTACGAGCTACGTAATGCAATACTACGTTCAGCTAACTCTGCACACAGCCTGCTGCAGTAACAGTCTGAGCGAAAGTTCAATAAAAAAAATAAAAGAAAAAAAAAGAGAGAGAAAGAAAAATCACACGACGTTATAAAAGGTTAACGACAAAATTTTGGGTCACGTACGATGGTCTGTCTGTTCTTCCCGTGGCTTTGACTCGTTTCAAGCCTGAATTCGTCGATCTAATTGGCCGTCATCAGTCCGTAAACTACAATATCACCTTTCACCTACGTCGGACGCGCATATTGTCTAATGCCCCGCTCGTTATCTCTTCGTTTCTGCGATTTTTGCGGTCACGCTAACTGCCGCCCTTTTCGATCGCTCCTCTAACCGCCGTTTCTTTCCACATTCTCTGTCTCTGTTCGTCCCTTTTTATCGCCGGTGAATCCTCGTTCTGTAAATAACGTTCGATCGCAACCGGTTGAGGTTTCACTTAAGAAGATTGAAGGATATTGGGAATGTCCGTTTGTACGTGCGATAAAACGGCTTGAAATCAAATGAACGATATCGAACGATAAACGATCAATACGAGAGAAGTGATAAGAAATTACGCGATACGAATCGAAGTTGTGCAAGCGCTATAACTAGTATGCCGCGGATTTTTATGCAAATGTATGCCTCGGTGGACGCGACTGAAGAAATAAAATTTAGACAGAGGTTCATTAACAATTATAACGAGCAGCCTGCTTCGAATATTTTATTTATTTTCCCGTATCATTTTCGTGGCTTCGAATTTCCCATAAATTCGACAAAATCCCCGGTCCCATCGTAGAAGATCTTCTCCATGGTGCTAAGGACAAACCGACAGAAGCAGGTTCCCTTTTCCTTCTCGATTTTCTCCGAACATAAACCTCCAGAAACTGGACGAAAATAGAAATAGAAAAATATAGACGACGGAGAATGAGAGCGGTGGCAGTCAGTTTACTGCTGTTGCTCGTCAGATGTCTGCGTTTATCGTTACACAGACTTTATTACATTTTGCCCCCAATCGTGAAAACCTGTCGCTACATAGAATAATAAACCTCGTAAATCGTTCAATTATACAATGAAAGCTAAGCGATATTTCGTAGAATTAAAACAGCAATTCTATCTGGAAATTTTGACGCTGTTAAGTGGTCGTCGCATGTCCGCTACATAGAGATACGACATCCAGCAACAGACAACAGAGACGAGAGATAGAGAAAAATTGCTATAAGCAAAATCGAAGCGACGTTGTCCTTCAACGACTCGAACGTGAAACACCAAACACGTTGACCATAAAGGTCGCACACCATGGCTACCAGGAGACTTTGAACGACGCAAGAAAGCCGCAGGTGAAAGCGCGCAGGTCTCGAAACAGCCTTAGGAGGAGAAACTGGTCGAGGGTGGCCGATTGAAGTCACGCGAGGGTTGAACCGAGGCCCCAGAGTCGAGCCACTGATTCTTTCCGTGGCAAATCAGTCTGCAGAATGAAGTGTTCCGCGTGGTTGCTTTTCGCGTTGTTGCCGCGACTCTTAGCCGTCTTACCGGTAGCCAATTCCCAAATCGTGGCTCAGAGGATCCCGGTTAGACAGGGTCTAGGTCGAGAGCAGCCAATCGTCAGGATCTCAGGCCAAGGATCGGTGGCTGGCAAGGAGGTGCGACACGATTTTATCTTCATTTAGACATAGTAGCGATGGTCGAAAGAAAGTTTAAATTTGATACTTGTTTCTTACGTTTATCGTATATTTCTGGCATGAAAAATGAAAAAATCCGCGCAGACATTTTTCGCGTATACCAAACACTCGTCTGTTCCCAGGCATAGGATCATGTTGCGCGTTTGAAATTTTCTTGTCAATCGTAATTCAACCTTTGCGAAATTACAGCGTTTCAGCCTCGTTTTATCGCTCTTTCAACTTTCTTCTGGCCATCGATGTACGCTCATACAGATAATTTAACGTACTCGTTAGCAGCGTTACCGTACACCGGCTCTTCAAGGTATTGGATTGGTAACTAAGTGATTGCGGCTTTTGTCAATACCACCTAATGACAAAGTCCGCAATCACTTAGTTGCCAACCCAATAATTCGAACATTAATCATGGACAATTTCGACGAGCGTTACGACATTTTAAGGGGCGATTTTAAGGCTTATTACGCGCGTTAGCGGGACATTTTTAAAGTTGGAAATTTCGGATCGAAAGCGTTTCTTAAAATGTCTCTTACTCAGACAAGTTACAGCAAGTTATTTATTGGAAAGATACGTTTAATGAAACATTGGTACGAGATAATACCTCGTCTTAAGCACGCAATTAGAGGCACGAGTGGGCTCGCTAAATATCACGGCTATTAGTATAGCGAATAATTGACCGTTCAGATCCTTTGGCGACCTTTGCGAGGTGTATGTTTGCAATGGGCGTCTCGTGACTTCCAGATACGTTTTCAGATCCGTCTCAAGTTTCACCGATATAATCACAATAGTCGTCGTTCGTAGCTATAGATATATATATACTATTATATATACAAAACATAGCTATATATATATACAAAATGCTTCGTATAATATATACCTAAGAAGTTTCTAGGAATATTCGAATATTTTCGTGAGCCATTGTACGTCTCAGGATTTTTGATCTAAGAAAATGGAGAAGGTAAAGACAAGCAGGTGAGTTGATCAATTTTGTAAAATGGTAGCCAAAGTGTGTCTAGAATGTGTCGTTTATCCAATAGAATAAAGAAGACAAATATATATAATATATAATAAAGAAGTATGTTTGATGAAATTTTATTATTACAATTTATTATTACAACATATTTGATACATTATAAATGTATCAAATTGTTGCGGCAAGTTGTACGCTTTAAAAATACCTTGGGCCATTTTGTTCAAAATCTTCTCGGTATCAACGTATAAAGTGGTAGCTTTAAATTAATTGTAGGAGAAAATTCAACATTTTTATCGTCGTTTCTTAACTTTGTTCTACACATAGACACAGAATTTAGAGGAAAAATATATATAATGCGAACGAATCGAGTCGACGTGTTTCGCAGGTTGCTAAGCAATCAAACGGAAAGTTTTATTGTGAGGCGGTTTTCGGGCATTCGCTCTTTGCGATGCGGAAGTTTAACCTGTTAGATCGCATAGAGGCGATTTGTCGCCCCTCTGGCCCTTTCGCGCTCGAATTTCTCAACTCGTCGTTCGAACAAAATAATTCTTTTATTTACACATCTCCTATCTTTTCGCTTTTTAGTCTCAGTTTCATTACAAGTAAGTTACGTCATTGCTGGTATTTTCAAGCATTGAAAATGTCCTGATTGAAATTCACTTGTCTTTGCCGTTATTAATTTTAACGCTATTTTGATTTCTCATCTTCCTTTCGCTTTCTCTTTCATTTTATAATTTTACCAAACAGCGACACGGAATTATACATACAGATAAGTGTAGAATACATGTAAAATTATACACGTAGAATTGAAGAAAATGTAGAATTGATACAAGAAGATATGCAATCCTGGAATCCTAGAAAAATTAGGCCTAAAAAGATAGTAAATTTAACTCTTTTTTTCGCCTACGAGTACTTGGCAAATGATCAAGATCTTTAGAGGCAACTTTAAACGAGATCTTCACTCTGTGTTCGTACTTCTGTTATTACATAAAATTACAGAATGGCAGAGTGGTACAACGTTATCTGACTACACGTTAGGATGATCCTCGTTTGCTTGTCCTCGTACTATCGTTACATTTTTCTCTAGTAACATCGTTCTTTGCATAAGCAGGAGGAAGTGCAGTGGCAGAAACGAATATATCACTGTCCCGTACGTAAACGTTGAACCTAACCTCAAAGCTGCCTCTGAATAAATATTTGACATTTTAAACGTGTGACGAACAATAACATGCAAGCACTGTAACTTTCAATTGTCACAGTTAAGTATATGCAGATAATATGCGCGATGAATGTATAAACTGGGCCAACATTTATGAATTTTAATACTATACGGCTAGCATTTTTTCCCTTTTTCTCTTCGTTCTCGCGAAATTCTTGCAACCACGGAATTTTAACAAAAAGTTCAAAGAACTTACCGCACGTACTTGGCTCTCATGCATAATCATGTTTTTCCATGTCCTTCTTGGAAACTGGGAGTTGTTTCCGGTGATCGGATATTCCAATTAGTGTGCCACATTTTTCTTTGTTAATCTAAAAGCGAAATTTATCATCAAATTCACAATGGCGAAAGATCGGGCGAAATTGCACGTTGCGTTCGATCGAACTAAATGTAAAAATTATTATTAGACCGCGGATATTTACGCGAGCTTACATTTTTATGAATTTCGACTAAAAAACGTGGAAAATTGTTTTATCCATCGAGTATCGTAAGAAGTATCGCGTTTCGAATATCCTTCATTTATCTTTGATTATGCCCGACATTCTGACAACATTCAATTTCAATTTCTAAACTCGCCATTTATTAATTCGAAACGTAAAACAATTTCTATACGCAAAGGAAAGAATTTTGCGTAGAAAAAGTTATAATAGGAGAAGCTACGGCATAGTAAGTGGAATTACGTTGGTATTTTTACGAGCGAAACATCGAGATTAAAGCGAGGAAAGGATTCTCTTTAAAAAGTTCCGTTGCCTGCCATTTTTCTTCACGCGATAAAATGTGGCAGCGTAGTTAGATGAAAATCACGAGAAGTTAGGTGAACTATGAGTAATGTAACTTTAATTGTCCATGAAAAAAGAAAAAAAAAATGTACCATCGTTACGTTGTACTGGAACCTAATGTTAAGTTCATGAGTTTCGAAACTTTGATTCTGGCCCAGCCAATTTTTGATTATTATGCCTGGCTGTACGTGCAAGAGTAATTTGTCACACGTAAATTCGTGTTTCATCGAGAAATGACGCCGTCGATTAGACGTTTTTCTTAGAAATCGTAATGTCAGTGAATAACGCAAAATTCCGTCCACATTTACGATAAAATTATTCGACATTGAGAGCGTAATATCTGGAAAATTCCTTTTGTCAGAAAATATCGATCGAATCTTACGATTCTACGTAGCGGTATATTTTAATTTGTCCAGTTTCCAATTCTCGTATCTTTCTATTCCTTTTTCTTTCTTTATTTTTTCAATTTCTACGTTGCGACTAAATTTTGTATTAAATTTTCTAATACGCGTAACAAGGTGAAATTTAAGACAGAGGCGTTAAACGCTATGATACCATAATTTTTCTAATTTTCCCGGTGTCCACATTTTTCCGTTCCTTCCACCTTTCTTTTAATCTTCTTTTAATCTTCATCGACAAATTTCACCATTCCAGCTCCAGCAACTAGACACAGTAGTATCTTAAGTTTTCAATTTTCATAATTTCGTTTTCATTCCCCTGGTCTCCATGCTCTTTCTAGCCTTGCAAATTTACTTTGCAGAGTTTCCAATATTTAACCTGCAAACATAAAGTAACAATGAGCCAGATAATTCTTCAGACCTTTCCAGTATCCATTTTTATCTGTGAGCAAACAATTACAGGACGATCGTCTTTCTTCTACTTTACAGGTAACTGTAAATTCGATAAAGGTGATAGAATATCTGGGAATTCCTTATGCCCAGCCACCGCTGGGAAAATTACGTTTTGCTGCGCCTGTTACCGACCCCCTACCATCGTGGAGCGGTGTGCGAAACGCAACAAAATTTGCACCGTCCTGTCAACAAATGACCGACAAGCCGAAACTTCACGAACAATACTACAAAAGATTGCTACCGGTTGAGCAACCCGATCCTGGAGTTAGCGAGGATTGTCTGTACTTGAACATCTTTTCCCCAGACGGTAAGTAAAATTATGATCGGATCGGTAATGCGACGATTTGCTTTTCATTTATCCCTTTTTCTTTTATCTTCTCGAGAAAAATGAATACGAGACGAACAGCTAGAAAACGAAACGAAACGTGGGAAACAGATTTGTCTGCAGTTCGCAATTAATTGCTTTAAAGCTGGAGGAAAGTTAATACGAGAGAGGACAGATATATAAAAACATATGAAACGTGGAAGACACGTTTTTCTGCGCTTTGTAATTACATTTTTTAATGGTAGGAAAATTGACAAAAAGGCAGCATAAAAATGAATTAAAACATGCGAAGACAATTTTAAAGATGTTAGAGAGAAAGATATAGAAATAAATCGAACGTAAATTTGGAAGGTATCTTTTTCCTGCTTTCCGGTTCCTTTTCTTCCAAGGACATGGAAAGTTAAAATTAGAAAGCGAGACAAAAACGAATTAAAATGGGAAAACGTCTAAATTTAAAAACACTCGTACGAGACTCTCTCAAGAGAGTTTTAAGCTCCAAATTTTTTGTCATACATACGTGTCCGCTGAAAACTTTGGGGCGTGTCAGGATTCCGAAAGTAGCATCGACTCGATGAATGAATATTTTATTCGTCATGTCGAAACTGTAACGAATTATATCCAGCAATGACATTTTTAATTACGATATTTCTGTTTCTCTGGAGAAAAAAGCAAAAACTGTTCAAAAGCGACGCAAATTCGAAATATCTGAGATCCCGTTACTAAACACAAATAGCGTAATCGTAATTCCAGATGGAACTGATAACAGCGCATTCGATGAAACTTTCGATACTCGACACGTGAATCGTTTCCTCTCGTTTGAACAAAAGTTGAACTTTTTTGCCAACACGCCACTGACCATGATCAGTGGCTCGTTTCTTCGTCTTTGACGACATATCGTGTAACGAAGTGCTGTGACTCGATGGTTATCTCGTCATGAAAAAAACCCACGATTAGAACGTCGTCGTGTATCGACGAGGTATAACTTCTTTTTCCTCGTTTTGTTTTTTCTCTAAGCAACGCGTGAACAGTTCTACAGTTCTACAGTTTCAGTTGTACAGTAAGGAAATTAGACTCGTGTAAACTACCTACTCGTTCGAGCTTTGAAGTTAGATGCTAATTGGCAAATAGCTTTCTGCGATGTTTTTCAAAATGCTTCGATTGCGGAGTTGCACTTTGACGACTTAATTTTCCTCCACTCTGTATACTATAGTGTATAGACTCTCCGTAAAGAGTAATTTCTTCATTAGTAAGTCGAAGCTGAAGAAATTTTTGTTCACAAATTACGAAAACCGTAGAACGTTATTTGGAGACCAAAAAATCTAATATTTAATTTCTATTTAATTTACAAAAAATTCAAGAAATCAGTTTACGATTTGCCAGGAAGATTTTCCAAGTTCCAAAGACCAAAAGTTTTTAATTAAAGAAAGCTGAGCGAAGATACCGAAAACTTCGCGTGGAATCTTTATAAATGTCTTACAGTCCATGTATGGCCTGCTGAAAATCAGCTTGTCAATATTCAAGGTCACCATTACCCCCATTCCTAACTCTATCTATTCACCAATATAGGTCTACTACTCGTTTAGAAAATATATACGTGTCTACTCATAATTCACAATATATTGATCGAATAATTGCTGCAATTTTTGCTTATATATTTTATGTAAAACAGCCTATATATTTTTACGTAGAACATAGGCCCTGACTTATCGAGCAATTTCTCGATTGACAATAAATGCGGGCAGCTGCGTGTCAATGGTACGTAAATTTGGTAGTTTCAGGATGTCGGTTAAGGACTAAGATAATAGCGGCATTACGAGCATCATTTTCAGCTAATTTCGGATGTCTCGTGCATCATAGCGCTCGTAAATCGCGAAAGGAAGAAAAGATTTGCCAAGGTTTATCCCATAACCTAACCTCTCCTTTTAGCGTCGATCAAGAGACGCTATGCCAATACGCATAGAAAGAGATTTTTCCTTTAAACTAGTTAACCCTTAACCAATCTTACAATTGGATCATTAACGACTGCAATAATTTTATTTAGGTTACTAATTATAAAAAAATTAAAAGAAAATAATGTAAAAATGTAAATAATGCAAAAATTGTCAGTCATCTTTGTCACGTAAGATAGAAAATTAATCAATTATAAATAAAAATTAGAAATAAGTCAAGAAGGTTAAATTACTTTCATCGTTAAAAAGGATACCAGACCTAAGCCCAATGTAACCCTGAAAAGAAGCACACCGAACTAACCTTAAACCTAATCAAAATCTAATTTAACCCTTTTGATAAATTTCGACGTAAAGCGGACTAAAGTGAAAAGAAATGAAATTGAATCCATTGAAATTGAAATGAATCCAGAATACTAAAAATTGGGAAAAGTCGCGTAATTGCCAGACTTCTCCGTTTAACCGGTTGAAAAACTTGTGTAATTTCTTTTCCAAGACTTAAGATTTCAACAAATTAATATAGAGGATTAAGCGCGATACAGATGGAGGTTATGTTTCTGATTTCAATGATAGCACTTACTTGGTATAGATTACAGTCTAGATGACAAATTGCACACTTCTTGCGCAACGATTATCGAGATTAGCCTAATACACTAGTAGAACAAGCGGCTATTAGGATGGAAAACGTGAACGCTATAATTTTAGTTGAGGAAAACCCTTGATAAACCTCTAGTCATGAGATTGATTACCATGTCGCCAATTTTATAAATGTTCGATATAGGTCGAGGACGTTGCCTGTGGCTTCTTTCTAGCTTATATAGTTGCGCCATGAAATTTTCATGAAGCACTAAAAAAAAAAGAAAAAAAAAATGAAAATAGTCACAATAGAGAGAAAATAAGGACAAAATTATATAACGTAGTGGAGGAAACAAGAATTCGGAGATTGGTATGCGAGATAGTTAATGGAAGGGAAACACGTATGTGAAACGATAAATGAAACCGATCAATCATACAGGACAGGTTTATGATAGCAATTATTGCCAATTTGCAAAATATTTCATTCTTTGTATGGACGAGATGGAGAGGTTAGAAACGTATTAAATCCTGTCTAGATCTCTAGGGCTGATTACTTTGAAAATTCTGAGATGGGCAAAGATAATGTTAGAAAACAATTTCAGGTTTATAGCAGTGTGAATTATTGTGAAAAACGTGGAAAATTCATGGCAAAGGTAAATTCGGATTAATAGAATGAAATTCACAACCGTTTTCTTGCAACAGAAGAAATTGCCATCTATCTGAAGATCTGTCTTAGAGTCCGTTCCGGGTTACGTGATATTATATAGGGCGAGTCGAATAATTTCAATGAATATTTGCTTATTAAGTTCTTAAAATTTCCTAAAATATTTCATTCTTCTGGGAACTTTTACAAAATACTAAAATCTACAATCGCATAGTATATAATCAAGCTAAAAAATTAACTTGTAAATTCAGAGGTGATTGTAGAATTCAATATGGCGATCGTTTCAAGCAAACATTATGGAACCACGTGATTGTAACCTAAAACGATTGCATCTCCTAACCAAAAATAAATTGGGTCCACATGGATAAAAATGGTTTTAAACAACGGAATGATACAACTCTTCATCCTTAATTTCAAGAAATGGAATCGAATAGAACGTTTATTTCTTTTCGAATATTTTATACATAAAAAGTAATAATATATTTAGATTTTCATGCATTTATAGAAAATTTAAAACTGCGCAAAATACACATAGTATGCAGAAATATAGAAAACATCTAAAGTAGGACGAAATAGATCTCCCTTTTAGATTCCATTTGTTTTATTAGGTTTATAAACGTATCAATTTGCATAAAAACCCGCGAAGAAATAATCTCTATTGAAATATAACATCCACTTCGACTATCATATAGACCGGAAATTGCAGGGATATCGTAAAAGTTCCGAATCACCTTGTAAAAAGTTTGAAAAGAAATGAACGCGTGCAAGGTACGCGTGTCACGGTGGTCGACTCGAAAAGAGAAAAAATAGGATAGGGGACAGCCGGCGAATCGGGAAATCGTGTCGATCCCGCAAAGTCAACCCCGGTCGATATAGAAACAGCAAGGAGCAAGAGTAACAGTAACTGGTGCACGTCGTGGCACGCGATCTTTTAGGGTTAGTCGAGATGTTAAGATACTGTTGAGGCCGGTCACGAAACCACCTCCGTCCTGGCTACCCCTTGCCCCACCGCCATCCCCAAATCTCCACAATTGTCATTCTTTGCTTGATTTTTATTAAGATTTTTAAGCAGTTCGTTGAAGAAAGTTTGTCTCGGGTATCTTAGGAAAGTAAAGCTTTTTATACATTAAAGAACTATAGCCAACTTTTTAAGTATAACCTTGATTAAATTTTATTTATTAGTTCCTCTCTACTGAGACCTTTTAACGAACTTTTTAGATGAAACATTATATTAAGGGTAGGTTTAGTTTTATATATGATTAGATAGCTCTTGAAGGTCCCTAGTATATGATTAAACTTCATAGATAAAAAGGTTTGTAATAAGTATCCATGACATAACTTGTCTTTATTTTTAAACCTGACTTATATAATGAACTTATTGAATCTCCTAGGTTCTTTTTAAGCTTAAAGACAACTACATAATTGTAATTCAATAAATTGAACATTTTCATTTCTTAAATTGCATTTTTTTATTCAATAAAGACAATTCATAGTTCAATACCTCTAATTTGATCTTATATTTTATTTCTTCTTTCACCCCATTTGTCACCCTTCATGCTTAACCTTTTAACATGGTTACTTAAATCTGTCTTACTGACAAATACACTTTGAATTAAACTCAAATTTGATGTACTTATAAAAATATTTGTAATATCATATCTTCAAACCTTACTACATTTTTTATTACTTTACATAATCTCTGACATTTAGTACATCAAAGTTTAATGAACAAATTTGCCTAGATCAACTAATATATTTTTAATCAAATCCAAACTTAATGTATGTAAATGTTTTACAATACAGTCTCTTCAAATCTTACTATTCCTCTTATTAGTGCACCTAACCTCTAGTAAACAAACTAGTTTCAGATGTAGATTTATAAAATATCCCAAACTTAATGAAAGTACACAAGTGTTTTTAATATCTTCAAACTTTATTATACTCACCTCACTCATCAAAATTTGATGATCAACTAAACTGGTTCCAAATGCAGCTTTACGAAGCATCCCTCTTATCCTGATCTGTTTCAAACGCGTCAAAAACCAGAAATTAATTCTTCTATTTGAACTAATCAACCACATACGAACTTGGAAAAGATTCGTGCCGTGTGCAATCACGATAGTCGTTTAATGAATCGTTGTGGCAGTTCCGTATCCCCGTGAATGGTTATTTTTGGATGGTTCAGACGCCATGACAGAAGGTACCGATAACGAAGACCAGGCCGAACTTCCGGTTACCGAACCTATATGCTTCTATCGTCTGCTTACGCTTATCGCGCCATCTAAAGCATCCTGCCGAGCAATGGCCTGAATTTTCCTCGACCTTGGCACGCTTCAAAAACCGGCCACACGCTACACGTTACATAGCCCCTTGAAAGAAATCACCGAAATTAATTATTCAAACGGTAACCCCGACCAGATGGTCTTCGTGCTTTTTATCCAACCTTTTCATGGAAGTTTTTGTAACTTTTCCGCTGAATAACGTTTAAATGGACTTCGTAGTTATTCGTGAATTGTGGCTATTTCCCCTGGATATTTGCAAGTTATCGATATATAGGCAGATAATCCTTTGATATGGAATATATTGATATAGAAAATCTATTATAATTTATTTTTATAGATATTATAGTTAATATTTTTATATACCTCATTAATTTAAGCAACTTAATATAATTTAATTTTATAATTATTGAATGCATTATGGATATTGGTTTTAAATAATACAAGAGCTCTTCTGGAATTTCTAGATCGTTCGTTTAGAGTCTAAGGTATATTGATTTAGGAAATTTATCATAATTCTCAATTAGAAGAACAAAATTGTCTATAAGATATAAATTTGTTCAATGATTTGTTCTTTAGGCCTTATGTAGGGTATTTCAATATTCATCAAATCTTTATTAATTAATTCAGTAAGGAGACTTTTAATATGTTCAATCATACTCCTAACATTATTACCGTATACATATGTATTTTACGTAAATTTATTATTCAATTTATTGTCTAATCATTGAACTTCCTGCATCTCCAAATATTTATACTTTTACTAAGATTTTTTAAGCTTTGAATTTACAATGTTAGTGATGATGACGATAGCAATAATAATATCAGTGCCTTCCTATATGAGAATTTGGCTATTTCGAGGCGTTCAGTACTCATCAGTGGCGAAGAATGATGGTATGCAAATTTTGTCGCGATCGATTCACCGGTTTGACCGGATGCATACTTGCGAGAACGCACGTGTTCTTTGCGATCTTAGGAATTTACGAATGCAGCCTCAGTAACTCCTCGAATTCCAGCCAAAAAATTACATTAATCAAATTTTTAATATTTGTTACTTTCTCTACTCCCTATTTTAATTCTGCCTTAAAAAATAGCAAATAATAAAAATAACTATGGTCTATGATAAAAAAAGAATTGAATGGGAAACGTATTAAGTTCTTTTAATTTGAAATTATACAGAAGTTTCAAAATACGAATCATTATCGTTGATCGTTATCATTTAAATAATTAAATCATATCATGGTGTAAATATGCTATACTATGTATATGGAATTAAATTTTCGTAGGGAACAAACCAAGCGATGGATGGCCAGTGATGGTGTGGTTTCATGGTGGTGATTTCAACACTGGCACCCCAGCCATATGGAATGCCTCAATTTTCGTCAGCAGACAGAAAGTGAGTTACTCAACAAATATATTAGATTCTAAAAATTCCAAAATTACAATATTTCATCCACTACATAACCTGGATTTCAAAAATGACCATATAAACATATGTAACAATTATTATGAAATTACATGTACAGGGTGTTTCAATTATCTAACAATAGAGGATAGAAAACTAAGTTGTAAATAGGACGAAAATTTAAATGTATGTGTGTTCTTTTTTACAATTTTTTTCAGATATTATTTTTTAACAAGCCTAGGTTTTATTATTTTTACATTGGAAGGACGTTTTGTGATTGGCAAGCGATGCTTTGACCTTATATCCTGTACATATTGTAGAAAAGAATCGCAGATTGCGAATCAATCAGAGTGAATGTTAAAAGTCGACAGAAAATCGAAGGAAATTAGGGTGTTTCTTCGTGCGCTTTAGATATACAAAGGTAAATTCGACCTTTGGAATCGCACCGGCCAACGGGTTCATCCATGATGCATATGTTAGGTTACGTTGTAAATGCTAATTCAGAAACAACGGCCACAGAAAATGTTATTTTAACGCGGGAATTCGTTATCGAGGGGAACACGTTTAACGACTCTTAAAAATTGTTATAGAAACGTACAACGATGTATTATACAGTAATACAAGGGACCTTGTGTGATCTAACTATATCGTTAAGAACTTCTAACCACTACTAATTCATTTATAGTCTTACAAAGCAATGTAAAAACGACGTTATAATAGAAAATCTTATATAGACAATATTAATAGTCTACCTTATAAACATTTCCCTATCTAACATACTGTTCAAAGCAAAATGAATCGTATAGGTTAATTCGTAACGTAACGTCCACACATTCCTAACCTCTCTCTCTCTCGTTCTCTCACTCTCTCTCTCTCTCTCTCTCTCTCTCTCTTTCGAAGCTCCTTTTCTTTTCTTCAAAAATCTGATCTACAGAAAGTTGAACAAACAAAAAAAAAAAAAAAAAAAAAAAAAAAAAAAAAAAACGGGAAAAACACTGGTTCAGAAAATACAGACTGCAATCTCTCGCAGTTAAACGATCCTAACCTCTCTAAGAAGGAACATGTAACTTCGAAAACTCTTAGCCTATCCGTTTAACAATATTGCCTCTCGCTCTCAACTTCTCAAAGAAAAAACTCTTTAGAATCTCTAATTCTAACACGCTAACTGATCTAATCGATCATCTTCTCCTCAGATCATGGTGATCACTGTGGCGTATCGTCTCAATATCTTGGGCTTCTTCACGACCATGGATTCGGAGGCTCCAGGGAATTACGGGATGTTCGACCAGATAGCGTCTCTGGATTGGATCCAGAAGAAGATCCAGCATTTCGGAGGTTCTCCATACAACGTGGTGATCTACGGCCACAGCTCCGGTGCTATAAGTGTGGGTTTACACCTGGTGAGTCCTCTGAGCAGAGGTAAATTCTCCAAAGCCATCGCCATGAGCGGAGACGCGGTGAGCTCTGTTGGCTCGCCTCAAAATGAATTACCGGTGGTCGACATCGTCACCGATACGTTTGGTTGTTATCGACGACCAACGTCAGCGCTGATGGAGTGTCTTCGTCGAGTAAACGTGACCGCCTTGGTCGATCTAACTTCCTCTATCGAGACCTGGGGTCCCATCGTTGACTACGAGACAAATAACTCCACGGAACCGTTTTTACCTATGCATCCAAAAGACATATTAGACAGTGGCACTTTGAACTCCGTTCCTTTAATCGTCGGTTACACCAATAATGAACAGGCATTGGCCTATATAGAGTCCCTAGACAAGGGGGACTTGGATGGAAAGCTTTCTTATAGAAATTTCGAGATGATGATCACTGACGAGTTCGTATCATTGGTCCAGGAAGATAACAGTACCTGCGAACTGAAACCAGAAATGGTCGCCGAGGCGGTGCTGTTCTTTTACAAGCCTCATCCGCCGAGCAAGGATCAAGGTAACCTTCGGGACAGGTACTTGGATCTGCAAACGGAGAAGAAATACGCAGCTGGGCTCACTCTGTTGGCTGGTAAGGTGTCCAAGGAAAAGCTGGCGTATGTTTACAGGTTTGACTACAGGTCCAAGACTCAGTCTGTCATCAAGGATGTGCCTGAATGGGCCGGGGTTCCTCACATGTTCGAGCTTCCATTTTTCTGGGGACTTCCCCAAATGACTAACAGCCCTGTTCAATGGAATTTCGCCGACAAGAAAATGGCCGAGGTAGTAATGGGGATGCTGGGTAATTTCGCCAAGAATGGCAATCCAGGAATTGTTAAATGGGAATCGTACACCGAAGAAGATCCTGGAATCTTAATCATCGATAGGAACCTCGATATGAGCGATTCCAATGTTATTGATTACAAAGCACTGGCTTTCTGGAACGAATATTATCCGATGATTCTTAAAGAGACGATGAGTAATTGTTGCAACATGACCAGTCACTCCACAACATGGAGAAAAGCTTCTTATGGGGTTGTTCTAAGTGGATTCGCTGTTGTCACGATGTTCTGGTGCTTGGAATTGTAGTCGATGAATTATTTAGATTTCCTTTGCATGCGTACGATGGAGCCTCTTCTATACAAACGTTGATGAGTTTAGGGCGTCCTGGTTTGTGTTATCTTCTTGATAGATGAATCATGTAATATAGTCTGTTCTTCAATTAATTCCATTTTGCGTTCGATCGGCCGCATTATGGTTTGTGTTTTCATAATGGCTGCATAAAAACAGACCTAAATGCGAAACGCTGATGCATCACGAGCATCGTTTAGCATTTTAGCATTTTTAAATTTAGTTTGGTCGTAAGGACAATGAAAACGCTTAGGACATTAAAGAAGGGTTGAGAAGGCAAAGTGGTGTATGTTCGCAAAAAGTTTTCCAGTTTAACGATTTGTACGCTTCGAACAATATTTATTACGAAACAAAATCAAATTTTAAACGGATTAAATATATATGTATACGAAACTTACACGATCGTATAAAAAAAAGAAGGGAAAAAACAGATCAGGTGTCTAGGTTGTAGCAATGAGGAGGAGAACCAGAGAGCCTGGGCTTATTTTCTTTGTTTTCGTTTTTTATCTTTTTCTTAACATTCACTGAGAGATTTTTTATTATTTGCTTTAATACGGAGAGATATAGAAAAAACATATATTGTTCGAGAAACAAACGGTTGATATAACTTATGAATATTTTGATGCTTCGATAATAATTAATAATAATAATAATAGTAATAATAATCATTCGTGTGTGTGTCTCTGTCTGTCTGTGTTCTTTTTCTCTTTATTGTGTGTATGTGTACTGTCTATGTATAATTATTATATTTTATATATATATATATATATATATAAAAGAAGTGCGCGGCGAGAGATGCATGGAGGGGCCAGTGGCCTGCGCACGCGCACATCCAAACATTTTTCTTTTTTTTTTCATTCTTTTCTCCTAAATATATATATATATATATTTATATACTATCATTAATTAATCATATTTCTTTTATTCATCCTCACTTGTGTTCTTCTGTCTTCTCTCTTCCTTTCTTTTTCTTCTTGTTTATTCATTAATGCAAAACTCCTAATGATAACCGACGTCACGGGGTCTCGTTAACACTAAAAAACTCTTTGTGCGCCTTTTTGTTTGCGCGTGCACACGAACCACCCCGGGACCAACGTATGTACAACATTATTAGTTTCTTTTTTTGTTATTTTTTACTCCCTGCTTATATTTCCCCCGCTATCTCTGTTTTATTCTTTTCAACTTTCTTCTCCACGCTCTCCATCTTCCACACTTTCTTTCCTGCCCCTGTCTCTCATTGTCACCTCCTTCATTTATTTTTTCTTCCTCTTCTTCTTGATGTTCTACATCTCCTTCTTATATGTTCACCGTTTCTTGTTCCTTTTTTCTTCTATTTATTGTGATTCCGTCAGCCCCCTCCTTGTCAACTAGCTTTAGTTCTATTCAGTGATCGCCTGAACCCCTGTATCATCCGCTGGTTGTGTCCGGATTTGTTGCTGGTTGTTGCTGGTTGATTTTTTGTCCCTTTAGTTTTTCTGTGAATTTGTTTCATGCAGGAGAGTATGGGCTTCTGCTAGATCTACCTTACAGAAGTAGGCACAGCGATTTCTTTTTTTGCTTCATCTTCTTCTCTGGTGACTTTTTGTTGATTTGTCGCACCAGGTCATAGAAGATCTGCAACAAAAATAGGATTCAGTTAGTCGAAGAGTCTCATTGTGAGAGATTTTGAGTCACCACAGGAATGGAATTTCAAAATTTCCGCCAATAACGTTCAACAATAAAATTCTAAAATTAAGAATAATTCAATGCTACAAGTTAAGATTGAAATCTGTTTGCTTATTCTGCTAAAAGGAGAAAAGCTCTAAAAGCTGATAAAACTATAGAAGTGAGAATAACCGAGTATTACAAATTGAAATTGAAATATTTCTATTTAATTTATTGTAGGAAAGGAGGCAATTTGAAGGTAGAAAAGAAAATCCTTACAACAACTCGATAAAGTTAGGTTTCATAAGTCTCAGAGGGAAAGAATAGGAACTGGCATGTGGACATGTATGAATGAGATTTCTCCAAAGCAATTATTTCACAGAAAGTATTTGTATTACTGCTTTACAGTTCGCAAAGTTGCTATCTACTAATGAGATAGAACTTATCTCCACTTTAGCTGTGATAGTACAAACAATTAGCTGTTTCGACGAAAAAAGAACTTTATTCCTATTGAGCCAAAGTTAATAAGCCTAATATTGCTGGCAGAAGTGTAAAATGAAAATACTTCAGGCGTGTCTACGTGTGGAAGTTTGGCGAAAACTGGAATTCTCTATCCAAGTTGATACAGATAGATGTAAATAAAAATTTATTTAAACTAATGTATAAAAATTTAATTAATCCCTTGTCTACGCTCTTTTGCATCTTCAGTTTCATTTTCTCCTTGTCATCTGATCACGCTTTTACGCTTTTAGATAATAGAACCATACACACAACACGCATAATACAGTCTGTATTCAGAAAAGAATTAAAAGGGCCGTATCTTCAATTATACAAGTGAATTGCAGTTCCCGACCAACGAAATAACGAAAGTAATCAAACACAGTAAAACAGATGAATTCTCAGGGGAGAAGAAGTTATTCAGAAGTAAACTGAAGTACAGTTCACCGTGAAATCTTTAGAAACCTGTCTCAACAGTGTTTTCAAGGGGAGACGAATGGAGAGACATATCCGTCGATAAAAATAATCATTGTTATCGCTAAATATCTGAGTTTCATATCATAAAATAATTTTCAAACAAGTGCACAGGATGCAGTAGAATAAAATTTCAATAAAACACTTTTAACAGTTTTCACACAGAGGGAAAGTGTGATTTCTTAAAGATGAAATTAGATCATATTTCTTAAAGATGAAACTACAATTGAGGATCCAATATCGCGTTGCCGCAAGTTTGCAATTTTCTTCCTATAATTTATATTAATAAATTCCATCTGTTTGGCATTGTGCCTGAGAAAGGATATTCCAAGGGGATTTGTTCAGTATCCGTTTTATCGCTATTTCTTCTTTCATTTATTCTTTTCAAGTTGTGAAAATCATTTTTCTTTCTGATCTGCGCGTGACTGTTATATTAATAAATATAACAAGCTATTACTATTCTAATATATTCTCCTACTGTTGGAAGAGATTCGATGAAATCATAAATTAAAGCGTTGATCATATCGATTAATTTATATAATCACAATTAGGGCTACCAGTCTGAAGAAGACTTAAAATGGAAACTTCTTAAATTTGCAAACGTCATTTATAAGTTGATTATTAATGGGTGTTTGAAGTAATATTCTGTCCACGACCATTCGTTAAAACTACATTATAATATCTAATTATATATATTTTATTTACTGTCCTATAATAATTATTGCATTCAATTAATTACTTAAAAAATTAATCTACAGCTGCAAAGGAAGAACAGCTGTGAACTGACGATAGTTTTGGCAAGTCTCCAACGCCTTATCAGTATTTCAGACTTGATTAATCTTATGGCTTCACTCTATCGTTCAGGTTTCTCAGAATATCGTTAAATCACCATTTGTCTATTATTTCACTGATTGGTCTTTAACGGGGTGAATTGGGATGATGGAAACATTAGGATGTTCGAACGATTCCTGCTATCTTTATTCTTCTTCTGGTCTATTTGAAGGATGATCGTGAACTGCAAGTCACACCATACAAACTGTGGTGAACAGCGACGTGCGAATCATACTCCCACACCTAGGCGATTACGTTCCCACGTTCAATTAGAATATCTCAGCCTTCGTAACGGTCTTGAACTCCCACACTGGTGGTATTAATTAAAAACCAACAATAGCCTGTTCTCGATGGCAACGCTACTGTTATTTCGTAACAACGTTCCTGATTCGCTTTCCTCCAGCTACAACTTTGCACAGCTTGCACACGCACTCTCTATAGATCATTCCATATCATGATCCTCTTAGCTATAGTTCATTCGAATCTGCAAGTTTCATCTACTATCAAGTTTCATGCCATATGGATGAAATATATTTGATATGAATAAGGACTGAATCTTTCAAGTTTCTAATAAATTCTTCTCTAACTGAATATTTTAGTCTAATTTTGTTTACTAGAAATCTTATCTAATCCCTTGCCTTACAATATCCAATTTCATATTTACAGCATGGATTAAGGGAAGATATAAAAATAAAAAGGAAGGCCAGTTTACATTTGCATCAAAGTCCAATTTTACCTGCAACTATAGTCTTTCTCTCTTGTTACAAGGCTGAGCAAGCAAAATTGGAATAGTGTTGAAATTGGAAGCTTTTAAATATCCATGGCAATAACAGAAACAGATATCAAAGACTCATTAGACTACTGATAGTTGCAATTCTCTGGGCAAAGTACCTCAGGAAATTACAAGCGATTATTCTTCCTAGATAATCTTCATGCTACTCTCATCCAATCTTCTCTCTCTCTCTTTCTCTCTCAAGAACCAATGGACACTCGGAGAACCGAAGCTAACAACTAAAAGGCGGATATTTATGCAAATTCATATTTATACATATGATACGCATTGTGTGCATTTCTGGACCTCTACATTTCTCATAAAAATGGATAAAAATCCACAGATAGATAACACCTATCTATGGCCTACAAGAGGCTGGGAAAAGAGACTGGTGTGCAGAGGATGGCCTCTGCAAAACCTACTACTCACATCGTTAACATTAATTTTGGCTTTGGCAGAGGTCTCCATGAACGCGCAGTTAAATTGCCGGGCAAGGTTGACGCCCTGGTCTTTGCCCACTACCCTTTCGTCCTCCAAGTCACACTTGTTGCCCACCAGCACCATCGGCACGTCATCTGTGTCCTTCACCCGCAGGATTTGTTCCCTGAGGTCCTGCAGGTCGTTGAACGTCGACTGTGCCGTTATCGAGTACACTAACACGAATCCTTGACCGTTTTTCATGTAAAGGTCCCTCATGGCTGTGAATTGTTCCTGTCGAAAGAAGAGAACTCTGTCAATTTATGGCTCCTTTGTCCCACGAGGAAACGTCTGGCTCCGATTTGGATGGAGCATCTCTTTTTAGTTGCGGTGGCTCGAGTTTAGGGGTAAAAGTCATCCTTCAGAAGTTGGTTACCTTGGAAGGTAACTCGTGAAACGGTTTTACAGATGGGAAAAATTTCAACGACGAAAAGAAAAATATAAGAAACATATATATATTGAATAATAAAATTGAAAAGATATTATATGACACGTGAGAAGAAAATGTTGGAGTCAATTAGCAATTTTCAAAAACGTGTAGAAAGATTGCTTCACCCATGTTAAATTTTCTAAGGAAATTCAGTTGGCATTAGCATAAAATTAACATTTCTTATGGCATTTTAGCAAGTTATGCGATACATATGATACCATTGCAACATTCCTTTTGAGAAAGATACACATTTTACTTGCTTTGATTCTGTGTATTATATTATGATATTACTATTTATTATACCTACTCTTGACATCATTATAATGATAGCCAAATTGTGAAACTTAAATTTCGTTTACCATTCTGATTTCCTCTCAGACTACGGCAAACATATTTTTCTATCATTGTTATCAATAAACATCTACTCCAAAGCTCACCAAAAACAAATACAATTGTCTGTCAATTACCTGATAAATGTGATATAATAATTTGCCACAGTACAATGTTGTGTATACAAAACTTAACATCAAATATAAAAGAATTACTAAAAAAAAAAGAACAGCTTAAAAATGATCTTTAAAAACGCTATTCTTTTGTACGTTTCTTTATGAACAGAATATACACAACATCAAATATAAAGAAGTTGATAAAAGATCATTCTAAATAACGTAACGTCTATTCTACATTTTACTACTAGAACAGTGAATAGAATAAAGAGTTGAAATAATAAAACAAAGAAGAAAAGATATAATGCGTATATCAAAGGGGAAAAAGAAAAACTCACCGTTCCGGCTGTGTCTAGGATTTCTAACATACATTGTTGACCGTCGACCTCGACCTGTTTGCGGTAGCTGTCCTCAATCGTCGGATCGTACTTCTCCACGAAGATTCCTTGTACGAACTGGACAGTGAGGGCGGACTTGCCTACACCTCCACTGCCCAACACCACTATTTTATATTCACGCATTTCCTTGCCCTAATTCTCTGTGCGCCTCTGGTCACAGCCGAGGGGTCACCGAATCCGCCACGTTTTGCTCCTCTTTGCTTTCAGTTAGACCAGACCTGCTGGTGACAAAAGCACACTTTTACTTCCCCTACTCTCTCGCGATCTTTTTTCTTTTATTTTTTAAACTTGCTATTTTTGTCCATAGCAATTTTTCAATAAAATTTCTCTTAAAAAAAAAAAAGAAAGAAAAATGTAATATCTTTCCGAAATACAAATTCCTTGATAAAGTTTCGTTCTTTCTTCGGTTTTCAAGATGTAGCAACATTTTTTTTGGAATATAAATTCTCCATTAAAATTTCCTTTTTTCCTTACACTGTCTAAGTTTGATATCTTTTTAAAGATATAAATTTTCGAGTGTGAAAAATATTTTTCTTTTTTTTTTTTTTCTTGGGGTTTTAACATCGCGTCAACTGCACGTGCGTTGTTAAATGACGACGATGTAGACACCGAGGACTGGCAATACCACGGGCGTTAAATTTCGTTACACAACACCGTGCCTTTCAGAAGGAAGAAAATTTCTAATATTTCTGCCTGAAACCGAGATCTGCTTCATTCACTGTTCCCTTAACGCGGAATTAAAAATTGTTTATAATCTTCTTAGCTTCTTAGATACTTGAAAGTTTACTCGACGATTGTCGAGCTCTTGAAACTTACAAAACTGCGAAACTCTGATCTACGCTCCATTGAGGTCAGCCACGGAGCCGACAATACGAATTTAAGAATGAAACGTACAAAATATCTAAAATAAAGATCAAGTAACTTAAATAAATCATAAATCTATCCTAAACTGTCAGCTGTTGAAAAATCATTCTCTCTCTCTCTTTCTGAAAGCTTCCTTCAAAGTCTGAACGCAATGTGACATTCAATTTCTAACATCGGAAAACGGTCGACTAGATCCGTGAAACTTTTTGAATTTCTGCACGAAACGTAATGTTCTACAGGGATGCAGTTAGGAAATTTCGTTCGTGACGGATGATAGAAAAAAGAGAAGGACAGAGACAGATCACGAGCAGCGAAGGAAAAGAGGAAAAGGGTGCAAAGAAGGATGGAGAATCTCGCGTGCTTTTTCCGTGATCCCATTGTTTTCGCTTCGGAAAACTTTTTCCTACACTTTTGTTTGTAAATGAAGGATGGCCTGGCCGCAGGGTTTACCCACTTTTCTCCTAGAGCCACGGAACAATATAACGTCGAATGTCCGCTTTCCCCTTTCTACGCTGCATGGTAATAGTTGTTGTAAATCACTGCTGAATTAATTCTCGCCCTTTCTTCTTTCCCTCTCTCGCTTTCCCCTCCCTTTCGCGGCGTTAACGCGAGTTACGATTGTCCCTCCCTTTTCGTTGTTTGCAAATGGCACGTGTTTGTCCAAACGTGGCACACAAACGTGAGAAATATCGCGCAAGCCTATGGATTTTAATTCTTCTGGTTTTTGATCTTCGTCTGTGCTCTTCTCCGAACTCTGTGATTTGTAAAAACTGCGTAAACACATACGGAGCAATCTTTCCACGGTTGACCATTTGGGGAAGTGTTAATTAATTAAGCATGTGCTGCTTTTACTTACATCTCCTCAACTGTACCTTCTGCAACGTTAACGTTCTCACGACGTTACTTTCCTACAACGTTAATCTCTCACCAATGTTCGACAGCTCGAAACTTTACCACCACTTTGCGATTATCTCTTTCGACGTTAAACTTTCCCAAATCCTAATCATTCTCGACGTTTACCGCGCCGTACGTTAACCTCTGCTCATATTTACCACCTGCGACGTTCGGCTCCTCGAACGTTAACTGGTTTCAATTTTTATCAGCCTCGACGTTTACCTGTACCAAATCTTAATCATTCTCAAAGTTTACATTGCGTTAACTTGCGTTAACCGAGTTTACCGTAAACCTACATTTACCTCCTGCAACGTTAACATTTTCTAATGTTTATCATTCTCAACATCTACTTCTTCCAAACCTGCATTTCCAGCGTTTAGCAGCATTCTACGTTAACCTTACTCAATATTTACCACTGCTAACATTTACCGTAAACCTACATTTACCTCCTGCAACGTTAACATCGACTAATGTTTGTTAGTCTCAACGTTTACCTCTTCCAAACTTGCAAACCTTAACCATTTCCAGCGTTTATCAGTATCCTACGTTAACCTCACTCAATATTTACCACTGCTAACGTTTACCGTAAACCTACATTTACCTCCTGCAACGTTAACATCGACTAATGTTTGTTAGTCTCAACGTTTACCTCTTCCAAACTTGCAAACCTTAACCATTTCCAATGTTCATCAGCATCCTACGTTTACCTCGCCCAATATTTACCATTGCCAATATTTACCGTCACCTACATTTACTTCCTGCAACGTTAACTTCTCCTAATTTTTTATCACTGTCAACATTTACCTCTTGCAAACCTTGACCATCGCCAACGTTCATCATCTGCTTACGTTTACTACCAACAACTCACATTTATCTCCTGCAACGTTAACGTCCCCCAATGTTCATCACTCGCAACGTTTATCTCTCTCAAACCTTAACCACCCCCAACGTTTGTCGCCACCCTCCGTTTATCTCGTCCAGCGTTAACCATCCCCCAACATTTACCATTCCCAACGTTAACTTGTCTCCGACCTTAAATTCCTTTCAACGCACAGTGTGACATTTGCGTTGAAAAGCTGGACGAAATTATCTTAACGTTTGCTGGATCTTCAACTCTCTGTTTTCCGACCCTTCGAGGCAATTTTTTCCAAGTGAACTCCGCCCTTAAAGAATGCTATACCAAACTGTAAAATCGTATAAGATAAATCGATCGATCAAAAGTGTTTTCTTACTAAATACATAGTAGATAATACACGGTAGACATAAAAAGTAGATACACTAAATATGAAAAGATCACGCAAAGTGGAGTTAACTATTTTCGCCTGTGAACGTTGCAAATGGCGATTAATTTCACTCGCAATCAAGTAATCGTCGAGCGTCTTGAATCAGTCGGTCGATCGTTTTAAAATGACCAAAGAACGATGCGTTAACCTAAAAAAAGAACAGTTGGTAGGGATTACAGAGCGCAGTTGGAGAATCACGTGGTTTGAAGCGTTTAAGGCGATTCGATCGAAGAGATTCACGGGTGGAATTCACGTGTCGAGGCTGTAGGCTTTGAAAGTTTCGTCGGCTGGTTGTTTAACTAGCGCACTGCGCCTGCCTGATGCACGCAATGCGCCATTTGTCTTAAAAACTAGACAAACTCGTCGGATTGCAGCATTAGGGGCTCGTCGTAATGAGAATTGGAACGCGTTTCATATGCTGTCTCAGAAACGAGAATTTTTTTCGCTGAACAAACTTCTCGCGCAACTCGTGTCGACTCTTAGTGACGCGAATTATAGTCGCTGTTATGAGGTAGCTTTGGATTCGCTTAGGTTAGGATCAGACTTTTGTTAATTTACATTGCGATCAGATAAAGTTGGGACAATTTTCGATCGAGTTAGATTAGATATTAGGCTTACATTAATTTCCACCAAGAATAGGTTAAGTTGAAAGTAGTTTTAGCTTAGCTCTGAACTGACTTAGGTTAGCTTTGGATCGGACGCCTTAAATTAATTTGGATTGGGGCTCGATTAGATTTCGATCAGGCGTAGATTAATCTGTATTAAAACTGGATTAACTTTAGATCGAATACTAATTAATTCTTAATTAGTTTTAGAGTGGGATTGGATAGGCTTAGGTTAGGTTTGAATCAGGCTTCAGATCAAGTCAGGATCAGACATCGAATACTTTTTAAATTAGTTTCATGTTAGATTTGAGTGGAGCTTAAGCCAGGCTTGGACCAATTTCGATTAACTTTTTCTTCCTAGTAGATAAAACTATAAACGGTTATATTTCGGTGCAGAAAGGTCATAGGATAAAGTCGATAATAACGATAGCAGTTACCAAAGATGCCAAAATGTAACCGGAATTAAATGGAGCCTGTACGAGCTTTTCAAAGCAAACGGAACCGCAGAAAGAATGCAAAATGGATGATGATACGAAAGCCAACCGAAGTAAATGAAAATGGAGCCAAAGGAAGGTCAAAGATAAGGCGGAGGAATCGAGGACAAATCTGGAGGGATATTGGATAGAATGTAGGGGAAATCATAAAGAGAAGGAATTAAGGAAAATACACGCTTCGGGGTGAAAAAAGAACTCGTAAAAAACTAAACGGCAGCGAGAGAAGGGAGTCAAGGAGATAGGAGAACAAAAGCAGAGAGGAGAGACAAAGAAGCCGGGAAAAAGGGAAATAAAGAGAGAAAAAGTGAGTCGGCCACGAGTGCACGAGCTGTGGAAAACGAGGCGAACGCGAGGATTGGCCAACGATGCCATCATGGCGACCGTACGCGCCCAATCACAGGCCACGAATTTCTTTCTACCAATCCGTCATTGATTTTAGGTTTATGAATGGGACACGCTTACGCTACCCGCGTTTCTTTCAAGATATGTACATACTACGAGAATCGCGAGCAACATCTCGGCTTCCACAGAATCTTACGTCACGTTCCATCGATTCTCACGTTCTACTCAACAGACACTGCAAAGTGTATAATGTAACAAACTACGTATAAAAGGAACAAACTCATGTATCGAGGAATAATTAAAGCGCAAGGAATGGCACAAGATTTACGATGCAACGAGAAGAAACATTTGCTCTCACATTCGTGTAATCTAGCAAAATATCACTCAGATCTCTAGAAAAAGGGAATTAAACCAGTTTGTACGTTTTGTAATGTACATTTGTAAACTACAGTCTATTAATTTGAAGTTCTCTTAAACAATAAAAATCTTGCTAGATATATTCAAGCAGTTCCTTCGGCAAAAGTCCCTAGAACAGGTTATCTCTTGATCGGGACAAAAGTAAGGTTAGAATGTAGAAATCGAAGGGGGCTAAACGATAGACCAATAAAAGCAAACGAGCAGTGAAAACAGTAAATAATAACTTCGTTAGATACATATCAACAAACTCGCAATCAAGCAAAAGCCGTCCAATTAAAAAACGCGCCGTACGATTTCTGCCGATAGAATAGCCAACAAATTCATCGATGTTCGTTTTTAAAATCCTCCAGCTATCCAGACTCTGTAGTCACTCTGCGCGCGGCTAACAACCAACTAACGACGTTCCACGCTTCAGAACGTACGATACATCATCAAACTGTGGAATCAGATAAACAAAAAACGGAAAAAAAGAGAGAGAAAGAATAAGTTCTGTAAACATTACCCATCCACATCGGTCAGAATCGCAGAAAGTTCGGTCGAATAAATTCGTCACACATCGAAGCACCAACCGTCATTAAACTAACCCCCCGTACGATCCACGATTTCCCCTCCAACTGCATTTCACCCCGTGTTTGCACGCTAACGAGCGCTAATATATATATTTTCACCGGGTATAACGAGACTCGAGTGCCTGTGAGAAAATGCAACCGTGTTTCCAGTTAAATCCGACCCTTCGCGAAAACACCGACGACCCTAGCAGTGGGGTTAAGCGTTCGCTTGGTTACTTCCAGACACTAGAATCTAGGGGGTTTGGGCGCCAAGTGTCGCCGTTTCTATCGAAGAAGGGAGCCTCCACGAGGTGAACGATTTTATTTGTAAAAGTTGTAATCTAAGATGATACAAGACGTAGCGTGCTACGCTAAGTTTTCAAATATTTGCTTCGATAGGGGCGGATGAGAGAAGATTTAAAATTGATAGACTATAAACTTCAATAACCTTCATATGGGATCGGTACGGTATGAATTTTAGCATAACTTTTCTATTAAATTGACACGCTATGAATTTTATACCGAAAGTTTGTTAATACGATTTCCAGTTTTAAGTTTTAAGTTACAAGTTGAGATTGTTCGTTTTAAAGGTTAGGCGATAGCAAGAGTATAGGTTAGGTTAACTTGAACCCGATAGCCAACCGGTCATGTAGAGGTTAAGGAAAGTTTGCGATAAGTGATATTGTTTCCAAACACATATTTTATGTGTGGATTAAGTAATGAAATATTGTTATTATTGTTGTTGTTCTTTTTCTTCTTATTATTATTATTATTATCGTTACCATTGCTATTAATTTATTTCATGACATATGTAACGTAGTCTACTAAAAAAGGGTTGAGCTGCGAGAAGGTGCTCCCCGGATTTTTCATGCCTTTTTCCAGGCAGAATTGCTGTTCGTAGTGAGGCTAACTTCAATTTCATAAAATTATTGACCTCGCAATTCACAATTAGAATCACGTATTATACTATCAGCATAGTATATGTACATATATTAAAAACGAATAAAAATTTCAAAACATTTTTGAAAAATGATAGAAGCAATTATTTTTTGTTGTTTTTTAGAGAGCAACAAGGCTGTCTTCTTTCGTCATTTTCTTCTTCAGAGACTAAAACAGCTGGAAACGACACGGACAGCTCTGCCAGACAGTACATATATCTAACTTCAAAAACATCGCATCTCGAGAAGTCATTTTGTCGCGCTAACTTCCATTTGCCAAAGCATGTCACGTACCACTCATATACTCACATATTTATTCGTTGCTCTCATTAAATATAAATTCATCTCGTAAAACCGTGCCGTCCTTTCACATCCCTCGAACTACTTCGATAAGACGAAAAAGAAATTACATTTCGACTAAATATGCAACTATAATGCAACTTAGCAAAGTGTGTTTCGCGTAACTTAATTCCAAATGTTCATGCAAATTCATAATCCTATCAACAGAACTGGAAGAAACGCAATCCAAGCTTCTACTTGTTATCTACTCGCTATATATACCATTATAGTATATATACAATAGTATATATACAATACTGAAATATTGTATATATACTATATATACAATACTGTTGAAAATGACAACGTGAGTTCACGCTCGCCATCTATGTGCAGATGCGCTAATTACAATAAATAGTAACTAGAAGATAATTCCAGATACAATCGATAGATTTAATCGATAGGTTTAAGATGTCCTTTTGTTTTTATCCCTAGTCCATGTAAGAAAGTGCAATAAAGACTCAGAATGGCGTGATAGATTTATCCAAAGAATAAAATAAGAGCTATTACAATGCTACCTCTAAATACAGAAATAACAACAAATACTTATAATACCATTTGCTTGCACCAAACGCTGCCCTTTACGTATCCTCCATGTTTTTGTGTATTACGCGTACTCTATAGGCATCTCTGAATTTTTAAATTTCCCGCGAACGCACAGAAGTCCACCGTCTACGTGTAACGCGCGCGATATGAAAATAAAAATGTTCGATGATTAGCGTAGGATAAAGCTCGCTTTGGCGAGTCGATGTATAGAGTCTTCGCCTGAATATTTTCGATTCTTCTGCTTTAGTTCGGTGGTTTTAAAGCGAAATGGAAGGGCGATGGAAATGATGGAAACGGGAGGAGACTGGTAGAGTAATTTAATATTCGAAACGGTTTCCTAGGTAATTTTAGGTGGTTGTATTGAGAATGATGGCGTGTGAAGGTGTGCAGGGACACGAGGATGTACGAGGAAATAGGGGGAAAGTTAGGCTACTAATGGGGGATTTCGGTTGTTGTGCAAGTGAAGTGTATAGGAATGGGGTTGGCTGGAATGAAATATTGGAATTGATATAGAATTGAAATACAGTTGGAATGTGGTTGTGGCGGAATAGTAAAATATTGCGGATCCAATGGAAGTGAAATATTTGATATTCGTATGGCGATATAGAGTCGAAATAATAATAAGAGGATGGATGGCTGCATACAGAAAATAATAACTCGAAATACAGAGACAGTGAAATTTATGAAATATTCGTATTTAATAGATTCTAAATATTTAAGTATTTGAGATTTAGTAAGTTTGCGGTATTTGAGCATATCTGTTCGAATTTTAATAGAATCGAAATAGGACGATAGTAAAAAAAAATTCGAAATACAGTACAGTAGAGATTCTAACGTAATCGATGATGACCAATTGCATCGAAATCCTCAAATAATCTCAATACGATAAAATCATTCGAACAAAACTAGAGATCACGCGATGCATCTTGAAAATTCCATGCTCATTCTTCAATTCAATTTGAAATAAAATCATATACAAGAATGACAATGGAATTTAAAAACACACAATGGTATTTAAATACTCTACAGCCGTTCCTGAAATTCCTTAAATATTACTGAAGATAATACTGAAATTATCAATTCAAAAAGAGATACTCCAATGACGATACAATGCAAGAACAACAATTTGAAATAAAATCATATATAAGAATGACAATGAAATTTAAAAACACGCAATGGTATTTAAATACTCCAAAGTCGTTCCTGAAATTCCTTGATTATTACTGAAAATAATACTGATATTATCAATTCAAAAAAGAAGTACTCCAATGACGATACAATGCAAGAACCACAATTTGAAATAAAATCATATACAAGAATAACAATGAAATTTAAAAACACACAATGGTATTTAAATTCTCCAAATTCGTTCCTGAAATTCCTTGATTATTACTGAAAAATATTCTGAGATGATCAATTCAAAAAAGAGATACTCGAGTTACGACACGATGCAAGAACCACAATTGGAATAATTCAATTTGCGATAAGATCATGTACAAGACTGACAATGAAATTAGAAACTACGAAATGTTGTCTAAAGATTCCATGTTCATCCGTGAGATAGCAAGGATAGTGGAGCAATACCTGAACGATCCAGATATTCAATGAATAATTCTGAATTTCGGAGAAAGAGAAACGGAGGAAGCAAGGAAGCAAGGGAGACGCAGCAAGCAACCGGAGACTCGTAGCACAGTGGCTGGGATGTCCAGCTTCTTCGAATTCCTGATCAAAGCGATTTTATGCATGCAGGTCAAGAATTTCATGACTGTATACTTGATGGCTCGTGGACTGCAATTAACCCTGTTTCGGTTCGGAATTAATGCACAGGATGCGCGATATAAAGACACGTGTTTCTACTGAAAAAAGGAAGGTGTCGTCCAAGCAGTGGTCCCTTTTCTATCTCATGAATGACAAAGTTGGATGGACCCTCCACCTGTTTTTTTTCAATTTAAAACGAGATAGAAAGCTTAATTTATAGAGAGAAATTGAAAAAGTTCGTATTTTTTTGCAAAAATATAGATTTTGCTGATTCTGTTGAAATTTTGGGTAACTTTTTTGTTTGAAGTTATAAATAGAAGGTTGCACTCGTACACAGGGAAACTGAATGATGTGAGAAGCTTTTGTTTGTTGGGAAAAATGTGGATTCTAGAGATTCAGTTGATATTTATAGAAAGTTGGCGCTACGCATTGATCAAACTGAACAATTTTTGCGAAGCTTTTGTTTGCTGGGAGAATGTGAATGTTAGAGTTTTCTGGAAAAATTGATAATTAAGGTTTCAAGAGGTATAAAAAGCCGAGTATAAAAAGTTGTAGAGACACTGAAGAATTTGTGAATTTTCTATGTTTTAGAAAAAAAATATATATATTTGTAAATTTGTATCATTATACAAAATCTAAATTACAAATGTAGTCTGCTTTCCTATATCACAAAGAGAACATCCTATATTAAGGAGATCTCGACTGAAAGTTTCCTTATCACAACAAGAACACACTTTAGAGTTTTCTAAAAGAAAAACAACCTAAACTAATCCAAGTCTAAGCTGAAAGTTTCCTTATCACAACAAGAACACCTTGAATTTTCCTAAAACCATATAAGGACCATATAAATTCAATTTTATACTTAACTGAAATAGAAACTACAATAAATGGTCCTCTATCACAAATATACCTTAAATCTCCCTAAAAGAAAGTTAATCCAAAGTAACTTAAAACTTTGTATATCACAACAAAGATGCATTATATTTTCCCAAGCGAAAAATCTATAATATCATAAATTAACATCTTTCTAGTTACAAGAGATAACATCCTATAGTTTCTTCGCAAAAAGGATCTAAACAAACTGAGAATCAGAAATCTCGCCAAAATCAAAACTAAAACATTCTTCGATTGTAGAAAAATGTCCTTGGTGGGTCTACTGTCACCTTAAATTTCCAAAATTCACTCTTCTATCTTCTATTTTCCTAAATTTTTAACTTGCCATAGAGCACGTTAGTTTGTATAGAAATCCATTAAAAACTCAAAGCGTAATTGCCCTGTTAAGTCGCATTTATCGGTAAAATTACACCAACAACCTTCCCTCATTCTCAATTTCGAAACTTGCCTAATGTGTCTGCGATTTTCTATTTTCCCAAATTCATGTATCCAACTTTGTTCCAACTTGTCGTAGAGCACCTCAATTTCTATAAAATCCATTAAAAACTCAAAGTGTAGTTGCCCTGTTAAGTCACATTATCGCTAAAATTACACCAACAACCTTCCTTCATTCCCAGTTTCGAAATTTGATTGATGTGTCTGATGAGACTTTCTACTTTCCCAAATTCGTGTATCCAATTTTGTTCCAACTTGTCGTAGAGCGCCTCAATTTCTATAAAATCCATTAGAAACTCAAAGTGTAATTGCCCTGTTAAGTCGCATTTATCGCTAAAATTACACCAACAACCTTCCTCTATTCTCAATTTCCAAAATTCGCTCGTGTGTTTATCCTCGATGAATGTTTTATTTCCTTCGATAATTCTCGCATCAAACTTCGCTCTAACTCGCCCTAGAACACCCTAATTTCTGCAACATCCATTCCAAGGAATCAATTTCCACTCGCATAGGCTCCAAAACGAATCTCGGGAAATCTAATCCTCGGAATGGTTCGACCAATAACAAAGGAGGTTGAAACGTCAAAGTTGACGTTTTAATTGTCTCGGTTGGAAATTCGGCCGCGGGGGTGGATTGTAAATTAGGTCGCAGGTCGAACGTCCTCTGCGGACGTGTATGCGGCTACCGATATATTTTTCCCGGTGAAGGGGGGCGGGGGAGGAGGAGTTTTTTGGACGTTGGCCAAAGGGGTGGCTCGATTCTCGTCGACTTGTTGCTGATACGCCACTCTCATCCAATTAGCGAACCGATCGCTTTGATCACGCTATTTCTGATTTTCAATCCGCTCTTTTTCTCTCTGATTTTTCATCCGTCGCGTCTTTTGCGCTCCTTTTCGACGAATAAATTTTCGCCAACGCGAAACCAATCTGCCGGACAATAAATGTGAAAAATTCGTTGCATCCCGAGTCTGTGATCCGAGTCATACGCTACATTTATCATCTATTTATATTACATACAAATATTTTATTTTTATTAATATTTATATGTGAATATTTTTTATTTGTATTATTATATTTATTTGTACCATTTATTTTATTAAATATTATATTTATTATAGATATTCTAGATATTTTACCGTTATTAGTAGTAGTAGTATTTTTACTATATATTATACAAAATTTATTTGCAGTGAATTTTGGGAGGAGTGGGTGGTGCGTTGAGGTGAAACTCGAAATTTGCTTTGAAATTCGATATAGGGGAAAATTCCTGGCGGAATTTTAAAAACAAAGGAAGATAGAATAGAATAGAATAGAATGAAAGATCGATTCTCAAATTTTCAATACTTTAGATTCTATTAAATATAAATCCAAGTTGGCGAATCGCATTTGCCATTTAAGTTTTCTCGGAAATTAATTTCATACTAAAGAGGGAAAATTGACTCCTCCTATCTCGCAGCAAACTGCATCATATTAAAAGGAATACTTGAGCCAAGTTTGACGTTAATTAAAAATTTAGAAACACGAAAGTTCGATACACCGAGGAAAAGCGTGTGTGGCATCTGAAATACGAGATGATGAAAGCTGCTTTTTAAATGTGAATTTCAATGATTAATCGACGAGACCAAAGAGGAAAGATGAAAATTCTCCTCCGCAATATTTCATAGGTTTTTAGCTATCGAGGAGCATCATAAAGCAATTAAAATACGAACAGAGAACGAATATAACGTATGATGCAATATCTCTCGTTAACAAGATGATTGTTAATAACGTTGCAAATTAGTAATTAATTACATGTCCACTTTAATTCGCCTCGATGGAAGCTGCAGATACGAAAATTCATAAAATCGCATCGAGAAGCTGCTGCCTTCCGATAAACAAACCTGGCTAATGAAAGGGTCGCAGAAAATTTGCTCGATAAACGGGAAACAAAGGAATTAATTAAACTAATACTCGGCCTATTAAAATTTAACGCGCAGCCTGAAGAGGAACGTTAATTAAAAGATGGCAGATAATCAATTTATACAATACCATCCCCTTGCCATCGTCATCTTCAACAACGATACACCACAATTTACATACAACTACACGTGATAAATTCATCGAGCTCGATATATTTTTCGATATTTCGTTTCGATCCAACGGGAATCTCTCTCGATGAAATTTATAACAAAATATACGATATTTATAGAATTAGTACTTTTTAAACGTAAAATATTTCGTTTTTCTCTCATTGTCGGACTTGTTGTCACCGTGTTGTATTTGTTGCTACGAATTATATCTCGTAACTGATTATTAGATCGAGGATTATTACGCAATTTCATATTTTTACCAACGGAATGAAATTAATGAGAAACCTACGTAAAAAATTTCATCCACAGAAATTACGACCAGATGAATATTTTACGTTGCCATGAATATTACTGTTATTACTATTATTTCGTATATCGTATTATTACTATTGTGTATATACAGGGTGGTTGGTAACTGGTGGTACAAGAGGAAAGGGGGTGATTCTACGCGAAAAAAGAAGTCGAAAATATAGAATAAAAATTTTTCGTTCGAGGCTTTGTTTTCGAGAAAATCGACTTTGAATTTTCGCTCGGCAACGATCTACAGTGAGATCCGTTACAACAAGACGTGATAAAGTGCGCGCGTACCGAGCGAAAATTCAAAGTCGATTTTCTCGAAAACAAAGCCTCAAACGAAAACTTTTTATTCCATATTTTCGACTTCTTTTTTCGCGTAGAATCACCCCCTTCCCGCTTGTACCACCAGTTACCAACCACCCTGTATATTGTATTATTGTAAATATTGTACATTGTATCGTGAACGTTGCCATTTATCGCTATTACGTAGCAATATTTCGAATGTTTTATTGTATTTTCGAATTACTACACGCGATCCGTTGATTTTTCTACCTTTAAATTTATCGCAAACGTATAAAAATACACAGTTCCATTATGATCAGATTTTACGGGTTTGTATGTGTTTGAAGATTAAATTTACAGACGCAAAATCGCGAGAATTGCACATAATAGAAAAACGTGTAAAATATGAGAAGTACAATAAAACAATGGGAAGTACAATATTTAAATCGAATCGGACAAATCTGCGCTTAGGTTGTACGTCATTAGCGTATACTATGCGCAGGAACTTGTATTGGGTTGGCAACTAAGTGGTTGCGGATATTGTCAATATCACCTAATGAGAAAATCCGCAATCACTTAGTTGCCAACGTTGCCAATAAAACGTGCAAAACACGGATTTACAACGACGCTCGCATTGGTGATAAATTTTGCACGTGACGCGACACGTGAAATTCTCTCCTTTCCCCTTTTCCCTCATTTTTATAAATAGAAGAGAACTATACGTCGCGTGCGAGCGCATTTAAAGGCCGCAATTGTCTCCAGTGGACACATCTTGACACTGATGCGTTCAATTAAAAGCGATGAAGGTTGATCAAGGTTCATCAGAGTCGAGTGACGAAAATGACGCTGTCGACTGGACGCTCTAGAAACGTTCGATCGAGCATCCGTTTCCGGCGAACGAAAAAGAAAAGGAAATTTCGATATCCACGATAATTGGTAATTTTACAGCTAATTGATTACATGACACACACGCGCGCGCATTGTGTCTGTAACAAAATAGACCGCAAATTTTCACGTAAATTTCTATTTTCCAGAATATATTGGGTTGGCAATTAAGTGATTGCGAATTTTGTCATTAGATGGTATTGACAAAATCCGCAATCACTTAGTTGCCAACCCAATAATTAAAAAATGAAAGTAATAGAAGATTCCTTTTCCTGCGAAGTATTATGGAAGGTACTATACTTTGAAATATTCTAAAATGAAAGTTAAATAAAAAATTAAATACAATGTGAAGTTAAATAATACAATTACGTAAGCTAAATAGTTGGAATTTACCCGAAACCGTTCGGGTCATCTATTACACGACAATGCCGCCGCAGTTGAGGGTTAAAAAAGGTGGAATACTGCAGACGGGATGTCAATTGCGTCAATAGATGCCCTGTTACTTGATTTTTCAATTTGCCAGACCTCGCTATATCATGGAACTCTGGTTGAGTGGAGAGTCATACTATGTTCAATGGAAAACCGAGGTATTTTCCCGAGTGAAAATTGAAAGATCGATCGCGCCGCAGAGGCGTTTAATTTTCACGAGTTAACGTGATCAGGATGTCGCGTGAGTTAGGTCGAAACGATGCCCTGTGGACGCTAATTGAGTGGAGAAAGTGGTGTTGTCGTGCGATAACAAGGTGTGGAAAGTCAGATAAAAAGGTCAGGCGAAAAAAGAAAGATACGAGGATTCTTGAGTTAATGCGTCGACATGTAACGTTCAGTTAAGTCGTTGTTGTTCAACATTGTGGCAAGGTCGTAATCTGAGTCGCAATCTCGGGTCACGATGTTAAGTTAGCAGAGTAAATTGCACAAAATGTCCTAAATGTGATACCTCTTCCATTCTCTATTACACAAAATAATTTTGTTTCATACACTCCACTCTTTCCATTATATTCGTAACAACATGATTTTGTAGTCTGATAATAAGTAATAAGGTGAGAATTTTATTACTAAATTCTTAATAACAATGTTTGTTAATACTGAGATTATAAGTTGGTTAAAACACGCATATATAAGAAGATATAATCCACTTGTACATTTTTGCATTACGTATTGAGATTATAAATACAATAAAAACATTTTGAAATTTCGAAACCAAAATTACAGTACCAAGATGACAACGATACATTGAAAACATGAAAATTCAAAAAAATAAAAAGAAAATTTCAACTTGCTTTGTGCTATTTTATTTTCCATTTAATTACACCAAGTTGCAACGCGAAGTTCTGCCACTGGTCCTTGAGGATTCTTGAGTTAATTCGTTGAGACCTACCATTAAGTTATTCGAGCGTTCAACGTTGAAACAGAGTTGTAACGTGAGTCGCAATCTTCGCTCACAATGTTAAGTTAGAAGAGTGGATTACGACACAATAAGGCGAAGTTGAGCAATAACTGTCAATGAGGATAGTTCATCGTTAGAATTTTAACAAGAACATGTGTCAACGTTAAATTAAGAATTGCAACATCAAGTCCCAATAGTCCATCGTTAAATTGGACTAAAATTCGAAAGAAGAGCATTTCAATGTCAAGTTTACAACACTAGGTTCTGACGCTAACTCGAACCTTGTCATTTAATATCAAATTACACCACTGACTCACAACATTGAACTACCTTGAAACCATACACCAGTGTACAATATCATGTTACAACATTAAATTACAATAGCGAATCACAACACCAATTTCTACTACCTTACAATTTCGAAGCTTCGACACTATAAATACTATGATGGCGACTCAAGTTATAACCAATGTTGCAGCGGTAAATCTCAACATGGAAGCCACATTCGAGCCAAGAGAATTCAATTTTGTTACTTCAACTTCATTCGTGATGTTCACTGGCTGAGACACATATGTTGTTATCGTTGTTAAATTACAAAGTAAAATTAAATTTTCCTACTGAATCACCACTTCAGTTTGCAATATATACCTTGGTTGAGTGATGCTCACCAAATTGAAAATTATAATTAGATTTTATTTCCAAATGTACACTCACTTCTGATATTATACGCGAATTTCAAACTTTCGTCACATTACGTACATTAAAACCAGACTTTATTATTAATCACTGATGTTAACTACGTGCTTTACTCGAATGCCAAATGTGAAATAAAAAATAAAAAATTCGAATTAAATATTGTTACGAGGCATGAATATTGACTCGTGACATTCCCTTTGAATCTCAAATATCCTTGATATTATAAATTATAAATTATAAATTAAATTTACATGTTGTTTGTTATTAAACTGCCACTTTAACTTTCAACATTTCGCTCGTGCCCTAAAACTCTCGCCGGACTTCGAGTTGAAAATAAATTCGCTTCTTCGCTAGAGAAAGACCCTAACTAACCACCACTTACGATATTTTGTTCGAGCTGGGAAAATTTCCATATCAGTTTACGCAGAAACGCATAAATAAATTTTATTATTAAATTCCAATTTTAACTCCCGATAAATAGGTATTTTCCCCTCGACCTTCAAATATTCCAACTAAATGGCAAATCAAAACTCCACGTTCTATTATCGAGCTGCAAAATCAACTGCGCTCGTATTTCCCTCAAACATCTCCTCCGCCGAATTAAACGTTATTATCAACTTGCACACATCGACTGGCAATACACTGTTCAAGCCTCGACAGCTCGCCAAAATTCCAAATATTAAAATTAAATTTCATTGTTGAACTCACGACGATCCATCGCATCGTGGGACCTCGTGTGCCCCGTGCAAATTAGGAAATCGATTCAATTAACCGAATTCCTCGACAACCACAGTTTTCCGCCAGTAATAATATCGTGTCGGTATAATTGAACGTTCTCCCACTGAAACATCATTGGACCGATATTTTTTCAATCACCAGGTTATTCCAAAAGTATCTTTCGTTTTACAAGGAAATGATAGATGAGCAACAATTTTTCTTTTATATTATTCCATTGAATTACGTATGATCCATTTTGTCCTATTGAGATAAAGATCGCAACGTTCGACGGATTAGGTTTCAGCTTTCTAAGAAGAGACATATTGTTCGTAAAAGAAATATTCCAAACTTTTGGAGTAACCTAATACGTCTTTCATTCTAAGTATTCCACTTTTTTGCTGCGATAACGATCGGTCTAAGGGTGTTGGCCAGCAATTCTCGCGTGGTCGAAGGTATCGGGGCCGCTTCATCGGCCTTTTCGAGCTCGTAATACGCGGTTGCCGAATCAACGGACCGTTAATTGGTTTCGAGAATAACGCGAAGGAAAAGCAGCGCAACGCTAATTGCGCGGCCAACTATTGTTTTTCGACGGTGAAGCGCGATAGAAAATACCGCGCGACACTGGCACGCGCGTCGAAAGTTCGCCGATGAAAATCACGCGTGAAATTTTATTTACGAGTTTTCACCTCTGTTTTTAGCTGTTTTCCTCTTTCTTTGACGCGGACGATGTTTAGAGTTTTTTTTTTTTTTTTTTTTTAGATCAGCCTATTTTGAACGCGGCTCTAATCTATTATACTCTGACATACACGTCGAAAATTCTACGCTGGAAATTTATGATTTATGAATAAATTTTGCTTCGCTTTATTTCTTTTTTTTGGACTACTTTTCTTATTATCTTGTACGGAACATCTGACGCTTCGTTCAATTTGAAACCTTTCGCATTTTCGGATTTTTCTTTAAACTTTAAGCGATGTTTCGATCTATCGTACTTTGGCGGGTATTTCAAAAAATCTCACGATAAAAATCACGCGTGAAATTTTATTTACGATTTATGAATAAATTCCACTTCGCCTGTTCCTTATCTGTTTTCTTATATTTTTTTTCCTGCTTTCTTTTCTTTTCTTCGGCACGGAGAATTTGACGCTTCGTTAATCTTAGAATCGCTTATATTTTTAGACCTTCTTTAACTGGCCTATATTAAACGAGGCTTTAACCTATTATATAGATATTTTAATTTGTTTACAGTTTATGATTATTGTCGAGTTACACTGTGGCGTATGAAAGGAAGCTTCAAATCGATATATCTCGAACTTTAGTAACTTTCAAAGTAAAAACTACATCATAGTCATCTATTCTATGGTATATTTTACTCGTTACCCTTTGCGAAATTACGCTGTGCCTTTGGTGCTTTTTATTTTATTAATTTCCCTCTATCCGCCACTGTACAATATTCATAGTTAATTCGTAATATTCGTAACAGACATTTAATTCGTTTTAAAAATATGTCATCGATACATCGGTTATTAATCGACAAATGTTATCAATAGATAATATTTAACAAATGTATTATTACATTCGTATTTACAAAGACGAAAGGGAATTACTGTAATTCGTATTTACAACGATGAAAGGGAATTACTGTAATTCGTCTTTTTCGATTTCCAGCTGTGGGAAAACAAAATTCTCGTTCAACCATCGAGGGATTTTAATCAATCGTACATTTTATCTTTCACAAGTGAATATTGGTCTCGCACGATCGAAACATTGTTCCAGATATTCGTAATTATTTCAAATAATTGAAGATGCGAACTTCAGAGGTGCCAACGTTAAACTGCGCGACTGTGCTTTCGAAGGGAACCGAAGTTTGGCTAATTTTATCGTTCGCTCGACACTTTCGTCGCTATTTTTCGCTCGACGTCCCTTCTCTGCGACATCCTTCTCTTTGTGAAATCGTAGAAACTCCATGTTTCTTTCGCCTCGACCAATACTGTTTCTTCTTTTTAATTTGTAAACACGAGACGTTAACGCCCCATTGCTCGGTCATTTATTATCGAAGCAAAGCGAAACTTTCTTAGGAGAAAGAATTCGGATTAAATTTCGAATTGGAAACAGTACTCTACAAAGAAAATTCTTTTTTCGTTCTATCGTAACCCGTCGCCACAAAGAATCCTCGTTTTATCTGTAAAACTACCGCTTTTGCTTATTTTCGTAAATCAAAGGAAAACTTTCTTACGAAAAGCTTCAAGAAAATTTCGTTAATAAGAATTCCGATTAATTTCTTGGTCAAAAACATTGCCAGTTTCCAAGGGAAATTCTTTTCTATTCCATCGTAATCCACGAAGAATTTTATTAAATATCTTTTTATTACTAACACTTTGATGTTTTCTTGTTCTCATAAAGCACAGCAAAACTTTCTTGCAAAGTATGAATCATATTAAAACAAAGGAATTGCGGAGAATGTTAATTCCAATCGAAAACACCAATCTCGAAAAATTTGTCTTCGACGAGGATTATGATCGCGGGCCAAGATAAATTACGTAATTTACGAAAGATCGATATGTCGATAATTAAAAAGGACAGAGAAAATATTCCTAAGGACGTCTTAATCAACATCGCAAGCCTAAGTTTTTCCATTTTTTCTTTACTCTGCAATCGCAGCTTTCAACGTACTCTCCCCCACCCTTTTTTTATCGAGCAATATGCAATCTCTCTCTCTCTCTCTTTTTTAACAGTTAAACGTGTAATAGAACAGCGACCTGACCTGACCTGACGTAACATCATCGGGCTTTTTTCTTCCTGGACTCTTAGTCAGGGAATGGCTAATGGAAACGACACGAGCAACGTGCGCGAATACGAAAAATAGAATGCAACGGATTCTGCAGCGAAATTATAGTTGAAACGTTAATTGACTGGTCGGCGAATCAAGTATTGGGAAATGCGGCTGAAAACTCCATCGAAATAGAAATCAACTTAACAGTGTATTGTAAATTGTTGGGTAAATTAAACGTCATGTTTAAAGCAGGATAAATGCTTGTGTAACGCTACAGGGGATGCGTGTAGAGCATTGTGAAAGAAGAAATTATCCGTAGTTGTTGGGTATTGTTGAATGAGAATAAAAAAAGGAGAAGTCTATATAAAGTGGTTTTCTAATGGAATTGCTCAAGGTCTTTGTTATATCGTTCCAAGTGACTATACTTGACGTACGTGTATCTAGAAGATAGATGTGTAATGAAATGCTTCTGAAAATTATTCAAAGAAAGGGAATTACCTTAACATAAACTGCACTTTTTTCTTTTAGTAAATAAAACCATCACAATTTCTTTGTATGTTTCTCAGCATCGGCTAGTAAAATTATATGCCATAATTATAGCATGGTATCATATTTCCAAAACAAGTATATCATTCAACATAATGAAACAAGCAAAAGAATCATGTTTTGAAAAATAAATTCTTATAAACAATTGGAAATCATAATCTTGATACATTTAACTCAACGTTTCCTAACAAAATCATGCACCATAACAAAATAGCCAAAGGAATTGTCAATTTCTATTTCCATGAGGAGAAAAAGATATCTTCTTTGCTACGTCAAAAGAACAATTGTATTGTCATAAAAGGGACTAAAAATCACCGCTGTCTTTTTCTGTAAAACCGAAACCATACCTCGACATATTTTTGTACCTAACTCGGCATCCCGTAGCAAAATTATCCACCGTAATTTACGACGTGTACTAGCGAAACAAGTATGCTATCCGCCATAATAAAATACCTAAAGAAATCGTCGACATTTTCTTTCGTAAAAGAAAAAAGGTATTCTTTGAATGGATTGCCACAATGGAACTAGCTAAAAATCACCGCTACTCTTCTTATTATAAAACTAAAACTGTCTCAAAATCTTCGTACATGTAACTCAATACTCTCTAATACAATCATCCACTAGAATAAAACACTCAAAGAAATTGCCAACTCCTCTTTCCGTAAAGAAAAAAAAGAAAAGAAGAAAGTAAAAGGAAAGAAATTCTTTCTTCACTAACACAACAACTTACTACGACAGTAAGTTCGATTTACTAATATCATCAACTCCGCCTCTCCCTGAGAAACAAACATCGAACAACGTCCCTCTAATAAAACCATCCATCGTAATCCATGGTACTTCATGAAACAGCTACATCATCCAGCACGACAAAATACCCCAAAAAATTGTTCTTACAAAAAAAAAAGAAGAAAAAAGAAAGAGAAGTTCTTTCTTTAATCACCCCAACGACTACTTCGTTTATCGATGTAATCGACTCCGCTGTTTCCGAGAAAGATGACCGACGCTTCGCAACAAAAAACCATCCACGTAATTCGTACGTTCGTATTCATACGTACACAGAATCGAAACGGCTACGGCATCCACCGTAACCAAATACCCAAACAAACCGTCAACTTCTCCTTCCATAGAAGAAAAAAACTCTTCACTGCCTCGAAAACTTGCTGTCGTAATAAAACAGTTCAAAAATTGCTGGTATCCGTCTCATCCACCGTTGACCAAACTTCTCTTTCAAACTCCTCTTCATCGTCCCTGATCCGCGGACGAGAAGCTCGGCTTTCGAAACAACCCCGAAGTCATCCTCACCCACCCATCCCATCCATCCCTTTTGTGGGACGTCGTCGTTATCCAATTAGACGTCTCGATTCCTGCCGCTGCCCCTCCATTGTCCCGTTGTTTCTCTCTGGCAATGTTTAATATCGACGAAAATCGCTAGGCTGCAGAGGCAAGGACGATTAAAAATGAACGTCGGGGCCGCGTGGGCCTCTAAGAAGCCGAGAAAGAACGAGAGGGTGGGCGTGGATCGGGCGGGTAAAAGCGGCGGACTGCTCTATTGTGCGAAACTGTGTCACAGGGACTGGGCTTGGGCGTCCGTAAGGCAAGTGCGCAAAGTGAAGAGCCGCCTCTCGCCGTCCATTTTTCCATCTACAAATGATTTCTGCGGCGTTATCGCTGGTGCGCGAAACTCTGCTTCTGGTTAGGGAGGAGAGAGAAAAAGCGCGGCCAGGGGGAGAGATGTGCGCGGCCTCGTGAAAACTCAGAGTCTCGTAGATTCGCAATGGTTAGCCGCACTTTTACATTAACAGTAACCGTTATTTGTTATTTGTAATATATGTGGTAAATTCTATCGAATTCAAACTATCCGCCAAACGATATTTTGCTATAAAGTACATATACGTGTAGAACTATGCACGAGTTTTCTAAGGTATCTTAATTAATAAAGCAGCCACGATATCGTTTGCTATAAGAAATAGTAAAAATCTTTTTTTTCTTTTTCTTCTTTTCTTCTCTATATTTTTCACTCTATATATAGCCTGCTGATACTCGTTATTGGTTTGTCAACCGTCCTGATTTTGTCCTCTTTCGCTCTCGCGTGTTTTTTTCCCGGCGATGTTTGGTTTTTTAACCTGATGAATTGGAAACCGGAGATGAAAGCATATTTTGACGGTAGCTTTCGAGGATCGAACACTCGCGATTCATACGGAGGAATGCGATACCTACACACGCGCGCAAGCACACACACACGTATACAGTATATCGAGCGTATAAACTCGAAAATTCAAGAAACTAACCGAAACAGCTACGTTTCTACGGAATGAGAAGACATATGAAAAAAATGAAAAAAAATACGAATTGACCAGAATAATATTGATATTAAAGATTAAAGTGTTGCGAATAGTTGATTCGATTTGAACGATTCGTATGTCTCTACGATGTGATAAATTTAAATATCCAAGATCAATGTACGTCCAGATACGTAAAATCAAATGTTCTAATAATATGCTAAATTTTCCGCTTACTTTTAAGTCGAAAGTTCCTCTTCATTGGATTTTAACACGAAAGGAAAAAGTTTGGTCGTATAAACTTACCAAAGTCATTGAGAAAAATCACAATGGGCATCGAATCGCACTGCATCCGAAATTAGAGCTCATAAAGACCACGCCGAACCATCGAACTGTGTCACTAAAGTTTCATGAAAACGAGACCTTGAACGGTACCTCAAACCCCTATTCTAATATAAACCTCCGATTACACTGGGTCAAATCGATATTATCTAATTCTTCTCCTTTTTTTTCTTCTTTTTTTTATTAATACCATGGATTCAAAGCCTGTTGACGAACAATTAATCGATAAAACAATTTCCTAGTAAAATACATGAAAAAAAAGGAGGAAAGTTGAGGATTTTTTGAAACTCGAGGGACGAGGGTTTTTTTTTTTTTTTATTTTTGACGAGTTTTTGAGAAGCAGATAGAAAGTATTCGTACATGTTATATAATATTATGTTTATAAACAAACAAAGAAATTTTTTATCGCAAGATCTCTTCGAATTTTCTACGATGCATTTTTGTCAAAAAGGAAAAAAACGCATAATGATTCTGTGAGAAAAAAAAAAGGAAAGAAAAGCTGGCGAATGAAAGATTATCAAGAACTTTAAAGCTGAGAACGAAAACAGAAATTGTATTGTTTCTTGGAACTTTAGGTTCAACTATGTAATTTCTTCAGATTTCTGAAGACTAAAGAAATCTACTAAGTAATTCATACTAATTCGAAAAGAAGAAGAAAAAGGTACTAAACGATCGTAAGTACTTTACGAAGAAACTTACAAACTTCAAACTCCGAGAATCGGGAGAAAAATCGAACAACTTCTTAATTTGTTTCATTGACTATTAGCAAATTATCGAACTCTTCGATAATTGAATCAACATTTCAATTGCCAAAGTTCCGATACCTTCTGTCTGCGACTTTAAGAAGAAGAAAAACTGATAAACTGGAAGAACTTCAAGAACTATATGATTCCTCGATCTGTTTAATAGATCGTTAAACGGATTGTGAAATTATGCAATGACTGATTTCTCTTTCAAAATATCTTACACCATGCTATCTTTGCTATTAAATAAAACTTTCTTCGGCTATTTCATTCATCGTTAAACAAATTACCAAATTATCCAACGTTCGCACGTTTTCTATTCAAAATTTCCCGCGTTATAGTCTTCTCACCTTACGTACGTCGTAACCCATCGTCGAGCAAATTATCAAGATCTCATTTCAATTCTATCAGAAATAATTGACTGCGAATTTTTTTTATCCACAATTTCCCACATCATAGTCTTATCTAACGTACGTCGTAACTCATAGTCGAGCAAATTATCAAGGTCTCATTTCAATTCTATCAGAAATAATTGACTGCGAGTTTTACTACATAAAATTTCCCATTTCGTAGTCTTCTCACTTTACCTACGTTGTAACTCATCGTCGAGCAAATTATCAAGATCTCATTTCAATTCTATCAGAAATAATTGACTGCGAGTTTTTTATCTAAAATTCCCCACATTATAGTCTTTTTATCTAACGTACGTTGTAACTCATCGTCGAACAAATTATCAAGGTCTCATTTCAATTCTATCAGAAATAATTGACTGCGAATTTTTTTTATCCACAATTTCCCACATCATAGTCTTATCTAACGTACGGAGGAACTCGTCGTCGAGCAAATTATCAAGATCTCATTTCAATTCTATCAGAAATAATTGACTGCGAATTTTTTTTATCCAGAATTTCCCACATCATAGTCTTATCTAACGTACGTCGTAACTCATAGTCGAGCAAATTATCAAGGTCTCATTTCAATTCTATCAGAAATAATTGACTGCGCGTTTTTCTACACAAAATTTCCCACATTATAATCTTCTTATCTTACTATGAATTAAGAATCTCTTAATCTGTTTGACCCATCGTTAAAACAAATTCTAAAACTCTCCAATCATCAAATAAATATATTTTAATCGAGATTTCTCCCATTATATCTGGCGCTTCATCGTGAATCAAGAATGCCTTAATCTACGTTTAACCGATCATTAAGCAAATTATAAAATTGCCCGATAATAAAGTCAACATTTTTCATTCGAGATTTCTGACATCCTATCCTTATTCATTATGAATCAAGAACATTTCGTTTCCACATTTTCGCCCCCTTTCAACCTCCTCTTATCACGGTTGTAACTTATCTGGCGAATATATCACGATAACTGTACGATATATTAGCGGAAAAATTACTTCCTGCAGCACTTAGTAAGTGCAATTTATTTCCGCGACAGGGAAGGATAAAAAAGTAGAAGAAAAAGAAGGCGAGGAAGAAGAAAATGTCAGGTGGCCGGGGCTAAGCGAATAAGTCGAACCGCCTGTAATGCGAATAGTAATTCAATTTCCGTCGCGTAATAGAAATTACTTCGAGAATTATGTGATCTCGCCGGATTTTCCTCTGCCCTGTCCACGCCAATTTTTCATCGTCCCTGTACCAACGATTTTATCGCGAAATATTTGCATATTCAAAAACATATTAGTTGCGGAAATGAATTGTTTCTTACATTTTCTTTTTCTTTTTACAAGCCATTTTCAAATATAATGCATATATATATATAAAGTTATTTTCTCTCTATTTCGAAATTTCTAAGCTCGTCGATTTTTATATTTGTAAAATTGAACGAGCACGATTGACTTATGGACCGAATGGCTACGAAAGACATCGATTTAAATCGACCAAAGTATAAGATTTATATAAGTAAATCCAGAGACACGTACGAATGGAGAATGGTAAAAGGAAAACGAACAAATTGATTCGAGTATCCTAAATTTCCGTCGAATGTCCGGGAAATTTTTAAAGCAACAATAAATATCGCTATGGGACGAAGTTTATTTATTCGAAGACTATTCTATTATTATTCGATTCGAAGACTATTATTCGATACGATACATTGATATCGTATAACGTTGTGATAAGAGAATCTTCTGGTGGAACAAAATCTTCGTTTCAATACCATTTACAGGGAAATTACTGTGAAAGAAATTATTCGAATCTGTGAATAGGAAATATCGAACAACGTAGTTTGAATAAAACGACGATATACAGTAGAATCGTATATAGAAACGGATTTATCTTAGAAAAAGGTCACGGGCTAAGTACCGTACGAGGAAGGATTTTCTCGAGCAGCGATTTCTCGTTTATCGTTCGTCTTGCTCGGGGAATTTCCACGGCATTGAAAAGCGCGTTATGAAACGCGAGAATCCTCCGATACATCCGACGTACGCGTGCACGTGTTCGCATCGGATAGGCAAAGAGAGGCCATGAAAATGGAAACCTTCTTACATACAAAAATATAGAGAAACAACGCACGTATTCCATTCTGTTCGTCTTATCCGCTTGCTCTTCGCGTTTCCAGAACGCCGAGCTACGATTATTCGCGTTAGTAAGACCGACCACATCGAGAAATATGGAACGGACGAAACTGATAACGATAAAAACCGAAGATACGAAGAAAATGCCAAATAGCAAGTTTTGCAAAGACAAACACGAAATTGACACAGCTTTTTGCTCCAGGGACCAAAGAGAACAGAACGGAAAGAGAGAAACTCGACTGAAATACTCTGAGACTGACGCGAGAACAGCCAACTACAACAGATAGAAACTCGTTTATCCGAATGTTCGGATAAGAAAGGCTCACCGGCTATCCCCACCCGTTATATTATAAGTTCGGATACGAGAGACTGCCGTTCGGATGACCGAGTTTGTCTAATTCGTTTTTACAATTACACGATCTTTGGTTTCGCGATGGTAACTATGGAAACGGCACGTATCAGTTTACCCAACAATATGTCGTGCGATAAATTTGTATGTGTGTGTGTATATATATATATATATAGGCAACAAATATATAAATGCTGCAGATATAAGGTGAGAAAAAAACTCGCAGTTCACGCTTTGTTTACGCCACAGAGCGTGCTCCTTGGTGCTTCTCCTCAGCCACACGCAGGACTTCGTGAAATGCAATATATATATACGTAAGAACAAAATACATCAGTGATCCTCGTGTTAGGTAATAGAGGCACGCTTAGGAGTTCGTATGTGTGAGGTTGGGTCTGAATTTTTTGTATAAACGAGGTTCTACTATATCAACATGGAGACGTATATTACACGTAGTACGAGGATCAAATGACATAGATCTTCTTTGTAAAGACTCTGTTCGTAACTTTGTATTTCGATAAGACGTTTCAGATAGGTAGAATTCGGTTGTTGTTGCCACGCCATCGAATTGCCACGATGTTTTCGCCGCAGCTTCGGTGAAAGCGGAGGGCCAGGTCGGAAGCTAATTGCACGCGAGTTGTTCCACTTGTTCGTCGCTGTTGAAACGTTGTCCTCCTAACGTCTCTTTAAATGGTCCCGATTTTGTGGAACTCTGACTCTCTCTCCCACGGAGGAAAAGCCATACTTCCACGAAGTAATGTATCAAGTTTAGAGCAAATTTCGCCGACTGTTACCGTGTTCCGTCAGTTCCCGGAACAGCTTCAACGTTCGCTGGTGTTGCACCGGTCTTTCGGATGCGATCGACGTCCGCTAGAAAAATCGACTTGCGCCATGCAAACGTCTGGGTTCTTGATAGTTTTTCACGTGTTGAGTTTCACAGCGACGGTGTAACGTCTTTGTGGAAAATGGTGGCAAGAGGTTGCGAACGAGAGATTACGTACCTCCTTAACATTTAACAAGATATGTTCCAAAGTTTGCTACAAGTAGGAACGAACTTATGGGACGATGAAGATACCTAAACAACTTCCTACTTAAGAGCAATAATTTATAATTTACAATCTGCCATTTAATAGATATCTCTATATTTCTTCCTCCTCCAGCGTACATTGAGATCGAACGAGAAGAGAAACGAGAAAAAAACAACAATCTCCTTTTTATATCCAACAGGCAAAAATTAACCAAACGTACGACGTATACATGTTCCTTCCGCCGTCTTCAATCAACAAAAAATCCACCCTGCCGATTCTCCACCGCGTGCAACATCCCCAGAACGCGTAAAAAGTGCGGAGGAAACTCGTGTAACCGACGCAACTCGATTAATCTTATCAGAAGAACAAGGCATCGACTCGTAGCTACTGCCTTGGCGGCAAGGGTTTACTAGTTCTTGTCCCTAGGTAAAAGGATACGCGAAAGTTGCGAAAACCGATAGTTCTGCTATTAATTCCGCTTCGTTAACGCTTCGAGAATGCTTCACGCGTGCTAGATTGAAGAGAATCGTAGAATGAGCGAGAGAGAGAGAGAAAGAGAGACACTGGAATTAATTCTATTTTGCTGAGAAGTGCGCTACAATGCAACCAATTGCATCTTCGAGTGTCTCGAGGCTCGTGTTTCACCCTGCTTTAAGGACGACCTCGCTTCTAATTAACATAAATACTCGGCCAACGACGGTTTACAGCGAGTTCATTGTGCCGGCCACCCGCCAGCCTCCTCGCAAATATTGACGCACAGTGGATTTTATGGACAGATTATGGTTGCTCAAAATGGGATCGTAAAGCGTGAGTAGTAAGGGGGTGATTTAGTTGGCTCGGGGTTGGCTTTACTTGGCGACTAGTGGACTGCGGATTTTTCTGCATTTATGACAAGTTTGATGCTTCGTAATATGATACAAAGAAATACGTATAATATTGAAGCTATGATCGTAATATTTAGTTAATAATATAATTGAATTGATAAATACAGTTAACCAAATTATTGGCTGTACACAGTTATAATTTAGTAATATAATTATGGTTAATTATTACCAGACCCGGTCAAACGAAGGTTTCAAAATTTAATTTAAAATTGTACCTTTGTTCTTATTTCTTTCGTTCGTCTAACTTTATGTAAATTCTTCTATTAAGAAGATTAATCAGTTTCTCAATTATTTACGTAAAGTTGGACGAGCGGAAGAAGCAACAACGAGCGTACAGTACAATTTCGAATGAAAGTTCGAAGACTGGCAAGGTTAGGTTAGGTTAATACTCGCTATTATCGTCTGTCGACATCAACGTATATATATCGTACGAAACATAAATACATTATTCGAAATCTTATGGCTGGTATATCAAAGTACAGAATTCGTCGAAGTGCTAACTATGTAATTTCAAATATTATCTATTCCTAGAAACACGATAGCGTCCCATTAATTCCGAACAATCTGCTCCATCTATCTAGAACCCCGTTTGACGTATTATTCGTTCACCCCATCTAACATTCGATACGTTCGAAAATACACAATGGAAGTCGGTTTACACGAACGAAATTTTAGCGGCGGCTGATTACCTGAACATTAGCCGAGCCTCTATCACCTGAACTGCCGCTCAGCGTCAACCAATCCACCATATTACGTACACCTCTGGGACTCTTTTTACACGGCACCTTTCTTCCTCTACGCGATTCGCTTTAACACGGCTTTTTTTATTTTAAACGGTTTATTCACTTCTACACGTTCTTTTTAACTCTTATGTTATTGATTATGTTATTAACTCTTACACGTCCCGCTTGTTTTTCTTTCTTCGCGCGTTTCATCGCTCCATCGTAAACGATACCAATCTCGAACGTTTAACGCGATTTCAAAGGGATTTAGAAACTCGTATGGCTTGTTACGGAGAATTATCAAAGGAAAGAACGTACGTCGACGCGACTGATACAAACCGGTCAGATCGAACGAACGAGATACTTCGAACGACGAAAGTGACCTGTTCGCCGCTAATCAGAAAACTTGTAATACGTGCTCGTACAATAATAATATGGAAAGTGACGATGACCAAAATGTTGATCTTTGGGAAAAGTACTTTTTCCTATTTCCCTTAACGCGTTACCTTCCCCTTCGTGCGTTTATTGAATAAAACGTCGTCATCGAACGCGCCTCTATGTTTTAACCAGTTGGCTGTTGCGCGTACTTAAGATGTGTGGCAAAAAGTAAGCGACGACGAGTATACTCGTCAAACACAGAGTATATGTGACTGTTATAATGTGGAATTAAGTCGTAACCGAATGACTGTTTTGTTTTTCAATTTTATTACTGCAATTTACTGTCATTACTAAATCCCAATTTAAACGTCAAATTGTGATTACTTTTTACGCACGACGAGTATACTCGTCGTAAGGCAGAATGTTGCCATTTCTCCATGAAGAATATACTCGTCGATCATACTGACGATTATATCCATCGATTATATCGACGAGTATACTCGTCAATCATACTGACGAGTATATCCGTCGATTATACCGACGAGTATACTCGTCAATCACACTGACGAGTATATGCGTCGATTATACTGACGAGTATACTCGTCAAAAACAGCTAACTGGTTGAACTGCTTCTTCTATTATTTGCTTTAGTTTAACACGAGTTTCGTACTCTGTTGCAAACTAATCGTTTCACGACCTTTTTTACGCTTTTTACCACATCCACCCTGTAAAAACAGTCGTAGATGCGTACGAACGTTTATCGCAAAAAGCTGACCCACGCGTCGTACGACACAATTCGCAGTTGCTAAAAGTTTGCAACGTTATTGAACGTTATTTGGGAGGAAATGTTTCGTGGAATCCTCTTATGTCTCGTAGGAACATGAACTCCTATTAACCGAGCAAAAAATCACAGGTGGAAATAGGTCATAGGGAGAAATAGATGGACTTCTATTATATGAGCGACCTGATTATACGAACTAACTTAACTAATGTCTCCCGTCAGTTTCACACGAACCATGTTCTACTGTATTTCTAGTTTCCTAATAACAAACCAATTAATGTTCATTCAAAAAATTTGTACGATACACAGCGCTGCGAATAATTATAGTTTCGAACATACTTTCCGCATTATTTCCTCGATATTTCCAGCGTACCACTGATCACGCCTGGATATTCTTTTTTTTGCAAATACTATAGAACATTAGGAGATATTACGTTTAATAATTGGAATTGAGGCGAAGGGACGATTCTTCAACGAGACAATGCTGCTATTCGTACAATTGCCACAGTAAAGATTTTGGAATAGAACTATTACCGTGGCCAGCATCGGATGCTGATCTGAACGCGATCGGGGAACTGTGAATGAATTCTAACAAGGAAAGTTTACGATCAGGCCACCTATAAAACATATCGTCGAACCTGGAGAAAGAATAAAATCCACGTGAGCGGATATTCGAAACGAAACTTTAAACAAGTTCAGTGGATAGCGTGGCCAACAGATTGGATAGAGGTAATCAGAAATGGAGACAAATTTCACTGAATATTAGATAAAGAAGTAAGATATTAACGTTGGGTTTGTAGTTTTTCACAAACAACGAGGTGCATAATTTAAAAAAGAATTTAATTTTGTCCAGACTTTGAAAGAAAAAAATTTGTGCCTATCGCATTTTCAGTTATCTCTTTAGATTATAATATAAAATTATACGAAACGATTTTCTCAAAATTTGCTTTAGTATCGCGAAAGATCTAAAAACAGGGTTGAATAATTATAAAATTATTCACGTCACTGTATATGTACAATATAATATACTAATATTTGGTATTTAGCAAAGATCTTATGTAAAGATTATATGTTTGTATACGACAGAGCAAGAGTGGAATACACGTTGCTAATTTTGGGGTGGGACAAGTGGGTGGAAAAAAATCGCTGGAAGACTCACCGTCAGAAAATCCAGGGAAACGCAATCGATGAGCCACTACAAGAATATTCGAGTCGAGTACCGCCGCTCAACCTTGCACCCCCTTCTTGCTAATTCACGCAACGCCACTTCTCTGAAACGAGAACAATAGAAGCACATGAGGAAATCTGGCGTTTAAGAACCCTTCCCTTGTTAAATGCTCTGAAAAGCGAGATAAAACTGAAAAATGGATAGTCACGTTGAAAGACACCAAGATTGTAAAGATGTCTAAGCTAAAGGATATTTCAAATGAAGTACATTTTAACGCTAGAACTATCGACCAGTATAAAATCAGATAAAATTATTGATCTATAAAAAATATGTAATATCCTTTTGATCGTAGCTTTCTTACAAAAGGAATTCCATGTCGCGTAATATATTTTTGGTATTATTAACTCATCTGGGAATATGATCTCTGAATGAAAGTTGGCACGTTTATAAAAAGTTGTAAAACCAGTCATTTCGACTGGTGTGGTAGTTCTAGTGTCAATATCGTGATCGATCTGGAATTTTCCTGATAATCGACACCATCGTATCGAGCGATAGGCGGTAAAAATTCCAAAAACGCGTGGAAAGTTACACAAAACGAGGAAACTGGTTAATTCGAGTTCGGTAAACCTTTTACGTTTTGACAAGTGCAAGTTATTTTAAATGCTATTGAAATAAGTAGCCAGGATACAAAATTATTTTGATTTTGAATAAATAAGAAAAGAAAAAAATAAAATTCATTATATTATTCCTTTGTGCGGTGGTTCTAGCGTTAATCTCTTCGGTACGAGCATGGACTAAAGTCGACAATAAGGCTTCGTGCACACCGGCGACAATTTGTCGCTTACGAAAATGGCGTTCGCTCATATTACTTTATACGAACGTGCGCGCGTTTGACGACGCGGCTGCACGACGACAGTTTTCTTGCTAGAACAAGAATAAATTGAACTTTTGATTGATAGAAGCGAGCAACAAATTGTCGCTGCTACGCACATAACCTAACACGTATTATTACACGATCGTTCTTACTGGCGACAGTCAAGTGACACTAAACAGCGGCTGAAATTTATTTATATATATTTACATAAGGTATTTACGTTAAAATCTATAAAATACAATCTATAAAACAGGAATAGAATCTGTTAAAGTCTAAAATTTCTGTAAAGGAAGAATGTGGACAATACTTTGCAATTTCACTCTGGTTATTTCTCGAAACTTGGAATATATCGGATATAGTTATCTAGAAAGATAAAATATCGTTTAAAAAGTGGAGCGTCACAAACAATTCTACGTACTCTTAACGCCATATCGAAACTAAAGCTAACCTAAAACAAACCATACAAATATATTTTTATTTTCTAAAAATAAAAAATTAAGTGCAAATTAAGCGACAGAAGTAGAGAGTTAGAAGAGTAATTTAAATTAACCTGTATCGATAGAGTGGCCGTACAACAAAAAAAGATTACGAGGAATACGACGAACAACTTTTAAAGAATTTTACACGCGGTTCGGATTAGGATTAGGTTTCGCCTCTGGCGGACGAGTGGCGAAATAAAAATGACGAAATATGATAGTTTGTACTAGGTCGAGGTTAGGTTTAGGTAGTTTTAAAGTAGAATCAAAAGTACTTATAATAGTTTGCGACACTTTTTTCTGACATTTTGCCACTTAAAATAACGCCACTCGATATATCCAAGTTCGCAGGAAATCGGAAATACCGATGAAATCGTAAAGTATCGACAGGAAGAGAATACAGGAAAATAACCGGAGAATCGGACGGTCAGGTAGATTACAGTCGCCATTCTCCGTGGAAAGATTTTCCTAAGGAGCGTGCTTCGAACCGAAAGTAATTTTTCCACTGTATTCCGTGCTTCCATTGGACATTGCAAATGCGCCAACCGGATTTACCACGGTTCAGTAGCTCGGGTGCATCGCATCCATGGAAATCCGAGCGTTTCTCGGTTTATTGCAGCGACACGAAAAAACACGAAGAATTACAGCCGCTGTATCTTAAAACGGTACACGACCTACTGAACCTTGATTCAGCAACGAGATCGACGAATTAAATTTCACTGCGTGGAAAGAGACATTTTCCAGACAAGAGAAATATCTTCTCTCAATATATCTTTGAAGAAAAAAAGAATCTGACAAAAAAGCATCGATTACTATCATCTGGTTCTCTTATGAAATCAACGGGGGGAGGATACACAGCATCGTAGAATAAAATCTTGCAAATAAAGATTAGCTTTATACGTGTAGGTATTAATAATAAATTTTATTATTAAAAATAATAATAAATTTTCAAATACTATGGAATTTCATTATGATCTATATTTGCGTGGGTAGATGGAAGATTTTTCTTTCACTTTAAATATGTCTCAACTAAAACATTCAGACACGATACCAGTGATATATGATAACATGCAGCACGGTATGATAGCATACATTTTGTCAAATGTTCGAGTCTTATGGAATTTTATTATGCTTACGTATGTGAGCAAATAGAAGATCTATATTTAATGCTAAATATGGTTTAATTAAGAGATTCAAACACATAGTAGCAATAATGTATGACAACATGCAACATGGCATAACAGCATACATTTTTTGAAAGCTCAGACGCTATGAAATTTTATTATGATTTACTTATGCGAGTTAATATAAAAGTTCTTTGTTTCACGTTAAATATGATCAAATTAAAAGATTGAAATACACAGTAGCAATAACACATGGTAACACGTAACGTGGTACAAAAATATATATTTTCTGAAAGCTCAAACGCTACAGAGTTTTATGATAATCAAAGTCCATGAACAAACAGGAGACTTTTGGTTCGTGTTAAATATAGTTCGATTCAAAAAATCCAGACATATAATGGCAATAATATGCGATAACGTGCTTATTTAGTAAAACTATTTTTAGCTGTAATTGTACGTTTAAGCCTACTATTCATGCTGTGTATTAATTTTGCTCGAAGCGTATATTCGCAATAAACATGTTTTGCAACTTCCATATACATTTTCGCGTTGATTTCAAATTTTACCATTACGATAACGACGATCGCGTCTGACTTTTCGCCGATGACAAAATTTCGAAAAGTTGCGTATAGCACGCGATAATAAACTGATAAAAATAAATGTTCCCTAATATACTTTACGAACATACTTCGATGAGCGACTGTTTTTTGTGCGATTGTTTTGTGAACGCAAAATTGGGGAACAGCTAATACGTAGGTGTAGAAGCTATTTGTGGCAGGTTGAACGTTACTCAAGAATTACGGTGTATCTAAGGAACACGTTATATTCTTCGTAGCATGACGCGATGTCAGGAGTAAGCTGATTCTCTTGGTGTGTAATCATTGCTGAACAAGCTGTAGATTCCTTTTACGCTCAGATATTCCATGTTAAGATTTTGCCATAGCTGGCTTCCCTCTATCTTCTTCCCTCTATCGGAACTCAACAACGCATTCAGTTATTTCCTTCAAACACGATATCTTTACGGAAGATAAAGCAATCTACGAGGTAATTAGCTCACAACTAGAAACTATTAGGTATAAAAAATGTCATTCCAGAGATACCAGGCGCATGATAATTTCACGCTAATCGAAATACCAATATATCGTTATCTTTCGTTGCTACTATGTTGGCAACTAAGTGGTTGCGGATATGGTCAATATCGCCTAATGAAAAAATCCGCAATCACTTAGTTTCCAACCCAATAGAATCAATCTGGATTGTTGGTCTATGACGAAAACAACAATTTTTGCTTCAAACGCCAAGAATTACACTCAAGCTATCTATTATTATCTAAGTTATTGAAAGAAATACATTATCAGACACCTGTAAACGATGTGAAAGGCGTGACCTTGGAAGAGGAACAGCAGGTAGGTTTAAAAAATCTCACGGGAAATCCGCAAGTTTTTCTTCTGATCGTTCGAGTTTCCATTGTCACTAGTAGCGTAAAATTCAGCAGAAATTCACCGTGATTCTTGATAATCTTCTAAATTGTTAAATTATCAATCCTAGTTACTCCACTTTTTCCACTCTACCTACCAAACGACCCGATCTTTCGACTCGATCTTGACACAGATCAACATTAGACTGTAAATAAAAATTCTTCGTCCCAATCTGGTCCATTAAACAACGATATTCGATACGATCGATCCAATCGCGTGTATCAGCTTTAAAGCTCGTTTTATTCGCCACTGTAAGCGCGCAAAGGGGTTGAAAAAGGAAGAATAAAAAGAGAAGGAGCAGCGGATTTTCACGTCAGCACACGCTCTGCCTGTTGACTCGTCTCGATTCCAACTCGCGGGCAATTATCCTTCGATCGTGCGAGTTTGAAGGATTAATACGTTTCGCTCGCATCACGTCATCGTTCTTTGTTGCGACGCGTTTCTCTCCTCGATTTCCGGTTATTAGCTACGGCACAGTTGCTACGAAAAGCTTTGCAACTCGCCGTACACCGGCGTAATATTACGCTTCTTCGAAGAAACTGAAGTGCAACGTGACGGGTAAAGCGAACGTTCGAACGACGAATTAACTTTGAACGTTGAATTAATCGAGCGCGAAACGTCGGTTCAATTTACCTGCTTTTACTTTGTTTTTCGATCACAGAGGCAAAGAGGAGGAATTGTTCGATATGGTGCGAAGCAGATTAAAACGACGAAATTGACAAAGCGAAATGAAATTCTGTCGATGAAATTCGAGCAGCTTAAAGTTCCCGTTCTAACCTCGATTTTTTATTTTAAATCTAGTTGTAAATTCAATTAACCAGCTGATATGGGAATGTCGCGAATTTCAACTTTCCTCTAGCAAATCGATCGAACCATTCGAGTAGATCGGTTTGTCCTAGCGATTTAGCAAATTCTGTTGTAGCAATCGTAACGCTGATATCTGCGATCGTAGAAGATGGATTAATATCGGAACGCGATCTGGCAGCAGGAAATTTCTACAAGCGATAAAGATTGCGTTTGCGTTCATTGCATTCGTTTGGCTTTATTGATTTTTCAAATAAAACGGAATTTCAGTGGAATTTTCTCCGTGATGGCGTTAACCTCCCCTTTGACGATGGCTGTTGAAAAGGTGAAATATTCGATAAAAGAAAGCAACGCCTAATTTTACGGGTTCGTAGACGGAACATCGGGAATCTCGAAACGAAATTTCCCATGAAAATGGAATAATCGATAAAAATAAGCTGGCAAATTTCATGGTTATGTTTCTTCAATAAACTTGTCTTCTACGAATGTTTCAGGGCTTCTTTCAGTCGAAGCGAAATTTCGCATGAAAATGGAATAATCGATAAAAATAAGCTGGCAAATTTCATGGCTATGTTTCTTCAATAGACGTGTCTTCTACGAATGTTCCAGAGTTCCTTTCAGTCGTTTCTAACGCGTTATAACGTAGCTTTGGTTTTTTCTTTCTGACTGAGAAATACGACACAAAGCGGGATAGATCAAGCTGACCTTTCATGGTCCATCATTTTTACGTTGAAGAGTAGTTACTATTATTGACTTTTTCGTCCAGTCGGCAATTAAGAACGCTGTCAGTGATCCATTAAAGCATTATGAAGCTCTTTGACGATGCTTAAGCGGCAAGTTTCGTAGCCTGCTCGAAAGACTTTTAACAACCACGACACGGCGGCTCTTCTATCTCTGGCCATTTACTCGCTGTACAGTGGATTATCGGAGGAAACGGGGTGTCATAAAAGAAGAAAAAAGGAAATAATTATTTATGTCATCCGTCTTAAATATACAGGGTGGTTGGTAACTGGTGGTACAAGCGGAAAGGGAGTGATTCTACGCGAAAAAAGAAATCGAAAATATAGAATAAAAATTTTTCGTTTGAGGCTTCGTTTTCGAGAAAATCGACTTTGAATTTTCGCTCGGTACGCGTGCACTTTATCACGTCTCGTTATAACAGATCTCACTGTAGATCGTTGTCGCGATTGACGTTATATTGATAAACACTTCCAATGTGTTAGAAAGTGTTCATAGAAATTTAATTAGAAGAGCAGAAGTATGTGTTCGACATAATCGGCAACATTTTCAACAATTTTTGTAATAATAAACTTTATGATTACTTCATATTATTTCATTATGTATACCTAATTTTCCGTTACGGCAAAAACAAACTTAAACTGCGATAATATCCATCGAGACAACGATCTGCATCTGAGATCCGTTATAACGAGACGCGATAAAGTGCACGCGTACCGAGCGAAAATTCAAAGTCGATTTTCTCGAAAGCAAAGCCTCAAATGAAAAATTTTTATTCTATATTTTCGACTTCTTTTTTCATGTAGAATCACCCCCTTTCCGCTTGTACCACCAGTTACCAACCACCTTGTATATATGCAAATTTTATATTTCTAATTTTGATTCTGTGGCATACAATGCTCTACTTAAATACGCCACACTAAATCCTGGTAAAAGAAAATATACCGGAGTTTGTTTTATATTCGTCATAGAACTGTACGCGGCGATATATCAAAGTTTTATTTCAAATCACGTTGCAATTTACATACTTCGATTCGAATACGTAGCTTAAATCTTGCTGACAGGCAATGATTCTTATATCATATTTTACAGGAACAAATGTACATCCTGACCTGATTCTGCCCGGATATTTTGAGAACGGCGGATTAGATCGCGTCAGATGCGTCTACGAACTGTCTCCACGATTAATTTCGTATGCTGGGACATGCTATTACGAAGATCATAATTAATCTTGCCGCTGACAAATTCGGTAAACGACTGTCAGACATGTTCCAAACGATCAAACAACTACCAACTATCACATTCCCTGCGAATATCTTTTCTCTTCATTATTATTATTATAATTATTATTCATTTCTAATTTAAGCAATCAATTTATTTTTTATTATTTTGTACGTGTTTCAACCATCCTTTAACCCTTTGCGCTCCTATGACTCAACATGAGTTTTTATTACAGAAACTCCTTTGTCGAGTCCCACTCGACATTCCTTCAGTCCCATTTTATTTTTGTGAAACGTGCGAAAGAAAACGAGGATTGCGTCCTGGAAATTGTTTCAAGATATATGGTACACTTAAAAATTAGAAAATACAACAATAGTGTGAATAAAATTGGTATTTAAGCGAATTTATTACTTCCCTTATTTATTTAAATTGTCTTATTTTTTGGTTAAAGTAAATTTCAAATAAAACACTTAAAAGCGTTGGGAGCTGCTTGCCAACGAAATTGAAATAAAATTCAAAGTGCGAACGATTAGCAGATGTTCCTGATAAAACGTCGAACTTTTTAAGAAATTAAAAATACCAGTGTTTTCTCAATGAACGATACAAAATATAAATTTCATCTGAAACGCAAGTCTGTAAGTCGAAAATGTGAAACTGTAGCCAAAAGAAGATATAACGAATCCTATAATTCAGTGTGTCAAAATTTTCCAAAAACGCTAAAGCAGGAATTCCGTTTAGGAAGAAACGGGAAGACGAACGTGCAACTGACGATCGGACGATTCTTAGCTTAATCTTCATAGAAAGTCACGAAATCAATAAGAAGAACGAAAGCAGATATATAGAATAGTGGGAAACGTGGGCAGATGGGAAAAATACACGTTGCGAGACGACCTACACGTCGTGAGCACACGTGTGCGCTCACTTTTATTTTCAGTCCGAATCGTCATCGACTGTTTCTAGTCGGTCGTTTGCGATCGAGTAAAATATCATAAAACGTTGAGAAATAAAAAGAGCATAAAGAACTTCAAACAGAAAATTCGAAGCGAGAAGAAAAATAAATAACAAACTGATCGCTTTCAACGGTATATTGGATTTCTCGAAGATCAAAACGCTTTACTTTTGCTCCTAATATTCGTATTTCTTCATTTTTCATCGCTTTGCAATATTATCGTGTTCGTATTAGCCTAACTCTATAAGCATTTTCATTAGCAACTAATTTGTCGTAGAATTTAAAACAGAGAAAAATGCATTTGTCATATACTTCGTGTCATTTGTCAACAACGTTAGGTATGTTCATAAAGCTATGAAAATATCCAATTGACAAAATATTAAAAATAGTTCAAATATCTAGACTCGCAATAATACAGCACATTTAAATTTCACTATCTTTTGTGTGTCTTAGAATTTCCAAGAACAAGGTATCTCAAAACTTATGGTTCAAAATGAGGGAGAATACAGCAAGTACGAAACGAAACAATAAAAAAAAGAAGAAAATAAAAATTCCTAATTAATAAAATACGCGCGGATAGCTTAGATATATAATTTGGCGATATTATTCGATATATTCAAATATTCCCGCGTTTCGTGTATTCCAGGCGTTTCGACAATAAAGTATCTTTTATTTTCAAATAAATTTATCCCTCGAAACGAGGAGAAAAGTAGCAGAATGGAAACGTAAGAGAACAAAGAACTTTCATTTCTCGGTTCCATTTCTTCCGCAGACATGTTAAAACATTTCATTAATAAAATACGCATATAGTTCGAATATTCAATCTCGTGTTGACATTCCACGAATATCTAACTTTTCGCTATCTTTCGTGTACTCTAGACACTGCAACAACAACTATTCCAATATTTCTATGTTCGCGAACGAAGAAGAATATGGCGAAAGAAAACACGCGAGAACAAAGAAGTCTCATGTTTCTTTTTTTTTTTGGTTTCGTTGGAACAAGCATTGGTAAAGCAAAGACAGATGGAAGCGGTCGATTATGTGCGAGCGCGGATAATCTTACGTTGCAGCGTCGGTTTCCGGCCCCAGCCAGCCGGTTTCCGGTATTCTAGCGTCACGCCGCTCGTCTAACCGCTTCTAGGACGCGGATTGACCCAGTTGTCTCTCTCGAATATCTAAATCCGAACGAAACGCACTGGCTGATACCGTTTCTTCGACATTTCGCTGGCAGCCAGCCGGTTTAATTTATCGCCGTTGCTTCTACTCCATTTCCGACGACAGAATGAATTTTGCGTTTTTGGCCATCGTCACAGTTTCGACGCGGTTGCAGAGATCCTCGATATTCCACGATTTTTCTGCTTTATGGCGCTGCTAGTTTCCTTATACCAGCTTCGTGCTTTATATCCTACGTGGCACATTTTTCAACATATTTTCATAGAAGGGTCGTCGCTTTTCGAATGGATGAATCAAACTCGTAAGAGACTTGGATTGAATTTTTATTACTTTGGGAGAACTGTATTTCTTCGAGATCGATTTTATAGTAGAGGAATCTTTGTAATCGAGTAGAGTGAGATTTTGTGAAAAATCGCGTGAACAGGCCGCTGATGAATATGGAAATTACTATTTTTCTGAATAGAGTTAATTCTACTCTTTCTTTTCTTTCTTTTACCTTGTAAGAGTCTATTTCGAGCGCCTCGCTGTTGAAAAGGCCAGACCATTTGCCAAGAAAAGACTCGTTCTAATTGAATCTTCCTGATTTTCGCTGTGAACCTTCCGAACAAGCTAAGATAATTGTTTGCCTGCCCTTTTGCACGATAATTTGCTAATTGATGACATTAACAAATTGGTGTCATTGGTGAGATTTTCGTGTAGGTATATCAATGTTTTCTATAAGTTTTCACCTACTTTCCTCATCCACTGTATATATGTGTTTAATGTTTCATTTGAAAAAAAAAAGGAGAAACGACGTTTCATATGGACTAACCTAATTCATACTTATACACAATAATGTGTAGAATGTAATGTAAAAAAAATGCATATGCAAAGACAGAAAGAAAAGGGTTGCAGAAGAAACTAAAAACGCACTTTGCAACAGAATTATTTATACGTACACAACGATACGATTATCATTTGTGTATTTCAAGGAAGAGTAGAAAAAATTAGAGGGACAAACTGGCAAAAATCTGCGGATAAAGTTACAGCAGAAACAAAATCTTGAGTTTTTTCAACGAGATAACAGAACGTTGTGGACGTCCGCGTAGGGCAGGCAGACCTACGAGATATTAATATAATGTTGAGCCTACTATTTTTATGGTCTCGCGTAAATATAACAGGTGTATGTAATTTTCGTAACGTTGCGCTTTATAACGAGACAGCGGATTTTTATGCAAACTCAAATTTCTCAGAATGCAATTAAAAATGCAGCATCTCGGTAGAAAATTCTTTTACCTACCAATTATTATAAAAAGTATTGCACTTTGGATATTTCCCACTCTCAAATTTCTTACAAACCCACAAAAATCGCCAATCTATTTTTTACTTCTTCATATTTTTCCTTGACAAAGGTGAAAGTGAATAAATCGTTGGACTTTTACGATTTCTGTCTCACTGTTGACGAAATTCGTGCTGGTAACACTTTTACGCTTGGCAACTAAGTGATTGCGGATTTTGCCAATACCACCTAATGACAAAATCCGCAATCACCTAGTTGCCAAGCCAATATATCAAATATTTTCTATTTAGAGTTTCGCGGCTCACTCTGTATATAACGTAACAATGACAATAAATTTATTCGTATATTATTCTAATTTCTTCATAGGTAATACTACGTTCTCAAACATACATAACGCGTACAAGCTCGCACGAAGAGAATCCTTGCGGAAAAAATAAGAAGAGAACGCAGAATGAAATTTTCTTCATACGACGCTTGGTTCTCGAGAAAATTTCCAGTTTGAAAATTTCTAATTTAAAGTACGCTCGAACATGGCTGATTACGGATTGGGCGCGAATAGATAGCCGACAGGACATTATTCTACACGTAAAAATGAAATCAAAAATGTAGAAGAAAATTTGTCATAACAAGATAATTTGCTTGCGAGAAAAATAAATTTCAACATTTATCGTACGCGTGCAGCGCGCCAATTATCAGTTAAACACGTTCAGACTTTATTTTATTCCACATTTTTTGCTTGTATTCGCATGTAGAATAATTTCCGGATTATTGTTTGTTCGTGCATAGTTGGCAATTAGTCATGTTCAAAGACTCAATTTTCTCAAAAACGAACCGTCGCACGAAAAAGTTTGATTCTATTTTTTTTCTTTTTCTTTTTTTTGTTCTTACTTTTTCACCAGCAGTCGCGTCATATCCGCTCGTACGTGTTGTTTGGCCGCACCCTATATATATTTCGACACCATAAGGCTGCGTATTTGTGGCTTCACGCAAGAACTGCGCTGACGTGGTATTTTTGCAAAAATGAGTCAAACCCGATAACAAGTTTGCAAACGATAATACACAACTTGTAAGACAACCACATTCTTCTCATAAAAAGAAAAGAAAAATTACAAATTCCATGTAGAAGCAACTTCCCGTAGTATCTGTACACATGCTAATGTAACAATTTTTCGTAAGATAAACCTCGTGCAAGAAATAGCAAAGACAACGTGAGAACTACAAACGGAATAAGCTTGTTGATTCTCCGTTTCTGCGTTGCAGAGGAAATTCGACACCGACGCTTCTTGCACCAAGGCACAGATATCTTTCGATTTCTGTTGTTTTAACGCCAACCTCACCAGACCCGGTCAAACAAACAACCTGTTTCAAAATTGAATTTAAAATTCTATTTCTTTTGTTCGTTTAACTTTACTTTCGTCCAAATTCCTACATCGATTTCTGATTAATCAGTTTTTCAATTTTTGTTAACGCAATAATTTACATAAAATTAGACGAACAAAAGAAATAACGATGAACACGTAGAATTTGAAATTACATTTTGAAACCGGTCGTTTGACCGGGTCTGGTAAGGTCAGCGTGAACCGCGCCTACGTTTCTCTTTCTTCGATCGACGAGTCGATCATTCTCCAACACACTTTCGAAAGACTTGTTAATCGTCGATCGACGTTCATTATACCGTCGAGCAAGAAGGCACTCGACCATTAATTGATCGGACCTGATTGCACAGGAAGCGAGTCGCGCCACCGTATGGCCTGTCTATATCTAGGGCACGCTCATTACGCGTCATCCTCATGAACAATGATTCGAAAGTGCGTGGAAACGCCTGTCTGCCAATGCCTACGTTTTCTTCGTCTGCGTTCAAACACTGGTCGATTGAACGATGTGACAGCACATCCTTCGAGAAACATTCGTATCGAACACAACCAACGTAATGCGAATACTTTTCGACCATTTCCATCGTGCGATCGATCGAATAAAGAGCGAAGAGCGGTGTGTAATTAAAGCGTCCAGAGGCACGAAATTCGGAGTGAAATATTTGTGAAATATTCATGAAATATCGAGCGGCCGAGGAACCACCTTTCACCAACATTTCGATCGATTTCATAATTATTGGGTTGGCAACTAAGTGACTGCGGATTTTGTCATTGGCACCTAATGGCAAAATCCGCCCAATATTTGGGTATTCTCCGGTGGAAAAATCATTTGATACTCCCGAACTGATTTTTCGTTAATATTAACGCCATAACTAGCGACTTTTAATACTTGAATGCCTTGTACATGATTAATTAAAATTAAAGGAACACGATTATCAGAATTAATTCCGTAATTGCAAATGATAAGGTCGGATTATATTCCGATGCTGTGTCTATAAAATCGCATCATCTCGCAGTACAATTTAACGTTACCTTAATTAGAAGATTATCTTCGATATTATCTTCGGTTTCAGTTTCTCGAAAATTTTCTTACGTTTCTTTCGCTTTGTCGCAATTCTGATTCCAGCGTTGAAAATCTACAAGGCTGGAACCAATCTCTGAACACATTACGTCGTTTAAGAAAGTAAAAATCGTGTTAATTAAAGAGCGGCAAAATGCCTAGAAAATTTAACGCGTATCAACCTTGTCTCAATGATCTTTTTCGTAAAAAAAAAATGTTATATACCAGTAACGCTAAAAAGCTTCTCCGCCCGAAAAACTAAAAGCATCTGGGTATTTTTTAATATTTTAAGTCTGGCCAAAACCCGACGCAAAATTATCTGCTGAAAAGTCAGAAAGGAGAAGAGTGAAAAAAAAGAGAAGAGAAGAGAAAAAAGGAAGGAAATAAAACACGAGAAGTAGACAGAGAACAGGAGGGAAGCAAGGCTAATTAGCAAGAAGCCTCATTGTCGTAGATTGAAGATACAGGAGATTTTTCAGCGTGACGTGCCGCGTTATTTCTGCTTCGGCCGCCACCACGCACAGCGCTGCGTGCAAACGCGCAGAAATCAAAACAATCGTTCGTTCGATTCCCATCTTATCGCTCGATAATATCGTCACGCTGCAGCATAACGCGGAGACGAACGCCAATTCCTCAACAGAATCGATAGAGTGTCGATAAAAAAACGTCTGCACGCGAGGATCTGATTACTTGAAGATTAGCTTGCTCGTTCATCGTACACTCTTTTTTGCTAATTTTTATCATATAGCGTTCGTTACGTTTGAAACGTTGAACATTCGTAACGTTTTGTAACGTGATACGCTTGAAAGCTTGAAAATTTATTATCTTGTTACATTCTTTAAAAATTCGAACAGACTTTTCCAGCGACCAATATTGTATCGAACATATCGCCATAACATTTTCTTTGTAGCATCCACTGCTTTTCCCATATTTTATTTAACATTATTTAACATTTTCATAAAATACCACGCAAAGTGTGCAAGACGCGAATTCGCGTGTCCTCTGGACGTCCTTAGACGTCGCCGTGTGTGGTTAGACGAAGAAACGAATATTCGAGATATTTCTACCGAGGCAAAAAGTAGGAGAAATATCAACAAAGATGCGATAAGAAAAAAAGAATAGGAAAAAAACTTTCACTCGCGTCGAACCTTTCTAACAGCGAGTTTAACGAAGACTGCACGTTATACGAATTTTTTGATCTCTGTTCGAACTGATTCTCGTTCAAACTCCGCATCGTACGACGTTTCGTGGCCAAGAACAAACGACTAATTAACATCGCAGCGTAATTGGCCGCTGCTAAACGGCCCCAAGTAACCTTAATTACGATTTCCAAATCCCTGTGCTCGTATTGTACACGTCATCGAAACGGAACACCGTAATACATGTAATTCGCTGGAAACTCGATAACAATTAATAATCGTGTTCGAGCATAGTAAACAAAGGGAGTTGCACGGGATATTTGTCTATTAAATTTGCATTAACGCACCAAACTTTCGATTCGCGCGAATCGACGAATGGGAAAAATCAAATTTCCATTCATATCTCGTTTTATCTGATAAATCGGCCAGTTGTTGATAATTGTAATCGAGTTGTAACACGTTCGGCCATGATATTCGTCGATTAGATTTTCCCTCAATGCTCAACTCGGAAATCATTATCCCGGATAGATAGAGAAAAAGTCGATAGATGGAAACAGTGGTCGAAACATCGAGTGGAAGTTCGAAATTGGAAAATCGCGAACTGCATGCTAGGACAATTGAACTTTGTGCGTGGTGAAGAGAATATCTACGAAGAAGTTAGGCCTTGGTATTTACCAAAGTACGGGAAACTAATCAGAGGGAAAAGCGAATTTTAACGAGAGGATTCTCAGGTAGCGTTTTGTTGTAATTCCAGCGTCCAGAGATACGAGAATTATTATAAAAGGGTCGTGGCAATAGGAGGACACGTTCCATCGTGTTCCATCGAGGCTTTTTTTTACCGATGTAGAGTTTAACCTCTAATAATTTCTAATTCAGCCAATAAAGGCTGATGCACCATGGCGGATCTAAACTGTTCGCAGCGAACGTTCCAACGCTCCGGTCTTCTCGTTTGATTTATTTCTCAATTAACGGCCCGTTGAAAATTCCCAGGTTAAAAGTAATAAATTTCTATGAAATTTGAATAACCAGTTGCGAAATAAAAAGTCAATATGTTGATTATAATTCTGACCCGGTAACTTCGCTCTTTGCCTCGGACTAAATGAGATTAATATTAAATAAAATTCAAAGAAACGGAAAATATTAAACGAGCTAAAATACTGTATGCGGAAGAATTTTCCGAATAATTTGATCTATTCCCGTTCCAAATTCCTCCGTTTTATTAATCACATTTTCTCTTTGCTTCTCCCTTTGCATTGCACCACCCTCGCCCCCCCCCCTTCGTTTCTTCAACTTGAAATTAAACGAAAACTTGTATCAACAAAACTCGGGGAAAAGACAAATTATAGAATATTACAGACGAGAATTCTCTCTCTCTCTCTCTCTCTTGTTAATATCCTGTATAATAAAATTCCGCTGTAATATTAAGCAAAAGCTAACTATAAAATATTAAGTACAAGCGAACATCGATGAAATTCAAAGAGAGGAGACAGATCGGTTAAAAGAAGCTGCTATAAGTAACAGTTGCTCTATTTCTTTTTTAACGATGTTCTATACTGTCCACCTGTATATTTTACCAAAAATTTTCTCTCTCTCGTCTTCCTCGTTGTAACTTTCGTCGCGAATAATCCATTTTTCCTCTCCTGTGTTTAAGTTGCCGAAGTAAAAAGACGCTGGAGGAACGACTCTCTTAAAGATTCATTTCGAAAATTTCCTCTCGATTCTCGTCGTTGTGATTTCACAATTTTCGAGAGAACAAGAAAGATCCGTTCGCTGGTAATTCCCGGCACGACGTCCTCCTTCCTCTCTGCGCCATTTTCCACATCCACGGAACGCAACCAGCGACCTCCTCCTCTCTTCTCTTACATTTCATTTCGTAACAAATGAGCTACAAGGTAACAGGTATCTCGCACGAACCTCAATATTTTGTTACATAAAACGTCACTTATATCGAGCCCTGCAATAATAGCGCGAGTTTTCCTTCCACACGACGAACAGGGACACTCTCTCCCATCGATTATACGTCGAACAATTCCGCGAGAAATATCACCACAGCCACCATTGATAATCTCATCTCGTTGGAGATTTTTACCTCGCACCGACGTAATTTTTAACATCCTAAGTATTCGTTTTGATCTCTACGATCTTCGCCTTGATAATTTCCATCTCTGTAATTTTTATCTTTCTAATTAATTTCTATCTTTGTGTTTATAATCGGGACGTTTCGCGTAACTGGGACAAGAAGCATAAGTAATATCGTCCTTTGACTTTAGCTTCGCGGAGAGAAAATTAATGCTCGTGTCCATTTTTAATAGTCGCCTTCCGCCACCTATTTCGTCTATTTTTCGTCCACATTATGGAAAAAATGTTCCAAGTTTCGAATTATAAAATATCACTGGGCGCTGATTTTACTCGTTCGCTGTCGTTGAATTTTTTTACCGCTTAAAAACCGTTTCTTTCACGGTTGCTCCCACGTTTATGACATGTACTCACCGTATACGTACTTCGAGCATGTTTTTTTGTAACAGCATCCTTTAGCGGTACTGCTTTTTTTGAATTCCTCTGCCGTACAGTGTCGCAGACGGTTATATCGTCGACGCTCATTTCACAACTTTTTTTAACGTGAAAAAAGTGCCGATCCAATTGCCTTGGACGCACGCTACAGACTGCCGTGAGGATACTCTTTACGAAACAAAGGGAGGAATCGCGTACTGTAAACACATCAGCGAAACATGATACGCGCGTTTGCCCAAAGTAAGATAAGAAACGGCGTTACGTAATTATGGGATGACAAAATAGTTAGAAATGGGGAACAACGTCGTTAAAAGTGGCAAAATACGCAGAACGTGTACGGTGTTCGAAAATACGTCAAGTATTGTATTATAGTACTATAATATTCAATGGATGGGACAAATGATTTCGTGTTATATCATTTTTATCTATATCGATATTTTGCATTTATCAATGATATCTAAGCTGCGAATATTCTTGCGAATCTACATTTCTATAAACGAAATTAAAAAATTGAGATTTATTGAAAAATTTGTCTGACCCGTTAGATATTAGAACGAGCACTATGCTTCGAGCTTGTTACACATTTCTGTATCTCCGAATTTGCCACAAGCGCAACGACGCTAATCGAATACAGAAAATCTCAAATATTTTCGACGGCAAAGAAATATTTACAAGTAATCGAACTTAAGGAGAAAAATAGAGATGAGATAATTAGATTAATTAATCGTGGCCTGGCAGGTGATTACTCTAAGCGAATAGCTTCTGCGATACAAAATCGATGAGGCCCACTACTAACCGCATTAAGCTTTGCATTATCAAAATTACCGTCCCTGTACTTCGCTTAATATTGTCACAGCATAGTCATCGAGCCATCACTGGACAACATACCGGGTGTCCGAAACTTTTCTGATTAAAATGGAACACTTAGAAAGAGACGTTCGTCAGAAGCAGTTTGAAAGTAAATATTCAAATAAAATCATTCAAATAAAATTTCCTCGCTTAACAACCACCGTTCTCGCGAGATTTCGTTACCGTTTCACGAAAATAACTCACTTGGCCATATTTCACTGATATCAACATTCGTGGCGCTATTAAAAGTCGGCATATTCTGTCTGGGAATTCGAAATTGATTTTATCAGACTTGGATCATCTCCCACCTATTTGTGGAAAGCTTAAACGTGCCGAAATATGCGAAAATATACGAACTGAAGTATCTGCTTGTTATAACATTTAGATTCCATTTGTTTACTTTTAAATAAGTTCGTCTCTTCTTCTTTTTAACGAAACGATTACGCAGAATTCTTTCTGTTTCCGATGTTTTAATAGATCAAAGAAAAATACGAAAATTTTTGAACGCTGATACAGTTTACAAGAGACGAATAAAAATTTGGCAACGTTCGTACAGATCGCTGCAGAGTTTGTACAGTTTCATTTTACTGAAAGAGAGCAAACATTGACAAATCAAGATACGGATCGAGTATTGGTAATCTGAGATGCAGAAGCTTTTAGAGAAGATTTTTCTTCTTCTTCTCGATATTACAATGCGCAAGAAAAAATAGGGTAATGTACAGACTAATGTAATGGAATTATGAAGAATCTCATTATAAAACCTCAATGGATAATTACGTTTATTCGGAATATTTTCGCGGTGGGGAAAAGATTGCAAAGACTTCGAAGACGAAGAGCTGCGGAGTAAAAAAGATAATTAAACGATAACGTTTATCTTTGATGAGCGGTGCCATTATGAGCAACTACTCTTTGATTTTTAGCAGCTTGATAAAATGAACGATGGTTCGTAAAACTGTAATCAGGAAATTTTCGCCTCCGCGAACGATAGATGAAAGATACTGTGCGAATACGTTGCTTTAGAAACTAGAGTTTCGGTACGTTCACCTCCGAATCAGATATTCCTGTGAATGGATAAAATCGACTATATGAATGATCTGAATAAATGATGACCGGTAAAAGTTACTCTGTACGTACTTATATCCTACTACGTATTTTCAATGAATTTGAAAATCAGCGCGGATGCCCGACAAAAAATTCTCGTAACGCTTTGACATTTGAAAAATGAACATTCGTTATTGAAATTCCCATACTGTACGCTCAGTAATAAATATATGGAATTCGATGCTTTCACATTTAACCGATTGTAACTATGTTTGAAATTAAAATGCTGATCCTAGAGCTTTCGTGTGCCAACCTTGACATTAAAAAACACCATACGATTCGAATTTTCCTAGCACCGTTCGTTAGCTGTGTTAATGAAATATAAAATAGAAGAAATATAATGTAAATACAATAATAAATATAAATTCATTAGAAAAATGAACATTCGTTGAAATTCTCATATTGTATACTTGATAATAAACATATAGAATATGATAACGGAATTATACGTTAGATAGAGAAACTAATTCGATGTTTGTACGTCTAATAGGTTATGTTTTACATGAAAATATTTTTCCCAACGACCTTAACGTTAAAAGACATCAGAAAAACCGACATCGTTCTACCGCTGCATTAATACATTATCAAACATACGATATATAACGATAATAGTCAAACGTAACAAACACCATAACCTAAAAATTTAAGATTATCTTCAAAACTTTTTCTAACCTCAAAAATCTCGATCGTTAACCTAACCTAACCTTACAAAGAAGAAAGCGAACTTATCTATCAATGGTCGGTTAATATACTACTACAACGACAACAACAACAACAATCGTAAGAATATTAATAAAAAGCGTGAAAGAGCAGCGAAGATGATCCTCGAGGTTATCGTAATCGCGAGTCGAAAAGCTTCGAGTGGAAAAATATGGAAAGAAAGGAGGAGAAAACAGAGGCTCCGCAAAGACTGAACGATATCGTGACGGTTCTTGGAAGCACCAGCGATGCGTTACACGGTCAGCCAAGAAAATTGTAGGGCTTACATGCTTCGTGTCATTGCGTGACGCAAAATGACTCATAGGTTCGTGAACCTTATGGCAAGTTAATGGGTTCCCTTAAATTTACCCCTTTCAATGTATCTCCTATCTGCTTCTTTACAATCGCTGTACAACCTTCCGGCGTTCTTTTATTTCAATTTCCATTCCTTACTTCCATTCAATGTATCAGCCGTAATTAGATCACGAATATTCGATACACGTACGACTTTGTATTTTTCTGACCATTAAACGCAGGTAGCGATCTGTTTCGTCCGCTAAATATTATCAACGACTATCGCATCTTGATTATTTTATATTTTTCTACGCTTCTCGCGTATACACGCAGTCTGTGCACTGCCTACGTCTTCAAATTGTACCATAAGTTGCCTACAGAGCCTAGAGTCGATAAAGAGAAAAACTGCTCGTTATAGAATCTGTAATTGTACGATATTTATTTTCCGCCTTTCGTTACATCTGACTTTTTCCTGACCTTCGAATCTTCAAAAATGAATCTTTCAGCGAAGATGAAATTTTCTGCGAATTCTGCACGGTTACTCTTGCCCGACTGTCCGAACGACAATGTTGAGGTTAGGTTGGGGTTAGGTTGGGTTTTGAAGATGATAGAAAGTATTTTTTATAAGATACTAGATAATAGTAAGTATTTAGCGTGTTTTAGCCCTAATCTTTGGACCAACGTAAAGATAGAAACCTTCGTGATCGATTGTGATATTAAGAGCGAAAATTTGTAAAACACGATGCTGCACGCTGCCTCTCTCTGCTTCCACAAAGCAGCGAATGAATCTCTCAGAAAAATTTCAGAAAAATTAGAAGACTCCGGCGAAAGAAAGAAACAATTTACGAGGAGATAAGAAAGAATTAGTAATTAAGGTTCCATTAGACCGAACAAAGGGGCAATAAAGACGTGATATTATGCAATAAATATAGTATACTAGTATACAAAGCTACGGAATATATAAGCGTAACAACGAGGCGAGTATATAACAAACCGGAAGTCATCCGAAGCCGCAAGCCAAGGATTATGCATAAAATGAAAATAAAATAAAAATGAAATGAAACATTTACAGAAAAAAGAGAAGAGAGGTGACCAAAGAATTGATATAATTTCGCGTCGTTGTTGTTATCTGTAAGTCTGGTTTCCGTTTTGTTTTATTAAACTATTGCAAAGACAAACACAATTCCTGGGCTATCAAACTGAAACAAATAAATAAATACAATAACGTACGATATAAAGTAAAAGTAAACCAAAAAGATAAAATAATAGTGGCGACGGGATGCGATGTCGAACCAGCGACGTTGTTGTAAGCAGTTACGGTGATTCGATTTTGTAAACGATAGCCCGCACACGACTTCGAATTCGATACCGCAGACTGCAGGTTTAAAATCTATACGATTTCTTGCTGATGATACGTCGCAGACTATCGATTTGTCTCGCCCGAGGAAATCCGATATCGCCGTGTGCTCGTCGATCGTCGCTCGATTTAATTGCTGCGAGCTTTTTTTCTCGTCGTGATCGAGACGAGAAAATGAGAATCGGTTTGGTGGTGGAAAAGTGATAATGGAATTTAATTGCTAGAGGTTTTCCCGTGACGATGGAGTCGAAGGTTCCTTCGATGCTGGAAAATGCATGTCCGAACCTGGTGCTCGATCGTAATATTACCGATGTTGGTAGACGCGCAAAACTACAGAGAATCGACGTGGTCGTTAGAGCGCTGATTTTTACGCAAATTCGTACTCGTACAAACTCGATCAAGCAGATGGAATCTGAGTAAAAATTTAGTTCGTCGATCGAATATTACGATGACTGTTATACTTTGAATATTTTCCGTATTTTAGCGTACAGGTTTTGTATTCCAAATCTAATGCCTTGCAAATCAAATTCAAGCGTTCGCTTTAATACTCCGCTTTTTATACTCCGCTGCCAAAGTTCTCGAACGACGGATCCTATCGAACAAGTTTCTTCAACGCATCAACCTACGTCCGTTGACCTTTGGAATGGCGAACAGGTTGGTCAGATATTTTAATTGACGACTCTGTTGCGACCGTTAGCCCTGAAATTGTCACAATTATTACACGAGAACGTGACGATTTCGGGGGAATGTTAGTCGTTAGCTGTGATCTATTGGTCGAGTTCCATCGATATTATCGCGTTTAATACGCCATGTTAATTCGTTCGTTGCAGGTAGTAAGAAGAGGGTATTGGTGAACTAGCTCGTTCAATATGGAAATGGTTTGCAAACGAGTCTCCGGCCGAATGAATAATTCCGCTCGATCGGATTCTTTTTTAATACGACTTCGACTCGTGTAAATTTCTCTTTGCCAAGTTTTTCTTCCAGTGGGCAGGAGAAAAAGAAAACGATAGCATATAACGCGTTAAATTCTGTTCGTCCGCTTTCACCTGACTTTTATTCCAGTTACCGAACGTTCGATCCTATCAATCCATTGTGAATTATATTCGTTGGTTTTTACGCAGGAGAACTGCTTTTTTAACGCCACGTTTATTTACTAATTTCCCTAATTTATTCGATTTTTTATAGCTTGCCGTTGAAGATGTTTAGGCGCTAGATTTACTAGAATTCGTTGATAATGGAAAAATATTATTGGGTTGGAAATAATTTACAGATCGTGGCACAGTTAATTCGTACATTGCAAAAGGAAATGAAGCTTCAACGGTGTACCGTATGTGTGTGTGTGTGTGTGTGTGTAGTGTGTTGGATAGAATTTTCTAGCGAGTAAAACTAACAAGAATTACGATGTCTACGGACATTAGTTATTTAAGTAGGAAGATTTTTTCCCCGTCATCAACATCCTTCGAACACAGTACTCGCGTGTTCCCGTAACAGGAAACAAGCTGATAAGAAAGATTAGCTCGATTATAAAATTCCACAAAGTGCGTTAGAAATATGCGGCTTCGGTACGCCGCGCGAGACGACAATTTTAGCGTACAAAGTTTTATTATAAACTTATAAAAATCTGCCAATCATCCTAGGTACCAGATTTTGACGTATAAAATTGTACAGTTTCATAATTTGCAAGAAACTCGCACACATAGATAGCAGCTCTCGAAATAAACAAATTTCTCGTCCGTCGCGGCTACCAGGTTCTAATTAATTAAAATGAATAAAATCCTGCAAACGTAGATCGTAGCAAGTTTCAAAATAGAAAAATCGTGCGAGCGTTGCGGGTAGCAGATTTTTCCGTACAAAATTGGATATACAGTTTCGCAATGTACATAGAATCCATGAAATTTCCCAGATAGCAGATTTTCGTGTAAAAAGATTGTACAATTGCAAATTTCCAGCTGGACGATTATTATAGTTAGAAAAATCGCAGAATCTTCGAGATTTTGGCCAAAATATTTACGTGTTCGAAACGATTTTCTCTACCAAAGGAGGAAATTCGGTTTTTTCACGATGTAGAAAATTCTTCGATAACAGCAAATAGATTTGCCTTTAGAATTCGAGCTAACAGCATAATCGCGCTATGGTAATCGAGTACGTAGTCGAGGCTAGTCTGAAACTATCGATTACAGAGGCATAACGCGTGCATCTATATCAACCCTTTTAGTGGCAAGCGGCGATGTATCGCCCTTTCAAATATAGTACATAGCCAGAAGTGCCACCGAAGATATATCGCCGCTTCCGTAACCGTTTAAACGACCATTGCTAATTTACCATCCTCTTTCGAGTTGCCTTCTACTTTTCTGTCTTTTCTTTTCTTTTTTTTTTTTTTTTTTTTTTTACCTCGATAACTTGTTTTACACAATCAGTTTGTTTCCTCGTTCTCAACCTCGCTACCGTAAGGTCTGATTTTTAATATCTCGTGGAAGATTGGAATATTCGCTTCTAAGTCATTTCGTAAAAATGAGCATTTTTTTTTTGCTTTTTAGGTGAAACAACTTTTTTCTTTTTTTTTTGAATGAAATAACGATACAATTAAATTAGATTAAATTTTTATGAATTTGTGGGAAATTTGAAGTTTAATAGATAAAACATCTTTCTCTCTGAAGCTTGAAAATTATATTGACAAAAATACGACTTTGCACAAACATCCGCGATCTTAATAATAATTTTAAGCGTTCATGTTGCAAATATTACGGTCAATTACAATTGATTACGGTCGTAGTACTATAAGATAGCGATATAAACAAGATATTCGTTTATTTAAGGAAGCCACTATCTCTCTCGAAATCCTAAAATGTTCGAAACTTTTGAGTTCAGGAGTGTCCCTTCGAATCAAGAACCTGTATTTTCTAATCGAATTTGTTAAAAGTAAACTGATGAAAAATAGAAACTCCCCTTTTAAAGCGCTTTCTAGATTTTATGAATCTTTGCAAATATCAGACTTTGGAATTAAACCAAATACGTTTGACTCCGGGCGTCTCGCAGTTAGCTTCTTTTATTTTTCAAAAAGAAAATTACGATATGTCGGCGTTTGTCATTGAAAAATTCGATCTTTGCTACCAAAAACCACTTCTTAAAGCTGGTCATAAATCTTCAATTTCCTATCTGAAAGAGATCCATTTGACTCTTGGTTTCTTAAAAAAGAAAAAAAAAAGGAAGTTTGTCTAAATAGAAAATAAGTGCAAAAATAGCGAGTCTCGTTCGACGGAACGTAGATCATGGATCTTAGACAATAGAACGTACGAGCAACAGATGTTGAGCGTTAAATTCTGCTTGTAGAATAGAAGTTTCTTAAAAAAGACTGCGAACAGACTGAGAAACCGCATTCCGCCGGATCAAGCGATAAGTATCGATAAGCATTTATTCGTCAAAGTCTACTAAGCAAAGTTTACACTATAAATAAAGAACCAATAACTTATAAATAAGCGTGCAGTTATCAAGGGTAGATAAATTCGAGGGAAGTCTCTCTACGGAAAGGGTGAGCATGTATGTTCTGCAAAAATAAATGGCAAGTTAGAAACTTGGAATGAAAACTGAAGAAATCTTGCGGCACTTTAACATTATCGAAGTTCAAAGTATATGTAATCCAACGCGTAATACATGGACACGCACGTGGTTCACCTCAAAATGTCCTTTCTCTGCGATGCGTATGAGATGTCGTTTTGTCGGATACTTTCATCGAAAGATTATTATAAGATTATTATTAATTAGCTACGTCGCAGCGACGTTTTCTACGATAAACAATTGCAATTGTTTTCGCTTTAATCCATCCGACGCGAATTGTAAAATCGTGAAAATACAGTCCATTTATCGCGCTTTTCTCGAAAACGTTCCATGACAAAAATTGAGAAAAATTCTAATTAAACGAAACGAGATCGAAGAAGATTCATTTGTCGGATGGAATTATATTTTTCGGTGTGGATGGTTGAGGCTGAATCGTAGCGGAAAGGGCGATGGTATTGTATAAATTGACCGTACGTTTCTTTCAACCGGTTACCTGCTTTCGACGAGTATACTCGTCGCGAAGCAATGGCAATATTTCGTGTTTCGACGAGTATACTCGTCAGGCGTAAAATCTAGTTACAACCTGAAGTTTAAATTGAAATTTCGCCGAAAATTAAAATATATCCGTAAATTTGAAGATGTTTTGAGTATTTGCAGGCAGAGACGAAATAAAAAGATATAATTATTTATTACGAAAAAACAGTATACAGCGTGAACAACGCGACACATTTTAGCTACGCGCATATCAAAGAGGTCGCAACAGCTAACTGGTTAAATATCCTTCGATAATTTTTATATAATAATTTTCTGTATAATATGTACGTATAATATCTTCATAGAATATTATACGTTTTCAGATCGGTTTCAAACTTGACCGCTGTATAGCCATAAAAATATTGAAACTTTCTAAGTAGTTCGATATATATAATAGGTAGGAGACTGGTGTGTAGAGAGAACGAGCTATGAAATAGAAAACGATAGAATGTAGAGCAGAGGAGATCGAATCGACGCGAGCGACACTGTGACGCGATAAAATGTGGAAAAGTATCGTTGAGAATAACGCGGATATGACGCGATACACTTTCGTTACGTCATTTCTCGCGTAGCGAGCGTTACAAATGATTGCATTAGTTCATGAGTCACTCTCGCCTCGCCGAGCGAACGTAATAGTAATTTTGCACGGAACTCTGCTTCATAGACACTGGCGAAGTATGCTCCACCTTAAAATGTGATACGTATAATTAGAACGATACGATCTGCCATGTATATTTAGCGATATGCGTACAATTTTTATTTTAAGGACTCAGTAACGTATTGCTATGTATCTTATTTATCTAAATTAGAGTAGATATTTCTCTTTATTTGTTATTAAATATCACGCGTTAAATAAACAGTGTTTTATCGTTTTTATAAAAGTCGATATTTTTACGATTGTGCGTCTATGGGATTTTGGGATAAAATTTGGAATATGGAAGTTCGGATATTGTAAAAGAGCACTGCCAAACGTTCCAATCCGAGGGAAAAAGATCCTTAAATTTCTAAATTTTGAGAAGGGAAATCTCCAAGTTTCCTGATTTTGAAACAGAGTTCCCTAGATCCGCGAACTTAGAGAAAAGAAATCCTTATTTTTCGGGTGAAAGAATTGCCCGATTTGTCAAAATCCAAGTAAGGTTAGAAATTTGAAAGCTCGTTGAATCTTCTAATTCGGGAAAAAATGAGAATACGAAGAATTCGAGCGATGAGATAAAAGAGGAAATTAGTCGTGAAACTATGAGAATGTGTATTGTACCATCTATTTATTTATGGAGGCTAAGGTCGATATTTATCTGAATCAGCGTGCACCCAAATAATAGGTAATGAAATCATCGCTAGCTGTATTCCTCGGTGACGTACGACGCCATCATGAAACTCGACGACAGCTAAACATTTTTATTGTCCTTGCGAAACTTACTCACCGACCTGCTGACTTGCTTGAAACGCACAATATAATGAAACGTATACTAAAAAAAAAAAAACCTGACAAAACTCTGCTGCCCTCGTTTTCCATATAAATTTTCTACCCAAATATTTTGTTACTTTAACTTCGCATTTTTACAGTTGCTCTTACAAAGTTTCCTAGTGAAATTTGCAAAGAACCTACCTACTTACAATAATTCCCTAGACACATAGAAACTAATTCATTTACAAATGAAACTAAAACTAAATATAAACATTCAAAAATATATTACAATTCTTTTAAAACGATTCGGCTAAAAATATCAAAGATATATCCTAAAAAGAATATTCCTAACCAAAAAATGCCTCCTAATGAACATGTTACGAACAAAAATCCCGAGGCGAATATTCCCAACAGAAAGGTCTAACAATATTACATACGTACAAAATGTCACGAACAAAAATTACCAAATATGTATTTCACTCAGAAAACTTTTTCCCCATTCTCTTTACCAGTATCACCAACATAGCCAAACAAAATACTGAAAACGTTCGTCCGGCTGACATTCGTCACGTTGAGCTCCATTGTTTATCGTTCGTCATTGCTGCACCATTCGAACTTTTTTTCTCGATACACGCAACATTTCCCCTAGAACTTATCTCGAGAAACGAAACCATATCGTGTTCTTTCCCGATCTGATTTTTTCCCCTCGTATATATCCGGCACCTTCTCCTCGTTATCTCGTATCTCGGATATTGCGTCACGCCTGAAAATATGCGCGAAATTTCCAGGACTTTGTAAGTTAGTTCGTTCGACGATTGGAATTCGTTTTTTATCGGCGAGCAGAGCGAGCAAAAGAGAGAAAAAGAGAGAAAGGGTAAAGGAGTAGGGGAAAAACGGTTGCCAATATCGTTCGGCAAATCATCTTTATTCATGTTATAATTTAAATTGAACGTGATGAAATATATATATATGTATATGTCTGTCTTTTTTTATTTATCTCTTCTATTGAAGATAATAAAAGAGTTCGTCGTATACGTATACGGTTTTCCACGAGAGATTGATTTATAGCATTAAAGAGAATTAGAGGAACTTCTATTTACGTACTTTTTTTATTTCGTTATTAAAAATAAAATTCAATCGCCGAAATATATTCGATTTGTTTAATTTCGTTGATAGCATTCGATTTTTATATTTTTTTTTTCTGTGAAATTAAGTAACGAAAGAATAAATGGCTAAATACCGGTTTATCTCCGGAATTACATTTAACTTCGAAAGAGCGTATAAAATTGTACATCCTGTCAGAAATATCAAAAAATTCCTATAAAATATTTTTCTGTTTTTATGAATTTCATGTAACGAGCTATCAAATGTTTACCGATAGAGAGGAAAATAAATAAATATCGATATATCTACGGAATTCTATTTAACTTAAAACGAAAAAGGTGAAAAATTATCCTATCGCTTGTCAGTAATCTTTGAAAGATTTCTATAGAATATGTCTCTGGCCTTTCATTTTATTAATCAGATTTTATGAATGTAAGGAAGAACGAAATAATTAAATAACAGGTTTACTGTTAATGTTATTCAAGAGCGAACGACTTCAATTTGCACGGTCCGTTCTTTCGTCTGCCAGTTAAACACGGAATTCTGCGGATAAATAAATTGACGTATCGAATTTCAAAAAGATGACTAAAAATAACTCGCGTTAAATTAGCCACGCGGTGGCTTTCAAACTCGTTATCTACTTCGCTCCTGATAACTTGCCACCTTCACCATTCTCGTTTCCAGCGAGTTGCTGCGAGTTTCATTATTTTACCGCGTTTATTCATTAATTCACTTGATAAATATTAAACCGTGGAATTTTTAATACCAAACTACCATTAATAAGAACAAAATAAAACTCGACGCGCGTTCAATTAAATTAAATAATACGAATACAAATAACTAGCAACGAGTTCATTTATTACAATAATTATTTACCACAAATGTGATTCCAACCGTGGCAACGATACGCTGTTATAACCTGTTTTCACGAAAACGAACGCTCCCGACTGCCATAGAAACAGAATTTACGGGTCACATGACAGCGCGTTGCATTCTTCGTCGAAACGATTCAACAGCGTTAATAATTAGCTTCCACCTCTGTCGTCTATCTGTGTCAACAATAAATCCGAATGGCAACTTATCTGCACCAGATTTGATCGACAAAGAACGTCTCCGCAGAACATAACCACAAAATCACAAAAATTCCGTGCGTTGAATTAACCATGTAATGGCACCCTGTGTCTGTGGACTTTGGACTATCAAATTGTACACTAGAGTCTTTTAGGTTAGGTGAGACTTTCACACTTTTAAATCATGTAAAATATTCTAGATAATTTTATTAACGTACATTATATACACTACCACATACGTACGCACATTATTACTTATATGCATTGATGTAGATTCAGATACATATGCATACAGTTTGAGGTTATGAAACTCGATGTTTATATTTTGCATAAAAAAACTATATTTAATGATACAATTTAAGATCGTACAGGACAATCAATTATTTATTTTTAGTGTTACTATTTCTAAATACTATTAATAAACATTTAAAAAATTGCCTCCTATTCATTCGTTCATTGTGTCAAACATTAAATTACACGAAATATTCGAATTAAATATCGAATCACTAAACATAGAAATATTCTGTCCGCGAAAATGATTTTCTTACCTCTTTTGTCATGCCAAATACATTTGCACTTCTGAAAACTAGGGTGTACTAACTTAAACTTTCTACTGTTCAAAATCGAGCTCGTCTTTTCCTAACACACTTACTCAAGTTATATGTGTCAGTATGAAAATATTTTAGAGAGTAGAGGCGACCATATACATATATGTATTATTTATTTATATAGACAATTTTTATGGGAACATAAAAGACCAAGTGTGCCATTGTAAGGTTAGAAAAGTCGATTATACGCCATAATTTTTTATCGCGACTAACACAACACGTTATTTTCACACGAAGGAAATTCATTAGAATTGATACACGATTCCATACACCGCTCGAGTCAATAGTTCAATCACGTATAACGAATCGATTGACGGTGATACACTATCACACGTTTTAAAATATTATGGCTGTGAATCAAAGAAACTTGAGAAGTTCTTTAAATATATGCGTATAATACGCGGTACAAAAATCTGGCTCCAATACAAAGAAATATATGTGAATTTCTAAACATAGTAAACAAATAAACGCTACTGTTTTTCATCACATATACTGTAAACTTCGAAAAAGTATATACAGAAATCGAAGAATATTAGTAGGCAACACAGCATGAAGTCTGTTAATGGCATTAGAAATGTTAACCATTCTAAACAATGTAAAAAAAGAAAATAAAATTTCTCAAGTAAGCAAATTTAGTAAACAACATCTGAAATCTAAAATACGAAAGGCGTCCCTAATACCTATGAACATTTGATGCGATATTAAACTTATGCAAAAAAAAAAAAATGATTTTTATAAGAATGTTTAATACAGGAGTGCAAAACGAATAATATTCGATCTAAATAACTGTATACACACACACACTATAGTATCATATACACGAGTGCGACTACATAAATATACTTATAAATATCCGAGGCACAAAGCGTCGTCGTTGCATGTTGCCGGGTTTCTTTCTTCTCGAGTCACTTCCTGCGCTGCCAGTGACTCACGTGAATCACCGAACAGTCAAAAAGAAGAAGAAGAAGAACGAACAGACGAAAGTATTCTCGAAAGAGTCTCCATGCGCTATTCATCTTTGCCAAAATATGTTTAAAACCAGCAACTTTTCGCGCGAATCACTACGTTTATCGTAAATTCGATAAGTCGAAATGAAACGATCCGATAGACGAACCTAACCTATAAGGAAACCTGATCCTTTTCCAGCCACCCAGACGACATCATTTGACACAGGAAAACCGGCGTGTACACGAACGAAATATCGTCACATGAAAACGATCGCTATATATGCAATTAACAAATTGACTGCCATGCGAATTTTATATATTTCAGAGCCGTAATAAATATACATCACCATAACATTTCATTTCTATCAAATATTATATTGTATTTGAACACTTTTTTCTGACAATATTATCCAAATCACATTATTCGAAATTCGGTAATCCACGAAATTGATATTATTTTAATCGCTCCAAAAAATTTAGTAAAATATGAGTCACCCCACATGACCACCATGGCAGTCAATGTGTTAATAACCAATCGACGTAAGATTAAGTTGCAAACAAGAATATATATAAATACGATAATAGATAGGGAGATGTGATTCTAATCTTAGAAATCTAGCAAAGAATCGGGCACCGCCTGAGAAAACGCGCGGGCGACCACCGTGCATGATTTCCGGCGGCGTTTGCCTGGCGTGCCACGCCACGACGACCTCGCAGGGGGGTATGGACGCTGTTCTTTTTTTAGATAACTATATTATCCCTATAGAGACACATTGGTTTTTTTCCCTTACCTTGCACCTTCGAAAATATTCGTTGAATCTGTTTGGCGTACTCGACTCGTACACCCGTGTACCCCTCGGATCTAATGGCCCTCTATCGCACTCTCGTATTCGTCCCTCTCTTTCTTCCTCGCGCACTCCTTCGTTACACTCTCTTCGTCTCCCTCCCTTTCTATCGTACGTTCTCCGTCCTTGTCCACGGCCCACTATATCCCAATCTACAGAGATTCTCCGGCGATTACTCGCTTCCTACTCCTGTGCTGGTCGGTTCGTCGTCCCGTACGCGTAGCGAACACATCGAAAGCGACCGCGGGGAGAATCCGTGGACTGGTGCCGACTAATACGGTCGCCACGAACCAGATATAGTCGCTACGAACGAAACGAAACGAAACGTGCTCCACCGGTGGCTGAGAAAATTCCGCACTCGGTCGAAAATCTCGCGCGCCGCGGGTGCACCAAAGCTCCTTAGGGCACGGTCCTCTATACGATCGCCTCGATGAGCCGATAATCACTGGCTCGAGGCGGGTCTTCCACACACCACCGGATAACAACCTCAGTTCGGATAATGATTTTACTAGATACGGTCGAACGGCCTCGATACGGTTCCTCTCGGTTTTCCAAAGCACTTTCGCGAAAAGCAGCACGACACCAGCCCACGATTCTACCGTTATCTAGGGCGATGCCTCTCTGCTGCTCGCCGCTTTGCCCTCCGTCTCAGACTATGCAGCTACGTAGACTGCGAAGATGGCTGTGCTCAGTGGCACATACGCGATACGTGTCTGCCTTACCGACTTATGGCGATCAGCGCTGCGTCGATAACAATTGAAATACGGTTTTCGCTGTCGTGTGAATTTAGCTTTTTTTTTAGATTTGGCGGTATCAATATGTAAATTGGGAGCGAAGTTTGAAATTTTCTATACAGATCGCTCATTTGCTGCAACGACTCAAAAATTACAATTTTAAGAGAAACGAGTTTGAACGTTTTAAATCATGTCAAATAGATATAACAAGATGTCGAGCTTACACGAAAGTATTGTAATGTTAGCATCGTGTCCTTTATGGAGGCGACAGCACGTGTCAAGGTCTCACAAGAATCATCGGGCTACCAATATCCATAAGCATAGGCATGGCAATGACAGGTAGTTAAGATGCGCGTATGTTATGTTATAGTTTTGGGTGATGACAGAGAGCCCAATATTTTCCTAATTAATTCTTAGAAATGCGCACACACGTGTTCCGGCCTGATAACAGGGTGTCCTACGGTGCATGTAGGGTGATAAGAATGCCTTAGAAGGATTTGATCACGGAGTGGAGAAGACGATGTAACTTCTGGCAAGAGAATTGAGTCGAACAGTTCAGCATTTGCCCCACAACCTTCAAAGAGAAAAGTTGCCTAGAGAAATTTATAAGATATATTTACCCTAAAGCAACCCCGTTCTGAGTTTCCATAATCCAAATTATAATGCAATTCCCTTAATTCCCAAAATTCAAATTATGATGTAATATGAAAACTCTTGTTAAATTTTATCGTTATTGGTATAAAACAAGAAATTTCCAAAGTTCAGCTTGAAGTATATATAAAATATTATTTTTCTCGTTTATATTACGAATTACGAAAACTTTGTTAACCATACCTCATTAATTTAGTGAATAAGAAAAAAATTTAATTTAACAATAAAAGAACTAAATGGGGCAATAAAATTGCAACTCTTACAATGCAAGTTCTTACAATCAACGATTTTGCCGGCAATATTAATTCATTATGAATTAACTTGAAATACTAGTCATTTGTGTGGATTAGAATTTATATATTAGTAATAAATTGATTATTAGAATACATATAATGTGCTTACGTTATAGAATTAATTAAAAATGGCAGCAGTGTTTTAAAATGAAAAAAGTTGAAACAATTTTTGGTCGTTTATAAGTAACCAACTAGTTACGTTTCCTGTCTAGGGAAATGCACGTAATCGTATTCAAATTCTTTGCAGCAGACATTTGTTTCTTGCTTTTCAAATCGTTTTTATGCTTCGTTTTTTATCTTATTATCAATTTATAATGACGTTATAAGTAAATAATTTGTGTTATTAGTTGTTAAATGGTTTAAAGAGCAGTGCATTTCGTTTCAATCACTTAATTACTTGAAATAACGAAATATTACAACACTGGTGAGTTTTTCCATTTTTTAAATTTCATTATCACTATATGGTGCGTTAAATATGCAAAGATGTATATAATTCTTTATTTATGAATTAAAATAGGATATATTTATTGGTTTACGTATATTAGATATTTTATGTTCTTAATATTATAAATGTGTGTCTATACGTATATGGAATACATATACTTAAATTGTATACGTGTATGTGTATTTTTTATTATATATAAAATGTTTAGAAAATTAATTTTCTGAAAATTAAGATAGTATTATACTGTATCGAAAATGGAAATTGTCAGATGAAAATAACTTGAACTTGCAAAAAATTTCTCTCACATTGATTGTACACTCTATGATTGACGTTCATCGCGCAATTGCGTGATGTAATTTTGACGACATTTTTTAATTTTTATGAAACATGTATTTACATGGTTTTTTATTACTTTTCTTGAACATTTAGTAGATAACAAATACATATTTTTATTCTAATTGTCACATTAGAGGTCAATAAGAAACAAAGTGATAAGATTCTTTTAAATGTTTGAGGTTATATATGTATATTATTTTGAATAATTTTACTTGTCATTATTCATTAATTCAATGAGTGTTATTTTTAATATTGGTGGTTTCTTCGTGTTCAATTCAATAAAGCGATCATATTTCATAATTTTTCGTACAAAGAAAGTTTAACAAGTTGTTCACCAAAAATGGAAATAAAGAAAAGAATTCGAAAGTTAAAGATTGCGAGTCAAGCTGAAATTCTACGATCACATCAGAGGGACGATGACTTTATTAAATATCTACGAGATAAGATCGTGGATGTTCTACAAATTCTTGAAAGGCGAATTGGATTGCTACCCCTGATACATTCAGACATTCCATTCAAGTTAATTTATTTCTTTTTTACTTCGGGAATGGGGAACCAGACGTTAGGAGAAGAATACACTGGAATTGTGCAGGCCAACTTAGATGCTCAAAAAGTTCCATCTATATATGTATGTTAAAATACTTTAAAAGTACTGCAAACAGAATGCACTAAGCTTTATTAACATGCAATATTTAACTTACTATTCAGGCAAGGGTACTGGCAGTAATTTTAGAATGCCTTGGAGAGAAAGCATTGATAAGATTACTAAAAAGATTAGAATTATCGGTCAATCATCCTCATAGTAAATTAACTCCTGCAGCTGCAATATTTTTAAACTCTTTCATAACAAAAATGTATACTATGATACCTATTTTCATATTAGTGCACAAGGGACTATTTTATATGTTTGGTCACTATTATAGTTTAGGCAAAAGAATAGCACGAGTAGATTATGCAAAGGTAATTTTCACACAATAATATTATTATGATTGTGGTTGAGATATTCTCTAGTTTCTTTTAAATTTAAAGGTATATGGTCATCGGCCTACTGATACTATCAGTTGGGGATTAAAACTATTAGGAATCGCTACGCTTGCACAGTGTGCGCTAAAGATCTGGCAAAGCAGGAACAGTGAAAGCCCTTTTAATAAATACTTAACAGTCACTGAGAAACATAGTAATCTGATGTGCCAATTGTGCCTCGAAAAAGTGCCAACAACTACCACACCCTGTGGTCATTTGTTTTGTTGGTTTTGCCTTACTGATTGGTTGAATACTAAACCACAGTGTCCACTTTGTAGAGAACATGTTGTACCTACTAGAATAGTGCATATAATGAATTTATAAATATTTTTAGTTACTTATAAAGAGAAATTAATAAAAAAACAACATGCAGATGTTTCTTTTTTACACTAATTATTAAGTTAGGGATAAATGATCCACACTAGCACTATTTTGTACGTTTTAACATTCTTATAATTTTGTTTTGTTTTGAACATTAATTACCATCCATCTGTGCAAATAACGTTTTTATACAGATGGTAGTCGCAAATACACATACATGTATCATCAGTAAATTATAAAGCAAAACTAGTAGACACACGCACGCATTTACATATATATATATACATATATAGATATATACATATATATACATATAAATATTATATATATATACAAAAATATCAAGTTTTTATTCATGTCACGCGATTACACGCTATTCTTTCTTTTTTGTATAACAACGCATTATTCGCATAAACGACAATATACAATTGTTTTATTTTCATTGTATAGCATTTTTATAAAATTCTAAATTGAGTCAAACAATTGATAACAGTAAACTTATGATGGGAAGAGAGGGAATGAGAAATTAATGATGTTATAGTCACAAGGATGTGCGTTGAACGGAAAGAATTCCAACTTTCTCGACAAAGTTTCCTAGTAGTTGACCTAAGCCAACAGAATCGGAATTATCCTTCATTCGGAACCCAACAGTTTGACTATAAGCGCTGTAAAATATTCTTCTTAAACATTGTAACTTTTCTTTGCGGGATCTAGAATAGAAACGTTAAACGTAGGAACCGTAATTCATTTTATTGAATAAAAAACACTTTATGGTAATTAAAAATCTTTATGGTACTTACTGTGCCAACGACGCACATACTTCGTCCTCGATAATTGTCGTGCTTGATTCTTGGGACGTATGTACAGTATAATTTTCACCGGGGTGTTTCGAAACTGAACTACATGCCATTCCGTCTGTGATCGGAGCATTAGCAGTTGTAGAACCACGTAAACTTCCGGTTCCAGATATCATCTGCCATGAACCACCAGATGAGGAGGATTCGTTTCGTTGTCGAAGACGTCCAGGTACGGGAACTGCGACGGGAGAAGTCCGATTAGGTGGCAAAGGTGACCGTGATCCATGAGCAATTCCTTCTTTATTTGGAGAAGTATGAATTGACCATGGTACCACGTTCCTATAAAATGAGCAATTAAATTAATTGGAGAGAAATGTATACTAAATACGATAAGAAAGAAAGTGTATGTACCCAGAACTAAGATAGTCGTCTTGACTTTCTGCGGAAGAGCAATGAAACACAGCTGGTGGATTGTTATCTTGGCTATCTCTGCTATTTTGACTAACAGAACTACACCAACTATTCAGACTTAAGTTGGAACTAACTGAACTCAATGTCACTACCGATTCGTTATCGAACATAGCGTTGTCTAACTGCGAGTCACTGTCGTTACGTAAAACCAAGTGCCTAGATCTGCTATGACGCGGATGAATACTAAACTCTTCGTCATGAATGTGCTTTAAAAAATAAAAGCAAAAGAAGAATATTTCCTCTCCTTTGCTTAGTCGATCCTCTAAATCATGGCCAAACAGCATCCAGTCGTATGCTATGGTATAGTAAAGAATCTGATGCGCGTTCAGTGTTGTGTGAATTACACCATCAGCCCACAAACTGATCCTCAGTAATGAAATAAATAAAGGTGTGCGGTCCCATCCTATAAACAGAGTTTAATTCTGATTATGTTACGTAATTATTCGTTATTAATTAAATTAAAAAATCGTTATTTGTTAGGAAAAATGCATACCTGAGATACAATGAATTAATATTCCACTGTTACTGTCACTCAAATATCTCAATATCAGTTTTAAATAATTTTGAGTTAATTTTACTAGATCCCAGATTTGATATTGATCCCAATTGATTCGTAACTGAGTAGAAATTGAATCTTCTGGCACACCAATCTGCGCGTCTACATGGGTCTGAGACCAATCAAATACCAAGCCTTGGGCCAAGTAGTCATTTTCTCTAAACTCCCTGAAGAATTCACATCCAGGATATGGCAGTGAAATTAGGGTGAAGTCAGAGTACCTCTTCTCTTTGTCTACTTTCTCTGAGGATGTCACGCTGGGGGTATCAAACAAAAGAGCTCTGTTTAAGTTTCTCTAAAAATGGATTCATAAAATAAAAAATACTGATCGTTATTAACTGCTAATGAAACTTTGTTGTCTCTGTGAAAAACTGAAAGGCTGCATTTCCACATAATTCTGCTTGTTTTTTATTTCTAAATCTCTTTGTGTCCAGGCAATTCTTTGATCACAAGAGCATTAATGAAAATCTATTGTACTATATTCAAACAATATTTAAAAATATTTTAATATACAAGCTAGCTATTAATAACAAAAAATTAATTTACAATTAAGATTAAAAATATTATTCTATGATTTATTTTATGCTATTTCAAGTAATTAATTTTATTTTACTAATATTGCAAACAATGTTAAATCAAAGAATGGGAAAAGGTATTATCTGAAAGCCATTATTTTCACAATTAATGCATGCATCAAATATTGCCGTAAAAATTGATTACTTACTTCATTCCAAACTTGACTTTCTTCTTCTCGACCATAAAATCAATAATAATTCCTACGTTAAGAGTTTTCAAAAGCTTGATGTCTTGGTGTCTAACTTTATCAAACAATTGCCAATCACTAAGTACAGAGTCAGTCGCACGAGCTTCATCTACTTGCTGTTCAATAGAAACTGTTCCTTCACTACCAGCAAATAAATAATCTAGCCCAGATCTACCATAAATTTCTGGTCCACCAGACAAAGTAGCCGATCTGCATACATGTCTACCTTTATACAATATTACCGGCAGTGGAAATCTTGAACGACACCTGGCAAATCTAGCACTTTTTATCAATTCCTTCAATTTATTAGAATCATACATATTTTCGTATATAGTTTCTGATGTGCGTGGCAGTGGTGGCGGCGTATCACACAAATTTGGATTCCTACACTTCTCATACTCTAAAATGATAAGATGGCTAGGATAGTGTGCACTGAGATCACCTCCATTATTGTTTATGATAGAATGAGTATAATCTAAATCAGTGAGCAGCAGACATCTTTGCATGATTGCTTGACTCTAGAAACAAAAAGAATTATTGTGTGATATCTTAAAGCAGAAAGATTAATTCATAAGTTTGTTAATTCATAAATAAAAAAAGTTACCTTGCTGTCTGCATCCTTGGCTCTATAGGTATTTTTCGAGAAGTGTACAAGAAGGTCCTGTAAATCTTGGATGTTAATTTCTGTCATGATTGAAGCAGGTTTTTCAAGTATGTGGTATCCAAACTTTCAAACTAAGGGACAATTTTTGGTTTCTTTTTTAAAATGGTCCTATGTTTTTATAATTTTCATAAGGATGCTCGTGAATCATTAATTGTAGCCAATGTCTTGTGTATGAAAGGAATGGCACAAATACTGTATTTAAAATATACCACATCACAATTTAAAGCTTTTTTTTTCTACTTGTCATGATTTCTTATTAAGTGTAAAGGACGTTGGTTTAAATGTAAACATAATAATGTTCTAAGGTCTATGAGAGCATCATATTAGTTACAGAATACATGAATGCTTTAATTCTAGAATATGATGGTGATTTTATTAACAGAATGTTTATAAAATAAACTCATGCTGATTGTCAGAAAAATAAAAAGTATTGATAATTAAAGTTATAGAAGAAAGCATGAATTTTCACCTCAAAAAACGTTTTAATGTCTGTACAATTATTTTTAAATAAATATAAACGATCATCGTAAAATATTATTAAACAAACATTACACAGTTGCACATTGTATTAATAGCACTATTATTCTTTTAAAGAATAAAATCTACGATTGTTCGATCGCTTATTTAACCGAAATATACATATATATATATTTCTCTTTTATACGCGCTGACGTATTATAATAAATAAAATAATCTTAAATTTATAAATTATCGTTTAACAAGCTTCTTCTTTCATATACAAATTATAGCGACGAAACAATGCGGTAACGTCTTGATCATCAGAGTTCGAATATCATATACTATATCTCATTTATTTCCGTTAGTTCGACAAATTTACACTTAATAGCTTCACTCTATTATTTAAATCGTATGTATCCTTTTTTTTTTGTTATTACTTTTTCTTTTATATTGAATCATAAAATTTGAATTTCGAACAGCACTTCGTGCCGCAAAAATAATTTTTTGTTTATTTATCGACACAACAAAAGTCAAACGGAGGATTTTGTGTTCCGTTTACAAAAGTATTTAAGCAGGAATTTGAGCAACAATAATCATCGTAACAATGGTTCAAGAACGCTTTCGTTGGAAAGACTTAACCTTCAAGTCATGCACGCTGCTTTCATCGTAGCGGGCACACAATTAATATTGCCTTATGAATTCATTAAAAAATGCGCATGAAACGGTAGTTCGAACGTAAAACCGAAAAGTCCGTCACGGCGAATATCCATGGTATCTCATCGTGTTCCAATCTCGATCCGACGAGATAACCTAAACATCACACCCGAGAAAATCTGTTTTACGTTACACGCATCAATTCGAATCTGTCCCGAATACACTGTCATCCTTTTTCGCCTTGTTCGTTACTTTTCCTCGGTTGTACACCGAAAAATCTGTTATCTCCTTATCACCGTTCACGTGTCGCATTTAAAGATTATAGTTATTTAAAAGGACAAGAGAGCGTGTCCCTCTTCTTCTTCGCCTGTCGATCTCTGGCTATCACAGTACAGTACGTCGACCTTGATTTCTTGTTCTTTCACCCACGCGACAATGAACAACGGAAAAATTATCTTAATTTGTATGTAACAACCGTATTTTTCGTTTTTATCGTACGATACGTCAGCGATGAGAAAACTACTCGTCTGGCAGGACGAAAGTACGAAGTGAAACGCAGCGTAGAAAGATAACCTATTTTTGCAATGTGGAGAACGCGTGCTTTTGCTCCGGTGGTATAGCCAATTTTACATTTTTGATGCTGTAGTTCTAGTTCTTAAAAGCTATCATCTTTAAATATTAAAGATAATGGGATCATAGATTAGACTAATTAATTACGTTTACATTATATTTGATCTGGAATTTGTTTGGGTCAATTTTTCAAAATTTACAGTATAAATCTCATATATTTTTAATTATTGTATTTAGAAAAAATCCCATAGCTTCAAAATACATTGAATGCCTAAAATGTAAAAATTAATCTTCTAAATCTAGTAAAATTTGTATACTTTTAATAAATTTTATTTTATAAATGTAAAATAATTCGAAATGTATTATAATATATATAGCTTTACTTGTATTTCTATTAAATAGAGCAGTTGTTGCAGTGTTATTGCAGGATGATAATACTGAAACGAAATTTACAAAATTTACATTTGAGAATTGATAAATTCGCATATTATACGGTATCATATACATTTGAATATGATCATTATGGATTTTTCACATATTCATATTTTTTAAAATTATTTAAATGATACGCTAGATTTTAAGAGTTGCTGATTTACACAAAGAATTCATTAGTTATATATTCATTTATGCAAATAATTCCAAGAAATCCTCTTTGAGTTTTACATCTATTCAAACTGTAGCAGCAATGAGTCTTATACATTGCTGTCAAAGTGAGATTGTATTTACAGTTGTACATTTTTTTCACAAATTTCTTAAGTCTTTACATTTGGTGATTTAAAAAATGTAAAAAAAACATCAATGTTCTAGAAAATCCTCGATAATTGTGTTTAAATCTATAAAACAGAATTTTATAATCATTTTAATTTTGAATTTGAGACATCGCTATATGAGTTCGTAATATTACGAAGATATAAACAGTGTGTCTTATCGTACAAGAGAAAATATGTAAATCTACATAAAACCGTAATCGAAAATTCTTTCTAATTGACGCTTTTGCTAATATTAAAGTTTTTAAACAGTAACATTCTCTTAAACAAACAACGGTCTAAAAATTTTTATCAAATGGTTATTATAAATAATAGATAATCGACAAATTGTTATTATTAAAAGAAAATGGAATTATTTAGCTTATATTTCTTTATTCATGAAAATATAATTTGCATAAACGTTCGCAGTTCAACAACCACTTTCCTAAACTTTCAATTTCTAGAATCGGTCAGTGTGTTTTCGAAGCCCTAAGCGTCATCTCTACGAATTACAACCAACTCATTTTTCAATACATATAAAAATAATTCTCTTCAAAATACCATCAAGTCTCTTCGATGTTAAACCATTCAGAGCACAAGAAAATACAAATAACAATACCCTTCTCCTTAAATCTAAAAATCATTCTTAAAAATAAGTAAAAATATCAACAATAATTCTATGGAAGTTAATTTAAATTTTCAAATTCTCGGTTCCGCTACCAGATGTCAGGTGCTACAAATTCTTATTGGTCCTTGCTTGGAATGGAACGAGACCATTCCAGTGGTGCGCGCATGCGCATGTGTGAAAGTATCCCTGGACAAACGATCCGGCGGAATTGGAATACGGGAACGATCGTGAATCAGGACTGGCATTCGGCCGAGAGGTGGCAATAGATGTAAGATGGCGAGTACGCGCTGAAACGGTGTACCGCGCCGTGGATGATTCTTTGTTGATTTTTTCACGGGCAGAGCGTCTATCCTGCGTGATATTCGTATTGGTTATGGGGACGGGGGCGTTCGTTCGCGTGGCGCGTGCTGATAGTGGACGCGCGTGCCATTCGTGATTGTCGTTGATTTTTTTTATCTAATCGGTGGAAAACGTTGGCGGAGTACCAGTGCCGAACGAGTACAGGACGAAAACGTGTGTGGTGCGGCTCAGTGAAAGTAAACAAACGGTATGAGCGCGGTACTGGGAAGTGTCGGTGACCCGGCCGGTCTTCTGGACCCCGACGTCGAAAGCATCCTCGAGGAGAAGAATCAATTGATCAGCCGGCAATATGCAGAGATCGAGAGGCTGCAACGTGAACTTTCAGAGGTCATCGGAGAACGTGACGCCCTTCTGTGCGAGGTGTCAAAATTTAAGTTCGAGCGCGAGATGACTGATCTTACGCGTCTATTGGATGACAGGTATTTTCTTTCAAGTTTATTGTATTTACAGTGGTTGACGAAAGTATTTCAACACTCCCAGAAACATATTACGTACAGTGAAAGACAAAAGCATGCAGACAGTTGGAACGTGGAAATAAAGAGAGAAATATTTTCTATATTTTTAAATATATTCAAATTATATGTAATTGTGTGTTATGAACAGGGACTCGCAATATTAAATTTACGGAAACATATTTTAATTAAACTCTTTGGTAACTTATAATGAAGCGAGATTCGTACAATGGTAACGTTTCGTTGAGACAGAAATATTCGTACGGTATTATTAATTAATATCACGTTGTAGTTCATATTTTGTGGCCATTCCTTTTTCGTAAAATAATTGCATGCATATCGTTAATTAAATTTTTAACGAAATCTAGTTCTTTTTTCTGGCAATCTTTTTTCAAAACTTTCTCGAGATATTCTTTTAATATTATATAGCATTTGCGGATTAACCTCTTTTATATACGATACATATTTGATATATTTATTGATAAAAACATTCTATGGTAAGTGTTTGAATACTTTCGTGATTTATTGTGTTCGTTAGAATATATGGTATGCGATTTATGCAGTGTCCCATCCATTATCCAGTGTAAAATGGGGATTTATATAACTTGCCAAAAAGGTTATATACATATACAATACCGGTAGAATGAATAGATACGACGCGTTGTAAATATACATAGATATATTTAATAGATTATCTTCGACAAATTTTTTTCGGAAATGAAAAAATACTCGTTCCCTAACTGACAGATTTCTATTTATATTATCAGTGGAAATATAGTGGAACCTTGTATGAGGTAGATTCGTATAATATGAAAGAATTGTAATTGATATTTACATCTTTGTCTAATGACAAAGATGTCATTACTTGTCACCTTATATTATATTGTACTATATATTATATATTATTATTAAAAGTTCTTATAAAATTATACACACATATAATTATAGATACGTATACGTGTGAAATATTAATTCGTAATTGGAAATGTGAAATTCTAATTTAAAATTATTTGAATCCATGAAAAGAGCATGGTTTATGCTACAATTCGGGTCGGTACAATGACACGCAGCCCTTATAGTGAAAAAACGCGCTACGCTGTTTGTGTTGTCGCGATTATGTTACACAGGCATAGGTGAAGGTTTCGTGGTTATAATTCAGCAAAGCGTCCGTATATCAGCGTGGAAATGCAGTGGCGTATAAATAATGGATCAGCGGCTCTTTGCTTCTGGTATCTTTCACGCGATACTTATCGACACTTTAAATTAACGCCTTTCGCGAACGTTGCTCGCTGATGCGGAGATATTAAACTGATCTAAGTACATAGTTTGTTTCGTCATAAAATTATACGTCATTTTGTTATTATCGATATCATTAATTAACGGGCTACATAGAAAATACTGTGAATTAAGAACTTCTTTCTCTTTAATCATTTTTAAATTATCTTATATTTACATTTTAATATAATAGAACGTTCTAAAATCTTTTTTATTGTTTAATGAAATATTAGGTCTTCTTAAGAGCTTATCGAGGAAGATTAGATCTAAACTTTATTTTTATTGCTCTATAGCACAGTGTAACATTACATGATTTTTAAACCATTTAGTAAAATACTTTATACATATATATATTATTACTATATTTAGTAACTGAAAATGAAGTAACATCTTTTTAATTCTTTCAAATGAACAAGCATTTTGATTTACGATCATTTCTTAGTGCAACCAGAACCGTTTATGATCGTATATCGTAAATCGTAATCGATATTATCGAACTCGATAGCACTGCAGTCGTCGAATATTTTTATACGAAATTTCGTACGATTGTGTCTATTTATCGGTATTACTAATTTGTTATTCACGCATATATATATACCGCGATAACCTTAACTATAAATAATAGAAGGCCAAAGAATTTCCATCTCTTAATATGTAAATTTAAAACATTATTCTTCTTTCTCGGCGAAATCTTTTATGATAGTCTTTTTAATTAACTGCGTCTGGTATTCTCGCGATGAAATAAACGATGCGGATCAGTTTGGTGATCGGGGATGAGTATACACGCGGCGTATGGAATTTTCCAGCGAAACTTCTGATCGAGTGGAAATTTCATAATCGCTAAAGTTGTTCATCGGTTTTGAATAACGTTGCGTGTCTCGCGAAACATTATACGATATCAGGAACCAATTTAATTGTATGATAACGAAAGAACGTAAAAAAGCACAACACAAAGGAACCTTTTCCTATATAAGTTGTTATACGTGTTTTCGTATTAATTTATTAAAACGCAGACAACAGAAATTTTCGAGCAAGCGATTTATTTCGTGAGTTTTGGTTCACCGGTTCCGTGCAATTTTCATGACATAATCTAATTAGTAAAAGTTGCGTCATTGAAAATTTCTGCCGGCGGTATGTTATGCATTGATTTTCTCCATTATTTCGTGGCAGTTGTAGCAGATTATGTAATTAAGCATTTAACAGATCAACGTTGTCTGTATGTTTTCCAAGCTTATACATTATACATGCGTTATACATGCAATACATATGTATAAACACTTTAACGACGTGTAATATGCACGGTACCAAGCAATAATAATAATTAGCTTTCAGTGTTGTTTCAAAATTTCAAATTCTTCGTACTCTTAATTTCCGTTTCACATCCTCCACGTTATAAATCCTTCAATTAATAATTCTCAATAGGTGCATCAAGGAATATTAAAGAAAGTAGCGAAAGCATAAAAATCGCGCGAAGAAGATTACAATCGTGATTGTATCAAATAATATCAAAATAAATATTGTAAATTGTTCAATTAATAATCTACGATATAGATTAAGGGATATTAAAAAGTTAGAAGCTGAAACGTTAGAAAAATTGCAAGAATAAGAGTAGACAGTACGAAGAAAAATATTGAAATATAAAATATCCAAGAGGAAGATAAGAGAATCGCATACAATTATATGCAGCAGAAATGCAATATTCCCAATTTTATACATTTTCCAGCTAATAACATTTGCACGACGTATGCATTATTCAATACAATAAATACGATATATACGCAATATCGGTAAATTATAAAATTACAGATACGCCGATAGTAAGATAGAAAAATTTCGAAATTCTCGTAGTAAAACATTTTTATTTCTTATAGATAATTGCTTGATAATCAGCAGAATTATCCGAGTGGCGATAAAATTGAATAAGCTAATAGAATAGCAGGCTCTTTTTTACGGATAACAGTGACTAATAGACGGACAATTAACCTTGATGCAGCCGGGCTGTTCCTATTGATTATTGCGACACGAAGAGAACACAGGAAACCTCTCACATGCTGCATTGTTATTCGTAGTGAAATTGGGTCGATCATTAAATCGCTCCGCGTTATCTAAAATCATGCTTTTGCTCGTCGAACAATCGATGGCCCGTAATACGCTTCGGAAAAACTAACTGTACATTTCGCGATTCTCTCTGGCCGATCGATTTCATATGCGTGCGAAGATTTTTCAGGCGAGATACGTTGATACGTATCGTCTTCAGGTTCTAGGAAACTATCGTGTTTCATCCTTCTTCCACGTGATACCTCGTTGGTTAGGTTAGGTCAGATTAGGTTAGGTTAACATATAATAATACAAATTCATGTAACTATTTGTGTTTTTTTTTCTTTTTCTTTTTTTTATAGATGGAATAGGGTAATTTTAATATTCTAGAAGGGTAAAAGTAATTCTCTTCAGATTTTCATTCTTTTAGGTTAATTTGACGATTATGCGACGATATTATCGATTGTCTGGGTGCATCGTAAATTGCGAAATTCTGGAATCTTTGAACATTCGACACGCTCAATGCTGAACTAGAATTTCGTACAATCGCCAACAAAGGTCTTAGTACTTAGAGCTGTTACTTATGTATCAGATACTCGGCTACACCAGATAATTGAGATTAGAGCTGTTACTACCCGACCTGTCGACATCGGGTACCCGGATACTCGGTACGTTGTACCTGAGTACTCTAGTCATAGTCGTATCACTCGCGCGTTTATAATGCCTCGGGTAATAGACAAACTTTTTTCTGATAAATAATAAAACGACGATTAATTATTTGAAATTGGATATCTTTGTTTTCTTGCAGAAATACCAACGAATCGATATTTTCAGGTAGTAGGTACGCCGGTACGCTTTTGAGCTAACGATGCTTGCAGCTGTTGAGAATACAGGATACGTTCAGGGCTGACATGCGCCACGGGTATACGTAGATACACCTTATCTTAGCAATTTTTACTAGCGTATTTTCAACAGCTGGGAATATTCTTTGCTGTTTATTTTAGTCGATTTCTAACTTATAATCCATTGCACCCGATACAATTAATAGGAATTACCGTAATCTTATGTGAGCTTTTCTTTCCTTTATCAAAAGCTGAAGAAAGGATGTTCAATCTGTTGGTATCTCTGTACAAAGATAAAAATATCTGATTCGAAACGATCAATTGTTCTATTGTTTTACAATTTGCCTTGGATTGTTATAAGAAAGTAGTGCGTGCGTTCAGTACGTAAGTAAATTATCTTTGTACGTGGACCGTAATATAAATTGAAAGAATCACAAGGCGACCATTTGTTTGCTATGAACGGACATCTATGTTCATTTCTTCTGTTTTTATTAGTTTCTAAAAGTTTAGTCCGAAGTGTAGTAGACGGTGCCTCGAATATAAACTAAATAAAGAAATAATTTTTCCGAGGAGAGGTTATTTCGTGTTCTAAATTGCTGCCTATAATTTAATACAAAAAGAATTACCTACTGTATACTGTAATAAATAAAAATTGTTGATAATATCAATTCGGAAAATAATTCGCGATTAATTCGTAATGCAAATTTCACTGATGAGGAGTTTAAAAAATATCGAAATTTTTATTGAAGTTATACTATGTTAAAATTTTTTTAAAAAAAGAATTGATAATCGGACTACCTAGGTATTTTCTCTAGCCATACACCTCACACCTAAAGAGATCGTGTGTTAACAACGTGCTTCATTTCTCTTATCGATACGATCGAAAAGACTTTTTGTCTCACTACATTTTTTACATTGCGTTACTTTGAACATTTGTGCGATATATTTTCTTGCGTTACGTGTAATTTGATACTTTCGTCGCGTCTTCGAATTTCTCGCAAACGCATAAAAAACCGCGGTCTAGCGATTATTATACGTCAAGATCGATGATTAATTAGGTTCGTAATAGCGAAACGCAACTAGGGACACGAATTGCAGTCGCATCCGTCTGACTCAACCTGTGGGAACGATTCTCTTCTTGCCATTTTTCTCGTTCAGATGGACGATACGAGGCTCGAAGCACGCTTAACCTTGCGAATTCACACATCCACACCCGAGCCTTTGTGAGAAATCGCTCGGTGTGCGCCCTCGTACGCGCATAACCGTGAACAGACCTTATTTAGGAAGCGCAGGCCTCCAACAGCTAAATTCACGTTTCTCGTGTGGCCGAGCGATTTTGAATATTCGACTTGCTGAGAATTCAATGTATCGGGACCCGTGCAGGTGCATTTATCGATAGAATTAACTGAAATTAACTCGAGTATGAAAGAAACGTGGTTAAAACTCGTGCGTGTAAAATCCTTATATTTTCCCGCACTGTTATATACCGCGTGAAGCATCAGACGCATCGTTAGTTAGAAATCGATTCGTACGAGACGTGAAAATTTCGTAGGACAAGTTTCCTGCGATTGTTGATGAAAAAATGTTCACGCGTGCGATGTTCAGTTAGAAAAATTTACCAAATGTCCAACTGGACAAATTGTAAAGCAGAAATTAAAATAAAAAATTTAAAAAAAAAAAGAAACTCAAAGAACTCAAAGAAATAAAATAGACATAAACTCGAAAATGGTATCCCTCTGGGGGTAGCCATCCGCGTGTTATTTAACAACAAAGTTAGAAAAATTTACCAAATTGTAAAGCACAAATTAAAATATAAAGAAAGAAAATTTATACTTCAACATTGTGGAGTCTTAGAGAAACGACAGTGTATGTTTGTTCGTGGAACGTACGTTTGTCTTGGCGAGTAAGACAGTCGCATTCGGGAATAGCTGCTGTTTGAGTTGTACGAGTCGTTGAACTAATTTCCTTCTCCGAGTATCGAACAAATGGTATTGTCCGTACACGGAGCATGTCTTAATTTATTTTTTTTATTTAATTCGTACTTTACAATTTGTCGGCTGGACATTTGGTAAATGTTTCTAACTAATTTATATGCGTGCACGAACATCTCGGGTCGTTGAGTGTTTTAACTGGAAGGAGGGACGCGGTGCGAGATAGCAGTGGGCAACTTCGCAGCGGTGTCGATCGTAACGATTAATCGACGAAAGAGGTTTTCGTTGGGAAAGCAACGTTTAGACCGATCGCTTTGAAAAACTTCGTCTGCAAAAATAGCGCGGTATCGATACCGCAACCGCCATTCACCCGATATGGCTTCCAGCGACTGTTTTGTATCGGCCCGAAGGATGAAAAAAGGTCACGAAAGGACAACGTTCCGAAAACTATCGAAGATAGAAACCGAAAATCACCGAACGAGAGCTAGAACGCGCTATAGATGCGTGGTATTGCGAAAGACGTTCTCAGCATGGCGAGAGAAACATCGACGAAAATCTATTTTCTATCTAATGGAAATTGCTTCGAACGTGACAATTTCCGTTTAGACGCGTGTACAAACAAACTTTTTTGAACAAACGAACGAAAATTCCACGAACCTCGCGTATGTTCTTCGCGACGGTGAGAGACGTTTTCGAACGAAGATGGATCAAAGTGGTATTCGACTGTCCATGGGACTGTTGTCTTCCAGCCATGGCGCGTATGCTCGTCGTTGTATGTTCGTTTCAGGGCTAATTGAAAGTAGAATTGAAGGGCTAATAAAATGTACAGTACGAGGGTATTGGCTGACATTGGACATGTGAGAAAACTGGAGTGTAAAAAAAATAAATGTGTACAAACAAGTGTGGCGAATGTGTGTCAAATTTCTCCGAGTTTCCAATCATGGCAGACCAATTACCAGGTGTGGATATATTTGGCGTGACCGGTTAACCGGTCGGCGTACTTGCACAATATTGCAACCGAAAGCGTGTGCAATTCTTTCCACGTGTGAGTCTGTCGCCACTAAAATCGATACCCTATTCGACAAGTCTGTTCATCCTTCTTTTCTGGATTCGCACGATCTCTCGCTCTGCCTTTCATCTATCCCGGCCTTCATTTCGCATGATATTCTGTATTTATCTCAGTGGTCGTTAATTAGATTAGGTTCTTTTTGCTCGGAGATTTAGTTCGCAGCGAGACCACGCGCGTCGCTTTTGTAAATGGGATTTTCCCAATTTGTTCGCCTTTCGTCGAGACACGTTCGTTCGACTTGCCAATTTTTTTCCATCGAATTTCTACGTTTTTATATTCATTTAACTGGTCCGCTCGATCTTCCGCCAGTTTTGATCGCGTTAGGACTCTGTTTGGGAATCTCACGCGCGCTGAACAACTATCGCGACACGCGTTTTTCTTTTTTTTTTTTTTTTCAATTTTTCAATTTTTTTAGTTTCCATTCGGTCGGATCTATGCGACAGATTCGATCGGTGAAAAAAGGAACTGTCGCCTGAATTTTCGACGAAAATTTACCGTGAATTTATTATATTATAGAATTTTGACACGTTTGCTTTGGTTCCATTCGATCTCTGAGAATTCTGTTCACAGATTCTTGTGGGACGCTGTTCGCACGGTTTCTCCACTTTCGTCCCGATTCGATTCGCCCTTTTTAAGCAATCGATTTACCAAAGTTTTTCCAAACGTCGTGCCTTTACCTTTAAACTCGCTTTTCCTCGCAAATTCTTCTCTCTCTCCATCTTTTCCAAGTTGCAAGTTTGTCACCGTATAGTCTCCATTCCTACGTTTACAAATTGCAATGTTCATGATTATTTGGACGATTTCAAACCATTTGTACGTTTCTAACGTTAGAACGATCGCGAGCCTAAACGCAATAGATGGTAACGATAATTGTTCGTGGAAATTAATTTTACCTGGAATAATTGTCGGCAATTTGCTAATCTCTTATATTCTAAAACACGGAATTTTACGTTGATTTTGTTCGTGGTACGTAACCACAGCTGCGCAAACAAGTAGCTCAGCTCAAACTGCGTTTGATCACGATAACGTTCGATACATCGTTGAGAACGATCGACCAGCTGTTACGGTTATTGGCTTGTGGCAGGCTGTTTATTAATTCTTGGAAAGTTGGAAGTTAATTAAGAGCAGCCAAGTATCAAAACACGCGAAGTTGTATAAAGAACAGGAACGCGATCTTCTAAATAACTGTATTTGTAAGGGAACTTTCGATATTCTCTCTTTTTATCTTTCTGCTTTCCCTTTCTTTTCTTTTTTTTTTTTTTTTTTTAAATATTCGAATTTAAAGTTTGAATTTTTCTTCGCGCTACGTATAGGAAGATATTTCATCTACGTTATCGATCGTTCGAAAATATGTAAAATATTAAGAATAATTAAGTCAGACATGGTTAGGAATATCGAATTAATTCGGCCATTCGCTTATAATGGAAACTGTAGAGGTCGGAAGTTAAAAGAAATTTCAATTTAACTTTCATTTAAAAAGAAACTTAAATACCACTTTAGTCGACGAAATTTGTTCGCGATAGATTTAATCAAAGACCTCTTCTCTCAAAGCGTGAATTTTTATTTCGTCCGTATAATTCATTTGAATTTTTATTTTCACAGTCCGAGTAAAATTTTCGGCAAAATAATCGCGTTAAATTAATTCTCCTAGCAGATTAACTGGACACAGCGACGTGCAAGAATTCTCGGTCACAGTATATTTTTAATTTTATACTCGAAATATTCAAATGAACCCTAAGAAATATTGACTTGCTAGAGTATGATAATTTAAAAAAAGTAGTGTAGCACGCAGGTACCGTTATGTAGTCGTAGAATGTTGTTAAAGATTCTTGAAAATATCGCTCTATCTAATATTGGCTTGGCAACTAAGTGATCGCGTATTTTGTCATTAAGCGATATTGACAAAATCCGCGATCACTTAGTTGCCAAGCTAATATAACAAGAAGAAAATCTGTCTGGAAACTCGGACACGTCACTGTCGACGCGCAAATAGAATTATTACGTAACCAAGATACCGTGGTAATGGCAAAAATACAAATGTATATAGTTCATAGTAAAACGAAGAGATAGGTCTATCTGTTAAACGTATGTTCTTCGAAGTGGAAGAAATATCAGATATAAATTGATCCCTCTTTGTATTTCAATGTAACTCTATTTTACATTCGAATATAGTTGAATCTCGATGCATCGAGTCGCGTACGAAATACGCTCCTTTCATATATCCAAGATGTCTCAATTTATCATCCGTATTGATGCGTCCTTTCCGTGTGTAGACGTACGTTACATAATCGGATGTAGATGCTTCCATCTATCGGCGAGAAGGGCAAAACGAGACACGAGAGTTTCGAGTATTGTCAAACATTCGGAATATTTCAAGATAATTAAAGACGAAAATCTATTTGCTATATTTTATTCTGGTAAGACAAATTTCTTAAACGAAGAAACAAAGAATATTGTGCAACGATCGTTGTTAATGTATGTGTCATGTCACAGTATTTCGTGTTAGATATTTTTTTTTTATTATCTAATTTGTATTTTACAATTTGTCCAGCTGGACATTCGATAAACTTTTCTAGCTCTCTTAGATATTGAGATTGTTTTTTTATCGTGAGGTCGATACCGTGACCTGTCGAATTTTTACGCAACGATTGAATTCACCCGATGGATTATATTATTTTCTGTATATTTCTTTTTGTATATTTGTATACGCAACGAATTGGTTTGTCGTGCAATCTTATTGCACAACTTATCGTACGAACGAAACAAGACGTTGTACAGGTGTAACGCGTGTCATCCACTTTGGAAGCCACGATGGTTCGGCTAAAAACAAGAATAGAAGAAGATTCGTGTAAACGTAGCGTTCTGTCTATCTTCGTTTACTTCGTTTACGAGATATGAAATTTGGAATTAGAAGAAACAAAGGCAATGTTCTGTTCTCATTTTCTCGTGTCCAATTGCCTCCACGGAGGACGCTGAAAATGACAAGCTTACATTTCAAGGGAAGCCTGGCAGACACGTTGTCGGGGATCCGGTTACACCCTGAACAATGTTCCTGCCTTCTGCCGAATTTGTTGAAAAGCTTGTTCTATTCTGAAGCTTGGTATTTCAACATTTTCGATAGACTCTGCTCTGTTTACAAAATTTCGCTGTATCGCATAAACCAAGATAGAGTACGTGTTTACGTGAACTTTGTTCATTGTTTTTAGGTGTATAATCAGCTGCCAAAGTGGGTTGCACGTGTTGTCTTACATCCTCTATGTTAATGTAAAACTACTTGGATCTTTAACATTCTAGCTTTCTATATCAATTTTTCTTTATAAATTCTCATTTACATATATGTACACACACGCACGCACGCGCGCGCGCGCACGCACACACACACACACACACACACACACACACACACCATTGCATAAGAGAATGTGGATTTCTCGTTTTGTGCTGTTTCAACTGGTTAGCTATTTTTGACGAGTATACTCGTCACGAAGAAATGGCAATATTTTATGTTACGACGAGTATACTCGTCATGCGTTAAAAGAAGAAGGAAATAAAACAGTGATTTCACTGTAACTTAATTCTGTATTATAACAGCTACGCAGACTGCATGATCGACGAGTATACTCGTCGTCGCTTACTTTACGCTACACGTTTTCGGCATACGCCTTTCAAAGGCGCAGCAGCTAACCGGTTAAACGTGATGGAGTAGAAACGAGTAGACTGGAATAAGTTGAAATAAATTAACTAAATAATCAAGGACACTGACAAATTTCCATCTTCTAAAGATAACAATGAATTCAAAAAACACAGTCGTGTTTCATTTTTCGTCTAATTTTGATGGCTCGAATGCCTTCCTGTATCGAAGAATCAAGGTTTTATGATTTTTATGATCTTTCATGATGGAGGTAAGAGGAAGGGAGAGAGAGGGTGTTTGGAAAGAATAATCGAACGAAATTGAATAAAAGTTGGGTGGAATGTGGAGCAACCTTCTTTTCCTCGCCAAATTGTGTCGCAGCAAAATAAACGGTAGGAAGAAGAGGAAGAAGTTGCCAGGAAACAGGAAACTGCACCAGAAATACTAATCAGACGCGTGCATAGCCCAGTTTTGCAGTAGGTCTCGCTTTTATGACCTTCCCTGCCCAATAAAGACGCAAGTGCACACGATCTCACGTTTTTGGAACTGTGCCACATTGATCGTTGGATGGAGAACGGCGTAAGGCCACGCGTGAAACCGCCCCTGTTCTTCTCTAAAGCGAAACGTTGACTCTTCGATCGTCTGAATCTTTTCTCTCGAAGATATATCTATGCTTGTTATAAAATTATTACAGAATTTATGACAAATATTATTACACATATAATATTTGCTTACGGAATTGTTTATAAAGTTTGGCAACTTTAACGAAGAGTAGAGGGGCAAAAGGGGGAATATCAATTTTGACGAATTTTGAATTTGAAGGTTTTTTTATATGTGCGATTTATCGCCAGCTGTGTCGTATTAATTTGAATAAAAATTTCCCAAGTTTTACGATGCCTGGTTATAGGAAATTGGGGTGTGCTACGCGTCTTTTGTATTTTTACGGTTTCATATGTCTCGTGTTATTTAGAATTATAAGCCAAAGCATATCCTAACTGTGTCCAGAAATTTTCTAACTGTGGAAAAATACGATCAAAAATGAGTCACAGGACTCGGCAGGGTTAAATGACACACGCAGTGAAATATAATCGTCTGTAGACTATAGACTACCGTTGAAAAAGTGAAAATGGATGCTGGAAGGAAAAGAGGAGACAGAAACAAGAAAAGTCCGACTGCAATCCGAAACAAAGGACTACGACACGTGTGTGTTCGTGTTCCACGTGACCAAAGAAAGATTTACGCTTCTTGGAAACGTAAGAGAGTCGTATACACTAGGTGTCCTACATAAGTTTCCACAAGTGTGGCCCAGCTTCCATCTGGAGGGAACGTGTCGTTGCGTCTTCGATGGGTCGAAAGATTTGTCTCCGCGGAATGGCCAGAGTAATTGCCGTTTCGCACGGTCGACAACCTACACGCGTCCAACAGATGTGTTCTTGTCCCTATCACGCTGAACAAGCCGACAGTTTCCTCCAGGCCAAAGTAGAATTCGGATTCATTGGCTTTCGGATACAATATCTCTGTTCTTCTGACATTTTTCCTTCCTCTTCTGAAATATCTTTTGCTCTCTTTTTTCACATATATGTGGGATTTGGAATATTTGAAATAGAATTTATTGAAATAAAAATAGCGCTCAGGAGGATGCAGATAATTAGAGTAACCTTTGACAAGCGATAGCTTTCTTATTTTTTAATCTGGAAAGTTCCGTTCATCAGTGTGTTGGAACTTGTTTTCTATTTAAAATAGGACTTAGAATATTTGGAATGAAAGTAATGCTCTAAGGGATGAAGATAATTCTTCGTTCTTGATTTCTCATTTGTAAAAGCTACGCTTCTTAGAACATTGGAATCTTTCTTTGTAATAACAGTAGCAATTCAAGGCATGAAGATAATCGTATGTTTTGATAAGTAGAACCTGCTTTTGTTTATAATTTTTCATTCCCTCGTTTCTGGAAATTTTGCTACTAGACTTTACGTAATCTTAGTGATAGAACTCTTTCCTCCTTATTTTTCTGTTTTCTTCTCTCCTTCTTTCCTTCAAAATAGAATTTCTTCTCTTAATTCTAAAGCTCCTAAATCTATCAATAATCGAATACGTAACGTTCAACAAAATCTAACTCAGACCAAATACGATACGCAAAATATAGAAATAGAAGAATAATAAGAATATTAAAAGAATCTACGCATATAAAATATTTAACGTACGCCGCTTATCCTGATATTTAGCAGATAAAATAAATTTCTAGTCGGATTGAATTTCTTCGATTATGCTGGTAAAAATAGAAAATCCTATAGAAATTCATGTGTACTCTGGTAATCGTTCTAAACTCCGAACATTCTTCCGAAACGAGCAACGAGCGATTTTCTTCTTTCTTCACCTTGATCCTTCCTCGAGCAACTCGTAGTGTACGTAGCAGGCTCGCTCGAGGCACGGCCGAGCCCGGCGGACCGTTTCGAAATTAATTAGAAACGACGTTGGACGTAATTTTCGTTGGCAACGACGCTGGTTAACCCGTCGTCTCTCCTTGCTTCTTTCTTCCCGCTCGTTTTCTGTGGCCGCTGGAGAAAAAGGCCCTGGTTACCCAGTGCTTTCGAAGCAAAGATAAAAATAGTTGGTTTCTCCGGTGGACCACTGCAAAGGGAACTTTGGATTTTTTCAAAGCCCGGAGTGCTTCTTCCGTTTCTTCCTCTCTGCCATCGTCTTTGCTGTTTTTTATTCCCCCCCCATCTGCCTGCTCTGGCTGTCTCGCGTTTTAAAAGCCTCCGCTTCATGAATTTTTCATTTTTCCAACGTCCTTCCATCCCGGACACCAAACGGGGTTGTTTCGACTGCTGTGCGTATTTTTCCTTTTTAATTCTTTCATTCCTTTTTTTTCTTCTTTTTCCATTTCTTTTTTTCGCCGTTTGTTTTTAATGGAAACGCGATATCGAGGGAAAACGACGAGGACGAAGGGGAATGAAAAGCCAGATTTTCTGATCATTTCTGCGTCGTCGAACTCCAATTTAGATTGGCGTTCGATCCTCGAAACGCGTCGTTCGAATTGTCGCTAGAATTGGCCTCGGATAGAAGAGTTGTAAAAGAGTAGCTCTTACCTTTTTCTTCGTGGAAGCTTTTTTCTACACGCCTGGTGTCCGTTGATACTCGTAGCTTCACAACAAATACCAGGTCGTTTGGTCGAATTTAAAAAAAAGAAATTATTCTGTTTCGAAACTACCGTTTTAAACCTCTGTTTGAACGAAGCTTCCGTTTCGTTGCGTGTTCAGTTTGGCTCATTTCTACGCGTATCGTATTACATATATCACATATTCACACATTTGCACTACAGTGCATTAGTTTTTAGAAGGTTTGGCGCGACCGAATCGGAAGATGGATTTTTTTGTTACGTTTCGAAGATTACGACGCAAGAACGTTGATTCTCAGCTGTTAGTTCTTTATTTTTTGCCTAATAATAACTCGAAGTCGCATCGAATTGCCGAATTGAAAGTGAGACAAGGAATATACCCGTATAGGGTTTCCTATTTGTCTCTAACAAATAGCTGACACTACGTTAACTGCACAGAAACTTTTGCAACGTGCTTGAAAATATATCCTCCTTCGATTACTATATTTTTACTCATATCTGTTGTAACTGTTGTTATATGGTTGCCTAAGTTATTATTTATCGCAGACAGAAATTAGATTAAAGAGATTTGTTTCAAGTGTTTTACCTATCTGTTTTGTACATTTGAAATAATTGAATATACATAGGAGGATATAAAGCTAAAAAAAATTACCGAATGTCCAGCTGGGCAAATTGTAAAGTACAAATTAAATAATAATAATAAAAAAAAAAAAATGTAACAGCTGTGGGAAATGTCGAAATACCAAGGTCTAGAATAGAAGGAGCATTTCCACAAATTCTGGAAACACCGGCAACCATTGGAAGCGTAATCGGATCCCTGACGAAACGGTTGCGGGCTTTCGTCGAAATGCAAGCTGCACATTTCCAGCATCTTCGGTAAAGACAATGGGGAATCAGATAACGCGTAACGAAAACAGAAAATTCGTTATATCTCACGAACGAACGAAGACAGATAAAAGACACGTTTGTACCAGACCAGACTGTTTTTAGGCGTACAGTTCTGTTGCTGAAGATATTAGGATAATGGAGATATTGGTGCTGTCGTATTAAATTTACACGATGGGGAATCGATGCGAATAGACACGTAGGGAAGTACTGGAAAATCGCGATCCATTGACCGGCAAAGTGGCAATTTTCCAGTGACGAATATCGATCATCGATGATCCCAGCCGCGTCATTACGCTTTCGTTCACTCCGGGTACAGCCTTTTTCAAACGATTACGCCGAGCTTCTTGACGAGTGCATCGCGAGTCGTGGTTTTTCTACCTGTGAAAGTCGCCAAGAGATTCGACTAATTCTGAAATCGGATAAACCGTGCAGGAATAAGCAGGTCTCGCGTAGATTACGTCAGCTAGCGACCTATTTACGCGGAAATCTCGTCGTCGCCGCGAAGTAGAGAGGGGCGGAAAAAGAGAAAAGAGAAAGGAGAAATATTCGATCACAGCACGACCGAGTGGTGGAGTGCTTAGCCATCGAAGCGCAAGCTTAATTTTAGACGCACCCTCGCCAACGACGGCTTCGCTCTCGCCGCGTTGTTTTCGGATTCAGCGATGCCCTGTGCCTCATCGTTTCACGGTTTTTACTCGTTTTTCGTTTTTAGACTTTTCGGATTTTCTTTTACGCTTCTTTGCGTTCTTTTCAGATCTCGTGGTTAAGTTTTTTTTTTTTTTTTTTTTTTTTTTTAGATTTGCTACGGTCTCCAGTTTGATCTACGGTGTCTTTAGATTTGTCGAGATTTTAAACCTGACGTATCTTTAGATTATCTGAGATTTTAGGGTTAAGTTTCTTTGGATCTTCCAAGTTTCCAAGTTTTATGACTTGAGATTTTTTAAAGATTCCTTTCATTCTTTAAAACGTTATTACTTAGATTTTTCTCGATCTTTTAAGGTTTTGAGGTTGTTTTAAGGTGTCTTTAAATTTGTCAAGGTTTTAAGGTTAGGAATCTTCAGATTTCCTAAGATTTTAAGGTTAAGTGTCTTTAGATTTTATATGCTTGCAAGATTGTCTGACTTAAGGTTCTCGATTAGGTTTCTTTTGGATTATTCTTGTTTAAGTTTTATTAGATTCTCTATCTATCGTTTATGTCTGTGTTGAATACTAAAATAGTCTCGAGTTTGTCGAAAGTGTCGATAACAGTCAGATAAGGAGTGTTTTTACCTGATAGTAGCTTTTAGATGTCCGATAGAAATTGGGTGCTGCGTACATGGCTGCTCTTATCGGCTATTATTCAACAACTTGTTCCACGAAGAGAAAGTAAAAATAAAAAAAAAAAGAAAAGAGAAAAGAAAACAAAAAAGGAAAGAGAAGACGAACACGGACCATCACAGTGACGTCATCTAGAGTCCTTTGAAACCGCAAAATTATTAGAGCGGACCCTTCGAACAGGACAGGCAGGATAATTCGTGGAAAACGTTCGATTACCAAGAGGTTTCGTTTGGAGGTGGCCCACTTGTCCGTTTCTAAAGTTAGACGAAAGATTAGACGAGGAGAAAGAAGACGTAAGGGCTGTATTATACCACCCAGTTCTTTTATTGACCCAAGTATAGCTGTGCTTCGTCGAAGAATATTTTTTCGTCTTTCGAATGCGCTGGAATTATTTCTGCTTGGCAGGAGACAAAGACAATATTGTTTTTGGCGAAATTAAACCGCGACAAGCCCTTAACCCTACGATTTCGTACTACATCTGCACTGTCGAGCAAAAGTTTGAATTGTTAAGTGTTTTATAGAATATGTATATATATTACTATTAGAAATCTTATTGGAAGAATTGTATTTAAAGATATTAAATTAAACTAAATGAAATCGAATTAAAATATTAATCGTATTTAAAATATATATTTATTGTTTTCCTTGTAGGAAAATGGAACGTGCTTCTATACACTCGTACGCATATCGCATATAACGCAGTACAACGAAATATAGGAAAATAAATAAATAGATAAATCTATAGCAATAAATTCTAATACAGTAAAAATATTCAGTGAACTACAGTAATGAAATTATAGTAATATACCTAGTTGCTACTAATTAATAATAAAACGAATTTTGAATTGGGATATTCTTTGGTAGATAGTTTTGTCGATGTAAAGAATTCGAATTGTGTAATGTCAACATGTGATAAAATTAACAGGTGATTGAATATACGCGTATATTAATATATATGCAATCACGTTAATGGTACAGCAAAAAACCGAATATTCTAATCACGAAGATGAGTAAAATTAGGTAAATTGGATCTTAGGATTAATTTTATTAATATAATCATTTCAGACCAGCCATTTTTACCAACAAGTTAATGTACTCTAATGCGTTCTTAATGATCTGTGAAATGTATGAAATGACCTGATTTCCACGAAGTAGAGCCGATTAAATTGTAAAAAAATGAGTGAGTCATTCGCAACTTCGGTCTGGTTTATTCCCTAGTGTCTTCAGACGTTCCATTTCTTTTGACTGATGTATGTATAAGCTAAAGGAAGTCTCGGTTTAATCTGTAAGTGGATACATCTGGAACAGTGTGTTCGATGTTTAAGAGGTTGAGCATCTTCTAAGATGAAATATATATTCGTTGATCAACTTATCATTCGCTCATTGTATCTAATTTAAACACTGGAAATCGGTAATTGCTATAAACGTTACGTATAAATGATAACCGCTGTAAGATAGTTTGGTAATCGTAGCGTAACAGTACAGTGAGAAACAAGTGGAAGAAGAATTAAAAAATGTGCGCACAGTGGCCAGAGAAAAGTATCTGCACGCCATCGTATCGTTCACTTTGGCGCCTATTTACGTACGAATTAATTAAGTTAAGAATATCACCTGTTAATTTTATTACATTTTGACATTTTATAATTCGAATTCGTTCCCTCGACAAAACTGTCTACCAAAGAATTTCCTAATACAAAATTTCTATTATTATTAATTAAGTATATTAGACTTTCCATCATTTAGCAGTATGTACCTTCGAATTTCATAGAAAATAAAATGTAAGACCCGATGAGGAAAGGAAATGCTTCATTAGAAAATAAAATTCGGTAGAAGTAAAATAAAGATAGAAAAGAAGACTTCAAGTCACACGTCGTTTCAGAATGTTTCATCTCGCTCAATTCTTATTTCACTTACTCAATTAATTCCCACGATCCTTGACGATTACTTGTTGCTGATCTGTTAATGTTAACACTATTCAGATCGTAGCGATTTTTACGACCGTTCCATTAGCCGCACAGGCCGTTCAAAAATACAACAACAACAAGGAGTAACAGGCAAAAAGAAACCAGAACCATACGCATATCTCTTACAAACGTCCAACAACCAGTTCGCTCTTCCCTTCAGTGGCCTACAGCTTCTGCAACTTTTATTTGTACATACATTCATACATATTTAAACGTCTTCGTGCATACTTTCTCAAGCACGCCATACAATTTTCAAAATGAAAACGCTGTATACCGGAGCCGAACCCACCGCAACATCACCGATACAACACTCAACGAACGAATCGTTGCAAATAAGCGTCTCTCACCCCATTCAACATTCGGTTAGAGGAATTATCCTCGTACGAAGCGCTGGAAAGGGTGGAGCTGGAACCTTTGGAAGAAAGAAGTTGGCAAAGGGTTGCGATACCAGTTACATAAGTCGCTTCTCATGCTCGTAGCGATGCACAGGGTGTACTGAAATTTCGTAGAACAATTTCGATGCTTATCCTGTTGGAGAAATTTGTTTCTGTTATTTATTTTAACCGATATTTCGAAGTAATTTTGACGGATAAAAATTATGCCAAGCGAAAGAACAGGATAAATAGAATAAATAGTTTGGCATAGGTTGAATAATCGCGATAGAAGTTTGTTAAAGTATCACTTTTGGAACATGTTTTTGGAATGTCACGAAAGTAACGTATAGTATTAATTTTTATTACTTGGAACAGGAATTCTTATTGCAAAACGCGAGAACGTTAGTCTTAGAAATTACTGTTGCAGAAATTTGTTTCTGTTATTTATTTTTCTATTATCCTTTTGATGCGACAGTTTCACTGCTTAGCTTCGATCAACAATCTCCTTCGTTTCTTCTGTTGTTTTCTTCCTTTCTTCTGCTTCTTCATGCATCCGTATCTGTGCATAAAAAGTTTTTAACGAGATGTTTTACGTGTATCTGCTTTTAAAAGACAGATTATCCTATCGATTCGATAATAAAAGAAATAGGAAGAAAGGAATCTTCAGCCTGGAGAATATGTTACGTTACAATATTATAAATTGCAAGTTGATTGTAAACCTAGCTTTTCGTTAGAAAGGTAGAAATTATACATACGATAAGAATGGAATTTTTCTCTTGAAAAATGTTGTACAAAATTTCGAGGTATTTTAGTAGAGTGGAATAGCTGCGATCAAGTTTCCTGTAAAAGAAAAATGATCCCGTCGATTCCACGAAGATATAACTTTTCGCCCATGAACACTATTATACGTGTATTTATTTCACCATACACTACTCGTGTTTCTGACATTTATTTTTATTTTACACAATTGTCTAGATCCGTAACAACCAGTACAATTAAATATATTTTGTCCATATGAATTAAAAGTAACCGTATACAAGCCTTTCTGTCCTTTTTTATATTTACGTCCTCCTCGTTGCTGGTATTCTTTCTCTCGTAGCTAATTTCGCGAAAATTTGATTTTCATATTTTCTGCTAATTTTACGCGCTTCCTGTACAATTCCGTTTGTTAGCGTGTTCTCATAAAACTATCACATTACAGTATTATACATTGCAATCTAATCTTAAATCTAGTTCTTTGTAAAAATAGAAAAAAGAGGAAGAAGAAACATGGAAATAATTTAATTCGTCTAAAAATAGAAAATTGAATCTTCTCTTAAAAAAATTCTATATTACACAACAATAAAATGTCTCGCTCCTGAAGAAACTATTACGGTACAGTATCGTAGATAAATTGCGATCCAATTCTAAGCTTAATCCTCCCCTTCCAAAAAATAAAATTAAAAAAAAAAAAAAAATAGAAATCTTTTTATGCACGCAAAGAGAAAACAGAATTTTCCCTCTAAGAAATTGTATATTCTACAACAATAAAACGCTTCTACCGAGAAAAGCCTCTGAAGAGATTATTGTATTACGGCGTTACAGAATTGCAATCCAATTCTAAACCTAATCCTTCGCCAGAAAATAATAGGAATTATCCTATAAAGCGTGCTACGAAGTTGCAATCCTTCTGGCCGAAGAAAATCTGTTATAAAATTCGCATTATAAAATCGCACAAGTCACCCTGTGTGTAAACGTGCGATCGAATCGGACGAAAAACGCGGCGCACTCAGCTTTTGCACTCGATGAGTACTGTAGGGTGCCTGGTGTGCCAAAGGGCGGGGGGAGGTTCGTGAGAAAAAGCGAAGCGCACCCTTTGTCGCTGCGCGTAATTACGCGCGCACTTAAATGCCTTTGGCCACGCGAGTCCACGGGGTCGCCGACCTTTTTTTCCAATGCTTTCCCTCTCCTCGCCGGCTTTTCTCCGTTTCTCCTTCGCTTTTCTCTCCTTTTTCCTTTCGTTTATTGAAACGCTATGGCGAACAACGCTCAGCACCGATCCTTTGTCCCCCGGAACTCTGTTCCTTCTTCTATCGCACACGTCCGTTTCGGGTCAGTTGGTGAATGAATCACTCGGATTAAAAGGCGTTTTGCCTGGTAATCTGATTAGGTGGTTGCCTTCAGCTGCACAGGACGTTTCAGAAACGTTGGCCAGAGATTTAGAAATTTATCATGGAGCATCTGTGTGTCGAAACGTAATGAGAAAAATAATTCATATATATATGTATACGATAGTTGCAAAAGGTATTTGCAATGATGTGTTCTTTATTAGGTTCTTTTATCTACATTTCTTTTTTCTTTTTTTCAATTTTCGTTAACGTTAACCTTCCATCTGCACAGCGATTCTATTGTTCGAGATTAATCAGTTTCTCAATTTTTGTTGATATAAGAATTTACACAGAGTTAGACGGACGAAAGGAACAACGACGAACAATACAATTTTAAATGTAATTTTAAAACGGCTCGTTTGACCGAGCCTCGTGAGGTTTCTGCTAAAGCAAGTTCTATTTCCACTTGCAGAGGTTTCCGAGTTGCGAAGGTTCCACTGTATTATCTGTTACCTAACGTTACTCGGTTCTTTCGTAAAGCGTAACTTTCGAATTTAAAGATAAAATATCATAGACCTTCCGGAAGCCAAACTGACCGACTCCGGCTTTCGTAGATTTCTGCATTTAGTTTTACAGATAGGCTACACCGAGGCGAAACGTATCGCATCAAGATAAGAAGAATATTGGCCTGGCAACTAAGTGATTGCGGGTTTTGTCGATACCACCTAATGACAGAACCCGCAATCACTTAGTTGCCAAGCCAATATAACGACGTATTGTCGTTATATCGCGATCGTTTTAAGTCGTCGATTCGATTGGATTCGCCTCGGTCTACCCTAACGCAGATAATGTCTTAATATACTTAAGAAAGAAATGTTTACTTGCACAAATCCACTTACCGTGCCAGCGGATGTTTATACGAAGTTATGCTTCTTTCTTCCATTCGAAACACTCTGTATACGTAATTGCACGGGTTTTGTATTTTGTATTTTGTATTTTGTATCGTATCGCACTGCGATGGTGGAAGATCGTGTGCAAGGGGCGAGAATGACGTTGCTGGATTTTGAGTTTAATTCGTGCAGGGTGGGCGAAGTGGAGAATGGAATGTTGGAGTTGTGCGTGGGGCAACAGGTTGGCGAACGAACTCTTTTTCAGTAGCGGCAGGATTTTTTAAGCGCTTTCGAAGACGCGTGCAGCCGAGTCAAAGACCAAATTAAGTTTGATTCTGTTCTTTAAGAATTGCTCGAAACTTTCTTCAAAAATACTTGCAAATATTCCAGAGCAAACTATTATAATTAAGTTAACTAACAAATATTCGTTACCTTTATCATATTAGAAGGCTAAAAAGGAAGCACTCAGCAGACCTCATAAAGGATATAACCCCGCTGGGAGTAGGATGGTACCCCGCTGGGGGTAGCCACCAACATGTTAATATAACTGTTAAAAAATTCTACCAAATGTCCAAATTGGACAAATTATGAATTTCAATAAATAAATATAAAAAGAAACCTTTATCATATTCGTTTCTGGATTATTACTGAGGAAGGGTAAAGTTTGAACAAAATTGAAAATCTGGCAGAACTTCAACGAACGAACATGTTGCCCTTTATCGAGCAGATAGGAAATGTTTAACAAAGTATAATATAAATGTTTCAAAACTGCCGTTCAACGTTGCCACCTACGAACTAATCAAAGTATGTAACTGATATGAGATTTGTGTTTTTTCGTGATTATTAAAAACGTGGAAGCGTTTAAGAATATTAACGTTTACCTTTGCTTTATCTTTTATACTTATTTATTCAGTAGATAACCGATAACAGATATACATAAAAGTTAATAAATAGTTAGATAGACGATAGATAGTAAATACATATGTGGAATAGTAAATATGTAGTAGAATATGTAGCACAGAAAAAATAAGGGAAAAACAAGATTGTTTGTGTGTGCGCGTGTGTGTACCATAGATGAATAAACGAGAATGCAAGGCAATAGAAAAAATAATAGCGAACCGAGTAACTTTTATAGCCAGGTGACTGAAAATAAACTGAACTACTATTAATTGTCATTATCACTTATTTATTTGCATCGCGTTGTTGCGATTCCAATTAATTACGTGCTGCTGTTAACAAATTAAATTACGATACTCGGATACGTATCTATTTAAAACTCGTTCTTTCATGGAACGAAAATAACGTAAACGTCGAGTTGTAAAGAAAGTTTTCAAGCAAATAGAGCCATCCTATTCATCGAACAAATAGAACCACGTTGACATACTTTCGCAAAGATGTTGGACCAGGATCCACGCTGAAGTTCGAACCAATTTCAACTTCCAACTGTTAATCTATTTGCCCGAGCTAGCCAGCTTTTGAATCTTTACGGGACGACTTCCGAAAGGAGCGCCTTACCAAACTCTCTTTCCCTGTTTTCCATGAAAAATCCACAGGGAAACGGCGAAGCACGTTAGCTTCCTGCTTCTTTGAACTCTATTTTCTAAGTAACCAACCGACTACGATTTTCGACTATTCGCGGACCAACAGCTTTCTTCTTGGATTCCCAGTAGCTCTTACGCTCGCTTCTGCGAGCCTAATCCTTTCGCTGCCATCGGTTTTACAGAATGTTTCGAAGTTACATCATAGCTATAGTTAATCACGGTTATATTCGATCGTCGCAATGCTCATTGAACTATCGTAGTAGCTGAAACTCGACCTGTATATTACGATCGTGACTATTGAGTTGGCAACTAAGTGATTGCGGAATTTGTCAATACCACCTAATGACAAAATCCGCAGTCACTTAATTGCCACTCAATATAATCATAGGATAAAACACGAGCGTTTAATTAACAGATAGACTGGCTAGTAAACGTTTGTCTGAAAAGTTTCTTTCGTTTAATAAGGAAACAATAGACGAACAGCAGTTTTTGTTTTATATCATTTATAATATTCATGTTCACGCGTAGAAACGCTTCTTTATAGCGATTATAATCGGAATTTGTCAAGCGTGCGACGTCGCAGCAACTGGCGAAAAAAGAGAAAAAGGGGAAAGATTGCAACGTTTGTTCTTCGAAAATCTATTTCTCGACGCATCGATCAGCTTGCTTTTCCTGCCTCTCAGCAGAAGACTGAGCTTCGATTTTATGTGCAAGCCTGACACTCGAGATAAAGAGAGATAAGCGAGCAGGATGGCCAATGGTAGTCGAGGTCGAACCCTTTCGGCTGCACTCGAATAAAAGGGTTAAAGCCAACGTGTACACGAGTAGGCGTTGTAAATATTTGCGCGATTGCTCCCGCGGGAATTGCCCGGCGAAGAGAGAAGAGCCGTTTCGCATCCGGCGTTGTATCTCGACGATCGCTTCGCTTCCACACTCTCTCGTTTCTCCTTTTCCGTGTATCCTGCGACGATGTGGATGACACACGTTCTCCGCAGCCAGGCGACTGTACAACGCCATGCAATCTGTTATACAATGCCACTACGATAATCGTTTGCGTGGAATATACAGCGCGATAGAATCGACATTTTATTGGGTTAGATGAAATTGCACAACAGTCGCCTGGCTCTGGGTTACAGGGATTATCGTCGCGAAAAGGTGTCGGTTTTAGAGATTATTGCCAACTCTGCTTCTGCCTAGAACTCTCTTTTTACGGTTTGCGTAGATCGAGTTCCGATGACATTTTTCACTTGGTCTTTCCAGAAGATTTTTAATCGATATTTTGAAGTAATTTCGACGGATAAAAATTATGCCAAGCGAAAGAACAGGATAAATAGAATAAATAGTTTGGTATAGGTTGAATAATCGCGATAGAAGTTTGTTAAAGCATCACTTTTGGAACATGTTTTTGGGGTGTTACGAAAGTAACGTATATTACTAACTTTTACTACTTGGAACAGGAATTCTTGTTGCAGAACGTGAGAACGTTAGTTTTAGAAATTACTGCCAACTTTGGATCTTCATTTTAGAATCTTGTACCAGGTGTAGGAACAATGGCCTGCAAAATTTTCTACCTCTCCGATACGAACTTGTAATTTTCACTCTAGAAAATTGACCGGCTAAATACTATGAATTATATCATATCATAATTTCTCTGTTGTTCGTTAATTTTACAATCATCGATTGTACCCGATTCTTACGCTTATCAATCAGTTAGCTGTTTTTGACGAGTATATTCGTCAGCATGATCGACGAGTATACTCGTCAGTACGATCGACGAGTATACTCGTCACGAAGAAATGGCGATATTCCGCATCAGGACGAGTATACTCGTCACGAAGAAATGGCAATATTCCGCATCAGGACGAGTATACTCGTCATGAAGAACTGGCGATATTCCGCATCAGGACGAGTATACTCGTCACGCGTAAAGGTAGTTAGAATTTACCGTGTATTTAGTTATCGCAGTAAATGGCCATAAGAGAATTGAAAAATAAAACAGTCATTTCGCTACGAGTTAATTCTATATGATAACAGCTACGCGTACACTGCGCATGACGAGTATACTCGTCGTCGATTACTTTTTACCACACAGTTTACGTATACGCTTCCCAAAGAGGTCGCAACAGCTAACTGGTCAATTATCGTAAGAAGCTGATTGCAATTCTCTGGAAGACTTTGACTCCTACAGACGCGACGATGACTAATAGCGATAGAGATTGGATTTCTTAGTACCGCGCTAAACACTATTCACTGTTTCAACATAGCGTATTAACGTCTCATCAGTCACCTACTCGTACACGCTAGATCCTAATCTGGTCAGGGTTTCAGCAATCATAATCGGCACAATGTTACGAGTTTCAACTTTCAACGTATGCGTTGTCGTATCCTCGTCACTCACCAGTCGTGTTTCTCGATGATCGGTATTGGGATCTTCGAGTAACAGCGATAAAAGCAAGCGATTTTTATGAATTTCTTCTGGACTAATTACCGGTCGTACGGGACTAGATCTCCTTGACACGTAAATACGACGTTGAGGTACGAGCGTAATATTTTTTACGACTTTGATTCTTGTGATTTATTAACTTTTCAAACTATCACGTTACTTACAACTTACAGTAAACTAGCGTGCACGATAGTCGAAGAACTAATCGATTGAACAGTGGCCTGTTTGCTTCTGACGAGTATACTCGTCATGAATTTTCAACGACTGTTATTATGAACTTAAAAATTGCCAAAAAATAATATGCCACGCGAGACAATTCGGTGGAATAGCCGACATACGCAATGTAATTGCGTAAAGTACGCAAATGAGGATGCATCGAGGAAAATAATCGACTCAATTTATGAAAAGATTTATACGCAGCGTAACCGATGTACCAAGGAGGATAATCGAATGGACTGTTTCCTATAAAATAAAACAGAAATTTTCAGTCTTCGTGGCGAATGATAGTTTCTTATTTCACACGACGAGTATACGTGTGCAACGCGGTTAACCGGTTGAAACTAATAAATATCAGACTGTTTGATATTCTTAGGTGAATTTTTGGGTGAGGCGACGATAGACGATGTGACACGAAGCTGGCAATACGTACGCGTGTGTTGGACGTGTCCATGGACACGAGAGAAAGGAGAAAGAGAAATTCGTGGGGGACAAAAGGGACGCGTCTGGACGGCGCAGGCTCGGAGTATGGGCGTCGCGACGCTTCCTCGTCCCCTCGTCAGTGCCGCTCTAACGATTCACGAGTCGTGCTTTCGCCATTCACCGCGAAATACTCGTCTCGATCTCTTTTCTCTCCTCTGTTTCCATCTCTCAGATACGCACACGTATACAAGTATACGTATATATGTACACACGTATGTGACGGTTGTTATGAAAGTGGCGTAACTCGTGTACGTAATTCCTCGTTTCGAAATAATTTCGTTGCACTTGAAGATGTTTTCTTACGAAAGGATATCTCGTCTCTTTAATAATAATTTCTAGCTCATTTATATAACACATTATACATGTATATATATCTTGATATTGATCAAGATATTTGCTGCAAGTAGAAAGTAATATTTCACAGAGAAAAAGTATTTAAACGGTCGACTGATAACCATAATATCGACAATCCTGCATATTCGCTCATTGGCACGATGTATATTTCGATATTGATTAAGACGTATACAGGGTCCTGGCCGTGTAACATGTACAAACGAGAATGATTTCTCACGGAATGATAGCGAGAGCTACGGAATACAACTTTCTCGTACGACGTTTCCTCTTTTTGTTCTTCTTTCTTTTTTTTTTTTTTTTCCTTCTTGAGAAAATCATTAAATGGAGATTCTCGCGAAACGAAGACAGCCGAGTCCGAAATACCGGGCGCGAATCGATAATTGACGGAGGACCTTTCTACGCGTGAAGATACATCTGCACGCAACACGCTTTGTCTACGAGAAAAACAAATTCGGATATTTATCGTACGCGTGTACTTAGCCAACTCGGAAACGACGTTCAAACTTCGTCCTCTCGAAAGTGAATCCTCAAGCGAGACGTCATTTTCTTTCATGTCTTCCGCTCCACGTCTCCTACTTGTTTTCGTACGTAGAGTAATTTGTATTTTGTAAAGATAATTTATTCCTATCCGCTTGCGTTTACAAAGTTAGAACAGCGGAAGTATACTCGGCAAATTTTCAAGGTCGATCATTCTCTCTAGGACCGAGTGAATTCGGACGAAAAGAGCGCGTCCTTTATATTGAACCGGCAACTAAGTGATCGCGGAATTTGTCATTAGGTGGCATTGACAAAATCCGCAATCGCTTAGTTGCCAACCGAATATCTTCTTCTGGTTATCTCGCAAGGAATAAAAACACGATCTCGTCTGTACGTGTTATTCGCACGGAGCCTGTATGATATCGATCAGTGACGTTTCTTTCCATCTTGTACCGTTTCACAGTTACGTACAGCTTGTCCCAGTTTTGTGGGACACCCTGTAGAGTCTGCTTTTCGGTCTGGCTCCTCTGTCTCTTTGCGTCTGAACGCATACGCGCTCGCGATCTCGTAGACAGCTTCTAACACCTGTGCACATATGAGGCACACCTGCGTGCCTCTTACACGCGCGTGCACGTGCGGACAAGCGTAGGCGTGCTCTTCCAACGATCCTCTCTACATCGCTGCCCGGTAAGATCGTCACTTTGTGTCGCTGTTATTGTGTTTACGTGTATGCGATTTCGGTTTATGATAAAGTCGGTGCAGACGAGACGAACAAACGTCACGTCACGCGAGTGCCACAATTTCTCACACAATGATATTCGTTGGCTGGAAAATTGCTTGTGGCTGAAGTTACTTTTGTCGCTCGAAAGATTTGATCGCTAACTTACTTCCGGTGAAATTTCCACGATTCGAGGATAGAAAATCGATGGACCTTTCGATGCTTAGTCGAGAAGAGACACGCGAATGAAAAAAGAAAACGTTTTGATTTGTCGTATTTTATCGGTTTAAAATGAAAAGTACTCGAAGCGCGTCGCGATCATTTGAGGAACGTAACAGACGAAAGTCGTCAGAAGTAACGGAGAGTTGTTTTCAAAGAGTTCGATTATCGTCGATCGACGATTTCTTAGTTTGCATGCGGCATTTTTCAGATCTTTCCACGCTGCTGTGCCCTTCGTCGTTGTTTTCCCATGGTTCACCCGTTGTTTCGTGGAAATCTGTGTCGTTTCTTGATACGTTCACTGCCATTGACATCGGTGACGTAGGATCATCGAATTTTGTACGTCGAGTAAGATAAAATAATTTCTTGGAAGATGTTCGTCAATGCGAACCACTTAGATAACATTGTCAGAGAAATAAACGCGCAAATAAGATATGGCATTTTGGCAAAATTAAATGCCCTTGTTTTATATGCAAATTCGAAAGTGCATTGAATACACGTAGTATGAAAAGATATACAAAACATCCAAAGTATACTAACACGTTATATGTAAAACAATCTTCTGCCAAGATTCTACGTTTTTAATTATATTCTGAAAAATATGAATTCGCACAAGAAACCGTAATCTACTTACGAGTGGCAAGCTTGAAAGTGCAAAATTGCAGAAACTGCACGTGATATGAAAAAGTACACGAAACATTCAAAGTATAGCGCTTTCTATAATACGTAACAGGTAGAATAATTTTCTACCAAGGTTTTGCATTTTTAATTACATTCTGAAAAATATGAATTCGCATAAGAATCCGCAATCTACTTACGAGTGGAAGGCTTGAAAGTGCAAAATTGCAGAAATTGCACATAATATGAAAAAGTATGCGAAGCATTCAAAGTATAGTGCTTACATGCGTAACAGGTAGAATAATTTTCTACCAAGATTTTGCATTTGTAATTACATTCTGAAAAATATGAATTAGCTTAAAAAATCCACAGTGAATTCGTAATGCGATATATTTCCATATAAAATAAATGTAGAATTCTCGTGGCAGTGAACGTGTTAATTGTCCGCTAAATTGATGTTGTTTGTCATTGTTTGCTATTGTTGCACTGTATATTGGAAATGTATATGACGATAGTTTGATGCGGTTCCTTGCTGCACAATTAATGCGTTACTTATTGCGTGTACGTTATACATGCAGAAGTTCCAGCGGAATGAGCTCGATTAGGCTAATAGGGAGACCGAGCGTGGACAAGATCGGAGATTCGGAGATGGCGTCGAGAAGTGGAGAACGCGAAGAGAGATCCTAAAGCGATTTGGCAGAGAATTGTACTTTTGGGCAAGCAGTATCTGCGATAAGGGAACGTTATCGCGTGAGATTAATTGGCTGTAAAAGCAGACTGTGAGATTAGATTTCTGTTTAAGTTTGGACAGAGACGAATGTTTCAGGAAATTGTTCCAGAGGTTTAGAATTAGGCAAACGTAGATTAGTTTCAAATTAAACAAATGTTGATACGCTTTGAATACTCTGGATTATTCGTCATTATCTCTAAATTCCGCGACTTTCGTGCTTTTCACAAGTAAATGTTCCTGCGACTGTTGGTGTCTTCTTTAACCGGTTCGCTGTTTCTCACGAGTATACTCGTCAAGAAAAAATGGCAATATTTGTCGGTAATAAAATTGAGAAATAAAGCAGCCATTTCGTCACAACTTGATTCCATGTTATTGGTTGGCAACTAAGTGATTGCGGACTTTGTCAATACGACCAAATGATAAAATCCGCAATCACTTAGTTGCCAAGCCAATATAAATCAGCGCTCCGAGCGGAGATACTTGCAAACACTTGTCGCTCGTCGGTACAAATATGGCCTGTTTGTAAAACGAGAGCGACGATTTCGCTGAATTACGACCTCTGTCGGCCAGATAACGCTAAATTAGGGGATAAAGAACAAACACGCGATTGTCGTTGGCCAATTGCCGGCTTAACGAGGTGTGCAGAAAAGTCGAACGACGCGTCATGGAGAATACCTAACGAGTTTCACTCGAACAAGGGCAGTTCTCTGTGACGAGTTCTACTCTGCTCTTCTTATAACTTTTTCTTCTCTCTTCTATGCTTCTTTGGCTTTTTTCGCCTGCAGGCAATCGTAAATCATAGCCAAGATCGATTACATTCTTATTCGCTCGTGATTAATCGACCGTCTTAACTTGGCTGATTAATCGATCCTTTAATTGGAAATTAAATCGCCGATTCTAACTTTGTTATCAGTCTGTTAGAATTTTATTTATTATTTTAGTTATCTCTCGGTTAGAATTTCACTCTGCGAAGAGTACAAAATTCTGCTGGCTAATCCATCATTGGTAACATAAAAATCAACGCAATTATTGATATAATTATTGATACAATTGACATAAAGATTATAGCCAACTACCGTTCAATAAAACGGGAGAAAAAGCAACGGATGCTATTAACAAAATGCGAATTTGTTTTTACAGCGGACGCTTGAATAATACGAAATTATTGTCGATATGGATTGGCAACTAAGTGATTGCAGATCTTGTCATTAGGTGGTATTGACAAAAGCCGCAATCACTTAGTTGCCAACCTAATATTAGATACGATATTGGTCGTTGGTAAAGTTGTTTCCTATTTTTAAGGAATTTAACAAATTAATAAATGTTCTTTGATACCTTTTCATCAGGGAAATTGTTCTCAAGCGTATCACGCTAAACAACGTCACTTGCAAGTATCTTTGAATATGTTCGTTGATTTTGAATAAGATGTCGCACTCGTTAGATGCTGCTCGGACAGTTCGTTCAGATTTCTAACTCCTTGGTCGATGTAAAAAATCATACGGAGAAGTTTGTGGCCGAAAAATCCGAGAGGTTTCGCAAGCATGGAACATCTCGGAATTGCGTGAAAGATGGAGAAAGCCTGTGGAACGAAATGACATCAATATAATTCGACAAATATGTATCGAGTGGAAATGTAAATCGAAACGAAATTTCCGAGCTCGGTCGACCGTTTGACGATCTGCTGGCTATATGCTCGTCACATGTCAGCGTACGATCCTGAAAATCTTAATATCCAGAACGCTTGTTGCTATCGTGGCATAGCTGTTTCTCTACGCTGGGCCGCGTCTCGATTAGATCGCGGATTTTTTCCATTCGTTACGAGAGCGTGCGCGAACGAGCGTAAATAAAGTGCAAAAAGTACGGAAAGACATTGGCGGAGGGTAGCGTACGTACGCGAGGAAACAAAACGGAAGAGATAAATAAGACGTTGACGACGAGCGAGCACGAATAAAGAGTCATATTCTTATTCGAGTTGTATTTGCTTACGAGCGCCTCTAGAAATACGAATTTGCATAAGTATTCGTAGCTGAACGATAATCGCGTGGAAGGAGAAATTGCGGAATATTTTTATTGCGATTTTTTATCGGAAGAACAGCCGGAGAAGAGTATTGATTCGTGATAGCGGATATTTGCAGTAAATACGAAAGAGCTTGAAATTGCTGGAAGCTGGAAAAGAAACGATAACACCGTCGTAAAAGTAATTTGTTTCTGATAACGATAACGCGGATATTTTCCTCGCTGAAAAATATGTCGCGGCCGGAATCGATGGAGAAATTGGAATCGTCGAAATTATCTGGAAAATACTTGGACTCTAGCGGCGTGAAAACTTCCGCGTCGATTCACCAGCATTGTACAGCATTCACCAGCACAGCGGATACTAAAGTCGTTTTATAGGAAATATTTCTTAAAAAACGCTCATCTCCGAGCGTTTCTAAAATAAACACGGAGAAAGCACTGTTTATCGAAGAGTTTCTCGCGCAAAGAAAAGAGTTTCGCAACGTGGAACGTGTTCGACGAATGTTTGGCGTTGGAAAATTCTCTGCGTTTGTGCTTGGCTGATGGAAGTATCGTAGACGTAAAAAAATAAAACGCAGCGATCCTAGTGAAAAGTATGAAAACTGGTGGATTCGAGTTGAGACTTTATGTTTACATTTCGAAGTGTCTCCTGCTTTCGAACGTATGGTTGAAAGATCGAGTTTCTCCGAATTTCATGCTCGTTTTGCTCACAAAATCACCGAACGCAACGCGAATCTTTTTTGCCGGTTCTCGTCTCGAATTTCTCGACAGTGCGACGCGCTATCGCGTTTATCGTTCCACGCGGACGAAAGTGTACGACGCGGTGATCTTGCGGGTCAAACAATGTGTCCACGATATCGATACATCTTTCGTCATAACGTTTGTCTATACGTATATTTTTGTTGTAACTTTTTTTTATAAAGCGTTTGCATTTTTACATTTTTTTTAAATTTCTTTTCGTAGAATAAACTTCGATTAAAACTTCGTTTAAAATCGAGATAACTCGTATAACGTAGATGGATTTCTAGAAATTACTTGAATGATACTTGAGAATTTTACGTATCGATACATCAGCCACGATAACGTTCGTCTGTAAGTATATTTTTGTCATAATTCTTTTTACAAAGCGTTTGTAGACCTATGTTTGCGTATAACGTTCGACCATTTAAAATGAAGACACCGTGTATAACGTAGAACGCAAACGAACTTACACGAATAATTTCAATGACGCTCAAGAGCTTTTTCGAGTGACTTTAGGGCCTCTTTATGGTAGGCCGATATACTTGGATTACCACTTACTGAATTTGCTGCATCACTTGCCATTCTGTCAGCGCCCCCTCTTTCTCTTTCTCTCTCTCTCTCTCTCGTTTTATTCAATTTTTATACGAGATGCGACACACCCAAACGAGATCCGAGTGACTCGTTCGTTCAGTAGAATTTCATGTTACTTACCAGTAATTAGTTTAATAATGGAATTCGCAGATTCGGTGACTCGCAGAATCGAAAGTAATCTGACGTAGCGATTGTTAACACTTTACCGACCGATAGCCGATTAATCGGTATTTTGTCGTCGACGTTTACCGACCGATAGCCTATTAATCGGTTTTTTGTCGCCGACTATCTTTCTCATTATTTGAGCAGTAATTTGTTATTTAGTACCAAGGTACCTTGCCCAGTTGCGTCAGTTGCGTTGCTTTGTAAGCTGCCACAATTTTATACCAATTTGATAAACTTACCGTTCGCTATGAACGAAAAGAATGGTATTGGAGAGTCTAAACCGAAACAAAGCCGGCGCCCGGGAGAATTTGCGCCTGAAATGCCGGTCGGACGCGGGTATGCTGTTGAACCGCTAGCGGTCGGTAAAGTGTTAATATCGTTGGTGCTTTTTTACTTGAAATAATTCTCAGAGGCTGGAATGTTGCGATAACGTGGAAATTAGCGTATTAAAAATAGTATTAAATCGTATATGAAAGTTATATATAAGGAAAAGAGTCGTAGAAACTTTGCCGGATGATCCGAATCTGTGCGAGAATATTCCGACGCGGCGGATCTGATCCATCGAAACGCAAGGATTCGACCGTTTCCATAATCCGAAACTTCCATTAAATTCTCGTTAACGAACGAAGGGAAGAAAAGAAGGGAAAAGAAACAAAGGAAGAAAGAAAATCAATACGCCCATAAAAATGATATGAAAAGGAAGGATAAAACATGGCGAATATAAAAAAAAAATTGGACGAAACAATTTCCAGACGAACGAACGAACGTTGAAAGAAGGCTGAAAGTTTGTCGTGTGATTATTTTTAAAATAACGTCGTTTAGAGCGAAGCGCGGAAAATCAGGGTCGAGGGAAATGTAGATGCGCGAAACAATTGACGGTGTTGAAATTACGGGTATTTACCGCCAGAGGGGAAAACTTGGCGTGGCTTATGAAATTATTATGCCGGCCATCGGTAGAAACTCACGGTCCACGCCGCGTTGTCTTTTCCATTTTACGCGGCTTAACCGTGACGCACCGTTTTCCCGCTACTTTCACGATGCTTATACGCCTCTCCCCGAGGCGGCGAATCGATCGACCAACTCCCTTTGCATCCTTCCAACTCGTTATTTCCGCTCTACCTTTCATTTCGTATTGTGTCTTCGTTAACACTGCTTTACGGGCTCTGTATATTTTTCCAACAGAGTGAAAAGTGCAGATTATTGTTAAAGCGCGATGTATGTCCTACGTACGTCGATAACATCGCGGCGGTCTGAAATTTGCGTCTGGACCGCGGATATTTGTGCGTTTGTATTAGGAGATTTACCGGCGCAAAAATGCGCAAAACGTGCACGCGATGCGTAAAGATATAAAATGTGTATAAAATATATAAAGACGCACGAAGATACGTAAAGATTCGTAATACGTTGAGTATTTGTTGGACGGGAGGAATATCTCTTTAGGAACCAATTTATCATCCATTTGGCAAGGTTCACGAAAATACGTATTTTATTGAGTTGGTAACTCTGGATATGTAGGTTTTGTCAATACCGACTAATCCGCATTCCTTAGTTCCCAAATCATTAAAATGTATATAAAGTACATAAAGACGTACGAAGATACGTAAAGATTCGTAATACGTTGAGTATACTCGTCGAATATTTGCCAGAAGAGAGGATTATCTGTTTAGGTACCAGTTTATCATCCATTTGGCAAAGTTCATGAAAATACGAATTTTTTGACTTGGCATCTAAGGATATGCAGATTTTATCAATACCGACTTCCGCATTCCTTAGCTGCCAAACCATTAAAATGTACATAAAATACATAAAGACGTACCAAGATACGTAAAGATTCGTAATACGTCGAGTATACTCGTCGAATATTTGCCAGACGAGAGGATTATCTGTTTAGGTACCAGTTTATCATCCATTTGGCAAAGTTCATGAAAATACGAATTTTTTGGCTTGGCAACTAAGTGATTGCGGGTTTTGTTATTAGTTGGTATTGACAAAACCCGCAATCACTTAATTGCCAACCCAATACTTTTTCGAATAGCGTAGAGTTTACGAGATAATTGCGCTGATCGATGGCAATGAACCGGTCTTTATATAAACACGACGTTGCTTATAGAAATGACCTAATTACGTATATCTCTAATTATATCTCTAACACTCTAGTGTGTCATCTGCGATCCACGCGATCTCAATCTTGTCAGCAATGCTAGGAATTCATCGCGTCGACAATGATCGTCAGACGATTTAACATCGGTAAACCGTGGTACGTTGAAACGCAGCAACCCACCGTTGCAAATGAAATTTCGTTCCGCACGATCCTCTGATCCTGATAACGCACGCATTAGCTGCTATCCAGCTCACAGCGTCGAACAACGAGGCTACGCCACGGGGAACTGGTTTAGTCCTGTGATTACACGAGTTGCCATTTAAACCGGCCGTGGGCCGTGGTTACTCCGAGTAAAAGGATCTTGCTGTGTTTCCACTCGCGGAAATCGAAAGAACACGAGACCAACGTGAAACATTACCATTACGAGTATTATTTGTTAGTCGAACAAAAGGTCATTATGATGTTGACAGGACGAATCTCGAGGCAGGTTTTAACTCGGCATTTGATAGTTCAAGTTTGTTAGATAAATTCTTCTCAACTAGTTGGCTGATTTCAACATTTTCTGACAAGCTGAATTGGTACGAAGCTTCGGTACGTCGAATTTTCGTTCGTCGAACCTCTTCTGCTTGGAAATGTCGATGGATCGAAACCTCTGGAAGTCGAAGATCTCTCGCTACTTCCCTCGAAGTCCGAGTTGGCGAGCTTCAAAAACCGTTATTTCGTTGCAACTTGATTTTGTATTATAACAGCCACTCGTACTCCCAGTCTGACGAGTATACTTGTCGTCGTTTATTTTTTGCCACATAGTTTCGGTACACGCTTTTCGAAGAGATCGTATCAGTTGACTGGTTATCTTCGCGCGCGTATTATGTTTCATTTCCGAAATTCCGAAAAACTAGACGTGGTCGGTAGAGATATTTGTTTGTCTGCTTCTTCGTTGCACACGTGTATAGTGTCCTTTATTGTAAAAGTTCCATGGACGTAAAAAGCTACTTTTTATTCAATATAAATTATAGTGTTCGACATAGTGGAATTATTGGATTGGCAACTAAGTGATTGCGGATTTTGTCATTAGGTGGTATTGACAAAGTCCGCAATTACTTAGTTGCCAACCCAATAGATATGGCTGTGTTATAATATCAGATAAGCACACACGTTTATTTATTTATTCGTTAGTTGATACAGATTTATATAATAAACGCCATACGTGTAGACGATACATAATATATAAGTTATAGTTAATTAGTTGACATAAAACAGTTCACGAACGTCCATTGTTGTTTATTTGGAAATATCGGGTCGAAACAGTAGGAAACTTCATAAATCGGAACGTGCGGTAATCTGGAGCGAAGATTTCTGGGGATTTCTATTGTTGCGATTTAAAATTCATTTTTAAGTAAATCTCGGCAAATTTTTTATTCTTCAGGTAATTCGATATTAATAAAAATCAGCGTGCGAAAGTACGCGATAAATTAATTAGATGCAAGTAGACCTGATTAGAATTTAACTCTACGAAAATGAGACTCATATGGGAGATATTAAATTAATCGACTAAAGATATTTTCCTTTTGACTTTTGTTTTCCTTCTGTTCTTTCTTTATCCCATTGTCGAAGGTATTTTCATCGGTGTCTTTCTTCCACGGGACACTGTGGAATACCGTGATTGTTCTCAATGATTGTTTGCTTCATTTCCTGCATCCTGTCTCCGAGCAGTCCTATCGATCGGCCATTGTCCGCGCTTTTTCTGCGAATAATAAACGGGCGCGGCCCAATTTGCGTTAAACACCGCTGCCATACGTTCGAAAGCGGAATGTCCATGTTGAAACGCGTATTAAATACCTCGGCTCTGTTATATCTACATTCGGTACATTCCAATATATCGGCTTGGCAACTAAATGATTGCGGGTTTTATCGTTAGGTCGTATTGACAAAATCCGCAATCACTTAGTTGCCGACCCAATAATTAGACTGCAAATTTCTACGTTATCGTGAGAAATTCGAAGATACAAAACCGTGTACGACGATATAGGGCGTGCGACATGGAAAAACTTGTAAAATAGCGAAAGTACTGTTTTCGTGATATTTAATAGGTGAGTCAGGTTTCTATGAGAATTTCGTACACGGTAGCGTGCAAATGCTTTCGGCCACAGATTTTCTACTTTATATTTCGAAAGCGACATTTGTAAGAAATGTAATGTTACGTGTAATACCATAGTCTACAACCGTGTAACAGCGTTTAATGCAAGTTCAGTCACGTAACAACGATCTCGCACGTAACAGCAACGTGCAGGAACATAAACGTTGAACAACATCATCAGGCTGCAGTTAAATTATTATTATTTGATGAAAGTACCAAAGAATATCTCATTTGTCACTACGAAACAGGAATGGGAATTAGTAAAAATTATTTTGCTTCTACAATTAAGTGGATACTATTATTGGATTGGCAACTAAGTGATTGCGGATTTTGTCAACACCACCTAATGTCGAAACCCGCGATCACTTAGTTGCCAAGCCAATATTTTTAATAGTCGCCTGTCGAAACGCAGAATATTCTCCAGCTTCGTGGAAAGCAGTTGGCGATTTGAAATTTCATCGATGATAGGTAAGTGAAATGGGGGGTGTAAATTAGTTGCTTGGTTGGTTAGTCTCTGGTTCGTGAGTCGAGATGGGAGCCAGGTAGAGGGTAATTGATCGATACTTTTTCTATACGGCGATGAAAAATTGAAAGGCCTTGCAGACAGGGTTGAAAAGGTTGCTATAGGAACCATAGGCATAGCTGTGAACTGTCCATCGCGTTACCTCATCGATATTCAGCCTCTGTCGTTGAAAAGTTATCACGTCGCTGGATTTTCTTTCCTTTTTCCCTGCCTTGTTAAAATTCACTGTCGAAATCTTAATAGCTTGGAATACGTATTGCACGTTATATAATTACATATAGTTGAGTTATATAGTTATATATATGTTGAATTTGTTGTATTTGTTGCGTTTTGTTGTTTTTGTTGTATTTGTTGTATCTGTTGTGTCTGTTCTGTTTGTTGCATTTGTTGTATCTGTTGTATTTGTTGTATATGTTGTATTTGTTGTTTTTGTTGTATTTGTTGTATCTGTTGTGTCTGTTCTGTTTGTTGCATTTGTTGTATCTGTTGTATTTTGTTGTATTTGTTGTATATGTTGTATATGTTGTATTTGTTGTATTTGTTGTAGTTGTTGTATTTGTTGTAGTTGTTGTATCTGTTGTATCTGTTGTATCTGTTGCATTTGTTGTATCTGTTCTATTTGTTCTATTGTTCTATTGGAATGTACATATATATACGTAAATTCTATAGAATTCAAACTACCCACCAATCGACACTTCTACTTTTGCTTTATTTTACCGCTAGCTATTTTACCGAGTAGATTAGATCACGAGAGAAGAACGGTAATTTACTACTTAGAAAACCGATTCTCGATTTTCGAGATCAAATTTGTAGTAGATTTGTTATTAACTGTTATTGCATATAATTGAATTTATTCCCAAAATAAACTCGATTTTCATCGAAAATTTCATCGAAAAAATCTACAAAGTGTACTTCTTAAATTTTCGTTAAAAATCCACATAAAAAAGTCGCAAAAAGTAAACCTTGTCGATATTTCCTCGCCGCTCCGACCAACTGCAATTTTCCCAACGTTGTATCCAATACGTCGTCCGCTAAACTAAATACTTTTAACTTAAAAAAAAAAAGCAAAATTCAATTCGTTTGATCCAACTTTTAAAAACTTCTTCTATCCTCAAGCCCACGTTGCGAAAGTTACGTTCCTCGCCGTATATAGCACCAAATAGTATCAGCTATTATTTACGAAACTTAACAATTCGCTGACACCCTGTATATTATACAAAACGTTACATTAAAAAGTTTCCAATCGACTTGCAATGCTTTGTGTGTGTGTGTGTGTGTGTCAATAATTTGCCATCTATAAACGAAGAACCGTCTCTTCTATTGTCTTTTTCACACGCTGAATCCGTATCCAAGAGTTTCACACTCGCAAACCATAATCCTCGTACCATCATCTGACATAATAACAACAATAAAAGATAGAAAAGCCACAGTTGGTCGACAGAGTTCTTACAGCGCTGGTATTACAAGGCGGCAGAAATAACGGGCAACAGTGGAGCCTGTTTTTACATGGTCGGCTACCACACGCGTGTTTAGAGAACACGCGTGTGGCGTGGCGCAGCCTTGCGGCCACGGAATGACCGAACAAGGCGACTTTACGTGGGTTGGCCCACATCACCCACCATTTCGCTCGAACGAACACGTCCGCCTCTTCGGCGAAATAACTTTTCCTTCCACGTTTCTCTAACTCGATTTAACTAGAATGTCGCGCACCTGTCGGTGGATGTGCCCCTGCAATTGGGAAAATTGTTTTTCGATGTGTACATTTCTGCGCGCAAGTACAATCGGCGGAAAAAATAAACGGGGACGTGTATGGTAGAAATGGCAGTGGCTGCTTCGAACGTGAACGATGCTCCACGACTATCATTTTTTTTTTTTTCTTTTTTTTGTACCATCTGATGAGCGGTGACGCGCGATGTCAAAGAGAAAAGCAGAAACAACGGTGTCATGGTGTATTGACCTGCAAGGGAACGAAAAAGTAGATAAACTGGCCAAAAATGTCACGTTTTTTGGGGTAACGTAACAATGGACGATAATTCTGTACCGATTTTCCATGTACAAATTCCATATGCAAATTTTCCATATTCCAAATACAGCGCTGTGAATGAGTGGGGACTTCTCGCGTGTAACGCTCTACGTGACGAACATTGGATTTTCTTGGTAGACAGAAAGAAATTTTCTGTTTGAAAATTACTTTCGAAATTTTATTTTATTTTCATTCATATGTATGTATTATACCTTTTTATATATATATATATATTTTTTGATATTATTGTACTTTCATTAGAATACTCCAAATGCATCACGGTGTCTTCTATTTTTTTTTGCATTAGTATAGTCGAAATTCGTCAGAGAAAGGAACGTATTTGTAGAAAATAAGGTCTGTACGTGTCATTTCATAGTCACAGAGAAAACCGAATGCGCCGTGCATTTAAATTTGCCAGCGCTGTAAGTTACAAGACCAACCCTGTGTGTCCATAAATAACTTGTATAAAAGCGAAGAATATATTTTTTTCAAGATGTTCCTCCTGTCTTTGTTACGAAAGTATATTTTACAACGTTCCAAGTAAGAATTGTTATAAAATTACAAAGGTGGCAGAATCTCTGAAGCTCGAAAGGTATAGAAACTCTAAAGTTACACTGTAATTTAAAAGACTATAGATAGCCAAAGAAACATTCGCAACTCTTTCAATTTTTAACATTCTTCCGCACCAACGGAACCAATTCAACACAGACGGAAAGCAAAATAAAGAAATAAAGAAAGAAAGATAAATATTCACAAAAGGGGTTATCATTTATTTTAAAATTACTACAAAAAGTAGTAAATTTAAGTAAAAGTAGTAAAATTATTTTTCATTTTGATACGGTGGTATCGATAAGTAAAAGCGTGGGCGCGACGACTCTCCTTGCACCTTCTACTCCCAGAAAAATTGAACCTAGCGCTGCCAAGTGTAGAGAATTCGCGACGTCGCATTACCCCCACTACTGCTATCCTCATCGCGTCTACGCTGTAGACAAATGGAGGTGGAGGGGGTAAATAACGTTGCCGTTGTGGCCGCGACGCGGAGAGACGTAAAACGAAATTCATGCCACGTGACAGAATCAACGTAGGGGGGTAGAGTGGTAGAGTGGGGGTACGAGCAGGCAATCGCCTGACAACTCAGATCTAATCTGACCTAATCCAGATCTAATTTTAAGTTAATCAAAAATGCGATTGGATTAGATCTGAGTTACCTGGGTTACGTAAAAAAAAGATCTGGATTACTTACAGTCTATTAAATATAAATATCCGGCAGATTATGTGCTTTCGCGTAAACTATTTTTGTTAACAAGATATTCAAATATAAAGCCTCCGCGATACTACTCAGGCTGATGACATTGAGAATATATCGAAAGATCATCGAAATTGAGGTGGCTCCCTTTTTGTGAATATTCAAATTGAAAGAAATTTGTAAATGGACATTCGCAGCTCCTGAACACTCCAAGGAAATCTCCCATACGACAGTAAGCAAAAATAAAATTAGAGGAAGAAAGATGGTTCTGGAAACACAAAAATTACATACACGCTTTTCGTAAATCACCAGATATACAATGAAAGACAAAAGGAAGCTCAAAGGATAAGCAGTCGATGATATAACAAAATGCAGTGAAATTTAATAAAAAATAAATCGTAATCGACAAGAGCACTTTTAAATTATTGTTATAATTGACAAAAATAAATAAATCATAAGCAGATATGACTGTCATCAATGTAATTAAAAAATATTCGGTATACCCAAGTTACTATTAATATAGCGTAGCCGTTACAAACAAATAAGAATTTGAAACTTCGATCTAACCGAACCAAAGCAAACGAAATTCCTGCCACAAAGGAAAAAGGAAACACTGCATAGGAAGAAGGAAAGTTTTCCAATTTCATAAATTTCATATTTCTTCCATGCATTCGCCACTCGGCAAAGGGTTGAAAGGGAACGAAGCCGAAGGGTTGCTTCGTCACTGACGACGCTGGAATCGGTATTTTCCCATGTTACTATTTTCATGGCGTGCACCGTGCTATTTTCGTGGTGGCAAGTCCGAGAAAAGAGGGTTGACGAGGGCTACCAATAAAACTCACCCCCGATCCAACCCCCGAAGCTCTCGGGGCGGCCTCTCGCGTAATCGATAGCGGTCGCACGTGCGATCACGGACAGGCTACACGTTGCCCTTAGTTAAAAAGGAATGCTCCTCCGCGTAGTATCGTTGCTCAAGGTCGTTCCTCGGATACAATCCAACACACCTTTCGCCTGGCTTTTCATTCAACTCACGCGTATTCGCGTGGATCTTTGTGCGTGTGCGTGTGCGCGTATCGCGAATTTTTCGATACACAGACAGATATCAGGTCGAGTTAGGTAACAAATATCGGGATCGTTGGTTTCCATACGTTTCTCGTAGTTTCATGAAGGTACGTACGTACAGTGGAAGACGGAAGAAAGTTGAAAGGATAACGAGACGGAAAAAGAGTAGAATTTTAGGAAGACGAGCTGCGATTGACAGGGATAATGAGATTGCTGAAACACTGCAATTGTAGAAGAACTAGCTGTAGTGGACGAGAATTAAATTACCGAAACACTGTAATCTTGGAAGATGAGTTGTAATTGACAAGAACGGCTAAATTATCGAGACGTTGCAATTATAGAAAAATGTAGAGGTGTAGCTGACGAGAACAATTATATCGTTGGAACGCTGTGATTTTCGAAAATGTGTCATAATTGACGCGGCCAATTAAACTATCGCAACGTTGTAATTTTCGAAAACGAGACCGTAATAAAATTAAATTATCGAAACACTGTAATTTCAGGAGGTTTGAGTGATAGTTGACAAGAACAATTAGATTACCGAGACGCCACGATTTTCGAGCAACGAGTTATACTTTGACAAGGATAATTAAATTACGGCTAGATATAAAAATGTTCCACGCTCCAGAGTCGCTGTTAATCTTTAATTAGAATTGGTTATAGCCATTAGATTAATTAATTAATCAAGTCGTTGGAGGTAAATGTGAATTTTAAATCTCGCCTTATCCGCCACTGTACCTACAGAAATGAAATTTACACGCAGATCTGTGTCATCGAGCAAACGTTACAACGAACACGCTATTTTTGATATTCTGTATACTTTGACGTGCAGTGCTTGTACCTTTAAATTTCCCATAAACGCGTAGAAATCCGCGGTCTAATAATAAACAGCTGAAAAATTCAATAATCAATTGCTCGTAGCCAAAGCTGCCTTCTAAATTGATCGTGAAACTAAGTATACGTTTTTGTGCACCTTGTTCAACACACGAAAACCGATTCTTTACAACGTTTCGTAGATTTATCGTATCTCAGCTCACCGCTATAACGAATAATTTACTAATTTACTAATTTGCTAACTCAGCAATTTCCGCGAAGCGTATGCCAGCGATAAACAGCAGCGATAACTTGTACGTAAATCCTCGGACTAATATCATGTTTCACGGTGTGTTGTTAGAATCATAACATGGAAATCTTGTCATAGTGTTAACGAAATATCAAAATGTTTTATGTAACGCGTGTAATGTATCGATGAAAAAGTTTCTTACCGGTGTGTCTGTATAATTTCGTGAGCCGCTGTACACGTGAGTTTGTGATTGATGAAGATAACGGCGATGATGAGGCATGATCGTTCGAATGGCGATGAAGAATAATAGTTGAAGGTGAAATATCAGGATACCAGACGATTGATAAACGCTCGCGTGGGCATCGATAAACACCTACACGCCAGCTTCATTTTATGCGAGCTGGTCTTCTAAGACGCGTGTATAACGGGTGACTCGAGAGAAAGGTTTGTTTTCGTCGTTCTTTGATGCCATATATAATAATAATTATATATATATAATAATATAATAATAATTACCTACATGTATATACGTAATAATTATTATTATACAAATATATATATTTATTTATTTATTTTTGCCTTCTGGCTACAAAATGAGATTCACGTGGATTTCTTATTCGCACGCTCTTTCAACCTCAGTACACACTAGATTATTGTTAATATAATATTAGGTTGTCCCAAAAATTTCCTTCGTTTTATAAGGAACAACATTTTTTCTTGTATATTTTTTTATCGAATTACTTGTGATCCGTTTTGTTCTACTGGGACAATCTAATACTTAAACTTACTCTTAGTTACATTCTATTTACTCTCAGTTAATTATTTAAATTTAATCTCACATGTTTGTCGCATATTCTCTCTTTTCCCCTATCCTTCCTTATATACACTCGTTTCTTTCTAATTTCCTCAACCATTCTATCGTTCTATCCTTTTTCCATCTCGAGTACACCTCTGCTACAAATTAGCATCTGACTGCTTTGTTTCGCATCCTTTTCATATTGGGTTGGCAACTAAGTGATTGCGGATTTTGTCATTACCACCTAATGACAAAATCCGCAATCACTTAGTTGCCGCATTAGGGCGACGCTTGGGCTCGAAAACCGAGCAGTTCGATCTTCTGCGTATTTTTCTTTTTTATTTACTTTTTCGATTTACATTTCGAGGGCGAAGCTGCAAGGAGACACATATTTTCGAAAAATTTGCAGCTTGTAATTTTCTGCCATACGATCGCCATACGGCAATCTCTTTGTGTCCGCCTGAACGAAGGCAGCGGAGCGTGAAAGACTCGAAGATATCGTAACTTTAATCTCGTAGAATTTCTTAGGTTTAAGACAAGCGAGACGCAAATACGAGAGTATCGCGTTACGTTTCTCTTCGCTTCTGAACGCGAACACCCTGTATGTAGGTAATTTAATTCACGTTAGCTTATGGATTATAGATTATAGGTCGCGTGTATGCAAATTTCTGTAGAATGTACAGGATGCTTCGGCTAAATGGAATTAGTCGAGTATGCTGCCTCGTTCATTGTCCGATGAAAATGTTCCCGGTACACAGTTCTATTGTTTTAAGAGTCACGTGTAACGTCGGAAAGAATCTTTTCTGAAGTTCGATTTTTTGACGAGAAACCCGAAGGTGTATCGATGTATAGCGGCAAATGTCCGACAGAAATATTTTCTTCTTAGAAACACATCGTAAAGCGACGTTTCTCGTCGCAGGCGTGCGTGAAAAATTTCTCCATTATTTTTATCGGACTCTCGAATTATTCAAATACGACCCAAAGCAAAGATAATTTCGTTATTTTTATCGAATACTCGCATAATCTCGACGATCTAATATCAACAGTTTTCCGAAACGAATGGCCGCTCGATTTTTCGTCTGCTTGGATGTAACGTTATTCGAGATCGTTTCTTCCAATTTACCGTGAAATATCGACCGTGATATAAATGTTTTAGGACGTGTATAAACCGACGGAGGCTAGCACTGGGTCGTGAAACGTCTGAGTAGCTTGGTGCACTTGAAACTGTGCCAATCCTCGAAACCGAGTTCCGCTGGCTGCATAATAAAACGATCAGATCTGGTGGAAAAGGGCCAATGTCAATATCTTGGACCGCGTACGACAGTCAGGGAATGCGCGTGGGCTCATTCAGCCGCGTTCCACGAGTTTTGCAACTCCCTCGATGCGAGTAAAAACTCTCAGACAATCGAACTGTCTTTGTGCCTCGTTGCGGTTCACCTGTGGAAACGGTAAAAATAGAATGTCGTGGTTCTAGATGCTTGGAATTATTAAAGGAATAATTAAAATTAATAACGGACGCTTAACGTCGCTGCCTTTTTCTAATATTTTTATCTTATCGGAATGTTTAACTTTAATACAGAAGAAAAAAAGAAAGAAACAGTTCTTTTTCCCGACACACGTGAATTTAGGGTTTCGATCTGGTAACAATCATTGCGACACTGTGTATATAATATTTTTGAGAACGTAACTAAGAAGGTAAAACTTCGGCGGAAAACTGTTTTACCTACCGAGCAGTGTAGAAAGCACTGTACTTTATTGGATATCGCGTGTGCATTTCGTGGAACGTTACACCTTCAAATTTCCTATAAATACGTAGTACACGTACGTGAAAATCCGCAGTTTAGCGATAAAGCCATTTTTAATACTATTTACGAGTCTTCTTGGTCGTTGAAAGAAGATGGGGATATCAAAATTGGAGAACCGTGCCAGAGCTGAAATAATAGAAGAATTATACGTTGGAGGTTTTCATTGGCATTCCAGTGTGAATTTATTTTACCTTTTAGTTGAAAGATTTATACAAAGTTTACACAAAGATTCTTAAGAAAATTACTAATAAAAGTGGTTCGCTAAGAACCAAAACTTTGTTGCACCGTCCAAAAGATATCATAAAAATAAACAAAAATCTCGATAAAACAGTTGCACACTACATGAAGAATACGAAATTGTTTTCTATCCATTTATTTCTTATCCTTTACGTAATGATTCCTTTGTTCCTAATTTTTGCTTATTTTTACCATAGTTTTTGGATGATCTTCGTCGCAACATTTGTCACGCATTTTCTTAAGAATCATTTAAATCGGCAAAAGAATAACGAATTCACGCCAAAACAGCAAATGAAACAATAGTAGCCAGACGGACGGCTAAAGTAAATGCAAACGATCGCAGATTTAAAATAGTAAAAGATCTCAATGACGAGAATCTCTTTTATTTCATTCTGAATTTATCGTTTCTTTCAATTTAAACGTTTGTACAAACATCGCTAACGAAACCACCTGTTTCGCTAAAAATCGAATGTTCCTTGTCTCCTGCAGCCAGCCAAAAAATAACCGACAAAATCCCAACGAAATTGTTACTACGCGAGAAATAACAAATTATTTACATACTCGTCTGACTTATTATACCGATTTATTTTTAACACGCTAATTCTCTTGTCCACGCTTTCGATCGTTTTTAGACTCTGGGTTTTCAACCGCCGGAAAAAAAGAGTCCTTTTTTATCGAAACATTTATCAGCTGTTTTTCTTGAAAGTCTTCGTACCGCCGTGCAAATCAACAAAAATAATAAATTCAGTCTGAACTGCGAAACGAAAGAATCGCATTGGGTACGAGCTTTTGAGAAAATGCGAATGCAGAGGGATCACGGGTCGAATATAAACGTTCCATTTTCCGCATTTACCGGTTCGTATCGCATTCTAATTTCGTTCTGGCGTAACGATTATTCGAAATGGAACTGAACCGCCGGGCTGTTTCGTCATCGGAATAGCAGGAAACGCGCGGACAAGTCGCAGGAATGGTACTATTGATTTTTGGCTGCTCCTTTTTCGACCCCATCCGTCTGCGATTCTGTCCCCTCGAATTATTCGCCATTGCTTCCACTGCTCACCCCCTTGATACGTGCATTTTATTCAACGCCGTGTGTTCACTCGTCACGTTTGCCGACTGCCAGCGAAATAAGTGGCTCGGAAAGAAACAACCGCCCGCCTTCTAATTGCGCTCGCTGTAACGTCGCACGTTGACAAATTTCGTTAAAAAGACGAGTTCGTTGCTGCCCAGTTTTCGTTCTGCCCGGCCATTATTTTCTCCTTAGGCTCTTGCCCCGTCGGAAATATTTTTTGGTTGGCAACTAAGTGATTGCGGATTTTGTCATTAGATGGTATTGACAAAATCCGCAAACACTTAGTTGCCAACCTAATATTATCGAAGGTATTTTTCCCGTAAATTTCATCGATTGTTTTTCCTAATTTTGCTGTATCGCGCGTTTCGTATTCTCGAAGCTTAGCTGTACGACGATTAGATAACAAGACATTTGGATACTACGCGTTTCGTGTACTTCGCATTAGACGAATCGACTAATGACGAATTGCTTGTACACGTGGCAAGGATCGATCTAGCGCGATAGAATGTTGTGAACTCTGTCGGAAACGAAGAACAGCGTGGAGATCTCGGTGGAAATACTATACAGCGATAAGAAACAAGAAGCTACAGAGTCGCGGTAATTGAGAACGCTATTATGTTGCAGAACGATCTGTCACAGGCACTTCGAGGTGATCGTTGAAAGTAAAATTCTACCACCGTGGAACTCACCGTGTAACTGTTGAGAATTGTGGATCTTAATCGCCGAAATAAATGTATAGGAACACTTAGATTACGCTTAGAATTGATATCAAAATAGTTTCAGATTTATTTAATACGTGATTTACAAGATATTCGTGGATATACATTTGCACGCGTCTCGGCACTCTCTTTGTCTCGCCATCTTCTTTACCACATTACCAACGGAACAGTTGCATTCATCTGTTTTACGAGACGCTGTGCACGCACATACTCCAACATACTCATACTCATATATATGTGTCACTACTACGCGGCTAATCTAGTCTAAGCACACAAAATTACACATATCTCAATAGTAACGATACAAAATTTATAATAACAGTGATAAACGTGCGAGATGATATTTTCGGGGGAAAAAAGCTGTGGAGATTGAGAGAGTAGGAAGCATCGGTCGATACTCGCAAGGCTAGGAGTAGGTCACACAAACTTCACCCGTGTTCACCTAATCACGAAAGAGGAACCGAGGAAACGCAACGTTCGCAAGGCAGAAAGTCACTGTGAAACGTCTAGTTAATTGAGTGGATAAGAAGTTGAAAACGAAAGGCGAAAACAACGTTGCGAGCAATCTCGTGACGATTCTGTAGAAGAGGAAAGAAATAAAATGGTTCTAAACGCTAATTTTACGGGTCAATTTTCATTGAATTTAAATAAAACTTCCAAATTTCATATCAATTTCTTGTTCGTGGTTATTGCTTCCGATCGTCTAAATTTGCGTAGATTCTTATATCAACAAAAATTGAGAAATCGATTAATCGGATAATAGAATCTATTTGTATATGCCAGGAAATTTAAGGGATGAAATAAAATATAAATGAAGAATAAAAAAAATTGCGTTTTATATTGCAAACTGCTAACTGCAATCAGAAATTTGAAATGTGGACAATATGCTTGTCTTATGACGTAGAAATGATGTTTGGATCCCAAACGGGTAACGAGAAGAGGATAACATTTTTTTAAAACAGTTTAATCGTATTTTTATATTCACTGAAGTTGGAGACTCGACATAAGAACTGCTCGTTGAAAATAAACAAACAGGTGTTCGAACGTTTCTCGAAATTCGACTCTTAAGGGGGGTAGGTTTCTCTCTTTCAAAAGATAACCATATCTTTGTACCGACTGAAGTTAGAGACGTGAAACTCGGCACGTGAACTCCTCGTTGGAAATAAACAAACACGTGTTTGACTACATTTCGAAATCCAATCCTTATGGGAGTGAGAAAGATTACGTTTTTTCTTCTTCCAAGAGATAATCGTATCTGTATGTTCGTTAAACTTAGACACACGAAATTTGACACATGGACTTCTCGTTGAAAACTAACAAACACGTATTTGAGTGTTTTTCGATATTTAACTCCAATAGGGTGTCCAAACAGTGGGTTGTAAACATAAATTGGAATACTTGTGCGTGAGAAGCAGCGGACATTCAGCTAAATGGATATAAATCCGCCTACTGGTACAATGTAAATATCGTAAATAATATCTACGACCAAACTACAACGTGTTAGAGTAATATAATACGTTTATATATAATATATATAATATAATTATGCAACATAAATGTTAAATTTGCAGATTTGGAAATCGGATTATCTTTTTCCTGCCTCAAATTTTACCCACGGTTCTCCCGAACCGTTTTTGCTATTTCTCCTCTGAACCTCTCAAATGAAACATTCTATGCTAATAATTATTACATGTAACTATACAAAATTATTAATTCTAAGTAAATTTTAGCCTCTCTTTTTTTTCTTTTTAAATACAATTTCTACGTTGCACCGAATATTCGACTAAAATCATCGACGATAATAATCGACCTATATTTCGATCTCACACACACACAGAATTAAGTATCTCGAATCTTTTCGAAATTTAATTACACAGGTAGGTTTTACGTGACGTATCGTACGATTGGAAGCTTTGATCGGTGAAATTCGCAGCGTAATATTAAGATAGACGTTACGCAAAGTTCCGCTAGGTCCAATTAACGCAGGATTCGATTGTTTCGGTGGAAAAAGGGAAACGCGAAATGGACGCCAGGGTTGCCAACGAAATTTCAATTTCGGGCCCGGCTAACGCCGCCAGCTACGATGCTACCAAACGAAAATATCGGAAATTATTTTATAGCTACGTCTGTCTCTCTTCGATATGCGTCGGAACAACTCTGATTTAATTGCAAACGCCAACACGAAAAAAATACAAATTTCGTTGTTGAAATTGGAGGTACTCGTTGTATCGTTGGAGGTGAACCGGCGAGATAATTTTCTACGTTTCGCGAACGTATAAAATGACGAGAGAAAATACACAGTACCATACTACATATTTTCAAACGATTATAATGTGTGTGTGTGTGGGTGTAGATTATTCAAATAGATAGATCTTTTTGTATCATTGTACGACAAGTTCCAATCTTATCTTTAAATATGGAACGTAAGAACAGGATTCAAACGAGATAGACGTTTTGTATTCTTGAGATATTTTCGTTATTATTCCTAAATTGACGAAGAAACCAGTTCTGCTGGTGGTGATCGAGTGGGTCCATTTTCTCATTGCCTGTTTCAAAAATTCTTGCCGTTTCTACAACTCGCAATCTACGTACGATACGATCCAACGAAAGAATCGTTCTTATCGCTGCAATAAATTTCGGTCGTTATTAACCTTGGCGATTTGAAAAGGTTAATATCCATTCTTTCTCTGGATAAATTATTATAATTCTGAAAGATACAGGGCGAGGCGCCTGAAACAGGCCACCTGAACGTCTCAGCTGTTATCGGCGGGTAGGGAGGGGCAAATTTAGTTGGCCTGTTTTTAGGCGCCTTGTCTTTTATTTTCCATATATCTACGTAAAATTTCGAGATGCACAAGAAGACGCTAAAATATACAAGACGCAGCTAACGCGCAGAGATAAACAAATTTTCCATCTGAACTTCCTTCTCCTTTTTTAAACTCATCTCGATGAAAGTATAAATTTGCATCTAATAATAACGTCCGGCTGGCGCTTACCAGCCCAAAAAACTCGATAGAAAGAATATGTGCAGTCGAGTCTGCGAATTTCCCTAGGCAACTGGCCAATGTAACTAGGAACAATTCACCAGCGATCGGTCCCGATGATTCCCCTAGAGGCACTAAGAATAATTCCCCTAGGAAGAAGCGAAACATAGAAAACTCTGCGAAAATGTATTCCAACGATTTCTCTAAATTCACAGGAAAATAATTGGCCGCTAAACGAATCAAGGATACCCCATGAACGTCGCTTTACGATAATTCTGGCGCGTGTTACGACGAAACGTACGCGGTGATTTTACGTTTTATACGGGTCGTGGGGCGAAAGAAAAAGAAGAAAAAAGAGAACTGGCAGCAGCCGTACGAGCCTCATGGGAAACAAATCGACAGACGGAGGAACACACCATGGGTGGCGTATATATTGATCGACGAGGGAGGGTGGACTTTATAACGTGCGTACCACCCTAGCGCCGTTGGGGCGCAACATATAATTTTCATGAGACTGCCATATAACGCGTTTCCTGTCAAACGCACAAACTTATCCGAGGCCCGCGTCGTACATGCCTGCTCGGCAATTATTCACGGCCATTACGGTTTTGTTTCCATCCACCAGCAGCCCTTCGTGTTCCGTCATCCTATAGCTGTAATTTCGACGACAGTCCTTTCGGGGAAGAAACTAGGAGGACACGGTTTGGCGATTTTTATAGCTTTCCCATGATCTTTGTAATTTTTCATAGTGGTCAATGGCAAAAAAAATTTTTTTTCGAGGGGGGGGGGCAGGATGATAAATAAGTTAATAGAGCAATGTCTTTAGAGTTTTTAATTTTACACTCAAGCGCCTTTCTGAATTTATTATTGTAAATTTTTCAAATATCGCAAAATACGTGACGAATGATACTGAGTTTTAATAAAATCGTCGTATGCATGGGTGAAATTTTGATGATAGTACTTTTACGGAGAAGCTAGCGAAAATATAAAAAACGATAGATGGTTTTGCGTTTTTCATGAGTTTCCAGCGATCACTGTGATCCTTGAGAATGGTAATTGGCAAATTTTTTGTAGGAAACAACAGGCAAATTTTTCGTCTATCAATTCCATTTACACCAATTGTTTCATACCTTTAATTCTGAACTCAAGTGATCGATTGTTCGAAATTTTCCAATCATTGTAGATCACGATAGCAAGTTTTAATGAAAGCGTTGCACGTACGGATCCAATCTCGATGATATATACTTTTGGGGAGAAAGTAAGGGGAATGGTGAAACATGAAGAACGATAAAGATGGTTTGGGCTTTTTTATGGCCTTAGATGATCACTATGATTTTTCTTAGACGATAAGAGAGAGAACGGTAAATTGGAAAATTTATTTTTAGGAAACGTCAAATTTCCCAAGGTCTCAGTGATAAACTATGTCAATGTACATACTTTTCTTTCTTCTAACGTAAAAATCGACCTACTATAAAATATGAAATTCCGAAAAAAAGAAAAAAAAAAAAGAAATGGTAGAAGCAGCTACGTATATTATAAGAAGAAGGCCAAGAATAAAAACCATTTTGTGATTCAGAAATCTCAATGAAAATAAAACGAAATTTTCAGGAATGGTTATTTATTGATTAGAGGATTTATATCAGCTGTGGGAGGAGGATCAATTAGGGGCGTGATTCGGCGCCTATCGATCACGACACAACGTATTAAATGCAATATTGTAATCCAATAAGACGACAAATCACTCACCACATTCTTTGGATTTATCGAAAAAACGATTTCATGAGGAGAAGATGAAGAATTCTCAGAAGTCCTCACTGACCCTCGTTTTTCTTTCTTCAATCTGACCTCCATAATTCTGTCGTATATTATATCTTTCCTCTCTTTCTGTCTCCTTTCGTTTCGCCATCACAAACGAAGCAGCCTGTCTGCTTGCATTTACAGCTGGCTCGAAATATCCGCATGGTTATAGTAAATTTGTAATTTTGCTGCTGCCCGCTAATCATGCATCATCGAGATCGCCGAAAACTTCGTACGTCCATAAATAATACAGCACCGTACTTTAAACATCTTACGATACGAGCCGCGTAACGTAAACGCGGTGTAAATCAATTTTTCGCGCGTTTGATTTAACACCACATCACGAGAACGCGACCTTCGTCCTGTTTCGTGCAGAAGTAAAAGTAAGCGTAGGTAAATCTCGATTAGTTTCTCGCTGAGAATCGTCCGCTGCACGCTTTACAAAATTCTCATTTTATCTCTCATTACTCGGTAATCAACTTCTCTTTGACTTACACCGCTTTTGCATATGCAGCGGCTCGTATATTTTCACGTTGCGCGTATTCTACGCATCTGTGAATTTTTACATTGGCCGCAAAATCCTCGAAAAACTGTAGTCCACTCGCCGATAATAATCGATCCTCAAAACCATATTTAGTGGCACACTAAACACATACCGAACGCTATGTATCTACCGAATATTATACCAAACACTGTACTTCGCGTATCTTTATACATTTTTGCATGTTGCGTGTATTCCACGTATTTTCAAGTTCTTAAACTTTCTATATATACGCGAAAGAAAAAGCGAAATAAAAATCTGCGAATTGCTCACCAACGATAACGATACTACTAACAATAATGCTATTAATAGTAATCGATTCCCAGGATCATGGAAACGTTCGTTACATCAAACGCGGAACTGAACGCCAGTGTCGGTTTTCTCGGCAAAGTTTCTCTCGCGAGGCCAACATATCGCAGTGTGTATGATAATGCAGATAAGATAATGTGGCGGAGCATTTCTTATTTTCCCCACCGTGTTATTTTTTTCTTTTCCTCTCAAGCACGCGACGCTCTCAACAGCTAAGAAAGATTCTCGCGATCAGAGTCGTGGTGCGCGCTTCGCCGTCTCCCTTTCTCTCCCTCTCTTTCTCCCTCTCCTTTTCTCTTTCTCTCCCTCTTCTTCTCTCCGCCATCTTCGATATCGCCTCTCTTCTTTTTCTATTCGGTCGTTTGCATGTCGTGTTTCCCTTCGATCGACGGATTTCCGGGTGTCGGTCACTTTTTCGCTACTATGTGCTTCCAATGGGACGTGTTCCAACGGAAATGCGACAGCTACAGGTAACGAGCACAGCGAGCCACAACAGTTGTTGCTTCTTCTTCCTTCTTCGATAACGTTTGTGAAAATCGCGTTATCTCGTTGCAGTTAGTCACAGCGGACTCGGATAGTGGCGCGGAGCTATGGCCGATTCGCCTACTAATCGCCATTAGCTTTTATGGGTTTATCTAACGCCATTGTAAATCGCGCGGAAGATAATAGCGAGAAAAATAGCGTCTTTGAGACCAATACCTGGCGGCGATTAAAATCGGCCGTTGCGTTACGCGTTCATAGTCGTAAGATCGACCAAGCTCGCAGTTGAGATGTCGTCGCTTGGCATCGATAGTGGGAACACGACTCGACAGGTGTACGTTTCAAAGGACAGCGGGCTGCCTGAGTCAGCGCCGTTGTAAAACTAAGACCTGGTTGATAGCGGCACAGCTGATAATTTCGTTCTGTGACGCGAAACTCATGGAATTGTAAATACGTTTTGCGCGAGGGAGAGCAAACCTTCTGCTCGATAGGAGAAAATTTTCACAAGATTCTTTCAGTTGTGCCGATATCGATGCCCCGAGCAACGATATCGAAACGTTGTAATATATATGTTATATATGTTATGTTATATACTTGTGTATTGAGGTTCGCGCGATTCTTTGGTATTATAGCTCCGCTGCCAGTGTAGTTAGGGACAATGTCGAAGGAGAAGGACGAATTGTTCGAAGGGTACACTCGTAGCACCGTGCGTTTTTAAGAAGCGAAATGGCGCACGCGCGATCAACACTTGCGCGATTTACCTAAATGCAAAAACGCCTACTTTCTTTTTTACACGGATAGGTTCTTCTCGTTATTCTACGAAAAAAGAAACTGGTTAGTTTAAGAGATATTTTAACTTCGATCTCACTGGTAGAATATCACATGACAAATAGGGAAAGACCGTAACGCGATACTCTCGTATTTACGTCTTTCGTGTCCTGCACGTGACAAATTCTAGAAGATTAAAGTCGAAATATCTCGGGTAACTAATCGTTCTTCCCGGCATTGCATGTCGATGCAAAAAAAGTGTGTACTTCCATTTAAGAAAAATAATGCCATCGTTGATTGCACATGCATCATTGCAATTCCAATAAAACGTCGTCCATCCCGTACATATTTCATAATCAGTTAGTTGACTTATTATTAGTTACGCAACGATTACGTTTTCGATGAATATTCAAGCAATTGTTTTTCCTTTTTTTTGTTACAGGTAAGCCCGATTTCGATAAAAGATTCAGTTCAAGGTTCAATCACGGCTGTCGAAGATTTAGTATGGAGAGTGAGTATTCCCGTGAAAGACACTGGTCGAAGTGGTGGGGGGGACGTTTCCTACTAACCTCGAGGGAGACATTGATTTCGTACAGGCTATAGCGCTCAGTTTGTGTAATCAAATATCTTAGGTCTACAGAGTGGTACAAAAATGATGCAATTTTCAATTCCAAATAATTTATTAACGTATACATAGAAGAACTTGACAGTATACAGGGATCGTAGTGATTTATAATACCTTCTGTATTCTTATTTCTTTTTCTTTTTTTTTAAACATTATTTTGATTTTGCATTGTTATCGTATCGTTTTCATTCTTCTTTTCGAATGATAATTTCCGAATCTAGAATTATCTTTAGTTAAAATACACTTTGGGAACCGTTTAATCAATCCTAACGTATCGCTGAACAATATTTTCCGAGTTTAGAATTAATTTATAATTAATTCAGAACTTACTGGTGTATTTTAATTAGAGATAATTCTAAATTCGAAAATTATTATTGAAAAAGAAATTTCAAATAAGAAGACGATACAAGAGTAATACAAAATGAAAATAGTGTTTACAAAAAGATAAAAGTTAGAATTCTAAATTAATTTAGAATTATTTTTCGGACGAATAGCATTATTTCGATCGAAAAACGCAATCGAAAATCGCAACAAGGATGAGAATATAGTAAGGAAAATATTGTTGGTGTCTTTTGTGGAGATTTTTGATAAATTTTTGATAAATCTTCTAAATTTTTAATTCACTACCAGCATAGCAACGTTAAAATCACGTTTAATCGAGAACTTCTCTGAACAAGGTTTTTAATTTAAAGCTTCTCTAAGCGGTGTCTCTAATTTAAAACTTCCCTAAATAGTGCAGGCTACACTATACAATGGGGGTGACTATAGTCACCCTATCGGAACCGAAGGATGGAAAAAGTCACGGATTATGGGTGTCGAATTTTCTCCGTAGTTTCCAAGAGTATAATACTTCTCTTGCAATCGATATATCGCTTCTCTCTCTTCTCTCTCTTTCTGTCTAACTCGAAACTAGCTAACACGTTCGCCTGACTATATTTCCTACATATACCGTGCCGCATACTAATCATTGTATTATTCTATCTTATCATAGCACAATGATTTTTGACGAATTTTGGAAAATCATTCTGTATATTAATTTTTGTCACATTAGTCGCAAAAGCTTTACGTTCTAACTAGTTCGCGAATTTTCACGCGTTTCTGAGATACTTGAAGATGCAAAAGTGCACAGAACGTGCATACACACAATAATCTGTGGAATATCCAAAGCGTAGTGTTTGCTATGGTATTTAAGTATAGTAATCGTTATATAGTTTTTATCGTTATATTCTATCAGACAATGAGATATTTATGATTCGATGTTTATTACGTTTAAATATATCGCGAGACAACGTTGGGATATTTCTACGCTATTGCGACCATTTGCAGTTTTATGTTCCACGTCTTTGTGTCTTATTTATGACTTACGCGTCTAATTCACGTAAGATACAAGTCCAATTTCTAAGTTACCCCATTGAAACAAATAAATACCTACACCAAGCGATACGTATATCGCGAAATATCTATAATCGATCTATAGATATAGTTTATAGCGTTAGGTAAAGCTATTTCTATTACTTTCTTTGAGTTTCGAATTATATTCATAAAAATATAAATTTGCTTGCATAGATATCCACGCTCTACTCGCAAGAGAGAGAGAGAGAGAGAGAGAGAAAGAAAGAGAGAGGGAGTTCATCTGACGGTTCATTAACCCCGCTAGTGTATACTACCCTTTTAATTCCCATAAAAGACATCAGAGTTATTTTAACCAATGAAATTAGACGGCGGAGCGTATTTAGCTCGAAATTGCGAATCGCTGGGGGGGACGAGCAGAGGGAAAATTACAATTTAACTAGGTTCTCGTGTCCGCGTTACGATTCCATCGTACGTGGATGGAACACAATGAACCACTGGCACGTCGCGTTACGTGTTATAATCCCGTGGGAAAAGACGGACTTAGTTTAGACTTTAAGGGTGGCGAGGTGAAGGAGAGAGAAATTTAATTACAAGAAGCTGGCCTCGTGTCCGCTGCCCGCGGCTTTTCACCTTCTTCCACCTTCTTACGTTCTCGTTCAGAAACTCGTTCGTACAAAATTTGGAACTCCTTTAGGTATTTCGATCACATGGTTTCTTTTCTTTTATTTTTTCTTTTTTTTTTTTTTCTTTTGGATTGTGGAAAAAATGTTTCTTCTATTATCGGGAATCCAGGCGACGTATATATACGTTCTGTATATTTTAATCGAATCGGATGAAAGTTTACTGTCAGTTTTGTTGTCTTTCTTAGTTGTTCATCTATAAATTGCATTGTTCTCGATATTAGAGCTGCGGATTCGAAATTAATAAACATCGAATTGATAAATATCGATTGCGAAAAAATTGTTGCTGAAAATTTCTGTTTTTGCCCGGCAAATTCTACCGCTTGTCGAACAACAGCATAAACGAAAACACAAGCATCTCCTATTCTAAAACAACATAAAGACGTTAAAGCAAAAGGAAATGAAAGCAAGTGGAAAAAGTATGCATTTTGCTCGCGAGTAACGCCCGCAAAGGCGCTGTCCTAGAAAGCGGTGGATTCCCTGGAAACGGCAGCGATAGTTTATTCGTGTCACAGCGTGACCACGTTGCCACGATCGATCCGCCGACGTAACACGATTTCGTCGATGCAATCGAAACTCGATTCCTCGAGCGTGCTCGAATTTCCATGAATCCTGGCCACTTCGAGAATTCGTGAGATCGGCTTTCTAGGGAATTTCGTCGGGCCTGCCTGTCCTCGGAGATAATAAAGAAGGGCCGAACGAGTGTCGAGTTGGACGAATTGAACGTCGATGGGGACAGTTGATTGGATTTGTTCAAGCAGTTTGCTCCTAATAAATGCGCAAATTGTCATGCCACGTTTCGCTACTTTAGACCGAGCGAGTGACGATGTTCTTCCCCCTAACGTTCTAGTAAAATTAATATGGCGGAAACGTAGACGAGCATTTGCTCACTGACTGGCAGGCTTACCAACGTGGCTTTTTGACTTTTCTCCAACTTAGCTTAAATATTTTTCTTGTTATAGTTTCGAACCGTAACTAATGTTACTGCAATTTCGTTTTAATATAAAACAACAATAACGCAACGTATATATCACATTTGACTTAAACTTTCCCAATAACCTTAACCTTAACCGTAAGCGATGTTGGTGAATTAAGAAAAATCTTTTCTCTCGTATCCTCCGTTAAATCAAAAGCAAGAAACGGAATACGATCGAAGCTTGTCGATGCTGTTAGAAGAATTAGGGCAGAATAAAGAGTCTACTGTATCGACGCGTGTATTTACCGTGTAAACGAATGCTCGAAGACTTCAACGATAAGAGAAATCCACGAATGTAGTGTCAACGAGGAGAAGAAAACCTAGATTTCGATCTTTCCTCGTAATTTGATTATGAAAAATATATTTAGATACGTTTGGCATTCTTAAGATAGTTTTTGGCTTAAATAAAGACACGAAGTTGGCAACCGTGCAAAAGAATATGCGCATAGTTTCGCGGCGCATTTTTCCACGCGTTTGGTGATTTTAAACGACGGTTTCGTTCGTCGTTTCGTCTTAAACGACCGTTTCGGTCGTCGTCAAGACATATTTTTATCAAAATGAAGGTTTGTTCGCTCGATGTAAACGCACCATTACGAAGCTTTTTAAGATGGTCCTATGGAAGAAGAGCGAAGAGATAGGGAATTTTCGTTTCGATTACAAGAAGATCGGGATTAGAAGGAATTCAACAAAGATTTATTTTAACTCTGCTGCATTCTTTGGGCAACCTGGAATTCAACCACGTGTTTTTATCGTTAGCTTGCAACTATTAGGATGAAACGGAAATGGGTTAATTCCTGGATAAAGTGGCGGGACGTTTCGAGAAGAAAGTTCACACTGAGATTGTATTTAACTTCTCGATTCGTCTTATAATGGTCAGTTTCGTTTTTTCCTCTTCTTTTTTTAAGTAGAACATAGCGTTGCAAAGCGTATTATCGGTAACCAGATGTTGATCTGGCTTGGAGATCGAACTTTGCTTCTCACGAGTGGGTCGCAACTAAGAAAACATCTTGGTGGAAGAAAAAGATGACCCAGTCCACGTACTTGATATACCGCGTTGAAAAAATTGAAAAGGCTCCGTGGGTAGATTTTAGAATGATCCGGACAAATCCGTTTCGTGATGTCGATCCGTCTTATTTCGAAAGCAACAGCGGTCTGCACCAAATAAATCAGAGTCCGAGTTGTTAAGAAGCATTCCAAGTAAGAAGTATAACGATGTAATGTAACAAATTTTAAAATCCGCGTTAAAAAAGGGAAAGAAATCTGAAATGTCAAAAGTCGTCAAACAGACAGCGAAACAAAATTCATTATCTGGAAACCAATCTTTCTTCTAAACAGTTTCTCTGTTTTTCCCCTTTTGCCGAGTGGTTCGAAAAACCACGCGAGTATCTAAATGAGAACAACGCTACGCAACTCTAACGACTAACTAACTTACCAATAAAGACTTGAAAGAGAAACGCCTGGTAAGAAGAACGATAAGACAAGAATGGGAGAACTCGTGGCAAAATGGCAAAACACCATCTTACGTGAATGCAGAAGGAACGTACGCGGGATTGAACTGGGCTGTGGCTTTCACGAGAACAGAAAAGATATACCCAGTTGCATTGTAAATATTACAATTATATAATCGGAATTGATCACACCATACACATATACACACACTTACACATGCATGCATATTTAATTAACGTTTGCGGACTGTAAACGCGAATCCGCGTTTCATAATACTTCATGCGATATTCTATAAAAATGTTAACTACAGTTAATTAAAACAATAAAAGAAAACCTCTACAACTCGAGGATACCACGACTTCCCTCGATGTTCAAATTATCGAGATCCGCCACTGTATTTGTGATAAATTGCAGTCACCTATACCTTAGCAGGCAATGGGACGAAAACGACAAATAAACGAAGATTAAAGATAAAAAAGATAGGAAGAATAACAAAGAAAGTAACAGTAAACTCAAAGACAAGAACGCAGACCAAACTGATGGACTCTGGGAGAATGGAAGTTAAAGGAGAAGTTGTGCGTGTGTGTGTTTGTGAATCGCAAGATATTACGCAAAGTACGAGGAAATGCTTCGTATGGAAATAGTGAAATTCCTCGCTAATGCGTACATTAATTTCTCGTAAATGTAACATGTGCGATCTGATTATCTTGCGTATAGAGCGACATATAGTTAGGACGATGGGACGAGAGGCCGGTGAATCCCAGTAGCGTGTAAACGTTTGTGAGAATCGTTGTTTTACACGCGGTTCGTCGTTGTATCAGCAAGCCGCCTAGGAAGCGGATAATAAAGAAGAAAGCGAGACAATTCTCTTGCTTAAACGGCAGCAACGCGGCTGCAATCTTCGTGAAACGATCGCTCGTAGCGTATCGTCCGGTTGAAACGTATCGTTCGTTCGTCCGCGATTCGATCGGTGGCCGGTATTTATGCGATATTTTACGAGATTGTTGGACAAGATGTGGCAAATAGATAAAAAAGTGATGTTTGTAATAGTTCGTAACAAGTGTGACAGAGATGGAGCGACGCATTACGCCCGTGTTAGATGGCTTTAGGAGAGACGTGAAAGTTTTATGGAATGGCAGGTTCCCATGGCCAAAGACGGACGTTGAACGATCCGTCGGACGACTGTTTGCTATTGTAACGTTGTAGGTTCTTTAGCCAAATAGCAATCGGTTGGTATCAGCGTCGTTGAAAATATTTATTAACCTGGTTATGCTGTGAATGTTCGTGCAGATTCACGTTTTTACAAAGCAAACAGAGGAAATACAATGGAGTTGGGAAATTCGATCGCTGTAATTTTCAATTCCTCCTCCGGCTATCGCAATATCGAAACATTTTCGTCGAATTTCGGTTTGCTACATCGTATTCTGTTTTATTCAATTTCGCATTCCTTGGAATAGAAAATTCCTTCGGTTCTCGTAGGACGTTAGAATCGTTCGAATTCTTCGGTTAGTAACGATCGACGAAACCATTATATCTTATCTGATCGCCGAAATTTGACACTTCTTTAATTTTCATAATACCACGGCGTTCGGAACGCGCTCGGTTCTTGTAACTGTAAACTTTCAGTTCTTATCGTTTGGTTTCCAAAATATCGAATTTCTCCGATTTCTGCGATCTATTTAGATTTAAAATTTCAGATTCTTTGTAAAAAGAAACCAAAACACTAATCTGGAATACTAATAACGTAATAGCTACGAATATAATAACGATAAATAATTATTCACGAAACAATTTCCTATCTGCTACTCTGCACGCATTTTTAATTACATCTCCATAAACGTATAATAAATTGGCACGAATATCCGCTACGATCTAATTGTAAATTTATTCGAAGCGTGTGTCAGCTCGGATCGAGGATACGCAATTATCGATGCCCGTGTTTCGCTAGAAAGTAGCTATCCAAGCTTCTTCCGGTAGGACAGCCTAGCGGAAGATCGACAGGGAATCGAGTTTGAAACGATATTGCTGTTACGTTGGTTGGTGAAGTTTGCCATCTGCGATCGAGTTACCGCGAAAATCGTCGGTAGGGCCGTTTTATTGGATCCCGGAAACCCGTGGCACGAATCGCGATTGTCTGCAACTTGTGCCAAGCTAGGGCAAAGTGAATCGAGGCTCGTTAGCGTCTCATTATACTCGTGGGACTACAGTCGATCGCGCACTTATCGAGTTATGGCTTCAATGGGAGTGTTTTATTAAACATAGTTGCTGCATCGTGAAATTAGTAAAATTAGCGTCGTTTACTTGCTTAGGTTGATTGGTTTAAGCGCGTCTAAATTCGTACAACATTTCATATAATTTTCGCGCTTTCGTATAATTTTTCCACTGTTATTGACTACACTGCGCACATTTTTGCTAGAAAACGCGAATGTGAAAAATCGAAACAGAATGCGCGTGATACGGAAAGATATACAAAACGTGCACAAGATATAGCGCTTTCTATAATCTTTGATAAGCAAAACTCTGTAACTGTACAGTGTACGTCGATGATTTTCTATCGACGTTTTGTTCTCTGAATTATATTCTCGGAAATATGAACTTGCATAAAAATGCGCGGTCTACTAACAATTGATTTTTATATTGTTGTCAACTATTTCTCGAACTAGTTTCGAGCGTGTCAAATTCTATACACTTCTCGCGTATATTTTCTTATCTTTGAAATTTTAACGTTAACACCGTTGTACCAGTATTTTATGTTCCTTCGAACTGTTTGTCGATTGAGACATCTTTGTTTCGAGCGCGCAAAAATTCTCTACAAATTTTCGCCAATCTCTTTTATTTTCAAAATTCTACTCGACTCTATTGGTTTGGCAACTAAGTGATTGCGGATTTTGTCGTTAGGTGATATCGACAAAATCCGCAACCGCTTAGTTGCCACCCGTTTTTCTATATTTCTTTTTACCGTTCGTTGGTTTAAATAACAAAATGTGTTTCGAATAGATAAAATTCTATATCTAGCCTTCGGCGTTATTTCTCAAGTTTTAGTGGACGTCGATAAACCTCGACTTTATTTTTCTTTTTAACGATCCTTTTATTTTATCTCTTCTGCCATTTCTTTTCTATTCTTATCGTCTTTCTGAATTTTCCTATCGTTTAACCATTCTTCGAGGCACACGCAATATCGATTTACGAGATTTAATCTAAATTTTTTAGAAAACTTTTATCACCGATACTCACGCAGATAGCGCCGTTGAAAGCTTTTGCCGCTTTCGTATAATGACGTCATCGTTGCATAATAGTTAGCCGTAAAAAGACTGTACAATTATAGAGCTCTCAGTTATGAAGCTAAAAGCCTTCGACTATAGAATTATGAGAAGATGTGCAACTGGCAGGTGTAAATTTTCATTGCATTCCGATGCTGTAAAACGTAGAGTATTTCGCTATTCTTTTTAAATGAAACTTATTTTTATCTTTTTTTTTTTTTTTTTTTTACTGGAATTGTATTTATACAAATTTTCAATGAAAATATTTATACGTCTAATTTTTTAGTAAAATATTCAATCGTTACTATTTAATATTATTTCCTTAACGTCCCTTTTACTTTTCTTATTGGAATATTTAAGAATTTTATTTTTATCAGAATGTTCGTCAATTAATTACCATTTTTGTTTACGTCGAAAAGAAAAGAAAATTAGAATACCTAAAAACGATTATGTTTTCGCTGGCGTTTTTCACGCTGACACATTGACACAAAAGATAAGAAAGATATACGATTTTTATTATAACACCTGGGAAGTGATATTTTTCTCTTAGAATATTTATTAACATAACAAATTACAATTATCATTGACCTCGATCAACGTCGCGGTGATTATTATAGATAAAAAAAATTAAATTAACGCCATGCGAAGATTGACGTAGTTAATAGCACTTCCGGATTGATTCAAGGCCGTGTAATCAATTACGCTTTCATTACGCTTTCATTACGCTTCTTCGCTACCTTCGTCGATTTACGTCACGCATTTACACGTAATATCAACTTCGCAAACTCAAACTCGTAATATCTTCTTCGCGAAACTAAAACTCGTGTACTTAAACACTCGTATGGTACGTATAAGAGCCAACGACAAAAAAAAAAGAAAAAAGAATAGTTGCCAATGGCAGCTTTTATCATTATGTGGAACAGGAAGTGAAAGTGCTTTTACACTGTTACGTTTCACTAAATCCACTGAGGCACCTGAGCCTGTATGTTTAATCCGCATTACGAAACAATTGATTGGCCTTCGAACGTTTACTCGAATGATAAATACAGATATTTTGCAATATTTTTTACATAGTATTTTAATACACAGTGGCATGAAAAAGTTTTTGCCCATATACATTTGTCATTTTATGTTCGTAGAGAATTTGAAATAATATCGAGTAGGAGGTAAGTAAAAGAAAATAATACAAGATGTAAAAATCTATCGTTATAGAGTTGTATAATGTATTATTTAAAATTTTTTTAAAATATCGCGTTTGGGTTGTAAAGTGAAAAATGTATCTGATTGGAAACTTTTACACGTCACTGTGCACTGGATACAAAAATATTTGTGTAAATACTTGCACACCGATATTATAAAAAAATACCAGTGCAAAAATTATTAAAATTCATAGTGCGTCAATTGCGAGCTTCCCTTTGTACAGTGGCTGCAAAAATATTTGCAAAATGTTTCTACTAAAATGGAAAAAAATTACCAATACAAAAATTACTAAAATTCAAAATGCACCAATTCCAAGCTTCCCTTTGTACAGTGGGTGCAAAAAATATTTGCAAAAGTCCCCCTACCAATATGGCAAAAATACTACCAATATAAAAATTATCAAAATTCATAGTGCGTCAATTCCGAATTTCCCCTTGTACAGTGGCTGCAAAATATATTTGCAAAATACTTCTACTAAAATGGAAAATAATTACTAAAATTCAAAGTGCATCAATTCCGAGCTTCCCTTTGTACAGTGGCTGCAAAATATATTTGCAAAATACTTCTACTAAAATGGTAAGAAATTACCAATACAAAAATTACTAGAATTCAAAGTGCGCCAATTCCGAGCTTCCCTTTGTACAGTGGGTGCAAAAAATATTTGCAAAAGTCCCCCTACCAATATGGCAAAAATACTACCAATATAAAAATTATCAAAATTCATAGTGCGTCAATTCCGAATTTCCCCTTGTACAGTGGCTGCAAAATATATTTGCAAAATACTTCTACTAAAATGGAAAATAATTACTAAAATTCAAAGTGCATCAATTCCGAGCTTCCCTTTGTACAGTGGCTGCAAAATATATTTGCAAAATACTTCTACTAAAATGGTAAGAAATTACCAATACAAAAATTACTAGAATTCAAAGTGCACCAATTCCAAGCTTCCCTTTGTGCAGTGGCTGCAAAAATATTTGCAAAAGTCCCCCTACCAATATGGCAAAAATACCACCAATATAATAATTACTAAAATTCATAGTGCGTTAATTCCGAATTTCCCCTTGTACAGTGGCTGCAAAATATATTTGCAAAATACTTCTACCAATATGGTAAGAAGTTACCAATACAAAAATGACTAAAATTCCTAATCTATCAATTTTATGCATTTCTTTGATCCGTCGCTGTGTATCTTTAATTTCATCAAAAAGAAGAATAAAATGAAAACACGCTCGCCTGATCCGAACAATCTCGATCGCTTGTCAGAAACAATGTTAATAGTAACAAAAGCATTACGTTTCGTTCTAAAAAGTTAATGTAACATGAATTTCGTTTTCCAATAGCCGCTGGATAGAAAGAGCGGCCTACAAAGGGTCCAGTAAACAAATGTATTATGCATAACACGAAGCTCTACTTCGTTGCAATACCTTCTTTCAACGTTAACCGTGTTTTCTATATGTTTTTTTCCCTTCGTCTTTCCCCCGTTTCTCTCTTTTTTTTCTTCTTCTTCTTCTTCGTCTTTTTCTTTCGCTTTTTCACGGATTACACACACGAGAGTCGATCATATTATCGGCTGAAGAGATTGTCTGATAAAGAAAGTCGAGAATTCCCAGACGGCGATTAGTATCGTTCGCATGATGCGAATCGGATTCACGATCGAACGATCATTGTTGACCAGCAACGTGACTGGCTCTCTATTTTCATATGAAAAGAGAATAAGGGAAGAGAACCGTGGCTGGAGCGACGGCTAAAATTGTCGAAAGTTGATCTCGCGCCAACTTTACGGAATATCTCGACGTTGCTCGGAAAACCTCTTCGTGGAACGATGCTCCAGCTATTGGAAAATTTGAATAAAATTCGGGAATATTTAGTACTCTTCTTTCGTATATATATATACATCCATATCTATGGTTTCAGACTATTTCGTTAGCCCTTTTTCTCTCGTTTGATAACTTTTAATTAAACTTTTGTTCTTGAAAAAATCAGTAGGAAGCGGTAAAGCGCTGAGATAGCGGGAAATTTTAATCAAAAGGTGAAGTTGTACTTTCAGGATATTCTTCAGGATAATTGATGCTTCCAACGGGCGTTATTCTAAAGTTATTCTACTATTAATTTTGACAAAATTAATTTCAGCGTTCACGATTCGTTCTATGGCAAATCGTTTATCGTGTTTTAGTTGATAATTGCAGACGAAAAATAAGATCGAACCTAATCTTAAACTAACCTTCTGCTAAATACATTTCTACGTTTATCAATATCTAATTATTAATATTATTAAGATATGCTGGCAACAAATACCTTGTGATCTCCATGTACCTACATTCTCGTCTAATCTAAGGATGAAAAGCGTGCCAAGCAACGAACACCATTATACTAAAAAATGGGCTAGCAACTAAGTCATTGCGGATGTTGCCATTACCACCTAATGACAAAATCCGCAATCACTTAGTTGCCAACCCAATACCATCATCGCGTACCGCTCTTTGAAAACGACGCACTGTCGTACGCAATGAAATCATCGAATTTCCCCTTTATTCGTAGTTTTATAATCTCGCCGAAAATAAGTAGCTAGATAAAAGTATTCCAGATACTTTCGCGCGTTAGTACGTCGTGGATGAATGGTGGTGAATCGGTGAAAGGCAGAGTCGATGGCGCTGTATCGCTGAGAAACCGAGAATTTATTAATCGCGATGGGCGTTTCGCCGGCGAGAGTTTCATTGGGAAAACACGGACGACCGTAGGAAGCCCGGAAATTGCGTACCATTATTGTCATTAAAGATTTCTACGTTTGTGTAACTTTCACCGTGGGCACGTGACGTCGCAACAAACACGAGGCTTGAAACTGAGACGCGAGCGTGCCATTTGCTCGTTAACGATAGATTCTTCTCCAAACACGCACGCGTACGCCAAAAAAAGAAAGGAATATCGACGTTCTAAACTTCATTGTCCCCGTTGAACGCAACAGTCGAATCTTTTTTGCGCGTTGTTTGTGTAACCTCGAAAATTAGCCAACGCGTCTCCACTGTTACAGCTACCGTGCTACGATAGCTACGAAACGTTTCATTTGTACGTTGGAGATTGCGGCTCTTTTGTCCTCGTTGCTTGGTCGCCTTGGTTTACGCCTCCGTTTAGATCATGTTTCACAAATGTTTTTCTAAGAGAGAGAGAAAGAGAGAAAAAACACACGGATGCTCAAAATTAATTTGAGCCGATTCTCAGCGCCTTTTTTGGCCTTCTTGCAATCGTGAAACTTCTCGAATGATTTCTCAAATTTCAAACACTTCGTTGATCAATCTCAGAAAACATTTGAAATCCCCAATATTTTGCGTCCCGACTATTTTGAGCCACGCACGTATTTAAAGTTAGCAATTCTAACCTAACTAACCCCATTCTACCGATCCATTTGTTGCCAAAATTAATTTGAGTCGATTTTAAGTCTCGTACAATTGAATAAGCACCTGCAACTGCAGATATATTGCTATAAAGCAATTTCAAACGACACATTGAAAAAATCCAATCGCTCAAACAAAATGCAATCGATCTCGCGTGATTCGATCGGCATTGTTGAAACGAGACTGGCGTCTGTCGTTCAGTGGGGCGTTAATTGCGGAAAGAAGTTGGCGTGAATATCTCCGTGGGGGATTTCATTCATCGGTTCATTCGTTTTTTTCCCTTCTTTCTTTTTTTTCTTTTCTTTTTTTGAACGAGACCGACGTTCTCAGAAGCGCGTCGCGAGGAATCGTCTGAAACCGCGTTCGATTTATCCCCTCGATACCTTCAGCCTCTTCTCGCGTGTCTGCGATATTGCATTCATTCGACGAGTGGCTACACCCTCGTATACCCCGCCATACCACCAGTTTCTCAATTATCACGGCCGAACAGACGACGACACGGTCGTTGCGAATGCGCCTTGAAGCTCGTTTCACAGCTCGTGTATCACGACCTCGATTTCATTACACCCGAACGAACCAACTTCCTCGTTTCTGTCTTCTCCGCGTGGAAAAAGAGCCTTTTTCTGGAAACGAAAGTGACATTTTCTAAGATACGGAATATTTTGAAAAATAATAATTTTTTGGTTAAGAAATTGTTGATTCTTGAAGTAATGTTGGAAATATAATAACACTGAAGATTCAAAGTAATGATGAATTTTGGAATAATTTGAATTATTTCATTACTTTGGCATACGAGGATTTTCGAGATAGCAATCATTTTTAGAACACAGCAATTTTTGATGTAAGAAATTGTTGATTCTTGAAGTAGTGTTGGAAATATAATAACACTGAAGATTCCAAGTAATGATGAATTTTGGAATAATTTGAATTATTTCATTACTTTGGCATACGAGGATTTTCGAGATAGCAATCATTTTTAGAACACAGCAATTTTTGATGTAAGAAATTGTTGATTCTTGAAGTAGTGTTGGAAATATAATAACATTGAAGATTCCAAGTAATGATGAATTTTGCAATAATTTGAATTATTTCATTACTTTGGGATATGGGAATTTTCGAGATAGCAATCATTTTTAGGACACAGCAATTTTTGATGTAAGAAATTGTTGATTCTTGAAGTAGTGTTGGAAATATAATAACATTGAAGATTCAAAGTAATGATGAATTTTGGAATAATTTGAATTATTTCATTACTTTGGGATATGGGAATTTTCGAGATAGCAATCATTTTTAGGACACAGCAATTTTGATGTAAGAAATTGTTGATTCCTGAAGTAGTGTTGGAAATATAATAACATTGAAGATTCAAAGTAATGATGAATTTTGGAATAATTTGAATTATTTCATTACTTTGGCATACGAGGATTTTCGAGATAGCAATCATTTTTAGAACACAGCAATTTTTGATGTAAGAAATTGTTGATTCTTGAAGTAGTGTTGGAAATATAATAACATTGAAGATTCCAAGTAATGATGAATTTTGCAATAATTTGAATTATTTCATTACTTTGGGATACGAGGAGTTTCGAGATAGCAATCATTTTTAGAACACAGCAATTTTTGAAAAATAATCATTTCTAGCCCACAAGAGTGCTGGAAGAGTAATCATTTTCACTATACGAACAGTTTCGTAGAATAATAATTTTTAAGATAGAAAAATTTATGAAAAATGACCATTTTTAACATAGAACACTCTTCGAAGATTAATGATTTTTCAGAATAACAAACATTTCTGGCAATTATATACTTGAAATTAGAATAATCTATAGACCATAGACTGTAGAGTATATAGTGTGTGAATGAAAGCGTGAATAAAGGAAGACGAACAAAGACTGTGAGAGGTGAACGTAGGAGATAAGAGAAAGATGTATGGAAAGTGAGAATAACGAACGACGAGGAAAAATAAAAAGATAATATTATAATCCATATATACTTTATTACACATACAAAATTAAACGTGCTATACATAGAAAATAAAATTGATTCGAATACCTTAACAATCTCGTTCTATCGAAATATAATTTTTAACGCGTGTTACCTACATTGGACAGAATTTTCCGCGTTCATTTTTACAAAAGTTAACGCGATTGAAAAATTCCAACGACTTGAGGAATTATGCGACAGCGTCAGCCGCATCCATCTAACGCGTATACTTCGCGAAATCGTCGAAAATAGCAACAAGCGACACGCACGTTAAAACGCGTAAAGTACTCGGCGTGTAAAGTGTTTGAGATAAAAAAATTTTTTTTTGGAAACCTTTGTCATAAAAATTCCGCCATTTCCAACATCGACGCGAATTACTTTCTTAAAAGCTGCAAGTTCGCTACAGCGGCATATCAATTTCTCCCTTGCTCGGTTGAAATTTTGAGATTTCGTGGAAAGATTGCCTAAGTGGATTTATTAAGGGAATATTCAACCGCGAGATTTTTCCAACGTCGAAATACAACGAAGTATCGCGGGCCTAGCACGGTCGAGAAATTAAATTAACTCGGTTTCTTGAACACGCTCAATGAGATCAATTAAGGGGAGGCTGTTTTATTCGCTGAAATTGCTACAGAGACACTGCGTTTGATTTTGAGGCGGCGCCACCGGTTGGATCGAGATTACTCCAACTTACTTTCAACTATGCGTTGCACTAATCATCGTCATTGATCGTATACAACGTAGACGTAACAAAATCCATTAACTCGGATCATGATATAGTCGTGTGATCGATTAGAAAAATGTTATTTATAAATTAGAGTGTATTCAACGCTGGTCCCAGCAAATTGTTTCAACGTTCAATTGAAAATTCAACATTCTAACTTTACGTGGTTTTTACATTAATTCTTATGCAATTCTTGTATCAACAAAAATTGAGAAATCGATCGGTCGGATAATATTGGGTTGGCAACTAAGTGACTGCGGATTTTGTCGTTAGGTAGTATTGGCAAAATCCGCAGTCACTTAGTTGCCAATCCAATAGAAGAATTTACGTAAATTTAGACGAACGAGAAAGAAATAGCAACGAACGACTTGTGAAATTAAATTTGGGTCTGGCAGTAACGAAAATGATAAAAATACAGGGGAAGATAATTATACAAAGGAAATAGCATAGATATCGTTCTTAAACAAACGTATATTTCATTAACATAGTTAGCTACGTTTGACGAGTATACTCGTCATCGTCCGCTCTTTGCCACGCGTCTTAGGCGCGACAGCTTCTTCGTCTTCTCAAAGAGGTCGCAACAGCTAACTGGTTGAAGGAACGAAAAAGAGTAGCGTATATTTTCGAAATACATATTTTACTTGGTTATTTTTAATTGTACAATTTGTTTATTTACAATTTTATTTAATATATAAGTATATTACGGTAGAAAAATGATGGAAAGAAGAAAGTTGTTAGAGGATCGATCAAAACGTAAAAATTTGGTGTTTTATTTAGAAAAAGGGAGAAGGAAGAAAGTAAAATGTCGCGTTAAGTATCGAATGATAAATAGAGAGTGTGCTGTGCCGATGTTTTATAGCCGTTCTCGTGTACAGATCGAAAGGATAGAATCGAGTTCCTTTTTCTGCCGCGATCCATTAACCTCCACGAATGCAAATGGTCGGCGAGCAAAGGCCAAGCTCTCTCGCTATTCCAGACATTCTAATCCGAGGCGAAAGTCGACTCTGTTGAGGTCTGCGACATGGATTGATTTTATCATGTGTGACTTTGTCCTTTTTTCTTTTTTCCTTTTTCTTTTTTAAATTCTCATTGCCTTCAATTTGTATAATTACCTATAACGACGCAAGAAAAAGATAATTTCCAACAATTAGAATGAGCAGTCGCTCTTGTTCTATTTATCGATAATGATCGGTAAGGCACAAGGTTCATAAGGAAGGGAAGAAATTCGTGAAAATCATTGTTTGAGACGCAAGTAAAAATTTGAGCAAGAAGAAATTCCCACCAAGATATTCAAAGTTATAAAATTTCTCAAGAATAATCAACGAGGGACAAGATTAAAAGAAATTCGTGAAAATCATTGTTTGAGACGCAAGTTTTAAAAATTGAGCAAGAAGAAATTCCTGTCAAGATATTCAAAGTTATAAAATTTATCAAGAATAAACAACGAGGGACAAGATTAAAAGAAATTCGTGAAAATCATTGTTTGAGACGCAAGTTTTAAAAATTGAGCAAGAAGAAATTCCCACCAAGATATTCAAAGTTATAAAAATTCTCAAGAATAATCAACGAGGCGCAAGATTAAAAGAAAACCATGAAAACTATTGTTTGAGACACAAGTTTAAAAAATTGAGCAAGAAGAAATTCCTGTCAAGATATTCAAAGTTATAAAATTTATCAGGAATAATCAACGAGGGACAAGATTAAAAGAAATCCATGAAAATTATTGTTTGAGACGCAAATTTAAAAAATTAAGTAAGAGGAAATTCCTATCAAGACATTCCAAATGACAAAATTCATCAAGAATAATCAACGAGGGACAAGATTAAAAGAAAACCATGAAAACTATTGTTTGAGACACAAGTTTAAAAAATTGAGCAAGAAGAAATTTCCATCAAGATATTCAAAGTTATAAAATTCCTCAAAAATAATGAACGAGGGACAAAATTAAAAGAAAACCATGAAAACTATTGTTTGAGACAGAAGTTTAAAAAATTGAGCAAGAAGAAATTTCCATCAAGATATTCAAAGTTATAAAATTCCTCAAAAATAATGAACGAGGGACAAGATTAAAAGAAATCCATGAAAACTATTGTTTGAGACGCAAGTAAAAATTTGAGCAAGAGGAAATTCCTATTAGAACATTGATAATATTAAAATATGAATAATATTCATGAAAATACTTGTACAACACACGTGAGACAATAATTTCCATCTGGACGTCAATCTTATTTTATTCGTCGATAATAGCCGACGAAGGATAAGAAAGATATATGTAATTTCGTGAAATTATTACGTACTTAAATCTTGCGTAGCAAAGTGAATGAAAATAAATTGCTACTAAAATATTTGCTTGCGCTGCTTGCAAACTTCATAACTCGAGCTTAATAAAGACTCTGTAAATTCAAACGAAAGTCCTTGGAAACGTTTTGCTTTGAAACTTTCGTGCTTCTGAAGTAACTCAAAATTAGGATCCATAGAAAATAAGTACGTACTCGTATACTCGAAACTTTAGACCTTGGCATTATAACGTGTCCTTGCTATTCTACAATTGCTCAGAAAACTCTTTGTACACGTTCTAGGAACGACATCATACATATTAATTTGAATAAAACACATTGTACATTGCGTCATAAAACAACACATATTTCCTTTTTCTTTTATTTTCTACATTGTAATAAATCACAATGTTTACCTGTGGACTCGACTACGTGTAAATATAACAATTACAAATTGTTCTGGACAATTTTATTTACTTTAATTATGCTCAGAACGTAGATGTAATTTATTTTTCAACAGAAACGAAGAAACGCATTGTAACATAGGAAATTCATAGATAAATATGTCGTTATATTTGTAACAGTTAACAGGTTAAATCTATGTTACAGAAGGCAATATAGAAAGGAAACTTTCTGTAATATAATGAATCGCATTTACGACTTACCGTTTACGTATTTATAGCTCGTTACAGCATAAAGAAGTAATAAAACGAGTCTTGACCATCGTACAGGAATCAACATAATATAACACGTCGATTCTTTAACGCTGGAAATTTTTTATCATTTTATTTGAATAAAAATAGCCTGCAGCAAAGTGTATAACACAGTAATATTGGGTTGACAACTAAGTGATTGCGGATTTTATCAATACCATCTAATGACGATCTAAAGCAGAACGCACGAGGCTTTTGTACAAAAAAGAAGCGTCAATGTGCAACATGTGTGGCACATATTCTAGAAGAACGTGAAGATGGTCTGCCAAGATCCACAAAGGACTTTGATCGTAATAAAAATAATACGAAACAGATAATAATAGCCTGCGCGCATTTCTACGTTTACGGGGAATGGAAAATCGCAGAAATACACAAAATATTCAATGTACAGTACGAAGTACAGTAGATAGAAGAAACAAAGCTCTACTTAAATTTGTTTAATTATAAGAATCATAAAAATACTAATTTCCATGAAAATCCTCGGTATAATAAAAAGAAAGGAAAAACAACAATATAGAAAAAGTTGTCGACACATGAAAATTAGCAAAAACGTATAACAGAAATAAAGAAACGAATGCAGCTGCGAGACGTACTAAACAAAAGAAATGGAAATAAATAAAAAACAGGCTCCTCGCAAAAGCAAGGAAATTTAGGTGCGAAATGTAGGAAATAAAAATGAAGCTAGAAATAGTCGTTTCATGTGAGAAAGCGGTCATAACAAATCAAGGAAATAAAAAATAACGAAAGATTGCCTTTTTCCGAATGAATGAAAATTTACCTGTGAAATGTAACAAGATAAACAAAATAAAGAATAATCGTCTTACAAATGAGAACAACTCCGAACAATTCTGAAATACGCAAAATTAAGAAGAAGAAAAAAAAAAAGAAATGAAAAAAGGAACGAAAAATTAGTGTTTCCATGGAATGTACGGAAAATTAAGAAGAAAAGAAGAAAAAAGGAACGAAAAATTAATGTTTCCATGGAATATACGAAAAATTAAGAAGAAAACAAGAAAAAAGAAATGAAAAATTAGTGTTTCCAAGGAATGTACGAAAAATTAAGAGGAAAAGAAGAAAAAAGAAACGAAGAATTAGTGTTTCCAAGGAATGCACGAAAAATTAAGAAGAAAAGAAGAAAAAAGAAACGAAAAATTAGTGTTTCCAAGGAATGTACGGAAAATTAAGAAGAAAAGAAGAAAAAAGAAACGAAAAATTAGTGTTTCCATGGAATATATGAAAAATTAAGAGGAAAAGAAGAAAAAAGAAACGAAAAATTAATGTTTCCAAAGAATGTACAAAAAATTAAGAAGAAAAGAAGAAAAAAGAAACGAAAAATTAGTGTTTCCATGGAATATATGAAAAATTAAGAGGAAAAGAAGAAAAAAGAAACGAAAAATTAGTGTTTCCAAAGAATGTACGAAAAATTAAGAAGAAAAGAAGAAAAAAGAAACGAAAAATTAGTGTTTCCATGGAATATATGAAAAATTAAGAGGAAAAGAAGAAAAAAGAAACGAAAAATTAGTGTTTCCAAAGAATGTACGAAAAATTAAGAAGAAAAGAAGAAAAAAAGAAACGAAAAATTAATGTTTCCAAAGAATGTACAAAAAATTAAGAAGAAAAGAAGAAAAAAGAAACGAAAAATTAGTGTTTCCATGGAATGTACGAAAAATTTCGCGATCGACTGTATTATGCGAGTTACGATAATGCATCCTCGTGGTAATCCACACGCGTGACCCTCGATCTTGCCAGCCTCTCGTGCAGTTCGCAAAACGCTCGTTGGCATTTCTTTTGCCACGGCGGACCGTCTCCGCCTGGTACGAGCTAATCAGAACTAGTTACGTAAAGACACGCGGAGACGGCCGCCGACATGCTTGATTTTCCACTCGCGATCCGACACGAGTAAACTTTGTAACGAATCGGCCTTTGGGCACATTCTGCAACACTGATGGAAACTCGCCTTAACAGTACGTGGTCTACATATGTTTAGCGAAAACTTGTCAACCTCGAGGAACCTTCTAAGTGCTACAAACTATCCTTCCTTACGTATTCTACGTACATTGAAAACATTTCTCACTTGTATTAAATGTATTTCAATCGTTGCTGGCATTAGACCCGCGAGAAATGTTCTATAGAATTTTCATAGAATTACAGCGATTTATTTTCACGAAGCTTTTTGTGATCTACTGTGTGTTCAGCTAAAACTCGTCAAGCTCGCAAACCTGCAAATTAGGGTTCTTCGTGTATCGTACATGGGGCTATCGGAAATATCTTGTGCAAATTTTATGAAATTACAGTAGTTTTTTTTTTTCATGAGTTTTTTACCATCTACATGAAGCTTGTCAACCTTGGACACCTGCAAATTATTGTTGCTTATGTACTGTACACGAAGCTATGAGAAACGTTTTATGGAAATAATTTTGATTTTGTAAAAGAGATTTCGTAAAATTATAGTGGTTCGTTTTGATGAATGTTTCATGATCTATATATGTTCACCTAAAGCTTGCCGTTCTAGGAAACGTCCAAACTATTTGTTACTCACACATCGCTACGTGTGTACTTTGAAAACATTTCCTATTTCTATTAAATACATCTCTGTCGTTGTTCGTATCGGAGCTCGTATCAGAGACATGATCTAGAAATCTTGTAAAATTATAACGCTGTTCAGTTCGACGAACCTTGCATGAATTTTTCAAAATATAAATAGCAATTTCCTGCAGTCGATTTTCATCAATTTCCTAGCAAGCTTCCCAAATGTTTGTGTATCTCATCGCCACTAAAATATCGAATAATTCCTTCTACATCCGCCGACGTTAAAATGCTCCGTTTGCTACAAAACAGATAGACAGATTGTAAGAAAAAAAATACGAAGAGACTTGGTATTTCGTGGCTGGAGAATGACGGCTGTCACAGAGGCACTAAACGGAAGTTGGCGCGTGATACGGGGAAAATGCGATCGCGGATAAGAGCAAAACGTTTGGCATTTCCATGCGCGGACAGGTATACGGCGACACGTCGCTTGTTTCCCATTTGCTTTCGCCGGTCGGAACTTTCACTCATTGTTAAAGCTGCTTCACGCTCGAATTCACCGCGTGGACATCTCGTTCGATCTCGATTCAACGGCTGTTACCGACAATCGTGCGTGGAAAAGAGCGTTTCGCAAGAGGAGCCGAGGGTACATCGATCATTTCCACGCCGGTAAGCACCGGCTACGAATTTACCGGAATCTCGTCTCGGTGTACAAGGCGGTACCGTTATTATAATGAAATGAGTTATTCGATTAGTTGGCCGCTTTGATGAACTTGGCGCACGCACCGAGCAACTGCGACCGAGCGCAATTCGATTACGATGCAATCGGGACGCATAGGTCTTTCGATGGTTTTACGAGAGCTGCGTCACGGCGAAACTACGCGATACTGTGAATTCAACTACGAGTTGCATGGAAATTGAGAATTTCGCGAAACGGTTGCAATTACGATGATTTATTACGATATATTATTTGCTTCTGCGTATCTTGTTCGTGTTATTCGTCGCGCAACTTCTATCTGTACGTTTGTGAGGCAGAAATAAAATCCCGTCTGATGTTGATAAATAAAGAAATAAATAAATTTGTATCGATCGGCGATAAAATCCGAGAAACTGAGATACGCTGAATTTTCGAACGATGGAATTGCGGAAACGTCGGACGCCGAATGTAAAAGCATTAGAATTGCGAGTCGGGAAATTTTTGAATCTCAACGTCTTGGGATAGCATCCGTGACGGAGAAGAGCGTTTGGTTCGGCGATATTGGAATTGCCGCGCGTCGGAAGAAAGAAACGCCGGTAATTGCAACGCGTCGAATTGGAGATACCACCGGGATCGCGGTACGCCGAATTTGTATGCATGGAATTACAACGCGGCGAATTATAAAACGCTGGAGTTGCAACGCGCCGAGGTAGAGTATATCCGAATTACGATATGGATGGGCCTGATTTGGACGTGCTGGAATTGCGACGCATCGAAACGGAGTTTGGAATTGCTAGATGCAACAGTATCGGAAAGTACTACGATGGCGAATGCCGTCTTGAAATTGCAGCATACCGAGATTGAGAATCGTTGAAATTCCGACGAACAGAATTCTCAGATGCGGAAATCACGATGTTTAGAATCCAACTATAAATACGTGTGAAGCGATCGCGTTGCCCGGGACTCGAACGTGGTGGACTCGGTTCGCGAGAAGATCGACGCTTCGTCCGCAACTTCGATTCTCGTCTCGTGTGGACATCGAACGCTCCCAATAGCGGCGATTAGTCATAGATTCGTGCATTGCACGCATGTGTGCCCAGTAAAAGGAAGGAGAAAAAATGACAGAGGTGCACGACTAGAGCCGGGTAGAGCAGCGGGGCACGGTGAGACTCGCGTCACGTCGCGGCGTCCTGTCCATCGAGGTGGGGTGCAGCCGTTGGACGGTTTCGCGGCGAACATCCGAGCGAGTCGCGGCGAGTGAGCGAGCGAACCAACCAGTCAACCTGAAACCGCGAACAGCCGCGACAGCGTGTGCCTCGTCGTTGCTCCGTGCGCTCTCGATGGCGCCAGGCATCGCAACTTTAAAATAAACATCGCGATTCCGCCGCGGGCGTCGTCGAGTATACGGCGCGCGGATCTTGAATCGGGTTTTGCCGCGCGAATATCTGTCACACGGTTGAAATACGGCCACGCGCCCGTGTAACTAGTTCACGATATCTTTTAATTATACGGCTCTAGATGTAGGATAAGTGGTTTAACCGGGTGGATTGATAAGGAGGATTTTTACCGTGAACAACGGTGCTTCGAGTTGTGAAAACAGGAATATTGATTAGTGAGAGTTGAAACGTTCGAGAAGTTAGTGTAACGGGGATTGCCGCGCATGGAATCTGTCGACTTTGCGATTGCCTTGGAAAGGTGCTGCAATTGTATCGGAATGCTCGTTGCAATTGCATCGCGGGGAAATCGAGCGACACGCCAATTACTCCCGTTGGAATCGCGCCGCCGCAATTCCATTCCAGAAGGAATTGCCTGCCGTTGAAATCAATTGCAAGGGAATTGACAGGCGTTGAATTACGAAGCAACTGTCATCGTTCCAACCGACCCATCTTTCGAGCAATTCCATTTCGTTGATTTTTCCGTGCCACGGAATTACGGTGCCAAGCGTGTTGCAACGTATCAGTCTCGACGACGCAGCAAAATCCAGAGAATTGTCAGCAACCTTGCGCTCGACCTCAAACTGAAGCAGCCTCTCGAACGCGCGACTCGAGCTCGGCTTAAGGCTCGAGTCAAGGAAATCGCATCGTGACCGAAATGCCGGGCTAAAATCCGAGCTAAAAGGACCGACAACCTCAAGGCAAAACGGTCGGTTCTGTGGCAAGTTCGCGCGAAGGTGCGGAGCGTTGAATCGGATGGAAAGCGAGTCGAGCGGAGTTGCGATAAAACGTTGTATGATCGGGAAAGGGGCAACTATGGCGGCCAGTCGGTGAAATCGAAGATGCAGCGAAAGCACGATCGGTCGAAGTTCAAAGTATAGCGGCGTCTATTGAGCGTTTTGCTCTCGCGTTACGCCCGTGGAAAGTCAAACGGACGGAGAGAAAAGGAACGAGCGAGGGAAGGAGAAGGTGAGAAGGGAAGGACGTGGTGTGTACGCCGACAGACTTTCACGTCGACTCTGTTTCTTCTGGATCGCGTTACGAAAATCGCGATCCGTTGCCCGAGTATCGCTGGAAAAACTCGATCACCGTTATATCGGAGATCGATGTGTCGCGAACCTTGTGTCACGATGCGAATTCAAAGGGGAATAAATCGCGAGAAGTAGAGACGATTTGCTTCTCGAATACGACATTTCGATCGTTCGCTCGTCTTTACATAATCGCGTAATGTATCTCACGAAGAATTTGCTCGGTTCGTGCGAGCAAATACGACTGGTCGGATGCAGAACATTTTTTCAGTGAAATCGTCGCGTGCTTTTCGGCGATCGTCCGTTGCGCGCTCCCGATCTCGAGAAAGCGATCGTTAACGCAGGTTGTGAACTCTGCAGTGGACATTTGATGGAATATAAACGTTGGCAGTTGAGACGTACAAGCGATAACGATAAATAACAAGGATATAAGTAACAGGCGAAGTACGAGGTGAAATATGGAAGAAAGTACGAGTCAAAGTTGAAGTTGGTCGGAAAGAACGTGAAACGGAAGAGTGTGTTTTTTATTCGACACGATTCTTCAAAGATAAAAGCTTAGGCCAAAGTCGGGTGATACTTTGCTTCTACCAAAGCCGGTCTTCTCGATAAGAGAGAGAGAGTGGAAAGATTAAGTAGCAAGTTTTAAACAGTTCGAAGTTGGTCGAATTATCGGTCCTCGAACCGACGTCGCTTCCTCGTGAACTTCGCCAGACTCCCGCCTCTAATCGAATCTTCCGCAGCAACGACGGATAAATCGATTACCAATTAATACCCGGAATTCTCTTGGGAAAGGGAAGAAAAAGATAAAAAAGCAAAATCAATTTTGTGATGGGGCAAAATTCGCAGACCCAAAAACCAATTTAGTTCGCAACTAAATAATGACTAGATTTCTTAAAGTTGCGAGAATTTGGTTAATTGCCCAGAACCACGAAATAAGACGACAAAAATTCAATTATAGCAGCTGGATTTCTTGGAATTGCGACACATGACGGATTGGAATTCGCTGGAAACGCAGTGAATAAAATTGTGCCGCGTTAGAATCGCTGCACGTAGAACCGAGGCGCGCTGGAATTGTCGCGCGTAGAATCGAATCGCGTTGCAATTGCGAATACAAGAAGTTCGACTAAGAAGTTCGCTGTGAAATCACCGCACACGGAATTGATCGGAATTGCCACTTTCAGAATCGACCCGCGGTCGTTGCATCGGAGTTGCCATTCGCGGAAATCGTTCACGCGACAATTGCGATACACCGAGTTTGGAATTGCTACGCCCGAGATTGGAACAGCACGCGTGCGGAATTCAGTTGTTTGGAAATTCCGACGTACGAAATACAGCTTCGCGAGAATGTCGGAATTGTCGAACGTATTAATTACATTCGAATAAAAAAAAAAATACCTCGAACGACGACAAAATATCGAAGACTATGGAGGAAGGTGGAAACAGAAAATAAACGGCTATACGATAAGAAGTCGATAATACGATGATCGATGGAGGAAAATTGGGCGCAGCACGCGTTTATTGGTTCTGACGGCCATAACTACGCGATAATGATGCGCATTATAGTCGCGATTCGTGCGTCATAAGGTTTCGACTGTCGGCGACGACGGTGACATCAATTTAGAGACTGTCCGCCGCGGCTAAATCTAATTATTTAACAAGCCGCTGGCCGTAATGCGCCTCGAGCGCGTACGCGAAATTGTGTGGAAGAAGGCGACCGCTGCGACGAACGTCGTTTCTCTTCTCCGCCTTCGTTCTTCTCACGGCTATCGACAGTTTAGTGCAGTGTATCGTTAGTACGCCGTGGTGTTTCGCAGTTTTATGCTGCCTTTGTGTTTGCAAACGCATCGTTTGAAGATACCAGGTATATCCAGAGTTTCTTGGAAGGGAAGCGTGGAAATGTCTGGCGACTTTTCCAAATCTTTGGCCATCTTTGGATTAATTTGGCCCTTTTTTTTTTCTTTTTAATATTAATTTTCTCGGAAATGTTGCGAGGTGCAAAGCAAAAGTACCACGAGTTGGTGAGCAGGACGAGTGAAATTGAAATATCGCGCGATTTATTGAATTTCGAAGAGAATTACGATCGATTTAAATGTTTCGGCAAATTTAAAAAGCCCCGTGTCCCGTAAGTTTCCACGCGCGAGACTGAGACCTTTGGTGACGCTTTTGATCGATTTCGATCGCAATTTCGCATAATTTTCCACGAGCTTCGTACGATGTACGGAAACCTTGTCGTTTAAAGCTTACGATTTGGCTATTTTTTCCCTCCATTTGTTCTTGAAACCATAAAACTGTCGTAGCCTTGACGTGTCTCGACTAATCCGGTTCACCTCGCAGCCCGATAATTGATCGAGCAAATTAAAAACTTGGGCAAATATCGTTAGAAATTCAGATTGCATTCGGATGCTAAAAACAGCGATGAATACAGCATTCTCGAATTATAAATACAATCACATCGACTCACGACCAAATATATCCGAATTCTTTTACAATTGTTTTCGAAATTGTTCTCGCTGTTCTAAAACCTTTGGTTCAGCCAGATAGATTTTTAGAGCCGTAAGTTTGTGGATCCTGTTACTATTAATTTATCGATATTAAATTGTATCTTTTGCTTGAATGTTAATTTATTCTGATTTTTTAAACAAAAGAATAGACGTACCTGACGTAAATAAAGCTATCGAAAATTTCAAAATCAGATTATCTTGCGACTATTTTTCTAGAAGAACGATAAGCATATCAGGATTAAGAATATAGTCAGAAATATCTTGTGTATTAGAACAAAGAGTTGGAGGGTAAGCTCGATCGGAAATATCGGATACTACATTGAAATATTAATAAAGCTTACGCAAATGAACGCGATCAATCAATAAGATTCAGTTGTATATCAGAATCGACGCTCGAAGGTCTCACAGCTGGATGATTCTTTTGTCTTCCACCTCTCTTACCTCTTCTTGCTCACCTGTGTCGTTCCACGAGGATTTTGCAGACAGGCACGAATGGAACACACCGCCTTTTTCGTTATTACGCAAACGTCACTTTGACATTTCGCTTGGTCATCGTTTAATTGCATCGCGACACGACAGAAAATAAACTATTTTCGTATCGAATTCGTTTCACTGGAAAATACAAATATTCGAGTTCAGTAAAAGATTCAGATTCGCAAAGATACGAATTCTCGGGTTTGTCTGGTTTATAAAAAAAAAAGAAAAAAAAATATTAGGCTCTTCCAAGTTTGAGTTTAATATCGTATTTATTTATTTTTCATTATCGATATAATGTCGTACAATTTATTGGAAATTTAAAGGCGAAAAAATGCATAAGACGAACGATTTCGTGGCTTTAACATCAAACTCATGAGGCCTGGTTTCAAAATTTAATTTAAACATTCAACATTTCTTTCGTTCGTTTAATTTTATACGAATTCTTCTATTATCTGACTAATCAATTTCACAATTTTTGTTAATGTAAGAATTTACGTAAAATTCGACGAACGAAATAACAACGAATGTAGAGTTTGAAATTAAATTTCCAAATCGAACGTTTGACCATGTCCGGCAATTACTTCCATGAAAATACCAACTTGCATAAATATCCGCGATCGCGTGATCACACGTTCTTGCGATTTTCTTACGGTGACTTTAGACTCCGAAAAATTATACCCTAGAAGTTACTAGAAATATGAACGTAATATCTGAAAGAGGTTAAGGGATACTTCATCCTCTCTTTATAAGATCGTTTTTTAATATATTACAAGTCATTTTATTATTTTTTCTTTCTTTTCATTTTTACAATATAAATCACTCGAAGAGAAACTATAACATGATACACGTTTCAAGGATCTCTGAATTCTAGAACTAATAAATCTTACGAATCTGGGAAAAATGAAAGTATATAGTTAATAAGTAGGAATATAGTTAATCGATAAGAAAGTGGCGTGAATCATGTGAAAATTGCCTCGCTTAACTTATACACGATGCATCAGAGAAATTGCGCGAGGTTAGAATTTTATTTTACGAAAAAAGAGTATCATATGTACCTAACCTAATATGTATACGTTACGATCCGACAAGAAGCAACCTAACCTCGTAAGAGAATCTCGTACTTAAATGAAAATTCGTGGACAAGAACGTATCCTCGCGTGATATGAAAATCACGCTTTCTAATTAACTTTAATGCAGTTATAAAAATGCTGGCTGCGCGATCAATGGAAATGGCGGCCCGTTAGGTTAGGAAATCTCGTTCCAATAGTCGTATCACGTACGAAATTTATTTTTCTTTCTCTCTTTCTTTCTTTTGCTTCTCTTTTCTTTTTTTCCCGAGGAGACAGGAATAGCAGAAACATATTTTTATTTTCACGGTGGTCTCGAGTTATGTATAACGTTTATGTGGAATTAGTCACGCGAAAACTGACTGTGAAACGTAGAAACGCAAGAAAGAGTGTCGAACTTGTTCTTCCCAGTCGGGTTAATAGAAGTTCCGTGCGTTTCACACTTGATAATCCATTCCTCGTTCCTGTTTTTCAACCGACCGTTGTATTTTAGGATTAGAAAGCGGCCGGACATTTTTTTCCATTAACCTTAATCAATCGTCGCGAATGAATTCCTGTTCTCCTGCTTCTTCGTTGCTCGCTTTTTAATTGCAAATAAATCTCTCGACGATAATTGGTTGATTTACTACATAAATACCGTGAATCTGATAGTCTACAAATACTTAAAAAATTGGAAATTTGAAAGCGTAAAAGCCCACCGACATATACGACGCGCGAGAACGTATAAAATATTCAAAGTGCTACAGCATTCTTTGATATGACATCATCTGTGTAATATTTGTATCGTAATGATATAATATTATATTAGATTTAAAGTTTAAAGGCTGTAGAATTCTCCGATGATGAATCCTACAGTTTCAAATTTTACGATTCTCCGTTTCGGAGTTCCGTATTGCCTACGGAACTCTCGACTTAGAAGTAGTCGTTTCCGAAGATCCCAACTACAGAGTTCCCTGTTTCGCACTTGTCGAATACAGAATTCCCAATTTCAGGATTCTCGATTATGAAGTTGCGAGTTCCTTTAAAACCTTGCCGTGTTAGAGTGCCAAACTGCAATCGCAATATTAGAGTGCCGAGGTTAAAAAATGTTCTACTTCGAAGTTCTCAATTTCAGAGTTCTCCCGATCTTTGAGTTCTGAATTCTAGAGTTCTCTGTTTGGGAGTTCCGAGTTCTTGAGTTCTCGAGTTCTCCGGGCTTTCGAATTCACAACATCGAAGGTACCGATTTTAGAATTCTCCATTTCAAAGTTTCCAATTGTAGAGTTCCCGAATCGAGAATTCCTGTTTCAGAGTTCTCGGTTCCGCCATATTAAAATATTCGATCTAATTCAGTATCGCTTACACATTATTAATATTTAATGAATGAAATAAATCTTCGGTGAAACTCTGTTTCGTTAATTGCACTCGCGAATTTATGTTTATGGAGGTGTGAGAAACTTATGGTTGAAACGAAAAATATCTCTGTTTATTAAATTCAAGAAATGAAGCTTTTGATTAATTGTCACGTAAAACATGAATGGCGTACGTAGAAGACACGTTGAAATCTTGAGGCTACCATCTGTTCTACATTCATTGACCTGTTTCCTTTGCGATACAAAGCTGGCCGTACTGTTGTCAAATTGCATCGAGTCGAATTGCAAAACAGTTTCCCTGGATGATGTAACTCAATGTCATATGAATCAGGTCAAAAAATCGTAAAACTCGCGATTATAATCTTGCGAAGGTAGCAGCTGGCTGGCATTGAAATTTCGGCAATCCTGGAATTCTGAACATGATTTAATTTCAGAGTTCCAAATTCTAATGTCGCCAATAGTAGAAAGATCTTGGTTCTAAAATTCTCGGTTTTTAAATTGCAAATCGAAGGACGCTTATATAATTGTTTGGATCTCGATTTTCGAGTTCCAGATCCGGAGTTTACAATTTGCTGGATTCTCGAGTTTGTAGAATTTTTAGTCCTCAAACATCCTCACTTTACAGTCCTTAGTTTCAGAACGTTTAAACTCAAAGTTCCAAATTTTCGAGTTTTCGTTTAGAATGTTCCTAGTTGCAGTGGTTCTCGGTATTATACTTCTCGATGTTAAAACTTTCCAATTTTAAAATACCAGATTATAAACATCCTAATTTCAGAGTTCAGAGTTCAAAGACTTTCCATTTGAAAGTCTCAATTTCAGAATTGCAAATCACAAGATTCTCAACGTCGAAGCTACCGATTAAAAAATTCTCTATTTCACAGTTTCCAGTTGTAGAAGTCGCAGTTTCGGAATTACCATTCCCAAATCTCTCTGTTCCGACATATTTCTGTTCTGAACCTTCAGTGCCTCTTTCCTCGATTTTTACAATTGCAAAATCATCCACCTAGATCACCAACTTTTCTACGCTCGTCTACAAATTCCCTGCAATACGTCGAACGTGTGTATTTTTGTCAATATCGTTGACCAGTCGCCTGTCTATTATCTATACAGAACAAACAACAAGCTACAGTATGAACAATAACAACGAGGAAGTGTTATCGATAACCGAATGCGATAACTATGTTAACAGGCGGTCTACACACGCATTGAACACGTGGCGAGTAAACGAAGCGAGCGTAGCAGTATAGATAGCATTTCTGGTACCGTTAACGCGCACTCCGGGTACAGTTCCGTTCATGAGATAGGTGTCGATGCGTCCAGATTCGTGTCAACCATGTCTTTCCACGATGAAATTCGCTCGACAGGCTAGCTACTAGTGGCTAGCCAACGCAACGATCGATGACGTAGTGAAAGTTGACAATCCTTCGTCGATTCTGTCCATTCTGTCGATTCCATTTCTGTTCGCTTGACAATCCGTTTACACAAACCTAGCGTCAGTCTGATCATTTCTATGTACTCATTTGCGGTTACATGGACACTCTTCTTTTTCCTCGTCGAAATTTATGCGAAAAATTCAGATATCGCAACTTTGAATTTATTTGTTATGTATATCGTGTCCATTTGCGTGGAATCGCAATAGGAAATTTCGTATAGGATTTTGGTCGTTGATTGGAATTGAGTGACATAGAATGGAGTTGCGTTAAAATTACCGTACAAAGAGTCGTACTGCACTGTAATTGCGATACACAGGATCGGTTAGCACTGGAATTGCGGAGCATGCAATTGCCCTCGCAATGCTGGAATTGTCGAGCGCGAAATTAGACCGTGTTGGAAATGCGAGAAACGCAGAGAGTGGAGTTATCGTGCGCGGAATTGGCTTGCGTTGAAATTCCTGCATAAGGAATTGCACTGCGTTGCAATTGCTGCGTAAAGTATTTGATTCTTTTTTTTGGAATTGCCGGGCACGTAATTCAACAACGTTAGGGTTTCGGTGCTTAGAACTGAACTTAATTGGAATTGCGTTACAATTTGCCAGTGTTTACTGCGTATAGAATTGATTTGCGTCGGAATTGCGGTACGTACAATTTAATCGCGATAGTAGGATTACGAAGCTTTTCCTATCTTCGTTGCCTACACTCGGATCAAACGAAACGAAACGAATAATTATTTATCTTGCCGAATTAATATCGGGATACTCGTTATAATCTCGAGAAAATGGAATATTTTATAACAGCCTGCCGTTTTCAATCAACGTATTATTAGCGATAAGATAACGTATTAACGTACGTTTGTACGCGATGAAGTAAAATAATATTCTAATTAATGAAAGGAGATTCGCTGCGATCGTGATTAATTTTCTGGAAGGTTCCACCGAGGAGGATTTTAAGCGGCAGCAGTTTCAACCGGATTAACCGTGGTAGATTTATTGCCGATAAGGATTAAAGTACGGTCGAGATAGCTTATTTATTGGTACGTCGAACAATTGCTTTAGATAATTAGCTAGCTTTGTCACAGCAAAATATTCAACTGAAAACGATATAGCGGTGATTAAAATACCGAGTGGTAAATGTCTCGTTTATTAACCGATACGTACGATTAAACTGTTAATAAATTCATTTTAAGGTAATCGCAAAATATTTGTCGCTAGATGGAAAATTCGAACAGCAACTAAATATAAATCAATAGCATTTGTAGCTGCTGATCTCGAATTATTTTTAATTATTCCGTAGCTCCACTTATCGTCGATATTTTATTTACGTCATCGAAATTTATAATCCGAAGCACGAATTTTATCAAGTCGATACTCGTCTGATTGAATGCTACAAAGTGCAGATTAAACTCGATTTAGGTTTCGGTTGGGGCTTTGGGAAACTTTACCGGATCCAAGTTAAACTTGCATTAGATGCAAACCTTCGAATCAGACGTTAAAAGATCAAGCTCAGACTTTGCTTTGCCGCGAGCTAATGTCGCAAAGTTATCGAGACAAATATTACGAATATCAGGCTTACACGAGTTTCAAGTTACCCTGGTCAAGGTTTAAATAAATTGTTTGGTTTGCTTCGAATGAAACATACGTATGTTGCAATTTAAACATTACATTACATTGCAATTTAAACACACGAAGCTCGCAATTCTGCAAATGGAAATTTTTATGTAAATTATCGAAACGTTGTAACGATGAAGGTGAATCTCAGAGAAAGGTGACGCACCATTTGTGAAAAAGGCGATACAATGGCCAAGAAATTACGCATACGACTGTGACGCGATCTGCTCGGTTTTCCTTGAGAACAGCCTCGGACACAATGCAACAATCGGGACCGTTGCTTTCGTTTTAAACGTTGTTGCTCACGATCGTTTATCCCCTATGCTTCCTGCTGCTCTGATTTTCTCGTGGGAATCTTAACGAAACCCAAACTTCAATCGCCTTTTCTTCTTTTTTTTTTTTTTTTTTTTTTTTAGTGAAAAGTCAATCCTTTTAGAAAATAACTTTCGAACGATGCAGCTTCGTTTTAATGAAAAATGTAATTATACGAGATACGCGGTATGAAGAAATGAGTGGAAAATATAAATTATAAAAGAAGATTAATTCTTCTGCGCTGCAACGAAATTACGCAGAAATCAGGAGAAATCCACGTAGGAAATAATTATTATTATTATTATCGGACACGAAAAATAGACAGATCGAAAAATATATTTCCAACTTTTTATAAAAAGTAGGTGTTGTAATGTTGTTCTAACTTCTGCACAAAGGAAGCAATACCTTAAATATAAAGATATTCCTATATAAAATACTCTAATGTAAATATAAGTATTTATTAAATATTTAATTAGTAAAAATATTTTATTAGATATTAATTAGTATTTATTAAATATTAAGTAAATATAAGTAATATTTTTATGAAATTTATAGCACTGTAAGTTTACAATTTCTTTCTCGCCACCTCACTGAATAATTAGCACTTTACCGACCGATAGCCGATTAATGGGTTACCGGCCGATAGCCTATTAATCGGCTTTCTGTCGCCGACATCTACCGACCGATAGCCTATTAATCGGCTTTCTGTCGCCGACATTTACCGACCGATAGCTTATTAATCGGCTTTCTGTCGCCGACAATCTTTCTCATTATTTGAGCAGTAATTTGTTATTTAGTGCTAAGGTACTTTGCTCGGTTGTGTCAGTTGCATTTCTTTGTAAACTCCCACAGTTTTATATCAATTTGAAAAGCTTACCGTTCACTATGAACGAAAAGAATGCTATTGTTGAGTCTAAACCGAAACAGAGCCGGCGCCAGGGAGAATCTGTGCCTGAGCTGCCGGTCGGACGTGCGTATGCTGTTGAACCGCTAGCGGTCGGTAAAGTGTCAATTAACAAAGTTTTCTTGTATTATTAAGATTCTTGTAAAAGTTGTTTCTGTAAAATTTTATTTTACAATTTTGTACTATTTTCACGTTCAGGGTAACCTGGCGATAATTTGCTCGTGTCCAGTGCCATAATATTTAATAAATCTTGAAACATAAATCTTCAGTTTATATTTTCAACTTGTCTCTTCAGCCTATCGCAAACTCACGATGTACTTAGCAGAACATTGTCTATGATCTCTATGCTTTGTTTAATACAAACAATTTGCTATCCAACGTAACCGCTAGAGACACAAGAGTGGAAAGCGAAGGAACGAAGCTTACGAGGGTTAATAACTTAGGATCATGGTCAAAGATCAGGTTACTCCGACCCAAATTCATCTTCATTCCGCTAAGACGCTAAGGCAGTGAAAAATGATGTTCGCGTCTCCGTATTTATCGTTCGGAAGTTCGCGTCTTCAAACGTATCGAACGTAATTAAATACGGTTAGAGCCTGGTTTATCCGAAACGATACGAAGACAAAACTGTCGGGATAGTGGAATTTCCGAATAACAGAAGGTTCAGTTTTCTGATATGAAATTTCATTCGTTCGAATACAGATTACTATTGATCGACAGATTTTTTAAATATTTATGGACGCTGTATCTTTTCGCCTGCTGAAAGACAATTCTCTCGATATAGGTAACCGCGCAGAGTTAGAAATCTTTTTGAACGCATGCAGAAGACCCAATTTCCGCAAAACGAACTTCTTTCTTCGTGCAACGCGTGAGAGTTGATCTCGACGAAGAGTATTGCGGCTCTGCCGCTCCAGATGACGTTTCAATTAGAATATTTTAATATTCAGAGGAACGCGATAAAGTTGGATCGTTTGAATTAAGGATTCTAGTAGAAGGGCGTTGTTGGAAGTTGTAGAAGCGAATATGGAAATTAAGTTTGAATATATCGCGTTACGAAAATAAAGAGACGGTTTATAATTATTGTTCCCTGTATTGTTCTCCTTTGGTTAATAAAGTTATTTCTCGTCGCTGCAAAGTTGCAGATAACTTATAGCGAACTTACTATTTCATTTTCTACTTGTATCTAATTTTCAACGTTTCCTTTTACGCAAGTAAAGTTTCTTTATGGTCGTTGCTTTTTCGTATTTCTCATTCGATCAACGATGTTTTCGTTCTCGGGAAGATACGAATAACTTGTGTCTCGTAGATTTTCCTTCGGAGTGAAAAAGCTTTGCCTTGCAAGTACCGTTCTTCGTAGTTTTTCTCGCCTTCTTCTTACGATTTTTCAGAGAGATAAAATCTTAAGAATTTTAATGGACGAGACACCAGTGACTCAATTGTTACAAAAAAAGAAAAAAAAGAAAAGAAAAACGTAAAGGCTTTACCTTAGAAGCCTAAATGTATTTTATTAATTATTATTGTATTATTAAATGTATTATTATATTACCACACGCATATACAGTATTCTAGCGAGTGTTAAATTGCTCATTTTATCTTCGCAAAGATGTAGAAATTTTTCATTAAAGAGTCGTAAGCGTGAATCATCGGTGATTGACATTTCCTAAAAAGTTTCGTTATGGAAATATAAAAATTGTTTGTTCAAAGATTTCAGTGCGTAGGATACCAGAAACCCACGTATTACGGAGAATAGAGATCTTGATCTTCGTGATTTCCATTTTTCTTCCAAAGGAAGGAAATATAAAAATAACTCTTAGAAAACGCCAATCACGACTCATCGATCATTCGCGTTTCTAACGTTCTTTTTTTCCTTGGAAATTTTCCATTTGAAAGCATAAGCTACTACATACAACTAATCTAGATAACGTAAAAATTATAAATTTCAAACTTTGTGATCTCTTGTACACAGTACATATTAGTTGGAGAATCTCAACAGTGAATTCTAAAGTTCTAACTTTTACAAGTACTACGTTTTAGAGTTCCCAGTTGGCAGTACCTTCGCTATTGGAGTATTGATTTCCAAGAACCCTGACTTTGAAGCTCTCAGCTTTACAGTTCTCGAATTCAAGAGTTCCCAATTTCAGGACTCTCGATTATGAAGTTCTTAATTGAAGAGTTCTTGATTTTAGAATTCTCGGTATCGAGACTTTCCAGTTTTAGAATATCAAACTACAATCCTAATGCTAGAGCGCTGAGTTCTCTCGGCGTTCTCTCGATTTTTGAGTACCGAGTTCTAGAGTTCTCTCTGTTCTAGAGTCCCGAGTTCTAGAGTCCTCTCGGTTCTAGAGTCCCAAGTTCTAAAGCTCTCTCGGTTCTAGAGTCCCGAGTTCTGGAGTTTTCTCGGTTCTAGAGTCTCGAGTTCTAAAGTTCTCTCGGTTTTGAAGTTTCAAGTTTTAAAATTCTCAGCATCGAAGCGTCGAATTTTAGAGTTTCCAATCGTAGAATTTTCAACTTTAGAAAACCTATTTCTAAAATAAACTAAATATTCTAAAATACACTCTATCTATTCCGATATTCAACAATTATAAAATATTCAACGCAAATCGCTATCTTCTTCACGGTCGTGTTAAAATTCCCTAGAACAGATCGAACACGCGTATACGCTGTAGAAATTCGAACGACACATCAACCATAATCAATACTCGATTTGAAGGTGTTAAAATTCCCTTAAACAAGCGCTCTGGCCAATACCATTAATTTCCACGCCGATGAAACGTCAACGCGATTATAATCGAAATTCTCTGGCAACCGGATCGCATTACCGTGAGTCGTTAGGTTGGCAGTGTGGTTTCCGAGGCTAAAGCCAGTTTCACACTAGCGATAACGGTACGATCAGATCCACGATCCGCGATCTACGAACATGAAAGGTCAATAAAATCCGCGTTCTTGCGAGAGAGACAGATATGAGTAGAATGTTTCCGCCTCTGTTTAAAGCATTCCTATCGTGTCAGGCGTGCGAAGAACGAGAACCTTCTCGTCTTCCATGTTGATTTTTCACGACCAATCACGGCCCAACTTTCAGACGATTTTCCCTGGTCTTCGGTATACGAGCGTCGAGATCTCCAGTTTATACGATCGCGATTAGATCGAGTCGGACATCGGTCGAAATCGCTTAAGCCTGATTCACACTAACGATGAAAGGTACGGTCAGATTACGATCGATGAAAATTTAGGATTTTATCGAGGCATTCGCGCCAGACCATCAGAGACAATCGATCGAACCCTAGCCAGTCGTTCTTCGGCTATACTGTAATAAAAATCGCGTTAATTTTGCGTCAGTATACATAAGATGACGAATGAGATATGTTTGCGGTAGTAATGCGACCAGTGTAAACGCTAAATGGAAGTAACTGCGTGATAATTGCGTGGCTGGAGAAGTTGGCGGATCGTTTTTCTCCGTTTCGACCCACAATCTCGTTTCGCCAGACGTGTCACGCTATTTTCCTAGATCGACCAGTTCGCTGCTATTTCGTGCAAATTTAATCAAACGCTCGTCCTCCAAACCAACTCCACGGCCATCAGATTTTCGTTTCGCTTAACCTTATCGCCTAATGTGAATGCTCTCGTCGGATTACGTGTAAACGATTTTCATGGAAACGGTGCTTCGTTTGACGTGATCTGACCGCATCGTGATCGCCAGTTTGAAACAGGCTTAACGTCAGCATATTCCGGTTGGAAAGGCTTGTCCGGTGGGTGGTGTCGTTGCTCATTACGATCGAGCCGATGGTTAAAAGGAGCAAAAGCCCCGGTAGAGGAGGGCGCTGTGCCTCTGGGCTTTCTTGGATCGCGTGCTGCTCTCTTATTAGCCTACATCGAAGCAACCGGCGCGGCTTCGACTTCTTATTAGAGTGTGACGTATCGTCCAAGTGAACTTGAACGGCGACGATTCATCCTGGTGAACGAAGAAAACAAGTCGTTCGCTTTAAATCCGATTTCACGGATCTAATTTGATATCGATGAACTGGAAAGTCCTTCGATGGATTTCCTTTTTTGAATAGCTTCTCTTTGGTATTTCTATTTTCTGGAGTCTTTTTCTTTTTGCTGATGAGCATTTTATAAATCCAACGCTTGATCAGCGTCGTTAAATTGCTAGATAGACTGCGGATTTGTATGCTAGTTGGTATTTTTATGGAAATAATCAAAAAGGTAGAAAGGTAGAATTTTCATACTTAAAAATCTCCCATGAATGCAATAGAAATCCGCAGTTTATAAATTACACTCTGTGTCAAAATTATACGTAACGGCTTAAAGTTCGATGTAAGCGAAAAATCGATTTGATGGAAAATCCTTTGATAGATTTTCTTCCGATATTAGAAACCTCTTCGGTGTTGTTATTTTCTACTATCTTTCTAATGTAGGTTTTGTCAATTTAGTTCTCGATTAGTATTGCCAAAATTATATTCTTCGTCCAAGTCCAGCCTGGATTAGGTGTAAGTCGAGTTCGATTTTGACAAAGTGGCAGGTATTTCGAAAGATTTTCTTCGTTGAAGATTCCTTCGGTGTCTTTATCGATGTCAATATTGTCAATAAAGATCTTACGAGCAATGTTACTCGTAGACTGCCCACGATAATTTAGGCACGATATGGAATCTAATTGAATATTATTAGACTAAGTCCCTTGGAAGGTCTTCTGATTGTTATATTTTAAAGTCAACATCGTGCAATTAACAATTAATATTGCTACATTTGTATGCTATATTATGCTAATTATATATTATGCTATATTGTATGCTAATATTTTCTGTTTGTACGTTTGGCTTTTACATATCGATTTTTACATTCTGTTCTTACCTTGTACCCCGTCAGCATCAATCGTAGTAATATACGCGAGATCGACCATATTAACCAGTTAATTATTTTCGACGAGTATACTCGTCATGAAGAAATGGCAATATTTTACGTTACGACGAGCCCCGTCGGTAATAAAATGAAAAAATGAAACAGTCATTTCGTTACAACTTAACTCTATGTTATAACAGCCACGCATACTCTCCGTTTGACGAGTATACTCGTCAACGCTTACTTTTCGCCGCAAATTTTAGGTACACGCTTTTCAAAGTTTTTAAAGAGCTCGCTAACTGGTTAAAAGCTTTGCAAGCTTGTCTTTCGTTAAAACTATTCGTAGAACCTGTCGGAGTAATGCGATTGCCAATGTATAACGCGCCTAGGGAATTCTAGGGAAAACGATATTATTACAGTGGCGCGTGCATCAAGGGACTGGAATTACGCCGCGAAATGCTTGTTAGCGGTTACGAGATTACATTTGCGTTAATATATGCCCGCTGCTAATGAGGAAATAGCAATACCAATCAAATTAATGTGCATTCCACTAGCATAGTATATGAATTATCCGCGATGCGAATCGGTGAACGCGATCGAACCACGTCGAGAAGGTTAATTGGGATGATCGTCGAAATATCTCGATGGGAATCGTCACTTTACTTGCCTCCATGACGATCGGCAACATTATACCAGATCAGAACGCGTTATTAAATACCTAGAAATACCTAGATCTCTTTTAGGTTAGGTTTATCGTGTCTCGGGACTTCGTTCCTCTGCAATGCCATTCAAGTCAAAGCAGGATGAAAGAAAGTTTCAAATTGATACAGTAGGAATTTTAGTCATTCTTGTACGTACTAAGCATTCTTTAACTTTAGAAATTTTTGGGAGGTGGAGGCAGCGTAGGTCGATCCGGTGACGAAGTTCAGAAACCAGTTGATGACGAGGCTGAAACCAGCCGATGACGAGGAGAATCTCGGTTGTTGATAGAGATCCCTATTTCAAGCGTGTGTTTGTCATTTCCGACTAATAATTTTAAAAATAACTCTTCGCTTTTTCCATATCTCTGTTTAAATATCGCTCCACTCGAACAAACCTACGTGACGTGTAGCAGCAATCAGAACTATCGGAGGATACTCTAGAAACTTGGAAGAACGATAAAATGTTTTTGGAGATTCTTTTAAAGCTTGCGGATGGAACTCACGTGTACGCGTGTATTTAACGTATTTGTACGTCGACCCGCGTACCTCTGTACACGGCTTTCTGTACACGGCTACTCGTGCAGCGTATCGCGTGCACTAACCGTGTTATCCGTATTTTAATTCGTATGACCTTTAACCAGTTAGCTGTTCTCGACGAGTATACTCGACACGAACAACTGGCGATATTTTGCATTACGACGAGTCCCATCGGTAAAGAAATTAAAAAATGAAACAGCTTTGTTACAACAGTGTTACAACATGTTACAACAGTCACGCATACTTCGTGTTTGACGAATATACTCGTCACGAAGAACTGGCAATATTTTGCATTACGACGAGTCCCATCGGTAAAGAAATTAAAAAACGAAACAGATTTGTTACAATTTAATTTTATGTTACAACGGCCACGCATACTCCGTGTTTGACGAGTATACTCGTCACGAATAACTGGCGATATTTTGCATTACGACGAGACCCGTCGATAAAGAAATTAAAAAATGAAACAGGTTCGTTACAACTTAATTCTATGTTACAACAGCCACGCATACTCCGTATTTGACGAGTATACTCGTCATCGCTTACTTTTTGCCATCCATATTAGCTTCACGCTTTCCAAAGTTTTCAAAAAGGCCGCGATAGCGAACAACTGGTCAATATACGAACGTCCGAGTCCATAAAGTCTGAAACATTACGAAGTTAATGAACGATCTAGTGTTTTTCACTATATTTACTAGAATAACAGAGAAAAAATAAAACGAATCAAAATACGAACACGTTAATACGTTCGACTAATCTTTTCTGTCTCCGTTTTGCTGTCATATTATATTATTATTTTATTATGTTATAGTTTCCACATTACCAAATTACAAATTTACAATTACCAAATAAATGACTAAAATAATTAATTACAAAAGTTAGATGCCCACGCAATTAAGCGAACGTGGAACAATGCACTTGCCTACTGAAAGGTTCACATATTGGGCTATGGACATGAGCACACGTGTTTCTTTAATACACGTGTACCATACCCTAAACTCTAGCTGTTAGTTTGTTAGCTTGTTTGTGTTCGGTGTTTGGTCCGTGCAGTTGCTTTGGATGCTGTTCTCTTCCACCGAACAGAGAATGTTTAATTACTTACAAATAATGTTTAATTACATATAAATTTCTGATTAAGCCTTGGGCTTGCCAGCGCGGTGATTTCGCTACAAATACGACGAATAAGACTAACAAATAAAAATAGCACCATTTACCATATAATTTCTTCCCAAGTATTAGGTTGCCCGAAAAGTTTCTTCCATTTCATAAGGTGATAATAGATGAACAACAATTTCTGTTTTATATCATTTTATTGGATTAGGCATGATCCATTTCGTTATATTTCTATTATTATATTCCTGCATAATTCAATAAACCAATATAAAGCAAAAAACATTGTGCGTCTATTATTTCCTTATAAAACGAAAGAAACTTCTATCATCCTATTAATTACACAAATTAACTCTCGCCTTTGAGTGTGCGAATGGGAAAAATCGGCCACAACTACCGAGAGATAGTTCCAGCGTGGCATCATCGAACGACAAAATCAAAAATTCTCCCAGGCTTCTCTGCATGTGGTAAATTCGTTTCGAGTTAGCTAGACATTTGCACGGCCTAATTGCGTTTCGAGGAAGCGCCAGAACGCCGCAGGTGTAACTCGAAATGGGTTAACCTTTGGCGAACCGGTGGCAGCTTCTCTCGACTAGGCTGTCTAGGCCTCGGAGACAACCGAGGCTTTCTCCGTGATGGCTGACTTTTACTTTTGCCACAGGCGTATCGAAGATCCTCGCGTGGATCCGCAACCAACGTAAACGTGACCTGTGCGTTAGCGTTTCTGTAACGTATAGTTATCGTCAACGAGCTATATCATCATTGTTGTTAGGCAGGGAAAAGCGGGAAATCAAGGTGAAGCTAGAATCGAAGGAAATGATCTTCTCCGTGAGAAGAAAACTGTAGGAAATTAGTACGTAGCGTGGAAACTATTTGAAAATAGTGGAAAATTTCTAAAGACACGAAACCTTCTTAAAACGAAGACAAATTTAACGCCAGATATTTTAGATTGAGATAAAGTTAACGTCCGAAATTGAGGAGAAACAGGAAAGATATGAACATTTTTCAAAGTGAAGATTAGGACATTTTCCTTTGGATTGGAGATCGGAGATTTTCCAAAATTAGAGGAAAATAAGGAACTTTGACAATCTGGAAGTTTTATTCTGCAAAATTATCATCTGCTCTTTTCTCCTTTATTTCTTCATCTTCCTTTTAGTCGTCGCTATATATATATATATATTGAGTTGGCAACTAAGTGATTGCGGATTTCGTCATTAGGTGGTAATGACAAATTGCGCAATCACTTAGTTGCCAACGCAATATATAGATTTGATATTTTGGAAAGACAGGTTCGTTGAATTAATCAGATGCCAATTAAATTCTGCAGAACAGTGCACAAAGGATCGAGGGGAGAATAGAAAAAGCAATTAACGTATTAAAAACACGACGAACCATCTTGACGATGAAGAAAACCGGGACGTAATAACGAAGCTGTTGCGAGAAAGCAATAAAAATCATCGCTTCTTTGGTCGATAGGATCTCGAGTTGCGGATTAGCCGGTCTTTCTTAGCTGCGAAATCGCGTCATGGCGATGACGAAACGGAAATTCGTGGCGAAATCTTCGATCTTCTTCGTTCGATAACGGAAAGCGTGCTGGAAACCGAGAAAACGAGCAGCAGCTGGTCTCTTTTCTCGTCGAAATCCGAACAGTGACGAGAGACGAAACAGGCAATTGAGTAACTCCCAACAAAAATATTTAACAGCGGGTCACAAAAGTATTTGAATACAAAACGCCTACAAAACACTGACGAGGCACCATCATCTTAATTGCATCGGTAAAATTTGGGACGCATCTGAAAATGTATATAGAAGTATGTAGCAGTGTTTGTTGCAAACGTACACTTAGCAAGAAATGAGCACAAAGTATGAATTTGGTGTTACTCGCATATTATGCAAGACATTTTGCAACTTTGTTAGCGCTGTAACGAGAAATGTACATGGATCGCAGACACGCGCTTAGTAAAAAAATTGCCATCGAGTATGAATAATAATCTTGGACGTAGAATTGGAATTAGAACATTCTTGCAAACTTTTTATGTACATATTATGCGGCAACACGTTTTGCAATTTCGTTAGCATCGCAACGTGACGCCTCTGTCGTTATTATTACGTTGGACAAATTTAGAACGAATCTAAAAATATTAGGTTGCTCGAAAAGTTTCTTTCGTTTCATAAGGTGATGATAGATGAACAACAATTTCTGTTCCATATTATTTTATTGAATTAGGTGTGATCCATTTCGTCCTATTTCTATTATTATATTCGTGCGTAATTCAATAAACTAATACAAAACAAAGAACATCGTGCCTCTATTATTTTCTTATAAACGAAAGAAACATTTTGGACAACCTAGTATATATAAAAGTTGCAAGATATTCATTGGGAATATACACTTTGCGGAAAGTTAGTATAGAGCATTGTAGATGCTGTTATATAGTAGATGTTAACATATAGTTGTTGTAGATCAACGGTAATGTTAAAGATATAATTAGTATTGGGATATTCGTAGAAAACTTTTACGTACGTATTATACGAAACATTTTGAAACCTCGTTAACCGTAACGGGACAAGACTATCGTGATTATGTTGGTCAAATTTGAAACGGATCTGAAAATGTATATAGGATATTTATTCAAAGAATACACTTCGTGATTTATCACTAAAATATTTCAACACTTAATTGATTATTCAATTGTATGAATAAGTCAGAATATTTAACGAGATCATGCCTAACGTTAATTCTATGTTGAAGACTATTATTCATATTCTATAGGAATTTTGCACTAAGCCTATGAACGTCTTGTATCTTCTATGTATATTTTCTAATTACTTTCGAAGCAATTTAATACGAGAATTTATTTCGAACAATGGAAAACTCGGACAGAATAGAAAAAGGTGTATTAGTGTTCATAAAGTCACAGAAATCTAGTAATTTTCATAACGTAATGTTGTACACGTATATTTAGGTATAATTAACTATTTGACCTATTAAAAGCTCAATTAACTGTTTTCGCAATATTATCTATACTTGCGTACTATTCGCGTTAAAATTTTGAAAAGAAACGTGGCTACGGTAAAATTCGAAACATCTCGGATAATACGAAACTTGACGGTTAAACGAGAGTTGGATATCCGAGACTGCGCGATATCGTAATCGCGATAGCCGTGTCGTATTACAGCGTCAACAAAATTGAAAGAAGTTTCGCCTAATGCACGCGATAGTTTCGTCAAAATTCTCCACGAAAAGTGATACTTTATTTGAAAATACTCGCTCGGTGAATATCTTCACGAGCCAACCGTACGCGTTGATAACGGTCGATCGCGCGAGTCCTCCTCGCCATATCGATTTATTATTTGAAGAAATAACATTTATTTCTCGCGAATTGCGAAAATATTCTTATCTGGGCGCATTAAATATGCGTGAAAGTGCAACGCCGGTTACTGGAACACGATAATTTTTCTAGCCGCAGTTGAGTCGCGACCGACCAGGCGACACGACGACTGCCGTCTCCCGGCAGTGTGCACTCGCTTTGATAAACTTGGTGTATAATACATAAATTCACTAGGACACAGCTAGTGATTTATCGCGACGACAAGGCCACATGTGGCATCCAGTTGAGATATATAAGTGGCGATTTGTTGCCCTGCGGCGGTCGTGTTGCGAGTTAAATTGTTACAGTGCAACGAAAGATTGAGATTCGCAGTTTATTCGAGTGAGAGTGCATAAAATTGAAATCCTCAGAAATCCGGAGAAATTACTTCAACTTTTACAAGTTCCCAGTGATTTTGACTTTCATCGGTTTTTACAACCATTCTGATTTTTATCACTCGCCGCTACCGATTTCATGGGTTCGTACCGATAGCTTGTAGCAATTTGCATATGTTCATGCTGATCTTTCGGATACTCGTTCGAATTGTTTGATGCTCGTTGGTTTGTAGAATTATCGGCTTGGCAACTAAGTGACTGCGGGTTTTGTCATTACCACCTAATGACAAAACCCGCAATCACTTAGTTGCCAACGCAATAGAATCGCATCGGCAGAAACTCTGAACTTGTGAATTTCCAGAAATATCCATTGCACAGAGATAACCGCAGAGATTAAGAGAAACGAAGAAAATACGAAAGTATTGTTTGACAAGTCTTGGGATCGTAGAGGAGAACGTTGTTACCATTTTTACCGCGGTGAGAAATATTCACGTCCGTAGTTTGGAACGTAGCTGTACAAAAATTCGGAAAAAGAAAGAAGATACGGAAATACCTTTTCTTTGATCAATTTCCGAATTACAGGCACATCGGAATGTCTTCAAATTTTTGTCCACCATGAAGAATATACATTTCGACCAACATCCTCGATTTAACGACTATACGAACGAAGAGAAGTAAGAAAAATACGAAACTATTCGTCGATAATATTTCTTCGAGATTTTTCTCTTTTCTTTCCCACAGCGAACGCAAGAATTCGTCGGCGTAAATCGACCTCCATATTCCGGAACGACGTTGCTCGCCGTGACGGCATACACGCGTTGAAATCACCGGTGGGAGGCGCACCGCGCGCTCCACCTTTCATTTGACTTTGACAGTTCCATTATGGTATCGAAGCTAACGGCAAACAGTACCGTACTTGACGTTAGTGAATCAACGTGCGCGCCGATATGTCGAGGTATTTCCATCGTCGTTGCCTTGTCACCGCGATCAGGATCGGCCTCGATAAACGTTATCGAACTAACGAGTGCAGTACTCGCGATATACGCTTCACCTGTCGTCTCGTTAATATTCTTTCTGAAAAGTGTTAAGCTTCGGCTAACGAGTCGAACGACGCTGTATTCGCCGTTGTATCTCTCGTTAGAAATTTTCGTTAGGATTGTTCTCTGTAGGGCTGACGAGTGTCACGATCGTCGACGGTTCGTCGTTAGTTCGATGGTTTTATTAGTTCGTGAACTTTTATACAAATTCGTATTCTTCTGAACAAAATGAAAAGGAAATTGTTGTTTCACTAGGATACCAAGCACCGTAGCACCAAGCACTGTACTTTGCATATTTCGTAGCAATTTATGTGTTTCTCGTGTTTCGCTTGTTCTCAATTTTCCACCTTCCACTTTCCTGTAAATTAATAAATTAATAAAAGCTGTAATCGTTGGACGAGGGCCGATGTCAATATCGGACGATGGAGAGGACTTTTGAGAATTCTAAAGATAGTTCCCAGAGAAATTGCAGAGTTTTTTTTTTAAATAGATCGATGGACTTTGTAATAGACGAACAGAGTGTAGAATTATTCGTGGTTTTGGTGACTTTAGCGAAGAATACCGTGATTATTCTTGTAATTTAAAAAAAAAAGAAACACAAGATTCCTATATTTCGTTCGAAACTTCAAATTACCGTGCGGTTATTTTTATATTAATTTCCGTATCTTAATCCTATTCTTAATCCTCCAAAATGCGACATTTTTAAGAAGAGCGTGTTCTTAAAAATATCTTTTTTTTATCAAATATATATCATCGCGTGAAGTATATGAATATATAAGGAAAAACGACAAAAGGAAAAAGAATTTAATAACGCGAATGAATTCGGATAAGAAAATTGCGAATGAAATATTATTTAACACTAATGGCGATCGTTAACATTAAAATTACCAGAGTCAAAGTGTAATTTTACGATGCGAATGTTCGTGAAGCGTGGCCTTTATGGACGATTCTTTCAACGTTAAATCAGCTGATACGCTAAATCTGTTAGCCAACGATTGATCTAACGACGATTTCATAGTATTTAATTTTCTTCCCCGTAGAGTCTAATCCTCGACTCGTGGAAACTCGAAGAAAGAATTTAAAGAACAAGGAATACGTAAAGGATAAAGAAGATGCTGGCAATTTCCAACTGTATTTAGCTTGGAGGCCGATTAATTCTTGCGCGACCGGGAAACGAGAACGCGCCATGATATTCAGCTCGCCTTTTACGGAATTCAGAAACGAGCCACTCGCGCACCGTTAAAGGGTTTTAATTATTCAACTGATCCTCTAAATTTAGACGCAGCCTGATTCTCTTCTTAGACATCGGTAGCTAGGAAAAATCGTTTGATCGTTCTATTAATCTGTTAATGATGTCTACATGGAAGAAGAAATAGCGACGAGAAAGAAATATTACACAAATATACTGCAAATTTTTCATCATAATTTAACATTTATATTTAGGGGAATATCTTAAGAAAAAAAAATAGAAATTTGATAGAAAATCGTTTCACCTACCATGTATTATAGAAAACAATTGAAAGCGCTATAATTATTTAGATATTTTATATTATATGGAATTTTACACTTTCAAATTTTCTTTCGAATGTATATAATTCCCTAGTTTTCTCTCTATGGATAAATCTTGCAGATTCTCTTCTCTTCTCAATCTAGAAAAAAGACAAAAAGAAAAAGAATTTAATAACGTAAACGAATTCGGATAGAAAAATTGCAAATGAACTATTATTTAATACTAATGGCGATCGTTAACATTAGAATTATCAGAGTGAAAGTGAGCAATTCGTAATTTTTCACAGGAATTTGATAGATGTTCCCCTGTTAAAAAAATATTTAAATCCAAACTTACGTGTCTTGTGTTATGTAAAGCTCATTCTAATTGAAGGTTCTGCGCCGAGATACTTAGCATGATATTTCATTTAAGAATGAAATTATGGTAATATTTGTAATATCCAGGATGCCAGAACTACACAATAGCAATTAAGGCCTAAATTATGGAAATTTCTTTCGCATCTCTGATTTTTTATAATGGGTTTTGCCATTATTTTAATGAATTCTCTATACCACGAGGAAACATTAAAATTACGGCTAGTTAATACGCGTCTATTCGCGTTTCCCATTAATTTTCCATCATTTTCACTACCCTGTCCTTAATGGTTTAATAAAATTTAGAGTTTGACTAATTAAAACGATTCATTTCGAAACTTGCTCGACAATGAACAGAGGTCCCTGTTAATTAATTCGTAACATAAACGTAATAATCTCTGGTACAGTTTCTATGAATTTTAATTCCTTGATCATCGTCTGTGTCGTTTTACTCGGAAAGCTGGTTGACTGGTTTCGCGGAAAAGATTTAATTGAGGGAAAAATACGCGCGATTCCACGATAAGAATCGAATTGTCTTGCTCCGTTCCCTTTAAACAAAGTATCAATGGCGACGACAGATTTTTCGAAAGCACGCGTCTTTCATCCTTTAAATTGCAGCTTCTCGTTCAATTTTATTTCCTTCCTTTTCGTGGAAACTAAGTCTGATATTAAGTTGTGCAACTTCTCTTCGTTTCCCGAAGTTTAGCAAATTAGCAAACTTCTAAGTTCCAGAGTTTAATTTCTTCGAATTGCGAATTCCCTAGATTTCTCGTTTTCCCCTAGCTCCTAATTTTTATAGGTTATACAGGTTAATTTCGTTTCGTAGTTCCTTACGTAAATACGTAGGATACGTAGTTCCTTAAGTTTCCTAACTTTCTTCCCTTCTTTAACTCTAATTTTCGAAGTTAAACGATCGAATGTAAAATTTTACGTGTATTCCCTGGAATATTGATTTAATATAGGCAGGTATTTTATTTGATTATTTTCTGCAACGTGGAGCTCTATGGTTTTCGGGATATTTATTTTCTGATAGAGATCGAAAGATTCTACTTTCTTTTTTCTTTTAAGCGGACAACGTATCAATAGCGACGATGGATCTGTCGAAAGTATCGTTTTTCAGTCTAGGTCGTCAGATTTAAATGAAAAAATGTCGGCTGTCGCCGCTAATGGACTTCCGGTGGGACGTATTGCTGAACGCCCAGCGAATTTAGATAACATTTAAATGGCAGATAACAGGAGAAATTGGAGACGTTTCGTTCCATGATCGTTTCGCTAAAAATTATTCGCGTTTTTTCATCTGGAAATATTTTGTAAATTGGAAATATTAAGTCGATATATAAGAACGTACCGAAAATGAAATAAAATATAAATAAAAATGGTAATGAGTAAATAAATTCTCGTGAATTTAAAATTTCCATTGAAAAGAGAAAGAATCGATTTAATTTATCGAATATAAATAGTACGGTGTAATATAGTATATTATGGTTGTTTAGACCTATTTCAGGCTCACAGTCTATTACAAAAGAGGTTGCGGTAGATATCCACTATATATACAGGGTGTCTCCGAAATGATGGTACAAGCGATCGGATGACGATTCTACATCCAAAAATAAGTCAGAAAAGAAGAATAACATTTTTTCGTTTAGCAGTTGGTTTTCGAGAAAAATGAGTTTAAAGAACCGTCAGCTAAGCGCGCGCTAATCGTAAGTTTCGAAGTATTCGATTTCTCTTCCTGCTCGTGTTGATATAATGTCACGATCCGCTTCCGGTTATTACTGTTATCTTATTTCCATAGTGTCCGCTTTTGGAATGGTTTCATAAATGAGGATAAAACTGTTATTTTTTCAAAATCATTTTACTAACTCAACGAGGATTTAAAATGTAAACCACGTGGATGCATAACACGTAGCTCTGCTCGTCCAATTAAATTATTATCAACACGAGGAAAAAGAGAAGTCGGATACCTCGAAATTTACAATTAGTACGCGCGCACCAGACGCAACTTCAAACTTATTTTTCCCGAAAACGAAGCCTGTAATATCGCAGAATTTTCGCAGAAACGTTCAATTTCAAACACTCGACAATTCGAGGCCGGTCAATGAACGGGCCATTGAATATTCCCCGGGCAAAGAAAATGTCATGAACTTTTATGACGTTCGACAGGGGTGGCGATATTTCGTGCGCTTTCCACTTCGATACAAATAAAGTATCTTTAATGCATAATTAATCTTGTTACAATTCTCAATTTGTGCTTTTCGTAATATTTATTTACACAGAGTCAGCGTATTTTGCTCCGACTGCACGACTGCAGATAACTTCCATAGGGCTTATTCCACGTACTTTCGAGCACCCTGTATATTCCTCTTACCCGTATTACCCGACATTTGTAGCGCAATACTTTGTAGCTAACTCTAAAGCCACGTCGACGAAATCCTTATTTACTTGGAGTCTTGTACGAGTTCAGCTGCTCTTTTCCAAGATTAGGTGTCGAAAATTGCTACTCCGTTGCCCTTTTTTATTTCTCCAATCACATTCTGTGACGACTGTGCACCGTCGAAGCATCGTGAAAAAGTTTATCGTGGCACGATTCGAGAGCTGTTCAAGAAAAATAATTAATTTCAAAATCTATGGAAATTTGTTTTACGATCGTGAAAATTCTATCTTTATTCGAGTTTCTAATAAAATAAAAAAAAAAAAAATAGTCGATCATTGTTATTAAAATGCTGCGATACAAGCGCACAAGTAAGAGAAGAAAGCTGTTAAAGAAACAACTACTAATATCGAAAGAATTAAAAGTGAATTCAGATTGGAATGCAGGTTTCGTTCAAATCTTCCAGGGGGACAGCACCGTGAAATAAACGATTTTGGAATAATTGGACATTAGCTTCGAAACAATTGGAAACGATTGAAATTGGAATTCCAATTCTATTCGAATTCGTACAAAAATCTTGCCTAAATATTCGAATGGATATTTAATAAAATTTTCAATAATATCATATTGAAGATAAGATAATAAAATTCTGGATATCTAGAAATGCTTAAAAATACTTGAAAATATTGCTCATGTTGTCTCTGTCAGTTTTCTTATCATCACGAACGACGACGACACGAACGAAAACAAAATTATTCGACAGAAGATTAGAAATAATTGCAATGAATTGCATTGGGTCGGCAACTAAGTGACTGCGGATTTTATCATTACCACCTAATGACAAAATCCGCAATCACTTAGTTGCCAACCCAATAGCAGGAATTCGAGCGTCATTCGACTTTCAGGGGACGAACAGCAGTTCTTTCTAAGAATTAAAAATATACCGGGCCTCTGTTTCACGTCGTCGTTGACACGGTTATAAAAAATCATTCGCATGCAATTAGTTTATGCCCGTGTAACTAGAACGTGTCAGTGGATACCGTTTGTTCCTCTTTAGCGCGACTAGATCGAGGCCTCACGTACGAAAAATGCGTCGGAATAGCAATGAACCACCGTGTATTAACATTGGTAAAAGAAGCTTCCTCCGTCTTTTAACTCTCAGCTATGTATATGAAGAAAAAAGAAAAGAAAATGTATATATTATTTCTCTTAATTAACATCATTATGTTGTATCGTAATCGTTGTTTGTTATATCGACATTTGTGGCTGTTACAACCTATGTATGTGTGTATGTGCTCGCTTGATACGTTTTGTTTCTAAGCTAAAAAGCTTATAGCTAAATTGATTGATTCTCTATCTATCTAAATACAAATAGAGAAATAAAACGCATTCGGATGCGTATATTTCCCATTTCCGCTGCATAGTTGACGTGACAAGTTCTCTTCTATTTTATATTTCAATCCTTGTCCTATCGTCGTTGTCCACAGCCTAGTTAGCCGGCTAATCTTACCTGTGCAATAATTATTTTTATCGACAGCGGTATATTTAAGGTCAGGTAGTTCTTGTTGCTTCTATCGTTGTCACATGCTTATATTCTGCCAGTTCTTTCGTACGTCTCAAGGTATGAGCAGGTTGTTGCTACGTTCTTATCATCTTCCTATAGTTTCTTCCATATATCTTCTATTATTATGATTCGCTGTACGTTGCTGTCTTCTGCTTCCTCCTGTAACGAGTTAGTATTTCCATATCCGATTTGTTGTAGCTTGCACCGTAGCTGGTTGTATGACCCAGTTTCTCTTCTTTGCTGCTGCCCTTTTTGGTTCGTTATCTTCGGTCTTGCCCGCTGATTAAAACACAATTTCCCCATTTACACAAACACTGATGGAGATTGTATGAAATGTTAGAAAATTCGGAGATAATTAATCCGCTTTAAAAAGTAATTTGAGAAACTAGAAAAGGCAGCAGGAGGATACTCCGCGATACGCAAGTTGCAGTTGCAAGTTGCAGAGAGGAAACTTTAAAAGCCTTAATTTCGTTTCATCTTCTTGCCTTCCACTCTGTGTAATAATGACTTTATAAAAGAACGCCGAATCATGTCAAAACCTTAATTCCTTGCTTCACTTCGTCACTCTGCAGAAAGAATTTAGGTAGTTGCTAGTTACTCGGCGAAGCTTTGTTCTGAATTGTTCGTTCCTTAAATCGCAAGATATTTAGCATTAGAAATATTAGAGTCTCTATTTTCCTTGTAGTTCTCCTAAGTGTGTTCTTTGGTTATACTTTAGATATAGCAACGAATATCAACTTATTATTCTAAATGAAAGATAAGAAGACACCCAGGTTCCTTTAAAGGAACAAAATTACAAATAATTACACGTAATTATATCATTATAAAATAATAACTTTTATCAAATTTCCATTAGGTTTTTAGAACGTTAATTTGCCTTCCCCTCTTTTTTGTCCGCCTTCTTCGTAAATCTGATCAAAGGGAAAGACGTTTATCTTTGAAAGGAAAAAATTTCAAATAATTATGCTGGTTAGTAATAATTATATTTAATTATAGTTATTACGAAACAATAACTTTCACCAATTTTTTGCTAATCTTATGCTTCTAGAATATTAAAATTGTCCTTTCTTTGCTCGCCGTTTGTTTTTTCTTTAAATCTGATCAGAGGAGGAAATATCTTCCTCTGAAATTAAAAGTTGGCAGGTAATTATACTTGTTAGTAATAACTATGGTGAAATATATCAACGTGAAATAATAACTTTCATCAATTTTTCGCTAACGTCTCTGGAATATTAATTAAATTGCTTTTTCTTCTCTCGTCGATTTTTCGTTTTCTTTTCTTCTTCGAACCTGATCATAGAAGAACGTTATATTTTTAAAGGAAGAAAATTCGTAAACGATCATGCTTAATTACAATAACTACGAAATAATAACTTTCGTCAATTTTTGGCTAACCTTATGCTTCTAGAATATTAAAATTGTCCTTTCTTTGCTCGCCGTTTGTTTCTTCTTTAAATCTGATCAGAGGAGGAAATATCTTCCTCTGAAATTAAAAGTTGACAGGTAATTATACTTGTTAGTAATAACTATGGTGAAATATATCAACGTGAAATAATAACTTTCATCAATTTTTCGCTAACGTCTCTGGAATATTAATTAAATTGCTTTTTCTTCTCTCGTCGATTTTTCGTTTTCTTTTCTTCTTCGAACCTGATCATAGAAGAACGTTATATTTTTAAAGGAAGAAAATTCGTAAACGATCATGCTTAATTATAATAACTACGAAACAATAACTTTCGTCAATTTTTCATTAACGATGATGATTTCTAGGATGTTGAACAGTCTTAACCGTTCCTTTTTCTTCTTTTTACCGTGTTTTTCTTCGAACCTGATCAAAGAGGGAAATATAATAGAGGAGTGTGTAACTGTTCAACGATTAAATAAAATATAAAAGGGTAATTACGGCGTCAGCAAACGACGAATACAATAAAGAGATCGTAATTATCGAATACAATTAAGTATCATAACCGGCACACTAATTACAAGAGTTGATGTTTTCACAGTGTGTTGCTGCCACGTGTAAGCGTGTTCGCCAGATATTACAGAGATTTAATTCGTGCGTTGTGTCGGCTCACGAAATGCGATTAATTACAGGGAATGGCGCAGTGACGGAAAATTGTTTTCGTATAAATTAATAGCCGGTCGTTGAATCGTGCACAATGGCAAAATAATGAAACCGAAATTTCAACTATTACTGTTATTATATTACACGGTAAAATTCGTCCTGTAACGATAAATATTTGCATTGTTTCGCGTGCAATTATTTGTTTTTTTCCTTTTCATCTCACCGGCATTTTGATCGTAAAAATCGGAACGTTCGTTCGACATTCTTTTTAATTACCGTATAATTATCACGAGAAAGCTTCGAGCTATTTCTTTCGAAATAACATTTAACACATCACGCAAATAACGTTTTATCATCAAAGACATATCACAAATATTTGGAACATTTTGTAGGAAATTGTGGGAGTTTACTTGCAAGAGAAATCGTTGCCAATGATATTCGATTGCAACAATTAGAAAGAACCCTGACATATATCGGAAGGTTAATGATTTCAAAAAGATAGACTAAATATATTAATAGCGTTCTTTAAAAAAGATCGTGTCGGTGAAATTTACTCACAAAAGTCGTTGACAATAATATTCAGCTATAATAATTAAAAAGAACCGGTAACACCCATTAAAACACCAACTCTTTCGTTAGAAATATATTACAAAATTATTTGTGACGTTGCCTAATAAAATCGTAATAGTAAATTCTATGCAGAATAGGAGATTTACTTATGAAAGTAATTCAGGGTCATTAACAATAATGCTCAACCATAAGATTCAAAAGGAAGCGTGATATTTCATAAATAAATCTTCGTATACGAGAATCGCATTAAAGCGGTGTCTCTTGATAAAACGAAGAAAAACGCTCGATATTCATAAAAAGATATCAGCCACTCTCTGGAAGCCATTAAATAATCGTTAAAGCCCGTGTTCGCTGGAAAGCCTTCAACCATATTCGAAACAGGATCACGAAAATCGATTGCGAAACAAAAAGAAAGAATTTCTTTTTCTCCGCCATCCGGCCCGTGTTTCGTGTCCGTACATATTAATCGCGATCGCCGTTAGAAAGTCGCTATTGGTTATCAATTAACCGGAAAGAGAGGCCAGTGAAAACGATCGAGCATCGCTTATTCATATTAACCAGTTCTCTTGAAAGAGAGAGAGAGAGAGAGAGAGAGAGAGAAAAGAAACAAAGTTAAAAGGAAGGAAATAGCCAGTCGTATGGAACAGTTGGAGAATCGTGAGAAATACATATGTAACACATAATCGTACGTTTTAGTATATCTTCTATCTTTTCTTCTTTTCTGTTTAATGATAATACTTCCCTGTTCGGGACACATAATTCAATATGACTGTGACTAAGACGAGTGTATAAAAAAATATATAAAATGATAAGAAATAAGAAAAGAACGTTTCCCTAGCGTGGAGGATCTTAAAGCTTCTAAATATTTTCTAAATTCACTTTGGCTACCGAAATATGTGATTTCTGTATCTCTTCTCGGCTCGTTTGTTATTCGGTTACTTCCCCCTTTTTCCCCATTTCAAGCATTCGATCGTACATTTTAGTAATAGATATAACATTACTAGACTCTGCGGGTTTTTGGGGATTTATAGGGAATTTGAGATTACAAAATTGCACACAGTGCACGTAATACGAAAATATTGTATGTACAGCCTTTTACAATAGGTAAGGCTCGGTAGGTAAACCAGTTTTCTGCCGAGTTCGTATCTTTTTCTTATTATATTCCTGAAAATATGAATCTGCATAAAATTCGCGGTCTAATTGTATTTGTTTACCGCTCTTATTAAATGTAGATGTAAATGATGTCTTTTTATGCCTCTGATTCCATTAACTTTCTTTTGCCCGACACTCTCATATGGACTTTTCTCGATTAAGCCATAAACAAACGGATAAATACAAGATGGTTATCATTCTATGGTCCCCGTGTTTTATTATGAATCTCATCGGTGCTGTAGTTCCATTAAAATAGTAAAACATGTTCCCCTCAATAGAGAAACAACACTATGCTTTTATAAATCTAATGTGTTGCTTCTATGACGATACTCATTAATCATGGTAATAGGGAATTTTGTTATTCTAGTAGTTTTTCGTTGTTCACGCTTTGATTAGGAATCGTTATGATTAATGTGAATCAGGCGGTGTGGAAAAAGTGTGGCGTCTTTTGCCTATAAATATTATATAGAGGTATAATTACTTGTATTTATAAAAATGGAAGATTTTCATTCTTAGGAATGGAAAGTTTCAACTTTCCATGAGTGTTATAAAGAAATATAATTATTTATATTTGTATTAATGGAAGCTTTGGTCTATGAATATTGGATAAAAATATAGTTATATTTATATTAGAAAGAATAAGTGAACTCTGTTATGCAAATTGTTTGTCCCTAAACTAGCCCAGAAAAATACAATTCTACTATATAGGGAAAATTAGGCGCATAAAATTATTTCAGATCTTGGTGATATATTAATATCACCATCACAATTTTTTCATAACAAATAGGAATTTTTGTCGGTGGTCGTTAATTTTGGTCCATGAATAGTCTTGTTTTTAAAAATACTTCGCGTAATTTTCTTTCTCGACTATTCTGAAGGATTTCTTTACGAATATCTTCTCGATTGGGGCAAATTGTAATCAGGTTTCTCTGATTTCATTATCATTGGCAAACAGTTAGTAAAAATAGGTTAACGAGGAAAAGATTCGAGCCTTACTAGCCATGATATATCCAGGATACTAACAAGCAGGACAATTTTCGTGTTAGCCAGTTCTAGGTTCATATGGTTTAAGGCTTTCTTCAATCCATCTTGCTCCGATTTAACGAACTTCTACACCTAGGAAATCCCTAGGCACGCAATTAATCAAATCACCTCGTAACTGCGAACCAACTACTAAGATACTTACCACGATTAAAATTTCAAGCTAGTCACTGCTGCTCAAGATAGTCTGAGTCAAACTTCAGACTTCCCTAGATCGGGCTGAAAGTCCTGCCAACTTTAATCACGACGGATTCGTCGTTCCTTCTTGAGCATTTATTTCAAAGTTGCCAGACATTTCGTTGCTTTCATACTCCCTTTCCTTGGAAAATGATTTTTCTTAATTCCTTGAAACGATAAACTTGAGATATTGCCATTTAAAGAATTTCCTCGGAGCTCAAGACGAAATACAAATTTCTTTCGAATTCAGTGAATTTAGGGAATTTTTTGTTCAAAAGATTCCACGAATTTTTCTTTTACAAAATCTCAAGAATATTCTACTTAAAATGTTTCGAAATTCTCTGTTCAGAAAAGCTTCAAAATTTTCTATTTCCAAAGTACCAAAATTTCTTGTTTAAGAAACTCAACAATTTTTTATATAAAAGAATCCGAGACCCATTTATCGCAGGAATTTCGAAATTTTTTATATGAAAGTGAGAAAATTTCGAAGAATTGTTTACCTACACAGTTTCAAAGTATTTCTTTGTGTTTTTCCAACGGGTGCAGGTCTATTGGATACCGAAATGTATCTCGGATAAGTAAGACGCTTCGGACATTCGCGAGACAAACCAAAGAGATTTGTGATAGTCGGTAATTAAAAAAACAGTGGAATATTTGAAAAGGATAGAGGAGAAAGATGAGACCGGGAGTGAAAATAGCGAGACCACGTGGTCCTGTGATTCAAGTGATTGGTGATCAGTGAAAGCAATCATGTTTACGATGATCGAACCGAGGGGCGACAGGGTGGCCAACACCCAGACAAAACATCACTGTTACCAAGTGATCAGGACCACAAGGGTGCACCAGAGTTCCAGAAGCTCGAGAATGGTCACTGTTCAGGAGAAGGTGATCAGATCGCGGCTACAGTTGGGTTATTCCACGCCTACCAACTTCATCAACCGGTACTTATCATATATCTTGATATAAATATATTATACAAGGTATTGATGGTGACTATTATTATTGTTGTCGCTATCTATTATTATAATTTCAGGCTATTATTATCGCTATTCTAATTATAATGGTAACATTATTACTATTTTTATTTTTATTATTATTATTGTTGTTGCTTTTGGGTTAAATTTTTTGGATGATAAAAATGAAATACGACGGGCGAAAGATTGGCAAATTTTCTCAAGTCTGAACATAATTTTACGATAACGGGACGCGTAAATCATCTGTCATTTCTCGCGTTTGATCTTGTCCCTAAAAAAATCACTAGACCACCACCCATTAGAAAGTAACTAAGAAGTAACTATAACACAACGATCCAACGGGGAATCCCGTGTATTCTTCTCGGTGAAATTATATCGAAAAAGACGTAGTCTGGTAATCGAGCGATATGTTGGACAACCATAAATAGATTTTATAATTTCTGATTACTGTTCCTGAGTGGTAGGAGCATATTTTAATCCATGGTTCACTTCCGGACGATGGCTCGTTCCGAGCCCGCCGTACACCGCTCGCGTTACGCAAACAGTTTCCGGCTATTTTATGGAAATTTTTCATCTGGAGAACCCTTACTAGACTGAGCTCCGCGTTGCGACTTATTCGCGTTAATTATATGCATAAAAGGGAACAGAATATCTGTCTAGCGTGGATCGTGTTCCCACGCGGCGTTCTACCAGCGTAAATCTTCTCTCGAAACACGATGAAATATTCCGAGAAATTTTATCTCCTACGAGCTACCTACGATGTAGCAGGGTCTCTGGTGAGAGAGGAAGATCGTTGTCGGCCGACTATTGCGGTTAGCAGAATGTGTGTTCGAGCGACAGGCACTGGTATTGCGAATAAATTCAATTGCGTTAAGTTTCATCTTGAGTCAAGTATAGACTTGTTAAGAGATTCAATATTCTTTATTTATAAATTCTATATTTTGGTATTCTGTAGTTTAAAGTGAAATATAGAGATTGAGAAAGATCTTTAAACAATGGTCTTTATTTTAAACTGTACCGAAGAGAAAAAAATCATTTTCTCAATCAGGAATCATTATTGAATAATTGAATGTAATAACAATGCACAGGGAATGTGTCGCTCAATCTATTACCAAAAATAGAAATCTGTCTGGATCGTATTAGATTAGTTGCGATGTTTTCAAAACGTGTACACTTTCAAAGACTCTCTATTTGATCAGATAAATCTCGCATTCATAATCCCAGTCAAGTATTCTTCCATTTCTACCTCGTAATCGTTAGAAAATTGCCTTCGTTAGAAATTTCTCCGTCCAAACAGTTCATTGAAGAGGACAGAAGAGATATTGGCCGAATGGAGGATGCATCTCAAGGTTAACACAACGAGGCCGCCAAGTTTCTATTTTTAGTAATATGAGATCAACAATCGAGTTATACCCTATTATATGATTATCGCGTGTGCTCAACGTATACAGGGAAACCTGTATATCATTGTTACATTCAGTTACCTAGTGATATCTAATTAAGAAAATGAATTTCTTCCTTTTACTACATTTTTAAATAAAAATCAAATTTATCATCATTTATTTTTTTATTTTTCACTTTTCAGCTTCCTAATTTCGCCAGATATTCTTATTCCATCCAGACAAGCAGAAAAATAAGCTAAATGAAAATAGTTCTATATGTATTTTATATATTTTTCAAATTCCACATTCCAAGTTAATATCTCGAAGATTTTGTTTCCTTGGATATTGAATTTCTTAAATTCTCTAGGATATTTCTTTCTTTTTCCCCTATGTCTTAAGTCCCACGTTATGAGTTTAGTTCGTTTCCCCAAACGTATATCTAAATTCCCTAGAATTCCCTATTTATAGAATAGATCTCTGAATTTGCTTTTGCTTATTCTGAAGTTTATAATTATTTCAAACAAATGACGAGATCGGCGGCTTATCAAAATCAACGGATCAAAAGTCTGACGAAGCACGAAAGAGACTCATTTATCTATGAATTTGAGAAAGCTTAAATATCGGAAGAAGCAACGGTGGTTCGTTGGCTTGTATCACGCGGAAGAAGCCACGCACGGTGTCTCGAATTCATTAAAGGAATTATTAAGGCATGCTCTCCATTACTGCAAGCCCGCTTCTCCATCTCGACTAATTATCATCGAGCAATTAACAACCGTTGATTGCCATTAACGGTGCAAGCGCGTGTTAGATTCGAACGATCCCCCGTATGCATGAAATAATTTCCTCCCGTAGCACGCGAGCTACTGCTGCTGCTGCTCTCTCGAGCAAAACTGAGGAAAAAACGGGGGAAATCCTGGAAAACTTTCGTTCAACATTTCGTAGAAAAATATTTTTAAATACATCTTTTATATCGTTAAAAAGCTTGTATCGCGTAAATATTTCGAATTTCATTAGAGTCGAGCGAACGAAACTTTGAGAGACTAGGGAATTTTTTAATTTACCACACTGCAGATGTGCACTATTAAATCTCCCAATTTTCACCGTATAAATTTCGTGCGAATACTTTTGAACATATTTTTCGTTATGAGTTGATTTCGAATCTTATCGCATCGGAGTTTATAAAATTCCATGAAATTCCAGCGATTTTAATTCACCGCTCTGAAAATGTGGATTTTACGATAAAACAAACAAAAGTTCCATTGAGATATTTTTTCATATTTTCTATAGAAGCTTCGCATCGCGAAATGATTTTGAATCTTATCGCATTTATAAAATTTGTTAAATCTAGGGAATTTTTCGATCTAATTCCGGAGACATCCAGAGATTCCTAATTTATCCCAGCTAAAAACATGATCTCTCGTAAATATGAACGAAACATCGATTTCTTCCGCAAATAGAAAAATCAGTCGAGAATATGTATTTATATGAAAACAAATCGTCCTTCGTCTATGATTAGAATACATCTGATTATTGATTGCGCGTCTGCAACGTCTGTGAAACTATAAATACGAAGCATCCAAAGTTCCATTGACAAGCAACTGTGAAATATCACTTTGGACAAAAATCCAAAGATACTTTTACCATTTCAAAACATTCCATAAGAAAGAATACAATTTTACTTTTCAACATCTTGCTTCTCTTAACTGAAACGCTTGTTTTCTCTTCGAAACTCTCACGGGCGCCTCTTCCTCTCTTTTTTTTCCTCTTTTCATTTTTTAAATTTGCGTTAGATTTTCCCAGAGAAACACGCAAAGGGAATGGAACGAAAGAGAGGAGAATTCTCGTGAGCACGACGAGCGCACACGCGAATGCACTCTGCACGACCTGCACGGCGCCGTTTAATTACTTGACGTTAATCTCGCGATGCGCGTAACGAGCCGCGCGATTTCGCGAAAAATTGCTGGCTTCTCTAGCGGCTTTTCCACCAGCTTTCAATGCGCGCCGGTTCTTCAAATATCTTTTAAGTCGTTCCTTGGCATATTGAACACGGTCAAATAGTATACGCAAATTTGAGATTGTGAAAGAGAGAGATTGGGAAATAATCGATTGGAAGTATTAGAGAATTGGAAAATAGAAAGATACGGAAATTAAACAACGAAAAAATAGAAATATTGGAGTGATAGGAAAATCGATTTGTTAGTTGTATGTCGTGCATTGTGCTTTAGAAATTGTGATAAAGTTACTCGTAAAAGTTACTCGATTGAAAACGTTTGAAATAATTTGTTTAAACGATTTGCAACAATTTCTACTCTACATGACATTCGACAATTAATTATTGATCATCGTGTGGGATTTCCATCACGTGTAACTTAAATTCGGAAATCAAAAAATCATGCGAACATAGGCACTGTAGCATGTAATATGTTCCTACGTTTAAATAAACAACGAATAATAAGAGAAATAAAACTTGGAGAAAAGAGTGGAACGAAGTTTTCTTCATAACTCATATTAAGATCAGGATCTTTCAAGAATCCAACAAGTTTCTAAAACAAAGGAAAGAAGGAAGAGGGTTGAGGTTGAGGTTTCTGAAACTTTGAAACTTCAAAACTAACCGCTACACCCTGCTCCTAAATTGAACTAGACGAAGTGTCTGTTCCAAGCAAGAGACGTCGACTAGAACGAAAAAAAAAAGGAAGGAAGAAGGCGAACGAAGGGGGAAAAAATGCAGGAGGAAACATAGTAGAGGCTTCTATGGCGCGTGTCCAAGTGGCAGCTGATGCACTCCACCTGAAGCCTACGCGTCTGAGGGTTTTGTCTTCGTATAAACGCACGAGTGGCCCCGTGCTAGACTATCTTTTTCAACCCTTCTCTTTGTCTACATTGTCCATCTCTCACCTTCCCCTCCCCCCAGCTCCGCTATCTAGACGCTAGACTAGCGTCGAAGTCAACCGACGCTCTAAAACAATAGAGAAGTCGCCTCCGAGGATTTATCGAGGGAGCAAACTGCGAGCAACCTCGATGAAAGAGCGTTTGTTTTCCCCGACGTATTCATTTTCCATCGAGACTATTTTCACGCTCGTGAATCCAACATTTCCCATTGTGTCGTGGCTATTCTCGCCTTTCACGCGACGATAGAACGTGGAGAAATGATATTTGGGAAATTACTGAATAAATCATACGTATACCGTTGCTAGGGAATTAAGCTGCTGCAGTTTGTCACTAGAGATTGTTTGGAGCTGTTTGCGTATGTTCAAAGGGACTCAGATTTTGAAGATGTATTATTCGAGATCTTATTACCGCTAAAAATACAAGTACAAGCTGTTTATAAGAGATTATTGGAAGATATGCTATTATGAGATGAGGAATATGAAAATACTAGACATACGTGCATAAGACAACTATCGAGATATGGACTAGGGATATACTGGATATGAAACATAGGGGAAGAGATAAGGAATATGGAATGTTAGATGCGGGACGAATGTGTGCAAAAGTAAGGATAAAAAATATTACTTAGAGATACAGGATCTGCATATGAGATAGAGATATGGGATTTCGAATATGAGAACGTTAAAATATGAGATATGCAATGGAGACACGAAATCTAGAAAGTAAGGCGAAAGATATAGGTTAGGAATACTAGTTATGGCATATAAGATATATGAAATATGAAATGTAGACTATGGAAATTTGTACTATAGAGCTTGGGATCGTGTGCAAAGTAAAACAGAGGGTTTAATCGGTAACTTTTCAGACATTAGACATGGAACATTGAGAAAAAATTGCAGAAAATAGAGTATTGTACGTTATGTACAAGATGGGATGTAAGATATACTCGTACAGCATAGAAGGTGGGATAGAATTCGCTAAATAACAACTTACTTATGACAACTTATAGAAGAACGATATTTTCCGCCTATACCAGGTTGAGAGCCATTGCTATAGACCAAACATCCACGCGATTTTATTACATGCTAACCTAACCTGTGATCCTCTGGCGCCTGCAAGCTCAAAAAACACTCGAATTTCACGCCTAGTTCCCATAGTATCGGATCTTAAAAATGCAAAACAGTGGTAACTGAGGTAGAAATTCAACGAGACCCGGTACGAAACAAACGAATGCTCTTTGGAAACGATCGTACCTTAGAGGGCGGTCTATCGTTCGCTGGTAAAGAAATAAATTGAAGGCAGGATGGTATTAAAGCCTCGCAAGAGTCGAAACATCTGCCTGTCGGCTGTTGCAGAGCTCGTGCCACACGGTGCACGCGTGTAACGTGTGTGCACGTACACAACAAAGTGGCACGAAACGTGCACCTGGCTTCGTGTTTTTTAAGCAAAGTAGCTGCGCCAGTCAAACACGTATCCTCTCGCCGGTTTTTCAGCCGCTCTTGTTCCTCCTCTTCAATGGAGCACTTTATGGGAATACGTACGCGAAGCGTTTACGTGGCCCGTTGCTCGTCCTTTTATCATCGATGAATGCGCCACGAAACGCGTTAAGTAACTCCGGTTAATTCCCGGTGAAATACACCGAGTGGCCCTTCCGGTTACGACGATCCATCTCACAACTTTGATTGTTTGGCGACGTTGAGGGATGCGACTATGTCTAATTGCGTCTGCTTCATTCATTTGTAGGATTAGATTAGATAAAGTAATGGAAGATTGAGAAATTACAGATAATTCGCGACGAGATCCACCGGCTGATCCTACCGGTTTTAAATGCTTTGATGAGCCACTGCAGATTCTTTATTGTCTAATTGTATGATTTCTAAATGTCTAATTGTACCTGATTCATTCATTCGTAGAACTAGGTAAATGAGTTAGCTTTTATGAGGAATTAAGAGGTAAGGGAAGATTGAAAAATTATAATTATAAAAAATTATTTTTTTATTATAAAAAATTATCACCGGCTGACCGTTCCGGTTAGGAGAAGCCATTTGATGTTTTTGATACTTTGATGTCTAATTGGATCTAATTCGTTCGTATATAGAGATTTATTCCATTGGCATAGATTTTGAGTTGTCTAGAGACATTGGAATTTTCCTATCTGCAATATTAGATCGACATAACATAAAGTTGAAAAATTATATTAAGGATTTGTAGGAATTTTCAATCCTTCACTGGAATAAGTCACAGTTGCCAGTGGACGTTGAAACTTCTCTAGTAGTGTAATTGATTAGTTTGTAATTAATTAAGTTCCATAGCTAAGATCTAAAAGCAACTGTATAGAGTTTCTCGAAATTGGTTTTCTGTAAACGTCTCCGTGTCGAATCTGATAGCTTGTAAATTTAGATTAAAAATACTGAAGGTTGTAAAATTGTATTGAATATTTTCGCAAGCTCGATCAAATATGTATTCTTATAGAGTCTGTTTTTTAATTTCATTAACCAGAAAATTTTCTTTATTCTTCGCTGTGCTCTACTGCATTAAAACTGTGCATTTTATAGAATGTCTTCTTGAACGTCAAAATACGTCAGCGATCAGACAATAAATTAACCGTTGAATTTGAGAGACGTTGCATTCTCAGGATGTGCGTGCCGCTCAAAGTACACGTGATCGTGAGTGTGCACGTTTTAAATACAATTCCTTGGGCAGCTTTTCCTGCAATTACGTTTCATATAAGACAACCACAAGTGGAACGGCTGGGGAGGAGAGAAAAATGTAGTTCCCTTTGGCGGGAAAGAATAGTGTGAAAGTGACGCGGTGACGTCTCTTTGTTCGCGGGGAAATGAATTCTCCTCCCTTGGAATTTACCAAGAAATAGTGTAGACGGTTGTGTTTGGAAAAATCGAAAGATAAGAAATAAGAGGGAAACCGAAGAACGTGGATCCAGCGAGGGAAAATAAGAAAAGAGCGGAAACTCAAGGAACTGAGTAATGGGAAAAATTGCGAAATAAGAAATTGACGAACGATAGGAAGAAGTTTAGGGAAAAGGAAGGTAAAACTAGACAATGAAGGAAACTTGGAAATTAGCCAGATAGAAGAGATAGAAGATAGGAAGCTTACGAATTTGAAAAGTTCAAGATCAAGGCATTGGGAAATTGGAGACGCTAGGGAAATTAGAAAATTAAAGGTTCCAGAAATAAGAAAAGTGGAAGATCAGAGATTTAATACACAAAGAGATTAGAAAGTTGGAATCTCGAGAAATACAAGATCGGAGAATTGTGTAAAGTCCAAAGGTAGAAGTTTTGAAAAATTTAAAATTCGAAAGTTGAATGATTGGGAAATAAGGGATTCTAGAGACATAGAAGTAGAAATATAGAGATATAAGAAATTGGAATATGCAGAGATTTTAGAATAATGAAATAAGAAAATCGGGAAGCAGACAGATTGAAAGCTTAGAAAATAAGAGAATTGTGAATGACAGAATCGACGAATAAAGGAGCAAGAAATTAAAAAAATAAAAAAAGTAGGAAAAATTGAGAAGAAGAGGCATCGCAAAAATAGGAAAAGAAATCTCATCCTTTCTTCCTTTTGGATAATATTCTTACGCGTTAAAATTAATTAAAATAAACACGTCCTGTTAGAGAATATTCAGATTCAAAACTTCGCTTTCTCCGCTTCTTTTCCAACAAAACAAAAGCAAGAAAACGTAGGTCGTCCGATTATCGATGACTCAGCCAGTCCCTCGCAAAATCCAATCAAAAAGGAAACTTCTCAGACTTCGCGTAGCCTAACGTACAAACCATAATCACATATGCTTATCCTTCCACATCTTGGACCCTTACGTAAGTCGCTTAATTGAACGCTCATTGCATAAGGTGTGGAAGGTTGAGTGTCACGGTCATCATCGTCATCATCATTATCGATTCCCTTTCTCTCGTGTACCTGCTGACACACATGTGAAAGCCGATACGTGTTTTCGAGGGCTGCTTGAAAAGATATATCCCTTTACTCCTCTCTGCGCTTCTCATGGAATAACGAAGCTTCACCAGAGTATACACGCCATTTATCTCACAGTGTCTCTTAACCCGTTTCCCGGTCCAACTAATTTCAATTCCTCGATGTTACGTGCCTCTCTATTCCTTTGCTCGAGTAATTAATTTGCAAAACGAGAATTTCTTTTCTCCTTTTAATCGAAACTTTAGAACCAACAAGATCGAGTCGATTTTTTACTTTACAAAATCTCGTTCAATCCTCGATGTTCCAACCTCATAAATAATGTCGATAAAAAATTAATATACGATGGAATAGATCGGTCTATTTTATTTATTGTAATTGTCAATGGTTGTAATATTCTTTGCTCATCGTTGTGCGTGTATTCGTGTATCCTGGAAAATATGCTGATAACTATACAATGAAACAAATCCAGGTATCTTAACCCTTTGTACTCGAGGACTTTTTCTGCTGGGCGTAGCAGCTACTGCGGATGATTTAGCGTATACGTGACGCTAGTGTAAAATGATTTCATATACAAATTAATTTACAAAGAAATTATATTCTAATAATTTATCTATATTTACATCTTAGAAAATATGATTTTGTAATATTAATTTCTGTATTTTTTTTTGTGTGATAACTTACAAAGCATTCACCAAGATGCATTCTTGATATAATTAATCAAGTTCATCTTCATTTGAGCTAATTTCACTTCAGAAAACCACTTTTTTTAGGGTTTCTAAACTATAATACTTTTGCCATGATCGTCGAATCCGAGCTAACGTTCGACACGTTGTTTCAATACCATAGTTGAACCATGGTTTCGGAGGAATATGGGATTAAATATTTTATCTCCATTTTAAAGTCTAACACTTTACACTTCCTAACAAAGAACACAAAGAACCAATTTACGAACCAATATTGCACTCTCATCAATTGGAGATGTCGTGGAATGCCGTGGCGACTGAAGGTCGCCTCTCGAGTGCAAAGGATTAATAATACACGAAATAAACACATGAAATAGATCTGATAGATCTGTATCAAATGTATAATACATAATATTAATCTAAATAATTGTTGTCAATATAATACACCTATTAGTACGTACTTATTCAAAGAAAAATTCTGGCAGGAAGAGTAATATGAATATCGCTGAGCCAATTAAATTATACAGATATCTAAAAAATAGGAAGAGTGGAAGAAAGTTTATCCAACCACGGAGAATCTTCTTCCTCTTATAAACAATTGTTTCTCTAAATAACATTTTGGAGAAATAAAAATCTTTCGAGCAATCTGTGCACTGCGTTCAAAGGATAATTGAATAAAAAGAAGGGGAAGATCGTTCAAGGAACAGAAGGTTGCACACCACTGTTGAGGCCGGTGTGCACGTGTTCCTTTACCCTCTTGTCCCTCCAGTGTCACTGATTTCCGATTCTCGTGGACGAAGAATGCCCCTGGCTGCCAGCTGCTCGCGATCCTCCATCACCTCAGTCCACCTTACGATCGTCAGACTATCACGATCCTTGGTGCAGTTTGCATCGAACCGTGTTCCTTCTTCTGCATTCAATCACCCGAAACAATTGGTGAAGTCATCCTGTAGTCCAGTGGAAATTGCGTGTTAAAAAATTCGGAGAAAATCGTCTGTTCCGTGGAGTGAACGTTGATCCTGAAGAAAAAAGCTAAGGCTAATACGAAAAAATAGATGTTTGAAAAAGTTTAAAGTGTTTTTCAACGGATTTATTCGAAATTTATATCGGATTTGACGTGAACATAATCTAATGGAAAGCAACATAATCTAATCTAGATTGGAACAAAATTTCACGCTGAAAACTCGCGCTCTTCTCGGTTGGAAGATTTGCAAGGAATGTAAAATTGCGTTGAGATGTAGGACCGTTAGGAATTTTGAAAAGTTTCGTAGACCCAGCCCAAGCTATAACTCAGCGACCGCTAAAACTCGATGCTCGACACATTCCAAGGAACTGATACATCTAATCCAAACGAAAACCTTTCAAATCGTCGCGCTTTTACCTTCTATAAACCGAAAACCTGGAAAATCCTAGCGCGCTCGTTCTTCCATCAAGTGAAAACATATCAAACGTACAGCCACATCAATTTCATCCCTCAAAGATATATCAATTTTCCAAAAGCTTAAATTTTCCATCTTCTTCCTGTAGCAAAGTGTTTAACGATTAAATAAATAAATGAATAAATAAAAAAATACAGAAGAATCAAAGATCGAAAGACACAGTAATTAATAGAGTAATTAATTATTGAAGTTACAAATGTGGTGATGTACAAGAAACACCTTGTTCTGACTGGATAAATTTAAGGGAAATCGTGGAACCAGTGCAGCGTGGTAAAAGGAAGGATCAAGATGGTGGTCTGCGTGGCAGGATTTCTCACGGGGTAGGTGGTTATCCAACAATCGTACGGGGGTGAATTTCGAGGGATGATTCACCGCGTGTGATTCACGAGCGCGAAACGGTCCCTTGAATGGTAATTGCCGGCAGCTGTCGGCACAGAAGTGGCGTTTTTCGTCGTGAGTTTCCGAGCATTCGCCGAGCGATGTTTCGTCAGAGTTGCGGTTGGCAGGCTTATTTCTGGTAAATTTTCCACTCGCAGAGATCTCATTTGCAGCTGGAAAATTCTAATTATCTTCGGTGGATTCGCATCTATTTTGTCAAATTGTTCGAACGGCGGAGAAAAAGAAAAGAAAAAAAAAAGAAAAGAAAGAAACGACAAATTTCAATTTGTATTTACAGTCTACGGTGAAGCCTTTGAATTTCGGATATTTGTCGAGTGAAATGTAATTTAGTTTGTTGGGATCGTTCGTAGGAAAGAGAAATTGGAAAACCCCGGTAAAAGCGGAAAGAATTTCTGTGCAACTGTCGAGAACGCGATTTGAAAATGTGATTCTTGTGGTTCTTCGTTGCTGGGAAAACAACAAATATTCCTGTTAACTGGTTGTAGATGCGATTGAACGTAAAAAGTGAAAGGAAAATTGAGTATCCGTGAAAACGACGACGAACGATCATTTTTAATGATCGAAGATTAATAAAAATTAACATTTCTCTCGATCTGTATCGATATGTACGCTACTTCGAATCATAATCGAACATTTAACGATTCTAAATTATAAAAGCACACTCGTTATTTAGCTCATATTCTTCGTTTAACATTTTAACTGTCACCTAGGTCATATATGACCCATCACGGTTTCTCCTGTGACGCCACGGTGGTCATTGATGACCGGAGCGCTTCAACTTCTTACAATTGTAAAAATTGTATGAAAATTGACAGTTAGGGCATTTTGAATATAACCGATAAATAGAAGATACTTTGAAGTAGAAAGTGCCCCATTGAACAATTGAACATTTTTATTAGAGCATCAATAAAAAAAAAAAAAAAAAAATGAGAACAAATCTTGCATCTAACGGTGCACTGTGTTTGCATTCATATCTTTGAGAGGTAATCTACGAATATTATTATAAACACAGCTTAGAAAGTAATTGTAAATACTGCTTTATAATCATATAATTGAAGTTAAAAGTGTACACGTAGCTTACTATTATACAGGGTGGTTGGTAACTGGTGGTACAAGCGGGAAGGGGGTGATTCTACGCGAAAAAAGAAGTCGAAAATATAGAATAAACATTTTTCGTTTGAGGCTTTGTTTTCGAGAAAATCGACTTTGAATTTTCGCTCGGTACGCGTGCACTTTATCGCGTCTCGTTATAACGGATCTCAAATGCAGCTTAACGGTTATCGTTCTTAGAAATCAAATGATAAATTAGGAAAAGCTTCGTAACGAAAAGCGGAATCGTAAGGAGTTTCGTTTATTAAAAAAGATTATACGAATATTGCAATAAACGATTGCCGCGTGAACGTTGGGAACGCATTTCAGTGGAAATCGTAAGTCTGTCTGTCCGGACGACCGGGAACTCCGGAAATCACGTTTGGCAATCATATGGCGAGCGGATATTGAATAAACCAATGCTCGCACATTGACATATACGCGATCAAGAACAAGATGAGTCTGCTAGATTAACTTGCAAATTGCTGGCGATAACCTCGTTATGACTTGGTGTTCCATCGTCATCGACCACGTGTTTTCCTTTCGCGATTTCTACTTATTGCTATCGTCTGAAACTCAAAGTTTAACACGCTTATCAATTTGCGTAATATCAAAATATGTCGAATTATAAATTCTTATCGGTATTATCGTTGACCCAGAGACATTTCGCCGTAAGTCTCAAATATTATATACGTGTTTTTCACGTTTGTCTAGAGAATTTTATTATAAATTTCCATTACGTATATTTTTACGTAGATTTTTCTATTACGACTGAAGACTAATCACACTCTTGTCGAATAAAATTACATGTCGTTTGTGCTCTGAGACTTTCCATTACTATCAATCTGAATCGTCATAATGAATCGTCAATAATTATTGTCATTATGGATGAAACAATATAATCTTGTTTAACGCGTTATAACGCAAGGTTGTCATACTCTTTGTAAACGTGTTCCATCAATACGAAAATTAAAAGACGTCTTAATTAATTGCGTATTACTAAGCTGAAAATTTCCACCGAGAAAAATATGTCTTCGATGTAAGAATTTGACGTTATGTACATTTTTACAATTTACACGATGTGACGTTAAATTCGAAATACACTTTTGCACGATTAAATTTTGTTAATGTATATTGCGCGAGATAGTAGTACGTTTGGCATTATAATAGCATTGTAGAACCATGTGACACGAAGAAATACGGATATACACAACCATAAACGTCTTATTGGCACGATAAATCACTCGAATCCTCGTAACGACTGGTTGCACCTAATCGTACACTGTTCTACCTGCATCCAATTTCCCTATAACACCTGCGAATCGAAGCAAAATCCATCAAACACGACTCGTATCAATTTCTCTCGATTATATGTTACACGATGACAGCTATACATCCATGTTCCATGGAGTCATCTGTTCGAGGGATGCGAGCTTCACACTGACGAGATACGATAATTACGAAAACGAGTGTTTGGTGGAAAAGAAAATCAAAGGTTAACGTTGTCGCTTCTGGATGACCACCTTTCCATTCCACATTTCACATTTACGTCGGTTTCCTTCTTTTTCGTGGGACACTGAATCCGGCGATGAAAGCGTTCCGCTTTCGCGAATACGCCACTTTTATTTCTCTGATTGAAAATTTTACGCATTCATTTCAATCGAAAGATTCGCATTTAAATGAAACAGCTAGAGCTGTTATACATTTATTACGATTCTCTCGTCCCATCCGAATGGTCCACCAATCATCCGGAATCAGAATATTGCCTGAAGTTTATTTACATTGCATAATTGTAAAATGCTAAAATTGTCAACTTATGAAGTTCTAAAGTTCCTAAAATTAGTAACCTCCGGGCTTCTACAGATCCAGGGCCCTAAAGTTCTAGAAATCTAAGATTCTAAGAGTCTAAACTTTCAGATTTCCAGAATCACTTTCAAAATTACTCAGCCTTTAGGTCCTGAAGTTTAACAGTTCCCAGTGTTCCGGTGTTCCAGGGTTCTGGAGTCCTAAAGTTCTAAAATCTCTAAATTCTCTAAAGTTCTAGAATTCCAGAACTCTAGAGCCTTAAATTTCTGGAATCTTACGGTTCTACGATTCTGAAGTTCCAGGCTTCAGAAGTTGCAGGGTTCTGAAGTTCCAAGGTTCTGAAATTTCTGGGTTCCGAAGTTCCAGAGTTCTGAAGAAGTTGTAGAATTTTGGAGTTCTGTAATTGTAGAATTCTGGAGTTTCAAAGTTGAAGATTTCTACAGCTTAGCAATTTGCATCCAACTATATCCGCCATACACGACCTACCAAAATCGCTCATCTGTAACTAAACCATCGAACTTCTGTTACAGTTTCCCGCAGAAGATGGAGAGGCCATCGCAGCATGCGGCGAACGTGAACCAGGTGCACGGGAGCGGCATGCACGGCGTATACTCGTCAGGCAGTCAAACCTCCCTGACGACGTCCTACATCACGGGTCAGTCGTACGTTCAGAACCAGAACTACGCACACGGCCCATACAATTCGACATCGAACGTGAGAGTATACACTCACGCCGGCTACAGTCAGCCCCAAAGTTATGGTACCATGGTGCAGGGCTATGGTGGTCAGCCACAGGCCACAGGGTATCAACAAAACCATCTTAAAAAAGGACCTGTACGTAACGGAGACGTGCTGAAGAGATGCCGGCTGCAGACTGCGTAAGATCAACATTGATTTACTCGCTCTTTCAATCTTTTTTTTTATTGTTTTTTTTTTTCGCTTTGTTCGGGGTCAAATTGCTGGTCCTCGAATTCGTTCGGCCTTCAAAATTCGAAATTTCCTCTGAAATGCGTGGAATTCACGTCAGAATTTAGGATTTCCTTGAAATTTGGAATTTTTTAATTGGCTCCTTTCTGAAATTTGAGGCTCGAAATTGTCTTGAGATACGCGAAATTTGGAATTTCCTTGGAGTTTGGCATTTCTGCGAGATCTTTTTTTTAATTCGAAACTTGTGGTTTCTTTGGAAATCTGGATTTCTGCGCAGTTTCTTAGAGATTTATAATTTCGGGTTTCCAACGGAATTTGAAAGTTCTTTGAAATTTCCAAATTTCCGGCCATCAATTACGGAAGCTTCTTATGGAACAGTCTGCAAGCTTTCACGGCTTAAATTTTTATTTGCCGTTTTCGAAAGAATCGATGCACAAGCGATCTCTACGTTGTTCGCGGCTGACAAAAAGTCCGAGCTTTCCCAGAGCGCACGTCTTCGTTGCCAGTTCAGATCCAGTCGAGTTTCACCTTTTTATTCTTCACGTTAACCCATTTTTCACTCTAAGCTCTACTTAAAAACTCAGATAGTTGAGAAGGTAACAGTAAAAAAATGGTAATCTTGTATTCTTCGAAAGATTCATTAACCCTTCTTGAAGTCTCCTGTATCACGTTCTTACATATTTCTCTATCATTATAAAAGTTAAATAAAGATCAAGTTCTTCATGGGTTAACGACAGACTTTTCTTAAAAACCAAAAATCCAAAGCCTCCCACCACAATACTCAACATTTTTTGCCTTCAAAACAGGTACGAGTTATCCCAAGACCTATTGGATAAGCAGATTGAGATGTTAGAAAGAAAATACGGCGGTGTGAAGGCAAGAAACGCCGCACTGACTATTCAACGAGCATTCAGAAGATACACTCTGCTGAAGAAATTCGCAGCCATCACCGCCATGGCCAAGGCTGAAAAACGTCTCAGCAGAAAGCTTCAGGAAACTACAGAGAGAGCCACGGGCGTGAATGAACATGAGAGGATGGTATATCACAGTCAAATTTACATACAACAGCCACAGACGGCGAACAGACCAATGCCCATCAGGAGCATGTCTCTGAGGGAAAGGAGGCACGTGGAGAACTCACAGTCTCCGATACCGAGGAGCCAGAGCGGCAGGTGCGAGGTTCAGGTCGCTGGTCATCAGCACGCGAACCATAACATACATCAAAGTGGTAGACATACGCCCTCTCTGGCACCGAGTCCTTGCAACAGACACCAACAGTTACCACCAAGTCCGTGCTGGGAGTCCAGCTCTCAGGAAAGCGGGTCTAGCATGCATTATTACAATCCACAGGTGATTAAAAGCCCTATAGCTTGGTATAAGTCTTTTATGACTTAATACAAATAGTTCATTATACTTTGCTGAGAAAAATTGAATTTTGAGAAGATCATACTGAATAATAATAGAAGATTATGTATTGAGTTGTTGGATAATTCTTAGACTTTTTCTAGGTCTGAATTATAAATTTTACAGTAGTAAAAGCAGTAGTAGAATTAAACCAAGCATTTTGTTTAATCTTCTGCAATCTACTGAGCAGTGTCATTGTTCTATCCATGTAAAATTTCTGTTGTTTCAAAAACGTGATCTGAGAAATGTTTAAAATTTATCTGACAATCCAGTGTTTCTTTGATCAAGAACGTTGAATTTTAAGAAGATAGGCTGTGGATAATGAATTCTCTGAATTTTATTTATAATGACAAGTATATAAATAGAAAAAAAATATTCCTTGATCCTCACTCCTGCATTCCAAAGCTCTTGGAAAGTACCAAATTCAATTTAATTTACTAATAAAAATAGAAATAGAAATTTGAGTATAGTGCTTTAAAGTACACAAGATATATTTTTAAATCCTATATTATACAAAGAAAGATAATAATAGAACCTTTCATAATACGATTAAATTAGTTGAATTTACAGCAAGCATTTTTCCTATTTATATGCTCACTGTTGTACATTTTAAATTGATCATTATCACGTGTAATTTATTGGCGTAGATAGAAGATAAAAAAAGACTATCTAATAAATAGATCTAACAGACTTCTAATAGATGAATACTAGAAAAAGAAAGGCAAGTTAAAATGTAGTTTAATTTGATTCAGATTATAACAATATTTATACTTTAAATTGATTGATATAGTACTTAGTCTATATAGTTTATAGATAAAAAGTGAAAAGGAAGGCTATTTTAATAGAAAAATAATTGAGGGAAACAGGATTTTATTATTATTGTATTTACGAGATATCTTCTCTTCTGATAAAAATTCCTACTAAAAATACCTAGTTATGCTATCTTCAAAGTTACCTTCCAAACACATCTATATCAATTTTTAATAGAAACTTCTCACTAAAGACACTTATTCCATGCTACCTTCTGACTCGCATAATAATTCTTATTTCAAGCAATTTAGACAAGTGACTGTAAAGAAAATCACTGTTATTATTTCAGGACACGTTGTGCAGCATCAGACAAGATACACCACCAAGGGATCTGCTGCGTACACCATGCACGTCGCCGTCAACGCCTCATAATCTTCAGACACAAGTGGTTCAGAACTGGAGTAGTGCCGGTCACCTTGGTTCCGCCGGTAGAACGAGAGGATCCGCGAAAAAGGTGCCACCGGAAGTGCCAAAAAGAACGTCTTCCATTACGTCCAGATCTATGGAACCACGTCACAATGGCCTTAGCAAAAGCGTCGAGAACGGTAGCCTAAGCTCAGTTCAGAGTTCTGGCAGCGATTCCACTAATTGCGAGAGCTCCGAGGGAGACGCTCAAAGAGGATCACCTGTGTGGAAGCATAAAGGAATCGTGAGTTTCCATTCTACCTCTGTGTCTCTGTTTTTACTTTTATATCAACTTTTTCTTTTGTTTCTTCGAGCTTCTAGACACTTTGGGCTAGACGATATTCAAGGAGAAGTCTGATTTGGTTTGTTTCTAATTCCTCTCTTGTGACGAATTTAATCTTTAGTCCCTTAATCCACTTTTCTTCCATTTATTAACGAAACTGATTAAACTTTTTTTGTAGTAGAATATATCTAACAGTACAAATAGATGTATAATATATGTTTTATAAGATACATATATATTTCTGTATACAATTTCAGTTTAAATTTCTTTTTCCGTCGTTTACCTGTTAACCTTTAATTATTTTCTTTTCATCGTCTATTAATTTTCACGAATTAAATACCATAATAGATCTAAACCATAAATCACAACTCTTTTAATCTAATTTTTATCTTCTGTTGTACAGTCAAGTTCACCAGAACACCAAGAATGCGCCAATCACACAACAGACTCAACTACTATGATAAGCAGTGTGAAGGATCTTGGTCACTCCCATGCCAGTTCCGGCTACCAGCTTCCTCTCATGGATCATCCAGAAAGTATACCACAGACGAGCTATAAAGTATCAGAAATAGTAAGAAAACGTCAGTATCGAGTAGGCCTAAATTTATTCAACAAGAAACCAGAAAGAGGAATCAGTTACTTGATCAGAAGAGGATTCTTGGAAAATAGCCCTCAGGGTGTAGCAAGATTTTTGATCAGTAGAAAAGGACTGTCCAAGCAGATGATAGGAGAATATCTTGGAAACCTTCAAAACCCCTTCAACATGGCTGTGCTTGAGTAAGTATTCTGCTATACATTTTTATGTTTTTTCTTTGTTTTACTGTAAAGAGAAAAAAGTAAATATGGAGGATAATAGCGCAGTCAGAGAAAGTTAATCTGTTTGTTTATCACAGTGATCGGTGATCGACGTAGCGGAAACACGCAGTTTGGGTTCGTTGCTCGTTATTTATTATAGAAAGTCGTTTTCTCTCTTGTCACTTTTTAAGAACGCAATTGTTTCGTTTCAGTAGTTGCGTTTGATTCTTTGTCAGTGGCGCAAAGGGTAATTCTGTGAACCGCTGTGAAAGAAATACTGGAAATGGCATTGATCTATTTGCCGGTCGATAGTTTTGCGATTTCGAAAAAAATTTAGGTCAAGGAGGATTGGTAGCATATAACATTACTCGCGGTTATTGTACAATTATCAACGTTCAAGATATTGATATAAGACTTAAGGAAAATATGAGAAATATTTCTTTTATTAGAATACTAAGTTAAACAATTAAAATAATATCGAATAGAGATATTAAATAATGTTATTCCCAAAGTCTTGATTTGTAAGTCTATGAAAGTGCTATTTTAAAAGTTGCAAGATACAGTGGGTGGTCCATCATGAAACGAAACTAAATTTGAATTCTAAAGGAACCTCTTTAGCCTCAGTTAGTGTGACAAACGTGTAACATGAGCCACCGCAACTGGACCACACGGCAAACAGGAAAAGGAACACGTGTTAGCGAACAAAATACTTAAGAATAAATATTGAGTTTAAAATGATTAAGAGCGTGGGTCACCGAATAGTAAGGTCGAAAATCAGTCAAAAGTCAAGTTTAACATGTACCAGATACATGATAATGTGTATGAAATCATCATCAATGAAGCTGACAAAAATATGAATAGATGGCAATTTAATTAATAAAGATTTAAATCTTTGGTCAGTGCTGTACAAAGAAAATTTTAATACAAGATATATTTCATATATATTAAACTGAAAATTTATATTCATATTACAATTTTACTTTTTCGCTCCTCGATTTATTGAAATAGTAATTAACATATGTAGCTTTTCTATTTGTACATAGAATATAGTTAAATAAAATATACTTAAAACAAAATGCAATATATGTCCATAGGTGGACATAAAATTCACGGTTTGATTTACAACCTTAGCCCCTACCATAATGTCAGAACCACAAATAAATAATTATACGTATATTCCCGGAAGAACATGAATAAAAGTATAAAAAAGTAATGAAGTAAATCATTTTTGTATCTTTCAGATGCTTCTCCCACGAGCTGGACCTATCGGGAATGCAGGTAGACGTCGCTTTGAGAAAGTTTCAAGCATATTTCCGGATGCCAGGTGAAGCTCAAAAAATAGAACGACTAATGGAGGTGTTCAGCCAACGTTATTGCCACTGCAATCCCGATGTAGTATCCAGGCTACGCTCAGCAGATACTGTCTTTGTATTAGCGTTCGCAATAATCATGCTGAACACTGATCTGCACACACCAAACCTGAAACCAGAACGCAGAATGAGGCTGGATGACTTTGTCAAGAACCTCAGAGGCATAGACGATTGTGGAGATATTGACAGAGATATATTGGTTGGAATTTATGAAAGAGTAAAGGAAAACGAATTCAAACCTGGCTCAGATCATGTTTCTCAAGTAATGAAAGTCCAAGCGACAATAGTAGGCAAGAAACCTAACATGGCCTTGCCTCATAGAAGATTAGTTTGCTACTGTAGACTGTATGAGATCCCAGACATCCACAAGAAAGAGAGACCAGGTGTACATCAACGAGAAGTATTTCTCTTCAACGATCTCCTCGTTGTAACAAAGATCCTGAGCAAGAAAAAGAACAGCGTTACTTATACGTTCAGACAAAGCTTTCCACTGTGCGGAATGGTAGCCACGCTGTTTGAAGTTCCTCGTGAGTTTCACATTTAAATTGTTTTGGCTCTTTACAGTTGGAAAATATTTTAACATCTCTTTTCATTAACCTATAAATTAAAGACTGAATTGGTTTGATGAAATGTACTTTCGTTATGTTTGTTGTAATTAAGAATTATTAGTTTTTAACATCTAAACATCAAGACATATTTAGTTTTTATTCTAACTAAGATTTTTATTTTTCAGATTATCCGTATGGAATTAGACTCTCCCAGCGCGTGGATGGAAAGGTGTTGGTTACGTTTAACGCGAGGAACGCACACGACAGGTGCAAGTTTGTGGAGGATCTCAGAGAATCCATCAGCGAAATGGACGAGATGGAAACCTTACGGATTGAGACGGAACTAGAACGACAGAAGAGCAGCAGAAGTGCGAGGGGCGGCGCTGAAAATAGAGACTCTGGAGTGGCAGATGTCGAGATATGTCCTTGCCCGGGGCCCTACTCCGAAAGATCGGAAACTACCGACATAGATACCCAATTAAAACGTTCTGCCCTTAGTAATTCTCTTCTGGACATACATGAACAATGTAAATAAAATTATTCTATATTTTACGTATCAACACATTTACTAGTACTAACATACATGTTATATTAATTAAATTATTTATGTTATTCTGCTAATGTATCTGTAGTATTCTAGTTTTTATAATTTTAAAAAGGCAAACAATATTTTTTGATGAAAAATAATATTTGAAATTTTAATGTCTTTTGTATCTTTACTTTTCACAGTTGCTGGTGAAAAACCGCAGCGACGTGGAAGCGTGGGCTCACTCGATAGCGGTATGTCGATTTCTTTTCAATCTACATCTGCCAGCTCAATGAGCCAAGGCATTAAACATCCTGGACAAGTTCATCCTATACATCCAGGGGCTACGATCCCTGGTGGTGCTAAGGGACTGGCTCAGCAGCCATCTTTTTTAGGGGGTCTATTCGCCAAACGGGAACGAAAACTTTCACAATCGGAGGAATCCGGCCCGTACAGTCGCACCACGGAAGTGTAATATATCCTTCCGGTGCTACCTAAGAGATAACAGGCCAAAGTGGAAGTTCCACAAGGGGACACGTCCTATATAGTAATATATTAAACATTTAGTACATACTATTCAAACTTCCGTGAGAAAATGTTCTTCGAAATTATGTATCCCTCATATACATAATACACACAAACCTGTATATAATGTTATAGCTTCCATTATAACGCTATTATAGTTATAATATTATTTATGGATTATGTTGACAATATGGAGGATAACCGAATATTCGAGCCTCATTTCCTTGTAAAAGTTTGAACAGCATGTCCTATATGTTTTATATTGCTAAAATGTAAATCAAATGGATAATTCAAATATCGTGCAGTCTCTTTGTCAGATGGAGCGCGTGAACTCTTTCACTTCCCCTCGGCTTTTAAGGAAGCGAAATGGACGCCAATTTTATGCGTGATTAAAAAGGCCAATGCATCTTGAAGATAAAGGTGAGAAGACAAGTTATCCCATAATTAATTGGGATCTGAAAATGCACTTTGGGAAGTAACACAATGAAGATGAAAAAAGAAAAAGTAAAAAGGAGAGAATAAGAAGAGACAATTGAATAGGCGATGTAAATTTATTGGATTGGGCAGGATCCAATCGCGATCACTCGAGACAAAGGAAACAAATTTGGCAAGATGGCGCGTTGAAGTAGTCTTTATAGGGGCGCATGTATAGTATTTATTCATCCAAAAATGAAAAAAAATAACACGTCGATTCACTTTTTCTTATGATATTTATAATAATTTCCAATGGAGAGCGATGCGATCCTCTCAACGCATGTAGATAATCGTTCCGTTGATCGCATAGACCCCATAAACCGGTTTTTCAACTAAAAGTCACGTGACTCAAAAAAAAAATCTTATCACTTCGAAAAGAAAAAAATATGATCGGTTTATGGGAAGAGAATGGCTCTAGTGTAATATCGTGTTTTTTTGCAAGTATCGACGTAGCTATACTTGAACAGTTGTACATAATAGGTATATAATAGATATATAACGGCAATTGTATGATTACAATGATGATGATGATAATTCTGTAACAAAAAACATGAACCGTAGCCTAAGGAAACCGATAAGCAATCCCCTTCTTGATATTAGGTGCATGTCGATGTCTAACAAATTTTTAATATCTCATCAATGAAAAAAAAAGTAATAAATCGTTTGGATCGTAGCAATCTTTGTAAGTATTAACATTTAAAAAAAAAAAAAAGAAGAAGAAGAAGAAGTTACAGAGAAGCGTTTTTTCGTTGTTGGGGTACATTCTCATAATCTTCTGCAAATCATAGTTCTGCTTGTGTGTTCAGAATCGAGCAGTTTTTTTCTCCGAAACAGCGTACTAATGAGAAAATTCAATTAACCAAATTAGTTGGTTTCTCGTCTCGTACCACGTGTAGCTAACTCTCAGCGTCATCTTAAACGAATGCTATAAGGATCAATGAATGGAAGAGGACAACTTGTATGCCTTATGTAACAACTGCCACAACTTATCATCAAGAGATGAGAAACTGACTAATAATCTTATCAATTATTAAAGAGATAAACAATCTTTTTGGAGGGCTGCAGAATTACATTTGGAAAAGTAAAATAACTTGTACATATATATATTACCAGCGATCACAATACCAATTAATAGCAATTAAAAAAATGGATTGTCCGATTAATTTCGATTCGAAGTGACTAATCAGTGAAATTTGATACACTGTACATTATTATAATACGTTTCGAACTTTGGGAGTTTCATTGTAATTAACGTCATGATGTAATGTACGCACACATTACCAGTTTTTGTATAAACTTTGAAATTTATTTTCGTAGTTCTCTTTAATAATAACCTTGAGATTCAAGTGATTCTAACACTTTTTGCACTTCTGATCGATAAGCACTCTAACGTCTGTTTCCAAATTATATTTCCTTAATCGTGTAATTTGAATCCTTCAGCTGTCACAGAAATAGATCTTCTTTAGAGAAGCAGCTTATTTTTCTGAGCATACAATTTCATAAGGAGATACACTCACATATTTCAGATTAAAAGTAATAGATTTACTAAGGACTAAAAGGTTTGCTACATTTTATCTCTTATAGTGATTTGTGAGAGTATTTGAACATTTACCATAGAAAACTTTGACATATATATATATTATGTATTTGTTTCACATTTGCTCAATATAATCATGATAGTTTGGTCTCATTACAGCACCAATAAAATTTCAAAATATTTCATATACAGATGTAATATGACCATAAAAGGCATCTACAAGTGTTTGAATACTCTTACACTATACGTAACTCTGACTGCTATCACAAGTTTCTCAATCTAAATGTCTATTGTTCTCCAAAGTAAACAGAGAAAGAGGCTGTAATGATCGCATAGGTTCTAACTAATTATAAAACTGGAAAATAGCTATTCATGTTGTCGAGATGAGAATATAGGTCTTACAAAGACGTGTATTGTTATAGGAAAAGACATAGCGAGATTATAAAATCAGCGATGTGTTTAAATTTATATGTTTCAATAGTCTAAACAATAATTTGAGACATATGGAGAAAGAGAAGGAATTAAAAGCCTCATTCAATATATTATAGAATATTATGGAACTGTTCTCCTTTTATATAACATTTAAGAAAAATTGTGTATAGCATAAAATTTGAAAAGTAGATTCTAAACATATGCAGTTTGCTATTTTTCACATAATGCATATATAAAAAAATTTTATATGTCACCAATGACTAGACTACAAATTTTTATGTATTTATGGAAATTCTGAAAATGAAAGAATGTACAAAATGGATGTAACATGCAAAAATATACAAAATATCTTAAGTAAAGTACTCGAGTAAAACAAATCTTTGCTTAGATTCCATTTCTATAATTGTGTTCATAAAAATATAAAACATAAAAATCCGTAATCTATTAATGACTTTCATGGCCTGAAATTCGAGGTACTTCTATAAAATGCGTACGACGTTGGACGCAATTACATCAATCGATGTCGCTAATTAATAATTAAATTTATAACCTCGCTATATCTCTTCCGCCAAGTATATATGCGTCGTTTACAGCTGAAGGAAACAAAAACCGAGAGAACTCGAACGCAACTAAGAATAGTTGGCAAAGTGTTCATCCTAATTGTACATAGGCTCCCATGGATCCGTAACAAGTCCGTAGTCTTCAGCGTTATTAATTCTAGTCTTTCTCATCAGGAGAGTTCTCCGGTTACGCTGTAATGTTTGCGAGGGAGAGAGCGAAAGAGAGAGAGAGAAAATAATTCCATAAAACTTTGTCAGAAAAACCTTGATGTAGTTCTTAAGGATGTGGTTTACAATAAAAAGTGTGAGGTCAGTCTAATATAACAAAGGATCGCGTCAATTTGCGTGAACGATGAAACAAATGCTCGTTCAGATTCCCGAAATTTAAAAAATGAAAAGAAAGATGATCAATATACGGAAATTCTTCTGTGATAAACTTCTTACGAATGAAAAAAAAAAAATAAGAAAAGACTGATTAGAAAGACCACCTTCTAAGTCGCCGTATCTACAAGAAAATTCATGAAAAAGTAAAAAAAAAAGATGAAATAACCATCATAAACGCTCTCACGAATGGTCCTATAAATGATTGATTCCTATAAATCGTATGCGTAGTCATTTTTATTTAGAAAAGACGAAGACGGCCATCAACATCCGTTTTTGGACAGGGACAAGGAGAACATTAGATTTTTCGATTGTTTGTAATCATACTGTTTTTCAAACTCTGTCCCTTATGTACAGTCATCCTACATCTTACGACATCTTTAAGCAATCCAACTGGATTATATGAAAGATTTCTTGCACGATCTCATACATATACATTATATGTATATAATAAGCGAAAGATATAAATTTCAGTCTGACTCTTAATAAAACTAGTGGGTACCAAAGTAGACACTACGACGGTATAAAGTTTCATTAGGATGATTAACTTAGATACAGAAAATAAAAAAAAAAAAGCAGTTTGGATATGACGAGAATAAGTAGTAAACAGTGATCGTATAACATCGAAGCAATACAACATTGCGTAACATCATTACCATGAATTATTCGCGAATTTACGGCGACTAGATTTAATCCAATTTGACGCGATCTGCGAAAAATGACGACATGCAAAAAAAGAACGGTGTCGATAAACGCATTTGATGAAAAAAAATATTTGATGAGAAAGTAAGTAACTACGTTATTAATTTAGAAATAACAATCGCTCCCCGTGCGAAAGTATCGCCTCCTTTGTTAATCTAACGAACGCTGTATGCACATTGTGTTAATAAAGAACTATGAGTCTGAAACGTAACTTTAACCAGCTTTACTCTTATAAAATGAGACATAACATAAATAACCATCAGGGAGAAAATAGAATATAACATTTCTTGTTGTTTATTATGCTAAGTAATCGATATATTTAGCAATTTCAATCAGTTTGTATACATCCTTTCATTTTCTTGTAAAAGTTTACTTCTTTCACAGCATAGTGTGAAGAATTAAAAATGAATACCGTTCTTAAAAATTGTAAGGCATTTTATACTTGTTTGAATGTTATATCTGTGTCGTATTTGTAAAACCGACCACTGATTAGATTATCAAGGTGATCGAAACGACTAATTTTAAGCTCCATTTACTTGAATCTAGAACTATCTTATATAACAATAAAAAAAAGAAAATTGTTCTAAAATAATAAGAACAAATAAACAACAAAGAAAGTTAATGTTTCCTTCGTTTGTCGCGATCGTCTCTCCGTTGTTCCCGCTCGTCTTTGCGTTTTGTTGTTGTGGTAGTAGAACTGCTCGCACGCTTGGCTTGCTTCAAGAACTGATCCAAACCAAAAGGATCTTCCTCATCCTTCTCGAACTGTACTGGTCCTGAGCGTGTCGTTGATCTATCAGTTCCACTGAATTCTTTATCCGGAACAAATCTAAAATTACAATAGAAACATGTTGATATAAGAACACTTAAACCAAAAGCTTTTTTCTTCTCTATAACTTCTTAAACATCTTTAAAAATTCTTGTCAAGTTAATTAATCGAAACACAATACATTGATATAATTATATTAAAATAATCAAACAAAAACCTGTTCGTTTTAACAAGCTTCTCCAAATCATCTCCGTAAGTATCTTTATCAATATTTTTACTAGGACGGTATATATGAGAGCCGATAGAGTTAGAATCTTTCCAGGGCTTGTCATAAACATTATATTCGTCATCATGCCCGTAACCACTATCCATTCCTTTGCTAGTGTTGAACAATCTTTGGTCAAACTGTGCTTCTCCGGTATTAGGAATACTCTTTGCTGGTAAACCGAGTGCAATCTGTTCACTGATGTCGCGTTCTCGTTCACGTTGCAATCTAGAACGCTTGTCAGGTGCAGCACGTGCCAAATTCCGCTCTCGAGCACGGTCCTTGTGTCGTTCTTGCCTGAGTTGATCTCTTTCCCGCGACTCCTCCGATTTTTCTATGTAATAGCAAAAAACACGACACTATTAAACACTACATTACGATATAACATGATATTAAATGTATTTTAAATACTTAAAAATAGTCAAGATTATAGATGATTTTGTATGATTATGTAAGTGCACAGAATGCATATACGAACCCATTGCTGCTGATTTTAAACCAGCACGTTCTTCCCTAGCTTTCTGCGCTAGTTGTCTCAGATGGTCCTCTTTTTTCTCTTTTTCCTTCTGGGCAAGTTTCTTCTCAAGCTGCGCTCGCATTTCTACCGCCTCTCGAGCTTTCCTATCTGCTATATAAAGAGCCTCAGCCAACTTAGCAAAGTTCTCATTTATGTGAACCTGTTGCAACCCACGACCGTCTGCAGCTAGTCGTTTATCGAGCGGGATCGTGTATCCCTGAAAAAATCTTTGTTAGTAAAATATCAATCAATTACGAACTAAAAAAACCTATTTACTTTCGCGTTTTTCCAGTTACTAATACAGGGCGGTATTTTCCACTCTTTCTGTTCTTTCACTGTTACTTTCCGCGTAGGCGAGTGCATCACTGGCGCTGGAGGTGATGGGGGACCTCGCGGTATTTTCTTATTAATTCTACAATTAAAGGATACTATATTATTTACAACATAGTTAACATAACTTATATTTGAAATATAATTTATTTGGTGCTTAGTCCCAAGCAAATTCATAATGTTGAAACTCACTTGAATTTTGGTGGTTCTAAAGGATCTATCTGAGCCTCCACCATTCTAATAACCCTTTGTTTAGCCCCAGAATTAAATGATTGTCCTTGTTGGGAAGGTGTATATCGAATGTATTGCGCAGGAGCTTGTTTCTCCGCGCATCTTACTGGCATTGCTGCAGCTATCTTTGATCTTGTTATCTTCTCTAAAGCCTTCTTAGTTTTTTCTGTGAGTTCATCAATTTCTTCATTGGGTGGACGTTGCAAACTAGGATCTTCTTCACTTGTAATTTCTGAAGGTAATAAGTCACTCAGTTTGCTGTACACGATCTATAAGAGAACATAATATAAGCAAAAATAAACCAAATGCAAATGTTTACGCAATTAAATAGTATTATTGATGTACATTAAATTACCTTATCCTTAGAGTGACCTTGTCTAGCAACAACATCATATTTCACTTTTCCTTGAGCATCGAGCTGTACTGCTAAAGCATTACTGGTGGTTTCTTTTCCCTTTATTCCCATCCCAAGTGGATATTGGGCTACATGAATCTCTGGGAATGCTCCACCATCTCCAAAATCCTGCACAGTTAATATGAATCTTTAGAAACTTATATAGACAATTCAAAATGAAAAATACAAAAACATTCATTTATTGTACACATCCAGCATTGGGTATCATTGCATATCATATTATTATATACAAATACACTATATTTATTATAGATAAATAGAGGATTATACTTAGTTAGTTATAAAATCACTTACTTCTGGGTTTCTTGGCACAAATCCTTTACGTTGGCCATATGGTGGAGCAGTAACAACAGCTTTGACAAGAGCAGATACAGGTCTCTGTCGTAATTTCTGTTCCCTTGCTTCATCTTCTCTATCCCACACGACCTGAGATGGTGTAGGTAATAAGCTATAACAGAAACACTTTATAAATATTCTTATGAATTAAAATACAAATAAATATAAGTAATATACTCAAAAATATAAAAAACATTTGCAAACAGCGAAATTACTACAATAATCACACAAATTCAGATACAGTTATGTCATTTGCTTTATTTAACAAGTACGCGTCAGGTTGTATCAAAATACACTGAAATACATGATTCAGAAAATTCTATATTATACTGCATCGTATAATACAAAAATTATATAATTCGGTATTCTACACGTAATAAGAAAATAATTATAGAATAATTATCAAAAACTAACCTTGCTAACGACATTTTATTAATTACAGAATGCAATAATCCCACCTGTAACTGATATACTAATCATAAAGCGTTGCGATCTAGTAAGTACATCGATATGTAAATATATACTCTTTCAGCTAATGCTTCGATTCGTTGAATAAAATCTGTAAATCTTTATACATGTATTTCGTAGGTTAAAAGGAATTTAATAAGAAAGTTGTCTAATTCGGAAGACATAATCACAAAAGTTCACAAATTAATCCTTTTAGTTAGTTTCTTGTGGGTACTGAAACACTATCACCACGTAACGGTGAAAAAGCGGAACGTTATTGCTATGCTTGTATACACATCTATATGTACACTATTAGTTGCATCTATTGTGCCCCCTTGACGGTATCGAGTATATGTACATATCCGTATTTGTCGCACGATATTGCTATCCTTGTTTATGGACAAATCGTGTGCTGCTATCTACCAGATACGGAAGTAACAATAATTTAAAAAATTATGGATAGATGGTAAAGACGAACAAGACTTAAGCAAAAAATAATTATATTCTTTTGATGAAAACAAATATCTTCATTTCTAAAATCTCAATACTAGAATCAAACCTCCTATAAAGGAAGTAGAATATTATATAAAGTATTGTAAAAAAATTTTTTGTTGGAAAAAGATGTTTTATTTGTACATTATAAATAGATTAATCTAGAGTAATCACAGCCAATATGTAAAACAACATGAAAAGAACTATTTACATTACTTCTACTTAATTAATGAGTTGCGAATTTTTATGCAAATTGGTATTTTTATAAATAATAAAAATAATACATATTATACTTTAATTATTTTGTATACTTTTGCACATTATGTGCGTTTTTATAATTTTAAATTTCTTAAAAATGCATAAAAATCCGTACACTATTAATTAACATTCCATACATTCCGCATGTTGATTAATCATTGAGTAAATTCTCGATAAAATATCGCCACATCTACCTTCCACTTTGATTTCCGCAAGATAGTCCGCTCTGGTTTTTCCAATATTCACTATAGCTATTGGCTTTTTAGCATGGCTAGCTTGCAATGCGATTCGATAGCCAGAAAACGTAGTAAGTGTTGTACCCAAAATTAGTAGAGAATCTGACTGCTCAACATTATATCTGACACTTTCTACAATTTGACGTGGAACATTGTCCCCAAAGAAGATCATGTCTGGCTTAAGAACACCACCACAATTTTCACATGATGGAATTTTAAATCTTTCTACTTGCTCCTGAATTAAAATGAATCATTTAAATCAAAGTTTCTTAGGTTATTCTTGAACTTCTTAAATTATTTATAACATTTACTTGCGATATATCCACATCTCCATCGGGTCTTATCATTTCACTAGTCCCTGTCATGTTTGGATTCATTCTATCTAAAATTTCTTGCAATTGATATCTACATATTCTTTCATTACAGCTGAGACACATTACTTTAAATGCTGTCCCATGTAACTCTATCACTTTTTTACTGCCTGCTTTTGTGTGCAAGTTGTCAACATTTTGTGTAACGATACATCTTATTTTGTTATGATCTTCTAATTTTTTTAGTATTTCATGCACACTATTTGCTTTAACAGAAGAAAATCTATGAAATGAATATTTTAAAATTATTACAAACTTTTGTGTATCATTTTATAACTATAGTTCTAAACAAGAAAAATTACAACCTTGGCCAACCTATGTAATTTCGAGCCCAATATCGCCTTCTAATCTCAGCGCTGTTACAAAAGTCTTTGTAAAGAACTGGTCTGCGATTGCTTCTTGCATAAAGGCCAACGCCTTCAGATCTATAATCAGGAATACCACTTTCTGTGGATACTCCTGCTCCTGTTAATATGCACATATTACTGTGACTATTGATAAAACCCTTTAACATCAACAAATCTCTGTCTTCCACCGGTTCACATTTTGGGACAAATGCAAAATCTGATGTATATGATCTATCTTTAATAATGACAATTCACATTACATATTGATAAAAATCAATGAATACTATAAATAAATATCATAATAATATAATACAATAATAACATTCTAGATAAATACATATGTTGGAACAAGAAAAAAACTCACATAATAATATTCCTATTGTATTAACAGTCTTACATGACTTTACACATATAACATTTGTTTTAAACATCTTTTATGTTTATAACAGTTATGTTAAAAATATGAAAATATTGTACAATTTTATTTAAGGTTACTTTTTTTATCTCATCATGGTATTTTCGCCTGTGATGTAATCTTTTCATGTCAAAATGATTACCAAAAACGTCACATGCTATGACTAAAACAATCTTCAAATCTTTCTTTAACAATCCTCTTCAATAATAAAAAATCATTCAGAAATATCATTCCAACAATGAAATAAAACTTTAAAATAGAGCTAAACATTTAAAAAAGATAATCACTTGAAAAAAAGGAAAATCCTTATGTAAATATATGAATTTAAGTAAATTTTTGTGTCATTCTTAGATTGTTCTAGACCAACTTAACATTAAATAAAGAATGGTATTTAAATATCAATGAATTAGACATATTCTTAAATTTAATAGCTTTGAGCATTTTTTAATCGATTTTTGAATGAACTTGCAATTTTTAAAGAGAATTAAAAAATTTATGGAAAAGATTTACATTTTTTTCGGACGTTATAAAATGAAAATCCCTATATTGTTGAATCTGAACATCGGCTACTTGACATACTGTATTATTCAGACAGTTGAAGCCATTGATAGAAGCTTGCATGCTGAGACGACACGTTTATTATTTCGCAAATTTTGATTATTATCTAGTGAAATGGCAGCGATTAGTTTGTTAAATCCCAAAGCTGAGTTTGCTAGAGCTGCTCAGGCTTTAGCTGTCAATATATCAGCCGCAAAAGGAATTCAGGATGTGATGAGAACGAATCTTGGGCCGAAAGGCACCATGAAGATGTATGTATTCTTATTCTCACGTGCTGATTTAACAATTTATCATTTATTTAATAAATTAAAGTGAAGTATTAAAAGTATGAGATATAAAATTACGAAAATTATTTTATATTTCATATTTTCCACTACTATTTGCTTGTTACATTAAAACATTACAGTTAAGTATATTATCCTTATTAGGTAAGATCGATATTTCCGTGAAATCTCTGGTGGACAAGAAAAGGAGTATAAGTCAAATTATAATCGACAGAATGATCTAATATTTTCTACATTTTCTATATTACTGTTTTTGCTTATGGTTCTAATAGCATAAATCAATTTCACTTCTTACCCATTTTTCTAACTAAGCTGCTAATAGTATATCCAAAGTCTAATACCTAATTTTACATTGCATTTTGAATATTATATATGCTTTTCTGCAAAACTAATAATTTTGACTTATACTATTTTATTATCTTACTAGAGAAATAACAATCTGGAAACTCAATTATGGAAATTAATAACTCAATTCTTTATATATACAATTAATTTTCAAATTAATTCATCAAATTAATTTTTGAAATTCAATAATACAAAATTTTTCAAGGTTGGTATCTGGAGCAGGTGATATTAAAATCACAAAAGATGGAAATGTATTATTGCATGAAATGCAAATTCAACATCCAACAGCATCTCTGATTGCTAGAGCATCCACTGCTCAAGACGATATTACCGGGGATGGCACAACTAGCACAGTATTAGTCATTGGAGAGCTTCTAAAACAAGCTGATATTTATATATCCGAGGGTCTTCATCCTAGAATGCTCACAGAAGGTTTTGAACTGGCTAGAGTGAAAACTTTGGAAGTATTAGACTCCTTGAAGATTCTGATTGAGCCCACAAAGGAAAATTTAATGAGCATTGCTAGAACATCGCTTAGAACTAAAGTCCATCCTACTGTAGCTGACAAACTAACAGAAGTTTGTGTGGATGCAATCTTGACTATTAGACAGAAAGATCAAGAAATTGATCTCCATATGGTTGAATTAATGGAAATGCAGCATAGAACTGCAGCAGATACTAACTTAGTTCGTGGTATTGTAACTGACCATGGATCTAGACATCCAGATATGCCTAAGAGATTAGAAAATGCTTACATACTAACTTGCAATGTTAGTTTGGAATATGAAAAGAGTGAGGTAAATGGAGTAATTTAGGAAAAGAATCAATCATTTCTGTAAAATATAAATATTTCGCTCCTTTAAATAATGAAATTATATTTATTATGAAGGTGAATAGTGGGTTTTTTTACAAAACTGCTGAAGAGCGCGAGAAATTGGTAGCTGCAGAACGTGAATTCATCGATAATCGGGTAAGAAAAATAATCGAACTAAAAAAAAAATTATGTGACGGAACGGACAAATCGTTCGTCGTCATAAATCAGAAAGGCATTGACCCACCATCCTTGGATATGCTTGCCCGGGAAAATATTTTGGCTTTGCGCAGAGCAAAACGTAGAAATATGGAACGTTTAGCACTGGCCTGTGGTGGAACAGCTATGAATTCCTTTGACGACTTAACAGAAGAACACTTAGGATGGGCTGGACTCGTATACGAACATGTATTGGTAAGTAATTTTTAAGTAATGCAATATCTAGATGATTACATTTTACACAAAATGAAAAAAATACTCTTTTATCTTTTTTATAGGGAGAGACAAAATATACATTTATTGAAGAATGCAAGAAACCAAATTCCGTAACGATCCTGCTAAAGGTAGGATAATAAATTTAATTTTCTAAATTTATATGATCTCTTTTAATTTTCAATAACTTCAATCAACTTGATAATTTGTAGGGCCCAAATAAATACACTTTAGAGCAATTGAAAGACGCTGTAAGAGATGGTCTAAGAGCTATTAAAAATGCTATTGACGATCGCGCGGTTATTCCTGGTGCTGGTGCTTTCGAAGTAGCTGCTAGTCAAATACTTCATCAGTATAAAGAAAAAGTGAAAGGAAAACAACGCTTGGGTGTACAAGCTTATGCAGAAGCTTTACTCGTCATTCCAAAAACCCTTGGTAAATAAGATATTTCAAACTAATTGTCTTTCAAAAATTATTTCGTTTTGTATGTCTTAATATTTATTTTTTTATCTATCTAGCTGTAAATAGTGGATTTGATGCACAGGATACAATTGTTAAGTTATTAGAAGAAAGGTCTACATTAGGTGAAGCGGTAGGATTAGATATTTCTTCAGGTGAAGCATTGAAACCCACGGATGCTGGTATTTATGATAATTACAATGTGAAGAAACAAATTATTAATTCGTGGTAAATATATTTATAAAATCTTGTTTAGATTGAGATTTGACAGTATCATATCTTTTTACAAATACGTATTAACTTTTATTTATAGCACGATTATTGCCAGTAATCTCCTTCTGGTTGATGAAATTATGAGGGCAGGATTATCGTCTCTGAAAGGTTAAATCACACGGATCGAACACTTCATAATTTTATGATTCTTTCATCCAATTTAAATATTGTATTTGCACAATCTTTATTGAACCTTCTGCATAATTTCTATGTTTTTATATGCTTTTAAATAACAAAAGAATTGCACAGCGTAATAAATAAAAATGCTACTTTTAAATTAAAAAATTCGGAAATAATAAAAACGTTTATTATTTGTGAAATTTCCATCACTGATCGAGATAAATATGATCTCGGATTGCAAAATGATAGTTTCGAATACAACTTTGTACAATTAATGATTTAAATAAAAAAGAAGAATGAAATAATCGTTTGTATAAATATCATTTTCACGGTGACGTATACTTAGACTTTGATTACTACGTTGTGAAGAATGTAAAATACAAATGACGACCACTGTTATTATAAAAATCAAAAATATTTATGTGTAGTTCTATATTTACAATCCCACGATATTTACAATTTTTCTTGTAAATTAAACTACTTACAGGACACTCAGTCTTGTATTTTCATCTTACATTCGATGTTAAATGATTAATTTTAAAATTCGAGCACAGAACTCAGCACAACAAAAGCTTTACATATTTTATTAACACGTAAAATTCTTATTTACCGATACTTTTCTAAAGCAAGGTCTAAGTTTTATCAAAATAAGTTAATAAGTAAATACTTTATTATTATTATTATTATTATTATTATTATTATTATTATTATTATTATTATTATTACTATTATTATTATTATTACTACTACTATTACTATCATTACCACCGATAACAATTTTTCAGCATCGATAAACGTTAAATCTTACGTGTTAAATCTTAATTAATTTTTTATACATATCATTTAAAAATTGTTCTTGATCCAGATTTAATTTCATTGTGTTTAATTATTCCTGAGTTGATATATGCATGAGTAATATTTCCTGAAAATCGTTTAACAAACGTTTCGAGTTAATAAAACATGACAGAACTGCTCGACATTAAGTGTAAGTACTTAAAAATAACATTATTACGATATCATTATTTGTAAAAAATCAAGATATCTATACTAAGAGAGTTTACATATTCCAAAATAAATAAATTCAATATTCATCAATTAGATGAATATTGATAGATTTTTATTTACAGTTTCCATGTTAAAATTTTGCGTTTTGATTTTCAGAATTTTTACCAGCTTATAGCATGGCACGATTTGTCTCCCTATTTCACAAATTTTTATATTGTGTTTACTTAGAAATATATGTGCAAAGTATATGTACAATATCGATAAAGTCCAGATGGCAAATTGTTGTTACATTGAATATAATTAAATATAATTCTTGTACATATGAAAACCTTTTCTTTTTATATAATTCCAATTCTGCAATAAGATAACTTATAAAAGAGCAACGTAATCTTGCAGGAAGTACAAATATTCATTCTTTTCATATTTCTCAGAATTTTTAAATATACACTAATGATGAATATAAGCACAAAATATGTAACTATGAAACGATCAAATGTGAGGATATTATCTACAATTACTCATCATAATACGAGAGAATCGATGAATTTTATAAAAATTCATCCATTATTATAGTATCTTTTAAGTATAACGTCGCAGAGAAGCATGTATAATACCGTGAGTTACTTTGGTTACTATTGATCATTGTACCAATAATAGTCACGCAATAAATATTTATATATCATTCATTATATTACATTAAACAGCGTCGATAGTGTGGAAAACAATACGTTTCCTTCTATATTTCCATTTGTTATTTCAATTTTTTAAGTGCTGGGATGTTTTTGATATCACTCTTAACATCTTCTAATATTATTTCTGGATTGATGTTGATTAACTGTGCAAGGGTGGTACAATTTACTTTCATTCGATGACCCCCAACTACCATGTACGTGTTTAACTTGGCTAAATTAACGGGACTTATGGGAGCGCCATAATAGGAAAACTGTTTGCTTTTCGCCTCTTGTTGTTTGTTTTGTATTCTGTTACTGATAAGATATCTCGAATGTGGATTAGTCGATTTTCTAGCTACCGCCTTTATTCTGCATGGTATAGCATTATGACGAAATGCACTTTTAGTCGTAGATTTTTTTGCCACTGCATTGTTTTTCCGCGGTAATTCTGACCTTGACGGGTCTGAATTTTCATTTTTGTCGGAAATCGGCTCAAACTTCTGCCATTTCACTTTAATCATCATTTCCTCCAGCAAAGACTCATAATTCGGAATACTTTCTATTTTTAGTTCCATTCCAGGATGTTCTTCGCTGTTGTGCGTGGAGACTTCCGAAGGACAGCTGAAAGACTTTTCACAGTACTTACATTTAAATAGGTTTATATGTTTGGACACGTGGTTCTTCATTACATTAATAAACATTGTGGTGAACGGACAATCAGGACAAACGTATCCTCGAGACAATTCAATCTGTTCTTGTTTCCTGAAATTTAATGGCAAATGCGAATGGAACATACTATGATGTGTCTTCATTTTGACCTCAGAGTCACATAACTCGTTACACCACTGGCAAATCCAACCCTCTTGTTTCGATCCAGAACTCTCCATCTCTCGCACGTCACTATGCGATTGTTGTAAATATAATTCGTAGGGACTTCCAACTTGTGTTTTCGAGCATTGAGCCTTCGTCAACGATTTTGTTGAAACACTTACCTCTTTATATCTAAATGGATTCGACTTCGTTTTAAGAGCATCGGTTTGCGATGTTGATTCATTATGCATTATGTCCCAATGATTCTGTACCGTGCTCAAATACTTACTACGGAAGGAACAATAATAGCAATAGTAAATCGATTCATCCTCTCTCGCGTCAGAAATCTGTTCCTCCTCTATATCGTTGTTGTAATCCTCAGTGATAGTCTTTTTATCAAGCTCCATCTCTGTAGATTCGCTAGACGATTCAGATGGTGATATGTCTTCGACTTTAAATGGCGAAAACGGATGATTGACCTCCCAATGTTCCCAGATTTCCGACTTTGTCGCTGCAGTGAAACTACAATAAAAGCATTTCAGTATATGTTTAGTCATGTGTATCCTCATGTGTATTTTGAGGCCAGTCGTATTCATAGCGGTAAAATTGCACAAGTTGCATTTTTCTTGCGGTTCAATATTGAAATCATCAATTTTTTCCGTGACTTCTCCTCCACTCATCTGTGTCTTTCGTTTTCTCTTCCTTTTCGGAAACACGATTCCGTATTCCTGTCGCCAAAATTCTTCCGGCAATTCTGGTCCGCCAGCTGCCGGATTTTCAACTATTTTCTCGGGACAACCGGGATGCTTAGAACGAATATGTTGTCGCATTAAACCCTCCGAGTTCGTGCTACGATCGCAGTAAGGACAGATAAATCCAAGTCGTTTTAAGTGTGTCAATTGTACATGCAGTTTGAAGCCACGCCGTCGGAAGAATGTCATATTGCAATGTTTGCAGGTGAATGGCTTCTCTCCCTCTTCACCTGGCCTGCCTATATAAAAAGTTGTAATTAATTTTATATATAGTCTGTCCAACAAAACGAGGCAGTAAACGCAAATAAAATTTGATCACATAAGAGTTTCTTTTTATTTGAAGACATTTACCTTTTTCTATATCGGTAATTTTCCCAGGTTTCTTCTTCGAGCATCCACTCTCAGTCCTTACATCGGTAATGGGAGCTGCATTATCTTTATTATCCTCAACTTGCACTTTTATAGTGTTTTCTGGAGTTTGTTCTTTGTTGCCTTGCTTGTTATCAGACTTGCTAGTAGTATTTCCAGTTTTAGGGGTTTTGGTTACAGTATTTTGGGTAGTTTTAGCAGAAGATGGTTTTGAATTATTTCCAGTTATGCTTGTAGTTGCAGAACATTCTGCATCACTTGCATGTTCCTTGGCTAATAGTCCTTTCATCATCAGTGTTTGTCTCTTCAATAATGTGCCAACCTACACATTAAAATAATCAACAAAAAATACATTTAAAATTGTTGTATAATATCATGAATTTTTAATAATATAATTTTTGTCAAGCGACTAACTTACCCATTCTTCGATATCATCGTCTGGAGATAATGGTTCGTGATTATGACGTTCCCCATTATGGTGTTTACTAAAATGCTTCAACAAGGCATTACGGTTTACAGACAAATATCCACATTCCTTACAATGCCATCTGAAATATTTTTATATTAACCATTTGAATCCTAGGGGTCTTTGAAAAAAAAGGGTCGAAAAATACCGAACAGCGCGATAGTGCTTGTTTTAATCGATTGCAAAGAGAAACAAGCGGCGCAATAGCGCTCATCATATTTGTTATTTTTATGAAATACATCCATATTATTATACATGCTTACTTTAGTTTCTAAATATTTCAAGTTTTGTTCAATAAAAATTATTGAGAAGATAACAATGAAATACAAAATACCGTCAATCGTCTGTAGAGTTCAAATGTACTGGGACTTCTCGACACAAAATCTAAACAGCGCGATCGCGCTGCTTGATACTCAAACGGTTAAATAAAGGAAAAATATAACTTCGAAATAACAGAACGAAACTATAAAAGTATTCACCTTGCGTAATTCAATTCTCTGTAAAGATGATCCCTCATATCATGTTTATATTTCGTCTTAAACTGCGTGCACAAAGTACAGACATACATATTACCATCTGCTTTCCCATAAGGACCAAATCTTCCAATATCCGATTCACTGAAATCGTTGTCTTCAATTGATTTAGATTTAGTTTCCTTAGCTTTTTCTGTCGTATTCGACGTACTAGTCGCAGGTTCCACTTCTGCCGATACTTTGTCACAAGACAACGACCGCTTAGATTTTTCTTTCGTTTGTTTGGTGTCATCTAATGAATTAGATTTCCCCGGCTTTATTTTAGCCGGTTTAGTGACCAAGTCTGTGTCACTCTTTCGTTTTCCTAACTTTAAAGAAGATTCAGTGGACATTTCGTCTTCTTCTTCAAGAAGGATTCCGCGAATATGTCTAATTCGAGGCATGTCTCTTCTCCAAAGTGGGGTAGTATCAAAAGGTTCTTCTTGTCCAGTCTGCTCTACATTATCTGTACTTTTCTTATTCACCCCTTTTATTCGTTGATACATTAAAATATAATCAACATTTAAATCGTTAGGGTGCTTGCTATTAATATGTTGTTCTAACATGATTTTCCCATTTGTTTTAAAGGAACACGAATTACATTTGTATTGGCTCTTCTCATCATGTGTCACAGACGTATGATTAGCCATTTCCGCTTTATACACACACTTATAGTCGCAGAAGTTACATTTCCAATGATTTCCATCCGGATCTGGTACTTCCTCTTTGACTTCTTCTTGTATGGATTGTTGACTGTTCTCTGTGTTTTCCAACTCTCTAATTACTTTCACAAAAGGTCTTTTCTCGGGATGTTTGTCAGAAAGATGTCTCTCCACAACGTGCCTAGGCAATGTTTTGTTACTATTAGAAAGCATAGAAAATGAAGCAAAGAGAATAAGTCTTTTTAAACATTTGACAAGCACATGCAACGTATATTTTATTAACGTTCACTTCGCATTCTTGTCAAATGTTTCAAAAATATATTATTCCATCTAATTTTTAAATACATCGTGCTTATAACCTGTGACTCAAACGGTGCATTATTAACCAAATGTGAGGCATAAACATTGTGTACCTATGATAATGATGATGGTTGCAGTGAGAACATTTATAAAGTCTGGTATCGTGCATTTTTAAATGAACGGCCATTTTATCAATTGCTATATTTAATCCTTCTTGACCTGGTGGTGGTTGTGGACAATGAGGACACCGGAAATATTGTTCCTCAGAATGCAAAGCCTTTAAATGACATCGTAACATCGCCTCATCGACCGTTAAATAATTGCATTCAGCTACACCACACACGTATCTATTATAGGAAAACATTGCCAATTTTCATCCTTCGATTCACTCCCAAAACTCATCAAATTAAGTGAAAAAATATTGAACACTTTTGCATGTGACAAGAATTACTCTCATTCTTGCAAGAACATCCATATTGTTATAACATCCGGTTTTAGAAGATATACCTACCTCTTATGCTCCGGTACAAATTTTGGGATGAACTCATCTTCATTATTTTTGTTAGTCTCCTTAGATTTCCCTCCCATCCGACCATTTTGATGAGAACTACTTGCTAAGTTGACCATTTTATCAAACATTCGTTCCTTCTTATCCAAGCAAGGCACAGGATTAACAGGTCCACTTTCTGGCACACTTTCGTCTTTTGCATGTAATCGCAAGTGTCTGATGATGTTCGTACGCACTTTCGTCGTGTATGGACACACTGCACATTGCACTACACGGTTGTAGATCGCTTGAAGCGGCAAAGAATCTATTTCATCAGGACTGAAGCTGAATTTCTCAGTGTCTGCTACAACTTTCTCAGTACCTTTTTCACTTGACTTTGTATTACTTCTACGCTTTCTTCCTTTACGATCTACATTGTAACGCTGTACAAAATAAACAAAATATTTATATACATATAATTTTGTGCTTTTGCGACATACTGTATAAAATGTACTTACAATAGGTTGTACGATGAACAACCCATCAACGGATGGATTTTTTGGATCAGCCGGAACTAATTTACTATATGCACATTTATGTTTCATCTTCATATGCGCCATTGCTTGGTAACCCACTGTACATCTCATTTTGCACAATGAACAACCAAATCGTTTTAGTCCATGTGACTTTAAGTGCTCTAATAAAAATCCAATTTTCAAAAAACGTTTGCTACAATGAGCACAGGTCAAGTTTTTATTTTCGCCCCTCAATGAACATTCTTTTACATGCGTCTTTAACTGAAGAGCAGTTTGTGAGCTATAATCGCATGTTTCATAGCCGCACTTGTATAACTGTGTCCCTGAGAAGCCAGTGTCTTTAATATCATCTAGAGTTAAAGGTTTATCTGTTTTCGTGGTGGAATCTTCCTTAGCATCGCAAGATGCGATTGAATCTCTGACATCACTGGAAGATTGTTCTTTTACATCCTTTTTTGGATTTATATTTTGTATCTCACTTACGTCAATGCTATCCTTTTTGTTCGATTCGGATTTTATATTTTTTATTGGAATAACTTCCGTTTCGTCGATATCTACAATTTCAATGTCGCTATCTTCCATTTTACATTCCGTAGCGGATGAAGTATTCATGTGAGTTATATTAATAGAATGATTGACTTTTTTCAGGAAATCAGGGTTGTCCAGTAAATTGATATTTATAAATTCGTCGCTGCAATCAAAAGTTCCTTTGGAAGCTTCTGTTGGCTCCACAGTGCTTTTGTCAGCCAGAATATTGGTCTTTTTAGATTTATCTAATAAACTTTTGTCTGCGGATTCTCCATTTGAAACCTGCGTTGCCAAAACGTCCGAGTCATTCATTAAACAACTTTCGAATATCTTGCTCACTGTACTATCGTTGGAACTCTCATTTAATGATTTTTCATGTTGTGAGGTTTTAGCATTGAGAGAGCTATTTGAATTATTGGCATTTCCAAATAACCTCGAAAAGGATTTATTTAACGCCTCGTTTTCGTCCTTATTCAACAAATTTACATCATTAGATAATTGAGGAAAAACTGTAGCGTGAGACGAAGACGTGTTAACAATGTCTGTATCAGCTTCTTTATTGTGCTCGCCTTCGTTCTCCAGGTCAATCACTTCTTCTGTGATTTTCAAAGTGTCATCTAATGTTCTTATAATTAATTGTTCCATCACGTCCTTGTTTCGTATTGGCTGAAATGAAACATTTAAAATGACATTCATAAAATATTGGTTTATTTATAATTTAATTCATTGACAAAATTATTTTACCTGAAGAGGGAGAGTTCGCTCAAGAACCTGTGGTAATCGATTGCAATGAAACGTGCTCAAATGATTATGCAGTTCGCTCAAGTGGTCCGAGCCATTCAAACAATACAGACATTGAAACTTGTAAAATCCATGCGTTCTGTAGTGCTATAAGATTTAATTTCATAAAAATGATTATAAAAATTTAGTAACCGTTAATCAAATAAATTAAGAATATTACCGTCATTAATTGATCGATTTTCATGCAAGTAGTACGACACACGTGACACTTATAGCCAGAAAGATGCGTTCCATGTTTATTTTTTAAGTGCGCTACAAAAGATTCGGGAACAAAGAAGAACTTCCCGCAATCTGTAAATGTATTTTCATGAGTTTAATTTTTCATTCAGAGATGATAAATAGCGTAATATTACGTAGCGTTCTTCATTCAAAGAAGACAAATAATGTAAATATAAATCGTACCATGTTGGCACACGTAAGGATATATGGTGTCGTGTCGATTGACTTCTTCTTTTGATGGTATTTCTTTCACGGGATTACCAAGTAGAAGGCCACGATTTCTAGGGTGAGTCATTATCTGTAAATAAAAATTAAATATGTGTCAAACATAAAAATCAATTGCCTCAAAAGTTACAATATTACAAAATTGTATCGTCATACCTGATGTATTTGCACGTAAGAAGGTACAATAGCTCTATAAAAACAGTACATGCACTGGTAACGGCAATGCGCGTGTTTTTCATCGATATGCGTTTTCATTTGATTCCAATCCTCCAATATCATGTAACAATATGCACATTTCTGGTAATCAAATGGCGGTGGCATCATCGTGTTTTCGGCGTGATTTACGTGTTGAAGATAGTGCTGATGATATATAGACAATACATCAGTGCTGAAGCGACAATCACGTGCCATGCACTTATACAAATGAATCAATTTAGTAGTCTTCAACATCGCTTTGTATGCATCCGCGGATTTTAATTTAACTGCCGAGACTGTGGCTAAAGGTTCTTTTGGTTTTATTAGAGCTGGCGTTCGAACAAGTTTGACGATTTTGTAATTCAAATTCTGCGACGATTGCGACGGAGTCACTAAAGGCAATTTACTATCTATTTGAATAATTGTTGATTTTGGAGCAATTGGAATGAAATTGGTGGTAAGTTGTGTGGTGGTTACAACTGGAGAAGGGGATAGACTCTTCACTGGAATTAGTTTTACTGTTTCTGGTGCAGATTGCACTGTCTGTATATTCCTCGTTAATGTCTGCGTAATAGATACAGCATTAAATCTCTTTAAAATTAGAGGCGAATTAGACTTTTTCAATAAAGATACCCCCTTGCTTTTTATGGGAGTATCTTTGGGGACAGTTTCAACTGCTTTTCTTATATCATTTATCTGTAATGATAATAAAAGGAAAGTTGTACATATATAGTTTGAAACAAGTGAAAAAATTTTGAATAAATATCGTATGTAATGACTTACAATGGGACTTTCGGCCCCATCAGCTCTTGGTGCAAGACTAACTACATTTTCGATTTTCAAGAATGAACACTCTTCTTCAACATCTGATTTCAACATGGAATCCATTGTATCTGAAGTACTGGATTGACTCACATCTAATATATAAAATACTTTCGTAAAATGTCAAACAATGATTCACATATCATTTTAGCATTTATATATTTATACATACCGTTCTTTATCGGAGATAGATCTTCTTGGACGTCTAAAAATTGCATGGGTACCGACAGCATATCTCCACTTAGGCGTCTCAAACGGATCAAGTTCTTAGGTGGATTACTATCGTCGTGCGAATCATGCGATATCTCGTGGAATCTATTTTCCTTTTTCCCGACAAATTTTTTAATACTAGATATAGGAACAACATCTGGTGATTTGGGAATAGAATCAAAAGAAAACGCTCTTTTAGAGCCTTCAGGTTTAGAAGAAGTTTCATCTTGTTTTGTAGCTTGAAGTTGAGCAGCAAGTCTCTGTATAGTGGTAAACATTGGATCTTTACAAGATGCATTCATACTTGAAGTTTCCTTCAAGATCATGTTAACATCAGTAGGCAGTTCACTATCTGACTGTTCGCTACTAGAATCAGAGTCATAAATAGGAGCACTATGCCTCATATTCTCATTATCACTAGTTTCCACATCGCTTTCTTCATTCTTCTTTGCATCCAATATTGCCAATGGAACCTTGGCCATTGAATTTGTTAGATTTGTTTCAGATGTAGACTTTGAATTACATTTTGTGCCAAATGATTGTTTTTGCGAAGTACTATCCTCAAGTTGTTTATCATTTGAAGTTCCTTCAGTCAATGATAGATTTTTCTCTGAATCTATCAGTGAAGGAATTTCAGAGTTACAAGGCAATTCAGTGGTATTACTTTGAGGTGGCATTGATGGAGTCAGTGAAGTCGTAATATTAATTGGACTTTTGTCTGAAGAATTTGATACTACATTTGAGTCAGTTTCGTTATTTGCTGCTGTTAAATCAGTCTTCATTTTATCCTTCAATTTATCTATAATGGACAAACCTTTTTTAGATGCGTCCCTTTGTAATTTAATGCCAATGTTTTGAATAATTTCTTGCATTTTCTTTTTACGCTCGAGCTGAATTTCTACTTCTTTCTTTTCCAACTCTGGTGGACAAACGAATACATTCAGATTTCCTGATGGTAAATTGGAATCCATATCCATTTGTGGTGATTTCTTGTTTTCATCATCAATAGTAACTTGTGGTTCAGAATGATTCTCTTCTTGATGTTTAACTTCAGGTACATTTTTTATTTTCTTATCCCCGTCATTAGACATTTCATCTTTCTTTATCACTTCTATTTCAGTGATATCATCGTCATTCTGTTCAATCAGTTTTATTTCATTTACTGATCCTTTCTTTGAATTTGACTGGGTTACTTCTACTTTTATCTTTTTCTCTGGTACATCAACTTGTTCATCAAATTCTTCTTCAACTACATCTAAGGACATGTTTATCTTAACAATCTTAACACTCAAATCGTCCTTATGCCATAGATTAACATGTTCCTCCATATTGGACTTCTTTAATTGAACGAAATTACAACATGAGCATAAATAACCATAAATGCGATTTTCAGCAGGTATTTCATCTTCAGTTATGGCTTCAACAAAAGTATCTTTGAATTTGCGACATACTTTATAATAATGAGTTCTCATGGAGGACTTGGCTACAGTTTGATAAGGACAACTATTGCATCGAAACCTGTATTCTCCTGTGTGAGTAGTACAATGTTCATAAAATGCTTCCATTGCAACCTTGGCAGCTCCTTCACTGAACAAAAAGCAAAATCTGCAACGAAATTTACAGATTTCTTCTGTAAGAGGTTCCATTGACAAATTTTCTACATTATTGTCATTCGCATTTTGAATAGCTAATAGAGCATCCGACTGTTTCAATCTGGAAATCAGAATTTCCTTTCCAGGATGGCTTAATTTGTAATGGTGAACAATATTTTTACCAATAAACAAACAGAGCAAACAATTGTACTTTTCTTGTCCTGTCCAAGCGTAATCAATTAATTTTTTTACATCTAACTCAAAAAAAGATCTATCTGGATCAATTTTATTCTTAACGACGTTCTTTTCAGCGTTACAGTTGGTTTGTTCGTTATCTTTTTCCAATAACTGTTCATTAGAACAAACTTTACTTAAAGAAGATTTTTTCTTCTCTGTAGGATCAGATGTTATTATGGATACTTCTTCTTTTTTGTCTTTCGAATTATCTTGTAGAATCTCACTAGAATTAGTATCTTTAACATCATTCTTAAGCTTCTTTGAAATATTTTGCTTTGTATTATTGGCTAAACTACTGTCTTTGCTTGTTGTATTTTCTGAAATAGAATCTCCTTTGTTAGAAATATCTATTTCAGAGCTAGCATTAAGCTCACAGTCATCCTTGGAAGATGAAGCTGTAAGAGTCTTCTTCCTTCTTTTTTTGGACAAAATACCCATCTGCCAATTACACTTTTTCTTCTTCTTCTTCGCTGAAGACTTTTTCGTGCTTGATTCAGCCGGTAATTGATCGCTAACATCATCATCGACGTCTGCGTCGCTTCCTTTGTCCGCTATTGATGAGTCCTTATCTGCATCATTCTTTACTGGTACTAATCCCACTAAAATGTTACTCAATAACTTCTCATTACCACTAGTATCCACTGTAGTTGAAATAACATCTGTCTTTTTGCTAAAAGTTATGCTACTCGACATAGAAATATCAGATGTAATACTTTCTTCATCAGTAAATTGAACATCGTCTTTACTTTCATTCAGCAGTTCGTTTCCTTTCTTCCTTGTAGACTTTCTAGAAGATGTTTGAACATTCTTCTTCTTCTCTGTTTGTTCTACTGCCTCAGATTCAGACTGCTTATCAGGATGAATTGAAATGTCCACAGCTGCAGCCAGTTCAGACACATCTATCCCAAAACTCTCATCAGATGAGCTATCGAACATCACTTTAGAACATTCCAATTTAGAAATGTTTGTCTTCTCAACTACTACTCGTGGTTCTTTTATCGTTTCCTTATTAATACGTTTGCTTCGCCTTAGTACCTCAGAATCTTCATTAGATGTTTCTTGATTAGACAATGAACTAGAATTTTGAATTAGGTCTGTTCTCAGCGCCAATGGTTGATCCTCTTCACTATCTGAACTTTGATTATATTGTTTTGAATGTTGTCTAGTGATTCTTTGCATCTCTTTCTTTGATTTACCTCTAGGCTTACTTGATTCGTCAGAAACACGTAATTTTGTAGATTTCTTCTGCTTGGACGAAACCACAGTATCTTCTACATCAGAATCTACATCCAAATCACGCTTATTCGATTCTTCCTTCTTTATGCTCGTAGTACTTTGATTGGAAGTACTCGTACCTGCATTATTTTGATTTTCTTTTTGTGCTCTACATAATCGATAACCAGTTGCTGCCACAACATCATCACTGATGAACATTTCCCTAATATCTTCTTGCAACATCTCCAGGGAGTTCCTCCTCTTTGCTTTCGCTTTTGGTACCTTTGAAACAACCTCTTTATCTTCAGCTAATTCATCCTTAGTGATCTCTTTAGGTGTTTCTGAAACATTTTTCTCCTTGTTTATATTTATTTCATCTTCATTTGACTCCTTCTTCTCTTCAGCAACGTTTTGTGTTTCTATACCTGCAATCTCTTCTTTAATGGTAGCATTTTTAGGATCTGGTCCTTTTTTCGAAAGATCTAAAGATTCAATATTAGGAGTTACTTTCGCAATATTTGTATTTGTTTTTTCTTCCTGGTTATCTATTGATGTACCTTTAATCAATTCTTTGTTCGCGGTTTTTAGAATACCAAGCTTTTCAGCAAAAGACTCTTCATCGGAACTATCCGAAAAAATTACTCGTCGCTTCTTCCTCGTCTGAACTTTCTTCGTCTCAGGAGTATCATCTTTATCCGAACTGCTACTCTCTGATTCTGATTCAATGATCCTCTTGATCTTCTTCAACTTCTTCGCCTGCAATACTTCTCCCAGCTTCTGCATGAATTTCGCGTGTTCGACGAATTTCTTTCCCTCGCCAAATTCAAACGATTTTCTAATTAGTGCTTCTATCCATTCCTGAGTCATTTCGCCTTTTGACTTGGATCCTTCTATTCCCTCCTTCTTAGATTTCTCAATATTATCGGGTAATTTGGAGGAAGTAGTACTGATAAAATCTAATTCAGAAATATTAACATTACTATTCTCCTCTACAGGAGTCTCCCTAAAACTGTTATCTTCTTTCAATTCCTCTTTTTTATCAGTGACTATATTACTTTCATTCCAATTTTCAGGGGGAACATTCCTATCGCTGCTACTGCTCACTTCCGCAGTTACATCTTGCTTGTCTTTTTTAGCAGCTTTACTTGCTTTATCCTGCTTTTCCAAAGAACACTCTTTAATTTCCTCAGAAATGTGACTTGACGTGGGCGACTCTGATGGCTCGTTACGTTTTATTTTAGGAATCTTAAAATTTTGTAAACAATAGCCTTGTGCAGACTTGGCCTTCGTGTCAATAACTCCGTACAAACTCTCCAAAGGTGACTGCATCTTGTCTTTAATTGTCTTCTCTTGTGTATGTTTAGTACTATTTTCCGTGTCCACACGTTTATGGTTATCAACTGGCTTTGGAGGAGATTTGGGTTTTTCCTTGATCTTCCTGAACGTCGATGTTGCAGTCGCTGGTCCCGTCGAACGTTTTCTGGGATCCCTCTCATTGAAACTACTATCTTTACCTTTGTGAGATGGGAAATGTTTATCCTTAGCCAACCGAGGATCCCTCACCGAGGTACCATTATCCCTCGACTGGTTGGAGCTTTGATTATTTAAATTGTGCTCCATGCGTACTCTTGGATCACGGTCAGATATGTTTCTAGCGTCCCTACCGAACCTATTACAGTTGTCTCGCTCACTATGATTGTCCCTAGGACCAGGCCTACGATTGTCACGATTGAAATTATTCCTAGATTCTCCTCTATTCCTTTCATTGTAATACGTGTTACGCCCTCTACCATTGCGGTCCCTGTCTCTGTTCCAAGGACAGGGAGTGCTGGGCCTCGGATATGGCCCTGAAGGACCTTCTACAGGCCCCATTACACCACAAGGAACTTCGTTCTCTGGTCTATATGGTACATCATTTGGTCGATTAATCGGAGAATCCCATGGCTGCCTCTGGTGAGGATATTCCATTCCTCTATCAAAAGGCGGCTCATAAGACCTATTCTCTCCCTGAAAGTTCCTGTACTGTGACCCAATAGGAAACCTCGTAGGTGATATTAAAGGCTGTATAGTAGGTACGTTAGGTACGTCCACATTGGGTATATCGTCTGATCGTGGAATATGATTCATATCCTGACATCTCGTATTGGGACTCATTAGAGGTCTAATACCAGCGTTCATGTTTGGAGGGAACTGGTTATGCCTTATCTGGCCCTCGTTCATTTGATGAGGATCCATATGAATGGACTCTCTATTGGCACCTATGTTCCACATCTCTTGGTGTGGCATACCTATCGTATGTGGATAAGTTTGGGCAGGAGAACTAGGCATACCGCTAAAATTGGAAGACGATGGCCACTGGTTGTTGCAATAATCATTCGTATTTACGGGTGGGTGCATGGAAGGCCAGTGGCCTTGGTTTGTTACTTGTCTATTGAAGTACTCAGGTCCTTCCATTCTGAAATCGGTGTCTATCCTAGGTGGCACCATCTCAGCCCCAATGTTCCCCTGACGTCTTTGATACAACACAGTGTTTCTGTCATCCGGTTTGGCCGAACCACCATGATGTATCTGATTGGACATGTCGTCGTCGGGTCGACAGTGTATGTTGTGCATGTTAAGTTTGTCTATATCATGGCCCTGGTTGTCACGCAACTGACGAGGATGGCGCTCGTAGTTATCCGCAAAACGAGGCTCTGCCTTGGAATTAGGTGAAGATGGTACATTTCTGTTGTCGATAGACGTAGACGTCACAAACGAACTAGAACCATGACCTAAACTACCTTGAGGTGATCCCTTAGTTTCACCAGACTTGAGAGGGTCGACTTTTGAGCTACTGGGTAGACATTTCCTACTGGTTAACTTAACTATATGCTTGTCTATCTCTTCCCACCGTCTCTCACTCTCGCTATCAATATCCTCTTGTGTTAGTAGAAATGATTTAGATATCTTTGGATCCTTAACATTCCCACCTAATTCCTGTTTATCCTTCTTGAATTTACCTGAATCCTCTCTTAACCTATCACCCTTCTTTTCCATCTTGCTATCATCTTCCTCGTTCAACAACTCAGCCAGATCTTCCATGGACAATGGCGGTTCTGTAGAAACGGGAGGTGGTGAGAGCAACAATGGTGCTGATGGTTTGGAACCAGGCCTCGAAATTTCCTTTGACCGAAGTGAAGTATTCTTACAAAGTTTTGGGAACAAAATCTCCAAATCAGGTGACTTCAACTGTGCATCAGGCATATTAACAGGTGATTCAGAGCTAGATTCTAACGAAACCTGATCCATGTTTACTCCCATCATTCGATTCTTTTCTAACATCGACGACAATCTTCTGGAACCGCCCAGAGAGGGGATTGGTACGGTTTGTATTTGTCGAGACGGGTGCATCGATATAGGCATGTGAGATCTGCCATCGTTCACCTTTGGAGACAGATTACTTTCAACCATTTTGGTTACAGTAACACCATCGTGGCTAGAAGTAATGATCGTCTGCCAATTTTTGTTCCTCGAGATGTGATTTTCGTTTTCCTCGAGCATATCCCATTCGGTGAACGACACATTATCTCCGTTTTTACATAAACACTGTGGCGAGGGAGGTACATCGTTACTCGTCCTCTCTGTAGGTATGATGATGGGAGCTTTGGTTGGTAAAGTTTCTATGGGGTCGGGAGAGGCTGGTTTGCTGTCAGATTTGTCATCGAAATCTAGACTGCGTTCAGTAGGAATTATTATCGGCGCCACTTGAGAACCCGAGTCTGGGCTAACCGGAGGAGTTGGACTGGCTGGCGTCTCGTGGATCTCTCGGTCCTCCATAACATCTTCTGTATGAGGCTTTACATCTTCAAGCATACTGAAAGGGATTCAATCGACGTTTTACAATATCTTATCTTAGTAATATTTCATTTTACAACAATATATATTATCTGTTATATAATAATACAATGAAATTACAATGAATAACAATGAAATTTCTGCTTAACAATGATGTTCGAATTATGAACAATGAACATCACTGTTTTACAAAGTTGAATATAGATTTTGGTTTACTTTTAATTTTAGGAATACATCGATATATTGTGTATAATACATAATGATGAACTTAAAGTTATATATGAGCAGTTGTTGAATGAATTTTTGTACAAATTGTGTGAGTGATATGATACTTACTTTGAACATTGTGCGGAGCTAGATTCACTTTTCTTATGCGGAAAATGCAATCCGGGCGTATTTCCCTGAAACTCGTGTCAGATTAGAATGATTAAAATAACAAAAAAATACATGCACTACGAAAGCCTGAAAACATCCAAAAGTATAAAGAACAGAAAATAAAAAGGGATCATTCGAAGCAACTACGTCTGTTCAAAGAAAAGGAAACAAAGAGAAAGTAATGACTGTACATTGACCATTTTTCTACAAACATCAACTAATGATGTATAATATTTTTTATATTTTACATCATATTACAGTTATAAATAATTTCCATGAATTTTCATAATAAATTCCATAAATTTTTTATAGTACTAATTTTTAACATTTTTTACATAATGAAATCATAGAAATGCCATTGGAAAAAAGCGGTGTACAGAATGCAATACAAAACATTTCGTAAAAATGTGAACACCCAGTTTCTACTGATAAAATATAAAAGATAAGGAGAACGATGCAACAGTTATAATTTGCTCTATCAAAGCACGGTGACAATACCCGCGGCATTTGAAATGCGGCATATGAAATAATATAAAAGAGCCGTTTGTTAAAGAAATATTATTATTTCTTCATTATTGTTTCAGTTTTTAAAATATTGATACGTCAATTTAAATATTGTATAAATAGAAATATTTATGCGCATATGTATAGTTATCATTCATATATTATACATATACATATAGTATTCGAACTAACGGAAGAACTTACAAACATTCTCGTTTATATCTTTCTTCTGTGAATATAGTGCAAACTAGTATCATACAGAGCATAAAGCCAAGTGCTAGTTTTTGATTCACTGAATCTGTAAATTGAATAGTAATTTGATTTGGCTAAAATTCTTTAATTCTAAAGTTAAAAGCTAGAGTTAAAATTCTTTTAGGAATTGATATTTTTAAATAAATAATTCAGTGCACCAAAAATGTAAGACAAGTTTGTAATACGATAATTAATATATCTACCTTTTCTACTTTGTTGTGTAACTTCTGCAGAACATCTTCGCATCGCTGCAACGTCTCAATCTTCAGCCTATTTTGTCGATAACAGTATGATTAATTGTATTTTGGATTTTACGCCTTTCTGGTTTAAAATGTAACTCTAGATTTATGACAGTATTGTATACTTCGTAGTTTTTGCAATAATAATATTGTTGTAAAATACGCGTAATAAAAGATGTAAACAGATGGAAATTTCGTTTTCTATGAAAATAAATAAAAATTGTAGAATAAGAAAATTAAAAAATTTGAACGTTCAAAAATTCAGAACTTAAAAGTTTGAAAATTCGATACCACAAAATTAAGAAGTTCGAAAACTTAAAAATGTAAATTAAAAGAATTCTGTCCGATGTCGGTTTTGTATTTAAAATTTTAAGTTTCAGCGCATAGACACTGAATGTCACCAAAACGCTGCGTTGATTAAAAACGAATGCTTTTTGGGGTTTGCGAAACATACTTCCTCTTGCTGTTCGATAGGATCCCATGTAGACTTTGCATTTTCTGCAGTTGTACTTCTCGCGATTTGTCCTTAACGTTTTGCAGTCGCTCTATCATCGCTTCCAAAAACGGAATGTACTTTTGCATCTCAGCAAATTTCTTATCATACTCGTCCATTTTGTTTGATGTGTATCGCTCACCTGTACCGGGAGAAAAAAATCTTTATGCTTACAAATATTTCTCGACTATTACTAGTTACATCATTCGCTTTTTTTCGACTTTTATTCATTTACTTGTTCAAATGAAACTTATTTATGCCTTACAGAAATCTATACTTCATTCGTTAACATATTATAATTTATCACTTAATATTGCTTACTATATGCCCAGCTTAAATATCCAATCTATTTCTTTATTTATTTTACCATATTCACAAATAATAGAAATTTATTCTGTTTGTGATCACTTGTGCCTTTATATTATAATTGCGTATTAGTGAATTTTCTTCATTAATATTGGTAACACTGCCTTCGTATTGTATCGCTTTTTTTTTATTTGATTTCGATTTCATTGCTAAACGAACAATAAAAATTGTTCAAATTTGGAATTTAACTATTTCAAAGAGATAAGAAGTATTACTTGTTCACTAATAATTCCAAAATTTATGCGACAATTTAACACTGCACTGGAGTTAGCCGCCAAATTTAACTGTAAACGTACTAAGTCGCTTATATAATTCGAACTTCTTTATGTTTAACAAATAAATAATTAAAACAAATAATAAAAAATAATAATTAATAAAAGTAATTAATCAATAATAAATAATTAACACTACGTTACTAATAAATTATTAGAATAACACTTTAGATACAGAGTGATAAAAATACAACTCATCCAATTAATAAAAAGAAATTTTCATTATTCTTCGACTGCGTAACTTCATCTGTCTTCGGTCTGTCATTTTCTCTACACTCTTTCAGCACTGTAATACAATCCACCATGAAACATAATCCTTTTTAGTTATGTAAGTACTAATATTTCGTTCTAAGTAAGAATATAGCACCTGCCAATCATACTAGTCCATATCTTTAGACTTAAATTGTAATTTCATTTTACATTTTTATAAACGAGTTATGATTATTTCTCCGGGATTTTGTTCTGAGATTATTTTAACTTGTTACTATCCATGGTCACTCTCACAGGTAATCAATAACGGGAATAATGAACGACATATAATGCATGTGTACAACAAAAAAATATAGCGATCCGTATGTACTAGTTTATTCTCGTACACTATGAATAATCTTACTTATACAAACATCATGGTATATAAAATATACAATTTCAATTTATATTAATCGATCGATCACCGAACTTAAATTGTCACGTTCAATTAACTACGTCGCTTTATCGACGATTTAAGTACACTGGGAACATAGTAATTTGAAATATGGTATACCTTCGTGCAATATACGACCAGGAAACTATTTAATATCACATTGATGCAATCCACTTCTGTAATTCTTCCTCGAAAGTACTCCTCACGTAACTCGCAACACTATTTATGACAAAAAACCACGTGATCACTTTTCATATCGAAATTCATTCGAACTGTTAGAAAAAGACAAAAATCAATTTGTCATATTTACTGGAGAATATAATTAAGCAGCATTGGTTGTAAATTCCACGATGTTTAAGCTCAGTAATTGCACCGCACATGCGTGCTAAGCATTCATTGACAAATTTATAACTCTAGTCACATTTTGTTCGTTTGGTATAAAAAGGAAGGACTTCGAGATCTTTGCCATTTCTTTACATACCAATTTTTCGCGGAATGCCAAACCAATAACTTTAATCGAATTATTCAAGGAATAACGCACTTGTACACACTAATTGAAAAATATTTCAAAACTTAGACACGAGAATCACAGTCGAAAACAGCCGACGGTTAAATGCATTGCAGCTACGTGCCAGGTCAGAATTTCACTGGATTTTCCAGGTATCCAGGGAAGGCAGATAAGTGCGTCCCATTTAATGGGCAAGAAATCACTCCAAAACTGTAAGACCTATTCAATTTTCTTTGAATAGATCACTTCTCAGCTAACGACTACGGTCGTACAGAGCTTATTTTCAAACTGTTAATATTGTTCCCTACGTACCGTGTTTCGTGTCCGTACTCTATCGTAAACTTGAACATGTGACGTATTCAAAGTAGTGGATAAGAAACATCCCTGAGAGACAATTCTCTTGTTACATTTTTTCCAACATGCGTAGTTTCATCATCATCTTGAAAGAGAAAGGAAGTAGATGGAAGCACGATCAAGAAGATTTGAAATTATCGGTAGATAGCAGCGCAGTAGCAAATATGGTGGCCGAACGACATTATACGACATTGTTCGGCATTATTCTGCCTCGCTTAAGACTTTCCGACATAAATTATTCACAATTGTCATGATTTTTTATTACTATCAAGTAATCAGAATGATATTTGGTAGGTATAGTTTCATATAATGATCGTGGGTCGATGATACTGCAAAGTATTTCATTGCATTGGTAGCTTATTGCAACGTATCTTAAGATCGCATTTCTGAAAATGGGTTCCAGAACAACATTCTGGATAAAAGCTCTCTGCTTAGATTGTAGTATTCAATTACGGTTAATGTTATATAACATTAATATAAAATTAAATTTCATTGTTAATAAATAAAAATCACGTATTGAATTACGAATGATACTAACGAAAATGCTCCTACTTGGAAGGGCACTAATAGTGTTCTTGTTAGTATAGAATACTAACAATAATTATAACTGCATATTTACGTCTCAGTAAAAAGAATATGTAATGAGGTACATATGTGTTAACTCCTTTGATATTCAATTGGATGCGACTAACTTAAATAATGTAATACTTCATAGTTATCAACTGAATAGTATTAAGTACAATGGAGGATAGAAGAAAAATATAATAAACTTCTAAAATATATCATAAAAATTGCCTGTAAAAAATTAATGGAGCGAGAAAATTTGAAAATATAAATAAAACGGAATTATATTTTTATACATTTGTATGAAAATTGTATTTTATATATATTTTTATACTTATATAAGGATCTATATGCTTCGAATTTTGATCTTGTCATATGCAAAAGATGCATTATAATTCGCATTCCCGAGTTGTCATGACCTTTCTCTTTTCAATTGCTTCTCAATCTGTCTTCATTTTTCTTATTCTCTTTCACTTTTCGTCGATTATGACATTCGAACCATTCAACGTGTGACTTTCGACTACGATCTTTTTTTATATAACTATTTTTTAGCTCAAAATAATTAAATCTCAAAAATTGCTTTGAATATCTTGTATGACATTATATAAAAGAAAATATCCCACTGCGTTTAATCACCATGTTACTTTCTAAAAAATATGTTGTAGTTCCCCGATAAGTAATTTTTCTATTCCACAACGATAACGATTTACGCATTTTCTTAATATGCAGTTAACGAATTTTTATCCTATTCCTTACCAAAGAATAGATATTTTATCTACGACGACACACCTGATAAAACATTACACTGCAGAATATCGCCTTCTGCATTGATCTTCTCTCGCCTTTCGAATCCTGCGTATGAAAAAATCTTAGCACAGCTGAACCGGACCCGAGACAAAAGTGCGAAATCCCGAGTATCGTCGTTAATGCACGTCTATGTGCACACACTGCATGGAATAGCTTTAACTCTCTCACAATGTCGCAGTTACGGTGGAACTGACACTTTTTTTCAAGTTCTGCAGCGCGCTCTATAATTCTGCATCACGAGCTAGAGGAACTAGACTATCGCGATGAATATTTAAGCATCAAAAGTACCAATTCGGCATACTAGTTTAATTATCCGATGGAACGTCACTTCTTATAGAATGCACGCACAAAGACACAAAATATTCCGTACATATAACCACCTTTCGGACGAAATCCCGATAAGGTGTAACCCGATGTCAGCTCTCGGAATCGCATATCAGGTAAAAGTCTAAAGCGTCCACACTCTCGCGGATTTCGACAAATATCTTTGTCTAACTCGCTATCACGATCATGGTTCTTCAAACGAATTTAACAATTCCGTATCAAACCGCGTTTACGATTCGGTATATACGAAACTCATTTTATTATGTGTATTATATCGAACAGTTTTCAGCTAGCACCAGTACACGTTCCCCGAAAGTCTTGATGCACTTCGAGGTCTCACTGTACGAGACATCGGGTCGAGCGCTGCTTTTCGGTTCACAATAATTCGTCGTGGTGGTTCATCATTCATTTCTGAATATACATACACATAAGTAAAGATGACAAACATGTATGAGCACGCAACTATTTTCCTACGCATCACAAATGAACAAGCCGCGACCGTTAGAAGAAAATTAAATCCCTGCGTGATATGTCGTGAAAATAATCTCCTCAATATAGTGGAAAATCGATCATTTCTCTTCGCAAGACATTCCTTTATAATTACAATCGCACTACCTATGAAGAAAGAAGCAAAATGGCAACCCTGAAGGGCGCACAATGTACAATGGCTGCCATTAATGGCAGCTAGGCTAAACAATTTCACGTGGTTCTCCGCCAATATTTTTTCTGCCATATGTTACTCACCTTTTATCACATCCGCATACTTACAATTTAAACCTGATATATCTTGCTCTTTCTTGTAAGGGTATAACTTACGTTAATGGAACGATACATTTGATTATTTTCGATCGAACAACGAATTTTATTGTTTTCTCGAGTTAATCTCTGTGTGGGACACAATGCAATATACATGTTTTTCGAACAATCAATAATTTCGAATCCTAAAATATATATTTCAAGATTCTAAAAATAAATATACGTTGCACAAAATGTAATATAATTTTGTTCATTTCCTCAACAGTACACTTCTATATATTGATAACTATCATTATCTAAATAACAAAATAAATACCAAAAATCAAATATGCAGTTATTGCGTGAAAATCGTCTTTAAAACAGGAGTTGTGGAGTAAATGCAAATAGAAAATCTGGTATATGTATTTTAATTATTCCTCTAGTAATTATTGAAGTTTCCACCGAAACTTGATAATCCAAAATTAATTGCCGATTACTTGATCCAAGTTTTGGGTGTTCTGATGATTTAGATATCCGATATTAGTATATTCTGAAGGACGAGAGAAACACACCTTCGTCTATGGAGGTCCGCCATTTACGACTCGTGTGATTCTAGCTTCTATATCCACTTAGTAAGTTCGAGAACTCTCGGTGACAAGAAACGAGTTTAGCCGGAAATAGCCGAAGTTTCTATCCCAAGTTTCACCATTTGTTCGATTAAGTGATACATTATTAATAGAACTGGAAACATCCTAATAAATAAAAATACAACAAAATATTACTTTCACAAAAGAATATAAGTTCATTCAAAAAATATATAATATTAAACATATTTACATTCATGTAGAATTGTAAATATCTATCTTTTACGATGAAAATGATATTAAAATAAAGAGAAAATAATAAAAGAAGTGGTAAAAAATCCATTTGTTCCTCATACATAAATCTGATATTTAAATTAAGGATATAAAGATTATATTACATGGTCATATTTAGAGTATTAAGGTTTCACTTAATAAAGCCAAGAAGAAATGTTGAATTTTAATTATTACTATATTAGTTTCAATTTATTTCAGTAAATAAATGAAATGACTAAAATTACAATTACAGTTCTTTGTATTTATTTGTGACATTTTCTTAGATTTCACATAATGTAATATTTAGTAACTTTATTTACAAATTATCAGCCCAACACGTGGCTAATAAACTTTAGTTTTTGTTTAGGATTTGAATTATTTACAAAAATTTTCGAATTACGAAACAATATTTCGAATTCGCGAGTTCACGGGGCAAATATTTTGCGATATTACAATCAATAAAGCGCAAAATACTATTACCCTTCTTTTTATTCGTTAAAAAAGTTGAATTAAAAGTCCTCTTTACAATTTTATAAGAAACAATTTTCTACCAAAAATTCGTCAAGCGTTACTATTCTTATAAATGAATCTAACGTAAATGCAATTTCGTGAAGGACATCTCGTTTTATATCGTTCTTGTTCTATGTGTACACGACACACGCACGCACACGCGCGGACACGCGCGCGCGCACACACACACACACACGCGCGTTCTTTTATAGATTTCAATTGTAATAGCCTCTCTTAAGGCAACAATGTTGTCTGTAAGTGATATTTGAGGATAAATGTCACCGTCATTCCCTTTTTTTGGTACTTAATAACACTAATACATTTGTTGTTGGCAGTACTTGTAGTAATTACATTCCCCATAAATAATTTCCAATGGCTTTTTTTGTCTTTTATATATCATAGTTTTGCAGAGTTATGGACGCATTATACGTATAAGTCTAAACAAGAACAGAGATTGATCGAAAAAAATAAATCTGAACATTATGCATACCTTCGCTACATCGAAAAGCATTCGAACGATAGGAATATTAAAAATTTGATCTTCAACTATACTAGATAAAACAACATATTACATATATTTCATCAAATTTTTTGATTTAATGAAATGAAAATTATATGTATACAAGGCGCCGAAAAAATTTGTTGCATTTATCGTAGCCTATATAATCAGTTGCAGCACATCTGCAATATAATTTACGAAATTCTTGTTTTACGCTTCAAAATTTGTCATTTACGATGTTTTGTAATAAACTCAGAAAATATCCGCTTCTTGCCAAGTATTTTTGTAATCAACATTTAGTGTACAATTACGTGATTGAACCAAAAATTTTCATAAATATTTTCATAAATATACTCATGATTATTGCAAGACATTCCTGATTTATGAAGTTGCATTCATGTGATAAAGATATTATTTTAATTAAAAAATTTCGAAAAAATAAGTAAAAAGACGGAATGAGCACATTCAAATATGAAAATCAATTTTATTAAATAGAGCATTGTAAAACAGGGGGTATATGTAACAGAAGTTCATGAATTTTGTAATTCAATGAAATTATTTGTCAGTTCATATATGTGAACACAAAACGAAATTTAGAAAAATATTTTCATTCATTAACATCATGTCGGATCCTTTTAATATCCTTACTAGGTTCGAAAATGAAGTATAAAAGAATCATTCATTATTAAATTAGGGGAAAATGCACTTTCATATAACTGATATGAGAGTATAGTATTGATTAATCATCAACCAAATAACAAATTAGATTAAAAAAAGTTAAAAAAAAAGAACAAGTTTCTGTATTATTATTATTGATGCTATCGGTCAAATATAAATATGATTGTACGAAAAATGTAATCACAAAAAATAACAAGTTAATTATAAAGCAAACACATATTGGCAGCAATATCGACATTAAATCATCTCAATTTGTAAATGTATTTCGTTTATTTTGTCCCTTTATAACCGTTGGAATGTTCTCACTCTCTCTCTCTCTCTTTCTCTCTCTCTCTCTCTCTCTTTCTATTCCTTTCTCTCGCATTCCCTTTCCTTTTAATAAATTTTGCAAACGCTTTTTCTATCTACCTGCCAAGGTTGTTGCATTTGAAATTGGTTTGTTCTAACTTTCGCTTTCGAACATGATAATAACACTGTATCCTCACGCTTCTACAAAGTATATATTATATATTTATTTCCTTAATATATGCAAGATCTGTTGAGTACTTGCTCTTGTTTTATTAACGCATGTTCATTCTGTTCATACGACCACACTGTTCGTAATAATATAAGTAGAATATAATATATGACACTTTTCTCTGTATATATAACTGTATTCGTGGGTGCTGCAATTTACCACTTTCTTAAGATTTCGACCATAATTATTTACCTAAAGGACTCTGCAAGCTTCATCACGGTAAGAAATAAATGGTCGAAAAAATGGTTAAATTAATAATACAGCAGCTCGGTAACAAGTTATACATATAATAAAGGTTTCACAATAATAAATAATTCTTGAAATCGAGCCATAGCTACGCTGTAATTTATAAATAAGGATTTGCTGTCCATACTTAGACAAATAACTTTCGCTTTATTGCCATTTAGAAACTATATATAATGAAATATTATTTTGTTTTCTCATAGTCAATAGTAAGAATTTTTATACTTTTTTCAGTCTTATAAGCAATAAATCTGTTTTCATAGAAAGATGTTCAATTAGATTTGTTTTTAAATGGCTTATCTTCTTTTAATCATCCTCAATTCTATATCATTATTCCATATTCCTCTGTACATTTGTAGCTTCCTAAGTAATGCTGTATGTAAAGTTTATTACAAATAAGTCATAAGATATAATTGAAAAGAAAAAGACATTTTCATAGAAAGGAAATACTGCTCAACTAATCTGTATCGTATTCAAAAATGTCTCTTTCCAAAGTGGGTATTTATTTCACTAAACCTTATTTCCATTAAGGTTTATTACCTAAATGACTTTGCATATGCAAGCAAGACATTTTTTAATATTTTACTGAAATGGATTTCTTTTTAATCGGAGTGAATCTTCATACTGACTGTTTAATATGAAAAGCCATCTAATTTAAAAGATATAAGTTGTTAGAACGACGACTGCGCCGATGGGTTCCTGTGCTTGCAATTAAACAGATGAGGAGGTACAATATAAATCTAATTATGCACTGTAGTTGATGCATGTTGAAGTCTTTCTAATTCTTCCAACGATAAAACATTTGTCTGGACAAGCTCTGGTAGCTTACCAGCCCGAGCTTGAGCAAGAAGTTCTGGACTAAACCATCGTGCCAACTGATTCGAAGTCGGTGACAGGTCTCCACCATTGCTACCCACATATCCTAAACCCGGTGACGCTTGTCGACCTACAGGCATGTTTAATTGCTGCGACCGCATTACTCGCCCATCTGTAAAAGATATATGTCAATGTTATTTATACCATTTATTTTGGTACACATTCAATCTATGTGTTGAAAAATATAATGTCTTAATTCGCTTCGTATCCCTTTTTGAAATAGAAATATTAATTTGGTATTTAATATCAGGAAAAAGCATAAAGTAATTTAGTTAAAATAAAAGACAGCCTAAAATAAGCATTAGTTAATTACTTTAAGTTCGATCCAAAGATAAATGCTGTCTAGATTGGTTTAAATAAGAGGAACGGCTAAAATGTGAGATCTAATTATTCCAATTTCTGAACACCATTGCATGCAATTCGATTAGAGAAGAGGTAAATACCTGAAAATATTTTAGAATAACAAAATTAATGCAATTGTTTCAAAATGAAGAAATACTCTATGTGTAGCAAAAACGAAAAACTTTTATTAGTAAACTATAAAATACTTATTAAAATTTCTATTCTTACTTATATCAATTTGTGCACAAATTATAATTACCTGCACGATTGGAGTTGTAGTTTTGATTTAAAACCATTTGCATTTGTGAGTTAAGAATCCGCTGTTGTTGTTGCGGTGGTTGATGTTGCATGTTAGCTAAATGTGAAGGGGCTTGCTGCACCTTCATTTGATTATTCATACTATTTGACCTCTGATTTATCATCGAATTCTGAGCAACATTGTATTGTGGAACATTATGATGTGGGATAGAACTAGTCATGGTATGTTTGGAGCGTGCAGGATTACCGTACACGCTTGAAACCGTTCTATGCTGCTGTTGTTGCTGTTGCTGTTGTTGAAAATCTGAATTTGCACTGTATTGGAATTGATTACTTCCATTGCCGCCACCACTACCACCCTTTACTATTGGTCGACCTATGATAGTCAAGAGAAATATAGATATTAAATATTGACGCTAACAAGTTTAAAATAGATGTTACAAGGTATGAAACATTTTAATAATGTTTCACATACCTGGATGTTGCTTAATAGTCGGATTTGACCATGTAGACTGGACAGACTGTGGTCGTAAAGTATTCTGTCGACATAGAACTCCTTGTGTCAGTAATTGAACTGCAGATTGCATTTGTTGCATTTGCGATGTCTGTGATTGAGCCGTCATTTTTGATGGATCGCTACTATTTCCTATATAAAATTAAAAGAAAATAAATTAGACAAATTAGGAAGTTAATTTCTCATTTCTTTACTATAAATACGAGTATTGTACAACCTACATATACAACCTGATAAAAAGAACTGTTTTTCATTAGTATTGCATATGTATGACACATTTCAATACACAATGAAATATATGATTAAAAACATATTTTGTCGAGCTAAGATCATAAGTCTTTTTATTTTTGGATTTATTAACAAATAAAATAAAACGATAAACAAAGATTAAAGAAAAATACGAATTGTTAATATGCTTCATTTCATTCAAATTGTGTATGAAAATGAAAAGAAAATATTTGTACTTTGCCTAATTTGTTTTAACTTTTACATAAATATTGTTTTTAAATACATGCAATTCCTTTAACTATATCAAGTGATGAAAGTTACAAAATCTTAAATGCATGCATTAAAATTCAAAATTATCTCAAAACATTCCATTAAAGGAAGAATGAAAATGTAAAGAAAAACTTAAAAGCATGAAATATATTTATAAAGTGTTTTATTATAAAACTATTTCAACATATTTTTCTTTTGTAATATGTTCATATATTAGTCTATGAAGGAAAATGTAATTTATATCACTAGTTGATTTTTTTTTGCATTTTTTTTAAAGTAGGATTAATATTTATATTCGAAATTAAAAGACTCATTTTCGTGTATAACATGCAGCAAAATGCAGACAAATTAAATCTCAAACACATTAAAGGTGTCAAGCAAAAAGAAAGAAAAGAAAACATAATTATCATTCCTCATTTTAATACAAAAATAAAAAAAAATAATGTTACACATCGGATAATAGTCACAAACTTATGAATTCTTTTCATGTATGAAATTCGCGAAATACCGAGTGGTTTAAGTAACAACTTCATCATTCTGTAAAATTGCTATTTTGTTTTCCTCTGTGTTTTTTAATATATTATTATTATCGACTATTATCGTTTCAATATCGAATTGCTTTGTTAACAGTTTGTCAAGAATAAGAGGGCTATTATTATTAGCATCATTTAGGGTCGATTCTCTATCGGTATTTTCTTTCAATGATCTTTCATAAGTAAGCCTATTCTCCTCAGTCTTATTTAGGTTCGAATTATTACTCCTATCTTTTTGTTGTAGCAAAGAAGAAGTATATTTGTCTTTTAACGCGGATTCTTCTATGTCTACGTTATTGTTGCCATTATTATCGATCTCCTGCAAATTTCTCGAAGCTTCAGTCCCAGACATACTACCATGCTTTGTATGATTAGTAAGTTCAATTGTGTTATCATAAGAAGCGGATTGTTGTGTGTAAGTATTTTTTTTGGTATTAAATGTGTTATTACGATTCTCATTAGCTGTAGATGAAAATAAGCATTTCGATTCTAATTGATGATTAGACTGATTCGCACCCTCGGGTTCCTTATCGGCAGTCATTTTACGTAACACTGACGTTGGGGTAAAAGCAAGTGGCGTTGGGCTCATAGTCTGCTTTGCTGGCGAATTAACGGGGCTCGACGCTCTTTGTTGAGCTTGTTGTTGCTGCTGCTGCTGCTGTTGATCCTGTCGCTTCCGGAAGTTTTCACGTTGTTCCTCCAACTTTTTCTTAATTAAAGCACTTTGCATTATAGATTGAGCATGCATGACAATCTCCCGCGGTGAAGGAACCCTATGTTGCATCACTGTTAAAAATAATAAAATATCAAGCATGCTTCAAATGGAGAACACTACACAGATAGATAGATCACTGTCCTAATAAGTTTAGAGAATTGTTGTAAAGAACAAAATTACAATTTCTTTAAAATAATTTATATCAAGTATTTGATCACTTCCTCCTTCTTGTATATGGTTTACTTATTATTACTACCAAAAAGCAAGAGAATAGCAAAATAAAAAAAGTTATTATTATTTTTTATATTCTACCTGGATGCTGTACTGTTAATGTACTGGGGCTAGCAGTCAAATTTGGAGATATTATTGAAGGTGGACAATAAGCTGCATCCCAAACAGTAACATACATATTAATTGTATAGTAACGAAAAATTTGTGTATCAGAAATAATTATAAAAAAAGTTCGATTTTATTAAAAAAAAATTTAGTTTGAAATAAAATGAACAAGTGAATCCTATCGAGTGTAAGAAACGTATAAAAGTAATCAACATAAACCCTTTTACTACAAATTCTATTCAAACAAAGAATAGATATAACTTACCATTGTTCATAGGGGATGGAATCCTTTGTTGCTGCTGTTGATATAACATCTGTTGCAAGATATGATCTTGAGGAGTGGGTGCACTAGGATGCGGACTTATTGTACGCGGCGTAGTACCACCATACATTTTCAAAATGTTTACTAGAACTTCTCTGTGACGATGTTGCATTGCTGGATTCTATTTCACATATTATTATTATTATTATTATTATTGTAGATTAATATATTAAAAATAAATTCAAACATAAATTTATTTTCTAATTAAACAAGCAAACCTGTAGTTGTTGTATGAGATGTTGTCTAGTTATTTCTCCTTGTTGAAGACCTTGAATAATTGCTTGAGCTTCTGGTCTTTGGAGGAGTTCCTGACTTGTTGGAGCGTTACTCAACATCATTTGCATTTCTGGTGGAACTGGACTCATACCTAACATTCGTTGACCACCCATCATCATAGACAACATGTCTGAATGCTGCTGCTGCTGCTGTTGTTGTTGTTTTTGTTGCTGCTATAAAAATAGTCAATGTTGAAGAATAGTGTTACCTTTCTCCTTTTTCTTTTTTTAAATTAGAAATAACATTTCTTACTAACCTGTTGAATCTGTAATACTTTCATTAGATTTTCATGCTGCATTTGTGCCTGATGTGGGTGCTGAGTTGGTCCAACAGAACCAGCGTGATTAAATGTTGTAGCATGCATTGGTTCTGGGACCGATTGTTGGGGGGCAATTGGTTGTGTTTTCAGTTGTGAGTTAAGCAACTACAGAAAATTACACATTATCTCGAATGTAACAAACAAAACATTGTGCAATTTTGATGTCGAATAGAAAGATTATCTTACTTGTATTAATGTCACAGGTTGTTTTTGAGAAATAGGACCGTTCGCCGCTGGTATAGCCTGTCCCCCAGTCACTTGAGCAAGCTAAATTATAAATAAATTATATATAAAAACAATAGGATAAAATTGTAATATAATTTATTATAATATATTTGTATATATAATACATATAATATTACCAATTTTTTAAACGCAGAAAGATCTTCTTCAGTCTTATTTACACGAGGTTGATCAGTCGAAGACGTAGGTGGAGGAGCGCCACCTCGCATGCGTGCTTCCAACTCTTCGAGACTGTGCACAACTTTTCCACCAACTTCTGCAAAAAATTTTCAATCAAGCATATAGTGTTCTATTTGTTATAATAATAAAAAAATTAATAGTGGGAATTCTCACCCATATCTTTAATAGATGAACTTTTCATCATCGGTATGACAGTGCTAACTGCATCCCCTTGTCCATTTTGACTTGGTTTGTTACCACGTTGTAGCATTTCCAGGAGCTTTACACCAGTAGTGGATGTAGTATTGTTTGTTGCCGTTGTATTAGCAGGAGAAATGGGAGCAAAGTATGTATTAGATTCAGTCACTGATGGAATCTGAATATTTGGTTCAGTAATATCATTAAGGAGATTGTTCAATATATCATCTTGTATAGAAGTTCTACGACTATCTACTTGTTGAACAGGACTTTCCCTCTTAAACCACTGACTAAATCGGGAACAAGAACCTCCGTTTGAGCCAACTCCATTCTGTATAAATAAAATATAATTTTATTAATACTCATCGTTTTATTTAGATTATTAAATACTATATCGTTTTACATAAATACAAAATGAGACAGACTTACGGTTAAAAGTCCAGGTACGCCAGGGAATGTGTCAGATTTCAAGAATTCATCTAGATTAAAATCAGGATGACTATTTTCTTGATTCTGATTAGCGGTGCTAGAACTATCTGTCGTTTCGCAACTTTGTTCGGTTACAGCGCTTTCGTTGGAATCGTGATTCGGTTTTTGCGCGAGAGACGTTGACTCGTTTTGTTCTGAGATTGGCGAATGAGGAGCAGGTACAACGTTTATAGGTTGATCCATCGCGGTCGGTGTACTTCGTCCTTTCGGACCTGCTGAATTTTCAGTTTGCTTTCCATCTTTCTCCAACGAATTTTTTTTCCCGCGCTTCTTCTGTACCGGAGTTTGTTTTTTGTTCTTAGTATTGCTATTGCTATTATTCACCGCTTTTTCTTCAGGTATGTCTTCAAAACCTCTTAACTCAATGGTATCATGCTGGGATGTCGGTCCGGAACTAAACCATTCTGGTTCATCTGCATCGCAACGATTTTCACTATATGTTCGCCTGCGATCATTACTAAATCTTCGTTCACGTCCACGATCCTTATCACGTTCTGATTGATGATTACGATCATTCCGTTCAGCTGCTCTATCTCGATCGCGTTCCCTATCCCTATCACTATAGTCACGACCAAATGATCTTCGCTCAAACCGTTCGTTCCTCTCGTCCCGTTCACGCAAATTATCACGATCACGATCTCTTTCCCTTGCATTTTCCCGATCCTTTCCATCGCGAGTATCCCTGTTGTCACGATCACGCATAGAAGTACCACCACTTGCTCCAGACCGAAAAGCAGGTTCCAGTTTCTCATTCTCAGGTCTGAAGTCCCATATATCGCGAGTTAAAATCCTGCCGCTCCCAATTCGACGAACAGGTTCCCTATGACTAACCTGTAAGTAATATTTTATTATGCATTTTATTACAATTCTAGTAACTTTAATATCTCTCTATAATAGTTTTTTTTTTTAAATAAATTACCACAACCTCTGTTTTTCCTATTGGACTCTCAGGACGTCGATTCGAAGGTTGATTTACGTTGACAAAACAACCTGAATTAAAACTTCTACGCTGAGGACTTAATACTATGCCGTCTTGTTCCTTACGAATTCGTTCTCTTGGATCTCCGTTGCGACGTTTATTATGACTTTCAGTAACTTGATCACCATGTCCAGTTCTTTCGTCTTTCGGTGGTGTATCACTTCGCTTACTATCCGAATGCCAAAGTTCAGGATCCCATGCACCACGCGAACTTGATAAAAAAAGGATAGAAAAAATAAGCGAACATAATTCATAAGAAATAACTATAAAGTTAAACAATAATGTTAAAACAATAGAAATAATATAAATAGATATTATGCAATATTAAATAGAATTTATGTAGTATTATAAACATACTTATTGTATGAAGTATCTAAGACGTCAGGCCTCCTCTTAGATAATGGCAAATTCTTTATCAGCATTAATTCCTCCTGTAGATTAGTCCATGAATTATTATTACATCAAAAAATCTAATCTAAGATACATGTTTAACCTCTTAAATGAGGAACAATATTTGCAATTTGCAGTGATATTTGCAGTTTAATGAATAACTCAATACAACTTATATATATATATATATAAACAAACACACACATACACACACACGAGTTGTGTGTGTGTGTGTGTGTGCGTGCGCGCGCGCGCGCGCCCATACACACATATAGTATACTATATGTATACTTAATTCTTTAGGAACTAAATGACTGACCTTGATAGAGTTAATTAGTTTGACTTCTGACTGGTTCATGTTATGGTACAGTAGTATATAAGATATTAGAAAATTATTCAATAATTTATAATTTTAAATTAAATTCTAAATTTTTAATATTATAGATTAATCTTTTATATGGATGTTTCAAAATCAATGATACGAAAAGATGAGATCAGCTTTCGTAATCGAGTCATTGAGCAAAGTATTGGTGCCAATATTTCTGAATAATAATAACACACGCTGTAAAAAGATACAAAATGTAAACATAAATGTTTAAATTGAACCACTAAACTTTCTACATTTGGCTGACAGAAGCGGATAGCTTTCCTTAACATTAACGTACCATATAATTATCTTGCTGTGATAGATATACATCCCTGTTCATAAATATTAGAAACTTTAACTCCACGCATGTTATAGATGATTACAGATTGTCTTAAAATTTTTCAATAGAATTTAAATTAGAAAACTGTGAAGGTCAATACATAATTATCATAATTTAGTATATTATTGTTGTTTTTACGAGCAGTTTATACAAATACAAACATTGCTTTTTACATATGTAATGTCGCATGAATATAAAATTCTAATCGATTAATTTTTGGTACTTATTAATTGATACGTTTCATATGGAACTAGCAGGTGTCCTAATACAATATATAAACGGGAATGTATGTGTATCCACTAGGCCCAAGCGACTTGCTGTGGCGGATATATCTGGTGTATCCGCTTACGAAGTTAATCGTAAATGACATTTCGGTAGAATATTTCGTAAGTTAATAATAAAAGTACACATCGTACCCGGGAATATTGGAATTGAGGTCTTGAACGGCCTACTTCCATAATTGAAGTGTCGGTTACCTTCCCAGCCACCGACATAGATATAATTGCTTCATCTCCTGAAAAATAGTTAAAATAAGGAATATAAATTTATGTATTATCTATTTATACACACACTTCCTCCTTTAGAATGTTAAAAATAAAACATTAATAGTATTCTGTTGTATATAGTTTGCATCATATATATATATGCACAGACAAAATTATTATTAAATACAAGTAGTTGTTGATCTTATGAAAAATCTACAATTTTTCTTTATTTAAAATATAATCTGACATGATATGATACATAAGTTATAACGTCAAAATTATACGAGATAGAAGAAAATTTCGTTATACAAAATTAAATGAATTCTATATACGATGCATCACGTGGTACATATGGTTGCACCGGAAGTAAAGGCGTTTCAAAGATTTCAAGGTCATCTGTATTTTTTTTTTAATTGAGTTATATATTTCTATTACACATATATCAATTTATCTGTTTTTTCATTCTGTATTAAAAACAAAATTAAACTACTATATATAGTGACTATACATTTGCGCATCATTGTATTTATTATAGCATCTAACATGTTAATTAAATATATTAAATTTCATGTAATTAATATGTATTTTCACATAACTATAAAAATTTGATATTATGAAACTGGGATGTAGAATCTACTAAAAAAAATGGTTCTTTGAAAAATAACGGTATGTGCCAATATCTTTTACAATATCAATTGTAAGTATTAAGATACCTATAAATATAACTTGTATTTGATTAGCTAAAAAGATATTTCAAATATAAGTTTATAAAATTTATAGTATATAATAACTTTCGAATTACTTAATAGCCATTAAAAGCTATCGAACCACTTGAATTTGTGTACAAATGATATAGAATAACGAACTTTAAGTTCCGCCATTGGTGTTAGACTTAGCGAAGATTTGAACGCGTGATGTGATAGATTCTTTCCAACCTTTAATTCCAAAATGAGATATTGACTATTCACTGCAGAAGTACTTACGAAAAGTAACCCGTTTTGTAATATTAGCAGATTTATTTTTTCGTGACCATCGAAAAGGCCTTGTTTGCATAGCTAGAGTCACATCTAACAGAGGCGATCCTGTTGGTCCTACCAGCGGACGTTTTCTTGGTCGTCGATACCAATTCGAAATAACAGTAACACCGCGTGTGTTGTCTAGTTTCATTTTAATTTCCTCGAATTTATTTCGTTTATACTTTTACTGATACTGCTGGTTCGTTGGTTGAAATCGTATCAAGTAGTCGAACAAATATTTATCAACGAAGGACGAGACGGACGAAGAACTACCGTTTCAAACCAACTTAACACGGAAACGGTGAAAAATAAAGAAATGTAAAATTATATGTCGATAATGTATAACTTTGATCGATTCATATGATTTTTTCACTATCGAAAGAAGCTTATTGTTTTTTAATTTCTTCTAATTTGTCGAATTTTTCTGATTGCGTTTACGTTCATGTAACACGCCTAAGAAACGAAACTCTTAAATTTTCATAGATACTACACGTCGTACAGCACGATACAAACTGACTAAACCGGCAGCTGGTTTTTAGGCGGACAGAGTTTACAATCCAATCAAGTATGTCCCTGAGAACGTTATTGTCAACCTATGTCTTACTGGTTTTATTTGTAGGTACGTTTGAACGTAATTTGTAACTGATATTTTCTGGACAAATAAATATTTCGATATTTCTACATATATTTATTTAATTTTAAATAGATCTTTTTGGCACAATAATTATTATCATATTTGTCATTACCAATAATATTTAAAATAAAAGTTAGAAAATGAATACTGATATAGTTAATATTTAAAAATGATAATGTATTGAATGAATTAAAAAAAAATATTGTACATCATAAAATATCCTGTTTATTTTGCAACTATGAACTTTTTGCATATATACCTACCACATTACATTATTATTTATAACATTTACATAACGTTTTAATATTATTTATGATCGTATGTTAGATACACAAATCATGTTTCTTAACTAATTTAAAATATATAAATAACTTAATTTTCAATACCTTAAAATGAATATTAATATCTTTAACAAATATTTTGTCTTCTTTGACAATATACATACATTATTATACATTCATGTTATAGATACTACATCAGTATTTATCTATACAAATTTTAAAAAAGCTGTGCAATAAATAAAACTAAATTTCTTACTGTAATATCACATTTTACTATATTTACTATAGTTGCTATATTTCTCACTATATGATTTTTTATTTTTAAACATATGAACAAGCAATATGTGATCAAATAACCAAAATTTAAATATCCTTTTCTGAGATTATAACATTACTAATAAGAAAATCTTTTTCTTCCATTACAAGCTATTCATAGATATTTCTATACACAAAACACAGAACATTAATTCCAATAATTTATATATATACATGTGTGTGTGTGTGCGCGCGCGCGCGCGCGTGTGTGTGTGTGAATATCTTTAAGAGTAAATTTTTCAAACATATTTCAAAGAAAATCAAATATGTATTACTATTCTCACCTCCCAAATAAATTTTCATATTAAAAGTTTCATCAAAATTTAGGTATAATTTCTGTTTTAATAAAAAATTACAATAAAAAAGAATATGTTTTGTAACTACATCATGTGATAAATAAATACGTACAATTGATTTTAAAAGGGAGATAATAAAAATTTGTAAGTACAAATATTAAAATATACCTATCTTTACCATAACTTAAATATTTCATTATTATATCTTACTTTTCATTAAAAACAGAAAAACATTGCACAATAACATCTATGTTACGATGGCAAATCTTACAATAGTAGTAACAAAGTAGACATCAAAAGTTATTTTAATATATAAAATTCAGCAAATTATAACCATAATTTAAACATATACCTAAAAAAGAAATAATTCTTATAGATCATTTATATGTGTGTGTACTGTGTATACATATATATATATATATATACATATAAAATGAATAATAATAAAAAAATATATATATGAATAAATAGATATACATAAATATAATACTAAAATGAATGCAATACATATAAAGTGATACAATAATAATGAAATATACATATGTATATATGTATGTACATGTATACATATATATGGATGTATACTTACAATATATACACATACATACACGTATACATATAAAAACATATAATTAACGTAATAGAATGTAAACTAGACGATCTCATACCTTTATCTTTACGAGTTGGCAGTTGCTTGTCATTTGTCACAAATTCCTGAGACATTCTGCTTTTTACCACGTTTATCCTTTGAGTAAGGTAAAATTCACAGCACACACTATACAGACTTTATTTTTTCTAGATCTTTTATGTGAGATCTATCTACGTCTCATATGCCATACATACGTATATATCTAATTGTTGAGTTTATATTCTAGCTATATACCTTAGTACTGTTTAGTATCACAGACTGGTTTTTCCTTCTATGCCTCGAGTTTTATCTTTAAAAGCGAGAAAAGGATTCCGCGATTTGGGGGGGGGGGGTCAAACGATACAGTTTTAAACGTCGACTCAACCAGGTAACAGTTCTAATACCGATGGCTCTCGGTGGCCACTCTCACTTCGTTCAAAAGAGAAATGAAGAAAAAGTGTTTACGTGCTGAACGAGGGCTACGGTTTTACGCACGGGTTATACAGAAGATGAACGCAAAATAATAATTGATCGCGTGAGATTCGAAGCACGTGTTACTGAATATCATTTCATTACATCGGCACGTCCTCCGTCAATTATTTAATAATCCATCGATTTATCACACAAAATGTACACATACAACACTAGTTCACTGTTATACAAAAATAGAAAATGGCGCACGATCCCCACTTCCGCCGTTGTTTCTCACTGCTTCCTTGATCCACAACGGAGAGCGTTTTAAGTTACTACAATCTTATAGATAGCACTACGTCATCTTTACGCGCGAGCATTCCATTAATCGAGCGCCATCTTTCCGAGAATTTATCACTAAGGAGCATCCACAAAGCTTCTTACTTTTTAAACGTAAAATTACCAATTCTTTTCTTCTTCATCAATAAAAGATATATTATTTTTTATGTAAAATCGATGATGTTTCAGTGAACATGGATGATTGAAAAATATAAGAAGTATTAGGTAAAATCACTAATTTCTTGATAGAAACATTATGGCAGCTTTTAATTTTCTATAATTGTATTTTCTTTTTGTGATTAAATTGAGTTTCGTAATTTCATACTTTTGTGTTGGGATATGTATGTAAAGTAGTAAGTGAAAAAAAGGGGAAAAAAATGTCGAAGGCGTTGTGCGAAAAGAATGCAATGAGAACATGCAATGTAGCAATCTACAATTTGAATCTGGCGCGAGACAAACATTAAGAACTGCATGATGAAATAGAAGCAAAATGGCTTCTGAAATCTCTGCTTTTGAAAAACGCTTTCCTTTGACGAAATCACTATAAAAGTTTACAATCAAAAGAAAAACAATAAACTAAATCAAGCTCTTTTCTTTTTAAAAAAATCTGAAAATTGAGGAACAATACATATTTATAATGAATCGATCAGTTTTCCAGTAAATAAATTATAGTAGCTTTACTAGGAACATAGACTAAAACTGAAATTAACGCTTTGGCGCGAACATTGAAATAATTCTAGAGCTCAATCTTTTTTAGTTTAACACTAAGCCTGAATTTGACAAATTGATAACCTTTTATACCCTTTTTATTTTTTGAAATGTACATTACTACAAAGTTTTGCATATTGCTATGCTTATTAAAAAGTTTATTAATACAAATATTAATAATAAAGATAAACATACATATATATTTCTGTATATATTTACGTCTATTTTCATATTTACATTTGTCAAAACAAAAAAGAATAAAAATTAAGAAATAAAATTGTAATTGGGGAAATATTCACGTGCAAATTATTATTCGAAACACATTATTATAGGTTACGTTAATCTACGCAGTTACAGTTACAATAATTACTGAAAGTCTTAAAAGTAATGCAAAATAATCATTATTTGACTAAAATAGAAAATAGAAAATGGTAAATTCTCATTTATCGTAGGAACTCTTAACTGTTGATTATTAAAGTAGAAATATTTCACATTATTTCTTGTTAATAATAATCGATAATCATTTTATGAATATATTCACATTACTTTGTCCATAATCTCCGTATATATAAACACATATACACGTGATCTTCATGATTGAAAATTTCAAAAATTTTTTTAATAATTTATATTCATATTTGCAAAAAATGCATATAAACAAAATATATTGTATCAGTAATGATATATTTTTGTCAAACATTAAGAATAACTTTACCATAAAAGAAGGAAATGCAAAGATATAAACAAGTCAATGTTACAAACAATCATAATCAAATCATATTAATCTAAATGTAAATATTTATTGAACTCAAAATAATGCAATGTAAAATTGGTTGCTCACATTTTTTTGTTTGTCATTCTTCAATGCATTTTAGAAAGTACTTAATAATTATAAAACATAATAAAATTCTAAAAGGAACGCTATTGTATTTTTTAGAATGACAATGTGTGTTTGTTTAGTACACCATAGAATATTATAAAGTATTACAAAATATATTTTCTTATATGTAAATGTTTTGTAACAAGAAACACGCTTTCTTCCTTTTTTCATCTTTAAATGAAATGTAAAAAAATTAAGAAACGTATTTTTTTAACATATCATTAGGTAACACTGGCATTCTAGTGTTACAAATGACTAATTATTAAAGGACTGATGGAATGTTCAATGTTGTTCTTCATTCTACACTAGTAATTCTGCCATTAAAAACAAATTAACTGCTTTAAATATTGTAGAACTATTAAATATACTAAGAAGTGTTTATATGTACTTTTTATAATAACATTTTCTTAATCGTAAAATATTATATTAACAAGAAGTTCCTGGAACTATAATATGTAAAATATTTTATAGAAAGTACAAATAACCATTTTTGAAACAATGTATAACCAAAATGTATTATTCAAATTTTACAATGTATGTATTTCTTTAGAATCTCTAGACATAGAAATACTCATAGCATTTGTATCTTTATCAAATATATTAAAATATTAATGATATATTTTTTTCGAAGAACGTATCAAGTAAAAATAAAACATATATTGTTAATTTTCTTCTTCGTGTACTGATGTACTCATTACATTATTTTCACCCATTTCATCCTTTATATGTATTTCATCTAGTTTTTTGGGTGACTCCAACATTTTGGTGTATTTTGCCTCTTCTTTTTCTGAGTCTTCTTTTTTACCGTTATCCTCTGTTGAGTTCTGCATATTATTACTATTTAATGTTTCTGTCGAATTCAATATTTTCTTCTCCTCTGCAGTTGTATTATCCGCATTCTTCCCCCGTCCTCTTTTTGTAGTAGCTACTGATTCTTTATTTGTTTTCTTTTGTGTTTCTTTCACTGTTTTTGTTGCATCAATATCATCTTCACTAAAAGCAGCTTTACCACGCATTTTAGTAGGTTTCTTTTGTGGCACTTCTTTTTTCTTTACATTCCGTCCTTTTTTAGCAGTTTGAGCTGATTCTGACCCATTATTTTCAGTAGTTTCACTTTCATTATTAGTATCTGTTCTGAAGGTAACAAGTATCGAGTCTGAGGGAAATTTTTCTGTTGCTTTCACTTCCTCATCATCTTTTGTAATATCATCTGAATTAGGTTCATTTTTACGACCCCTTGCTTTCCTTGGTGCTGTTACTTTTCTGGATTTATCATCTTCTGTTTTAACATCGTTTTCAGTCTCATTATTGCTAGTAGTTTTAGTTTTGTTGTTAGCTCTATTAGAAGTTTTATTTTTTGTATCATCATGTACATCAACCTTCTTTTTTGTTGTTTTTGCCTTTAGTTTACTTTCCTTTGATGTTGGCTCAGCATTTGTTTGCTTTCTCTTTTTTGTAGCTGGTGTTTCTAAATTTTCAGCATTTTCATTAACAGGTTCTCTTTTGGCTTTTCCCTTTGACTTTCCCTTAACTGAAATGAATATATGATCATCATGTTAATATATGTATAATAAATTTTAGATATATACAGTAATAAGTACAATTCCGTTAATTTCCTGATTTTGATGTTATTTAGTGATTAAAAGGATGTATTTTAGTACAGCACAGTAAATCCTTTGCAGACTGATGTTGTTAAATAGCCACCCAAAGTCCTTTTACGTTACAGACATGTTTAGGCCTACAGTTGCCTGAATCAGTGAGGTATGTTAGTACTTATAGACACATAGTGATTTGCTATGTGATTTCTATAGCACTTTTTCGGAATAAACTAAACTATTTTCATTGTATAAATCTTATTTCTTGTTAGAATTAACTTGCATAAATGTTAGATCTTACTCTTCCCCATATCACATTTCTATATCACATTTCTATCTCACAATATCAGACTTTCGCTGTATGTCTCAAACAAATAATTTGTGTTCTAAAGAAATAAAGGTATATATTTTTATCTATAAGTTGCTTACATAACCTTTATAATGAAGTACAAATTTTATGAACATAAAGCAAAGTTTATAACTTTTAAAATGTGGCCTTGAGGCATATATCTTTCACTTATAGAATACTCCAAAACCTTTTATCTCATATACCCAAAAGTCAGATACGCCATTCCACAAAGAATTAAATAGAGAAACAACTAATTAAGTCCACTGATATAAGCCTTCTAAATGATAAATCCATAAAGTTACATAAAAGAAAACTAATGATATAGCTAATGCCTAAAATATGATATACATTACTTCTAATGTAAATGTTTTTGAAAAAAACCCCATAATTAAATTAAATAAAAAGACAGTTTTAGTGATATAAGTGTATCACATATCCCATATAAATAAAAAAATCTGATTTATCGTGTCTTTCTTCTGTAGTCTTCATATACAATGTTTAATGTTTTTACGTATGTATAAACCACTAAATGAACATGAATGAATTATTAAAAACTTCATAAAATTCCATGCTAAGAATATTTATCCTAAAATTATAGTGGCTGTACAAAGTATTTGTAGAATCACTTATTTCCTAATGAAATATTTTTTTAACTAGTTCTACATTTCATTTTCACAATATTAATTTTTTTAGTCATGTGGAAACACTACTATAAGACACAAAATTTAACATACTTGGATCTAATTAATTAATATATAAATGCTATAATAAATATGACGTATAAATATTTTTCGTAGCCACTGTATATATTTTAAACTAAAAAACTTTAATATCTTTCCTCGTGATTGTACATATTCCCAATGCGCGTCCGAAAATTACCGCGTAACTACCTCGTTACCTTACAAATCAAATAAGCAGTAAAAATTAACAAACAAGACGAAAAAGTTTTTCGTATATGAAAATTCTCATTCAAAGGACACATATTAACAATGATATTACAAACTTATAAAAAGATTTTGGATACGTACATTCTTCGTCTACATTGATTCCCGCCTTTTTCGCTGTGGCTTTAGCGCGTGTCTTTTTCGTTTCAGTTTCCTCAGCATTTTTCACCTTCTCGTTGACTGGATTCGTATCACCTTTTTCCGCAACCTCTTTGTTCCTCTTCGGCGCGGACTTGATTTTAGAGTTTGGTTTTTCAGTCACTGAGGCGGTTTTAGCTGATGCCTTGGGTTTTATTTTCGCGTTCCTAGTTACTGCCGTGACCGTTTCTGTACCTTCTGTCTGCTCGGTTTTAGTTGATTTTGCAGCTCTCGGAAACCTAATTTGCTTTTCCTCGTCACTTTTATTCGCAGCCTTCGCTACAGCTTTTTTCTTCTTCGGGGGCGACACATCGCCGGCTTCTGCAGCTCTCTCTACAACCTCTGCCTCCGAATGTTTCGCAGGCCTACGGGGTGCCATTTCGTCTCACGAGTATCTAAGATATATTTAAAAACTAATTTTTATACTATTATTTTTATATTTTACATATAAAAAGTGATATATATATGATTAAATACTACAAACCACTCGTTAAACATAAATAACTAAATACTACAGAACGCCGCGTGATTACTTACCACTTACCGGTGCCCAACGTGCAATAACGTGTTCGTTGCATTAACTGGTGTCCGCAAGTCTGCAAGTTACACGACTAAACTAACATAGTAGCAGATCGGCAGCTTCAGGTTTCGAATGAGTTTGATAATCGACAATCGATTTTCGGATTGACGAGTGGCGACAAGATATCAACGGATCAAATCCTTCTAACAACTGTAATTCCCCTAAATACACGCAGCAACTTGCTACGCTTACTTTGCAACTAAGTAAACCAACTTTTTTATGAAATATTTACAGCTCTTAAGAATGGAGCCTAAGGCCCAATGTTTTGCACCCCTCCAAATAATTTTATCTTAATATTTATTCATTTAACATTTACCTAATCCTTGATTAAATTATAATAATTTTAAGCTTTTCTTTATACCTATAAATATCGTAACTTTTGAGAACTGTTTTTATATGATTCATTAATACATTGAGATAACCACTTGATGTCTTAGAGTGTTACAAAAAAAGATTTCCAATTTATTTTTTATTTACTGTTATTTTAAATTTTTCGTTAATTTTATATTTATGACGTAAGCATTCAATTTGTTATTGTTTAGGGTTTATTCTAATAAAATTGTATTCTATGAAATTGTATCATAAAATGATCCAAATTTTAAGTAATATATAAGGAAATGAGTATATCGCGGAGTCATCCTTAATCTCGTTTAATGCTACTCTGGTATTTACATTTTTTTGTAAAGTAAAATATTTAATTATCAAAATTCTTGTTAATAGTAAAAGAGATTAATCTAAACATAATGAGTATGTATATTCATATCGTATTTAACAAATAATGTTACTAAGATGAAATTGAATAGAATAAAAATTTATGCCTGTAAAATACAATTATATTTTAGTAGACTTTTCAATGAGATAAAACATCGAGAAAAATGATTTTGATAATTTTTAAAAACAATTTTCGTTAGGATATTTTCCAAAATATATTTTATGTTTATTACTTTTCCATATTAAATATTCATGAGAATAGAAGATTAAAAGAATATTGAACAGAAGAATTTACATTATAAAATGACATGTATTACATATTTTAAATATACAAAATTTATTGACATATAACTTGAGAATTTACATTATTTTTTTGTTTATATAAAGTTACAAGCATTAACATTAGTTACACGTAGTTATTTTTCTTTATACTTTCTTAACCAGGAGAAATAATCCTTATTGCTCTATTCTTGTGTTTTTATTTTTTGAATTCTTGAAATAATATTAAATATCTATATGTGCCTACATTTTATGTAAATATTCTTTTTAATAATAATTATTTAATGTTAATTAACTTTTATAATATTATTGATGCAAATACCGATTTCTTTTATTCTAACAATGATATATATATATGTAGTATTCCCAACAGTAGTTACCGATTTCACATATTGGCATGAAGATCTTCGAAAGAGTCATTCGTGTTAGTTTTCATATCAACAAAATTTAGGAACTATTAAATACGTTACTTGAAATTAGGATTCTTTAAAATAAGATTATATTTTCTTATTCTATATATATATATATATATATTTTTTTTTTTTAAATGATATAAATTAAAATTTATAATTTAAATACACCCCAAAGGTAGTGTTAGTAATATCATAACCTATAACTGTTGTTTCACTTTAACATTTGATAAAACAATTCATAATAAAATATTTAATTTATTTTACTAGGTGCTCTGGAATAAAGTCACAAATCAGAGAAAGCTTATATCAAGTTACCGAAATACTTAAAATCATCGCAAACTATTTTCTAAATGCGAGTGAATTACAAACAGTAATATTTGTCAACAAAATTATTTCATGATGAATAACACGAAAAAGATTAATGTAAATTTTTCGTCCCTCGTGGGTTTAAAAGCAGAACTTTTAAAAAAGCAACATGAAGTAAATGAGGCAAAATTGAAATCAGAAATAGATCACACAATATCAAAGTTACAAAAGAAAAAATCCAGGAAAATTGAAAAGGCATCTAAGAAGGAAAATTCAAAAATGCCGGAGTACATTGAGGATGTTGATACTCATAAAAAATCGAAATTAATGTTGGAGGCAAAAGCAAGATTATATGACCGATTAAAAAAATCCAGAACTACTAATGAGAATTTCCTTGTTGACTTCACAAATAAATCAGATGAATCTGAGGAAGAACCATTGCCAAAAGATGAAACTGACCCAATATTAGAAAATGAGGATGACTGGGTAGAATATGAGGATTGTTTTGGACGAACAAGAAAATGTTTACGCGAAGATTTGTCCTTGATGCAGGAAAAGGATCAATTGATCAAACAACAAATTATAACCAAAAAAGGAATTGATCCAAAAACCAATGATATTATTGACCAAAACTATGTTGAGGGAGAGAAAGAACCTGAAATAGAAATCATGAGAAGAAAGTGGGAGGAACAAACACATAAACTAGCAGATAAAGTAAACATACACTACCAAGATATTTTATTTGATGAAGCTAGAACTCATGGTGTTGGTTACTATGCATTTTCACAAGACGAGGAAGAAAGAATCAAGCAACAGGAGAACTTGTTCAATTTAAGAAAGGAAACAGAGAAGAAACAGAGGGAGATAAAAGAATTGAAAGAATTGAGGGAGAAAATGGAACATAACAGATTGAAAGCGGCTAAAATTAGACAACGTATTAGAGCAGGATTACCTATAGACGTAGTAGAAGAGGAGTTTAGAGAAAAGAATGATAATATATCTAATGAAAATGAATCAGGAAATGTACATAATACAGAAGAGAATTTAATCGAAATTGAAGAAAAAGAAAATAGTGAAAGCCAGATTATACAAAGAGATAAAGAAATAGAAAAAGAAAATAAAATAAAAGCTTTAGGAGAACTTCTAGGCAAGAGAACTCATTGGTATGAGATGTCTCAGGAAGAATGGGTTCATAAATGTAGGAAAATAAGAGTCAGCGAATTTGGACCAGTATATGAAAATTTTAGAAGTGCTGGTTATTTGAATCCTCAAAATGCTGATACAGTTTCAAGTATTCATAATAATGACAAATCTCATTCATATGAAATGAATGATACACAAAACAGTAATGAAATAAATATAGATTCTTATGATATACCACTCCCCCCTAGCTTAAATACAAATGATTACAATACTGAGCATAATAATTTGACTGAAACAATAAATCAGAGTAATTTTGTTCAGTCAGTTGATTCTAAACAATACAACTCTAGTAATACAGTGCAAAATCAGATGAAACAAAATAGGAGTATAGATGAAGCGAGTATAGCAGCTGGTCTCAAATACTTGAGAGAAAAATTTGAAAAAAGTCAGAACACTTAAAGCATTTACAAACTGATTTATACTATTTCACTATACATACTTGTAAATATAATGTATTGTATATACACCTGTGTTGTATAGAATATTAAGAATATTTGTGATAATAAAAAATTTATTTACAAAAATAATGTTTCGCATTTTCTAGTTTTTGTTTTTTAAACCTTCCTATTGTATTTTTGTTTCACTCGTATCCTTCTTCTGGTACTGCTAAGTCATCTTGTATACCTACATATTCATTAATTTCATTTTTATTTTTGTTAATTTCATTTTTATAAATGGTAAAAAAGAAAATAATATTACCAGATAGATCAATGTCTGAAACAACTGTGCTGCAATTTGGACAGTTTACATGAGTATGGATCATAGTGAATTTCTTCAAACAATATAAGTGAAAGAAGGTATCACAGTTAGTACACTTTTCGCCCTAATTAATAAAAATTATTAATATTATGTTGAAATTTCTCACATGAAAAAGGCATATTAGGTAGGAATAGCATACATGAAAAATAACTTGTTTGCAAAGGCAACAGGTATTTAAATTGTTTTCATATGTAGCTCTAAAATATGGCATTAATTCTGTTATACTTCTTACACCCATATAGTAATAACCATCCTGTAAATGTCATAAAAATATAAAATTAATCAGTAGTACTGTAAATAGTATTGTAATGTATTTTGAATTTTTATCAGTACCTTATAAATCAACCATTTTCTATTAACTATATCCTCCAAAAATTTTTCAGCACCTGCCTTTGACATTTTTATATCTAATGAAGAGCATAAATTTAAGCATATTGTACTTTGTATGCATCCATTGCGTGATGTTATAATTTCAGAAAACATAGTCCTTAACAGAGTCAATTGCTCTTTCGAAAATTCAGTTTGGTACCTAGAAGATATCATGAATATCAATAAACTTCATACAAAATTTCTACAGATACTGTTACTTGACAAATTATGAAAGTAAAATAAAGACATCATAACTTATTTGTAAATCCATTCAATTTGGTTTAACAGTATATGGGCCAATTTAAGAAAAAGATAAGTTAAACATCCTAAATGATTATAAAAATTCATAAAACAATTATGTAAAACTGAATTTTGATATATTAACAATTTCTAAAACATATACCTGGTTACTTCATTAAGCGTAGTACTTATTAGAACCCAATATAATTTGCCAGTAATTTCACACTGTGCTTTTTTGATTAACATGTTTAAGGGCTGCAATTGTTCATTTATTTGATTTATTATTACTGATACTCTATTATCACCTAAAATATACAGTTTTGTTTATACAGATACAATAAAATAGATACATAAAAATATGAATTGGATTTGACATTACATAAGAATTTACTTACCAAATAATTTAATAATTAAGTCCTGTATTTTATTTTCAATTAAAAGACCTTCATGTACAATTGCTTGTAAAACTATTTTATGCTTATTGCTATAAGCCATGTTTTATTTCTGTAAACAGACACAAGTATTATGTTTTTATTTCAGATTATTAATGTTATTAATGTGTAATGTCAAAATACTAAAGTTTTACAAGTGAATTAGGAATTATTTCTGAATTAGTTAGTGTAACTTCTATAAAATGTTTTGACTAATTAAATAAATACATATATATATACAAAACTATGCAACGCAACCCGCAATTATGTATATAAACGGAAAAGATAAATTTTCATATAATGATATTATATAAAGTAGTTTTCTATTTATGCAATTTTGTAGTATTTTTTTCGTTGGTAATGTTCAAAATACTACATTTTACACCTTAAAACAACTGAGCAACTAATGAGCAAATGTGTATATAAAATATAACCAATAAAATTTACAAATAGTTTTGAAACATATCTCACAGTGTTTCTCAAGTAACAAAGAAACGTAAATCCTTTCAGGAGAAACACAATCATATAGTAATTAAGAAGTATAACAAATAATTTTTATAAACTTCTTCCATCTACCAAACATCTATTCTAATATATAAAAGATTAGACAATAGAATTATACATAGTTGAAACAATAAATTTCATTGTTTTATACTACACAAATGCTAGGTTGATTAATCGAGATTCTGTTTTATTAACTGACCATCATTATTCCTACCGATTATTAAAAGTGATTTTGTGAACTAAGCCTTTTATTTTTATATTAAGTGAACGTATTAAGAAACGTTTTAAGCTAGTATAATTTGAAATTAGATACATCTTTGAGAAAACATGTCGAATCTAACGAAAAGTGTTTGAATTTCAATTTTAAAGGGATTCCTAAGTTTTTCATACTATGAAAATTCGAATCACTTCGAATATGATTCAGTACTATAACTTTGGAAAATCTTGATAATTCTTGAGTTTTTAAAGCTTTAATAAGTCTTGATATCTTATATAAGATATTGAAGATAGGGTATAATATGAAAGAATGTAGATATGAAAACTTAAATACGTAAAGCCTATATTAAAATTCACGTAAGCGATAGATTAAGATTCACAACTAAAAATTTATCAAAACTTTTAAGTTTTAAGTACTGAATTATATTTGCATTCAAATTCGCCCTTGCATACATATGTATATTCAAAATGATTTAAGCTTCTTTCAGATTGGTACCTATGCGGTCAATCTTTTCTTATTCTTATATTTCACAAATATAGATTAATTCTTCATAATATGGCAATTATTATTAAATAAGAAATAGAAGGTTTAATACTATATACTCCTAATGAAAAATTGTAAGCAGGATATCAATCTACAAATAAATTTTGCAGCTCAAAATAAATATAGTCCTTAATACGGCTATATCAATGGATATTGTTTCTTACTGTTTTACTTTATAACTGTGATGCATAAATATATTATTCTTAACATAGAAATTTTAAATAAATTTATACAGATATATAGCTATACAGAAACAAATGTTTCAGATATTTATATCTCATATTCAATGAAGTAGAACTACTTTAGGAATTTTCTAGAAATACACCTGCCTCGATAACTAGCCACGATAAGACTCGATGTACGGTCAGCTAGCAAAGCATATCAGTAACGTTAAAATACTTGATTGTGAGAACCACTGTTACTGCCGCAACTTTACTGTATTATCATCGATGGGTGCAACGAGCATACGGTCAGTTCGAGTTCGAGCGCTACAGTATCATGAGAGAAAAGCATCGAGTGAGAGATGTGTTGACTCAAGTGAGCATCATGATCCATTCGAATATGTATTAATTTTCTAATATCGGAAGAAACGACAACAGGAAGTATCGTCGTGCACTAAAGTGAGGAAGAGGGACTAGAAAAGAGAGTGGAGGCGATCTAGTACATAGACATTGAGAGCTATCTCTGCTGCATAGTACAAGCTGTATCGCCAGGGCGCGAGGCCGCGACCCTGAGCCCGATACGCGGAATAGGACGTTTCGATAGCGGAATAGTGCGCGCAACGAATACGTGTCAAACATCGGTCCACGGATAAGCGCAAAGTGGAGCATCGTAGCGTACGCGGTGCTATCTGCTATCATTTGCTCGCGAAAAGGTCGAGAGTTCATGATCATTCAGTGACTCGAAACGATGATTCGACTCGTCGTTTGACGACGATCATTTTTTTTTCTTTATTTATCACTGCCTGAACGATAAAAAACTATTAGTAGGCAAAACGACGAATTTTTTCTCCCTGCTCTCTCGCTTCTTAAGTGGATATCTCGTTGACCAGTGTTATAACCTGTTAAGATCGAACGTTTCTACGTTACATCGTTCAGAAAAATTTCTTTGAAAAAGAGAATTTTGTGAATCGGAGAGTGATTATTGTATAGTGATAACACGATCCGAAGATGCCGCTCTTCGGTAAAAAGGATTCGAATAAAAAGATCAAGAAAGATGGGAAAGACGATAAATCGCCGTCTGTCGAGGACAAATACATCCTAAAGGAATTGCTTGGAACGTATGTACTATACATCGCTACGGACTATGTATTGAAAAGTAATAGAACCGATTGTACAAAAATTTTGTATTCGTGTCTTTCATATTGTCATTAATTTGATATTGCTCGATAAACCACTTAAGAATTACTTCGACTGCGGATTTCAATGCATTCATGGGAAATTTTATGATGCAGAAATGCATAGAATCAACATAAAGTACTTAGAATATAGTACAATATTTATAAGGATATAGTATAACATTTATAGTATTTAAAATATTGTACAGTATTATACTCATAATGTTTAGTAGTGTTCATAAGAATATCCATAAATAAGAAAAAAAGGAAAATTTGCATATAATCGAAATAGTATTAACTTGGGATATGTTTTTAAAGAGTTAATAAAATGATTGATTCTAGTCATGAATTTGATGCTGAACATTATTATTACTTGTAATCGGAATTTAGGCGAAAGATTGTCAAAGTCACTTTCCTTAACCCTGTTACAATCTTTGAATTTTTATGTCTCAATTTCGTTCTTGTTGAAATAAACAAAAAGACATGTATTTTTAAGAAAATTTTCATCATATAATGTTTATAGGAACGAAAAGTTATTTTAATTAATTAAAAGTTAATTTAATTTTTATAGTTAACAAATTATGTGATGATTTATGAAAAAATTAATATTATCGATGTATGTATATAAAATATTTCTAAGCGGTTTATTTTTAATGTCTTATCTTATTCAATTAAACATAAATGAAAATTATGTCAAATAAACTATGGAACTTATAGAAAGAATATAAATTGTTATTAAATAAAATAGATACTATAAATTTATTTACATTTACAAAAACATTTTGTTTTTTATATTTGTAAACAATATTTGATTTAACTATATTAAGTTCCATTAGTAATGTTGCAAGATATTTTGTAACAGATTGGGAAAGAGAAAGTACTTCCCATTAGCAATAAATGTTGTATAACTATCATAATTTTTTGATATACTTGGTAGTTATGTTGCTATTCAAATTACCTCAAGTACTTTTTCGTTTAGTACAATGATCAATATGTAGTACTATAGCATATAATTAAAAATTCTATTGTCATATTAGAACACTTGTATTAAATATGTCAATGTTAATTGCATGCAGTCTATTATTATATTAGTAGTCTGGGTATCAAATGTTCTGGCACAATAATTAGTAACTGAATATAAGTGCATAAGTCATCTTACATTCACGCACTTTTTTAATGTATTGTAATGTAATATGTCAATTTTTATGATTTCCATTATTATATTTATTTATTTTATATTTATTTGTATAGGGGTGCTTTCTCTGAAGTACGTTTGGCAGAAAGTAAAGAAAAGCCTGGTCAAATGTTTGCTGTAAAAATCATTGATAAAAAAGCATTGAAAGGAAAAGAAGATTCTTTAGAAAATGAAATTAGAGTGTTGCGAAGGTAATATTTAGCTTCTGTAAATAAATTTATTTGAATTTCTCTTAAGTGTTTAATTATTGCAACTTATATTGTATTTTTTCAGGTTAACACATCCAAATATTGTTCAATTACTGGAAACATTTGAAGATAAACACAAAGTTTATTTAGTTATGGAATTGTGAGTGTTTTCATTTGTCTATAAATTAGTATACATATTATAAGCTTATAATTAATTTTTGTTTATCTTTTTATATTAGGGTTACCGGTGGAGAACTATTTGATAGAATCGTTGAGAAAGGTTCCTATACAGAGAAAGATGCATCAGGTTTAATAAGACAAGTTTTAGAAGCTGTGGATTATATGCATGATCAAGGTGTTGTGCATAGGGATCTTAAACCTGAAAACCTTTTATATTATAATCCAGATGAAGATAGCAAGATCATGATTAGTGACTTTGGACTATCAAAAATGGAAGACTCTGGTATTATGGCAACTGCTTGTGGTACTCCAGGATATGTTGGTATGACTCATTGTCATTTAGTTGGATATATGTATATATGATTTATTTTTTTACAATATTTTGACATTACAATATTTGACTTTTTTTTATTTACAGCTCCAGAAGTCTTAGCACAAAAGCCGTATGGAAAAGCTGTAGATGTGTGGAGTATAGGAGTCATTTCTTACATCTTATTATGTGGTTATCCTCCATTTTATGACGAAAACGATGCGAACCTGTTTGCACAAATTTTAAAAGGTAATAAAGCTATTTTGGGATACAAATTTTTTTTAGTATTTGGGAGGACTATACTATCACTTCAATTTAGGTACTACTTTTAGGATTCACAAACACATGCAGCTGCACATTAACTTGAAATTTTAATTTTTAAGGTATTATTCTAGTTTTTGTATGCTGCTATATACATGCTAGTGTAGTAAGTAAATGATCTTTTGTGTATGTCCGCGTTTTTTATGAAAGTTATTAGTTGTTAATGTTCAAAACTTAACATTAAAAATTCTATTACAATATCTGTATTGTCTGAGTAAAAAAGACGATTAAATGGGATTTTTTATGGTGAAGTACAAGAAACAAATTTATGTCATACAGTGTGAGAACCTAACAGTACTTCTTCCAAATAAAATAATTGATTTAAAAATTAAATAAATCATAATAAAATCGTCTACTCTATAGCAAGAAGCTAACCAGACTGTTATAGGTGAATTTGAATTTGATTCGCCGTACTGGGACGATATCAGTGAGTCTGCAAAGGATTTCATTCACAAATTGATGTGCGTCAATGTCGAGGAACGCTTTAGTTGCAAACAAGCCCTTGCACATCCTTGGTAAGATCATTATTGCACTTATATATTGTATATGATTTATGTTATTTGAAATTATTATATTTTTGCATAAATTTATATTCAGTAATGAAGTTATATTTAAAAATTCGCAATTCGCAATATTTTGAACATCTTCTAGATTTGATGTTTGTAATTTTTGAAGAGTCGTGTTTTAAGATTCAAGCAATAAAATATTACAGGAACTGAATTGTTCTTAATAATAAGATAAATATGGATTAAGTAAGTAGAAGGATTACATTAATTTCGTTATACATTAATTAATCCTACAAGATTAATTATTGAAGTATGTGTATAAATTCCCTATGTGTGTAATAGTTGATAACTCATTTTAAATTAAAATATGAAATGTATATGTACCCACATATCAAAATTTTCAGTAATTCTCATAAACAAATATCTTAACATATTATTTTAACAAATCAGTCAATATATATTTTGCTTAACATATCATTTTTAATAAATATATTTTATATTAATAAACATACTTGTTTAATCAATCATGTTTTATATGTAATGCAGTATCGTGCAATTAATTTTTTTCAGGATATCCGGCAATGCTGCTAGCAATAAAAATATCCATGGTACTGTATCAGAACAACTTAAAAAGAATTTCGCCAAATCAAGGTGGAAGGTTAGTATAATTAGATGATTATCATGTTGCTGATTGTATGTGTTTGCTCGCCAGGCTCCGTAGGAATGTCTTCCTCTTCTCTCATGGTTGCAGCAAGCCTACCACGCAGCCACGGTCATACGTCAAATGCAACGGCTGGCACTCAACAGCGGCCAGCAGCAGCAGGGCCCAGGATCAACAGGCCCCTCCAGCGGCAACCCCACGCCATACCCCGATCAATCGCAATCCAACCCCAGTTACCAACCCAGATCAGTGGAGCCTCCAACCAACCTCAATTGAAGGAAATACGCGAGTCACCATTGCCGGTGTCAAGCTTGGTGGTCTCGAGTCCTATTCCCATTCCGATCACTCCAAATTCACCATTATACTTACGCAACAAACGCTTCAAGCTGTGGGGTAGCACACGCACCGCTCTGTCTACTCTATTTCAAACGAATGTATCGTATCTTAGAAAGCAAAGAAAGTATAAGAAAAGCTGAGTCACGCTAAGTTTCTTCTAATGAAAAATATCGAAGTCGTCAGGTGGCCGTTTATTCTCTTACCGAGTTATTATTCAAATACTGGTAAGAGTTTGTATAGATTCCAGCTAATTCGCTTTATTGTGGTCTCCTGTGACATGGTTGCCACCGATCGTGTATATTACAAAATTACACACGCTCGCGAGTGCGCGCACATATACACACTTAAATACACGTATAAACAGCCCGCGCGATATAAGGCGATTTTCCGAATGTTTCTCGTTTTATCGTCCCTCTCAGTTTTGTTGGCTTTGTTTCGACAATTTCTAAATAGATCTTCTCATTTTGTTAGTATATATTTCACAGTAGAATTAAATCCCGTAGCCATCAATAGTGATTTTAAATGACGATATGTCAACAGCATTGATTTGATCAAGTAAAGATGTAGTTAATGTATTTAGATAAACTTAATGCTATTGTGAAATCTTGTAACGCAAGAAAGATCTTGCTCGATCAAATCTGCTAAATGTATAAAGAAAGAAAAAAAAAAGAAACTATGTGAACAGTACAACGACAAGTTTTTATCTTTTATAAGGTTTGGTGTAATGAATAGTAGTTGTTTAGATGATTTTTTGCTATGTGAACATCTTACTATATTCTGGCTAAATATGTTTTAAATTCCATAAAAACCGATACGCAGCTTTTGACCCGGTACTTATTCGAATGAATGATATGGTCGAATATATCTTTTGAAACAGCGTTTTTTCAAGAAACACGAAACAAAAGACAAATTAAGTAAGTTTTTTGTAAGACAGATTACTCCAAATGAGGAGAAGAAAATGAATTCTTGCCATATGGAATCGTGTTGTGAGACTGTATGAGATCTGATTTTTATCAATATTTGCTTTTATATTTCCCTCAATGATTACTATACATGTTTTATTTTATGACATAAATGCAAACATTTATATACGAGTCATGTACAGTACACTGTATTGCAAGATATGTACATTGTGTACACAGATACTTGTTCTGTTACATAGTGATATTAGTACACTTTAAGAACTCCAAAACAGAGATCTACTAATTAGATTTAATATGTATATACATACATGTATATTGTTCTACTGATATTTTTATCGATATGTTGCACTGAAATTTAATGGAAAATGTACATAATTCATACACGATTCCCTAATTGTCTCTTTGCAAGATGCAAATATAAAAAGCATGTTATATAATGTCGAATTTTTCACTTTTTTATAATATTTTTTAAAGACAATTATATTTTTATACGCTTTGCAATTTCTTCTGATCTAATTGTTTTTATTGTATTTCTTTCCTATTAAAAAAATCGTTGTTGTTCTTCAAATAACGCATAGAATAAAATTGGTTCATCTTCGGAAAAAGTAGAAAGCACAAATCTAATTAGATAAGAGCTAACGATTTATATATTTTGCTGTGTTATAAAAGAATGTACATATTATTTTTATATGTTACGTTCCTTGATGTAAATGTGTAAGTACTTTCAATATGCTATGAATAGTTCAATACAAATATTTTTGTATTTAATATTTTGTTGTAGATTACAGCGATTATATATCATTGCATAAGTTCCAAAAAAAAATTGAAATATAATCTAGCTATTTATATTTGTATCTTTTTATAATGTGAAGAATCAGTGAATCATATACAGTACTCAGTATTTGAATTACAACAGGTACTTCAACGAAATGTTCTGAGATACTTTTAGTATTTGGTGGTATTTCTTTATTTTTTTACAAATAATTGCAGATAAGTGCAATACCGTATATACCGTAATCTTGTGATAATGATGCTACTGTGGTCTCTTACTCAATGGTATATCGATATAAAAATATTGATACTAATAAATATTGAGAATTTTCATTGAAATAGGATATAAAATTTCTCTCAATTGGAAATGTATCAAATATTAATTTTTCACGATGATGATGATCAAATTCCACGTTTTATTATATAGATGAGAAAAATACATTATGTATTAATATGCGGAAAATTGTATCGACAAAATTCAATGTTTTTTCAGTGTCCTTTTGAAATAAATCTAAATTGTACTCAATGAAATCTAAAAGGATCATATATGTTACATACATACTATGATAGAGAAAATTATTGCTGTTTATCGAGCGGGCACTCCTTTTGTCATAAATTGCTATCTCTTTATCTTTAAACAATAAATATAATAATCACTCTGAACTCTCATATTAGACATCCGTCCGTGTACCGGGCACTATTCGTATAATTCATAACTATATAAAAAAGGGATTCGTGTTAACGCTACATAATAATTTTGAAATCGATAATAATTATATTAATTATAAGATAGACATTGTTCTAATAAAATTAAACAAACTACATATAAATTGATTTAGAACATGACGTATATGATGGAAGTTAAGATACATACAATGATCATCATTTTGTTTCTTGTCGAAACATTGTAGTATCAAAAATTTCAATTGATAAACAGGTCTTTCATTGCGCAAAAAATAACGCACCATTCTAAAGTGCCTTGGATGACACGATGATGGAATGTCAGATAAATAAATTCAAAAATATGTTACTCGATGATTAGAATCAAATATCATTTATCTTTTATTTAGAAAATAGATTTCTATTTCTATATCCTAATCTAAATATTTATTTGCATTATATCTCACAAAAAAATATTTGAATTCAGATATTTAATAGAATTATGTAATTTTATTATAATTTTTTTATAACCAGCATCGTGTCATCTAATAAGAAAGGTTCGTTAATAAGCATTTTTTTACGCTAAATATATTGTGTATATGAGCTTGTAACTTAAAAATTCTAGAAGGAAATAAAAGAAAAGGAGCTTAGCTTGTATTTAGAAACGAATTATAAAAAAAGAGAAGAAAACGATAAAACCGTGCCACATGAATAAACATATCGGCAGGAATATTGCAAAATGTGATTATAAAAATAAGCTGATTTTAAATAGCAATGAAAACAACTTGTTACTGCAGTTTTATTCGATGAGAAAAAAAATAACATCAGACTGATAAGAGTGTGTATGGAGCGAACGAGGAAGAGAGTGAAAGAAAGAAAGAGAGCGAGAGGGAGGGAGAATGCACTGTTGTCTAAAATGTTTTAACTGTTGCCTATAAATTAAGCGTAATTGAGCTCCTATATTTACCGACCGATTACAAGAATAACTTCTTCCTATTGTAACTTTTTCTCATTGCACAAGCCTTGCAATTGTTATGCTTACAATTTGTGCATGTGAGAATGATTATTACCAGACGTTTCATTGTTAATTGTACTTGATACAGAGGATCAGAATCGTTAGAAAAAAATTTAATGACACAAATTTATCAACTCTACGCAGAAAATTTTAGCAAATCAGAATCTATCAAACCAATTTACAGTGCCAATGTATTCCACACATCCAAAAAGAGCTGTTGAAATCGCTAATTTTTTTGAGGCATGTAAAATATCAAATTTTTGTAAATTACATATTATATTCGAATAGCTGATATTTTCGAAAATAAGATCGATTAAATTTTTAATAATTATTGCTTCATCAGACAGACTAATTTTTTTCGTTCAAAAATAGAGAAAACTGGTTTGTAAGTTCGAGGACTATAGAAAGCGGATATCAAGTATTTCGAAATTAATAAGATCTTTTTTAATTTCTTAATTGTGGTGCTACAAAACGGATGTTCGATACTACTATTTCATGGAATGTTGATGAATAAAAAAATATGTATATATATACACATACTAATATATATATATATATTTAGCTGTCTTAGCTTGTTTGAGTATCGCATTAATGTAATCATTCTTTTCTATAGTCATCCTGAGTTGTAAGATTGTTAATTAAAAATAAAACAGAAATATCGGAACGCTTATAAACTACAAAATAAGTAAATTAATCGCACTTTAATTTAATGCACATTTAATGAAAGTTTTCCTTTCGGATATGAAAACGAATGCAAATATAATAAAAATATGGACGATGCAAATGATAACAATAATAATAACCCTATAATAACATTTACAGAATTGCGTGTGTTTGTGTTTAAAATTAGGCTATTTTTTTATACAAATTATTTTAAATACATTAACAATGATATGCTTTATTTTATAATTTGTTAATTGATAAATGTGTAGCAGTTTCAGTTTGCATATTATATAGACAAAGTAAGAATTTTACATGATTATTACATTTTATATTAGTGATTTATCGACATATAGTGGCTGCCTTTATGAAATACAAAGTTATGGACTGATAATCCATGAATCATGTAAAACGATGTTTTTTTTATGGAATATGAAAAAATTAATTAGTTCGAGTACAAGAATAGAGTAATAAATAAATGCATTCAATAACTTGACAAAAAAAGTTTACATTACACCATATAAATTGATCTTTTTATAACTACTTACATCTTACTTAATTTTTATTTATAATAGTATAAATCTGTACTATTCCTTAAATTCATGGCAATGTGTTTGTAAAGTTTATTTATTATACAGTAATATACAATTATATAATTAACAAATAATATTAATATTTGTTAATTGTGGTGATAAAAAATAATAAACTTTACATTTATTATAAAATGTAATGTAAACTTTTGTGTTAGACTGTAGTTTGCTATAACGTTCCTACTACACAGTGATTTCAATATAATATGTTTAAAGTTTGGCTTAAATTCCAAGTAGTTGTTAATACTATGTAATGAAATATACAAATGATATATATATATATAACTATATAACTGTACTTAGTAAAAAAATTGAAAATTAAATTAATATTCATAGTTGAAATACGTAAACAATAATAAATTACACAATGAATGATTCTATAAATTTCCGAAGTAGCAGCCACAAGAGATTAACATTAATATTGACATTCAATATATTACTAGGCATCGTTAATAATACCGTTTAGTTGATGCTTCTTTCTTCCTGGAAATCGCATTTTATTTCTACTTTAATGTCGATTAATATGATTTCTGTTTGATTGGTTATTTCAATCAATTTAGTTATACAACTGAAATAAGTGTGAAAAAATACTATAAATAGAAAATATACTTGCACATTCCTATATATGTTAAGTTTTTGGTAGTAACATCTGAAAATAAACTGTTGGCCCCTTATGTGTAATTTGTATAACTTTTCAACGCTTATCAATAATTGAAAATAAAGTGTTTGGAATTTCATATAGTTCATACATTTTGAACTAAATGAACACTTTTAATATTATGTATTATACCAAATGATATTATAAACGAAGCAACCTTACATTATATTAAATACACATATTTTAGCCTTCGTATGCATTTAACGCTTCCCGTAATTTATCTACAATTTTTTGATAAAACTTAATTTGCTCCGCGAGATGCGTTTTCATTGCTTGAGTTAAATGTATTTCTTGTTCTGTTTGAAAATGCGTTTCTTCGGCGAGAAGAGCTCGTGCTATTACGTCGGTTCGATGAGATAAATCTCGCAATTGTTGCGGCTCCATTTTATGTTCACTTACTAACCTTTCGTAATCTTTACGTTTTTGTACAGCAGTCTAAACAGATTAAAGAAAAAGAATGAAGCAAATTAATAATACAAAAATTTCTTCATAAGACTATACCTTAAAGAATAAAATCTTTCTTATCAGTTACCTTGTGTATGCTAATTACATCTGGGAAACTACTGATGATTCCTCTATAAATATGAAATTTATCAGACAAAGGTTCCCAATCAAACTTAGGCTGTTCTTCGTATAACTTGCCGATATCGTTATAAGCATCTCCCGTTATTTTTAACGCGTAGGTTAATCTTCCTCGACTACTATCGTCGCCTTCTAAAGCATGACTTAATGCACTAAAACTTTGACCAATTTTTTGAAATTCTCTCTTATAAAGAAGGCTTTTTTTTGTTTGATCAACAGCCATAGCCATAAAATTTTTAACAACCGGATCCAATCCGCTTATAAATCTACTGAAAGCATCCGTTTGAATTTCCACTTTTATAACATCCAAAGTTGTTTCAGGACATTGCACAGCATTAAAGTAATTTACGCCTAATAATTCATCTTTCTCAGCCTGTCTCTTGCCAGCCTTCCACCTTTTCTCATCTGTACAAGTTATAAAATGTTCCCATACGCGACTACGCGCCAGTACAGGATGCCTACAAACGTAATCAACGAATTCTTGTAATTGTGTGCGTCGATGTTCGATAAATTGTTCTTCATATCTCCCTGATATTTGTTTATCTGGCAATGGTGGAATGGGAATAAAACAATATTTTTCTTCCAAACGTTCGTGTAGCCAATCAAAATGTTTGTATCTTCTTGAAACTTGAATATTGTTGAACTATAACAAAGAATCAATGATAATTCTGTGATTTATTGTTATAAGGATATAAGGATACAAAAATTAAATACCGTTGGTGTAAGTTGATAAACTATGAAACTTTTAAGACCCTTCAGTTTAGATTCTTTCTTAGGAGATGTAACTACACAGTTATAGGATTCCCCTCTTGAACTCCACCTAAAACGTCCACCTTCAATTTCTTCAATATATATTTTCTCATTTTCAGGAACATTTGCTACTCTCATCCCTAATAAATAACTATCTTCTCCAGACTTTATTAATGTAGAAAATTTATTATTTTTCTTTGGTATGTTGGGTATAGGCCTTTCAGGTATCACAGAATGAATAGTTTGCATAGAAACTGAATCTCCATAATCAACACTATTGTGCTGTTGTAATTGCATCATATGTTGTTGTTGCTGCTGAGGAACATACGCTTGCGTTTGTCCAACTTCTGAATCGTCATCCCATTCATCATCCCAATAATCCCCTGAACTTTGTTGGGATGATGTCATTGCATCTAATGCACAAGAAAATTTGAATATAACAATCTTTCAAATTAGTACTTCCGCAATTTTAAAAATTTGTTCATATGTAATGAAACAATTTAAGTATACTTGGAGCAGATGCTGAAGTGTCAACAATTTGAACATATGCCGCTGGAAACAATCCGGACTTTCCACTTTGATTAAAACCTTCACACCATCCATCACCCACATTATCCCTCATAACAGTCAACATTTCTCCTGCTGTGATAGACAACTCTGCTGTTCCTGGCTCTCCAGTGAAGTCATATAATGCTCTTACCTAGAAAAACAAATATTTAACGTTAATACAATGAAAATATATTCGAAAGTGAAGAAAGTTATCTTGAAAAGTTCGCATAAAAGAATGAGTCATAATGCATAAAACTGATCTAACACTAAACAGTGATATATCATTCGTTTTTATATTCTTAACAGGTTTTACACACCTGGTGGCCCTCCATTGTAAGTACATGTACTAATAGTAATTTCGAATTGCAACAACTGGTGCGGCAACTTTTCGTCTCCTTATTTCAAATTGTTTGATTGCACCCGGTCACATACCTACACCGATCTGCTTACCCGTATGACTGACATTTACGTATTTGTGCTTTAATGTGTGTGCGGTTCTGTGCCACATAAATGGAAAATTTAAACGACTGTACACCACTACTGTCCGCGAAACATAATACGCTTTCATGACTTCGGAGAATGGTGTATTTCTTATATGTGAATCACATCCATATCGAAAATCGGAAGGAAATTCTAGATAATAGGAATAGACAGGCCGATGGAATATAATTCGATGAATAGAAAAAAAACGAAAGAAATTATTTTATGATTAGAGGTTAGAAACCGTAAAACACGGGGCGTATAAAATTACGAGCCGCTACTGATTTCGGATCCGCCTCTATGAAGTAACAAGTAACTCTCATATCGCTTATTAAACTTTTGTCTGGGTGTGTACACTTGAACGAACCATTTATACAGTTGCGAATGAAGAATTAAAAAGAGAAATTGCGCATCTTATGTAACACACAAAGAAAATAAAATTCTTTTATATCAACGTAAATTTTAAATATCAATTTCTTATATGAGTTTTTCATATATTAAAAATTTAATAAATGGCCAATGAAAATAATGTTTAAAATGATCATTATATGAATAAAAAAATGAATTCTTCCAATTTTTTCCTCTTTTACTTTCCTTTTTTCGAAAATAATAAGTTTCAAATACATATGATTAATAAAAAAATAGAATAACAAAAATGAAATATAAATGCATACACTTTCTTAGAAAATTTTATTATTTTGGATATTATTTCTTTATGTTTAATGTTGGAAATTTTGTAGTTACATTTAGAATTATTTTAATGGGAGGATTTCGATTCCTTGGCATTCTGTAGACTTTGAGTAATGTATAATTTTGCTAAACTTTGAGCACAGAACTGAGAAATGTGTTCGCTATATGTATTAATCTGTCCAGCAACGATCATTGGATTCAGTCTAGGAGGAACAGGTAAAGGTCTCATTAATTTGTTGATATCATCATCTGGCAATGGAGGCTCATCTTTAGCAGCTCTAGCAGCATTCTCCTGAGCTCTCTTAGCCAAAAGTCTGTTTTTCTCTTGCTGTTGACGAACAACTAGCTGCTGATATCTATTGAACTTCATAGCTTCTTGATTTAATTCATCCACACGATCCATTAAACAACGTAACTGGTTTTCCAAGACTGTGGCTGTTCCGAGATCTAAATACTTAGTACCTTCTTCCTCGGGAATCATTTCCTCTAGTTCAGACATCATTATATTAGTCAAGTTACTGTTCTTTATCACAACTGGGATCTCAATGAATAAATTTTCGTAACCAATCTTCAAAGTACGTAATGCTTCTGGTGTAAATTCACCTTCCTTATACATTTGTATAGCTTGGGGAGTAAGCCTGTATGCTTTTAAAGTTAAAAAACCTCTGGCTGACTTGGCTGTATCATATATAAGCACCACCGATTCTTCGATGGATGTTTGATAATGATATTGTGATTCTAATAGAGATACGTTTAAGAAATTGCCAACATCTGCGCTCTGATACCATCCAACATGGAAATGATCAACATTTACCCTGAAAAAAAGGAGATTTTTGCTTATTTATACTGTTATACACTAATTAACCTGTTAGTACTAAATATTATTTACCATCGAAGACGACGCATCATAGCAAGCTGATATTCTTCTTCGTCCATGATCTCATCGTTTTTGGGAAAAGGGAAACAATTGGTAATCTCGAGACGATTTTGAACAACTAAACCAAGCAGAGCACCTTGAGCTACATCCATGTTACTCATCGATTCTTCGTGACAATGCTTTACCATTTTCATGACTACTAACCCGTCGCATTGCACATAATCTATTCGAGGCTCTACCTCGGGAATTCTCCTAGTTTGAGTTCTTGAATTCATTTCTAATTGAAAATTAATACTAACGTAACCTTTTAAACAATATGCTTTCAGACACTTTCCTATCAATTAAGGTTAGGTTAAAGTGTACCTCTTATGCTTGAAGAAGCAGAGCATAAGAGAACAAACATAACATAGATACGGAACTATACTTATTCTATGTATCATGGTCCTCTAACGAGTCGAGTTAGTAGAAACAGAGAAAATGTAAGGCTAAACAAATCAAATAGCTATCATGATCATAATATGCATTAGAAATCTTGATGTACTATTTGAATGTAGATTATACGTACTGATACATATTTATTTCATGACACATTTGCACCGCGTAAATGTGAAATGATCTGCAACCTTCGTGAATTCATGACCGGTTTATAAATATAGAGTATACAATTCGTTGAAATATCAGATATTTATTACAAAAATAAATAATATGGATGGAAAAATGAAAAGATGGATTGAGTTAATTCAAACTGGAGAATTAAACGGTATAATAGAAGATATTCAGGTTTGTAATTTTTGTAATGATAATAAATTATATATAGTATATACAATAATAATAAATAATAATAAAATAAAATAATAATTGTCATTTTGTGTCTATTTTCGTATTAAATCTAATATCTATATTTTTAGACAATCATACCCAAACAAAATGAAGACATTAACAGGTATATTTTTAAACTGTTATTGTATCTTTCGCACACTGCAAATAAATGCAATAGAGAAAATTATGCCATGGGAAAAGAGATCTATAAATTAACTTGTGCTCTGTGTTCAGTTTTAACCCATATATTAAATAATAATAAATTTGTTTGTAGTTTATTTCATATCATTCGTTGTTTGTTAGCAATGTATATGTTTGATGAAGCATACAATGTATGTGTTTATTTAAAAGCAGAGAAGTTATGTTCTAATTGTTCTAACGACAATGTGAGTGATATGTTAGTAAAAATAGCTTATTTGTGGCATAATGCAGTTAATAATAAATTTCTTATTCTACAAAAAGATCCATCAGGTTCCAAAGATAATTTACAATTAAAAGATATTATAAAATATGAATTAGAAATGATACAGATTGCATATCAAAATTCCACAAAGCAATTACTTTCAAAGATTAGTTCATATTTGGATAAAATTATAGTCATGAATTCAGAAACAAATAAATGTTTATCTGATTTCTCTACATTTACCACTGATTACTTAATCCAGACGAAATTACTATTTAACATTGAAGAGAAGCATGTCATATGTCGTCATATGCTTCATATAACAAGTAGAATTATATGTGAAAATATTAATGAAGAGTGCCTTAAGTCACCAACCAAAACTTTAAATACTATGAGCAATTATTTTAAGAAGGTTTTAGTTGAGGATGAAGAATGTTACCAATGTTTTCTATTGTTTGAGTCTATATGCCTTATACTTTTAAAGCCAGTTGAATATTTAATAGAAAATGATGTTAAAACGATTCAAAAGTTGGTCAATAGTTATGAAAGACTTACAAAAAGCTATGGATATACAGGATCTATTAAATGGGCTACATTCAATATTGTTCATATTTTAGAACCATTGTTTATATATTGGGAAACATGTATAAAAAGTGAGAAGAAAGTGTATATAAAAAATGACTTATTGTTGGAAATAATGAATCTAGTTGGATCTATGAGTATATGTTTTATCAAACAGACATCAGATAAATGTAAATCTTGCCAAAGTGAAAATTGTATGGTCAGAAAAGATATATATAATGCAGTAGCTATAAAGACCAGATGTATCAATTTAATTAGCAAATTTTCTGCAAATGATTTATCAAAAGATATTTGTGTAATAGCTAGAAGGTTTTTGGAGCAAAATATAGCATTTATCTATGAAATGAAAGAATGTAAATGCAAATTGTGGACACATTTATGGTCCATCTCTAGCGCCTTGATTTACAATTTAGGCATAATATCTGGTTGCTTTTATGAAGAAAGCATATTTTTATTTTCTTTGTTATTTACTTCTATTATACGGCTTGATGGAATTGAATCGAAATCGCGGCATATCAATCTTCAGAAGCCCATTGCTTTCATATTACATAAAATTAGTAGTCTTCATTACAATCATGGCATGTACAGAGAAGCAATGACTGCAACTGCATTAAATGCGCTATTGAACTACAATGATCCAGATTCAAAAGCATTTCGCATGTGGACAAATATAAAACTCAAGTCTGTAACTTCCAAGAAAATTATGGAAATGACCATGCTAGCTTGCTTGAAGAAGGATAAGTCAAAGATAGAAGAATTAGGATTAATTGTAGAATTATCAAAATACGATCTTGTAGAATTATGTTTAAAGGAGATAAAAGGTTTACAAGAAGCAAAAGTTGATCTATCTGTCGCAATTCAGAAAGTTCTTAGCGAATTAGAAACTTTAAAAGTAAACCCAATACAATACGCTTACGCGGTCCAAATGTTAGTATGTCATTCATTAAATTTCGATTACAACGAAGATATTTTAGAATGTATTAAGCAAGCTATCTCAAACTTGAAAGAAATTCAGGTGGATTACTCCGTTTTGTGTTTACAAGCCAATTTAGAATTTTACATCTTTGTAACACAATTGCGTGCTGTGAGCAAAAGGACTCAGATCGAAATCGAAAATACAAAATTCACATTGTATGCACCAAAAATAAACGAAATTGGAGAAAATGAATCTCGTAATGTAATACCAGCTTATAGCTTAATAAATATCAAGGAAGACTCTAGACTTATGACATACTTACAGGTGCCATTAAAAAAGTGGGAGAGATGTTTAAAACAAAATCTCGTAAGTTTGATTATCATCGCATCTTCCATTATATTGTTACTTAAAATTAATTCCTAAATATTTATGTATATTTATATTAACAGAAGGAAATTGCAAAGGGATACGAACCACTGATAACTTTACGTACATTAGTCATAGCAGGTGAATATGCTCATTTATACAGGTACGAAGAATGTGAAATTAATATATGGAAACTTGCATATGCATTAGCATTTGAATTACAAGATAATTCTACAATTATTTATGGTACATAAATATTAAACTTTCTTTTTTTAAAACATATAGAAATTATAATATTAATTAGAATATTATTAACTTCTTAGTTATTGGACGTTGCATATCTTTGAGGTATATTAATTATGAATGGATTAATACTGCTAAAGAGCTTGTCATCAAATTGAAAGATAATAACGATGAAGATATAATTTACGCGATCGCTATTTTTTGGATAAGCTTATCAGATTTTTACTTTGAATGTAACATGGTAAGTTTATTATCTATGAATTATTAAAAACATTATAACTATTTCATATATTTTATTCTTAGCATGATGACGCTAGAAAATTACTTGATGAGTCCAGAAAACTACCAGGGATTTCTTTCTTCAAAAATATAGCTGTATACTTATACAGCCTCGATAGAATTTTATACAATTGCTATTTATACAAAGAAAATATCAAACACGAAGAGTACACTCGATATATTGTTGAAACTTTGTATTCTCTGGTTAACTTAAACGAGGAACTTTCTGAAAGAAAATGTAAAATTTTTGTGTATAAACGCACTTTCTATCTTCGTAACTTGTAATGTTATATTCCAATATTTTTTTTAGGGAAACCTCAACATAAGTATCTTTTTGGATTCGACATACTATTCTCTGCCACTGTTAATTTGTCCTTACGAATGAACTGTTTATTATCTTTCCAAGAAATTAGCGCTCATTTAGTACGGCGATTAAAAACAGCACAAATGTTGGGGGCAGCCATAAGAGTTGCGGAAATTTTAAAATCCCTCTGTTACATCGACTTATCACGTTCACAACTAAACGATTGTGAAGTAAAACTTCAAGGATTGGAACATATTCTAAATATTGAAACATTTAAACTATCCATGAACAGTAATCTTGCGAAAATGAATACAGAAAATGTTTTAATAACGCCAACTCGAACTATAGATCCTATTAGAGATCTTCCTGAGAATAGTACCTCACCAGTTCTCCGAAATAAAATGTTTGATTTACCTGAATTTATGTGTCATAAAGATTGTAATTGTTATGTTTGCCAAAATACATCATATCATTATTTAGTATTTACAAGTACTCATATTAGAGCGCAATTATATGCATTACAAAAAAATACCACAGCTTCGTTACAACATTTCCATGGTGCATTTAAAATAAAGGAAAACTTGATGAAAACAAGAAGATACATATTATCATGTAGTAATGAATGTCTTCCTTGGCAAGAACGTTTTTACAGTATAGATTATGTATTATTATTAATAAACTTCTCTTACTTTCTGAGAAATTTTTCGAATACAAAACAAGAGAAAATAATGAGTATCATCTCTTTACTGATTCAAATATGCAACATATGCAAATTGAAAGGACATCCAATATACATGATTGTTGAAGAACTGATGCTTGATTATCGTTTTCAAAATATATTTAATCCTTCTGATTACTCTAGTAAGTATTTATGTATGTATAAATACAATGTAAGTTGAAACATAAAACTATATTTAATTTTTTACAGAATTTACAGTTCCTGATGCTTCTGATATCAACATAAGTAAATACGTGCAAAAGTCGAGCATTGAAGGAAGTATTTGTATAACACCAATTATTAATAATACTCGAGCGAAAAAACCTATTACTCTTCGGCGTAACCGAACTCCTCCTCTTTTAAAATTAACCAAAGTTAGTATGAACTTCAGTGACGATGAAGATGCTTCTTCACCACCATCCAGATACAAAAGGACAAGATCGCATAGTAGATTAACGAGACGAAAAATTTTCGATGAAGAATATTCTGAAACTGTTAATCAAACCGAACAGGAAACAAATCAATTCAAAAGAAGTTTGTCGTTGCAGGAATTGAATGATACAAAGCATCACAATTCGAACGTTTCAATGAAAGATATAATCAAAAAGATCGAGCTATTGGCACCAGAAATATCAGAACTTTTGAATGAAACAATAGATAATGTAGACGAGCTTGCAACAAGCGAAAATGTTCAGAAATTAATTAAAATAGTTGAAGACCTTAAAGTGAATACAATTTTGCAAAAAAATTCTAGAAAAACACGAAATTCAAAGAAAGCAACTTCGAATGACTGTAGTAAGATTAATGAAGTGATCGCACTATTTAAGGATTTTTCTATCAACAAAACAGAAGATAATTTGAATCCAATGAACAAAGAGAGTGCAACGTCTGAATTTCATGAAGGATCAATATCTTTTATAAAAAGAGATATTTTATCGTATCAAAAACAGAATAGAATTAACAAAGAAAATACAGAAAACTTGGATCAAAATAATTTAGATAATTTGAAAAAAACATTCACACGCGGAAGTGAAAATACTAGATTAAGAATTACAAGATGTATGGAACAGAATGTTCTAAATAAAGAATCACATAATGTAAGAACTAAAAAATCAAAAGAAAAATGATGATATTACAATAACCTGATACAACACTACCAATATTGCATATTAAATATTAGAAAGTTGAATCATAAAGAGACTGGTATTATGTATGTATTTTTTTATTAAGTATTAAAGTTAATTTATAATGAAAAAAATACCAGATATAATTAAAAAATTTTTCTTAATCACATTATATGTATTTTATGTACTGGTGTTATGAAGTAATTAAATATATTTCGTAAAATTTTTAAAAATATTTATTAAAATATTTCACATATGTACACATCTAGTAAAAAATAGTAAGAGTTAAAATTACTTAATGATATTACAAATGAAAGATTTGTTTACCTTATCACTACCCATTACTTTTCCTTTATAACATCTTATAAATAATAATTATATTTATTCCAATTAAATACTTTACAAACTTCATCCAATATTTTCGACAAAAAATTTTCCTCTGTAAATTTTTTTAATATTCTAAGTATCACACAAATTTTTGTATCGTTATATGGTATGGCCGATAATAATAAATAAATTGTTGCATTATTACCTAAAAGGAAAACGTAACATTTTATAATTTTATAAAATAATAAGTCAAACATTGAAAACTATTCACATGAATTACTGTTTTAAGTGATATAAAGTGTGAATAAAAACGTTCAAATAGCGGCAAAGTTAACAGTTATTACATAAATTGTTTAGAATGAATATGCAAGTATAATCAATGAAAAGAAAATAATGCTTAAAATTTTTGTCAAATCGGGTGAATGATTAAGTTAATGAATTTTTTCATTTACGAATCTTTTTATGTTCTGTTTCATATACGTTCGAAATCAAAAGTATATAAGAATATATTTATTTCACTATATAATCACAAAGCACAGATAAAATTTATAAGTTATATTACATATAACTTATAAATCGCAAAATATAAAAATTTTGTTTCTTTTTTTCACTAGAGTAACAAAAGTTTTAAAAGAAAGAATATTTTTATATAATTTAATGTTACAGTAATATACTCTCATTGCTTGCATATGTTGCGAGAAAATCGTTTGCAAAAAGTGTTTACTTTTATAACAGTATATACAGATACATGAAACTGAAAATGAGTACCTTTATAAAAGAAAACTGTTATGGCTTTATTTCCTCCAAATAAAGATATGTTGCAAATTTTTAAATTTCATGTGAATACACATTTAAATCTTAACAAAGTTACAAACATAATATATTTTTTGTACACATTAATTTATTTTTTTAAAGAAAACGGGAAAAACAGAAAGAGAAAGAACTCAAATATTTTAACTATTTGGAATATTAATAATGGCAAAGTCATAACATGTAGTTTTACAGTAAAATGCAAATAAATGGCCAACATAAACTGTAACATTATAATGTAATTAGAAAAATATCAAAAGAAAATTCTAAAAGATGCTACTTGATTGTGTAACAAGAAAGACAGATTAGAAATTCTTATGAACATGTTCAAAAATGCTACATTATGGCAATAAATGCATTTTTATTTTTTTCTGCCATACAAAAATAATATGAAACTACAATAGCCAATAATCACAGTCTATAAATGGGTATAATTCAACTCAGAGAATTCATTTCTGTTCTGTTTAAAACTCACACCTCTCCCTGTCTCTTCTTGATTTTTAGCTAATTCCATCAAAGCTAAAGCTCCTAGCCATTTCTGGCTATCTTCTGGAATTGGTAACTTGATAATATTATCCTCCTGTTTAAGGACAACTACTTTTAATCCTGTTTCAGATTCAATTGGTGGTACTTTTGAAATTGCATCTTTATTATTGTTATTGTTATTGTTGTTGTTATTATTATTGAAACTTCCAGCCAACATTAACACAGTTGGTCTCGTCACATTTTCGCTAATATGAGAATTCATAAATGTATTTTGTCTGGAAATATCTTTTTGAGCAAAATCCCGAATTTTCACGTTAGACTGATTTATTGGAGATTCAGTCGTTTCGTTTCTTAAATTATTGTCCCAATACGTATGATTCGGACTTTTGGAAGGTTCAAACTTAGAAATAGAGTGATTAATATTGGTTTTCATTTGGTTCGTGTTATTCGAAAAATTGTTCATATGATGCTGTGAAGAATTCCAAATGTTTTGAGATAATGTATTTGATGTTTCAAATACATATTTTGGTTCTTCTTTTACAGATGGTTCTAGAGATTCATTTTCAGTAGCTCCATCCCAAGATATTTGTGTAGATGTATAAGGAGAATCTACTTCTGACTTTGCAAGTTCAATTTCTTTACATGCATTTAAACATGAATTATCTAATAAGGCAGATGAATTATCAACAGGTGAGCTCCACTGCATTTGGTTACCATTAATTTTAAACGAAGTAGTTATAGGTACATTGATGGGTTTAGTGTCCCAATTTAAAGGTTTGGCTAGTTGCTGTTCTAAACAAGCTTCGCGTAACCATCTTTTCTTTGGTTGCAGTCTATCTAATGGTCTTCTTAAGGGAGTAATTGCTAACTTCGTTGATATTTCTTCATCTTCAGATGTTTGTAATACTGCTGGATCTTCATCTTGACTTTCTTCTTGACTGTCTTGACTCTCTCCACAATACAATCTTTGATTAGATTGCTTGCAATCTAGATTTTCTTGCTCTCCTGTTGCATCCATCATCAGACCTTTTCTAGACTTAACCCTTTTGTGATTCTCTGAGCTACTCTTCCATGTCTTTTTCTTACGTTCATTCTTTCCTGTAGGTGTTCTATCCTCCCTTTCCCTGGACATTTTGTAACGTTCTAGCCATCTAGTAACATCATGAGGTAATTCAGTATTCTCTGATACTGGTTTTAATACAAAATCATCAGATCGTGTGAGAGTGGCATATGGATGATCTGGACAATGCCTATTGGCATGCGTAAATCTCATTTCACAGCCAGGTTCTGTACATAAAAAAGGTTTCTCTCCTGTGTGCAGTCGTTGGTGGGTCTTTAATTGCCCTGATTGTGTAAAGGCTTTTGTACATCCAGGATAATCACATGGATATGGACGTTCCCCTAAAATAATAATTATTCATTTTTAATAAAAATTCATCCTTGGAAATAAAAAAATATCTACAAATGTGTTGGTGCATAAAAAAATCACTAAATTAAATTTTTAATATATAAAATATTAACGTCTTTCTTAATGACAATTCATAAATAATGATTAATAAAAAGATTGATTGAAAAAGTGCAAATTAAAGTTCCTAAAAAAAATACATATGCTCTCTAACGAGCTATTTTTATAAAAAAAATAAATAAATTAAATAAATAAAGAAAGAAAGAATTTAAATAACTTTCCATGCAGTAAAGCAATTTAGGTAGGAAAGCCACAGATCATTTTTCTTTCCTCTGAACAAAGAATATTTCGAAATTTATAAAAAAATATTTTTTTTCCCTCTATTATAAATAAAATTTTTATTGTTCGATGCAAGAAATACTACAAAAATCTCATATTCAACGAAATCGATTCATTCACGCAAGGCTGTTTCTACAAATAAGTCATTTAATTATTTAAAGTACATATGATGGCGATTGGCGGGACGCGTGACCGCACGGAGTCGGCCAAACCGTTAAAATCATATGGCTGTATAATCTATTAACGGGCCGTGTGATAACTTTTTTCACAGAAACTTCCATCGAAATCGCTTCTATTCTCTATAAAACATGGAAAAACGATCGGATTAACGCTAAAAATAATAAATAATAGATACCTGTGTGGGTACGCAAATGTGCTTGGAGGCTTTTTTCTCTAGGGAATACACGGCTACAATAAGTACATTTTATACTGCTCGGTGAGGTGCTTCCTTGCATCATAAGATTGGAAAGAGCATCGGCTCTTGGTCGACCACGACGATGACTCTCCGAGCCTCCTGAACGTGACCGAGGCCCATTTCGCGTGGCTACCACACTATGCTCCCTGTATTCCGGCGACGAGCACGAGCTACCCGGACTAAGATTCACGTTTCTCGCCTCGTCGCCCCAGTTCCATGGATAAAGCATGCTATCGCACATTGGCGGACTGCACGGCAACGCTTCTGTCAATAGACGCGTCTCGCGCTTTGGCGTGTGCAATTCCATTTCACGTTTTTCACTTCACTCTCGCCCGCCACCTTAAAAAGTTCGTGTTAGTACAACCACCTACTCTCTTTCTCTCTCTTTCTTTCTGCCACCCTTTCGTATACCGCGTGCAACTAGTGAACCGCCAAAACGTAGTATATACCCGGTTCGATTTGTGTATATGTATATAAGTAAATATGTATGAAGCGGGTTTATAATAATAAGATAAAGTTAATTTATAATCGATTAGACAATTAAATTTCTTTTTCTAAACTGACGATTAGCTCGGAAAACAGAATAGCAATTTCTATTACGTCTTGTATTGTTGGCATCGTCTTACCGACTGTTTTCTACACGCGGCTTCATTCTCGTGCGCGCGCATTCTTTTCCGAGCAACGCGCCGACCAATCAGAGACGTGGCGAAGGAAGAAACGCGTAATACAAAGTTAGCCTATTATTGTTACTTGTATAAGGGATTGGTTAATTATGATAATTTATTTGTTATTTTGTACATATACTTGAATTATATATTTGGGTACTAAATATTTGTAAAAATAAATAAATTGTAAGTGTTTTCAGAAGTAGAAAATATGTAATATGTATCTCACAAAGTATTTTACGCTAATTTAACAAATGAAAGAAAAATTATAATATTCTAGGCGGTGTGTAAAGAATATTATTATAATATAATAATATTATTAATTAAACGTCTGTACATTTGAAACTTATTGTTATAAAATAATAGTTACATATTACTTATATGAAGATTTGTTGAACATATGTATATATTATATATTTATGTGTAGTAAAATATTATTGAAAACAATTTTTTCATTTGTAAAATATTATTATATATTAATATTGTATTTTGAATTGAAGAAACTTTGATTTTAAGACTTTTTCATGTTCACAACTTCTATTTTACATAAGAATGCGGCATAAGGATTTCATAAATGGTTTATGCTTTATAATGTACTTATATATGAAATGCAAATTGAAAAAAACATATTGTATGTTGTTAGAAGAAATACACACTTAACACTATTGATACCATTTTACATCTTACATGTAGAAAATCATAAATTATCTTACTATTGATTTATATACCTATAGTTTTAATATCGTATTCTTTTATTTAACGTTTTTCCAGATTTAATAAATTTTATACTCAAAATAATAATGTTTCACCTAAATTAAGGTTGAAATTCTACTATCAATCACATTCATATTCTATATGTTTTAAACAAAAAGAAAACAAAATATAAATGATAATAACATTATATATACTTTATATTTACTATATATATTTATAATTATGTTTATATACATACTTCATCTAATTAGCAAATTGCAAAAAGGTACATACCCTCAGATATAATAAAGTACGTTTATTTTTACATCGTAGAGAGATAATAGACTTTCATACAACGTAAATATGTATATATATGTTAAGTATATAAATAATAAAAAATTTAATCCGGGGAAACGATCTTCGAGAGAAACTTTTAAATAATATCATTGCATAATATGCGGACATACGAGATTTTCAATTATTAAATAAATCGTAGCCATCAGGTATCGAACATCGTTAATACAACTGATTGATATTTTTTATTTAAACGCTATGAAATATGATATACGACCAAAAATAGCATGTATAAATATTATTGTACGGTAGTAAGATAAAGTAATATAAAAGATAAGAAAATCTATTCAGTTGGCGTTAAGTAATTCATGGAAATAATGCCGGTTTCTTTGAGAACGGCAGTACGAAAAATTATCTTCCTTTATCGATGGATATTAGTTATTTTGACAATACGACAGGATTAAAATTAAAAATTTAATTTTAGAGGGTGATTTACTGTCTGAAACGATATAAAATTAACGATATAAATAATATTGGTGGGGAGGTGGCGCGCTGGGTGCAAGACAATTATGCGGTCCCTCCCTGAGCACAGACCTCGTGGTGAACTATTCTCCGACTCAGCCATATTGAAATATTGGATGTCTCTGTTACACAAGGGCTCAAGAGTAGCCGTGAAATTTTCGCGTGATCCTCGACGAATAGAGGATAAGAGACATCATGGAAAATATATACAGCATTGCCGTTACCAACAAGTTCTCGTTAGCGTTGGGTGATGACGAAGATCCGCATGAGAAACTCCGAGAAGAAGAACTTAAGAAAGAAGCTAGAAAAAAGGAGAAGCTTTCGGAGAAGGAGATTAAGAGTAAGCAGCCGGACGCACAGAAAAGAACCGGTAATAAAACTCAAAAAAATCGCGTGATCAAGGATTCTCAGCAACAACCATCTAAGGTCCAAGATTTGAAGAAAGATCAAGGTTAGTCATTTTTCATTGCTTTCTTGCCTCGTGCGCGGTATTATGGCCGTCGCTCCTAGTCCCTCGTGGGTCCATGTGCTTTTGATATTTTGCCGCACACTTAACGATTTTCTCGTTCTGTTGCTAATCATTTCTTCCTATTAATTCTTTCAATCAATGCTATTCTTTAAGTTCGAACAATTTGTATGGATTTTATTGTACCAATGTTCATGTTTCTTGTAACTTTTTGAGAATTTTTTATACCGCATAGTGTGAGGTTCTCGTATCGTAAAAATAGAATTTACCAATGGTGACCCCACGTGTCATTTAACAAATAATTACGATAAGCTGCTGTGATTTATCTCAAAATTTTTGCACAATCGTTAAGTATGTGCAGGATATTAATATAATTTAATGAAAAATGATTTATACGTTAGGTGATTGGAGATTGTATTATATTTTATTGTTTGATGATTTATATAAGGCTCTTATTATTTTTGCTGCAAATAATCGATATACTATATTAAAATTATATTAATATGTATATGCATGTGCTTTTGCTTTGATTGTGTAAGTCATCCAGAAGCTACATTGATCAATTCCATAAATGAGAAAACTAATAATATATATATTTTATAAATATTATTTTTTAAAACTTATCTTGGAATTTATTATTATTTATACTATCCCTTTATGATAAATGAACTTAAGCAAACAAATTGTTTCTTTTTAAAGAATTAAACATTAATTACTTACTTAGATAATGAAGTTGAGAAATGGACAAAAGTTGGAGTTGTTTGGTTTGGCACTTGGCAAGAGACTCGTATGTCAAAATATAAAATTAATATTATGAGAAATTACTTTGATAATACAAAAGTTTTTATATATTCTAAATCATTAGTAACTGTAAATATGCATTATTTACAAATATAAATTTTGTTGTATTTCTGTTTTATATTAGACTATTAAGTAAATATATGAAGTATATATATAAATTACTAATTTTTAATAAATTTACAACTTGTAATAATTTCATTTTACTTATTAACATTACAATATTCTTTATGTAGTTGGCGATAAAAAGCCACCGCAATCAAGAATTGGTGGTGGAGATCGTAATGTCAAATTCTGTGGAGAAAGTAGAGAAGAACGGAGCAATAGGCGTAATCGTGAAGATGGTGAAAGAACGCCTCGTGGTCAGGGAGAACTAAGACGAGGACCTCCCGGGTTAGTATACAAATATAGGGGAAAAAAAAAAAAGAAGTGTTGACAATATTTTTATTTCTTTTTGTAATCTTTTATTTTTTAATTCTTCAGTGAGGGACGTGAAACTCGAGAGTTCCGAAACTCTAATGATAATCAACGTGGAGAATACACAGAGCGTAGGGGTCGTGGTGGAATGCGCGGAATGGTGCGTGGACGTGGTGGACCACGCGGCCGTGGAGGATACGATTATCGTGGCAAACGCGAATTTGATCGTCAATCTGGTTCCGATAAAACGTATACATAATTTTTCATTTATTATTGTTGAATTATATCCCGATAAGTATTTAACATTAATAAATCCATTGTTTACATGTTTAAGCAGTGGAGTTAAACCAGTGGACAAAAAGGATGGTGCTGGTAGCCACAACTGGGGTACCCACAATGATGAAATTGAGTAAGTATTGATTCTAACAAAATTGATTTAATAAAAATTCATGTTTTAATCATTCGTGTTCCTTATTCTATTTTCAGAGAAAGTTTAAATCAAGAAAATCAAGATTGGGCTAATGAAAAACCTGATGGAGATTCCAACCAAACGACCACAGAAACAAAAGAAGGAGAGATAACTGCGGACGCGGTGGAAGAAAAACCTGCTGAGGAAGAATCGCGCGAATTGACTTTGGATGAATGGAAAGCTTTACGTAATAACAGAGTGAAGCCTCGATACAATTTACGCAAAGCTGGAGAAGGTGAAGATTTAACTCGCTGGAAGAAGATGTATGCATTGGAAAGGAAAAAGGAGGGAGCAGATGAAGAAGAAGAGGAGGAGGAAGAATATGATGCTGCTGCAGAATATCCACAACGTGTAGGAAGACAAAAGCGCTTATTAGGCATTGATATACAATTCAGTGATTCTCGACGTGGTTTTGGTGGACGTGGTCGAGGACGAGGTCGTGGAGAACGTGCAAATGGTCGTGGGTTTGGTAATCGTGGAGCTACTAGAGATGGACACTCACGTGGTCCTGTAAGTATTTGTATTCGTTTTCGATTGAAACTTAGTGTGTGTAGATATAATGCAAATTATATATATTTCTTACTTCTAGGCCTCACAATCTGAACAGAGGTCACCTCGAGGACGCCAAAATGCTCCTAAAGTAGATGATGAAAATGATTTCCCCTCATTGGGATAGGTCGTTTCACCTGTCGTCTACGATAATACAATATCCCACCACTATCACCAGCATCAGTACTACTACCAGAGATAAAATTACCACTAATACTAAAACTATTACTATCAACATTTTTGCGTCAGTGAAAAGGTTATTAATGCATAATACAGTACACCCTTGCAAGCAGATACGTAATTTACTTAAATAAATCGTAGCGCTTTGAACGCGCTCTTACATATTGGCACATTAAACATACATATAAGAAGTCGCATGATATGAAACAATATAGATCACGATCCTTTTTTGTACTTTTAATAACTCAGTTCATCCGTAACTAGTTCTTAAATTCTAGTTTACGGATGAGCGGTATTAAGAACGAGGCTGGATATTCATGGACTTGTTGAATAATTATAAAACTTGAATACTAGACAAAGAATATGGCTGAAAGACTAAGCGGACCAGCAGGAGTATAAATATCAAAAACATTTTACATAATGTAGTTCGACGCTGCTTAAATCTGAGTGAAACACACAGTTCCGAATAGAAATAAAAAAAAAAAATCCACCTGTATGCCAGGAGGTGAGACAGTTTAGCCTAGATTTTAATTTTGACATTGTCGATAAAAGGCCTAAGGAGGCTGGCCATAGCACCGACTCTTATAAACTCATGTATAATAACTTGTTAGGTGGTAAATTTTAAACATTCTTTTTGTTTTATAATTTTTATATGGTGTTTGAGGAAGCCTTTTTTGTAATTGAGAAGTTGTTACTCGTCGTGCATAAAACATGAGACTTTAAAAAAAAGTGTGTATTTGTATCTAAGAAAACATCTGATATTAAAAGTGTCTATTTAGGTATATACTAAGTTTGGCTTATATAGGAGTATAGAGATTTTTCCTTTGAAAGATGTAATCGGTCTGTAAGAAGTTAACATTTAAGTAAATATTAGAGAGACACATACAGACAACAAAATACAGATATACACAGCTTTACATATATATTGTATAACGAGTTTAAGAAAATGGTCGATACATACGTTCAGAGGGACAGATAAGATGAATCCAGTCTTATATAGTTACGTTATACGTCGATTATCATGTTCTTAATTATGACCTGCTACATTAGTTATCTATTGTATTTGTTACATGTAAAATGAAGAAATACCACAGCCAAAAAATCCAAACCCTCTCCATAAATGCTAAAAGAAAAATAAGAAAAGCGTTATTAAGCTGTTTGAAGCTTAGTTATATGTGTAAATAACATATTTACAATAATAAATTGTGACACATGAGTCACTTTAGACTTGACTACTTAAACCATTCGACTTATGAAGAGATATATTCTACAAAGGGTTTTTATTTGTGCAGTATGTAAAGAATGTGAGTACAAAGGAGATTAAAAACAAAAAAATGCGTAAAAACATCTTACATCGAAGATTTTCGCTATAAAGCATAATGGAAAATTGGGTGTCACCAAAAGCTATGGGAAGGAAAGAGAGAAAATACGAGAAGTGCTATACCCACCCAATAAAGTTATAAGTCAAATTCCATTGTAAGCACCTTGTTCTTCTCGTTCTTTACGTATGTCGCCTAGGAAACACTATCAGTTTGTCTTAAATTGGACGCCTTCTTGAGCTAGTACAATGGGAATATAGTAATCAATCTCAATTTTAAAACGATTCGAAGTTTTTCAGTACTAATTGCTTCGGAAATGATTTGATAATTAAAACATTTGAAATATTGTATAAATCTTGAATCTTGCAAGTTTCGATAAATATTGAAGATTAGAAGATTTCAAGATTTCAAAACTTACTGAAAATTTAAGCTACTTTTACAGCTATTATATATTAATGAGATCATTAATATCTTACATAATAATCATAATAATTATACATCTTTTATAAGATACTAACTATCTTGTTAATACATTATACATACAAGTCACTGAAGATAAAATATAATATAAGATATAAGACGTTGAATACTTATCAATTTTGAAATTTATCAGAACTTTCAGGATCCAGTAAAACTTCCAAAAATTATCGAAGCTTTAAGGACTCAGGATTCACAAAGACTTTTAAATGCTTCATATATCGAATCATGTAATTTGAAGTAATTTGAATTTTATTAAATATGTACATATTCGAACTGATTCACAAGTCCATGTAGTGGTGGGATTTGAAACACTTCGAATGGTTTCGATTCTCTTTTAATACGTTTTAGAGTTTAAAAGTCTTGAAAACGTTGAATGTTTGGAAAAATAGGTTTGAAAGTTTTGAGAATTTTGGTAAATTTTAAGGGCTTGGTAAGTATTCGATATTTTACGAACAACTTTAACCCTTTGAGTGCTGGATACTCGCGGCCTATGCCGTCCGTACGGACGGCGCGCGTCTAGCGCTGACGATCGCTGTGGACGGAATACTTTTTCGTTAGACTGAACTCTGTTGATTGACTATTCAAAGCGCAAATCGTAATAAGTTATAGTAATTCTTTTGCACGAGATTAAATGATTCAAGAGCGTTATTTTTTAGTTATTTTTAATTATTTATTATAAACATTGAAATTTACAGTTAACTAGAATTTGGGTAATAAACTAGAAAACTAAATTTAGTAAATATAACACAAGTTAATAATTTAGTTGTGTGTGAAAAATTCAGTGCTTGAGAAAACTAAAAAAACCAGATGTAGAATTTTCTTACAAGTGGTGACTATTTCAACAATAACAAGGCACTATTGGCATTTGTTTACTGCCGTAAGGAATGCATTTATATTTATTTCGCACAAACGTAATAGTATTACTTCTGCGTAGGTGTTCGGAAAAATTGAAAAACCCATACATGCGTCCTTAGTCCATGCCGGGCACTTACAGAACACGCATATATATGTCCTTAGTCCACACCGATAGCTTTCGCCAGACACCTATATGCACCCACAGCACTCAAAGGGTTAATATATAAATACTTTTTTGTCTAAACGGTATATGGACATAAATTTTTGAGGAAAGCTATAAACACGTTCATTTATGTTATTTATGTTTTTGTATATATTGAGAGTGTTGGCAAATTTTCAAATTTGTTTGTCTCAAAAACGAGGCCTTAAAAAATACTTTATTCTACATTTTCGACTTATTTCCGCATGTAGAATTATCTCCTGTCTACTCCTGTCTAGTTAGAATTAAGCAAATTTATGTTTTCAAACCCGATTTTTTAAAAAACGAAGTTTTCAACGTGATTTTATAACGTGTAATATAACAGTAGTAATTAATGTTTAAACCTGCCAAGACTTTCAAGACGTGCCGAAATCTTTAAAGACTCAAGATAAAAGTTGGATGTAGTGGAAGACTCTTATGAGTTCCAATGATGTTAAAAATGATTCGTATTTCCATAGTCTCGTAAAGCTTGGAATCGTTTTCAGATTGAGATTCGAATGTTCATCGCTAAATTGATGGTTCGAAAGCATATCACTAGTTTTACCAGCTTTTACCATTAAAGTAAACAGTACAAGGTTTCAGCCACGGGAGGACGCGGCATCTGTAAGTCCGATAGAGTATCCCACACACAATCGTAAGAAAGAAAAGGAAAGTTGGGAAGAAGAGAGTGATAGAACTAGCCAAGGAGAGACACTGAACCGTGGGAAAAGCTTGACGAGAGGAACAGAGAGAGAAAGATAATGAACAAGCGGCGGCGCATGCCGTAGCCACGGCCCCCAACTTGCTCTAAACTCGTGCAGCCTGTCGCTGTCGGTCGAATTTTAATGGCGGCTCATTCCGATTCCCTGTTTAGTGTTATTATCAAGTAACGAAACGGTATTTATACTCTTTACGCGTTACTACAAGAGATAATAAGGAGTTTCATTAAGTCTAAACCGTGCGTTTTGTTGTTTCATCGTTCGGATACTATATCAGAGACCTGTATCAAGGACATAGTGAGTGCATATCCGCGATGTGTCGTAGCGACTCTGGCGTACGAACATTCCATCGTGTAGTCGTGTTATACACTTTGGCTTTTTCATAAAAAGGGTTGATTCTACGTGATAAATCGAACTTGTTTCCTTTTATTTTAATTCGTTGTATATATGAAATTTTCGTGAATCAAAGGAAAAAGAAGGAAAGTTAACACGAGCTAACTGATGATCATATCAGATCGAGCGAATCGAAGCTGCGAGCTTTTTTCATGCTGGAGGTAATTTCTTTTTCTTTTTCAGTAATTAACCGTGGATATTCTCGTGTTTTATGAGTGTTCCCGGGAATGTTTATGAGTTTCTAAAATATTTTATTATTGAGTATTGAGTAATTTAGTACATTTGTGTTTTGTTAGGCGATTACTGACAAGGAGTAGAATATCCTTGCCTTTGTGCAAAGACACTGGCCTTAACTGTCAAGTGCAGCTATGCTGCTCGCACTAATGAAGGGCGGTGCGTGCAACGGTGTTACTCAAAAAGTGTGGAGGAGCCATCTGCCCTAGCCTGACATCGTCGTCGAAATGTTTTAGTATCGAAATCGGTCAGTGATACATTATTTACATTTTGATAATTCACTTCTCGATTATTATAATTAATCATTGTATGGCTTGATCGTGGATGCTCGTGTATTTAGATAAGTAACGTAAACCTGACAAAATATGAATGTTCGAAATGTCTTAATGATATATCTTGATGTGTCTTCGACATTTTCGTTTTGTCTCTTATAATATTTTATTATGCTAAAATTATTTAATTTTTTCATGTAAATTAGACTTTTTCTTAAAATTTAATATATAGTCAATGTTATTTTATGAACAATTTTTTATTTGGTTAATTGGTAGATATTGGTGAAAAATTTATGGATGTGTGAAATTTTTTTAAGAATAAATAACTAATTGTAATTGTGGTTTTGAAATGTTCCAGAGGTGCCAGGCAATGTGCATCATGTCAGTGCCTGGATACATGTGTAATTGGTAGTACTATATTGATACTGGCCTTCTACCAGTGGGACAAATACCCTTATTATATTTTCTAAGCTTCCTACCCTAGACTTGTACATGCACAAACGCACACGCATAGCGTGTGCGCATGTGCTTTGTCAACTATTGCCTACACATCATGAGATTCTTGGGATTTGTATCATTTCCCATTTCGCCTACTGTATTATCTCCTAAACTGCTACTACCATTTCATCGATTATCCTTTTCATCCATGTCTGTTGCTACCTGGTTCCTGGTGGTACTGGTAACTGCAGCCATAGATACACCTGCTAGTACTGCTCCACCTGTGCAAGAAAATAGATCGTTACACATTGTAACACAGTTTCCTATGGGAGATGGTCAAAGATATGGATTTTATCCTCTAGATCCAAATACAACGAGGGAAGGTGCCCTTCGATTTAATCACCTTACTATAGATCCTGCAACAGGAAGATTATATGCAGGTGCCATCAACAGACTTTTACAGTTAGATTCTAATCTCAGACTGGAGGAATATGTTTCCACAGGTTAGCTATTCATTCTTTTTATGAGAACTGTATATTTTATAAAAGATATATATGTATTTATATTATGGAAACATTACTAAAAAAATTATTGTTATTCATTATTGTTTTCAGGACCAAGATTGGATAATCCCCAGTGCCATGCAACAGGCTGTCCTTCCAGAGACATAACTACATCTTTAATGGATAATGTAAACAAACTATTAATCGCTGATCTTGAATCACAAACACTGATTGCATGCGGTTCCCTTCTTCAAGGTGCTTGTGAAAAGTACAAAATGTCAAACATATCTATTAAGCCGGAATTCATTCCCCATAGTGTAGCAGCAAACGATGAAAGCTCTTCTACATATGCTTTTATTGGGCCCGAAAAATATAATGCTTGGGGACAAACGAATATACTCTACGTTGGTACTACATTCACTAATAGAGGAGATTACAGGCATGACGTGCCTGCTATCTCTAGCAGAAATCTTCACAATTTAGAATTCGCGGAATATACGTTCAATAAACAGTCGATCGTATACATCGACGTGAAATATCGAGACCATTTCCTGGTTAAATATGTGTATGGGTTCAATGCCAACAACTATGCATATTTTGTATTGGTACAAAAGCAGTCTCATCTTCCTGAAGAAGAGGAAAAGGGTTACATCTCTAGATTGGCTCGAAGCTGTATCAATGATCCAAATTATGATAGTTATACAGAAGTGACGTTACAGTGTACTGTTAATTTGGGAGATGGGAAATCGCAATCTTATAATTTAGTGCAAGACGCGAAAGTGGCACCAGCCGGTAGTGATATAGCCATGCAATTGGGTATTTCCGTTGGTGATCCCATTTTTGTCTCCGTATTTTCTCCAAGTAGAGGAATCACGAACGAACCACTGTCTCGGTCAGCACTTTGTGTGTACAGTTTGCAAGAGATTGAAACAAGATTTACTGAAAATATCCATATGTGTCTCAATGGTAGTACTAAATATAGAAACATGGGATATGTCAGTGGTCCTATACAAGATGGAAAATGTCCTGCGGCAGGAGTAAGTATAAAATTTGAAGAACTGAAATATTACCATTTGAAAATATTGCATATTTTTATTGAGTTGTGTCTTTATTTTTCTATCCAGACAGCGGGCAACATTTTGCACTTCTGTGAAGTGGGTTTGAAAATCTCCGGAATGTCACCGATTGTGGGACAAGCAATTTTACATTTTCCTGACGAATTCATTACCTCTGTAACAATAGCTAATACAGAAAGTCATACAGTTGCATTCTTGGGTACTAACGAGGGTTCTCTGAAAAAAGTTTTACTTTCTGGAAACGAAGCATTCGTCTACGAAAATATTGTAATTGATAAAGGAAACAGATTGATGCCTGATACTTTGATTTCGCCAGATGGAGAACATATTTACGTTTTATCAACTTCTAAAATTTCTAAGGTGCAAGTTGAACATTGCAGTAGTTATACTAATTGTAGCAGTTGTCTAGACGCGAAAGATCCTTATTGTGGATGGTGTTCATTAGAAAAAAGGTAAATATTTAATTTTTTTTTTCATTATTTCTTTTCTTTGATAATATTAATGTATATTTCTAGATGCACAGTTAGAGGAGATTGTCAGAAAGCAAGTCATAGTAGTCCACGATGGTTATCTTTAGGTACAGGACAACAATGCATTGATTTCGAGCAAGTTCTTCCAGATCGTATGCCTATCAATCAAATGACCACTGTTCACTTAACAATCAGAACTTTACCCGAATTACCAGCAGGCGCAAATTATAAATGTGTTTTTGGTAACGCGGAACCTATAGATGCACTAATGACCGGATTTGGATTATCTTGTCCTACACCACCTGTACTTGAAAGACCGAATATACCAGACGGAGCCGATCATGTTCTGGTACCTTTATCTGTGCGCTCTAGTGAAACAAATAAAGATTTTGTCTCACGAAATTTCGCTTTCTTCGATTGCTCTAGACATACCGTGTGTACAGAGTGTGTAAAATCTCAATGGGCCTGTAGTTGGTGTGTATATGATAATAAATGTACACATAACACAAGCTGTCAGGGTATCATTTCGGGAGAAAACGTAAGTGTATTAATGTTTAAGTAAAATTTAGTATTGTTATAAAAAAGATAACTTTCTGTTCACAGAATCAAGCAAATTTAGCCGCACAAGGAGCACAATACTGTCCAAAGTTTGTTCAACGGCAGGAACCATTGATGTTACCTAACAGTGTACCCAAAGAGATAGTGCTTGAGGTTGAGAATTTACCGCATCCTCAAGTAGGACACAGTGGTTTCCAATGCATCGTCTCAATCGAGGGTGCTAATTTAAAAGTACAAGCCCGTGTCGATAGCAGCCGTTTTATAGTTTGTGATAAAACAGTTTACTCGTATGAGGCGGTTACTGGTGAATACGAAGCAGAGGTAACGGTTGTCTGGAACATTAATCATCATGTGGACAAGACTACTATCATCCTTTATAAGTGTGAAGTGTTGGGTTCGCATCGTGAACACGCAGATTGTTCCCTTTGCGTGACCAGAGATGCGCGTTTCGAATGTACTTGGTGCGGTAATAGTTGCGTGTACCGGCATTCTTGCTTGCACTCGCCATTTACCGAGTGTCCGAAACCGAGGATAGACATGATTAAACCTCTCAGTGGACCGATCGAAGGTGGGACGTTGGTCACTATTGAAGGTAGTAATTTGGGTCTGAAAGAAAGCGACGTGGATGGAAAAATACATATTGGTAACACACCATGTACTTTAGTCGACTATGAAGTGTCCGTACGCATCGTTTGTCGTACAGGAAGACACGAAGCAACGGACACTGCCTCTGTAGTGGTTGGTAATGACGCTGGTTACACTGAAAGCGCAGTGTTATTTAATTACAAGGATATACGATTGTCTGGTGTTTACCCATCGGTTGGTCCACAAAGTGGTGGTACGCAACTTGCCATTACTGGAATGTATTTGAATATTGGTAGTACTATATCAGCCTACCTAGACGAATTAGCGTGTCATGTTAACGCCACGCAAGCGAGTAGTACCAGATTAACTTGTGTAACAAGTAAATCCGATAGAGTAAGAAGAATCGACAGACTGACTCTTAGCATAGACGGTGCGAATCGCACTTTAATTGGTAATCCCTATAACTACACTCATGATCCTACTATTATGGAGATTAAGCCACTGACAAGTTTTGCTTCCGGTGGTCGTATGATCACAGTTCACGGTACCAATCTAGATACTATTCAGAAGCCCGAAATGGAGGTATACTTCGACAATGAACTACTGCCAGTAAATAGGACTGTTTGTACAGTATTAAACCCGACGCAAATGGAATGTCCAAGTCCTAGTGTTGCTAAGCGGTTCATGACTCTTCGACGTAACGAGCGTGCTACTGCTAGTAGCCAAAGCACACCACCTCAATCATTAAAGTTAAAGGAATCTCAATTATCCTTGAAAATAGCATTTATTATGGACAATGTGGAAAGTGTACGAGATTTGGAAAAGCATTTTAAGAGTCTTAGAAATCGCTTACTTTATGTGGAAGACCCGAAATTTCTTGCCTTTCCGCGTAACATTAAATTATATAAAGGTGATACGCTAGTTATCGAGGGGGAAAATTTGATTTTTGCCAGCGACGAGTCTGATGTGAACGTTACTGTCGGTACAATGCCATGTAACGTGACTTCGCTTGCTCTAACTCAATTGGTTTGCATTCCTCCTGATCAACAACCAGCTGATACGGATGAACTTGGAATTAAAACTGAAAATGGTTTACCCTTGGTGGTAGTACGTGTGGGTCGTAGCCTAAGGTTCCCCATTGGTTATCTGCGCTACGAAGTGATTAAATCTTACCCAATCCCACCGGAGGCAATTGCTGGAATAGCTGCTGGCACTTTTGGTCTTGTGTTTCTGTTTGTTTTAGTGTTAATAATATATAGAAGGAAGAGTACACAAGCAGAAAGAGAATATAAAAGGATACAGATACAAATGGATACTCTGGAAAGCAATGTTAGGATGGAATGTAAGCAAGCATTTGCTGAACTACAAACCGATATGACCGATTTAACCGCTGATCTGGAGTCGTCCGGTATTCCGACTTTAGACCACAAGAATTATATTATGAAAGTATTTTTTCCTGGTGTTACGCATCATCCTATATTAAATGATCCTAGATCACGTAGTAATGTGTCTCGTACAAACTATGATGCTGCCATGATCCAGTTCGAGCAACTGATCAATAATAAATACTTCGTATTAACGTTCATCGAAACCTTAGAGGCTCAGAAAGACTTTAATATTAGAGATAAAGTGAATGTTGCATCATTACTTATGGTCGTCCTGATGGGTAAGATGGAGTATGCGACTGATATACTCATGAATCTTTTACTAAGACTTATCGAGAAGGCAGTGAACACGAAGCATCCTCAGTTGATGCTTAGAAGGACCGAATCTGTGGTAGAAAAGATGCTAACTAACTGGATGGCTCTTTGTATGTACAATTACCTTAAAGATTATGCAGGTTCCTCTCTATTTTTATTGTTTAAGGCAATAAAGCACCAGATAGAAAAAGGTCCTGTGGACGTGATTACATACGACGCTAGATACTCATTATCTGAAGAAAGGCTACTCCGTGAGCAAATTGAGCACAGCGTGGTCACTCTGCATGTCGTCCAAGATGATCTCGATGAGAAAATCCAGTGCAAGGTGTTAGATTGTGATACTATAAATCAAGTGAAGTCCAAGATCCTAGATGCTCTCTACAAGAATACTCCTTTCTCACTGAGGCCGTCCGTTCATGACGTAGATTTGGAATGGAGACACGGTAGAGGCGGACATTTAACTCTCCAGGATGAGGATCTCACGTCAAAGTGCAGCGGCGAATGGAAAAAGATAAACACGTTGGCGCATTATGGTGTGAAAGAGTCAGCAGTGATGTCGTTGATTCCTAGACAGAATGATGGTTTTTCCGTCGCCTGTAAACCACCGTGTCACAACTGTAAACCATCGCACTATCATCATCAGCAGCAGTCCATTCACCACCATGCACATCACCATCACCTACATCGTCACGCGAATCACTGTTCGTCCACGCATCTTCCATCCACACCTAATCACAATCTAATTAGTCCTGTAATGTACAATCATCCCGTTAGCGGTTTATACTTCGAATCTCAACAATCACCGCCGATCATAACAGCAAACGGCGACGTAGAAAGCGGTCATGGAGGCAATCAACGATTATATCATTTGGTAAGGCCTATAGAAGAAAGTCACTATCCGCCAGGTATGGGTTTCACCGGTAGCAAACATCATCATCCAGAACGAACACACAAAGCCATTCCTGAAATATTTTTAACGAGATTACTATCGACGAAGGGTACCGTTCAGAAGTTCGTCGATGATTTTTTGAATACGATACTAACAGCGAACGAAGCATTACCCAGTGCTGTAAAATGGCTGTTCGATCTCCTGGACGATGCCGCGAAGCAACACGGAATCGTTGACCCGGAGGTACCGCACGCATGGAAATCGAATAGTTTGCCGCTTAGATTTTGGGTGAATTTTATTAAGAATCCAGACTTCATGTTCGATATAAATAAGTCCACGACGGTTGACTCGAGCCTCTCCGTGATAGCGCAAACATTTATGGACTCTTGTTCGATGACGGAACACAGGCTGGGGAAAGATTCACCGTCGAATAAGTTACTCTTCGCCAAGGACATACCGCATTACCGAGAGAAAGTGGGTCGTTTTTACACAGATGTACAAAGACTGCCACAAATCACTGATCAAGAAATGTCTAGTGCCATGCAACAGCTGAGTGCGTCACATGCGAATGAGTTTGATGTGATCGCAGCACTAAAAGAACTTTACATCTATGTCAGCAAGTATTATGAACAAGTAAGTATCTTGAAAACAGAACTTGACTCTTTTTATTATAATTTTTAGTTTGTTAATTGGTAATTTAATTAATGGAATATTGCATAGATCCTAGAGGCCTTGGAGACAGACGCAGGCTGTCGTAAATTACATCTAGCCCATAGGCTAGAGAATGTCGCGTGCACACTCGAAGGAGAGGAAACCAGTGCCTGCTGACACAACCTCCTCATTGCTATCCCAGGACCCGTCAATCTCTCCAGAAACACTGACTAGTGCCTCCATTTCATGCATCAGATACACCTCGTTACATATGTACAAATCTACACACCATGTGAATAACAATGCCGTAAAAAATACGTGCGATTTCGTTAAGGCTAGTCAGGCGATAGTTTTTCTCAGGATAAATTAATCCTGGCCGTAGTATTTACGTCTATATGTCATGGCCGTATCGAAATACGCTCGTACACACGTACAGATGTTAGCAAAATGGTAACAAAAGAGAAAATGATGAACTCTAACCCTTAAACCTGATCTGTTTTTATTAATATTGTATATTTCATTTATTTTACTATACATATATATATAGTATATTTGTAACAAATTATAAGAAAACGTCGAAGGAAATCTCAATGCAATCGGTGGAATCTTCGTTAGTAAGGGATATAATTTATCTTATGATCGAAAAACTATATCTCCGGTGACGTAGCTGAATATTGGTCCGCCTACGCGTTTTAAGGATTTGAGATGCAAAATTCGTGCAAAAAATACTTATTAAAAAAAAGTAAAAAAAAAAAAATAAATGAAAATTAATGATTTCATTGTTGGCCGAATGTCTATACGTGTATACGTAGTATATATAACACGAAGAAAAATAACGTGTGGGAACGTTAAATAAGAGAAAAAGCCATAGTGTCCACCAGACTGTCTGTACAAAGGGAGTACGGCAGCAAGTAGTCTGTGATCCGAGCACGAGTGGCTATGCCTACTATCTTCATTACGATATATATATTATTAATATGTTATATATTATATATATATATACATAAAAAATATATAAAGCAAAGGTCACGCAACATACACCTCCACGGATTGTAGTGAGCTAGTTAGAGAGGGTCTATATATGTATTATAAGTTGTGGGTAAAGAACCCTTTTTCAGAAAAAAAGAGAGAACGAACGAGAAAAAAAGTGAGTGGGAGAGAGAAAGAGAGCGTGAGAGAGCAAGGAACGACACTAAATTAAGGCAATTAAAGTAATGTTAAATGAAAGGAAAAAGAATTGGCTTCTCAATTAAAAGTTGTGAGAGCAGTTCAGACTATTCTAGGCCTATCTACGTATATTTAGTACGTGAAAAAAAAAAGAATTCTTTTCTATTACATTTTTTGTTCATTTTTCAGTCTGTTTTTATTTACTTTATATGATTACATTTATATATGTATGACTGTTGCTACGATCTGGAAGGCCACTATGTGGATCATATAATGATTTTACAACTATTATAGGAGCTATATTATATCTATTATTGCTCTTACTACCATTAAGTTGTATTATTATCTATATAGATATAATTATTGACTAATTGCCCATTCAACAATAGTTATTATGGTATATTGTTAAGCGTAAAGAAAGCACATAATAGATGCAAAAAACGAGAAAGATCTTTTATATTGTATACCGGCGAGGAAGTTTCTAGACTCTTAATGAACGCGAATTAAAAAAAAAAGAAAAAAAATGACAAAAAAGAAAACACAGTAGAAGGGAAAATTTTATACATGTATGGTTGTATTTTCGCCGGTTTCAGGATTTTTCGCCAGTTGGTCAATAATATCGCGGTTAAATGTATCGGGAAAAAAAGGAAGATTTAACAAGACACAACGATGAACAGTATTTTTCTTGGGGTTACATCGCCATTTTACTTTACCTAAGACTGCCTCAGTTTGAAAAATTGCATTTTTTAAAGGAAGCATTTAAGTGTCCCTGATACTATTCATTATTCCAGTGTATAGGTATTTAATAACAGTTCGACTCACTGCCCATTGCGCACTGCCAATTTTTCTCCATGCGCTTTTTTAGGAACTGTTACACCGGAACAGACCTACTTAAACGTTCGATTGAATCGCGTAACCAATTATTTGATAATTTTGTGAATGGTAGGTTTGGGAAAGCTGAGGTTCAAGCTCACTCTTGTACTTAATTAACACTTTCGTGTATTTTATCTGCTCTACAGGCCCTCAGCTTCCCTGTCGATTACCATCAACCTGTGTATCTCTCTATTATATGTATTGTATTTATTTATATACCGATGACCGGATTATCTATACAGGAAATGATACGTCAATCTGTCCTATGTGATTTAATGTATTACTTTTTCTTTAATACACGTCGACATACGTGCTGTAATTTTTCTGAAACATAAAGTTGTTTTACTGAACTTTTGGTGTACGTAAAACGACGATACTACATTTGGAAATGATGTAGATGCGAATCGAAATTCTGTAATAATTTAATTCCATGTATATCATATTTTCTCAATGTATATTTCACACGATATTTTACATATAATATGTAACACACATACATGAACAAATGATAACAGAATGGAGAATGGAATTTAAAGGAGCTTTTATTATTTATACATTCATTCTGTTATCATATCTCTTGTAATGTTTTAGTCGCGTTATTTTATATGTATTTAAATCACTATCTCCTGTGGAATTAAGGTCAGCTTTCTTGTATATTGAATTAAAAAGAGGAACACGAACTGTAGGTTTAGGAGGATTATTTTGTCAAGTATTTTTATTTGTTGAACATATTTTATTTGTACAATGAATTTATAGTGGTGAATATAATGATTATTTTTGTTTTGAAATTAGAGACAATGCGAAGCAAAATTTTTAGTCCAAATGATTCTATGAAGGTTCTATCGATGGAATGACAAAATTAAATGATAGTAACATTTACAAAATACCTTAGGGGATGAGATCTTCTTCCTCTACTTTGTATGTAAAATTTAATACATATTAATTACACAAAAAATTCAAAACACATATATGTCTTTCTAATAATTAGAAAAGACTCGTTTTGTGGAGGTAATGATTTCCTTTTTTAAATAAACGTGCGAAATAGAACATTTTTCTGAATGGTGTTTGTATTTTATTTTGTTTATATGAAGCTATTAGATGTAGTCTTCCAGAAAGAAATTAATTAATTTTGACTGGAGTAATGGATTTATTTTTATAAATCATTCTGTTGACAGTAGTATTTATATTAAACTTATAAATATACAGATTATACATAATAAAGATACGTGCTCGCTCGACTCAATTTCAATAATATTAATTTTACGATTAAGTTACTATCATACTTTATCGCCTATAAAATATTTTTAATTCAACGAAATATTTATTATGAAATGAATTAAAATGATAGACAGAAAATTATTATTCTTATTATTTAAATAGGAATCTGTCTTGTTAGTTTTTGAATATTTTTATGAGTTATTTTGAAAACAAAAATATAAATACTCATACATTAACAGTAATGAATTGTGTAATTACAATTAACTTTTCTAATTGTACATACAATCACTGTTTATTAGTTGAAGATTTACAACTAGTAGTTGAAAATTCTTTCTCTATTAAACATTTTCGAAAAGAGACCTCTTTCGTTAGTTAAATTTTGTTAATTTAATGATTAAAATAAAGCGATGGAAAATTATAGAACAAATTGTTATAATGTAGAAATATAAGAAAACATTTTTCCTTGTATGAGTACTATTCCATAATATTAGTGGAATTTTTTAGTTGCTCTACATTAAATTAATATATTGTTATACAAAACATGTAACGAAGATGTCTGATGATGAAGAGCGATAGTTTGTGTTGTAGCTTACAAATTGTTAAGCGTATATGCATGGGTACAATTGAACGAACATATTGCAAATCCTTCAATTGTGGATGGTACGGTTCCAATTGTATATACTCCATAAAATGTTAATTATATTACTATTATTATCGATATCAATATTTTTATATCATCGAGGCATGGAAGAGCTAAAAAAAAAAAAAACAGTATATATTAATGAAACTGTTGGAATTGTAAAATTGACTTACATTTTTTATATATTCATATAGGTTTATTCGTTATTCGAGTAATATTATGTAACGTCCACAATATAAGGGTCGATGATTTTTATAATATACGAAACTCTTGAATTTATATTATTTCACATTACACAGATTGACGTACACTAATATATTTGCACACATATTCGTATATACATACGTCTCGACTCTATTGTCTGAAGTTGGAGGATCCCTGCAGGTGCGTGGTACATCTTGGACGATTAGAATGTTCATTTTCAGAAGTTCATGTAAAATATCGTATATGGTACGTGAAGTACATTATACGTTCGAGCGCAATTCGATGGAAGGTCGTGTAACATGCTACACTTTTTAATGTATATTGTGCACATGCAAAATCTCGATGAAATTCTGTTTCCTTAAAGCATTAAGAAGTATCGAAATAATATATAAAGCGCTTGCATATTTGTAGGAGGAAAAAAAATGAAAATATTCGAAGAAAAAATAGCTTCAAACAAGTTTAAATAATTTCAAACATATCGGAAATGCTATTGGTTACTTGAATCATTTGTCTATTTATTCAAAACTCAAAATTTAAATACTTGCAACATAAACACTTTAGTATGATATAAAAAGCTTATAATATAAAAAATTTATAAGAAAACATAAAAAGAATATTATTTACTATTTAAGAGAAGATGCTAATTCTGGAATTTGGAACATTTAAATGCTCGATGTTCACTATCTCTAATATTTTTATTATTTTTAACTAATGCTGCAGATATCAATAGCAAGTTTTTTGTCCCAATAGATTTTTGATCAAAGAATTTCCTAACGTAAAAAGATTTGGTTTTTTTTTTAAGAGGACCTTAGGACCCATGAATACATGGTTCCTTAGTACTAATTCCAAATTTTTTGCAGAATGTTTATTCTTACGAAGATATATAACGTTTAAGTATAATATTCAGAATTGCTTGTGGTATAGCAGAATTTCTCGATAATTTGTACGTTCGACAGTTGACTCCATCCATCTGAAAAGCTTGTCAATTCCGCATTCAACGTATGTACTGTATTGTAATTAACAGAGGAAATGTTCAGCGGTTTATGAGTCGATTAGTAATGTCATGCTTCGTAGTATAGACGATTCCAAACATCATGTCGAGTTTAAGATTATTCTTTGTTAAGCTTCGAAAAAAAGGATGGGGGGATGATCGTTCCCTGCAAGAATATCTTAAAATATATTCGACTTCGGGAACCGTGTATGAAAAAAAAAGTTATGTAAAACGGGCTCGTTTTCATTCCCATGAATTTTTGAATGTATCTTTTCTCGTTGTATAGCCTCTACGTAAAGTATGTGCGCATGTAACGATGAATGCAATTAATGTGTGAATGCGATGCTGCTTTACTTGTGTGTATGCTGTATGTATGAGCGTGTATCTATCGATGTACGCGTGTAGATGCAACCCTCCAAAAGCCCAATGTAAATAGAATTCAACCCCCCATCTTGCATATAAGTAGATTTTAAGTAACACTCGAGAACGAAATGACTCTTGCCAAATTTTCAATGGGACGTAGGGACAAACAAATAAGCATTTGAAAAATTGCAAAAATATATTGATATTATAAATGAACTCGACACTCATAAAGCTTCTTTCGGAGTACCCGCAATCGCTTATTTCATTTTTTATTTGAGGTTTTTAAAGTTTAACAGAAATTCAATTACACATTTATGTTTGTATATTTAAATTAATGTACATTTGTACAAAAAATTATATTTTTATAGTTAAACGTTACAATATCAAATTACATCGCGCTGCTATTCTTTATATCTCGTAATGAATTATATTAAAAACAAAGAAAGTCATATAACGAAAGTACATAATAATATAAAAAGTAAAAGCCTTAGTTTTTTCAGCATAAAATTGGGAATTGCTGCGGTATATAAAATTAATATTATCTACTTAAAGATTATTTATACTATCTTTGGCAAAATATATTAATTTTGCTATCAGAATATACATATTAACGCATCGATCATGACTATCTTTTAATTAGCTAATCAACTTGTAATGTTGAAATTATAAAATTTGTTTAGGTCTTTTTTATATTATACAATATTATCACAATATTCGTATGAGCAAGAGTTTCATTCTACACCTGACTTGATTTTGTACAGTAATGATTTTTCCTGAGATTTTGTTGAAGACATCGCTGGTGAACTGGACCGAGAATTCTTTGAACTCTGAGTAGTGTTTGTGCTTCGTTTATCTTGTTTAGCTTTTTTCATCATATCTTTTAGTCTTCTATCTGCACTTATAATATGAATGTTTGGCGTTACTTTGTTTCCACCACCTATTAAACAAGATAATGACTGCTTTTTTAATTAAAAAGAAAATACATCTATTTTTATAAAATATAAGAAACTTACCTGAATTAGATTTTTTTTGTTCTTTAGATTTATTTTCTATCACTGTTTTTGGTGAGCTCCTTTCTTTTGAAACCTATAAATTAAGAAAGGAGATTTCTTACTTCATAACTTTTATGTTTTCTAACATTTTTTGCTAAAAGTTATCAAAATATTTCAGGTACAAAAAATATAATAAATTATAATGTGAGTGAATACACACACCTGTGATTTGGAACAGTTTGAACAATACCACACCAGTCCTGGAACATCTATTTGAGAATCTAAAATATGTGGAATATGACACTCTTGATGGTACAAGGAATGACATTCTGAACACTCAACAAGTCTGTTTCTTGCTCCAACATCCATTCCTTTGCAAATAACACATGTCAGATCATCCTCTAATATTTCTAATGCCAGAGTATTATCAGTCTGGATAATATCAGGTGGTGTGTCACGAGTTGGTAAATTCACAGGAGAGCTGTTTTTGCTCGATTTACTTGAATGTTTGGAGGAAGAAGAAGAGGAGCTTTTGCTTTTTTTACTGCTGCTACTATGATCACTCAGCACCGGTTCCTCCATCATATACTAAAAACAGAGAATCTAAGAGATAGAAGTTCAGAAAATAAATGACAACATTAGATCAGAGGGATCAAATACTAGATATCTTTTTACGTGAATGAAATCTCCTATGCTTCACGAGTGCCCTGATATCAGAACTAACTCTGTAATTATAATAACTTAATTAATATAAACCACCTTAATTGAAGTATTCTATTCTGGATAACCCTCAACATAATGTCCTTAAATTAATTATCATCTAATTACCTTTTTGTGTAATACATTCGATAACATCTTTGATGGCCCATATTTTTGTTTGATTGCTTCATCTAAAAGTGCTCGCAGCTGTTCTGCAGAATCTTTATTAGTAGAATGTAGAAGGTGTAAACCCTGTGTAAATTGAGGATCTAGCTCCAATTGTGACATTTTTATATGAATTATTTTAATCTGAAAAATATAAAAAATGATAACTGTATAAAAAAATATTTTAGTAATATATAAAAATAGTAAATTCTTTTGTATTTCAGATTAAATATTTTTTATTCATATGGTGTAATATTTAAATCACAATTAGTTGGAACATAAGTGAAAAAATACAAAAAGGAAAGATCCTAGGTTATATTTATTTCACTGATTATTCCTACAATTGCATTCAATTGTTCGATTTTTTTAATATATCGCGATTAAACGAAATTTATTACCTGTAAGAAGTTCTTATAAATCAACCAATATTAAAAATGCTGATTGTGATATACGTGCTTAATGTACTTAATCTATAAATAATATGAAATATTACGCGCCTGAATGTACATAAGAACCATTTGTGTTCCATTTGTGCTAAATCGATCGTATAATTAGAAAACATGAGAACTTAATATTTCTATCTCGTGGTTTCTTTCGAACAGCACCTATGAGGTATCATAGTTATCTGCAGTTTCTATTCAACTTAAACGTTCATAGAAAAAGCTTAGATATATCCTAGCATTTTAATCGAATTTATCATATTTTTCCAATGTTACTGTACATTTTAAAAATACCGCCTGGAAAGTATATCCATATTTGGGGACCGTACGTTATATGTATATACATAAAGTAAAAAAGTAACTGAAGTTAAAGAACCCAGGCACCGGTATCACTCGATTCGTCCCTGGTCTCTCGTATTCCAAATTTAATTTTACAGAGTTTTGATTCTGCGTTAAATAAATGCAGTCTCTGTCTAGGGAGATATCGTGAAATAAAACGTCCGCTTAACCAAATGAAATAAAGGAAGGTACACGTATCCTGATATGTATACATACTTACGTCTAAAAGCTGCGAAAGAATGGTGAAAAATACAAGGAAAGAAAGACCAAAATAGTAACCCTGCAGGCGATCAAGTGTAAGGAACGAGTCAAGTACGCCTGGTGGTAGGCCTCTTTCCATCTTTTTCTATTTATCGGGGAAAAGGTATGAACGCTTCCTTCTCGAGGCGCGTTAAAACGATGTCTAACTTTCGACGAGCAGTTGGCAGCCGTGCGTAAAAGAAATAAATAATCAAAGCGACCATGAAGTGACAAATAAAGTTGGAGAACAATGCTCGCGAATGGCAAGGAAATTTGAGTGCAGCGTGCATTGGCCCCCGTTCTATGTTTTGGATACGTCTTACGCGGTTACAACGTGGTGTTACGTACGACATTGAAGCCGGAGGTACGCTATGCACTCGCTGCGGATACGAGGCTGACATTTAGGATATTTTCTTCGTCCCGATACCTTCGTGGTATTGGTCTTAACTTTCGTATTCCTGTATCAATCGCCCGCTGACAACCGTGATTCCTCCATGCGTAGGAATCCGATTCCGCGGTTATCTAATTTAAATGACTGAAAACAAGCTGAATCGACGGTCACCAGAAATATTATCATCGGGAAAATTAATAGAGGTCCACAGAGACATGCCTTCCTCGGGAGTGCTGTTGCACATCGTTTTTTAAGGACACGTTCGGCACGGTTACCGGTCAACGATATTTTTCGTTGTTAACCTCTATCACTGGTTTCGAATGCGTTGTTACGCCGCACATTGCGGACGATAGTGGCCATGTGTTTAATCTTTACTCACCTGACCAAGGTCTGACAGGATAATTCATCCAGTATAGCTTCAAACATGAAAACAGAAAAGAAGCCCAGCGAACCAAGTTGCGTACCAACCACTGTTGTCAAAGAGGAACCTGACGCAGACCCAGTTAAAATCAAAGAAGAAGGCACCGGAGGTAACAATGATGATACAACAGGAGAAGACACTACAGAGTGCTCCAGGGATCCTTGTTTGGATCCTTCCAATGGGGAAGGTGCATTGTCTGGAGAGAATCAAAGTAACAGTGCAAATCAACCAATTCTAAACTCAGTGAAACAAGAAGGTGATCATAACAATCCCACAGATGATATACCTGGTAGGACTAAATTTAATTCTTATGCCTTTGTTAATTATTTATATTCTTGATGTTTAATTATTGTGTGCAATTATTTTATTTGTTTTATTCATTGTTGTAGATTGTAGTGGTAATGTGATTACTGCAGATGGTATTCAACCATTAGTTAGTAATGTTCTTGGAAAACAGATGGGAACTAGCACAGGAAGCGGTGAAGCTCAGTATATGCAACAGCAAAGTCAAATTTTTGTATTTTCTACAACATTAGCAAATAAAGGTGCAGATGCAGTGATGCAAGGACAATATCCATCAATTATTGCTTATCATTGTGCACAACCTGGCACTAAGAAGTATCTAGAGGTATGTTAAGTAAAGTTTCGTAAAGAAAAATCTACATTATTTTTATATTTACTAACATGTCATTATAATCTTAGAAACATCCAAATAAAGTAAACCAATTTCGTCAAAATCCTGCACAATGGTTAAACAACCTTGCTATGATGAAACAAAAAAGTCATCAAGGAGGTACAAACAATACTTTCCAAAATGAGCAACCTCCTGATCTACCGGCTCTTGATCCTAATGCCCCTCCGTTCTGGAACGAACAACCTAATCTTAGGAACTTAAATGGTGGAAATACCCTTGGTAATTCTGAACCATCATTGGACGATGCAAATATAGATGTGCCTTGTCTTGTACCAAATTCACCTGGTAACTCAGGTAATATGTAGTTATATTTGTATTGTAGTCAAACATGTTTCCAATTTTTTTACGGGTACCTTTTTGTGTACACTTTATGCCATTAGAAGCATACCTTTTATTACAGCAAATCCACAACCTCCTAATAGCACTACAATGGGCCATAGTCCCAATTTATTAGGAGGTACAACCAGCCCAGGTCCAGGCAGTTTACAGCCGTCACTGCAAGGTGTCAAAGTTCCAGATGAAAATTTAACTCCGCAACAAAGGCAACATCGAGAAGTTCAATTAGCGACCATTAGGAAAATGCAAATGATGTTATTTCCTGAGCACAAGGAAGAAACCGCTAATACTCTAGATACGACGCAAGGAACAGCGGTATCGACGTGTCCTCCAACGAACGTTCCTTCAGTTGTACCAACTCAATGTCCTCCAACTATGGATTGGCATAAATTGCAACATCAGTTTCTTGATGGAAAAAATAAGGTAAAATATAATATAAAAGATTAAAGATTGTATTTGGAAAATAATTAAAGAATAATGACTATAGGGTGACTATCATTATTTAATGAAACAAAAACTATACTTAAAAAATGTTAGTATAACGTTTTAGTATAATATTTATTCATATTGCAGGCCAGTGTTGGAAGTCCTGGAACTGGAGTCTCATTGCGAGGTGCTAATATGGTCGGGGTCCCGCGTAGTCAAGGACCACCACCGCCGTATCATCAAACAACGCGATCTGCGAGTGTGCCAATTGCGATACAAAGCCCAAACCCTTCTTCACCTAATAATCCAACCAGCAATTTATCCCTACCGTCACCTCGCGCAAGTTCAGCCCTAAATTCACCCGCAGACTGCAACAGACAATTTCAAATCGGTAATCAGAGAACTAACCATCTACCAGGACAAAGTCCGACGAGTCAAGACTCTCCAAATCCGACAGTTGGAAATGCAACGGCTGTATCAACAACGAGACTTAATCATAGTAATCCGGGAACGCCTGTTTCTCATTCGCACATCTCAACGCTTAGTCCTAGTGGAACAACTGCTCAAAAAGATTCATCTTTAGATTTCTCCACCAGTCAGCCTCCAAATGGTAAGACCAAATAATAGAATAATTACTTTATTGTAATAGTCGATCATATTATCTCTTAAAATATTTTTTGACATGTTAAATAATATTTGACATTGAATCGCATTCGAAGGATCTTAATGCAACAAATAAGTAACCACGATCATTATAATTATTACGTAAAATATTTTAAAAGTTCACTACTTAAAAACATTACGCGGTGAATTGATCGTGTTATATGTTACAACATAGTGGATGGTATGTTTTGCCGCACGCTGCAATCCTTAGCCCAGCAAAAGCAGCAACACACTGGGGCAGTGAACGCAGCGGGTGTTAAGGAAGCGAATCTGATGCCGGTTCCGAGCCCTCAGCAAATTCAGTATCTTAATACCTTCGAGGGACAGGAACTGACTATACAGAAACAACCAAATACGAGTCTAAAGGATGGCAATTTATCTACGTAAGTATACTTGTATAACAATATCTTATAGATGTATAATTCCCTTTCTAACGTAGGTTTGTAATTTTATCTTATTCTACGTCTTCAGGAATACGGCCAGCAATACAGAGATACCAAACAGAATTTTGCCAGGAACTTTGGACAACAGCAATCAGTTTCCTGCTAGATCGGAAGGTGCAAGTCCAGTTCAAATGGATAGCATGAATCGTGGATTTACAGGCTCTTTACACAGTCCACATACTCCTCATACTCCGCACACACCAGGCAATGGTGCTCCACATACTCCAGTTGATCCTGGAAAACCCGGAAATAAGTCTAGTGCAAGTGCACAGAGTAGTCCAGCACCACATAATACGAATATACCAGATAGTATGGGTCCTCCAAGAACAGTACCAGCGTCACCTACTACGAAACCCGACACATCTCCGCCATCAACGAAAGATACTCAGCAACAACAAACTCAGTCCCAACAGCAGCAACAACAACAGCAACCACAGCAACAATCGCAACAACAACCACAACAACCTCCTCCACAACAACAACAACAACAGTCTACAAATCCAAGTCTTACAAATCCAAGTAATTCTGGAAACGCAACGGTAGTACCTTCTTTGGGAGGTCCAAGCGCCTCCTTCCCTTGCGGTAGACCATCTGTAAACGTGAGTCAACCTTCAGACAATGTGCCTCTTAATCCCAACAATATCGGAGGGCGACTCGGCAGTTTAACCGCAATGAGTACAAATCACTTCGATCCCATAACTTCCTTAGCTCAGATGAGTCAGCAACTTACTAATACGGCAGCTAGCAATTCATTAGGTAACGAAGGACCTATTCATTCCGGGAACACCGGGATGATGCAGTTCGGGAATCCGCACAGTATGCATATGATGCAAATGGGTGGCGAAATGAATGGAAGTTGTCATATGGGTGGTCCGACCAGTGAACAGGCCGAAGTGGGAGCAATGTGTATGGGTTTGGCAGGACCACCGACGAGTTATAGCCCGACAACTTCACACACAGGAAGTCCCGGTGTACCTAGTAAAATGGGTCATCCTATCATGGGCCATGGTATGATGAGTAGCCATTCAGGTAATGCGACAGGCGCATATCCTGGTGGCGATCCTCATGCACCACCGCCAAGATTAATGACAGGTCATGTGACTGGCCCTAGTCCTTATAACGGAGCGAATGTTCAAGTAAAACCTAGTGCTCCAAACACGATACAATATCTACCAGCAAGGCCCAACGTCGGTCATACTCCAAGAGGACCACCAAGTTTGGACTTCCTTCAACGATTCACGAATCCCTTGTCTAATTTAGAATCAAAGATGGGCACACCGTCTGTAAATCTTCAGTACTTCCCGAACGGTTGTGTACCGAACAGTATGGGCCCGCATACTGGTATGCCATCAACCATGAGCGGTGGACTTCCTGGCATGGGAGGCTCTCCAAGGATGGACGGACAATCGATGAACACATCAGTTGGTGTACATCCTTCGATGAGACCTGTCGGCAATATGAGACCTCAGCCTAATTTAATGAGAATGCAACACATGGTTGGTGGTGGTGTCTTTCCAGGCGGTTCAATGGATCCAGATAAAGTCTTCCCACCTGACATGGTATCGCAAGTTCCCAGTCAACCGAATCCTGGCATGTACGTATCCGGCAGCAAAGGCAGTCCAATGGGATTAGGACCTCCCCCGGATGCAACACAGCCATTACCTCCGAGCATGGGTGGTGCTACTAGTAATTTCAAGAACAGCCCTTTCGTCGGTAGTGGACCTAGTATGTCGGATCCAAATTATGCTCAACAATTCCATAACTTCCAGCAACAACTTTACGCTACAGGGACAAGGGGTAGTGGTCCACCACATCCTACTTTACATCCGCCGCCAAACTCGCATTCGCATCAGCAGTTCTTTATGCCGAAATAAAACTAACGTGTAAGCTGACTGATCGAAGATAGACGTCGCGACGACGATGATTTATGATTGTGGTGGCCTTTCTGTGTCCTTTTCGACAATTGCGTTTATTAATCCGAGGACAATTAATCCGATCATAACGAACGAACACGAGTTTTTCGGATAATGTAAAACTTTATATAAAAATTATTGCGCGCGATCTTGTAAAGGACAAAGAAGTCGAATTTGTTAAGGTTCTAATGTTGATGTGATTATGGAGAATAATTAATAGTAACACCATTTTTCGCGGGATGGTTTATCGTGACTGGCGGTAACGAGATTTCTCGTCCAATTCTTTATTTACGGTGTTGTTTATGTATGTGTTATTATATTGATAAGCGTTTTATTCTTAAATCACGACATTAAAAAGCCATTTTAATGTCTCTCGCGTCTCCAAAATCTGTTCCATCGTCTTAGAGGATATCGTTTTCGTATCAGAATTCTCTCTTTCTCTCTCTCTCTCTCTCTCTCTCTCTCTGTAAATTGGAAACATTACGAATGTCACGTAGCGTTACGTGATTTATGTAAATACTAATGTAAAATCTGATTTTTCTTCGTAGTAATCGTTATTTCGTCGATCGGAATATACGGTGATCGTTGCTAGAGACTCATGGATCAGGAGGAACAAGAAATGAAAGAAAGAACATAAAAACAAAGATGAATATGAATGCGTCCCTTCTTCCTTTTTATTCGAACAATTGCTTGTGATAAAGTAATTGTGCGAGAATTAATGAAGTATTCGAAGGAACGACATGAAGATACGCCGGTGAACAATTCATCCTTCCTTTTATCACTAAATAATTAAAAAAAAAGCGCAGTCAAGCAAGCTCAAATTCATAATTGTACATATATACGATATGTATTCCTGTTGCAACATACTCCTTAAAACAGTATCGCCCGTCCCTTTTATTCCCTTCACCGATTCCTCCTTGTGACCAACACTGTGCATAATCATGACCCTACGTAGTGTAATAATTATAAGAAAAAAGAATAATTGACTAAAAACAATTATGTTGTTGATGAATGATTTTTATTATAAATGAAAAATAAAGATATTTACAAGAAGTCAGTATCAGAATTGATCGATAATGAGTTTCGTGGCTATTCGAGAAAATGGGCGTCACAAAGATTTTTTGATAACATTATTAGGGTTGTGCGAGTATTCAAAATTGCGGCCTTGAATAGGGTCGGGAATCTTTTTCGTGTTCGTATCGGGATCTCGAGTTTGTCGACACATAAACATAATTGGATACCCGTTACTTCAGAACCCGATTTTCGATTCGGGATCCGATGCTCAATTCAGAACATAATTTTTCTATTACATTGTACTTAAACTTTAAACTTATAATTTTGCAGTTGTAATCATATGTAAGAATTTTAAACCAAGGAATATATTGCACAATATGACATGTGAAAAATTATATTCGGAATCGAGTGTTGAATCTCAAATCGTAAACCACGTTTCAAATAACAGGTATCCGAATATGTTTGCGCTGATAAAATTTCGGGATCTTGACCCGAGCTGAGGCTCCGAGATCCGTAATTTCGGGTATCCGCACAGTCCTACTCTATATGTATTTTTTTCTGACCGTCGAGAACCGAACACAGGTTTTTTTTAGAGGTTTCCAGGTGTCATGATGACACACCTCATATCATATTTTTTTCGATTGAAAAAAACGGGCTGCTTCCAACTTACTCGGATCTGTGATAGTCAAAACAAGAAAATGTATCCTTTCTTTTTCTTCATTCTGAAGATATCAATACATATCTATATTCATTAGGGAATGATTCTTTAATACTACATTATGTTTATTTAATCATTAGATGTTATGCATGAAAAAAGGAGAAAAGAAAAAGTGAGCGAAAATGTGAGAGAAAGAGCGAGGCAAACAGATAAATTATAAAAGATAAAATAAAAGAAAAATTTTTTTCGAAGCAGCTTGAGCAATATTTTAAGCGAATCAAAGTGAAGTAAGTGACTATGAGAATGTCATGAATTTTGTGATAACGTACATAGAGAAACTTTTTTAGAAGTGTGACATGATAGAGAGCTTTCTCGAAGACTTTATATTTTGAGTTAGAAATAAGATTTCATCTATGTTCGTAATTCAGAGCTTTTACAACGAGTCGTGTAACACATCATCCATAAAATTATATCAGAATTACAGGTCATTCTGTTTTTCTGTTTTTTTTTTTTTCTTGTTTTCATTTACTAGCGAAATATTCTACCTGCGTCAAGCATTTTACGAATTTCCACATTACTATGCAATATTTAGGACAATATTGCGCAAATAAGTAACCTACATTTCATTCTCCATCCATAGAGTCAAACGAAGTTATGAGTTCAGTCACGAAATGTAAAGCTTATTTGTTAATCGATTCCCTTTGCAATAAGTTGTATATCGTCCATCACTTTATCCAAAGGTGCTTACTAAATCACTAAATTTGTTGCGTTGTGTTATATCTCTTAGTAGTCGAGCAATTTTTCGCTCATGGGATTTCCTCTCACCTGTAAAAAATCATTTATTTAACGAGTATTGTATTATGATCTCCATCAGGCTTGTTAAATCTATATCTTCCTTTTAACCATGCCATTATGAATCTAACTAATAAGGAATACGATAATGCTATCTCTAAAAGGTTTAAAACAAATGTGCCGTTTAGCAATTTCGTCCATTAATATCGCGATTCATTGTCGCAACCAATTTTATACCCGAAACCCAAGTCAAACCTTTCCTTCTGCACATCTTCTCATTGACTGGATGTCCCCGAATCGCGCCAGTCATCTTTATCTCTGTAAAAAAAATATTACGTCTATATATAAAACGTTTGTTACCTGTTTTTATCGATATAATTATTATTTTCTCAAATCCTTTAATGATAATAAGATTATTATTGATCTTGTTTATAACAAAGGAAAGTTGCTAAATGAAAGTAAGAGAAAATTGCCTATATAGGTCCTCCATTTTTATTGTTATTATTACCTTGATTGTTGTTCTTCTGAAGATGCAGTGCTCCCATTTGTACTGAAAATTAACAACATGTATTGCATCTACTATACAAACGTTAATCATGAGAAAATTTACTTTTTCTTAATTGCAAAGTCATCCCATTCACTAAGATCGTATTTCGATAAATCACCATCTTCTTCATCGTCTTCCTCTTCCTCTTCGTCTTCATCCTGAAATTTCAAATGTGTTTGATATTTCTGGTTATTGATAAAATAAGTATGATCAATTACATTTTGATCTTCTTCATTCTCCACTTCATCTCTTTCATCCTCGTTCTTAGACTTGTTACGTGGCGGGCTGCTATACCTAGAATCTTTGGAATCATCATCTGAGCGGTTTTCAATCTTCCGTTTCTTTTTACGACGCCCGAACTCATCGTACTCGTCATCATCATCTCTTCTTTCTTTATATTCAACGACTCCACGATCATTATATCCTCCTCCATATCCTGTACGTTCTTCAATCTCTCCGAATTTCGGTGCATTACACATGTTACACTGCTGTCGCCGGGCCCAGTTTACGTTTCCACACTTACTGCACTGCCAATCATCAGCACTAAACATAAAAAATCATAACATACAATCATTTATTTGCTCTGTTATTCATGTATGTATAGTATTTACTCATTGTGTAAATATTTTACAAAAAATCTAAGTATATTGAAAGTTAAAGAAAGATATACGATATATTGTACAACTCTGTATATTATTGAAATGAAAATACCAATCATTTAAATAAAACTGATCAAATTATATTATGATGTTGTCCTTGAATGTTGTATTTTTTAGAATATTTATTCTAAACTTATTTCATATAATAGAGAATAATTTCTTTTTGCGTTATATTGTTATATATGTTCCTATTATTTACCTGAATAATCCTCTACTTTTCTCTGCAGCTGCTTTACCAATTTCTTGTCCCAATTTTTTTTTCTTAGGACACTCTCCTCTGTCTGCATAAAAATATATCTTTTGTTAATTGTTATATATAATATTATATATTGTAATATTAATAAAGCAAGACATTAAAAAAGTTGTAAGGAACAAGACATTATTGTAAGGAAAATTATATAGAAACTATACATTACCATATTGACTTTTATATACCTTTTCCACATCGATTACAAGAGTTTCTTCTTGCAAAATTTACATTGGCACATCTGAAATATTAAACAGTATCAAGTCGCTATCTCACATAATAGGTATGTATAAATAGGCAATTTTATATCTCTAAATATCAACATTTTACAGGTTCATACTAATATTTTAAAATACAAAAGACTTATGTTGAGTTAGACATCTTATTGTTTTACTTGCTCTAGTGAATACAAAATTTCTTTAGTACAATAAATTATTACGAACAAACTTCAGCATAGTATACATAATGGTGTAATTAACTTTAAGTATAAAAAACAATATAGTAAATTACTCATTTAATAATTAATATTTTTCTCAAGCAAATAACATTATTACATATCACATGATTTATTACAGGATCAGTGTTACCAATTGAAATAAATATTGTAAAATGACACAGTGATAGTATAAATAATATGCATTGAACAAAGTTGAAACTACAGTGGATACAGAAAGTATTTTCATTAAATTCTACATTTCATTTTCATGATATCCATATTTTTATGGTCGTATGAAAGCACTATTAAATGATACGAAATGTAATGTACATTGACATGAGTAATTGATATGTGATAAATATAGTGATATGCAAGTATTTTTTGTGACCACTGTAAATTCGCGATTGTGAATAAAATTGAAGTATTGAAGCATAAGGCTGATTTCATACAGCAACGTTGCTTCTAGAAAAGTTACGTACTGAGAATCGGGACAAATCCAGTCCCCATCATTAATATTACGTTGATTTTCTTCATCCACTTTACTATTATCCATTTTCGCCTCTTGGTTCCCTGCGTGTAAACCTGATCTATTTTATCAGAACTGCATTGAACCTTGTGATCTGTGTAATTCGTTCTTTCCGAATTCTATCTAACCTTTACAAGTACGTATTTGTAATTGTTAAAATACTATTGAAATAGTTCAAAAGCTTAACTTTCGCCAGTTTTTTCCGGATAAGTGCAAATTCTCTGAATGCGTTTTACGCACTACTATCTATTGCATTGTGTCGTATATAGAAATTAACGCACCGAAACTATGGTATGCAACACACTAATGCAACATTAACGGCACAATCACAGTTCTTACGATGCGATAAGCCCGTAACGTGGCGATTTCACAAATTTTAACCGCGCGTGTTACTTTTTATTTAATTGATAAAAAGCACAATAGGAATAGTAAAATATAATAAATGTGAAGGTTGATGAATTGTATTTTCTTTTAGAGATAATTGTTACAGCAGAATTTTAGAAAAATGTAAGTATAGCGTATGCGGCATATTGGTTGGGAGGGATAGTATGTATATTAACTTAATAAGTACAAAGTAAGGGCAGGGAATACATAAATCGAAAAGTAATTAGTGAAAGATTATATACATATGTATGTATACATATGTAAATTAAATTATTCGATACACGTCATTAATTACAAACTTATATATTACCATAGCGAACATAGGCAAGGATTTAGTATTGTTAATAATATTGAATTGAATTTAAAAAGATATAACTTGTACCATTAAGATGGTATATAATCATTAAAGTAATTAAAATGCATGAAATTTTCAGATATTTGACAGATTGAAATCATAATGATGCAAGCCAAAATTACGAAAATTTATAAACTCAATAATATATTTTAATTCTTAAATGTATCACTCCTTTCATTTCATAGTTAATTAAGTTATAACTTTATTCTCTGCTATAACATGTTGTTATGGCTTAAAAATATTATGATCATAAATGCAGGGCACTATTTTTAAAAAATTATTAGTGTACTAATTTACATCACTATGATTTGCTATTCTTCTTATGTATGTACAAATATATAAGTATATAAGCATTTTCTCAAAATAACAAGTACAGTGAAATAAAAATATTTACTTATTTTATTTTTTAATTTAGATAGGCTGGAGGTAATTTAATAATTTTAATACATTAAACAGGAACTTTTTTAATTATAAAAATATTTTAATATTTTAATTAGAATTGTAATAAATATTGTGTTATTAGGTACTGAAGTACAATATTTATAGCCCTTCAATGGTATACTGTTTTCTGTAGATTATCAAATGGCACAGTTTAGTCTTTTAAGTTCAACGTTTTCTTTGTATATTTAAATAACGTAGAATATAAAAAAATATTAATTATAACATATAAATTTATTTGTTTCTGAGTTTACAAGAGCTATTGCTGAACATTTTAAAAGATGCGTCCTATTTATTTGTTTATTATTAAAAATCAAATTTATTGTAACGTAGTATTGTTACAAAAAGTATTTACGCATCATTGTATTTATTATAGTATTTATATACTAATTAACTAAGTCCGAGTTTACTAAATATCATATCATTTAGCAGTACTTGCAAGTAACTCTAAAGATTTAATACTACGAAAATGAAATGTAGAACCCGATAAAAGAATGCTGAAAAAGGAGTACATATACTGTAACATCTTAAGACTTTTGTAACTTAAGTATACAAAGGCTTTAATAAACTGAATTTCAATTGAAATTAATCAACCGTTTAGTTTAGTTAAGGATCTGTTTAACGATCTCTAAAATACTAAATCTTTGCCCTTATCGAACATAGTTTGTCAGAAATTAAATATTATTCCAATTAATGCTTCGATCTATTAAATAGAATTTGTAAATTTTTAAATATGCTTTTCGTAAGCTAAAGAGCTTACAGAGATGCAGGGAAACAGTTGATTTCGAGTTTAATTTAGAAGATGCAATCGCTAAAGTTCACAAATTAATTCTCTCAATTAGTCTTCTTTTTATTAATGAAAATTGATTCGATTTTTTTTCATTACAATTAATACTGAAACACTATCACCACGTAGCGGTGGAAAGATGGAACTAATCACTATTGCTGTCTTTGTCACACAGTATCGTCCTCCTTGTCTAATATGAGTACATATGTCTATCCTTATTACTTTCTACCACTTCTGTAATGAGTAATATACATATCGTGTATATATATGCCTTTATCGTACACTATTCTTTCTTTGGCTATAGACAAAGTGTGTTATTTTCTATCCTTATATCTTCTAAGTTATTGTTTTTCTTTCGCATCCAATAGGTGATAGAACAAAGGCCGCAATATTATGCGATAAGGATATGTAATCGTATCAGGCAAGTTGCAATAGTGTGCGACAAAGACAGCAATAGTGATTAGTTCAATCTTTTCACCGCTACGTGGTGATAGTGTTCCATTCTGGTTTTGTGATATTCATGATTCGTAATGTTTGCATAGAAGTCAAGCGAGTAACCTTTGATTGAGGTTAAGGTACTTTTCAAAGTGAATCGTACATATAAAAAGTCCATTTTTCACAAAACAACATTAGATAATTATGGCGTACGTATTCTGATCGATAACATTTTTTAAAAAATAATGGAAAGAAGTACTATGTGTGTATGCATACATAAACTAACACATAGCTTCAAAATATATGTCCTGTTAAACATATGGTTTCTTAATGTTTATGATTTAACTTAATAATTAATAATAGAAATGTTCATTTGTTACAGGTCTAAAGTTACTTTTAAAATAACTCTTACCTCTGATCCGAAACTCCCATTTAAAGTGTAAGTTTAGTTACTCTGGTGCGACACATCATTTTATTGAATCATAAGATTCATGTTCTTTATGTGTAAATAAAAATAACACAAATATGTCAGAGGCTGATTTTCTTGACGTATTGAAAATGTTTAACACTTTTCTTGTACTCATAGAAAATCCGAGAGTTAGCCAAGAAACAAGTATTGAGAATGTTATCAAAGCTTTCCAATGTGCTCAGTTTATTGAAGTCACAATTGCTAAAGCATATGAAATAGGCAAAGAAAATGTCCTTGATAATAATCTTCACAGCCATTGGTTGAAGGAAAGTAGATCAAATTTGTATAAATGTTCTGAATTGAAAAATGCTTGTGATAAATTACTAGAGATCTATTTGAAAGACACTAACATATCGACTGATATTGTGGATGAATTTTTGAAATTGTACATTCAATATTGTGGCAATGAGAGATTCAATGATTTTCTTAAACGAATATTAGTTAACGGAATATGTACAAATATAGTTATAGAGTCTTTAGAAAAATTAGGTGTCTCTGCCTTGGATATGCAAGATGAAGCTTTAGTCATTTCATGGGAATCTTTAATTAGTAATGGTAATGAGTATGAGGTTTTGGAATGTATTCATAAAATGATTAATGATGGTTTTCATTCAAAACTAGTTCACTTTGCTGCTAATTTACATAACAACAGCAAAAGTAAGGAGTTAATAGTTCAGATATTGTCAAACAGACTTGTCCACAATGATACAAATGTTTGTTTAGCTCTTACAAAGGTAAAACAAAAATTGCTTTGGAAGTTAATGCAAAAATATTCAGAGTTTTACACAAATTTCCTAGATAGCATATTTTACTTTGCTCGTCATATGAAACAAGTTGAAAATCAGTGGATATCAAATTGTGAATTCAAATATGAGCATCTTGTCAAAGTAATAGAAGTATTATTAAATGGTCCTACAGAAATTTCAGAAATAATGTACAACAGAATGAAATTAGTAAAAACGCATCCCAATGGTACAATATGGCATAAAATTGAAAAAGATATTGGATGGTAATAGCATAATCCTTGTATAATCATTGAATGGAAATGAGGGTTTATATAAAATACATTAGATTTATTTCTTTTTTGATTATTTACTTTGTTTCAATAATCATTTGTATAAGCTCTCATCATTTTAAGTTAGCATCTAATTTATTTTGTGAATTGAATAGAAATTTTTAATGATTATTAAATATTGTATAATTATAATTGCAGACTTAGTGTACCAGATAATACACCTTTCACTGCTGTATTAAAATTTGCTGCTGAAGAATTTAAAGTATCTCCAGCAACATCTGCCATAATCACAGATGATGGAATAGGTATCAATCCACAACAAACAGCAGGTAAGTCCGTCATATTATAAAATAATACTTATGAGAAAATTTTTAAGCAATATATTTATAATGTGATTAATTTCAGGAAACATTTTTCTTAAACATGGATCTGAACTTAGATTAATTCCAAGAGATAGAGTTGGATAATTACTTCTTAAAATAAACATTTATATATAAATTATTTCTTTGTTGCACTTCTTACCAATAAGTGTAAAAAAGGAACTACTTTTTCATATAAAATTTGTTGTTTATATAAATTTAAATAAAATATTCCTGAAGTTTTACAAATTGTACTATTCAGTCGAATTTTTTCCATCATATTTTTATTGAAGTTGAAGTATAAGTAATATGAGGGTAAAATTATGAGAACACATTAGATATATATTTTTGATAAAAAGATTTTATAAGTGAAATACATGTAAGAGGTATAAGGTCGATACAAAGGTATGTCACTACATGATAAAATTACTTAGCGATCAGTCATAGCGCAATATTGAGTACTAAGAAACTTCTTGTTGCAATCGAAATAATTTCTTCGGAACAAGATTTTCAAATCGCGGCTTACGAAAGATCGCATTAATTATTGAGAATGATTATAAATCTACTGTTCATAACAAAAAAAAATTCACGGCATGAAAGAGTTGCACATGAGATAGTATTCTTGAGAAGCATTATAAGTTAGAAACAATTTTTATCTGTTTTATAATCATCTTTTCCATTTACATCCTTTTAATTCTGTTAGAATCCATAGTTTCATTCAAGGGCATAATGGAACAAAATTTAAAAATAGAGGTAAAAAGGAATTATTGTGCAACTTATAATAATAACATTTTCAGATATCATTTTTACATAATACTTTTTATATATATGGCTTTTGATCTGCTTATATATAAACCTACTAAAAAATACAATAATATAAAAAAGTGAGGGTAATAAAATATGCAACAATGATGTTTCTCAGTTCTAGAATATCTGACGGATAATTATTTAGACATACAAATGTGAACTACAATGCGGACGATGCAAATGGGAGTTATATTTTTTTTCTTTTCATAGCGAAGTATTACCTTGTTCCTCTCTGTTCTACTTTTTTTTCACTCTTGATGCTTACAAAAGTTTTGTTATCTCTGATTTATCAAGGGAACTTTTATGTTTCTAACAAATGGTATAAAAATGTGTGTGAGAAATGTAGAGAAAAATATATGCAATTTTCTTAAATACTTAAAGACGTTCAATCCGTTGTATAAGAAACTTAATTCATGAACTTTTTCTTCTTTCAATTGTTGCATGAAACTTTTGGCACCTTTTCAATTTCTTACGATTGATGATTCTGTGCCTTTTCTATGTCAAAATACAATACTGGAATGTGTTATTTTGGATTGTTGAGCAAATTAAGCAATCATAAAAAAACAAATTGTATGATTTGTCGTACTTTCATTATTCTGGCGACTACAAGCTAAGGTTTGTTGAAACGGCATAGCACCCATGATTAATCTCTTTTTTACATATGATTATTAAGTTACCGATGCTGAAATATAAAAGTATAAAATGTGCGTGATTCTCGCATGGAAGCGTAAATTCCATGTTTGCTTGTAGACGTATTTGAAAATCGATATACTAAAATGGAGGGATCTTTGTTTATACAAAACTGCTTTCAATCACAGGAATAGGAACGCCATTACATTCTTAATAGTTACAAGAAACTATCGTTACATATGATTAGACTATTTTATTGGGTTGTAATATAAGTAAGTTCAATCAAATAAAGAAAAATACTGGGTTTAACCGAATTTACCTATGTTACAACCCAATATTGTATAAAAAATGGTCTATCTAAATGGAATAGGATACATTCGTATAAAATTGTAAATGAATACAGTTTATAGAAATGGTAAATCATTCTATCATTCTTAATTTCTATTAGACCATTAAACAGTATGAATTCAGTGTATATTGCATAGACAAAATAGGCATCTTTATACTACTTGCAATCTAAAAACATTCTTATTTCCTGACTACCGATAAATATGGAATTCACGCTTCGACATTCTAATCATAAATGCACAATGAATTGAAAGAATAATTTCGCGCTATGATACATTTTGGTGGATTTTCGATATTTTTTACAAATACTTTGGCGCAATTGAAAGAGTATAAAATTTGGTTTATTCATTATATTCGACATGGTTGTTAACCGCTTAAGATCCAGAAAAACGCTGAACGTACAACTACTTATTGTGTGTATACTTCGCCGTATAACATAATTGTCGACTTATAACTTAGTACGTGTAACTTTTTCATTCATGTGCGTGATGTATTGTAATAGAAATTTCTATTCTTGATTCATGAAAAAAGTATCGTTCGCTAGTATCACACGTATGATGATTATGATTACAGTAATGTATACACTGAGAGTATCATTGATAATGTTAAATAAAGAAAGGTACGTGGCATTAATAGGTATACAATATTATATAAATCATATGTCATTCTTTTGAGACTAATTATTTTATGGATCATTACATACTGTTTTATTTAGCAATAGAAAGGAGCAGTGCTTGATTAATAACAAATTGTTTACAGAAAGAAACATTACTTTTTAAAAATAATATATTGATCAGACGTTTGGTTTTAAAAAATATTTAATAATTTTTCAAAGAAATTGTTAGTTAATTTCCGATTTAAATGCAATTACAAGGATATCCATTCAAGCAATGCCCATTTCTAATTAATACACTAAAAAGTCTTCTATATTTTTAATTTAGAGTATTCTCAAATCTTATAAATAACACAATAAAATTATTCAGTAGATTCGTTTTCACTCAGTGCTAAAAACACACTTTGAAATAGTATGTGATCTCAAAATCATAAACATATAATCGAAACTATTGTCAAATTCTGGTAGATATCTGTAAATCTAAATTTCTAGTACAGCTCTTACTGTTAATTATCCTATGTGGTTATCCTTAATATCAAATGAATCAAATGGCAGTTAATAGAAATCATTTATAACAAGGACTGCAATCGCATTTTTTACAAGGACTTCTTCACTGAACTATATAGAATATGTTATGAGAATTTTAACGCGAAGTTGGAAATACTTTAATGTCCAGTCCTCCGTTTCTTTTAAATAAAATTCGTACAATAACCTAGGTAATTATACCTATATTAAAATATTACCACAATTGAAGAAAATCGCACACGTATTGTTAACTTTCCTGAACAAAAATTTATGTTGAAAATATCATTCCATTTATAAATATTTCTCAACATGTACGATGCTAATATCGAAATACTTCCCCTCATGCTGTGATTTTTAACTTATAAATAAATTACGTTTCGAACAGCTACATATAAATTTATTTTATCTTACCGTTTTATTTTAATGACCTACCGATGTCGCACAATCTTCACTCATCCTGTAATTAAAATAACGAAATTGCAAATGTATTATTAAAGTTCAATGTATAAAGATATGATCATATTAATATGACCGAAATTTTTTAGTATTATAATACAAAAATTATTTTGTTTCCAACCTTACAATAAATGATACCTACCCATTCGTGCTCCTCTACACCTTCCATGTGATCCTGTTCCAAAGAGCACTGTATTACATCGCCCACAAAGTTGCTCATAGTTTTCTGGATCTACCACACATACATTAACAACACTCTCAGACCAAGTAAGAAATACAACTGCAAATCTTTTAAATTTATATTAAGAAATTCTATACAGTTTATACAGAAATGGTATATCTTGAAATGTCTTAAAGATTTGCAGCAATAATTATAAAAAGAATTAAAACATGTAAAAGAACGCATGCCAAAGTAATTAAAAATGATTGCACTCTATAAGGAATTTTTATATTTTTATATTTCACGATACGATACTATACTCATTTGATGATACTCACTGATTCGTTTTTAAATATTTACTTACTTCCTCTTGTTTAGCTTTTACGTCGGGATTCCATCCCAGTCTGTTGAAAGGTTGGGCAGATACAGAAAATGGAGTGGCTGATTGCTGTTTCGCCACAACTGGGGCGGTAACTACACCTTGGCCTTGATTTTCAGTTACTATATATGAAACATAAATATTCATAACATTTTTAATACAAATACTATTATAATACTTTTAATAAAAATATTAATCATTGCTTACAATTGTCCATGCCAGGTGGTTTTAGGCTTATTCTATACGCTTGTTTGTTAGCTCCATTAAACCATTCAGTAGCAGTCATAGTTGGCTTCCACGTAACTTTTGTTGGTGGGAATAAATCATCTTGGAAAAGTTCACTCTGAAACAATTAAAATTAGCTTATTGTCCTTGCATTTTTGCTAACTATATTAAATCTACCTTTATACGTGGAACGGTGAAACTTAGAGGTTCTATCGTGTTATTTGTTAATCTTAAAGCCGATGCAAATTCTACACTAGCAACATCGCATTTATTCTTAGGAAGAAACGATAAACCCTGATGCAAACTGCTGCATCGATGATGGCTAAGTGGACAACAATATGGTGGTTCTTCTGTTACTTCAAAAGCATATATTGTAGAATCACCCTAAAAATATATTTTATATGAAACATATTTTCTAAATTATCTGTATCTTCTATTATCTTCTATTATTACTTATAAAGTATTTAAACTTTTTGGTATTCACTTACACGTCCTGTTAAAAAGAGCGTTGAACTGTCTTCGTCGTAATATGGCATCAAAATTGCAGGCGAAACATCTAATCCGACTGTAGTTAATGGAGTATTAAGATTGTCCGTTTTAAACACATATATTTGTCTTTCTGAAACTCTGAAAAAAAAAAATATAAATAATAACAAGTTATTGTAATCTATATAGGGTGTCACTAAATATGTGGAGAATATTTATAAAGTTAATTTTAAATATGAAAACTAAAATAAAGCTATGTAACTTGAAAAATAAGCTTGAATCAATATTTTTGTGTAGAAATCTTTCTTCATTGTTTTGATGTCTAGAATAGATTCTACAAATATCTCTCACATATTTTGTGAGACCCAGTATATGATTCAAATAATCGTATAAATCCTTACTTGTCAAAACCCAGTACAACGAGAAATTGTCCTTTCAATGCCCACACAACTCGTGCGCCTCTGGTACCAACAGGTCCTTTGCCAATCTTAACTGGCACATCGCTAGATCTTGGTTTATAAACTCGCAACTTTCCATCTTTGCACGTACTCGCGAGATACTGACCGCATGGTGACCACGCTAAACTGAAAATTTGATCTGTATGTCCCATCAGAGTAATCTTCGCAACAGCCGTTTCGCAAGATGATAAAAGTGTCAGATCCCAAATTTTCACGGTCATATCGTAAGATGCCGATGCCAAAATATCTGATGCCAATGGATGAAATTTGATTAAATATATTTTATCGGTATGAGCCTTTATGGTGTGTTTTGGTTCGTTTGTTGGCTCTGCTAATCCGGATTCTGGTATTTCCCATAACCGGATCATTCCATCATCACATGCTATTAAAGAACAATAATATCACTATCATTTGACAAATGTTTTCATTACAAAATATTACAATAATTAAAAAAATATTGATTCCTTTACCGACAGCTAATCGTTGATTATCGAATGGATTCCATTGGAAATCCATTACAGTGGCACCATGTACTAATGCTGGCATTACACCATCTGGTAGCCTTCCAGTTTTCTTCAATTCAAGGACTGCTATTTTACCACCTGGTCCGCTAAGTGGCACCGCAACACGATCAGGGTTGGCTGAAATGATATAGTAATTATTGAAGGTAAATTTCTTGTATAAGAAGTGAAGTATTTTATGCAAAATGCAAAGTACCATGAAAACCATCGCATTCTCCAGATATTTGACGACTAATGTTTCTTATATTTTCAATATGCGTAGATTTATGACCAGGTGTACCTTTCAGATGTCGAAATTTCGATACCCTACCTATGTACAATAAACACAAGTCATTAATAATATATTTGTCGTATAAAAAAAGTATTTATTTTTTATACTTTTCTTACCAAATACAGTTGATGTTCTCTTAGGTGTTGGCGTCACAGAATTATCCACTTTTTCCAAGCGAGGATCCATGCTCTGTTGACGCAACATCGAGATAACTTTCTTAACTTCGTCTTCTTTAATTACTTCACTTTTAGTTTTAAACGAATCTCTGCGCCTCAACATCGTTGGCGATCCCATTGCTTTCTCGGCTAAGTTTCCATCAGTTACAGACACAGAACGACTCTCATAAAGCCTTCTTCTCTCAGCTATAGAATTTCTATTTGCATTGCCCCGTTCAAAATTTCCAAGATCCTCGCTTTCAGGTGAGTCATCTTTGACTTTTATCTCAAATACTTTGCGTCTTTCCGCAGTGCTCGGCGTTTTCGGTTTATAACCAGAATCACTTGAATTAGCATCCTCCTCCAAAGAACTAGAATCGCTTTTTCCATTTTCCGCTTCTTTCATACGCTCATTATTAAATGACGGCGATTTCTCTGGTTCTATATTGTTCTCTATTTGATTGTTCAGGTCATTTTGGTAGCCATTAGTATCACTATTCGGTGCAACAGGGACCGAAAATATCTTGTCGAATGAAAATTCTTGACTGCCAGACTTTGCTTGAAATGGTTTTGGTCCAAGTCGCGGCTAAAAACAAAGAAATAGTAAGAATTATTTTTTGTTCTTCTAATAAAAATCTATTCGTAATAAGCTATTTATGGTGATTATGACTGTAATGAAATAAATGAAACGGTATATAAGGGGACACGATATCATCAAGCATACAGAAGTAGAACATTTTGTAAAATGAAATTCTTTTCATAACACTATTACTTTCTCTTATAGCCAGATTACAACCTTATATCCCCCAATCGCATTAGGGTTCACGGATGTAACTACTGAACCCACGCTTGGCGATGTACGAGGACGTGCGACTGGCTTCGGTTCATCCTCGGAAATGCTATTAGTTCTCGACGATCTTGGCAGAGGCTTCGGTGGAATCACTTGCCCTCCGTTCTGCACTTTATTTTTGTCATCTTCGACCTCGATTTTCTTCATATCTTCTAACTTTTCGATATCGTTCTCGGGCACTGGCTCTTTTTCGATCACCTCTTGTGTCTTTGTGTAAGTTTTCGGCGTGGTGACGGTGGTAGGTTTGGTCGATTGCTTCTGCTCCACTTTTATTTCTCGTTCATTTTCTTTGAGCGTCGCTAAGTTTCCCTTATGTACCTGAGAGTAAATTCCTTAATAACGCAAACTGTTTGAACGAAATTAGCAAAGTCCGACATCCATTTTCAAGATTTTCTTTCTACGTCAATGATATATGTAATTTCTACAAGCTTGTCACATGTACATACGCATTATCTGCACATTTGTAATTGCGGAAAAAATATAAGGGAACAATGCAAATAAACAACAATCTCGAAACCTGTTTTTTCTACACCTAAACGTAGCAAAAAGTTTGAGAATGTATGTACAAAAAGAAAGAGTATATCGAAGCATTCACCTAAGAACACAAGAATAACTATGTTTCGCGCATACGTAGAATTACTTACGCTGATAGAATAAGCTACAGAACATCAATTGCCATTTAAATTACACGTGCCAGGAATAACACTTTGAATGGTGCTAATGTATAAACTATAAAACATACATTGGATATCTGAAACGTGAAAAAATATACACAGAACATGAAGAAATAAAATCAAATGATGCAAAATAAAACGTACATTATCAGCCAAAACTTTTTTCTTAAATAAAATGCATATAAAAGATTATGAACTTACAGCACAAATAATGAAAATAATTATATCATGTTCTACTTCTATATTACTCTCATATGCATATGTATATCACACAAATAGCAAAATATCAGAAAATGCAATTTTAATCTTTATGATGTATTCATTAATTTTACATTGCTTAATTACATTATCTGATACATTGTGCTATTATTCATTTTGCACTATATATCTATAATAATAATTAATTGTAAATACAATCGAATGTCACACAACACATTTAAAAAAATGTTTACAAAAATACGTTTTCAAAAACTTGTTTCAGAATTAGCAAACTAGATAGCAAAATGGATAATGAAATGAAATGAAATGATGATGATAAGCGTGCAATTTAATAAAATCATATATTCATAAAAAATGATAAACTTTATTATAATTTTCTATGTCCTCTATGAAAAATCCTACATTTTATACATCTTTCAAACTTAAAAGTGCCCAAAAATATATAGAAACTTACAGCAATGGGTTCCTCCCCTTTATTTCTTTTAGCAGGATCTAAGGATATTTTTGGAACAGGCATATTGTGTCCTTTAATCCAGGCCGCTGCATTATTTTGTGCAATACACCCTACTGTATCTGGGTATATATCTGCATGGAAATCTCTGTATGTCTAGAATAGAAATTTCAGGATTTCTTATCTCTCTGAAATATGTTACAAACTGCATTTTTATATTACAATGCACTTACTTTTCGTGGAACTTGATACATAATAGGTATCACCATATTAGAGGTAAGTTGTAGTAATCTATTAACTTCAGCTTGCATCACATTTAATGCTCGTTTTGGTACCAAACATACTCCTTTTGTTTGCTCTCCACTGTGACGTATGCCTTCAACTAGAAATGGATCTTTATCCATAACTTCCATGTACATAATAGTAGTATCTCCTTTTCCAGCCAGGAAAAGCATGTTTGTATCAGGATCAAACAGAGGCATTAGAATCCTATGGAATATACTTCGTGTTTATGGTAGAATCAATTTAATAAGATTAGTGATTAATAAATTCTCACCCTGTGCTACAATCCAATTCTAACATTTTTACTGGTTCATTTAGATGCCTCAAATCTCTTATATAAACCTGTCTTAATCTAGCTGCATCAAATCCAGTAGTAAGTATTCTGTCACTATTATTTAGCCAAACACATCTAGAATCTTTGATACTTTGATGACTGGAACAAGAATTGACGATGCAAGTAGAAGCACGAGCATCTATTATTCTTAATTGTTTGTCTTTGCAGGATGTAGCTAAGATCACACCATCTTGCTTCCAACTTAAAGACTGAATTACATCTGTATGTTCATTGTTGGCTGCAATATAATAAAGCAGTATTAACTAAATTGGAAATTATTGGAAAACGTTTCACCTAGTAAGAAATATGATATTGTAATTACAAAATAGTTCTTGTTGTGAAATCACATCCCATAAAGACAGGTTTGTATATGATACTGTTGTTAAAAGGTGTTCAGCAGAAGGGTGCCAACACACCACCTCTACTCTTCTTTGACGGTGGGAGAATGTACATTCAGGATTACATAGAGGTTCTTCCAAGCCAGCTTCTGGAATATGCCACAACTTGACCTACAATAAATAACATAATAATTTATAAGATATTTAATTAAATAATAAACAAAGTTATAAAACAATATATAAAAACATTGTGACATACAAGACAATCTTGTGAACCAGTTGCTAATAAACCATCATGAAATGGAGAAAAATCCATATCTGTTACTGTATCTGCATGAGCATGAAGTAATGGCATAGTTTTACTTTTTCTACCACAATCCTCCAGTGGTAACACAGCAAGATTAGATCCTGATTGAAAAAAACAAAAAAAGATATAATTTAACACAAAAATATGGAATATATAATTTATATTAAAATATATAAATATACCATTATGATCTACATTAAATGCCATAAATGCAGCAGATGCTGCAATATTATTGCCGTAAGTTTGATATGAGCCAACTGAGATGTCTCTAATGCAGGCCTCTGGTTTAGGAACAATTGGAGCTGCATTTTTATATTTGGATGCTTTGAAACGCCAAGCCATTTTGACGTTTTCAACTTTATACTTTCTGGACTAACTTCTGTTTAAACCATGTAATCTGATAAAGATAATGTTACACATAAACAAGTTACTTTAATTTAAGTGGTGTTCATTAACTGTTTTTAGTAAAAATGTATAAGAAAAATGTGGATGAATATATCTTTATTTATTACAAAATTTTTGTTAAATTTTATGATTGATTTATTGTTGTTATCTAGATGTGTACAAAAGATAACGCTAACGGAGGGTTTCGACACTGGTACAAGCTGTGCATGACTAATAATTTGGGGGTGAGAACCACCCCACCCTTATCTGTCGTAAATGTCGTAACTCCGCAAGTAATAACAATGACAATCAAATATAATTTCTGAAACGGAGAAAAATGAAATTCAGCGATGCTTCTACTCACAAGCTGCTGATTGGCGTGACTTTGCACGCGTTTCACAAGATATTTGCACAGAATACAATTTAGCAAAGAACCAGCTACCATAAACACAACGACGATGGCAGGTAGGCGTCTCTGATCTCCACGGCTGACAGGCGGAAACAGGAAAGTCCTCCCCACCAAAAAACTTTTTCTATCTTTGTCGATCACAAGTAACATCATATAATGTGTTCCAAATAAATAAAATGTCATATAGAAATAAGAAACAAAAGGGTTGAAGGCTGAGAAAAACTTTTATCACTAGGAACGTAAAAAATTCAAATTATTTATAACTGTTTTCAGTACTTAGGAAATATCATAAAATATTCTAAAATACTCAATCTTAAAGGAATATATTGTATATCTTATTAAATCAGAATAAAATGTATTACATAGTAAATAATTAAAAACCAAAAGCATAATTTATCTAGAGCTCAATATACGTAAGTTCATGGTAAAATAAAGAAGAGAAGTGATATTTCAAATTATTATATAAAATTGTTCTTGTACTAATAATTATTTGAATTGAATTATAAAAGATAAGTTCAACTATTGAATAAAAAATTTAATAATCTTATATTCTATTAAAATATTTATCACATTTTTAGAATATATATTTTTATTAAACACACGTACATTTGTATTTGTATGGCACCCTATATATGTCTAGTTACGTTCGGAAATCAGCTGCTAGTATAGAGAATATTGGTCGTCATTCCAGCCATATGTGAAAGAAATGGCGATAATTTTAGCATTGACGAAATTGATGATGTTGACGGAGTTTTTTAAATTATTCAATTAACGGAGTGTTAAAAATGTTTGATCATCCAATGAGTTGTTGAATAATCTGAACTATTGTAATAACAATCCATAAATCATGAATGAGAGATAAAGACGTATATTAATCTGCGCAAACGCAAGAGGAGGGATTATTCGTACTTAAATTTGAAATGTATATTTAAATCAAGTTCTCATGTATCTTCTTTTTTTCATTTACTGTTATTCTCTTAACAAAGCCAATTGTAATAATGGAACAACCTTTAAAGAAGACAAGTCTGCCAAAACAGCCTGAAAATAAGTAATTAATAAAATAAATTTAAATAAATAAGAAGTAGCAAATAAATAATTGGCAGATGAATAATTAATATAAAATCTATTCCTACCTCAACACTTTGTTGATTATTAACTTGCATTAAATTTTCTTTTCGAAAGCTCAAAATAGTGACCGCGAGTAAGGGGATAATTTCTAACGAATCGTATGCTAAAATTAAGTCCCAAAGGCAAAGCAACTGTTCTGGTGGTAAATGACCACTGAAGCCTCTCATGATCCACTTAAAAACAATTCTTACCCTAAAAATAAATATTGTTTAATGATGGTATGAATGTACAAAATAAATTGAACTTACGGTTGTATATGAATGTTTCTAAAGTGAATCCAAAGCAATGGTTCGTGGCATTGCAGTAACCTCTCGAAAAGCAAACACAGTGCTACAATACCTTGTTCGTGGCTAGATACGGTGTGCAATCGAAACCAATATCGTAAATAAAAAGCTCGAAACGTATAATACATTGCGCACGGGTCATCGTATAGGTAACAAAATGGCGTAGCTAAAATATTATATATATATTATATATAATATTAATAATATTAATAATATTCAAATAACAACTTAATTGAATTTTATATATTCTTATGGATTAGTATTTCTTACGGTCATAGATTTCTTTATATTGATTTCAAACAATGTTTAATATATTATACCATACATCGTGAACCCATGAAATGGAATCACACCGCTTGGTGGGAAGACTAGGGTGTTTTCCAAAGTGGCTGGCTTCCCTTGCAAAACAGCGTGTATGACTTGACCTCCAGCACTTCTGTCGGTTGTAACTGGTGCTAATACTTCCGAATCACGAGAAAAACATAACATTGTTTTATATAAAACGTCTTCAAACACAAAATACTGATCGTCATTTCGTGCTGTTAGCTGCACATCCTAAAATAAAAGTAATTGGAAATATAATTTGGGAGAATGAGCGAAAATAAATTTAAAAATTATTTAAAAAATTTAAAATTTACCTTTATTATCAATTTATCTATAACGATATCGTACTGTAACACCATATTTTTTAATTCTTCATAATATTCTATATCCTAAAAAATATTCAGATTGTAATTTTTTTTCTTAAGAAAAGAAATAACATTTAACAACATTTTTACATTTTGTTTTACTGTAGATCCTAATACAAGGGACCAAAGACTGCCACGAAGTGCTCGAGGAGCCCCACGCTTTAAGAATTGTTGCGCTATCGGAGCGTGATTCGATTTCAATACCTTCTCACCGATGAAAATCCTCTCCTCTTCTAGATTTCCAAAATTTTCTGAACTTGGCATGTCTGGATTTACACCAAGTAATGACATACCTTTTGCTAACTCCAAATACACACGTCTCTATTAAAGAAAAAATAATAATTCACTATTCATATTAGTCTGTAATTCGAACATATCTATTTATTTAAAAAAATAGAACAAAAAATAGTATACCAATTGCGTGAGTGTTTTTACACGAATTTGTATATGACTGAACTCCCAATTCAATTCGTCCCTGGAAAATTATTATTTTTTATTAATATTGAGAAAAATAATGTGATTTTTATTTAAAAAATAATGCATATTTACGAATGTTTTTTGAAAGCAGGATTTCGTATAGAAAACAGCACATCTAAAAAATCTTTTGGAGCATAAAGAGGTCTATATTGTGATAGATCTAAATATTAAATAAAAGAAAATTTAAATTGATTAAGATAATCATTCCAGTACTTTTACTAGAACTTTTATTCACTGAATCAATATTAAAGTCACCGATATCATAAGTGCTTAATTCATTCCATTTTTCAGCAAATTCTTCGCGATCTGCGTTCGGTCTTATGCGTGCTAATGGCACATTTAATTCATTACAGGTTGAATTTAATGACTTTTGTATTCTACGTTCCCATTGAATTTGAGCTTTTTTCAAATAAGTTAGATCTACTTCTTCCATGGATATTTCTGTTGCAGTTGATAAAGAACCCTTAAAAAACATTTAGTTAAAAGGAAAGTTCACGTTTAGACAATAAGTTCTGAATAGATAAAAACTAATAAAAATTATGTCTACCTGTGATCTGACCCAATGAAATACAGTATTCCTAATTTCTGTTTCTAAACCATTACTTTTTAACGCCTCCAGTAATGTATTTTTAAAGTCTTCTCTCTTTACTGCAGTAGAAGCAACAAGTTTCTAAAAAGAGGTTAAAATTGTCTGTAGCGTTTTTGATTTTTCGAATACTTTGCATTTCAAGTTCCACACTAAAAGCAGCTCTATATTTCTTTGGAATCTTATCTTTAATTAGAATTACTTTTTTTATTTTTTAAATAGATAAACTTTCTTAAATATTCAAATCTTTGTTTTGAAAAAGTTATCAATTTTTGTTATTAATGAGGCTAATGATTATATTTATGTACTTTGCGAGTACCTGAATTTCAGCATAAAGACTTTTATAATTGGCCATACTTTGAATTTCCTCCGTTAATTTTTCCGCAGACCTTTGTAATGATGTTTTCTTAGAGTTATCCGCATTTTCAGTCATAGCTGTATACTTAGAGAATTCTTAATCAGCCCGAATCGTTTTATAATCAAATCTGAAAAATGATCGCCATTTGTAAATAAATTCATTCCCGCAGTCGCAGTGATGAACAAAGGGGTGAGTTGTCGGCCGCGCGATCGAACATTCAAACTTACTTTAGAAATAGCTCACTTAAGTCTTTCATGACCTCGGCAATGTTTTTTATATTGATAAATAAATAATAATTTATACTATATCATCGTCTCTGTTCCTGCAAAATGTTTCGTATTGGTTTACACACACACATACACATATATATATTTATAACGATTATATATATATAACTTATTTATTTTACATCATTAAATACAATTTTTTTTGTGAGATACTGATTTACGTTATTGTATTATTAATTGCATTTAATAAAACTTACTTTATCATTTTTTTGGTTGGGAGGCTAAGAAAGATACTATTATTATTATTATTATTTACCGTTCTTTTGAATATATAATTTGACAATCCTTAATTATATGTATGAAAATATCTCAACGAATTTTTTTAGTAATCTTTATGTGATAAAAATTGTATCAAACTTAAAAGATTCCAGAATGTTGTTTAACAATTAAGAAAATTGCCTGTTTATCTCTTTAGAGTTTTACAGTTACTCAGATAGGCTCAGGTAGAAAATTTTCCTTACAGCATATCTTTTTGAACGTTCGAAAGATCCCATGGCGAAATTGCAGGCCGGTGCGCTTGCAGGAAAATGGCGGTGCGATAACCTGTGTTTTGAAACGTAACGTTGTATGTTATCGTTTACACGAATGGATATCTCAAACATGCTTGAAGTACAAGTGGACGAAGTGAAGGGGGTAGACATTAAAGAAAACGGTGAGGTCGCGAAGTCTCGCAAGATGACTTTCTATGAATTATCGTGAAATATAATGTCTAACCTTCATATTGTAGTAACTCCCAAGGAATTACTTCCGAGTACGACTAATGCTCCAGTACCTATTTCCCAAGAGGAATATAATTATTACAAGCTTATGTTTGGCAATGGTAAATTTATAATATTTATTCACAATTCATTTTCATCGTCTGTTAACTTCTTCTTTTTCAACAAATTCGTTTTTAACGTTATTTGATACAGCATGCTGCCTTTTTTGCATGCATTTTATGATGTAGAAATGTTCACGTGAATTTAAAAAAAAAACAAATGCGACAACAGAAGTTATGTTCTAAGATACATATACTGCAATTCCTTATTTTACAGAATTTTTGATAGAAAAAACATACAATAGTGATCTAGTGAGATACATATATGTTTTCTAAGTTATATTCAATGCAACAAATATAATTTCGTAAATTAAGTTTTTTAAGTTCTTAATGTATAATAAGACTTACAAGTCATAGGAGAATAAACTTTTAAAAAATTATTAAATTGATGTGTTTTAGATATCTCAGTAGTGCAGTTCCAAAGACTGCATTGTACCGCATGCGATGTACACATTGGCTCTGCACCAGCAGATGCTCATAACATGTTTGAACATCCTGTATTACATACATTACTGTGTGCGAAATGCAAAGATTTCTATGGCGATGGCACTTTTGAACAAGGTATATACTTTATTGGTATCTACATCTAAAAACTCAACAAAATTTGATGGGCTTTCTTAATTATATTTTACAGGTGATGATGATACAGATATGTTTTGTAGATGGTGCGCAAATGGTGGTAACTTATACTGCTGTTCCTTTTGTAGTAACACTTTCTGTTACAAATGTATTAAAAGAAACTTTGATCCCATATTGAGAAAAAAAATTGAAGCAGTTGAGAGATGGAAATGCTTTGTCTGTGATCCTACAGATCTGTATAATGCTAGAGGAACTTGTTGGGCCTTGCTTCAGCATATTCAAACGATAAATAGGTAAACAATTACCAAAATAGAAATAAAAAAATAAAAAATTTCTCTTAAATTTAATTACATGTATTTTAAATGATTTCAGAATATATCAAAATTGTAAGTTGCCTCAAGAGGAAATAGACGACAAAATGAACACTGACGAATCGAAATGCTGTCCGCGCAGAAAAAAACGGAAGCGTCGACGAAATGGCTCGAATTCCGAAGAAGAGGATGAAACTTACATGCCTAAACAAATAGTACCAAATGCTGTTCCCAAACGCAAAAAAAAGGGTCGTGGCAAAACAAAATTTTCCAACGGTAATAGTATATCTATGTCTGATAAATATATCGGAATATCAGACAACACTTCCACGGATAACAATAGAATATTACCATCTTTACTCTCATGCGAGCAAACGATGGTTGAATGCGAAAATACCACTATTGGAGCGGACGGTACTATTATCTCGCAATCTCAAGTAAACCCTGGTCATCATAGAATGAATCTCCCCATTGCTCAACAGCCAACGATGTATAACACGGCTGTTATGAATGTTGTTGCAAATTCTAATTTTTTGCAATCTTCATCACCTATTGCACCTCGTCGTCATGTACCTACTTCGCTAAACCAGACGAACCAAGTGAATTTATATCAGACACTACATTCTACGCCAACGTCAATGGTTACTATACCTAATCAGAACATTAACTTAATACATCGACCACGCTTCTTCTTGCCTAAGCCGCAGGTACCGTGTACAAATACGAACCTGAATATCATTGAGATCGAAAGTGATTCAGAAGACGTAGCTGTTGTGGGTCCATCAGGAGTTCCACGACCTACTAGCAGTTCCAATAGTAATGACAAAGCAGTACCTGTTGCTCTTCTAAGTTCATCTTCTAAGAATAATTATACTATTACAGTGAAACAAGATATACAAAAAAGGCATAACGCGAAGACATTAAACCAAAGGTTACTTCCTCATGGCAAAGAGATTAATAGTATTCTGCTTCATCTAAAGATGAAATTCCAAGATTTGTTCGATACGACTAAACGAGAGGAATTTAAAAACTATGAACCGACCGACGCTCGTCTTTTAATCAAACAGTTTCATTCTGACATACGCGATACTGTGACTCAATTAGCGTATATTAATGACAGAATAATACGTGAATATAATAGGTGGAAAAAATATTCAACAAAAATGGGACTTACTCAGTCTGTAGATAAGAATAATATTCGCAAGACTTATCGCGGAAAGTGCGAAGAAATACCTCTTGATATGACTTGCGTAAATGAATCCGACGAGGATTCCAATATTGACGAAGAAATAGAGTACGGTATTATGGGCCCATCTGATCTGGTTGGTAATACAAGTGTGGTCGATGGAATAAATTTCTTCAAAAAGAGAAGCACTATAGAACGAGCTGTAGGCAATCATTCTGTTCTGTTGGTAGATAAATCTGTACAAATAAATTCTACAGAATTGGAAAATTATGATAGGTCTATATTGTATTTTGCGTTGACGAAAAGTAATAAACAATCAGGGAAAAAGGATAATGTTTCGACATTGCCTGTAAAAAAGGGCAATAAGCAATCTTACAGTTATGAAGATCATTTTATTCAGTTCTTACAAAAACAGAGTGTAAACTCTCAAAGCAAGCAAGCTGAAAATTCTGAAGAGTTGCCCGATCCAAACGAAACATCATTAAAGGATCTAATAGAAGCTAATTCGCCATACGTTTCTGAAATGCTAGAAACTATGGATAAGTCAACTGCTTCAAGTAGCAATATTTCAAGTATTTCTGTTAAGAAGGAAAGTGATCTGAAGTTCTATGAATCGCGACAGGGAAACTCAATTACTTGCAGAGCTATTGATGATTTTTCGAAAATGGTTAGTAACATAAATAATGATTTAGTTAAAAAGACTGTTGCGAATGAATTTATTGATAATAATTCGAGGAAAGAAGCTAAAACACAAAAAGGACATTTTTCCATTACAGGTGAAGTTGATACAGTAAGTGTATTAAAAAATAAAGGACAACATTTGAGCATAACCGGTACTATAGAATCTGAAGATGACTGTACTATTATTGATGATTAATTAAAAAATAGTTATTTAACATCTTTCGTGAGTTTCATTAGTACTTCAATCGAATTATTTTCTATTTATTATTTATGATTAATCAGTTGTGCGAGTATTGTTTTGAAAAATTATAAGTATAGAAATCAGTATCACGGAAAACACCTTATCATTTTTATTTATCTTTACATGATGATACGATATTTTGAATTTGTCATAGCAATTCTCGTACATTTGACTGTACTAAAAAATTCCTAATTGATCACTTAATATTTTTAAGATACATAGGTATATATCTTTCACGAAATTTTTGGAAACTGTTTTGTTAATTTATTAAAATATATACTAATTAAAATTATAGGTAATACCAATTAATAGAATAAGAATACCAACAATATTGTTCATTTTTAGATAAGTAGAAACATGTCATAGTTTTGTTTTGTACAAATATTATATGAAATGAACGATGTAAAAAGTTCTAATAATGTTTTTTTTACATAATTGATAATTGTTAGAGCAGGAAATTTCTTGCATAAATTCAGCTTATAATTTTTTTACACTTATTATTTTCGGAATTATCGAATAAGATGGAGAACTTGATGCATGAATGCTTTTAATGTCAGTATAGATATGTTTCATATGATTATCTAACGATATAGTTATATTTACATAAATATTAAATGTTCAATCATTATAAGCGAATAGATATGCAAGAATGGCGGAAAAGAAGGCCACGAAAATGTTAAATATGTTTTATATATACTAACGTATTATATCTATATCATGTCAAAATAATTCAAGCTGTAGTAAATGGCAAATTCATCTGTTAACTTTAAGTAAAGCTGAACCTGAAGAATAAATTTCTTTCAAACCGTTAAGCATAGCTATTTTTCATAGACTCTGTAGCAAAGTGTCTTCTGCTTGTTTTTCGTTGGGAGGGAGGGGAGATTCAGAAGAAAGAAAATTTTGGGAAAATTGGTATTTTTTCTTTGTTCAATTTCAATTGCATCTTGAATTTAAAAACTTAGATTTTGCTTAATTTCATTTATTTTTTGTCGTCTGTGTGTATACACATTTCGACCCCAAAAATCAATATATTACTTTCTTTTATCTTTCAGTTAAAGTCTTATACCCTACACATGGAGGCAAATATTTTTCAGTAGATACATACAACAAGTCTGTAGAAATTTTTTCTTATAAATACATTATGAACACGTAACACCTACGTGATCGCAGTCAAGTATACAAAGAATTGAAACGCAACAGAGTTACGAAACGAATTCGTAACTTTTCCGCGATATTAATATATCACTTGTGTACCTATAAAGGATACAAAGATTGAGATGATGAAAAAGCATTACAGATGTTACACTTAGAGTAGTAATGATCCGGCAATATTACTATTCATTGGTAGTTTAGATACAAGTACTCAAAAATTAAGTAGGTAATTTTTTAAAATTTGTTCTTTACATTAAAAAAATAAACATGAAAATATGAGTCTTTTAATTAAAAAAAAATATATAAAGTAATTCTATTTTTTTTATCAAAAGAAATTGTAATCGTACAATTATAAATGTATAAAAATTAAGAAAATAACTAAAGCAAAAAGTGATTTAAAAAATGCTTCACTCGTTATCTGAGTACTTCTACCTTCTAATTCTCTAATCTCATTTTGGTATTGACAAATGTAAAATCTCGCTTCGACATTTTGAAGTACACTTGAGCAAATTAATTCTTAGAAATTGCTTGTATAAAAGAAAATTAATGATAGTATCAAAGAGTTGACAATTTCGTCGTAAGAGTTTGGATAGAAAGTAAAGAAATGCTAAAGGCTGAGCATCGATAAACGCACTTTCCATACATATGTCGCATAACAATGACAATCTTTTGTTTTTAATTGCAACAACAACGACAGTCTAATCACTAGCACCGTAACATGACATTTATAGTGTCGTTAAACACTCTCTTTTTTCTCATTCTTTAATTCTTCAATAGCGGAATTGACCTTTTCTACCCATACCGTTGTGATAAACCCTGAGTGGTGTGTAATTTCCATTTCCGTTCATCGCTAAAAAACAGCAATAAAAAAAAGAGAAATAAGAGAAGTCATATTAATAAAAAAATCATCAAACATTGGAAATGCAATATAATGTAACGATAATATAGAATCAATAAATTAATATTGGAAAACCACTCACTTAATTCATATTCCTTAATAGCAGCTTGCATGATAAATTGAATAGTTAGTTCAAATTATCAGTTATAATATTAATTAAATATTATTGTTAATTATACATATAAATCATCAAAAAGCCACCTACCCTGTACGATAGTGGGGGGTTGTCGTGGGCTTTGTATGGTGTGTGCATGACATCGCGGTTTTAATAGGCCATGATATAGGACGAAGTATAAACCGGCAACAGCCGCAGCAGCGACGGCCATACAACGGTAAACGAATCTTAACGAGCCAACGATGTCAGAGCCGCTGACGCTGATGTAAGCACCAACCACGGCTCCGATGCATCGACCTGAAACGAATTATTGAAAACGTTCATTACCACAATATATAATGCCACATGGATGAATATTAAAATTACTAAATTGCGTGTATGGATTCATCGAGTATAATCTTAAAATTCCATTCAGAATGCATACCAACGCAGAAATGCGCAATCACAGGTAATGCCTGAGCAGTCACAGTCAAGTGACGCGGGACGAGATGTCGTAGGTAAAGAATGGCGGTAACCCACATGATACCTAGCGTGAAAACTTCAAGAGCCTCGAAAATTAAAGACCACCAAGGTTCTGCTACGAGGCTTAAACCAGTAAACCTAATAGTTTCAACTTTTTAAAATATGTGAATTACAAGAGAAATTTTATTATATAAAAAACTTACCTACCTAATAATATACACAGTGAAGGCAGTGATGAGAAGGTTACTGTGACCACAGTAGTCAACTAAATGTTCAGATTTCCAAAGAAATAGAAACGCTGGAACAGCTCCGACTGTCATAGCTACACTAATGGGAAGTTCGTCAGCTCCTAACTTTTGTAGATGTCTAAAAAGAATATTCTATCAGTATGATCTAAAAACATCTTACATGATCTTAACTATCCCTTAAAAGATATCTACAACTGTTTGAATACTTTCGCGAGCTTCTGTATTGATAAGAACCTATCTATATATTTGATTGTTTCACGTATTCATCATGATGACAGTTCGTCAGAACATACATTTATTGTAACTGTACTCTAACAGTGTCAAACGACTACACAATGATTCTTACAAAGGTAGATAACTATCCATGGCGCTCCAGAAAGTCCCCATAATGATCAGTACAATTACTAGAGCGACAGTTTCACTACCGTATCTCTTGATAGCGCTCATGGGAAGTGCTAACATGCCACTTCTAGTATGCCACCACCATTCCGGTGGACTGAGAGGCATTCCGTTCGCACAAAGAGCTACCAAGGCTGACAAAAGCATCATAACCACGTGTATACCGATTGGCAAATAATAGAAAGAGTTCAAATTTTCTATAAGAGTGCATAAATAGCCGGTTAGAGGACCGAAGATGGCAAAGCCAAGCGAACCGAAAGCCAACTGTCGTCCTACGTCTCCGCGTCCACAGGATGTTTCTCTGGTGGCTATTACAACTGCTGCATCGATCAGAGCTACAGCCGTTGTTGGGAAAATGTCTGCAGCTGATCGAATAGCTAAATATGTCCAGAATACTAAGTGGGTCCAATCTTCTGTCTGTTGGCATTGACTCTCTATGAGGACGCTATCTGGAATTAATATATATTACTTATATTTTATATTCAAACTTGTTATAATATTAGTAAGTCAAACAAATTTCAATTTAGCTTTCATCTCTTTAAATATAAATATCCTCAGTCTACTAATAATGTAATAAATAGTAGTGTTACCCGGAAGAGTGTATGGATTAACTAAGCTACATTCAATGGAACAACTCTGATAAACTTCTGCCATTCTGGTTTCAAGTTCAGGAGGTATACGACAAGCAAAGTACTCAGCCAGAGGATATGCACACCAATCTCGATCACTTTCATTGTTCAAGGCTTGTTTCAGAGTAGCATTTATAGCTAGATTGCCTGAATATTTGGTGTAAACATGACAAACAACACTATCACCCTCTTTAAAACATAAATGAGGTGGTTCGCTTTCAGGTATGGTGAATCTTCGCGTTTTCTTTGTTTCTTCTTGTTCCTGCAACATATTCCATATATTTAAATTACTCTGTCTTTATACAATTGAGAACTACACTGGAGGGACACAATAAATCACATTCTTTATCCTTTATAAGTGTGCAATTTTGAAATTCAATACATCGTCTCAATCAATCGTATATTACCAAAATTATCTTTTATTCCTTAACACTTGCTTCAGCTTTTTACCTGCACATTTAGCTGGGCGTATATTTCACTCTCGAGAGGAATCACCGTTGTTTCGCCACTGCCATCTAGAACAATAACATCGGAATCGGTCGTTCCAGAAGTAGTGGAACCATCGTTATTGTCGGAATCCCACCGTTTTGATCCTATAGGGTAACAAGCATAATTGCATCCTTCCAGAAGCAATGGGCCAACTCTGGTTTCGTCAGACCATCTGTGGCAAGAAATATCATCTTTGCATCTTTCTTGCAACACCACCGCTCCTGTTTGATCGCAGTTAAACTTTAGATCAGGTCTTCTTTCTCTTGGAGGTTCAATGCGATCAGCTGTTGGAATCAATAGAAGAAAAGCATAGAAAATGGCAGAGAGGAAGCAGGCAATGGCAATCATCACCCTGAGGTAACGACCAGTTGAAGTTTTGTCGCCTCTTCCTTGATGACCTGCTAACTTATCTGCGATTGGAGCGGCAAACAGAGGCCCTAAGATCGCGACTGCTGGCGAGATTATTGAGATCATTCGGATCTGGTCGATGCTCAATCCCATTTCAATCATGTGTAAAGGAAGAAAAGGGAAGAGACATCCCATTCCTAAAAAGATAATTATGATATCAATATTGGTGGCAAATATTTTAATATTTCTTTATTAGATATGGATAATACCGCAATACATGTATCTTAACCCAAATATATTTATTATTCTTTCAAAGGTAAGATTGCAAGATCATTATTTGCATCTGTTCTGAAATGTCTGATAACATTGATCACATCTATTATTATCTCCTTTACTTTATTTTTATTCTTTATTACATTATTATTTTTCTTGGGCAGATGGAATAATAAATTATTTTTTTTGTCAACAAAATGCAAAAAATTAATTAATACATTCTACTTAAATTCTTTTAAAGAACTTTGTTTCTTTTATATTTACAAAATAAATACAAATTCCATAATAATTGCACTATTTGGTCCGTTTCTCATAAAGTTCTCCAATCATGATAGTTATTCTATATGTACCTCCAAAAAAGAGGAATAACAGTAGCTTCAACGAGAGAAGATTGATGTTAATAAACTTCTTCTTGGGCAGGTCCTTGGTTGTGTCCATTCTCTCCGTGGACGCCGTGATCGACATGTTATATATATTATAAAGTTCCTCTTAAAAGCAGGTACAAACGATTCAAAATTGACGACCTATGGTCGTCTATTATGCCGATGACCCTCCTTTAATTTCCATTTTCATTAGTCCACTTTTACGTATGTCTAAATCAAAAAGAAAAAATTGTTTAAATAAGGCGGTTCATTATTTATTATTTTTTGCTTATTATGGAGGCATTTAGCAAATACAATTTTAATTATGCATTTTGTTTCATAAATTGAAAAATTATAGACCTAGAACCTTAACCATACGCTTTTGTACGAATATTCCATGGGGCAATGATCAATTTATTCTGAACGGAACAGACCAATTTATTTTCAAGAAGCAATAAGCAATTCATTTTAAACGGAAATGTAATAGCGGCTTCACGATTCGTTTCTTTGATTTTTCAATTCCTCCAGCGAAGACGTGCAATCACACAGATCATCGTGGATCTAGTAAACGAGATAGTAGTCAAACTGAACTCACTACATCGAGATGTGGCGGAACGCCGTCCGTTAGAACGCTCAACTTCCGGTGCTCTACCTTATAAATACCTCGGATGGATGCTGGAATCAGAGTATCAGAGAAATTATAAATGAATAAATCGAGTTAAATATTTGACATAAGTAAATTATTATTAATAGTGATTATTTTTAATAGTAATTATTATTTTTGTTTAACTCGAAGATCCTTTTCATCCATTCCATTCAGACTCTCCCCTAAATAGTGCTTCGACAACGGTTATTTATCTTCAATCTTATGAACTCTTCCGGATGCGTTCCTGGACTCGCAAATTACACTCCATTCCAAAGATGGCATGGGCCAGACGATCGTGACACAAGTTTCACATACAAATAACCGACCGCTCGATTGTACGACCATACACAAGAGTTCTTCTCTTCTCCTACACGAAGCACGAAGACGATCAAAGAGACCGCAGTAGAAACTCGTCGTTCATAAGTTATGAGTTATGAACGAGGACTAAATAAAGAAAATGACGACTGTATTTCTAGGATATCAATTCTTTGGTCTCATCGAGGAACCGCTTCCTTTATTGATAAAAGGAGATACTATCTTGATCTGTATCTTCCGCGTGTATATGAGAGGGTTCATTACGTGATCTTTGTATTATACGTTTGTATGGTGTATTACCCGAAATCTGTTTGATGGAATATATTGTAATTTTATTAAACAGACAAAGAATACTATTTGCAATAAATAGAAACTACTAATTACTTACTAAAGGAAAAAAGTTTGTGTTTTACAATTATGAAGACACGATTTATTCAATTTATTGCTTGCGGGCAAGAATGGAATTATAAATACTGCGTGTTTTTAAATCATGAAGCATAACGTTTATCATTGAACGTAACAATTTTTTCAATTTTCTAGCTCGGTAATTTCTATATCCGATAATCCGATATATCCGAAATTTGTGGGATTTCTTAATTGCTCGTAATTTTGTCATTCTGTCAAAAGATTAATCTTCTAAATTATCTGTGAAGTATCTAGTAAAAACGAATATGTAGTTTTAACAGAACGGTGCAAATTTCTACGCGTAACCTACTTTTCTCAAGACCAACGTTCTCACGTAATTCTCAATTTTCGCCAGTACGAACGTCTCGTAATCCGCAACTTCCTTATTTTCGTCGGGTTTACAAGAACTGACCCTCGCGATGAAGGTTCTCATCGTTCTGATCGCATTACTACACGTTCCATATTGCATTTCCTTGCTTCTGAGAACTCTATATCTCCCGAGGATTCCTATTCGTTCCGAATGTAACAACCAAAGTTTTCGATCGTTTCGAATATCATGTTTCAAAACTTGTTAGATAAGATGCATAGAACTATCGTATTGTACCATGCGACACAGACACACGCACGCACGCACACACACACACACACACACACAGAGTTATAGATAGTTTTTTATATATATATATAATCAATAGTTACATATCTTCCATTCCATGTACTGCCATGTAGTCAACAATGACCGATGCAACACGCTCGAGACCCATATTTCATGCAACTGTACATGAATTTATTAGAGATATGCTATTGAATGCTGCGACGACAGGGTGGAATTATTTAGGTGAACAGATACAATATGGTCGCAACAGATTTTCATCGAATTTAATCTAATTCATGAATAGACCGCGGACTTTAATGTAAATTCATATTTTTCAAAGCATTCGTAAAAGAGGAGAAGCTAGACAAGAACTGGCATCGTATCTTCATCGCTATTCCAGAAGGATCTGATAATTGTAGAATTCACTGTACTATGAGATTCATAATCTTTCACCGTTTGCTTGTTCCACGAACCTGTTCAGCAAGATTTTCGCTTTCGAGCGAAAGAGAGAAAGAACGATCAGCAAGAGACACGTATATAATTAGCATTATCGGAGTGATCTTTCGATTACAGGGAGACGTCATCATCACGAAGAAATCAGACGATGACGGCATACCTCGTCACCTAGCTCGCTTTCATTCATCCTCTTACATGGCTCTTCACAATTAAACATCCGTCCGTTTCGTTCAATCATTGTCCTCCCTCGTGGATGTTACCACCAGTTAGCGACCGTCTTAATGCCTTCGAGAAGGAAACGAGAATTACCGCGATAGTTATATAGCTTCAATTATGCGGTCCCCACTTTCCCTCAATTTCTGGGCCGTCTACTTTTTGGTAACAAGGCAGATTTGTCATCTTGAATAGATAATTTTGAAAGTAATTCAATTGATCCTTTATCTCTGTATTTTTATATATTTTTCTTTGCACCTTAAGTTATATTTTTTATCATTGATAGATATAGGCAAAAATATATGATTTGTTTATTTATGTTTATCTTGTCAGTGGCGGGACTGTCTTTAACATTTACGTTTAAGATGGCTATTTATACTGTATACGAATCTTTGACTAAATATGTTTGCAATAAATATCTTGCAGCTTCTATACCGATACTCAAATAGATTTTAAATTTTACTAACATAACCGTAATGACGTGATAAAACATTACGTTATAACAAAAAGTTCAAAACACAGAAAAAAAATATAAATTAACGAATTTCTTTTCTCTTTGATTTATTTCTCCTTTGCATGAAATTTAAAATTCGACTAATTTACCTTAATTCATCTTCTCACGTCCCATTTGTATCACACAGCGAATCCCCAATCAATTTCACATTAACGAGCTTGCTTGTTTAGAAATTGATTTCCAAGACAACTAATTCTTTCTTCATAAAAAATGTGTCTGGTGTCACGTCTAGTTTCTAGGATATTGATTCATAACACCAGATTAGCTGACTCACCCCATGTGACCCAGAAAATCAGGAAGTCGTAGACCGATTAGCAAACGTATTAGTTTACAGTAATCGATGAAAACGAAAAAGCATCGGACGTTGATAAACGTTTAACACCTTTACATATTGAAAATCACAAGAGAAAAATGTATCAAGCACATTTTTCCTTACATTTTCACATTAATGTTATTTTATAATTAAACGATCTGTTAGGTCCAAAGATATAATTCCTTGACAAATAACTAATAAGTTGATATTTCGTAGAAGCAAAAGGTATGGTAATTATTAAGACGATCAATATTTTAATAACTAATATTTTAATGTTATTACGAACAGTATCTTGGAAATTTTGAAAAGAATGAACAAATACATGTTTAGGTCCGAAGCCAAATTGTATATGAACAACGTGGATAATACAGAATTGACTAATAGCATACTATGTTGAAATTGCTGCTCGTAAAAACAGGAAATATCGCTTATCACGCCAACCTCCTGTAGATTTCATACAGAAAATCATTGATACAGGCACAACAAATTTTTATAGCGATTTAATGCAAGACTGTATTAACAAAACGATAGATCGAAATTGATACTCGAATACACTGGTTGGTTCTGTACAATGCTTTCTCTATCGGACAAATAAATACTGTTTAGCAATAAATTGAAATAACGTTCGCGGATGAGATAACGCGGTCATCGATCGACAATAATATCGGTGTATTTTGGGACCTAGCTGAATCTGTGTTCGTACGAATATACGACCGTGAAGTTTATTTTAACGTTGGAAATATCAATAGAAAATTGATACTAAAATTATTCTAATAAATATCACCATGATGCGTGTACAAGGGAAATCTATATTGTAAAATCTTGGAAAATTTAATGAGGAATATTGCTGTCAGTACTATCAGTACTTGTGCACGAACAGTTAGGGAAAAAGAATTCTCAGAATTATTAAATACTAGGAGCGTGAAGGAAATAAGAAACATATTCCACTTTGTACAGAAGATCGTTAAAATAAGAAAATTAATGCTAGTCGAGTCATAATAAAAATTAAATTAGTTCATTATAGCGTGTATCTGCGTGTGCCGGGTATACGTCTGAACGTGTATTGATGTATGTAAATGTTTATATTATAATGTACGATATATGTAGTGGATATCTATGAGCTGCTTTGTAATAGACTGTGAGGCTGAAATCCAAATAAACAACTATAACGAGGAATATTCATCGATAAAATGGAAGAAATTATACTGATAAATATTATCGTAATAGACTTAAAAATTCGAGAAATTTATATTACAAAATCTTGGAAGATTAATAAGGAATATTCATCGACGAAGAAGGAGAAAATCATAAAAATATCTTCTCTAAAGAAGAATGAGAAGTCACGTATTCGAAGAAAATGAATCATTTGTAATGTTATCGAGAAAGTCATTCGACAATTCGCAAAGAAGACACGAGTGAATTATTGCACGAAGTAGAGCGACTGGCGTACAGTTTTATCGGACGGAATTCGCTTTTACATCTGACAGCTCGATTATTATTAAGCCGTGTGAAGCTAAAGGCTATTTTCTACCCCTTTCCCTCTTGCGCGTTACAACGCTATTATGTTTCTCTCACGCAAATGAGTTTTTGTTTCATGAAATAAAGTACGCAAATGTTGCGTTCGACAGAAATCCATATCAAAGCATATAATCTAATACCTCGAAAATACACAATATGACTTTCACATTTCAACTTTCAAATATCTATAATCACATTTCAAATTGATAATTATTTAATTTGGTAACGTTTCCTAATTTTGTCTAACTTCTGATCAAATGTCTTGATTTTGGTCCGTGAAATATATCTCATTTCAACTGTTTCAAGCATATTAAAAAATTTAGTAACGTACGTCACCGATGACCACCACCGTGGCCGTCGACGTTGTTAACCACAAATATTTAAACACAGAAAGCTATTTCTTCCTACAGCCTTGAAACAGTCGTTAAACCCCAATCTGCCTTTGTTTCATATCTACAAGGAGATGGCGAGAGCTGAGAAATCTCGCAAGAGTTGGTTGTATGTGCGTTCGATACTTCAGGTTGATGGTGAAACAGCCCCAACAGGATTTCAGTGCATGGCGCTTTGCCTTCGAGAAATTGTGTCCTTGGTGCGGCAATTTCTTATGTTTTAAACGTTTTCATTAGAATACGTGGGAGTATTATAATAAAATCTGGACTAAATCAGCTCTAAATCGGTACTAAAATTAAGAAATAATCAAAAATTTAGCAAAATAGATCGTAAAACTTTAATATTAAGAAAAGATAATATTAATATTAAAGAAATATACAAAATAAAGTATAAAAAATGCTTATTAATTTCTTGAAAACAAAGAGTCACGCATTCAAATCCTTCAGGGGCTGTTTTACCATCAGCCTAAAAGCATGCACATAGCCAAATCACTGGAGATTTTGCGCTTTTTGCCATCTCCTTGTTAGCTTCCAAACCCACGCAGACAATGAAACAGCTAAGCAAATTTACTTGTTTATCCAATCGATTCGAAGAAATCTTGGACTTTAATTCCACCGACGCGACGCGACGCGACGCTTACTGGCGACGGAGACTGGCATTCTCGAAGTGTCTCCGCCAGTTACAACGACAAGCGTCTCTCTTCCTAGCTAGAGCCTGTCCTTCGAGTGCTCCACTTCGTGTCAATTACGATTCTATGACAGTAGATCCGTATTTCGATTATCTTGCAATCAGCTTTCGAATATGGAATAAACGTGGCGGAGACTGTAACGAGTGCGTGCACTGGAATGGCAAGTCTAACTGGGTTAACAACAGGTCATGGAAGCTTCGAATGTTTTCGTTCTAGCTACAAACTACTTCTACATATATTCGTGTGTTTTCAAAGGCCGCGGCTGAAACATCACCGAGCAGAAAGTGCACCGTGAAATTTGTTGGCTGTCGATGTCTAGTCCAGATTCGCGATAACTGTACAAATTGCTCGTACGCTAGCTCGTTTTGCCGTTTCTGATAAGATCATAATGATCGTTCCACTCGTCCTATTGCAAGAGAGTAGTTTTTCGGAGTAACAAGCTCGCCGCACTTACATACAACACCGTTGAATGAAAAGTTTAGTGGAAAACTTTTTACGAGAACCTATAACCAAGGAAATAATTAATAATGAAATTATCGTATTTCTATTAAAATCTTCTTAATGTTTAACATATGTAATTTATAGAAAACTTCCTTTTTGTAGTTGTGATTCGATTGGACAAAATTTTCCCATTGAAACAGAATGGTAGTATGTACATACATTTGCAGCGTTCTTTGCTTTTAAAGCGAAAGAAAGTTCTTTCGTACATTTTTCTGAAAAATAAAAATAATATAATTACGAGCATTATTTTTAAATGTAATTAATTACAGCTTCGATATTATAAAATATCGTAAACAAGATATTTGTTTAAGGGAGACGTTGCTTCTTTTAAAACCATAGCACGTTTTGAACTTTTAAGCGAGAGTGTATGCACAGGAACTTTTAGCGTGAAAAAATTATTAATGCCAGTAAGTGAACGCGTTCAGAGATGCGAATTTATGTTTCTACGTGAATGAGCATCGCGTAATAAAGTATTAGATAATTAGAAAATGACAACTTTTTGTCAATAAGTTTAGACTGATACTTGCAAGTCACGTCTATAATTTACGCTTATATCTTGAATAATTGGCAGTGATCTATCGCTTCTATATCCTTAATAGGATAGAAAGAGAAAGTAGTGCAAGTGATGAGAAGTACGTGTGCCAAATATGGCGTAAATAATTCTAATTGGCGGTGCATGATGTTTCTTAAGGATACTTAAGGAGTTTCACGCAGATCATCAAGCTCGTCACGTGCGTAAACTGTTCACACTGTAATTTACACCGGTCATTCTTTTCCATTGCAAATAATGCAAATATATACATCCCGGCTATAAATAGTTGCGTGCGAACGTCGCCTTTTAAGCGGTCGGGATTCGTTTAATACTTTACTGGTCCGCATTACGGAGAACGGAAGTGGTCGTGATTATGCGTATACAACAAATATAGCGTGATTGAATATCGTACTTTACAGTTACAGCTCCACTATCCATTTCCAGCTCGAACAATATCACATTGTTGCCATTAATCATAATATTTCTATCCTTCCTGTAATTCAAATTAATTAAAAAGAAGAAAATGAAAAATAAATTTCTAGTTTATCGTAATCTTTTCATAATGTCGTGATGTTTGAAGTACGTTACGCCTCAAAAGCATCCATACACTTTGACTGCTTTAAAGTAACTGTATATGAGTTCTATCAAAGTATACAGATTAACGACGAAGTAATTAGAAATCACTGCTGTTACCTTTTTATTGAAATACGTCATACTTTTGAGCGATGTTCTAAATGAAGAAACTGGAGGAATAAAGTTTTTTTTCGGAAATGGATACATAGACGAAGATTTTTCTTGAGTTACGGTATCTGCGTGACCTCCGTACGACTAGTTCCTTACGTCATCGGGAACAGGTTGTCGATTACGTCAACGTTCGTTGTGTGCACCTTGAAATCTAGCCTTACGTTTGATGCGACTATAATTATCGCGTTCATTCCCTCGGGACCTCGTTACGAATACATAAATGTAATAAATACTTTCGTCTCTTTATATCACGGAGATTAAAATAGTAACAGTATAGCATTACCAATGTCATATAAAAAGTAGTATGATAAATATCATTAATGTATAATGAGCCATTTACTTTCATCAAAAATACGAGACACGCTTTTAAAAAATTTATTTTTTTTTATAGGATACCATTGATGCAACTAAATTCTTCGTCGTGGAATGTTTCCTTGCTGCGTTCTTTTCTCCAGAATTTTATACACTTCGAAAGAAGCCGTTTTTTTAAGACGCTAGAAGCTTCGAGCTTTTAAGAGGGTGAATTTTTTAACAATCTCGCGGCGGGCTATCATTATTGTCACAGATAAATTTCTCGCATTGTCTCCCTAATTGCGCCGCCACTTTTCACGCATTCCTTTAAAATTTTCTTTACACAAAAACGTACGGAGCATATACCGTGGCACTAAACATTCAGGATTAATAAGATTTTTCTATATAAATCTTGCGTACCATGGATAATTAAGAAAAACGTTGTTCGTAAAATACACGTTGAAAAGAAACTTCGCTAACTCTTTAACAAGATTATATTATATTCTACGCGTTAGAATCCTCTCTAATATTAACCCTGCTGCGTCTCTACGGTCATTTACGACCTAATTGTATTTCCCTAGTAGCAAAAAATATCTCACATACCTCGATAAAAGATGAGAAAGTTCTTATTGTTATGCCTGATTTTCTGTTTCAATTTCATGTTAAATCTTCTTAAAACGTTATCCTTTTTAAAAAAAGGCAAATCCTCTTTGTTTCTTAAACCGACAAGTCTGAGATATAAAAGTCCGACAATCACTGCAAAGCCAATAAAACAAAATTTATAATATTCCCGTGTCATCTTTGGCATATATTTTACTCGAAAATTTAAAGAGCAAGAGGAAGTTATGAGTTATGAAGGGAGATTTTAAATATCCATCAAAGTTGATCGAATAATTACAGTAATATTTACGAAGAGTCGTCGCATTCCTCATCGACGATTTTCAAGGATCGTAAAAGAAAGCGGCTTCCTGTCTCGAACAGGAAACCGCCGCTTATTCGTGCTCTTCGTTCGACCCATTATCTTTGCAAGAGAGCACGCAATAGATATTCATATTCATCCCTGTCTGTCGGTTGTCCAATCTCGTAATGGCACGTCTTACCAGTGCAAGAACACCAGCCAGGAAAATGACTTTTTCACTTGGAATCTGAATATCGCTACGTTCAACGGGGTTTCCTGGTGCTCTACCGGAACTCTGTTAGATCAGCACTCAGACTATTGTTCAGACTGTCGTTCAATGCGAACGCAATTTCGAATTTTCATTATGTTCCATTCCAGACGTACATTTTTCGATGCTTTACATATTTGTGTAGTTACGTGAAACACATTTATTTGTACTTTTAGAAAATACACGTTTTTAGTCACAATAATGGATCGATACGTGGAAATAATTTTTTTTTTTTTATATACACATACAATGTGAAGATCCTATGTTTGTCAAACCTTCTCAGTATATTTTGCGGGTACATATCGGAAAAAAATGTCACATAAAAATAGATCTTGTATCTAGCTTGTGCTCTTGTATGCTCTCGTACATTTCAACTAATATTATTAGTGAAATTTTCAAAGTATAATTTAAAACTTTAAATTTCGTATGTCAAATTAAATATTTAAAAATATAGTATATTTACACAATATCCTTTTCTGACTGGAACAATCTGGAACGCTTTGTATGTAAATCAGATTGCAATGCGTGTTGTAACCGTCAAGTTTGGGAACAAAAATATGAAATAAAATCGAAATTATTTCAGACGGTATTTTTGTAAGGGAGCCTTGACAACGGTAATTTGTTCGATGTTAAGTCTTTAGAGTTAACAGCACTGCACGAAGCTGAACTGTCGGGCCTTCCGCTTCCATGATTTCATTAACCCAATTCCGAAGCTTGAAGTTGTCGTGTTAGGGCGAAGTGTGGGCGGAAGGACACGCATGATATTTCTCACAGAAGGGTCACCATTGCGTGCAGGTGTTATCCACGTGTATGCCACCATATATTTACTTCCTAATCTTTAATTTACTGCTGGTTAATTAATAGTAATAATAGTCCAGAGCGTTTCTAACAGAAGCAATTGAGTAAAAATTATTTTTAACAGAATAGGGTTTACATCTAAAAATTTAGGACTTGACTTTTAAGTTTAGAAATCTGAGGAATTATTTTTGATAAGCTTATAACATATTTATAATTTATCATCTCTGATAAAGGTAACCGATTTGAAGCCATTTTTTAATAAGACAAAATTTACACCTGAGAATGTATTTTTATAATTCTAGAACTTTTAAACCTTCGAACTGTGAGAAATTCTTATTAATAAACTTACGACATGTTTAATGGTTGTTATTTTAGCTAAGTATTAAACATAGTCCGGCACTGAAGTATTGATGGCATTGAAAGTGTTAATTAATATATGCCGCGACGTTACACGATAATTACATGTTGTTCAAGCTTGTTACCTCCGGAGAAACAATCGCCACTGTTCGTTAACCTGCTATTAAGAATTTACAACGTCGGCGGAACTTCGAGCGTTACATAAATCTTCCAGATAACGAGAGATGCAAGCAGTTCGCTTCCACCGGAAATTCTAAAGTTCTCTGATTTTTAATTTCGATATTGTATCGCGTGTTCGAATAATTTCGTCAGACAATCGTTAAACGAGTTTTGTAATTTACTTTTGCCGTGACGATCGATCCGATTAACTCTATTCGTGCCCCTTTTCATTATAATAAACGTTCGACTACTTTTCTAAACAACTGCAATTCATCGTTTTGAAATACGGTAACACTACCAACAATTCCATTACCTTCGAATGAACCAGCAGTAATCATTTTATACACCTTTATACATATATATATCACCAAATATCGGTGAAGATTTCAACATTTCGAATTAAATTACCCCATCGAATCCAAATATCTGTAAACACTTTCCAAATTAAATTAACTCATAATCAAAATTAAACGATCCCATCGTCTTCATACACAATCAGGCAATCAACAAATACCACATCTCGCGCTTAAAAGCTCAGTAATCAGAAACTCGCTGGAGCTGCTATGTAAATCCGCGGAAGGATTATGGCAATGCTCGGGAAGCCAGCCGCGCAACAGCTGCGTTGAAAACTAGGGGCATCAAACGTGTAATCGCCATGTAGGGAGACGTCGCAACGGTATTTGTCATATCTGCATAATATACTCTCGAAAACCCTGGCTGTAGTTTCTTGCATCGACGAAGGGTTGCGGCAAACACCGATGAGGGGTGAGAAGAGAGAAAGAGAACCGTGGTCCAGGGGTGAGGAGTTGCGAGATGATGGGGTTGAATTAGGCGTTGAATCGTGCAACAGCACGAATGAGTAATTCGAATCGATCGTAAAATCTGTCTCGACTAGTGCTTCTCTTTCTCTCTCGCTCCTTCTTGCTCACTCTTGTTTGTCTAGCCGCGTACGAAGCGAAAAGAAAAGCAACCTCTCGTCGCCTCCGTCTAACGTCATCGCTCGCTATAGATTCCCGAGCTCGACAAACGGATCCACCGTGCTCGATCTCGCTTTACGTGTTTCAGTCGAGCTTTCGCTGGTCTCAAGGATAAACCAGTTGTTCAGTTATTCCGGCTAGAGAGACGAATATCGCGTCTATGGCGTTAGTCTGTGTCGAGAATTTTAAGGTCTGGTATCGTTGTTCTACATCTTGCTTGCCGCTAATGAACGTGGATCCTGTGGCTCCTGAGAAGGATCCAAGCTATTACGTTCGAGGTCTAATATCGTAACTGTTGCTCAAAGCAATTTGGTTCCGTGTACATGCATAGTCGTCTATACATGGTGTAAAGGGTGCGTTACGAGAGCAGTGAGATTATATTGCGTTCGTAGCTTGACAGGAAATTCGCTTGGGGTGGTAGGGGAGAATATTTGAAATGGAAGTTTCTATCAAACTGCAACGATTGTAGCCTTTGTAGCACAGCTACGTATAATAGCATATTATAAACTGATCAAATTGATTTTTTAAAATCGATATGCAACAATAAAACTGGAATTTGTAATTGTCAAACCTTATAGAACCATCTTGTTGCTTCACAAATTTTTTATCTTCACGTTCTCTTCAACTTTTTAATTATATGTCTCACAGACGTCTCGGTGAAAATTTCAAGCTATTTCAAATTTTATCAATACGATCATGATAGACGTGTTCCATTACAGTGGTAACGAAATTTCAAGAAGTTTTGTATAATAAGCATATTCGTAAAAGTTCTCTGTGATATGTGTTCAAATAGTCGTACTTTCGTAAGCCACTGTAAGGTAATTTAATTTAAAAAGTTGTATGTTTACAGATACTTGCTGGCATAAAAGTGATACATATGGTTACTGGTATTGTTCCACTTGAAAACGAACTTCCGCTTTTGAATGAAGTTTATTGTCGAACTGCATCAAACTATGTCCTTTTCCTTATACGCGCTTCCCACAATAGCTAGCTATTCGATTGATTTTACCAAGTTCCTCGATATAATCAAGCCAACTTGAAATATTCCAGCCACCTTTATTATGCTTTCCTATAAATAAACGACCTTGAGAGAATGGATCCCAAATCTGTTATCGTTGCCGCTGATTTACGACTTCAATTAGAATTTTATCGATTCGATTACGAAATACTTACGTGTCTATCATCGAGAAATAGTTGAGAAATATAGTTAGAGTACGTTGGAATAATCAATATCTTCTCTGACAATTGCTAACATATGATCTTGCATATTAAAACTAACTTATATAATCATAGGAAGATGAAGAGTACTCGAAGTTAGTGCAAGGGGGACTCTCGAATCCATGAATGCAATTCGCATTCCTTTTATGGTAAAATTTGAAACAAATCGGAAAACGTGTATATACGTATACTTGTAGAAGTAGCAAGATATCTATACGAAAAATGGTCTTAGACATACAATTATTGCTAAATATAATCCTACTAAATATCGTGGCCTATTAATATGTATTACATTGTCCCAAAAGTTTCTTTCGTTTTATAAGAAAATGATAGATGCAAAGCATTTCGTAGTAATAAAACAAAATGGATCATACGTAATTCAATAAAATAATATAAAATAAAAAATGATGTGCATCGGTTATTTCCTTATAAAATGATAAAAATTTTTGGGACAAGCTAATAAGATCATTTTTCGTATAAATATCATGCAACTTCTACAAGTATACATATACACACATTTTCATATTTATTTCAAACTTCGTTGATATAATCAAAAATAGTCGAGTCTCGTTACAGTGCTAATGAAATTTCAAATGTTTCGTATAGGAGACACACGTATTCGCGAAAGGTACAAGCGCTCGAATACCTTCCTAAATAACTCTAAAAATTTCGTCATTCTTCGCAAAGTTCGACATTAAATGTTAAAATGTCGAAGTTTAAGTAACTCGAACGTTCCTACCTTATTATATTTCCGGGTGAAATCTTGGATTGCCTGCACACCGTGTGTGCAATAGTGTGCATGGATCGGATCAGTAACGTACGCTGCCGCGTACATTGTTTATTTTCACCGGAGGCAAAACGTATAGGATGCTCGACGTGTATTTACCACGGATAACGGAACCATGCCGATGCTCGAGTCTTCCTCGTTGCGCGTGCGAGTTCGAGCGAGAAAACGGGACAGGCATAAGGAGAAAGACGACCAACGATGGAAAGAAACGAGGAAGAAACCCGTATAGTATCGTCATCCGAACGAATCCGGACTCACAGAGAATTTCTTCGATCGAAGATTACATCCCTCACGCGACGGTAAAAGTAAAATCACGTTCGCTCAGCGCCTCCGAGCACAATGAATTTTACCGTACTCTTCTTGTAGAATGTTTTTGACGGGTAACGGTAGTCGATACGCGACTACGCTCGTCTTGATCTATCTGAGAAATTATGTACATCATCTTACGACGGATTCGATATCTCTGGCCGTTTAAGCGGAAATTAGATCTCAGCCAACTCGACCTATCATTGAGGATATAAGAGATAATTAACGCCTGTAGTGGTTGGACCTTGTTAAACTTACATTATGTGATTTTAAGTCTTTCGACTGGGGTGTCGGCTTGGGCTACTTGGTATCATGACAATTTAGGGTTAGACTACTCAGTTTTGGAACTTTTGATGCAATTGAACTTTACTAACGATTTCTATTACGCAGCAAGTAAAGTATAGAATAAAATTAAATACCTTGAATTTTGGTAATCTAACGTAAATTATTACAGTCATCTATAGGCAAACGACTAAACATGCAAAAGGTATAATTATTTATGACGGTCGATACTTTTAATGTCTTCAATATTTTAGTATTACGACTAGGTATTCTGAAAATTTTGAAGGGGATAAAAGAACCAAACATTTCCATGAAGTGTTAAATACGAAAACCAAGTATTTAATATAGTATTATCTATATTTTGATAATATTTAATATTTCCACCGAAATATAATTTTTATTTCGGATCATATAGATGCGAGAAGAACGATAATAACTAATTATAATAATTGAATTATACACTTGAAAGAAAATGCTATTGATAAATAAGACGAAGCTTCAAGATCTCCTTTTCTTCCGGTAGCACAGGCAACAACCGGAAGAAAGGAACAAAGGCGGCTAGAAGAAACATTTAAAGTGTCCAGCCAATAGGACCTACACTTTTAGCAGCAAGTATAAGAGAGGTGAATTAAGAATTCCCTGAAAGTCGGGATGGTCTCGAATAAACAACTCTTCAGACTTCCACCAGTTTGAAAAGAGAGTTTAATAAGTTGTTCCACAAATATTTTAAAGAAAAAGTTTAATAAAAGTTTCCCTATTACGCGTTCGTTCGATAAAATATATTCTTTTTTTATATCCTTACCTCCGAGAGATCGTATACACGCGCGCTCAAATAAAACGAGAACGATTTTAATCCAAGTGTGTCGGGTGCAAGTTCGTAATTATTTTCATTTTCTTGCGTTGAAAACCTTCAGAACTGCGTGAAAAAATGTACATGTTAAGAAAAAATTAAAAATATAAGAAGCTCGAAACCATGTTCATTTAAATCTATAGCGAAACAAATTTTTCATATAGTAAGGGACAATAATACCCGTACAATTGGTTTACTGCAGAAATAAAACACAGAAATATTTTCAAAGATTAATTCGCAAATAGTATATAATATTTAAAAGAGGATCTTAAGAAAATTTTGGAAAAAGATTGAGAAAATGCAGAACCAAATTTCCTTAAAAACTTAATTAATGATAAATTGGATGCAGTTATTTGAAAAAGGATGCACACGGAATAATACTTATTACACATTAATTAATGGTATTAATTAATGATATTGTATGAATATTTCTGTCTCGACGAAATGTTACCATTATATGTATCACATTATATATATTTAAATATGTTTGTTATTCTTTATTTTATTTATTTTACTTAGTCCTTCTCCCTCGGAATTTGAACGAATTTTCGGTTTTACATTATATTACATTCAATTGTTTGATTTATCTTAAAATCCCCAATTCACTCCACGTATAACAATCAATAAAATATAAAATATTAAACAATTATATGTGTACGCCTCATAACAAATAATAACACCTTATTTGGAACGCAAAAGAATAAATATTTAAATATATTTAACAATATAGAGAATATTTATTCCTCTTCTGACTCCTACATTCCAACTACAAATATCTTTGTCTCTCACTTCAACATGAATAAAATATAACACAGTCCCCTGGGTATCGATGCTATTAGTACGTATTTTTAAATGCAATCAATTAGTCTTTGCTATTATTTTATTTAAATTCGTTGCAAGAAGCATTATATTCTAACTATACCGAACGATTTTCAATGTAAACCCCTGTATTATTCATTTCACCACAAAAACCATTGTCTGCTCTCGAGCTACTGTAAATTCGTGCGTAACGATAACACAGTTACCCTCTTCGACTCGATGTTCTCGGATATAAAATCTCCATGAATTTAATAATTCCTACTAACGAAACTGGAACGTTTCACAGCGGTATTTTCACAAATTTCACGATATCCGACTTGGTGTTACGGCGTAATGTAAGAGTAAAGTCGGCCCGATACAACTGACCCGTAATTAACGGGAAAGATATTGACAAAAAGTTCAACGGCGTAAGCCAGATTTAATTAATAACCGTCGAACGTGGCTGCCGGCGTCGGTCTCGAGGAACGGAATAATTTTTCCTACGATAATCGCATTTTTTAAATTAATTTCCGGCTGGTCGCGGCGGCTCGTGTTTTCTGTCCTTGATATTTCTGACGATTTCCGTGACGAGGAACTTGATGGTCCTCCAACGTGTCCCTAAAGCGACTTTTTCATCTGTTGGAACCGAATATACTCCCCTTCGCGGTCGATACGAAATCACAAAGGTTAGAACGTAATTTCAAGAGAACAAAGAAGCGAGACTAGTGGCGGCTCTTTTTTAAAATTTCGTTTCGAAATTCTCAACTTCCGCCACTATTAACGACGCGATCGAATTTCAACTTCTATCGAACAAATCTCCTTCGTATGAGATATAACATTGTGGTCCTATATTCGAGATTCTATGACTCAAAATAAGACGAAAATCGAGAATAACCAAATTACGTTGGAGAATAACCAAATACATCAAATTATTTAGAAAATTGAGCGTGAATTATAGGTATCATGTTTACGTGACTTTGTCTACTCTTAACTATGCAGAAGCAGACAATCGGCATAAGATCGATCTACATGAGAAAATACGTTGAAAATGTAGAATGAAGTTTTCTTCTGTATGTCGGCGTTTTTTAGAAAATTTATCAAATATAGGTATATGTATCAAGTCAGTTCTTGACTAACTGTAATTAAACTTAATTTATGTGACTGAAATAGAATCTATTGTTATCGATGTGAAACTGTAATTATAGTAACGTTACTAATTACTTCTACATATGTTAATATTGCCGATAGCACTGTATGTATACAATTTTCTAAAGATGTATCCCAAGTGATTCAACGTGACATGCTATTTGCATCGTTATAGCGCGAAGATTCAATTAGAACGAATAAATATCGACCACGATATCATCTTTATAAAAAGAATGGAACTGGTTTCTACGAATTCTGTTAACTGATACGTATCACGCTATAATTACAATAGTTTTGACGCATCGGTCGATTTAAGGGTTACAGAAAGACATAAATAACCCATGAGATAAAAAAAAGAAATAAATCAAAAAAGATACCAACTTAATCTTATTTACAAGTAAGATAATATTTATAACCTAATTCAGTATTTACTGTTCTTTGTACTTACTAATTTCTTTATTCTTATTGACTTTATAAATTAATTCCAATAAAATGTTTGTTTCAAAAGGAACATGAATATATAAAAGGAGAAAATAAATGTGAGACTTCATCATAGCTTAAAAAAGAATAACACGTGCAGAACAAATGTATTTGCAGGATCATTTTCATGGACATTTTGATACACGTTACTCATAATGTCGGTTCATTGTTATTCGTATCGTTGGTAACTCGGCAAGTCATACTTTTATTAGATATCCAGTTATCCAAGAGAGTCTCGATTAAATTACTCGTAATCAAAATCATCGTAATTTTTTATTCTTTTGTCTCTCGTTATAAAATTGCATAAATATCCATAGTCTGGTTATCGAACAATCTCCGCTATTAAGCATTATGGAAATTTCGATCGAGAAGAAATCATCAACTCGTGACTCCTATAACTTGTACGTAAATGAGTAAAGACATGCTCGTAGGGACTCGTGACAGAAAAAGTGATTATAAACAATATGAATGCCGTACGTGGAAGCTAGTACAGTCCTCCTTATAACCTAATCAAACTCACTCGTACGATTTCACCAGTACGTAATGAAATGTCATGTAGAATTTCAATCGAATTATCGCGAATCGATTCGAAAAGGACTTGAACAAATTATGATTATTGTACCGAAATCCAAGGCGGGATAATTGTCATAATCGTAAACAATTGAAGTTACCCAAAGAAAAATGTATCGTATTTCTTATCCATTATATTATATAAGTTGATAATTGAATGTAAAATAATTAGATAATTCTTGAGTCCAGGATTCAAACTTATAATCATTATTATTACATTCTCTTTATTATGTATTTTAGATAAATTGGTTAAGTAACGAAAAAAGAAGACAGTCGGTGCACTTCTTCACTGAAGGAATGAAAATTCATCATGGTGGGGCAATAAATACATAAATATGATGCTATAATATATATATATGTACTATGGTATACAATGATGGACAAAAGAAAAAGTCACACTTGTGTATAATAATCACATACATTAATACTAACTTTGTTCTAAATTTTTTACCATGCTGGTAATAGTCATTTATTCCACAGATATACGTCACAATTTAATTGTTCTCATCAATTATAGCTCTGTTATCTAAAATTGTGGTGATTTTCATATATTCTTTTGTTCTCCACTATACATTGCATACTATTATTATACATATTTATAATATACTATGTACGCATAAATTTTTGTATTTCCAGTTATGACATACTATCAAGCACATCACTAAAGTGTACCAAAATCGATAGTAATATAATTACATATTTTTTTAACAGAAATCAGTCATTAACTGGTTAAAACCAATCACACGCGTGAAACGAGGAAATACGTGCACATAAATCATACGCTCGTCACACTTCTATTAGTTAAACCATGTTCTAGGTTCACAATTGGATAACTAGCAGAAGATCGTGTAAAAACACGTAGAAAACCTGTGTTTAAGGGCCACGATAGTGGGCGAAAAATTCGCCACGGAGGATGTCGTCCGTTAAAAACAATTGACTATGATTTAAGATGAAAACGGGGTCACATAGATCCGAGTGGAACGAGAGAATCAACGGTCGCCGTACGCGTGTACCGAGATACTTCGATCGGTGTATCGAAGGGTTGTTGCCCGGGCTACCGAGTTTTCCGCGATCGTAATGAAAGAAAACGTGAATGGAATCACTCACCCCGAACAGCTTGACTATACCAAGATATCGTTCCGTTTGATGAGGCTTGTAACAGGTATCCCAGGCTTGAATCATGAAATGTCACGAAAGAGCGAAATGACACCTTACACGATGGTTCCAGTACGAAGTCTGGTGAGCGACTGTTGCGTCCCGGTTTGTTCCACGACCACGACTCCCTTGCACACCGGCTCGCGCTTCTCCGCGCGTAAACGTCAATGCGAGTGCTCTCTAGCATCAGCCCACCTTTGCAATACCTTACGTGCACCTTCGGCATACCCCTGGTTATGCCGTCAAGCGATGGAATTTGTTTGTAAATAAAGATGCCACTGCGAGTTAAGTTTTTATTACTGTTCCTCGCGGGGAGAGTCCTTTGTTGTCAATATAGTATTGTTGTGTACGACCAAGATTTTCTATGGATTTATGTAGATTGTTTTAGTTAACAAAGCACGTGGATAAAATTTGAATGTACAAGGTAGATTGGTTGTTTAAAAACATACAAATTTAAATAAAAACTTGTATTTTATAAGAGGTTAATTATCTGATTACTTTTATATGGTGAAAATTGGAAGAAATATTTCGTATGCTACTTTATTTATTGTAGTATTTACATTTTACATTAATTAATATTAAATTCCGTATTACATAGTATAGCATAGTAGTATTTTATATGTACGTATAATTAAACTGCAAATTTTTATGTATTTTTATATTTTTATGAAAATAACTAAAATGATATAAATTTATTTCATTTACCAAATGTAATAAATACTGTATTTTATATATTTTTGCATATCACATACATTGTGTGCATTTTTCAAATTTCCCATAAATGCATAAAAATCCACAATCTATATACATATGGTTATGAAAATGAAATAATACTTGGTAAAAAATCATTTTATTGGAAAGTAGAAGTATGTGGAAATACTTTTTGTAGCCATTGTATAATGCTAGTATATTTTAAAAATGATTTAAGAATTGTTTGTAAAACAGAATATATTTGGCACGCTGCATAACTGTTTTAAGGTGTACCGATTATATTGAGTGACAGAGGAATCATTGCTGTTATAGAATTAATTAGCATCTGGTTTACGGACAGCTCGTAACTGTTTAACTTAATTATATAGGGTGGTACACGCAGCACTGAAATTGAAGATCATGTTAATAAAAGGTTTGTAATATTATTTCCAATTCTAAAAATTTTATTTCTAATTTATTTTTTACCACGAATAAAAATTGTCACTTTTGTTTATCTTTCGTAATTGTTATAATAGAATGTATTTTTGATCCAATGGAAATGTATATAACATTATGACATATATAATATAATACATAGATACAGCAATATATATATATATATATACACACACACACACACACATAAACAGCAGTAGTTAAATGTAATGACGCAATATTGAATCAGTTGGCTACTAATTGGTAAAAAATTGTATGAAGATTTTTAAGTTCACGCCTAATTTTCCCGCTAGTCCTGCATTTCCTGTATCTCTCTTCTTCCATATCCGTCTCAGTAACCTCATTCGATGGAGGTGCTATGAAAGCATAATACACGCTTGTTAAACATTCTCTTTCGACTCTCGACCAATGGCGTTTCTGCGCAAGGCAGCCTAGGATCGACGCGTC